>NC_140587.1:580395954-581837220 GCF_964204655.1 Triturus cristatus | reverse complement strand
GCGATGTTCTCTATTATGTGCCTCCTCGATTCTTCCTCGATGTTCTCTATTATGTGCCTCCTCGATTCTTCCGCGATGTTCTCTAATAATTTGCTCAAAAGTTCTAAGTCTGGATTTGGATCTTCTTCAGTATTTTCTTAAATTTCGGACAGCATCTCAGTCTCTCAGCATCCTGCGTCTCTCTGTGTTAACTAATCTAGCTAAACTACTCTATTATACCTTTCTAATGGCATGTACCACCCCTGAATGTTTCGAATATATCAAACTCCTAACTCTGATTGGACAAGGAAAAGGGGAGATGATCATCACACCATGCTAAGTTTAATACTTTTGTTTAAGCTCATTGTTCTTTGTTGCCTCCCCTTCATTTACTTTCCCATGCCTTATTTCCCACCCGCATTCACAAGTTAATCAATACAATGTATACAATTTTATTAAAAATCCTTTCCGTTCTCAGGACATCATGCTTGTTGCCAGGGCATGTTACTGTTCTTCTTTTTGGATGACGTTCAAGGCTTTGCATCACGGCTCCTGGGTCGTTTCAACTGCGCATGTGAAATGGTCAAATGATGAGCAAGCTTCAGTCCCGCACGGAGGCCCAAATACGAACTAATAGAGAGGTCAAAGAAAGAGAGTATTAAAATCAAAAATAAATGATTTCACTGTATACCACTTATCTCTACTCTATTCCCATTTACTTATATTAGCATTTTAGTAAACTTACATGGTTTAGTTTCAGCAAAGCATGCGCATTTTCATGTGAGTTCCAAGCGGCCATTTTAAGAGCAACTGCGCAGCTGCAAAGATTTCCCTCAAAGCGATAGTACGTCCTACTGCGTGGATGCAGTGTACGGATTTTCTGGTGCATTATTTATTTAGTATTATTAGTATTTCTGAACACAATTATTACGGTATTACAAGTTATTTGAGAGGATTGCTTCCGAGCAAGTCTCTTTTATACGAGTCCTTGCTCCATCAGTATCAATACGCACAAGAAATCAAAGGACTGTATGAGTAAGACTAACTGGGGATGATAAAGATTAATTAGCGGAAACCCAATAAAATCCACAAGCCAGAGCAGTGCAGCCTACATGGAGAAAGGGCAGAGTGGGCATGACTGGCTTGGGCGGCCCCAGAGTGCTAACCAAACTGTCAGCACCCTCAGGTGCGGAGAAGCAACTCCTCCCCTACCCTGGAGTAGGCCCACCCACCCGCCCACCCTCAACCTAACCCTTCTGATTTCTCGCAGTGCGAGAAGCAGAAACATAAAATGGTAGTTATTACCATTTTGGGGCCGATTCCGATGTCGGTCGGAAGGGCACCGAATCGGGTTCGGCCGGAAAAACAACGAGCCGTACGCATGTTTTCCGGCCGACTCGTACAGCTGTACGAGCGAGCAAGTACGATGCGAGCTACATGAAAATCACCGACCGAGTCGTTTCCGGGTCGGAACCGCTCCGTACGTCCCGGTCGGAAGCTAACCGTGGCATGCAATGGTTGCGATTTACAACCGAGTCAGTACGATGGACGCGTCGGACAGCCTGTGCGAGCCGGAGTGTCCGGTTTGCAAAAGCTCCCGGAGTCGGACTTTGGGGGTCCGCGTCGGACTCCCTGACACCCGCAGCCCTACGACTCGGACACAGGGGGAGACCTATGGGTCTCCCCAACACAGGCATGTACGGTGTGAGTGGCACCAATGCGTACCCACTGTAGGGGGCGCACTTGTTCGACACGTACCCATTCAGTCAATGGGAGCCCATGTACGCGTCGTACGACCGGCTCCCATTGACTTCTATGGGAGTCCGACCGAACGGAGTCCGACAGCATACGTGCGCACCGTACTCGCTCGGTCGGACTGTAGGGATCCGACTCGGTCGGAGTGCTTTCCGACCTGGATCGGAATCGGCCCCTTTATGTTTTTGCTTCTCGCACTGCAAAAAAGCAGTGGGGCGATGCTCCTCCGCCCTAGTGGAGGAGCCGCCCCTGTAAAGAACAGTACACAATAAGGAGAGGTGATTACTGGGGGAGAATGTTGCAGACAGGAAAGTGTATTGATTGAAAGGGTAAAATGGAGCACATGGGAAAGTGGGGATTACAGTAGGAGGAAGGGAAAAGACAGGAGCGCAGTTCTTACATGATAATGAGGCACAGGAAAGTAGTGCAGACTGGTTAGAATAGATCACACATGTAGCTTCACATATTTATGGAATCTGAGCCACAAATACTATCTTCTGCCACTTTTCAAAGTATTCTTGGGGAGGGTTAAACCCCAAACCACTGGGAAGGATAAAGGTTGCCCAGCACACCACAAATTATTGTATGTTTTATTAGGGACCTCTGCATTTCAAAGTTCACCAGTCTCCCTGCTTCTTACCTTTTTTGTGTGGATTCAGTTACTCTTACATCATTGTCTTTTACATGAAATTCCCTAAACCTCCTCTCTCTACCACCTTGTTTCCATTAATTCTGCACATTACATCCCTCTCTCCTCTTCCTCTGTCTCCCTTTCCACCAGCCCAGGGCTTTAAGTGGGCTGAAAAAAATGTGTGGTGTTCTAAAAAAGGTGTGGACTATGTAATTAAGGGCATAGCCTAAACACATCATTTAAATTTCTGTGATTCCCACAGTGTTCCATCTGACTGGCACTTTGGATCATCTCTGTGCTTTCTGTGTTTGAATACAGAAATATAACACAAAAACTGACATACACCTAAAAACAGCCAGAAGTATTGGTTTTGTCAATTGTTGTTAGCTGTTTAAGCTAAAAAAAAGTAACAACAATAAATTATTTTAATTTTACCATGTCACTGTTTTGACCAATAAGTAGCTCCTTCACACACATTTGCATAGAATCGCAACTGGAATACAGGACCATTGCTCTTTGTGCTCTGCAGAGGCCTTTATTGTATGATCATGTAATCTGAACACCTTTTTGGCCCACAGACAGGCACAGTGTGAGAGCCTCAACTCCAAAGTGCTCAACTGTAATCTATTATAAACACCTGGAGGGGACTCGGTACAAAGTGTGCATCATCCAAGAATTATATGCTTGTGAAATGAAATACAGAAATACACATGCTGGAAATAGCTAGCACTCTTGGGGAATGCAAGATTGAGTAAAGCATGGGAAATATAAACAGGAACAAAATCACTGCCATGGATTACCCTAACATCAGGGCCACTGGAATTATGCAGCAGGAGAGAGCTAAATTATGTGGCAGGGCGAGCAAATTATGTGGCAAGAGAAAGGCACATTATGCAGCATAATGAGGCACATTTTTAAATAGCGTGACTTCATTTTTTTGCCATTTTTAAACTTGGTAACACTCTTTGGGCATTGGTTGCACCCCATTAGTACCAATTTAACACCCAAACCAACATTTAGCAGTGACAAACAGAAAGTTGACTATTCCAGCTTTGCAAAGGGCCTTCCAACATGCAGCAAGATGTGTTGCTGCATTTTTAATAACTTTTGAACTGTTTTTTACATACTGGAAAGAGATTCTTAGTCACATACACAAGATGACAGGGGCTAAGTTACAATGTACACCAGTCACTTGTTTGCTTGGCTATGTACCACATATGAAAGGTGTGATGGGAAGGTTTGTGCGTATTGCCCTGTTGCTGGCCAAACTGCGTGTTGCCATGTCTTGGGAGGGGCGGCCGGGTCCTCAGCTCAAAAATTGGATTGCAGACTTAATTTACTGTAAAGAAACTCTTGCACTTTATGCAGAAGAGCTGCCGGCTACATCTAGACCTAATGATATCTGGGAGCCACTTAGACAATATCTGCCGACCTACACCACTACTGAGGAAGACGGCCCCTAAACTGAATGATGTTTGTTTTTCTTTGTGATCACTGTATGTATGTAGCCCATATTTCAGTTGGTTTGTGGTCTGTATGGGAATGTGCAATTCTCATTGGTCATGCTCTGTTCTCTCCCGATTGTTCTGCATTGATTGCTTCAGGTGCCTTGTGTGACAACATCTGTGATGTCTTGTTCCTGTGTCTCCGATTGAAACTCAATAAAAAGATTTTTTTTAAAACAAAAACTTTTGAACTGTTTGAGCTAGAAACAACTTTTTTTGTTAAAATCTGTAGATTGTGCAGCAGATGATATATTATGTGGCAAATGCAGCAGATGTATAATTATGCAAAAATCGCCGCCGTTGCACAATTGCATAATTCCAGTGGCCCTGCGTAGCATGCAGCGTCAGACTGGGACAGAAAATAGGCCCCCGTACCAAAATAAAAGGGGCCCCCATTAGTGATTTGAGTTTGCTGCAGGCAATGTTTGCTTTAATATCATGAAAGCAACAGTAAAAACCGGCTCACCTGACCATAAAGTAGGTCAACAAATAGCTAAATAAACAGGCAACATACTGATTTGACAGCAGGGCTTTAAGTGGGATGAAAAAACTGGGGGATCTTTCAAAAGGGCATGGCTGATGTAATTAAGGGCGTGGCTCAAAAACATGTAAGCTATAAATCTGTGCATTGCATAGCGTGCCCCCGACTGGTATTTTGCTGCTTCTGTCATTACACCTACAACAAGCCAGGACTATTGGCTTTGCCAGTGGTTATTAGTTGCATGAGAATAATAAGCAACATCTGCGGCTTAATTGTAAATAATATTGAAAATGCTTCCATTCTGACATGATGAGACTGTGAAAGAGCTATAATGAGTCTCGAAGTTACATTAAAGGCAGAGAACGGTGGCACTGCTGCAGAGGTAAGATTTTGTTTTCACTCAGGGTGAGGGCAAAAGTGGAGACCGGGCCCGTCTCAGCACCTGATTTTTGGAACTGCTGGTGCTGTGCCCTGGCAGGACCCGGTCCACTGAAAGCCCTGCCTGACAGATTAGACCATCGGACACAGCCTGATTGCCCTATAGACCAGTCTGACACTGCTGACCTATTATACATTAATTGTGCTGACACTGGATCAATGTTTTTGCAGGTAACTTAAGAACATGAATATAGGGCCCGATAGGGGCCCTTTTCAATGTCCATTTTAATTTACTACCTGGTCTAAGACGTGAGTGACCCAGCACACTTTAAACCCTGCTCCATCCACTATTACATACTGATTCTGCTCCTCTGTTTGCACCTCGTCTCCCTGCCATACTCACACCTATCTGCTCCCCCCTCACTTTATTCCGTTTCTCTTACCCCTTTTGTTCACCCCTCTGCTCCCTTTCCCCCTCCTCCTAGGTGAGCAGTTTCCATTGTGATGGTCCGCCATTCTTTTGTTTGTTGTGCGCCCTGCAGAATATCCTGCTTTTCATTCATACAGGGGCAGGGCGCACTTCACATGTAAGGGCACTTTAAGTACCTGTCTAATGCGCTGTCATCAACATCCAGATGCAGCCATTAGGCCCACAGAGAGGGGCCAGCAGGGGAGATTGATAAAATAAAGAAAACATATAAACTCTGAAGGGGCCACCTGGGCCTAGAACCTCTGATGTCTTTAAAGGTGCAAGGCCCCATGGCTGCGAGCAGACGCGGAGCCCTGGGCAGCTGCCCATGCATAGCAAGGGGAATTTCCGATCATTCATCTCTAATTTTCACTTCTGGTTTTAATAACAGGAAGGATCGTTGAAGATTGAACTCATAGGGTTTGAAGAATGGGAAGGTTCTAGGTTTATGGTTGAAAACTGTGAAACTTTATTTTGAAGAGAATACATGGTCAGTGGTGTCGGAAGTAAAATTTTAAGCAATTTGTTGCGAAGGCCATATCAAAGATAGTGCGGAAGAGGAGATGAAGGCTGCAGGCACATAAGAGATCTTGAGGCTGATCTTATTGAACTTGAGAAATATTCACAATCACAACATGTCCAGAGACCAGCAGAAAAATTTCCGTAAGAGAGAGGATTTTTTTTTTTTAAATCATAATTTTTGTATTGTTCTTCAAGATAACAACAATAAGCATGTCAATAATGTAGCACATACAATCCTTCCGTTTCAGCCATCATTGAGATGTACAAAGATATCTGTCACACAAATAACCACGCCACGAACGGAGCTCTGTAACACACATCTCTATTCTTTAGCATGTAACCGTTAACTGAACTGACTACATCATAAACTTTATTGACCACCCCCATACACACCCAGATACCTCCCAACTAATTACGTAACTTTGTAAGGAGTCCACCAAGGACCACAAGGGTCCTACTGCACATGATCACATGACGCTACATCTCCCTCTTTGCTAAATAAAAAATACGGACAACATACATGCATTAAAGTTTCTCAATGAGTCGTTGAGATGCTTGTACCAATCTTCCAGTTTGAGTCACACGAGGTGAAGGAGTTGCACGGTCATCTGGCATCATAGATGTAGACTCAGATGCTTGACTTGGGCACTCAGGTAGGCTTGTCTCCCTTGTGATGTCTGGAGGCGCTAAACATCGAGGCAACTGCTTGTAATGTGATGAGTTTCTCATAATGGATTTTCCAGGATATTGAGCAGTCACCATATGCCCTTTACTTGTCCCGACTCTCAATGGATCAGCATCAAACGGCGCATCAGACCTGCACTTCAATTTTTGTTTGACCAGGACAAGGTCTCCTTTTCTAAAAAACGTGCCCCGAGCGCGGGAAACAACCTTTACAACGCAACTTTTACAACGCTATGCTATTACAACGCATTTTTTACAACGCAAAAGCTTTTACAACGCATGCATTTACAACGCATGCTATTATATGGTAAGTACTTTTACAACGCATATACCATTACAACGCATTCTTTGCAAAAGCCTTTACAACGCATGCATTTACAACGCATGCATTTACAACGCATGATGTTATATGGTAAGTACTTTTACAACGCATATACTATTACAACGCTTTTTTTAATATTGTGATTTGAAAAAAATTAAATATATATTGTATAATTTAAAATAATTACTATATTTGTAAAATTTGATAGTGTAATTATTGATTAAAATGTTTTTTTTTTTTGAAAAAATTTAAAAATGTGAGTAGTTTAACAAAAGATTAATACTTGAGTATTTTTCTAATATAAAAGAGTATTTTTTAAGTTAAATTAATACTTGAGTATTTTTCTAATTTCAAAGAGTATATTTTAATTTAAATTAAAAAAACTATAAGATTAATAAAAGAGTATTTTTCTAATATGAAAGAGTATTATTAAAGTTTAATTAAATAAATATAGTTAAAAAAATTATATGATTTGTCTTTTGAAAAATTAATAATTGAGTATTTTTATTTTAATTATAATATGTTAATAATTTAAAAAAAGATTTATTATTAATTATTTATACTAGAGCTTTCTTAAAAAATATATTTAAAAATTTATTTAAAAATTAGTCTTATGAAAGAATTATACTTGAGTATTTTTTAAAAATTACAGAGTATTTTTTTAAGTTAATTTAAAAAAATAATAATATTATTAATAAAAGAATTGTATTATGAGAAATTAATAATTGAGTAATTTTAATTTTACTAAAATATGTAATTAAAAGAAAAATTAGGATTATTATAAAATATTAATACTAGAGCAATTATTTAAAATTAATATCAATAAATAAAAAAATTAATATTAGTATTATGAAAGATTAATACTTGAGTATTTTTAATCTTCTTATATAAAGTTTAATGTTTGTAAAAAAAAAGTACTTTTGGAGTATTATAATATAAAATTAGAGAAATGTTAAAAAAAAAAGATAAAAAACTAAAAATATTTTTAATATTAAAAGAGTAATTAGAAATGCATTTCAGAAATAATAATACCTAAAGAAAATAGAGCAAAGAAAATAGAACTTACTTTAAAAACAAATTCCCACGCTTTTGCATTGAAGTCTATGAGCTTATTTGTCCTTCATTTATTTTGGCAGCTTCAGAATATACAACCCGCGGAACAAGAAAAGAAGGATCAGAAAGAAAAGAAAGAGCAAGTTTTGAAGGAAAAAGAAAATAGAGTCGAGGTAAGGAACACATTTAGTAAATTTACATTTAAAAAGTAACATTTTACATGATTAAATTACAATTTTTAAAATAATAACAGTAAACAAATAATGTTTATAAAATATTTCTTTATTGAAACAAACTTAAAAAATAAACCATATTTTTATTGATTTTTGCAAAACAAGGTACATTTTTTAGAAAACATATAAATATTTTAATTACATTTTTAAACATTTATTTACAGATTAGTTAAATAAAGTAGTCCGTTATAAATATTGAAGCACGCGATGACGTAATGACGTGAGCGTTGACGTAATGCGCCATTTTGAAGAGCATCGGAGGAGGAAGCAGCAGGAAGCTGATCTGCGTCCAGGTAGGAAACATTTTCACTTTTAATTATAGATTAAACCTTTAATAGTGATACATATATAGTAAGGAAAGAATAAGGAGAGGTTGCGGAAAAACTAATTGATGTTTTAAATGTTTTTAAACATGTCCACATTTATGTCATTAATGTATGCCTATGTCGGGTCGCGAAAAGGTATTGGTTCATTTTAAAAATGTATGTAACTGTTAAAATATTTAAAGTTACTGTTCACAAAGTTTATTTCTTAACTTCGGAACTAAATATAGTGATTTTGTTCATCATTTCTAAGAGAAAAATAATAGCGTATTCGTAAATTTTGGGAAATAATGATTGAATACAAATTGGTGTTTATGCAGCAATGTGCATTTTGGATAATGGCTTGACATGTACAATTTAGATTGGTTTGAGTTTTGGTGATTTTTTAGGTCGGTAATTAAAAAAGAAGTTTTCTGTAATTAAACTAATGGCGTTCGGTTGTTGAAAAATTGGTCCAATACTATGGAACAGTACATTTGATGACATTGGTAGTTTTGCTAGAAATGAAGATTTGAAAAAAAAAAAAAGGACCCGACTTGTTTGTTTGAAAAATATTTTAGAAAAAACATTGTATGCCAATTGTAATTTAAAAATATTTAAATTTGAAGCAAAGCAAGAAAGTAAGTAAAAAACTAATTTTAGAAAGAAAGAATGTTAGAAAGATTTTCCAGGTAGTCTATAGCCACACACAACGAAAATTGTTGTACAATAGCCAATAGTCTCTCAGACATTTCCCTTGTTTTGACAGTTACTCGTGGGTTTAGACTACCTGCAAGTGTTTGGGCTATTCTCATTTCTTGAAAACTTTGCTCCTTCTTCAAAGTTTCCAAAAAAGAGTAGAAGTTTGGATGAGGTTTGCCAATTGTGTGGTTGAAGGAGTTATGCCATCCCTCAATGGCATTGTTTGTTTTTGCTTCTCCCTCTAAACAACTCGTGTAGCAGTTCCACCACTCCACATGGAATCGTGGCTTCCTCCTGCGACCCGATCTGCTTAGGTGTCCAATCCATGTGTCCTCGAAATAATTTAGAATGGGTGCCAATTTTTCTTCGTTACTTGTATAATAAACAGATTCTATAATTGCAGTGTAGTACTCGTCCACACTATCGGGAGCAACAAAACAAAGTGCTGTTAATTTTTTTAGTTCAAATTGTAGTTTGCTATCACGAGAATATTCTGCAACTAGAGATGTTTTCTGTAATTTACGCCAAAATGCCTGGGAAAAATGAAAAAACATCCCTGAATGTGGGTATCCGTGTACGTTTTATTGATCACATTGATCATGCTCAATTCAAAATCAATAATAATTTTCCTAGGACTTTGAGATGTTTTACTTTTAATCACTGATAAAAGTTCAGTGTATGTTGCAGAAGTCTTATCAGGTAGCAAACTATATACTAAGGGGATTACACTATTGTTAATTTTGGCATGTATAGTGTAAATTTGAGTGAAAGGATGGGGTGTACTTTTAAACGTCCCATCCATCATCCAAATTTCACTACTTTCTAACTTTGCAAGGTTACGTGGGGTACTAAAAATGAGAATTCGTTTCTGAGGGTTTTCGTTGTCATGCAGAAGGAAAGGTTCATCAGAAAAAGAAATAGAAAGATCATGTGGAATTCTAATGCCAGAGAAAGAATGTGGTGTAGATAATTGAATGTTACTTGCCTGCTTTTGTCTTTGAATAATTCTTCTCAAATTAGGAATTATAGGCATGTTACTAGCAACATGACTGGGGACATGCTGTGCAACCTCTCTTAAAATTGATCCTGTAGAATCATTGGAGGTGCTTGCAATAGCTTTCATTTCGTTAACTGTTTCTCTAATTTCTACCTCCATTGCAGAGGCAGAGTGGTTATGTTCTGTGGTTTTCACAACTAAATTATCAACAGTAACCGCTCTGCCACTGCAATGGGTAGTGTAGTATTGCACACACCTCCAATGATTTCTAGTTAAACTTATTCTTTCCTTACTATATATGTATCCTCCATGGTTTAATAAATGTTTTCCCTTCCTGGATTTAATGTACTTCGCAGCTTCAAGACTAGACATTATCTGAAAAGAGAAGAGAAGAAAAACAAATTAGGCTGAAAAAGTAAATGCAATACCTAAAATGTAACACTTACACCTTCCCACACTTTCCCTACTGTTGCACCTTCCTGGAGTTGGAATAGTAAATTATACCCCTACACCATCCAAAACTTTCCCTACTGCTGCACCTTCCTGGAGTTGGAATAGTAAATTATACCCCTACACCATCCAACACTTTTCCCTACTGTTGCACCTTCCTGGAGATAGAATAGTAAATATTACCCCTACACCATCAAACACTTTCCCTACTGCTGCACCTTCCTGGAGTTAGAATAGTAAATTGCACCCCTACACCATCCAACACTTTCCCTACTGCTGCACCTTCCTGGAGTTGGAATAGTAAATTGCACCCCTACACCATCCAACACTTTCCCTACTGCTGCACCTTCCTGGAGTTAGAATAGTAAATTGCACCCCTACACCATCCAACACTTTCTCTACTGCTGCACCTTCCTGGAGTTGGAATAGTAAATTGCACCCCTACACCATCCAACACTTTCCCTACTGCTGCACCTTCCTGGAGTTGGAATAGTAATTATTACCCCTACACCATCCAACACTTTCCCTACTGCTGCACCTTCCTGGAGTATGAATAGTAAATTGCACCCCTACACCATCCAACACTTTCTCTACTGCTGCACCTTCCTGGATTTGGAATAGTAAATTGCACCCCTACACCATCAAACACTTTCCCTACTGCTGCACCTTCCTGGAGTTGGAATAGTAAATTGCACCCCTACACCATCCAACACTTTCCCTACTGCTGCACCTTCCTGGAGTTGGAATAGTAAATTGCACCCCTACACCATCCAACACTTTCCCTACTGCTGCACCTTCCTGGAGTTGGATTAGTAAATTATACCCCTACACCATCCAACACTTTCTCTACTGCTGTACCTTCCTGAAGTTGGAATAGTAAAATGCACCCCTACACCATCCAACACTTTTCCTACTGCTGCACCTTCCAGGAGTAAGAAAAAAAAATTCTTCAATCTGAAAACTTTATGTTATACATTTGGGGAATATTTTAAAAATAAAAAGTAAATAGTTTGTCTAACAAATTGATGGTTTAAATACAATGCTGTTTAAAAATACCTTGTTTTTTTGGAATTGGTTTCCTTGGTGAGGCTTTTGAAGTGGAATTGGCCTGCTGGCTGGAGTTGACACTTATGTGTTGGATGGAACAATTGTCTGGAAAAGTGATAAAAGGATAAAATGAGAAAACTGAACGTTGGTGAGAAATGCAAATTTAAAATAACTTTTTGCAAAAATGATATTCAATATAACTAATAGTACATAACACTTTCCCTACTGCTGCACCTTCCTGGAGTTACAATAGTAAATTGCACCCATTCACCATCCAACACTTTCCCTACTGCTGCACCTTCCTGGAGTTGGAATAGTAAATTGCACCCCTACACCATCCAACACTTTTCCCTACTGCTGCACCTACCTGGAGTTAGAATAGTAAATTATACCCCTACACCATCCAACACTTTCCCTACTGCTGCACCTTCCTGGAGTTGGAATAGTAAATTGCACCCCTACACCATCCAACACTTTCCCTACTGCTTTACCTTCCTGGAGTTGGAATAGTAAATTATACCCCTACACCATCCAACACTTTCCCTACCGCTGCACCAACCTGGAGTTAGGAAAAAAAATTCTTCAAAATGCAACTCTTATTTTAATTATTTTGGGATTATATTAACATTAAAAATAAAATGGTTAGTCTATCATATTGATGGTTTAAATACAATGCTGTATAACAATACCTTGTTTTTTTGGAATTACTTTCCTTGGTGAGGCTTCTGAAGTGGAATTGGCCTGTTGGCTGGAGTTGTCACTTATGTGATGGACTGAATCTTTCAGCAAAGAAACAAACAATTGTCTTGGAAAAAAAAAAGAGAAAAAAAAATAACTTAACGTTGTTGGCAAATGCAAATTCTGAATAACTTTTTAAAATTATGACATAGAATATAACTAATAGTACATAACACTTTCCTAACTGCTGCACCTTCCTGGAGTTAGAATAGAAAAATGTACCCCTACACCATCCAACACTTTCCCTACTGTTGCACCTTCCTGGAGTTGGAATAGTTAATTGTACCCCTGCACTATCCATCACTTACCCTACTTCTGCACTTTACTGGAGTAACAATAGCAAAAGGAATGACTATTACATTGTGGAAATTTTAACTCTGAAAATATAAAATACCTTTTTCTGTTGTTGTTTGTTTTCGTGGCTTTTTGGTAATGCTGGCTGCCGGAATAAGTTATTTTTAAAATGTATTTATTCCAGAAACTTGTAACCGATTTACTGTGGAAATGAAAAAAATTTTTCATAAATTAATGTTACTTAGTCAACGTTGGTTAAAGCAAAAAAAACCATTTTTTGTAAATATGATTTTTGACAAATGAGTATGAGTAACAATTGGTAAAGCAAAACATAATACACTTTGAATGCATTTTTAAATAAGAGTAATAATGGATACACCTACACCATCACTCAATTACTCTACTGCTGAACATTCTGGGACTTAGAATAGTAATAGTTACCCTAGTAACATGAAACGCATTTTCAAATGTAGTACCTAATTGAAGTCATATTAGTAATTGTTACCCCTGCACCATGGTATTATTTCGTTTATGATGTAGTGTGAATGAGTAAAAAATTAATATAATCACCTTAACCATACAACACTTTAGCTAATGCTAAAAATATATTTTTAAAGTAAAACAATTACAATTAAATAACATTTACCTTCACAATAGTAAAGGTGAGTCGATTACGTTGAGGTGATGCAAAATTAGGTGCACGAATTCTGGATTTTGAAAAAATAGCAAGTTTCTGTTTTTGGAAAAGAAAGTAGTTGTTTTAAGTTGGTATATATTTTTAGTGATAACAAATTAGAAACAGTACATTTTAAAAGTTAATATAAAATTTTTTAAAACATATTTTGTATGGAAAGCAAACATATTTTATGCTAAAGCAAGGTGTTAAAATATTTTACTGACTTACTAGTAGTTGCCTACTAATAATGCTTTTCCAAACAAATTCAGTGCTCTCTCTGAGGAGGTCGCAGTGGAGGTGACAGAGGGTCAGGTTTTGACGTCTGGTCTCTCTGGTAGTTGATAATCAACTGATTGCAAAATGGTGTCTTCCTGGTATTTATAAGTTTTACTCAGTGTCACTATTAATTTTTTTAAAAAGTGCGTTCGTTGTGTTTTTTTTTATACTTTATTTTACTGTGGAAAATGATAATTTAAAAAAGCATTTTAAAATGTATTGTTTTCATTCATTTGCTCCGTTTTGGCATCCATTTTGGAACATGTCTTTTGCTATTGTTTTCATAGAAAGTGTTGTAGGACAAGTTTTACAAGTGAGATGGATAAAATGGCGCCTATGTGTATGTGTCTTCTGTTTTTCTCTGTTTACTTTCTTTCCGATGTAATCATGATAAAAATGTGTATGTATTGTTGTTAAATCTTTCGTTGTTTGTTTAAAACTTTGAAATGTGTGAATACGGATTTTTATGGGGGATTTTGAGTATTAATTTTAATACTCGAGTATTAATTTTAATACTCGAGTATTAATTTGGTAATGCATTTCAGTAGATTTACGTACAGTTTTTCTCCACATTTTAATACACTTCCCCACCCTAAAACCCCTAATTTCCCTGCATCCCGTGCCAGATTTTATTGTACTTTTTATAAAAAAAAAAAAAATTCACGTTGTTATGGTATGCGTTGTAATAGATTTCGTTGTAACAGCACTTTTAAGTATTTTAATAGGTTTTGCGTTGTAAAAGTATTCGTTGTAAAGTAATGCGTTGTAGTAGTATTTGCGTTGTAAAAAATGCGTTGTAATGGTATGCGTTGTAATAGCATGCGTTGTAACGTCATACATCCCCCGAGCGCATCTGCGCTTATCTGAATAGATCCTCATATTGCTTTTGCAAGAAGTGTTAGTGACACAAATCTCATCAGCGTCTATTACTCAACTCCTGGTCCATTGTGGTGCCTTGGCACCAATGACTCTCCCAAACAGCAAAGTGGCAGGGCTTTCACCTGTTGTAGAACGGGGAGTTGACCTGTAGGCATGAAGGGCTGAACTTAAGGATGACTTGAGATCGTTTCCTTCTAGCAAAACGTGCTGAACGACTTTCTTCAGGGTGACAATAAATCATTCAACAATGCTGTTTGCCTGTGGCCAGAGAGGTGTGCTTTTCTGGTGCTTGATGTTCAAGGGACTAAGAAAGTCCTTAAACTCTCTGTTATTGAAGGGTGCACCATTGTCACATTTGAACCTGGAGGGAACACCCCATGCTGCAAAGATGTCATCCAGCCTCTCAATGACTTTGTCATGGGTGGTCAATGATAAATCTTCCACTAAGGTAAAACGTGAGTACTCATTAATAAGTACCATGAGATGGTGTCCATAGTTTAAAGGTCCAAAGAAATCAATTGCAATTTTTTCCACGTCAGATATATTTAGCGGATGCTGTGTTGTCTTAAGAGATAAGCAGTTGCACAGGTGACATACTTTCATTTCCTTCCGGACTCGTTTATCAAGGTGAGGAAATCACACTCTGAGGGCTTGCTTGGTGGCTACAATGCCACAATGTCCTTTGTGTGCGAGTTCAATGACTTGTTGCCTCAAGCTCTGAGGTATGACAATTCTTGAACCTCTTAGTACAATACCTTCATGAGTAACAAAGTTCTTACTGCACAATTTTGGATTTTTTGATATTCAATGTAATCTGTGAGAAGTCGTGTATGTGATGCGAGGGGGCATCTTGGCTTTCGGATTTCCAAAAATGGTAAGCAATGCTTAGTGCTCAGTGACAAGGATGAAATGCTTTCTGTACAGAAACACATGAAAATGATCCCAAGCCCACACTACAGCCAGGCTCTCTTTTTCTGGCGGAGAGTAGGCATGGTCAGTCTGAGATAGACTTCTGCACAGGCCACAATGTGTCTCTGAGCATTTGGATGTCCATTGTGTTGAGCATGGATTGCACCCAACCCCACCAGGCTTGCATCTGCTATGAGGTCAGTATGTAACTTGGAATCAAAATAAGCCATTTCAGTTGAATTTTCAATTGCATGTTTTATTTTCTTGAAACTTCTATCACATTCACGGGACCACTGGAAGAGAATAGTCTTTTTTGTCAAATCTCTTAATGGGGCACTCACCGTGGCAAAGTCATGAATGTACCTGGAGCAATGGCGGCCATGCCTAAGAAAGATCGCAGCATGGGTACATCTTGTGGGGGACAAATGGATGACAATGCTTGTAACTTTTCAGGTTCAGAAATCATTCCCCCTTCAGAGAAAATATGCCCAAATACTTTGAGTTTGGCTTTCTGAAACTCACACTTTTCTGCAGTTAAAGTGAGACCTGCATCAGTGAGCAGACGGCATACTTGTGTAAGAACTTTGTCATACTCCTTTTGTGTGGCCCCAAACACTAATATAACATTACTGTAGCTAAAAGCATGTGTGATGGGTTGAATTACTTAGTGAATGACATCCTGAAAGATTTCTGCAGCCGACGACACACCAAAGCTTATTCTTTTGTATCTAAACAAACCAACATGAGTTGAAAAAATAGTAATGTACCCAGGGCCGGACTGGGAACCAAAACCGGTTCTGGCAAAGTGCTCGGCCGCCCCCTCCCCCCCTCCCCCCCTCCCCCCCTCCCCCGGGGGGTGGGGGTGGGGGGGGGCTTGGGGGTGCTGCCGAACTCTTTGCCAGGGCCGGTTTTCGGACGATTTTGTTACAGGGCCGATTTTGCAGCTATGCTGCAAAAACGGCCCTGTAACAAAAACGGCCCCCAGGGGCCCAAAACCGGCCCCCACCCATGCAGCGCACCAGGGGGATTGCCCAGTGCCCGCTACGGCCAGTCCAGCCCTGAATGTACCTACAGTTCTCTTCCACCTTGAGTTGATGGTATCCTTTTTTCAAATCAAGACAGGAGAAGACTTTGGCATCATTCAGCTGTGTAATCATGTCCGCTATGTGTAGACCTGGATGTCTTTCTTTCTCGATTGCTTTGTTGGCATGGCCCATATCAACACAACAGCGCACTGTACCTCCACTGTCGTTTTTTGAACTACCACTATAGGTAAAACCCATGGCTTCGGACCAGTGGAGCGCTCAATGATGTCATGCTTTAATAATGTTTCTAGTTCTTTCTCAACAGTCTCCTGTAAATGAAAAGCATTCTGATGGGGTTGTTGAGCAACAGGACGAATGTCCACATTTATGTGAAGACACACCTTCATTGTCTTGAGTTTCCCTAGTCCATGAAACAATGACAGAAATTGACTTAATACCTCATAATGTGCATTGAGGTTGTAGTTGATGGTCCTTAACTTGGCAATGGCATAGAAACAGCCCATGTACACCTTTGTTTTTGTCGCCATTAGATGCGGTATCGGAGATGGGTTGTTGTATTTTTCTATATTTAGAAAGGGTATACAGTTCCTTAAGGGGATGGTTTGTTAGTGAGGTCAATTCTCAAATCCGTCGATATTGATTGGACTCAAAGAACCTATAGGTAGGGAAGGGGAGTTCCCATATTCGGAACTAATGCCCTCACACACCCAGCAAGCTAGGTGTCATGCTTCATCATCTGGGCCTGCTCCTCGTCGGGCCGGCGGTGCAATGCCCGACGGGCACCCGTGAAAGGGCTCTTTAGCGGAGATCTTTTGTTCCTTGCCGTTGAGTGCGTGGGTGTGAGGGGCCTGAAGGAGTGTAGATGAGTAGAGTGAGTTAAAAAAGGTTGGATAGTCTGTTGAATGTGTTTATTTAGGACAGCTGTCCACCTCATTAAAAAGTTAGAGGAAAATGGACAGTTAGTGTGACTTGTATTTGTCTCTAACTATCTCCTACTCTAGTGGTCGACATGTTTCATGCCCTCATGGCATTTCGTCAGGACCTGTGTGTGTTTCTATCTACAGTGTACAGAGGGTGATACTATCACTATCTGGGTATGGCACCACTAAGGTGTGCCAATCGTCGCAGTGGAGCAACCTGCGGGGAAGGGAATATCAAAATTCATATCAGAATCATATTTGCTTATGTTCAAGGTTGCAACCGTGCATACCTCAAGCCAACCAAACCATCGTGAGGTATATGACATCAGTCTAGTTCTGTGCCCGTTATTGTTTATGTCAGAGTGCAGGTGAACACCTGAGTGGGTGATCAAGACTAGGGGTGGAGTCATTCATTAGACCCTTAAGTGGTAGACATCTCATCACCAATTTAATTCATCGCATAGGAGAATAAGTAGCAAATGATTTTGTTAAGGTGAAACTCACCTAGAGCCACAGGTATTAGTGCTTCAATCAGCTCTTGGCGGTATCACAGGCTAGCCCATTAGCTATCTGTGAAGTGAAATAAACGTAAATCCACGTGTTAAACGGCACAGGATTTGGCTATTCAGGTATAGGATGCTGTTCCTAACATGGAATATCTTGTTGTAGTGTGAGGTTGTGTATGGAACAAGGAGTACTAGGCATCCAAACGTTCTCTTAGTTAATAAAGAAGAAAATTAAAAAGCGGTTGTTATAGCTTTAAGATGCGTTGTCTGAGCTATACTACGGTACAGTGGTTGCATGTCCCAAGGTAGCCTGATTGGTAATGCCAGGTGTTATAGTCATGTACTAGGGTATCGCCAAGTATTGTGGCCATTGCTAGTGGCTGAGCGGAGGCACAACTAGCGTGCATTAGCACATAGCGAGCCAAACAGACCGCTTAAGAATCTTGTTACAAAGGATAATCGGGAGCCCTATTTTATCGAGTCCTTATTTAAACCTCATTAGGAAATCTGGAGTACGTACGTGTGTCAGCAATTCGATAAACTTATTGTAAACACACCTCTCTCTAGAATCATTATTAAACCCCACACAAATATATGTTGGATAAATCAAGTGTTAGATGGTCTCTAGTACCATTAATTAACCCATAAACCTATATGAATCTAATGTTAGGTTGTTATATTCAGTATCGCAGCGTTGTCGCTTGCAGCCAATTGATACTCACAGTTTCATGTTGCCTGCGGTGGTTCGTAACCTACCCGTCACCGCCAGTGCTGGAAACAACACGAGTGTCTTTCAACTTCCTTTATGTAGTAAAGGGCTCTGATCTGGATTGGTCTGGAATTCATGATCATGTGATCGGGTTAGAACTCCAAGTTGTCAGAGTTACGGTGGGTGCCATTTTGTAGTGGGTTTTCTTAAGTAAGAATGACTATCTATGTCAGGTGTTGGGGTCTTATGATGGTGATAATATGGGATATATTGTATTATTGAAAAAGGTCAGTAGGTGTATATCGACCACTGTTGCCAGGGATATTCATGGACTATGTAAGTGCGGTTAGAACTCCAAGTTGTCAGAGTTACGGTGGGCGCCATTTTGTAGTGGGTTTTCCTAAGTAAGAATGACTATTTAAGTCAGGTGTTGGAGTCTTATGATGGTGATAATGTGAGATATATAGTATTACTGAAAAAGGGTCAGTAGGTGTATATCAACCACTGTTGCCAGGGATACTAATGGACTATGTAAGTCCGGTTAGAACTCCAAGTTGTCAGAGTTACGGTGGGCGCCATTTTGTAGTGGGTTTACTTAAGTAAGAATGACTATCTATGTCAGGTGTTGGAGTCTTATGATGGTGATAATGTGGGATATATATCAACGTTAATAGTTGTATTATGAACAAATTATGTAGGGGATTGAAAAAGGGTCAGTAAGTGTATATCGACCGTTACCAGGGATACTCACGGACTATGTAAGTCCCCTTAAAAAGTTGCTTCTGAGTGTATGGGGGTCCAAATATCTTAAGGTATTCGTGTGAAATTTACCTTAAGCTAACCCACGGGATGTCATCATTAAGCCCAAGGGAGTCTGAGGACAGACGGTGTATCCATCTCCGTTCAATTCTGAACAGGGCTCGTTGTGTGATGTTTGGGTGAGTTTCAAGGACCAACCACCTCAATGATTCTGGGGTGTGTTTGTGTTCCTTATAGTGTGTATACAGCCTGGTTGTCGTTTTCATGCACCGTATGTTACTTTTGTGCTCTGTTATTCGTATCCTGACTGCCCTCTGAGTCATACCTACGTATTCAAGGCCACAAGGGCATGTCACAAGGTAGATGCAATTTGTGGTGTTGCAGTTTGTGTGTCGTCTAAGTTCCCAGGTGAAATTGTCTCTCAAGGTCATTTCTTTGGTATTTGTTGTCTGTCCACAAGTGGTACAATTACCACAAGGGAAGTGGCCTTTGACTGGTGGGAGGCCCCATAATGTACTTTGTGTTACCCTGGCCTCCTTCAATGGTCTGGTGTGTATCAGTATGTCTTTTAGATTCTGAGTTCTTTTAAATGCAAATCTAGGCCTAGGTATGGTCAAATCTCTGGTATTTAATATACCCCAGTGTTTGTTGATCACTTTCTTAAGGGAAGATGATGTTGGTGTGTATGAAGTAACACACGTCAGAGTGTCTGTCTGTTCTTTAGTCACTACCTGGATAAGTGTTTACCGAGGATTGTTCCTAGCCCTCTTCATTGACTTTTTGATCTCTTTTGAGGGGTAACCACGTTGTTCTAGGTTATCAGCCAATGTTTGCGCCTCTTTTTTGAAGTCTTCCAGTGTACTACAATTTCTCCTGAGCCTCAGGAATTGACCTACTGGTAAGTTGTTCTTTAGGGTGCCAGGGTGATGGCTACTGAACAGGAGCAAGCTGTTCCTATCCGTAGGTTTCCTAAACACTGTTGTGCTCAGCTCCGAGTTGTCCAGTCTTACCATCAGATCTAAAAATGGTAATTCAGTCGCTGACACTGTATGTGTAAATTTCAGATATGGGTTCTTGGTGTTAATCCATGAGCAAAATGTTTCACATAAGGATCTCTCTCCCTTCCAGAGGATGAAAATGTCATCGATGAACCTCCTCCATAGTATGAGGTGTTCTCTGAAGGGGTTTTCTGGGCTCATGATGACCTCTGACTCAAATGAGGCCATGTAGAGGCAGGCCACACTCAGCGCGAAGGTACTTCCCATGGAAGTACCCTGGGATTGATGGTATAGTTTCTTCTGGTACTCAAAGTAATTTTCAGTGAGTGCGAGAGATGCGCATTCCATGATAAAGGACACTGGTGTTGGTGATGTCCACTCCTCTCTTAACAGGGCCGTCTCCATGACTGTTAGGGTCGCTTGTTGAGGTATATTTGTATATAAAGCCTCCACATCTAGAGTGACCAAGAGGTTTATCTCTTCGGTGGTTTCTGTCTCATCTAAAATGCGGAGGATGTCAGTCGTATCTCTAACATATGAGGGTGTCTGTTTCACTAAGGGTTGTAAAAAGTGATCACAAAACCTCGAAAGAGGCTCAAGGATTGAGCCGATCCCGGATACGATGGGCCTACCCGGGGTTGGTGTAGTTCCTTTGTGAATTTTTGGCAGTGTATAAAAATACGATGTCCTTGGATTTTTTGTGGACAGGAACTCTGCCTCATTCCTTGTGATCCAGCCGTTGTTCTCGGCCTCGACCACCATAGTGGTGATGGTGGTCCTTAGTCTGTCAGTCGGGTCCAATGTGATCGGGGTGTAATATCTCCGGTCAGCCAATTGTCTCTGACATTCCTTGTCATAGTCCACAGTGGATTGTATGACAGTTGCACCTCCCTTATCTGCCTGTTTAATAGTTATACTATTGTCTGTCGCAAGGGCCCTTGCTGCAGACTTCTCAGCATTGGAGAGGTTATGGAATGTGTCAGTGGGACGTATTGTAACCATTTCTTTCTTGACTGCCTTTTCAAAAGTCAATACTTCTGGGGGGACCATGTTATTCGTTGGAGTGAAGGTAGATGGATTGCGTAACCCAGAGTCCTCACTCTCAATGGGAGTATGGTCATGAAAATATGCTCTTAGGCATATCTTCCTTAAGAATTGTTGTATTTCACAAGTTTCCTGAAATTTGTCCACCCTAGGGGTAGGGACAAAGTCCAAACCTTTTTTCAGGACCCTCTGTCCAGTCTCTGTGAGGGTACGGTCTGAGAGGTTAACTACTGATTCCTCTGACCTCGTGTCTTGCTCCTTGTGTCCATCATGTGTGGAGGCTGGTCCTGCCACTGAACTTGTTGTGTCCCTCTTTTTCTTCCTCTTCCTCTGCCCCAGCCTCTGCCTAAAAAAGGTTGGGCATTTTCCATGGGGCAGAATTGTGGTGGTCCTTGGGGGAGGATCGGGTATTGCCAGTAGGGGTGGGGTGGCGGACCCTGATATATTTGTCCTCCTCGAGGAATTGAAGGGTTCGTGTTCTGTCTCCGTTGGTTTTTATTGTTCCAACTGCCAGAACTCGAATCACTATTAGATGATCCGCTTCTACTGTTGTTAGAGTCTTCATCTGTGGAGTATCCTGTTCTAGACGCAGAATAGTCAGCTTTAAGAAAACAAAAGATCTTCTCTTTGTCGAACTTGGCTATGTCCTTTTGTAATTTACTGATTTTCTGTTTGAGTAAGAATTCTCTACTCTGTAATTTTGTTGTTAATCTCAGCGAGTTTGGTTTTGGAAATATTATTGTTGTTGATGGTGGATTTGATAGTGTTCTCAGCGGCCTGAATACACGCTAGGATAGCATCGCCTATCCTTTTCGCTGTGCTGATGATCAGCACCAAGAGGTCTCTAGTACATTTCCATAGGATCATTGACCAGTCTGTCTTGCAGGCCTGGTCGTCCGGAATAGCCTGGGTGGTAGATTTACGACTAGGCCATTAGGGGCGATATTGGCCCACAAGTATTCAGTCATAATGGCTCCATGCATTGTGACTTTCAGCCATTCTTTCTTTAGTGTCATTATGGAGGTCCAATCGTCAGACTGTCCTCCTGAGGCAGTGCTACTGTTCGCTCCCAAGAGCGATGGTGTTCTAAGGATGTCTGTGATGGTGTCATCGTCATAGCTTAGTCCTACTGCACCTTCCATTGTAGGAGAGGACAAAGCTGACAAGAAGAGGAAGAGAAAGGTAAGGCACTGTAGTTTGCAGTGCAATGGGCCAGCTATTGCTTAGTTGGCAAGGCTGGTAACCTAGATAAATTATCCTACGGGGGTCGCCCGTGCTAAGAATCTATTAACAAAAGGGGGAGGACAGAAGGGCTTTTACAAGAGGTCCAGCATACATGCCCCGGATAGACTATATTTAGAAAGGGTATGCAGTTCCTTGAGGGGATGGTTTGTTAGTGAGGTCAATTCTCAAATCCGTCGATGTTGATTGGACTCAAAGAACCTATAGGTAGGGAAGGGGAGTTCCCATATTCGGAACTAATGCCCTCACACACCCAGCAAGCCAGGTGTCATGCTTCATCAACTGGGCCTGCTCCTCGTCGGGCCGGCGGTGCAATAACCGACGGGCACCCGTGAAGGGGCTCTTTTGCGGAGATCTTTTGTTCCTTGCCGTTGAGTGCGTGGGTGTGAGGGGCCTGAAGGAGTGTAGATGAGTAGAGTGAGTTAAAAAAGGTTGGATAGTCTGTTGAATGTGTTTATTTAGGACAGCTGTCCACCTCATTAAAAAGTTAGAGGAAGATGGACAGTTAGTGTGACTTGTATTTGTCTCTAACTGTCTCCTACTCTAGTGGTCGACATGTTTCATGCCCTGATGGCATTTCGTCAGGACCTGTGTGTGTTTCTATCTACAGTGTACAGAGGGTGATACTATCACTATCTGGGTCTGGCACCACTAAGGTGTGGCAATCGTCGCAGCGGAGCAACCTGCGGAGAAGGGAATATCAAAATTCATATCAGAATCATATTTGCTTATGTTCAAGGTTGCAACCGTGCATACCTCAAGCCAACCAAACCATTGTGAGGTATATGACATCAGTCTAGTTCTGTGCCCGTTATTGTTTATGTCAGAGTGCAGGTGAACACCTGAGTGGGTGATCAAGACTAGGGGTGGAGTCATTCATTAGACCCTTAACTGGTAGACATCTCATCACCAATTTAATTCATCGCATAGGAGAATAAGTAGCAAATGATTTTGTTAAGGTGAAACTCACCTAGAGCGACAGGTATTAGTGCTTCAATCAGCTCTTGGCGGTATCACAGGCTAGCCCATTAGCTATCTGTGAAGTGAAATAAACATAAATCCACGTGTTAAACGGCAAAGGATTTGGCTATTCAGGTATAGGATGCTGTTCTTAAAATGGAATATCTTGTTGTAGTGTGAGGTTGTGTATGGAATAAGGAGTACTAGGCATCCAAACGTTCTCTTAGTTAATAAAGAAGAAAATTAAAAAGCGGTTGTTATAGCTTTAAGATGCCTTGTCTGAGCTATACTACGGTACAGTGGTTGCATGTCCCAAGGTAGCCTGATTGGTAATGCCAGGTATTATAGTCATGTATTAGGGTATCGCCAAGTATTGTGGCCATTGCTAGTGGCTGAGCGGAGGCACAACTAGCGTGCATTAGCACATAGCGAGCCAAACAGACCGCTTAAGAATCTTGTTACAAAGGATAATCGGGAGCCCAATTTTATCGAGTCCTTATTTAAACCTCATTAGGAAATCTGGAGTACGTCCGTGTGTAAGCAATTCGATAAACTTATTGTAAACACACCTCTCTCTAGAATCATTATTAAACCCCACACAAATATATGTTGGATAAATCTAGTGTTAGATGGTCTCTAGTACCATTAATTAACCTATAAACATATATGAATCTAATGTTAGGTTGTTATATTCAGTATCGCAGCATTGTCGCTTGCAGCCAATTGATACTCACAGTTTCATGTTGCCTGCGGTGGTTCGTAACCTACCCGTCACCGCCAGTGCTGGAAACAACACGAGTGTCTTTCAACTTCCTTTATGTAGTAAAGGGCTCTGATCTGGATTGGTCTGGAATTCATGATCATGTGATCGGGTTAGAACTCCAAGTTGTCAGAGTTACGGTGGGTGCCATTTTGTAGTGGGTTTTCTTAAGTAAGAATGACTATCTATGTCAGGTGTTGGTGTCTTATGATGGTGATAATGTGGGATATATTGTATTATTGAAAAAGGTCAGTAGGTGTATATCGACCACTGTTGCCAGGGATATTCATGGACTATGTAAGTGCGGTTAGAACTCCAAGTTGTCAGAGTTACGGTGGGCGCCATTTTGTAGTGGGTTTTCTTAAGTAAGAATGACTATCTAAGTCAGGTGTTGGGGTCTTATGATGGTGATAATGTGAGATATATTGTATTACTGAAAAAGGGTCAGTACGTGTATATCGACCACTGTTGCCAGGGATACTCATGGACTATGTAAGTCCAGTTAGAACTCCAAGTTGTCAGAGTTACGGTGGGCGCCATTTTGTAGTGGGTTTACTTAAGTAAGAATGACTATCTATGTCAGGTGTTGGAGTCTTATGATGGTGATAATGTGGGATATATATTAACGTTAATAGTTGTATTATGAACAAATTAGGTAGGGGATAGAAAAAGGGTCAGTATGGTGCCGATTACGATCCGGTAGAAAAAATCCCCGTGCGACTCGTATCCGGTCTTTTTACCGTACGAATCGTACAAGTTCCGTACGAACTGGCAATCACGATTCGCATGGGAAAAAGTCCATACGAACCGCATTTGGAATCATTCCCCACACGTCCTCGGGTCGGAAAATGTGTCCGACACGTCCTCGGACGATTTACCGTACAAACGTGAAAAGTCAAGTCCGACCGAGGAATCACGATCCCACCCGTGCGTCCGAACTCACAACCGTATGGTAAAAACACCGTCCGCACCGAACTCCCATTGCAACCATGGAGATATGTGCCCGCATACGCGCCAAACACTCCCCCCAGCACCCATACGTTCGAGTCGTACTCCCCGTTAATGTACACCCCCCCTGTATGTACACCCGTGTACGTGTCGAACCCCCACCCGTGTATGTACACCCCAGTACGTTCGAGTCGTACCCCCACCCCTGTACGTGTCATACCCCCGTGTACCTACACCCCAGTACGTTCGAGTCGTACCCCCACCCCTGTACGTGTCATACCCCCGTGTACCTACACCCCAATACGTTCGAGTCGTACCCCCACCCCTGTACGTGTCGTACCACCGTGTACCCACACCCCAGTACGTTCGAGTCGTACCCCCACCTCTGTACGTGTCATACCACCATCTAAGTACACCCCAGTACGTTTGAGTCGTACCCCCACCTCTGTACGTGTCGTACCACCGTCTAAGTACACCCCAGTACGTTCGAGTCGCACCCCCACCCCTGTACGTGTCGTACCACCGTGTACCCACACCCCAGTACGTTCGAGTCGTACCCCCACCCCTGTACGTGTCGTACCACCGTGTACTCACACCCCAGTACGTTCGAGTCGTACCCCCACCCCTGTACGTGTCATACCCCCGTGTACCTACACCCCAGTACGTTCGAGTCGTACCCCCACCCCTGTACGTGTCATACCCCCGTGTACCTACACCCCAGTACGTTCGAGTCATACCCCCACCCCTGTACGTGTCATACCACCGTGTACCCACACCCCAGTACGTTTGAGTCGTACCCCCACCCCTGTACGTGTCATACCCCCGTGTACCTACACCCCAGTACGTTCGAGTTGTACTCCCACCCCTGTACGTGTCGTACCACCGTGTACCCACACCCCAGTACGTTCGAGTCATACCCCCACCCCTGTACGTGTCGTACCACCGTGTACCCACACCCCAGTACGTTCGAGTCGTACCCCCACCTCTGTACGTGTCGTACCACCGTCTAAGTACACCCCAGTACGTTCGAGTCGTACCCCCACCTCTGTACGTGTCGTACCACCGTCTAAGTACACCCCAGTACGTTCCAGTCGCACCCCCACCACAACCTTCTAAGTACGGAGTGCACCCCATGCCCCAACATCACAACCGCATGTACGAGTCGTGCCAAGCCACACACAAGGACAGCACCGTACAACCAAATGGCCCATCTACACACCGTACACACGCTCAAAACGCACGTACACAACCAGGACAAAACAAAACAACACAAGAATACACTATTCGAATGGCACAAAGCCACTAAACATGGCCAACAAACACTCAAAAAACACACATTCCCTGACCTGCAACCGCCAAAAACAAACAGAGGCCCTAAACACCACCACTCCTTATAACACACCCACCCAAAGTTCAAACACAGCCACACCCACCAATGGACCAATAAAAAGGGCCCACACACACAAACCATGAGCCTTTGCAACAGACTCACTGCTGCCAGACACCACAGACAACTTACAGCACCTTACTACAAGCTTCACCACACCTTACACTTGCACATCTCCACACAACCACCTTCACAAACACACCCTCATCACATTCACACACACACCTGCACAACCACACCCACACACCCACAACCATCCACACCCCCCCACCATCCACACCCCCCCATCCACACCCACACCCCTCACCATGCCCACTACCAAGAATCCAAAGTTCAGTAACCGAGAGTTGGAGGTTCTTGTCGATGAAATCCTCAGAGTCGAGCCACAGCTCTTTGGAACATTGGTCAGACAGACCAGCATTGCAGCAAAAACAGCCATGTGGCAGACCATCGTCGATGCTGTGAATGCTGTTGTGGACACCAGAAGGACCAGGCAGGAATGCCAGAACAGGTGGTACGATCTGCGGAGGAGGGTCCGAGCCAAGAGGCAGGAGGAACACAACCAGGCCAACGCCACAGGAGGAGGGCCCTCCCGCAGACCCGTACACTACCAGCCCTGGGAGGAGAGGGTGATGGCCATACTGCCGGTGGAGGCAGTCGAAGGATTAGAAGGACTCCGAGACCCGGGTGAGTACACAAACAACGCACCTCACATGGGGGGAACGGCATCCACAACCAAAATCACTAACAGGCACGCAACCACCCCAAGCCATCGCATGACTCAACCACACTCCATGAGCACGCACATGCCACTGCTGCCACCATGCCCCATGCACCCAGCTGGACAATGTCAAGTCACAGGCCACAGAAGACACCAACACATGACACGGTAACCCGGATGGCAGGAGGCTGGGCCCCAAAAATCACATAGTGCAACTCCGAAGCAGACAACAATGCCCTCTGCCCATATGGCCTAGGTCACAGCCAGACAAACAGTGTGTCCCAACACAGGAATGACTTGCCAGCAAATGGCGGACGCCTTGCATCAACACATGGGGGTGAAGGCACTGTTTTGCACATGACAGCAGCTAATGAACAGCCAACATTGTGAAAGAGTGGCAGCACACACCACCACAGCAGCAGCGCACAGACACACATCACACCCAATGGGTGCCTGGAGATCAGAAACAAACTCACATCAACAAGCCAAGGGCCACTCAAAGATCTGCTAACAGTGTGTGCCCAGGAAGCTGGGCTGAGGTGACAGAGGGTGACACACAGAGGGAGGGAGAGGGGGACAGAGAGGGAGGGAGAGGGGGACAGAGAGGGAGGGAGACACAGGGACACGGACAGAGGGAGGAGGCTGACACACAGATGGAGGGAGAGGGGGACACAGAGGGAGGGAGACACAGGGAGACGGACAGAGGGAGGAGGCTGACACACGGAGGGAGGGAGAGGGGGACAGAGAGGGAGCGAGACACAGGGAGAGCAAATCAGCCGTGTGGCGTGTGCGAATGTCTGCTCGTCAGCAGGTAGACTGCGTGCATGTAGACAAGGGTGGCCAGTCCCAGAACCCCCCCTCTTCCCCATGGCAAAACACAGGGCCATGTCACAACCTGTTCACGAGCACAACGACAGCTACCTGGATCATATAAGTGTGTGGATCCACTCCATGTGCACATGTACAGTGCTACACGGAAGGCGCCAATGCATGGCTCGCTACACCTGCCCACTCCACTGCTGACTGCAGTCACACTTGACGCAGCAAGTAAGACCGTGCCACACATAGTTAAAGGGGCCAAAGTGGTGCCCAAGGGACACACTCATGCACAAGTGCACTGTGAGTGGACTGCAAGACAGATCCCAATTCCAAGAGGAAATGTCCCAACTTTGAAACTGATGAAACATGGATGTTGCATGGACCAAAATTAACATTGTCTCTCTCACACACAGGTCAACATCGTGGTTCACCCCCCAACACTGGGGGGGAAGACTCACAGGACCCGGATCTGCAGGAGCCCGATCCCACCGGCAGCGACCACTCTCACCACTCTGTGGACGACCCCGACCGAGCTGGCCCCTCTGGTGTCCAACCACCTGCAGCACCTGCGTCAGGTACAACTGTGCCAACCACCACCCCCACTCCTGCCACATCCCAGGAGACACCCAGGATCCCTGCCCCAACACCACAATGCAGCCAGGCTGGCCAGGAGGGACACGGTGTCCCGGGCACCCAGGAGGAGGCAGGCGACAACGCCAATGCCACCCCTCAGGGGTCCCGGAGACCCGATGTGCCCACAAGGGCAGGCCAGGTGCAAGTGGGCAGGGGTGGTGGGAGTGGAGGATGGCGGAGGCGCGAGCCTGACCAGTTGGCTGGGGAACCGGTATTTTCCCATGTCCGTAACATCCTGGACACATACCGGCAGGACACCACGGGCCTGGCCCAGGTTGTGTCCGTCCTCGAGGGGATCAAGGCCCAGCAGGCCCAGCAACATGCGGAGCTACATGCCTGTCTACTGCAACACCAACGGAGGATGGAGGACAGACAGGCTGAGCAAGTGACGGCGTTCCAGGGGATTCACGATACACTCCGTCGGATGGCTGACAACATGGCCGACCCTCCCTGTGCCAGAAGGCGGAGAACATCACCACCCACAGGGAGGGATCAGCAGGAGGAGGAGGAAACATCCGATGGAGCATCCCAGACGTCGTCACGGCCTGCTTCTGAGGGTCCCCGCAGGAGGGCGGGTCGTCCACGGAAAAGACCGCGAGGGTCGGCGCAACATCACCATCTCCCAGGACACCTGGCCTGGCACCTGGCCCACTGGAGCAACAGCATCACAGCATCAAGAGACATTCTCTGCCACATGGCCCTGCTGGTCACTGTCTGACTAATGTTGACAAAGACTGTGGCATGGACTATGAGGATTTCCAATGGCAAGGTGTAGGAAGGTGGATATCTGACTATGGTTACCCCCAACTTTTTACCTAGTGTCTAGCTGGTTTTTCGACTTAGTTGGCCTGAGATCCTGCCATTCAGGGTCTCAGGCTGTCTGCTCTCTCTGTAAAATGGACTCCATGTACCCTAGGTACATACACAATTGGTAAGGATCACCTTATTGGACCCTGTACAGTGTACCCTAGGTACCCAGGGCATAGGTGTACCCTAGGCCTTCCAGGGGCTGCAGCATGTATTATGCCACCCCTGGTCTGGCCTTCCAATCAGACACAACTGGCTGATCACTCAGCTGGGGCAAGGTCGTGTAATCACCCCTTGCTTAGGTATAGTATGCCTATATCTACCCTTATATATAGACACATGTGTACCTATCAGTCACTCCTATGGCAGGCCTTAACAATCCTGGAGGCAGAGTGCTTGGTAACATGTGAGATGGTGCTCTAGCATGAGCTGAGCCTGTCTGCAGCTTTCGGAACCATGTCCTTATAGCTGTTCTATGATATAGCCTACCATATACTCTTAAAGTGCCTTATAATCTTAAACGGTTATGGTAACTATGGTTTGGCTTTATCAAAACATGTCGTGTAAGGTGTCTAACACTTTGGAATAATACCCCCATACCATTTCTGGTGATGAGGATATTATCCCTCCCTTCTAGAGGGAGAGACATGTTAAAATCCTACTTTGCTGTTTAACTCTAACCAAAGCCTCAGCATCACAAAATGGATGCTGCTGCCACAGACACAAGTCTGACCTCCTGCTGCTGGGAGTGATCCCAGCCAGGGAGGCCTGGACAATAGGTTTCCTGCTTGGGGAGGTGCCAGCACCTCCCCAGACAGCCTTTAGTGTATTGGGGCAGGGTGGGCTGAAAGGAATGAGACATGCCTGGGGCACACAAGGTGTTCCTTGCATAGTCCAGTTCAAACCGGCGCTGGGGCACTCCAGCCCCAGCTCTGGCGCGAAACTGGACAAAGGGAAGTGGGTGTAACCACCCCCTCCCAGGTCCCACCCATAAGGCGTGACCTAGCAGGTATCCCAGCCCCCCAGATTAGTATAAGAGTGGGAGTTGTGCCTCAAGGTTTTAGATTATCCTGAACCTGCAAAACTGAACAGAAACTCTGGACCTTCGACATTCGACGAAAGAAGAAGACTGAAGAATCTCCCTTGTAGCCAAGGAGTGGCTACCCTGTGCAAACAGGCACCATCAAGAGACTACCCTTTGCTTTGCCCACGTTCTACGAGGAACCGACTGCAGAGCCCAACCAGAGCCTTGACTTCCAGACTTCTCCGACCCTGATCCACATCCACAGCAAAGCTGAGATCCGTGGAGGCGACGAGCGACGTGGGACCGGCTACCTGGGAAAAGTGGCTAGTAACTTAAAGCGCAGCTTCTGAGGTACCCTCGAAGTTGTGCACCGGGGATTGAGAAGCCCCAACCCCAAGCACCATCTGCACCGAAGATCAGCCCCCCACACTCCACGAGTCCTGCGTGGGGCCCTTCAGCATTTTCCTGCTTGCCGCGTCTGTCCGGTTGCTTGCCCGCTGGCTAGTGGCCTTTGTGACGACGCACCCTGAAATCGTCTGCGCTGGTTTGGCTCCTCCAGACTGGCTCCCGCTTCTCTGCAAAGAAGAAGCACCCCAGACCTTCCTGGTCTGCACCAGAAGCAAGTCCTTCGTTCTTCGTGGGTTCCGCTTGCCAAGGCTTGGTGAGTCCTAGTCCAACTTCGACGCCGCCGACAGCAAGAGCCTTCGTGGGACAGCTCGCCTCCTGGTCCTGGTCATCCTCGACGCTTCCTGGCCCTCCTGGCTGCAGCGACAAGCTTCACCTTCACCTGCAATCTTCACGACATCGCCTGGTTCCTTCCTGGTTCCACGTGGTCACTGGCTAGTGACCTTGACTCTGTCCCTTCTGCTTGCAGGTTTCTTCTCTTCTTGATCCCAGCCTTGGGATCCACCGGACACTCTTCACTGACTGCCTGTCAGCATCTTTCTTCAGGCATCCATAGGAGTCGACGACGAAAACGACGCATCTTCACCCCTATGCACCCGCAGCCTGTGGGCTAGGTAACTTGGGTACTCCGGTGCTCATCAGGATAGTGACTATCCTAGTGTCTAGTTTTCAAGTCTCAACTTCCTAGCTACTCCGGAAGTGTCCTAAATCTACCATTTTCTAAACTGTACTATTGCTATTGACTTTTACGCATTACGCGTGAGTGTTTCCACTCTGCACATGAATCCCGTGGGCCTCCCACTTCCTAACTAACGCTAGTGTAGTGTAGCCCCAGCGATTCCCTAGGCCTAGGCCTATTCTATTTCCGTGACAGTGGTTCTTATACCACTTACTTAGTATATGGTTTGCGTGGCCCCTAGGGCCTAACTGTATTACTTACCTGTGTGACTTAATGTATGCTTAAATAAGACTGTGTTGTACTTACCTCTAATCTCATAAAGAGTGCTGAGGGTTTGACTAGAATAAATACACTTTATTTTATATATATATCTGTTGTGGTGTCCTTTCATTTGGTATTCAAGGGATTATATATGGTATCACAGCTGGCTTCACATGCCATTCAGAGTTTAGCCTAAGACTGCTCTTGTCCATGCTACCACTAGGATAGCTGGTCTATAAGGTTGACTTTACAACCAATCACCATAAGGGTATTTGGACTGATATAAGGTGTACACTAGAACTAGTGACATCATACATCAGGCCAACTTCTCACACAAGGACACCAACTCCCCTACTGAACTTTGGATTCCAAACTCCCGGAAAGCCCCTCACTTTGTCCCCCCCCCCCAATAATAAATCACACTATGAAGAGAAGATGCCTGCTGGTTGCATTATTACCTAACATGTGTCTTGTAAAGTCTAAACATGCCTGAGTCATCTTTTGTCTTCAACCATCCACACCCTGGTGCCTGAGTCTGGCACAGGACACATGGGTCACAGTGTATTAGGCAAGACAGACATGGAGCACCATACACACCCGTGATGGGCCCAACCAGCTGAGGGGGTGGCCGCACAACCGTGCTGACAGACACATTGAGTACAGCAACAGACATGCGCAGAGGTCAGGGATCCTGTCCAGTGTCCTGGGGGGCACCCTGGTATGTGTAGACAGGTGGACGAACCATGTCCTGCAAGCTTGAGTCCGGTGGATGCAGAGAATGGGGGCCTGGCCAACGTTGGATGCATGGGGATGGCACATGTCACAATACCCACACAGTCATGGACATCATGCCCACTACACAGTCTCAGCCCCCACACACAGCTTGCATCTTGCTACTCGACACATTGACACATAGCCACAATCAGGGAATACCATGCCAGACATGCTGGATGCACCGTGGCAACACACCAGCATTGAGTGAGAAGAGGCACCTTGGAGGCATAGGGACACCTTTATTAGTCATGTTTTCGGGAGTGCAGAGGCAACTTGAAGTACACATGAACACATCTTGTGGAGTAACATGTGGGTCCAACACTGGCACCCCCCTTCTGCAGCACAAATGCGTGTTAGCCATGGAACTGGCACACAAGCGTCGGCTAACAGCTAAACACCCACAGCTGCTCACGGAGAGCCTGCCATACACCATAGATCCGCTGATGTGGAAGTCCCACACCATGTCAAGCCAATGCTAACCGTATGTGTCCGAGGGCAGTGTCACACACATTGATGCCATCATCACAATCCACTATCCCATCACTGATGACTGTCAATCAGTCAGACCATCTATTCAGGTGTACCGAGCTGCATGTCGTGTCCCATGCTGATGCTACATGGCTGCAGAGGAACCAAACATCGACAGGGGCAGTGTGCATACATCGTGAACAACTGCCACACCCAATACACCCCTGATGCATCCCTTACCCTATGGAGACTTCAAAACGTGTCCGTGCCTGTAACGCTGAGTCAGCCCACGATGACGTGTCCATGAGGAATAGCAGTGCCACAACAATGCAACCAGCAGACGGCATGCGCAAGTACCTGGGGAAGAGAGACACACAAGAAGTCAGCCACAAAAAGCACAGCCACTTGCATGTGCATGTACTCGACACATGTTAGGCTGACAACATGCTAGGTCACAATTATGACTGGGGAAATACAACCATCACTGGCACCATCACTCCAGTGACACACCCACACACACCTCTGACTCACGTGCCATACATGCAGGTGGACACACACATCACAACACATGCCACACGGGGACAAATGCGTGCACACACAGACACTGGTACTCACCACTAAGCAAAGAAGTCGCGTATGAGCCGAGTCCGGATGTCCTCCTGCGGCTCCACATCCTCCACATCACTAGCCCCATTGCCAAGGCCTTCGTCCTCCACGGGTGGATGGTCCTCGTCATGTTGATCTAGGATGAGTGGCACAGCTTTCTCAACTGCCATGTTGTGCAGCATACAGCAGACCATGAAGATTTTGCAGACCTTTGCAGGGGCATATGGGAGGGCGCCGCCGGTCTTGTGGAGGCACCGAAAGCGGCTCTTCAGCATGCCAAACGTCCTCTCTATCACTCGCCTTGTCCGGCCATGGGCGGTGTTGTAGCGGAGCTGGGCCGGCGTAATGGGGTTGCGGAGAGGTGTGAGCAGCCATGGCATGTTGGGATAGCCAGCGTCCCCTACATGGGAAGCACATGGACATCGTTAGAACTGGTGAAGCGGTCGTGCTGGTAGGCTATGCAAAATACAGGACTGACAGACTGTACCCACCAACAACACATGCTCTTTCGTTGCGCAGCTGCATCATCATTTCAGGCATCCTGCTACACCTCATGATGTAGGCATCGTGTGCTGATCCTGGAAAACGAGCACAGACATGTGAAATCAACATGTTGGACTGACACACCACAAGGGCATTGATGGAGTGGTAGTGCTTCCGATTGCGGTACGCTACCTCCCGTGCGTGTGGTGGTACCAAAGCTACATGTGTCCCATCTATGGACCCAATGACATGGGGCATCCCACCCAGGGCATAGAAACCACGCTTGACCGCAGTCAACTGTTCAGGGGTTGGGAACTTGATGAAGTCATCCAGGTGAATCAACATGGCCTCTAAGAAATCATGCAGCACACGGCAGAACATGCTCTGGGACATGCCACCAACCTGAGCTATGGTATATTGAAAGGTACCCGTGGCAAGAAAATGTAGGGCTGCCATTACCTTCAGCTGGGGTGTCAGTGCCGTAGGATACCTGTGCTGCGGTTGCAGGTGTGGTGCCAGTCTCGCCGTCAACTCCAGAATCAACCGTCGGGGGAAGCGGTAGCACCGGATCCGATCATTCTCCTGCATGTCAGCCAAGTCCGGCATTGCTCGGGGTAGAGGCGGCGCTCTGCAGTAATTTTGAAGTGACAAGGAAGAGTGAGTGCACCACAACAACAAATCATTTGTACTGAGCACATGTTAATCTGTCAATACACATATGCTACATAGGGAGTCAGGTATGTGCTACATGCCCAGGACACGTATGGCTGCCAGGTGACACTCCTACCAAGACCCAGCTACACACGGAGATTGAGAACCTCCCCATGCCATGCCATGGGAATAGCTGTGTCCCAGTGCAAGTGAACAGCCAGACGCAAGACAGGAGTGACATACGCCCACACATCAGCAGAAGTAGGATGCCGATTGCAGAGACTGGCAGCGGAACACTAGAGCCACAGGTCACATGACATTACACTAGGACAGCCCACACACCTTGCCATGAAGGTGCACATGTCATGACTCACCACACAATCATTGTGAGGATGCAGACATGTCCTTGTCACGCTACTCTGTGTCCCATGCATACATGTGCACCTCACATCCGATACCACATGTGGCATGGTGTGCGGAACAGTGTGCAATGTCAATCTACACACAGACACATGTTGGTTGCTGCAACAGCTGCTGCTTTTGAGGGTGCTCCAACATCAACCTGATGGGAAGCCCCCACACATACATGACATAGTCACATTGTGCACCGTGGGTAGTGACAAGGCAGGTGTGGTAACCCCTGTAACGGGCTTCAGGGGACACTTCCGTGTGTTGGTGTCCGTGCCATGCCATTGACGCTCACCCCAAGGGTGCAGTACGACATGCACACATGTCAAAGGAGTCAAGGGCATGCCTGGCACACATTGCACCGTCACACAGTACACCTGTACACATCTCATCATACATCTGGTGCATTCTCCACTCAGGAGTAATGTTCCACATCACAGCCTGTCACACCTGTGCCCCACACATGTAGTAATGCACAGACAATGGCTTGATGTCCATCCATGGACAGGTATGTCCGCCCAATTCGTACCTGTGTGCCGCCTATCACCACTGTGATGTGTAAAAACCGCCGTACTGCTGCTAAGAGGGCCTGTGTACGTTCCCAAATCACTATGGGAGTGCTGCCGTATGTGTACCCATCGTGATGGCGAGCGTAAAGGCATTTGTACGGTCCATACCACAACGAGTACGGATACGCGAGGACACCCATAGTGATAGTGAGCGTACATGCGTGCGTACGGCCCTATCACTATGGGTCTCCTCGCGTATGCGTACACGTAGTGATAGTGAGCGCACATGCGTGTGTACGGCCCGTACCACAACGAGTACGCATACGCGAGGACACCCATAGTGATAGGACCGTACGCACGCATGTACGCTCACTATCACTATGGATGTCCTCGCGTATGCGTACTCGTTGTGGTACGGGCCGTACACACGCATCTACGCTCACTATCACTATGGGTGTCCTCGCGTATGCGTACTCGTTGTGGTACGGGCCGTACACACGCATCTATGCTCACTATCACTATGGGTGTCCTCGCGTATGCGTACTCGTTGTGGTACGGGCCGTACACACGCATCTACGCTCACTATCACTATGGGTGTCCTCGCGTATGCGTACTCGTTGTGGTACGGGCCGAACACACGCATCTACGCTCACTATCACTATGGGTGTCCTCGCGTATGCGTACTCGTAGTGGTACGGGCCGTACACACGCATGTGCGCTCACTATCACTACGTGTACGCATACGCGAGGAGACCCATAGTGATAGTGAGCGTACATGCGTGTGTACGGCCCGTACCACTACGAGTACGCATACGCGAGGACACCCATAGTGATAGTGAGCGTAGATGCGTGTGTATGGGCCGTTGCAATGCATTTGGGGTGCCCTAGGGCCCCGAAACGCACCGTACCTGTGTGTGACGCTCCAAATTACATAGGGGACACATGAGGGACAAGTATTAAGGCCTACATGCATGCTGGTTGTCATGGAGACCAAGTTCAAATTTCGAAATTGTTCTGGAAGGTGCACAGCAGATGTCAGTTGGAATACTTCTACTTTGTTGCAATGTAGACATCATGCAGGAGAATGAAACCGATAGAGAACCCACAGACTGCTAGGTTTGAAGGGATTGGAGGAAACATAGGATGCAAATGTGAGTGACCAATCACTCTGTACTCCTGTGCATGAGATGGGCCAGCAAGGCAGATATAAGGCAGCCAGGTCCCATGAGGGAGCACTTGCCTGCACATCTCTGTATTCCACGACCCAGCTGCTGCTACTGATTCCCTGGAACCATGTCAAGGGCTGTGGAGAGGTCACAGCCATTCACCCTGGAGGAGAACATGGCTTTGGTGGATGTGATCCTCCCACGGTACCCCATGCTGTATGGGCGACCAGGTTATCAGGTGAGTGCAGTGTCCACTGCCACAGACTGTGTCCCTTTTTTGTGACTGTGATTCCTGCCATTGTGTCCAGGTGTGACACACATGCCATGTACTGTAGGGGGGGTCCCAAGGGGGGGGAATGCCTGATGTCTCCCAGCAGTGCCCTGAGACAGGAGGGGTGGGGGCCTATCACTCCCAGCAGTGCCCTGAGACAGGAGGGGTGGGGGCCTATCACTCCCAGCAGTGCCCTGAGACAGGAGGGGTGGGGGCCTATCACTCCCAGCAGTGCCCTGAGACAGGAGGGGTGGGTGCAGAGTCCTCCCAGCAGTGCCCTGAGACAGTAGGGGTGGGGGCCTATCACTCCCAGCAGTGCCCTGAGACAGGAGGGGTGGGGGCCTATCACTCCCAGCAGTGCCCTGAGACAGGAGGGGTGGGGGCCTATCACTCCCAGCAGTGCCCTGAGACAGGAGGGGTGGGTGCAGAGTCCTCCCAGCAGTGCCCTGAGACAGGAGGGGTGGGTGCCTAGCACTCCCAGCAGTGCCCTGAGACAGGAGGGGTGGGGGCCTATCACTCCCAACAGTGCCCTGAGACAGGAGGGGTGGGGGCCTATCACTCCCAGCCGTGCCCTGAGACAGGAGGGGTGGGGGCCTATCACTCCCAGCAGTGCCCTGAGACAGGAGGGGTGGGTGCAGAGTCCTCCCAGCAGTGCCCTGAGACAGGAGGGGTGGGGGCCTATCACTCCCAGCAGTGCCCTGAGACAGGAGGGGTGGGGGCCTATCACTCCCAGCAGTGCCCTGAGACAGTAGGGGTGGGTGCAGAGTCCTCCCAGCAGTGCCCTGAGACAGGAGGGGTGGGTGCCTATCACTCCCAGCAGTGCCCTGAGACAGGAGGGGTGTGTGCAGAGTCCTCCCAGCAGTGCCCTGAGACAGGAGGGGTGGGTGCCTATCACTCCCAACAGTGCCCTGAGACAGGAGGGGTGTGTGCAGAGTCCTCCCAGCAGTGCCCTGAGACAGGAGGGGTGGGTGTGATGCACAGTGTGAGCCTGGATCATTGATTGTGTAGTTGCCCTCATTCCACCTGTGTCCTTCCAATGGCACGTACTGCTTTTGGCCTTCCCCCACAGGATCATGTCCCTATGACAAAGTTGCAATGCGTTGGATGCATACTATGCCTTGTTGTAAACTGCAAATGTGTTCTAATCTGTGTCCCCGTGACATGTGCAAGGTGTATTGATGTAGTGTCACTTGTTCATCCTCACAGGTAGACGCCTCTGCCAAGGAGCAGATATGGCTGGACGCCGTCAGCGCCGTGAGGAGTGCGGATGGTCGGAGGCGGCACCTGTCCCAGGTGAGGAAACGCTGGCAGGATATCCGGTGCTGGACGCGGAGGATCGCACGGCTCCTGCTGGGGGACTCATCTGAGAGCCACAAGAACCGCGGGCGCCGCCGTCTCTCCCACATCCAGAAACGTGTGCTGGCGGTGGTCTTTCCTGACTTGGACAGGCGTCTACAGGCCATGCAGCAGCCGGAAGGGGGTAGGTACATGTGTGTGTTTGTTGTGTTTCACCAGCATTTGTAAGTGCACTGTTCCATGGATACACTTCCAGGGTTTATGGTGCTGTGCAGATCCTGTTACCCACAGTGTTGCAGGCCTCACCTGCCTCCCTTCCCAACCTTGCAATGTGTTCCCTGGTCTCTGTGTAGTCACTCCATCACAAAGTAATGTAGCCTGAGACCTTCTCCAAGTGTACAATGCCTGCAGCGTCATGTGTGGGGGTGGTGTGTAAGAGGTTTAGTGACCGTGCCTGTGCCCTGTCCAGTTCTGGACTTGTGGGTTCCATGTCAGTTGGCACTAATGCTGATTTCAGACATGGGAGTTGATCTCTTGAGTGCGAGGCCTTCCAGCAGGCATGTCCCATGTGGTGGCCTGTGACATGATGTGCATGAGTGTGCGTTACGCATAGTGCAGGGATGTTAGCGTGTGTTGCAGTCATTTCCATTCAGGAGCATGGAGTTGTGTGGCCACTACTGTCCCCAGGGGCATCTTTTCCTAGGTATCATGTGTGTAATCCGAGAATGTCGACAATCTCTGTGTCTACAGCATAGGTTGTGCTCTGTGCCATTGTCCCCTGGTACCATGTTTATTGACGTGAGATGTATTACAAGTGTCCACTGTCCAGCCTGACATGATTTTCCAAGTTCATACTCACGGTGGCCATTGCCTGTGTGTCTTGTAGCAATCATCTGATGATGGCCATTTGTACATGATTCTTTGGACAGCCGCACCTTGGGTATTTGGTGTGCAATCTTGAATTATTGCATCCCATGTGTATTTCACCCAGACTAAGAGATGTAAGTGCTTCCTGTGTCTCCACAGATGTGTCTCATGTAGGGGGTGGGTGGGGCGGCCATGGCCTACATGTCAAGACCTGTCATCTCCTTGCTCGGACTGGCCAGTGTGTGATGTTTGTCTGGACATACACTCAAGGTGCAGCGTGCCAGTCAGGGTGGGCATGTTCTCAGTATTACCTATGCTGCATGTGCCTCTAGTTCCTGGATTTGGTCCCTGCTCATCCCAATTTCCTGCCACGCTGTGTGGTGCAGATGCAGTGCTGTATTGTCCCCAGGGCCTTGCTCCTCAGTCAGAATGCCATGTCATCTCATTTGCTATTGTGTCATGCTCTCCATAGTGTTTCCATGCCATGGTGGGTCACACAACTGTGTCTTGCAGGGCCTACGTATGTACCTTGTTTTGTAGTTGTAACTCATCCTTTGTTTCAGGCTATGCACTGTAACCTACGTAGATTGTACTCATGTGACATATGTATACAGGTGTATGATTACTTTCTGTCTCTTCACCCTGCCCACAGCATCGTCGGGGGACACGGTGGGAGACATGGACACAGACGGCGCGGAGGGACCGAGCACCAGTGCCAGCGGTGACATCGGGGCTGGCACTTCGAGTGGGACAGAGGCGGTGGAGAGTGACCCCGGGGACCTGTCGAATGGCACAACAGACTATGAAGCAGACGGGTCCGAGGATGATCACTCCGAGTGGGCGGTGGCTGCACCACCATCTGACAGCAGCCCTACATCTGGCACCGCCCCCTCCATTGGCATCAGCCGCCTCCCACGTGCTCGTGTCCCTTCCCAACGTGCCCGGTCACCACATGTCTCCTTCCTGCCAGGCACCGCACCCCCTGCCCCTGTCTCCACTGCTGCCGCCAATGCTGAGTCTGTGGACATCCAGCGGCAGTTGCAGATTGGTCAGACTGCGATCCTTAATGTCCTCCATGCCCACAGCCAGGTCCTCAACAACATGGAGGCATACTTGGAGGGCATTCATTCATCGCAGGCTGACCAACGCAACTTGCTGAGGTCCATAGACTCCACACTGACTGCAACAGTGGGTCTCCTGCAGCGCTACGTCCCACCCCCTACCCCTGCTCCTTCCACACTTCCCACTCCCATGCCTGTCCAACATACACCCAGACGTAAGCATGCAACCACCACAACAGACACAGGCACCACACCAGCAGGGAAGGTCCGCCGCACACCTCCTGACACGCACACACAGGGTGCAGTAGGCACACCCACTGGGTCGGGGGGCAAACGTGTGACACGCAGCCAGAGTGGGAGTCCGCATTCCACCCAATCCACTCCCTCCAAATCCCCTCCCCTCAGCTCTCCTGGCCACATCTCCCCCAAAGACTCCTTCATGGTCGCTCTGTCCCTGAGCCCCACAGTGACACCACCCCGCAAGCGGTCAAGGAGGTCCCCGGTCATGGTGCTTGATTCCCCCCCCCTGTCCACACCCTCCCACAGTGGCGCTGCGACCCATCCCTCTGACCCCCCCCCCCTCCTTTGGGCCTGTGGTTCCTTCGGGTGCAGGGGAGTCCCTGGAGGACCTTGCTAAGGTGTGCAGCGAGATCCTGGCCTCCGCCTTTGGCCCTGCCCCACCCCCTGTGGTGGAGTCCTCCATCCCTGCACCCACGACACCTACCCTTCACCCTCCTGTCCCTGCGGTGCCTGTTTCTTCCCCCCCACATGATGCCCTGACCCCTGTGGAAGACGACGGATTGTAACTGTGCAGGCAAGCTAGGGGACACGCATCCCACTGTGTCCCCCATCCAGTTGGGACTCCTGGACTGCCCTATGGCCTTTGTTGAAATTGGACTCACGTCATACTAGTTTTTTTCTCATGCTGAATAAAGCTATTTATTTTTGCCCTTGGAACACTCCTGCATTGCTGGCCTTGCTGTTGGTGGGGCTGCTACATGGTTGTGGGTGTTGGTCATGTGTTGGGTGTGTGGGAAATGTAGTAGTGTGCTGCTCATAGGGGGGACCCTGGGATCTGTGTGCCATCACACGGTGTTAGCTACCTTTCTCCATTCATGTATGCAGTTGCTGCATGTTGCAATTGTCCCAAGGTGTATTCCTTCCTCTGTGTACCCTGACTTCTTCCCTGCAGGGTGTCCCCTGACTTTGGCACAGAGCTGTGTGTCCATTAGCTGGGTGTGTGACGTAGTCCTTCACCTTTGCACATGCATGCTGAGCGATGTCTCCACCTGCGTCATTCGTGGCATCCTTGGTAGTCATTGTACTTGTGTATGTGGCCTATTGACATGACTTCATGTGTACATGTTTTCTTTTCTGCGCTATGCATGCGTATACTCCCAGCCTCGAACACATGTGGTACATGTACTGCAGGGTCTTTGTGCACCTGACTGACATTTGTGGGCATGGTATCTGTGACTACTCCACCCTTTGCGTTCCATGGGCACTGCTGGGAGTGATAGGCACCCACCCCTCCTGTCTCAGGGCACTGCTGGGAGGACTCTGCACCCACCCCTCCTGTGTCTGGGCACTGCTGGGAGGACTCTGCACACACCCCTCCTGTCTCAGGGCACTGCTGGGAGGACTTTGCACCCACCCCTCCTGTCTCAGGGCACTGCTGGGAGTGATAGGCACCCACCCCTCCTGTCTCAGGGCACTGCTGGGAGGACTCTGCACCCACCCCTCCTGTGTCTGGGCACTGCTGGGAGGACTCTGCACACACCCCTCCTGTCTCAGGGCACTGCTGGGAGGACTTTGCACCCACCCCTCCTGTCTCAGGGCATTGCTGGGAGTGATAGGCACCCACCCCTCCTGTCTCAGGGCACTGCTGGGAGGACTCTGCACCCACCCCTCCTGTGTCTGGGCACTGCTGGGAGGACTCTGCACACACCCCTCCTGTCTCAGGGCACTGCTGGGAGGACTCTGCACACACCCCTCCTGTCTCAGGGCACTGCTGGGAGGACTCTGCACACACCCCTCCTGTCTCAGGGCACTGCTGGGAGGACTTTGCACCCACCCCTCCTGTCTCAGGGCACTGCTGGGAGGACTCTGCACCCACCCCTCCTGTGTCTGGGCACTGCTGGGAGGACTCTGCACACACCCCTCCTGTCTCAGGGCACTGCTGGGAGGACTCAGCACACACCCCTCCTGTCTCAGGGCACTGCTGGGAGGACTCTGCACACACCCCTCCTGTCTCAGGGCACTGCTGGGAGGACTCTGCACCCACCTCTCCAATTTCACAATATGTACGCTCATGACATACACGGATGTGGGTACGCTCCATGCATTCGAGGTGAGGGTACGTGTCTTACTTACACTGTTGGGGTGGGGCTACGCTCCATGCATTCGAGGTGGGGGTACGTGTCGTACTTACACTGTTGGGGTGGGGGTACGCTCCATACGTACGCGGGTGTGGGTACGGGTCGTACTTACGCTGTTGGGGTGGGGGTACGCTCCATACGTACGTGGGTGTGGGTACGGGTTGTACTTACGCTGTTGGGGTGGGGGTACGCTCCATACGTACGCGGGTGTGGGTACGGGTCGTACTTACGCTGTTGGGGTGGGGGTACGCTCCATACGTACGCGGGTGTGGGTACGGGTCGTACTTACGCTGTTGGGGTGGGGGTATGCTCCATACATACGCGGGTGGGTACGGGTCGTACTTACGCTGTTGGGGTGGGGGTACGCTCCATACGTACGCGGGTGTGGGTATGGGTCGTACTTACGCTGTTGGGGTGGGGGTACGCTCCATACGTACGCGGGTGGGTACGGGTCGTACTTACACTGTTGGGGTGGGGGTACGCTCCATGCATACGGGTGGGGGTAGGGTCCGTACATATCCGTCCCCACGCTATGTGATGCTTGTGCGGGCCGTACCCAGGCCTTTGCCACGTGGGTACGAGCCGTCCCGCCATTGTTGGAGTGACGTGGGTGTGGGCGTGGTTCGACTCGTACCCACGCTCTTCAGGCGTGGGTACGGGACGTATCTGTCTGGTTGTGTTGCCTGTTCGCGTCGTGACGGACTTCCGTTGTGGCAGTCGCTGGCTTATCTGGACACGCCCCCACCCCCTCGTAGTGACCAGGGCATGGGAGTCAGGTATGTCCAGGGCATGTGTGCTGTGTGACTTTGGTGGGGGGTTTGTGGCCTGCCCTGGTCCTGCCACCCCCACCCCACCCCACTTTCCCCCCTCCCTTAGTTGTTCTGACCTTCTGCGGCGTCTGCGGCGGAACCTGTAGAGGAGGTCGACTGCTATGAGGGCCGGGATGACTCGTAGGTTCGGGTCCATGTCTGTCCGTCGCGTACTGGTCCTCCTTGTTCGCGTCGTCCTGTCGCGTACTGGTCCTCCTTGTTCGCGTCGTCCTGTCTGTCCGTCGCGTACTGGTACTCCTTTTTCGCGTCGTCCTGTCGCGTACTGGTCCTCCTTGTTCGCGTCGTCCTGTCTGACCATCGCGTACTGGTAGTCCTTGTTCGCGGCGTCCTGATTTACTGGCAGTTTTTGGCTGCCGGAAAATATTCACCGTGCGGGATGACGTCGGTGCGAATCGTAATTCCTGGTTCGTGAATGGCAGGCTGCGTGCGTCCCGACGTCAGGTCGGCGCTTTCCCGGTTCGCATTTGTATGTTTATTTTGTTCGGTCGGGGTTTTTTACGATTCGTACGGAAATGGTGTTCCCGTGCGAATCGTAATTCCATGTTTGTATTTTTGTACGACCGGGTACGCGTCGGACGGAGAATATGCTCCGTCCGACGGTTCGTACCCGGTTTTTACAGGATCGTAATCGGCACCCCAGTGTATATCGACCGTTACCAGGGATACTCATGGACTATGTAAGTCCCCTTAAAAAGTTGCTTCTGAGTGTATGGGGGTCCAAATATCTTAAGGTATTCGTTTGAAATTTACCTTAAGCTAACCCACGGGATGTCATCATTAAGCCCAAGGGAGTCTGAGGACAGACGGTGTATCCATCTCTGTTCAATTCTGAACAGGGCTCGTTGTGTGATGTTAGGGTGAGTTTCAAGGACCAACCACCTCAATGATTCTGGGGTGTGTTTGTGTTCCTTATAGTGTGTATACAGCCTGGTTGTCGTTTTCATGCACCGTATGTTACTTTTGTGCTCTGTTATTCGTATCCTGACTGCCCTCTGAGTCATACCTACGTATTCAAGGCCACAAGGGCATGTCACAAGGTAGATGCAATTTGTGGTGTTGCAGTTTGTGTGTCGTCTAAGTTCCCAGGTGAAATTGTCTCTCAAGGTCACTTCTTTGGTATTTGTTGTCTGTCCACAAGTGGTACAATTACCACAAGGGAAGTGGCCTTTGACTGGTGGGAGGCCCCATAATGTAATTTGTGTTACCCTGGCCTCCTTCAATGGTCTGGTGTGTATCAGTATGTCTTTTAGATTCTGAGTTCTTTTAAATGCAAATCTAGGCCTAGGTATGGTTAAATCTCCGGTATTTAATATACCCCAGTGTTTGTTGATCACTTTCTTAAGGGAAGATGATGTTGGTGTGTATGAAGTAACACACGTCAGAGTGTCTGTCTGTTCTTTAGTCACTACCTGGAGTAGTGTTTACCGAGGATTGTTCCTAGCCCTCTTCATTGACTTTTTGATCTCTTTTGAGGGGTAACCACGTTGTTCTAGGTTATCAGCCAATGTTTGCGCCTCTTTTTTGAAGTCTTCCAGTGTACTACAATTTCTCCTGATCCTCAGGAATTGACCTACTGGTAAGTTGTTCTTTAGGGTGCCAGGGTGATGGTTACTGTACAGGAGCAAGCTGTTCCAATCCGTAGGTTTCCTAAACAGTGTCGTGCTCAGCTCCGAGTTGTCCAGTCTTACCATCAGATCTAAAATGGTAATTCAGTTGCTGACACTGTATGTGTAAATTTCAGATATGGGTTCTTGGTGTTAATCCATGAGCAAAATGCTTCACATAAGGATCTCTCTCCCTTCCAGAGGATGAAAATGTCATCGATGAACCTCCTCCATAGTATGAGGTGTTCTCTGAAGGGGTTTTCTAGGCTCATGATGACCTCTGACTCAAATGAGGCCATGTAGAGGCAGGCCACACTCGGCACGAAGGTACTTCCCATGGAAGTACCCTGGGATTGATGGTATTGTTTCTTCTGGTACTCAAAGTAATTTTCAGTGAGTGCGAGAGATGTACATTCCATGATAAAGGGCACTGGTGTTGGCGATGTCCACTCCTCTCTTAACAGGGCCGTCTCCATGACTGTTAGGGTCGCTTGTTGAGGTATATTTGTATATAAAGCCTCCACATCTAGAGTGACCAAGAGGTTTATCTCTTCGGTGGTTGTAGTATTTTTCTGCCAGCAGACATCAATGCACCACTGTCTATAAAAACATTGTAGGGCAGCCATTCACCTTTAGTGTAATCTTGGGGCACTGTCCAAATGAGTTTGGTTGCTTAATGTGGCGATCTCTCTTTGACTTGTGTTCTTCCTTGCAAGCACCCAAACCTACATATGCACATCGCTCTGCGGTCGACATCACCATTGCACATCCATCTTCTTCACTGTTGCTCGATGATGACGTTGAAAAGCCTTTGGAAGATGAATTTGATAACTTTGTTTAGTCTCTACTTGCCTCAATTGATGTAGCCATTTGGCCTTGTGGGAGTGACTAGAACTCTTCTGGATCTTTCAAGGGGCCATTTTCTCTTCTCATAGTGACTCACTTAGTTTCTATTTTGCTCTGCAGACTGTTATGAAATGGTTTTCTTTCCCACAGGCTATTCATATCTGTCCAATGGCGGGACATTTACCTTCATGTGGAAATGAGAATCCACATCAGAATCACAATTTCTCTTATGGGCTTCCAATTGTGTTTCTGCTTACTTTTCATGATCAATGCTGATCCATTTTGGGCTGTTCCAGCTTCCATATCAGCAGCCTGTCGATCTGCATTTTCCTCAGCTCTCACAGCAATGAGTACCTTTTCTAGACTGAGCGTCTCTCGTTGCATGCGTCGTCTGAACGAATCGGAGAGGCAACCATTGTTGACTCTGAGATCCATGACTTTTTTGTCATTGAATTCACTGAACTTGCAGCGCTTGATGAGGGTATCAAGTCTTTTGACAAACTCATCCATCGTTTCACCAGCTTGCTGTCTTGCCTGGTTGAAAATGTACCTTTCATAGTCGACATTTGCCATTGGATTGAACTTGGCTCCTTTTGAAGAGACAGGACACATTAGTAGATTTAGGATGATTTATTAGGATATCAGGAACGACCCCTGGAAACACTAGCCACCTTCCTCTGCAACTGCCTTCTCCACTCTGCCATATTCCACTCCAGCATCTGAGAAGACAGGTTGCTAGGGAGCAGCCAGTGTTCCAATTCATCTCATCAAATGTACATATAAAACATATTAATTAGTTTGGAGAATATAACACATCTCCCCTTTTAAGACATTTCAACAACAATAACAATTACATTACGAACACACGTAGTCATCATATTTTCTTGGCATTGCACGTATGCGTCCAGAACCAATTCTAGGCTCAGGTACATCCCTTGAATCAGAAACAGGCTTACTTGTGTCGGTGTCATGATGAGTATTAGATGATGCAACGACTTCAGCGTCAGAACATGGCGATACTTTTCTAGTGTTCCACCAATTACCGTCTGATAACTTCAAACTGTTTCCCTTTACGAGTACCACCTTCTTGGGAGCGGACCATTTTGAACAACCCTTTCTAGATTTGTCACCCAAAAATACTCTTACAAACATTCCCTGCGTGAACAAACGTTTGTGTTTTATGATATTCTTTTTGTGCCTATGACAATATGCTTTTTGGTATTTACCTACTCTGTGTTGCACCTCTTTTATATCTGCTTTATATTTCCCAGCTTTATTCATCCAAGCTGGTACAGCTACAGAACATGGTACTCTGCCCTTGAGTAAGGAAAAAGGTGTTTCCTTGGTTACCGAATGAGGGGTAGTGCGATACGACCATAACATATCTTTTACCTGTCGCTTCCAACACTCACCGCTCATGCACACTAGTTGGATACACTCTACTAACACTCTGTTAAAGCGTTCCACAAGACCATTTCCCCTCGGGTGATACACAGGTGTTCTGGTATGTTTGATGCCCCACCTGACTAGAAATTTCTCGAATTCCTCTGAGATAAATGGAGGACCATTATCTGTGACTATCTCAGCAGGACAACCCTCTCTTCTGAATATGTCCTCACAGAATGAAATGACATTACTGGATTTGACTTCCTTCACAAAAGCCACTTCTGGCCACTTAGACAAATAATCAACCATAACAATGGCAAATCTTTCAGTCACGTTTAAAGCATCAAAAGGTCCACATATATCAATGGCCAACTTATCCCAAGGACCTTTAGGTATAGCTGAAGAAACAATGGTGGTTTCCTGGTATGAATGGGTCTTATCACTGCACGCATAGGCTATGCAATCCCGAACATATCGCTCGATTTGTATGTCCATTCCAGGCCACCAAAAATCCTCCCTAACTTTCCTTTTCATGGCGGACATCCCACCATGTCCTTCGTGCATGATGTTTAATAATCTTTCTCTCAATGACACTGGTACTACCAGCCTACCACCTCTCCTCAGTAACTCATTTACCACGTTTAATTCTGACCAAATTAATTTGAATGACTCCAACTCTTTATGTAGACTCCAACCATGTTCCTTATTCAAAACACTCTTGATTTTGGTTAAAATATCATCTTTATCCAGAGCCTCCCTCCAGTCCTCTTCACTGATAGCACCGCAAACATCCTTTACCTCTGCTACCATCCATTCATCATCCTCTTCATCTTGTAAATTATCTAAGGGTAATCTAGATACACAATCGGCATTTATGTTTTTTGCACCCGGGATGTATTTGATTTCAAATGTATATTCCTGGAGACGATATAACCACTTAGCAATTCTAGATGTAGCTTTACCCACTCCTTTGGTGGAAAAAAGATCCACCAAAGGTTTGTGGTCTGTGTGTAATTGAAATCTGGTTCCCCACACAAACGTCCGAAAGTATTGTATTCCCCACCAGCACGCTAAAGCCTCCTTTTCAATTTGTGGAGTATGTGTGTTCTGCACCCTTTAAAGTGCGGGAAGCGAAAGCCACTACTCTTTCACTACCTTTATGTACCTGACTAAGTACAGCACCCAAACCCTGATTGCTGGCGTCAGTGGATATGATGGTTTGATCTTCTGGATCAAAAGGTTTCAAGGTGACTGCCTTGGAAATATCTTTCTTAATTTCATCAAAGTTTTGTTGGCATGCTTCAGACCACTCAAATTTGGCATCCTTCTTCATTAATTTTCTTAATTCATGTACCTTTTCAGAAAAATGATGTACAAATTTTGAGTAGTATTCAGCAAGACCAAGAAACGACCTGAGTTGGTCTTTGTCACAAGGAGCAGGTGCTTTTTCTATAGCTTCAACTAAACCTAGTTTAGGTTTTACTCCACTGCATGTCAAAGTGTGGCCTAGGTACTCAACTTCACTTACACCAAATTTACATTTTTCTAAAGCTATGGTAAGCCCAGCCTCCAAGAGTTTCCTGAGAACTTGTTCTAAAATTTCGTCATGACTGATCTTATCGCACCCCCAAACTAAAACGTCATCTTGAAACACTAAAACATTCCTCAACCCTGCTGATATAGACTGCATCCCTCTCTGAAATACGGCCGAAGCCGATGCCAAACCAAACGGCATACGAATGAATTGAAAAGCACCCTCTGGTGTGATAAATGACGTGACATGTCTCGAATCTTCATGTAATAATACTTGGTGATATGCGTTGGATAAGTCCAACGTGCTGAAATGTCTACCACCTTTTACTTTTGTTAACATTTCCTTGATACGAGGAAGACGGTGTCGATCTATCCAGATGTTTTCGTTCAAGTCTCTCAAATCAATACACATTCTAATATTTCCATTGGGTTTTCTGGCTAAAACTATCGGACTTAACCATTCGGATGCCTCAATGGGCTCAATTACTCCCTCCTTGCACAGTCTTTGTAATTCATTCTTAAGTTTGTCTCTTAATACAAACGGAACATTTCTAACTTTATGCACTTTGGGAATGGCGTCTGTTTTTAAAATGATCCAATGTCTAAATTTTTTCAAACATCCTAGTTTTTTACTGAATAATTCAGGAAACTTATTAACCCAATCGGTAGTGTTCCCAGTGGATGTTAATAGCACCTGTTGTGGATGATTGGGATTTAGTATTATGTCAAGAGCCCTTTGTTCTCTCCAGCCTAATAGTGATCTACCTTTGTGTACAACATACAATTTAGCTGTGGTTTTTCTATTCAGAAAACACATTTCTGTCTCTACATATCCCACAACCGGTAGTTTTTCACCACAATATCCCTCAGGGATGACATCAGTGGGATGTAAGTCCTCCAATTTTCCTCCCAAGTTTTCCCATACAGATTTATCTACAATGGTGAATGGGGAGCACGAATCAGCCCAGACTTGCACATTTTTACCTTTGATCCTAATCGTACATTTTGGGGGACTATAACTATCATTCTTTCCCGCTTCCCATTTAAGAACTTGATTGGACTCTATGACCATCACCTCTACATTGTCTTCATCACTGTCAAATGAAATTTCTTCCTTTTCGAAAATATCTGACTCATTTACCATGTTGACGGATTTAGAGACTACAGAAGGTACAGAGCTTTTGCACCATCTAGCAAAATGCCCAAATCTTCTACATTTGTAACATCTGCTTTTAGCAGCTGGACAATGATTGGCATCAGCCGTGTGTTTTGGACTGTCGCACCTAAAACAAAATTTGGGCTTGGATCTTACCACATCAGATTTTTTTCAGGAACAGTTTTTTCAACCGATTTTTTAACACCTCCTTTTATGCTATGTATGGTTTCATCGTGTACAACTTTTTTAGGTAACAAATTAAGTTCTTTAACGTATCTGGATGTATTTTCCATTCTCTTGGCAACGGACAATGTTTTATCTAAAGAAGGATCTTTTAAGTTGGGCAATTTCTCTTGAATTTTGAGATTCGACATTCTATTAATTAATTGATCCCTAATCAGGTCATCTCTCATGTCGTTAAATTTACAAGTGACAGCTAACATTCTTAAATTAGCGACAAACAGATAATTGTGCACGTGAAAAAAATGTGTGCCTTTCTATAACAACACTAACTTTTTTTCCAAAATTCTCTTCCAATGCTTTAAGCGCAATATCATATACATCAATATTACTATCTCCACGAGCTTCGTCCTCTGTGTTCACTTCAATATTGCTAGCTTCCACCATAGGTAACGTTTTTAAAACATTTCTGCCTTCTAACCCTAAAAATTGTTTCAGAATAGCCAATTTTCTTTTTGAGACATATACATCACAACCTATAGCTTCTAAATATGTTTCGAAAGTCTCCTTCCAATGTTCCCACATCATACATGGTTGACCTGGATTCTGCAGAAAAAATGGTGGTGCTGGAATCACTTGCGTTGTCATTGCTGTTTGTGTTGAATTAGTGTGTAATATACTTAGGTGAAAAAAAATCGAATTGAAATGCCAGTTGTAATGAAATAAAAGTTGTTAAAGTCACTATTGATATGTCACACAAAGAAACGCTATAAATACTGCATATTGAATAATAGTCGATTCATACCCAAAATGTGGCTTACTTGGTCGAAGATGTTCTAAATAAACTCTGGCAAATTGTGTCTCAATGTGCGATTATGCTTAAGAAAAATAATTGTGTGGCATTAGTCGCTGTGCAGAACGTGACACACTGGTAACGGTGACCGTGTCACCGACGAAAATTGAAGAAAAACGCTGAACCTTAAACACGGCACTTCCTGGTGCGCGTGCAACAGGGAATAGAAATAACACAGTAGACCGCCCACTGTAAATCAACTGGTGGCACGGTTGTATGACATAATTTCGACAGACAGAAAATCGACCTACAAATATATCGCAACAAAAATATCGATGTCAAGAATATCGACATCCTATCTACAACATGGTAAGTACAAAAATATCGAAAATTAAATATCGATGTCAAAAATATCGTTATTAAAAATATCGTTTTTCTTTTACTTTAAAAAATATGTAAAATAAACCAAATTATACTTAGAAATTAAATAAAAATAATTAAATATATTGTATAATATTTAAAATGTATAATTAATATATATAATTTAATAAAACTTTAATTAAACATGTACATATAATATATAATATATATACTTACTGAATAATTAATTTAACTAATAATTTCTGTAACGTATAAATTATTAAATGTTTTTAAAAATTACCAATACATCTATACACATAAAATAATAACATTAATAAATATTTAATAATTACATATAGCAAATAATAATCAATATTTTTAATGTGAATAATTTTTATTATTAATGATATATTACAATAGCAAAAAAAATACAAAACATATGAAATATCAGGCACAATAAAACTACTAGTCCAACTCCAACAAAAACAACAATAAGGAAAATGTTGGATACCGTAGGGGTAAAAATTACTATTCCAACTCCAAAGAGTGCAACAGTAGGGAAAGCGTTGGATAGCGTAGGGTTAAAATTACTATTCCAACTCCAGAGAGTGCAATAGTAGGGAAAGCGTTGGATAGCGTAAAGGTAAAAATTACTATTCCCACTCCAGAGAGTGCAACAGTAGGGAAAACGTTGGATAGCGTAGGGGTAAAAATTACTATTCCAACTCCAAAGAGTGCAACAGTAGGGAAAGCGCTGGATAGCGTAGGGGTAAAAATTACTATTCCAACTCCAGAGAGTGCCACAGTAGGGAAAACGTTGGATAGCGTAGGGGTAAAAATTACTATTCCAACTCCAAAGAGTGCAACAGTAGGGAAAGCGCTGGATAGCGTAGGGGTAAAAATTACTATTCCAACTCCAGAGAGTGCAACAGTAGGGAAAGCGTTGGATAGCGTAGGGGTACAAATTACTATTCCCACTCCAGTAAGTGAAACAGTAGGGAAAGCGCTGGATAGCGTAGGGGTAAAAATTACTATTCCAACTCCAGAGAGTGCAATAGTAGGGAAAGCGTTGGATAGCGTAAAGGTAAAAATTACTATTCCCACTCCAGAGAGTGCAACAGTAGGGAAAACGTTGGATAGCGTAGGGGTAAAAATTACTATTCCAACTCCAAAGAGTGCAACAGTAGGGAAAGCGCTGGATAGCGTAGGGGTAAAAATTACTATTCCAACTCCAGAGAGTGCAACAGTAGGGAAAGCGTTGGATAGCGTAGGGGTACAAATTACTATTCCCACTCCAGTAAGTGAAACAGTAGGGAAAGCGCTGGATAGCGTAAGGGTAAAAATTACTATTCCAACTCCAAAGAGTGCAACAGTAGGGAAAGCGTTGGATAGCGTAGGGTTAAAATTACTATTCCAACTCCAGAGAGTGCAATAGTAGGGAAAGCGTTGGATAGCGTAAAGGTAAAAATTACTATTCCCACTCCAGAGAGTGCAACAGCAGGGAAAACGTTGGATAGCGTAGGGGTAAAAATTACTATTCCAACTCCAAAGAGTGCAACAGTAGGGAAAGCGCTGGATAGCATAGGGGTAAAAATTACTATTCCAACTCCAGAGAGTGCAACAGTAGGGAAAGCGTTGGATAGCGTAGGGGTACAAATTACTATTCCCACTCCAGTAAGTGAAACAGTAGGGAAAGCGCTGGATAGCGTAGGGGTAAAAATTACTATTCCAACTCCAAAGAGTGCAACAGTAGGGAAAGCGTTGGATAGCGTATGGGTAAAAATTACTATTCCAACTCCAGAGAGTGCAATAGTAGGGAAAGCGTTGGATAGCGTAAGGGTAAAAATTACTATTCCCACTCCAGAGAGTGCAACAGTAGGGAAAGTGTTGGATAGCGTAGGGAAAAGAATTACTATTCCAACTCCAGAGAGTGCAATAGTAGAGAAAACGTTGGATAGCGTAGGAGTAAAAATTACTATTACCACTCCAGTGAGTCCAACAGTAGGGAAAGCGTTGGATAGCGTAGGGGTAAAATTTACTATTCCCACTCCAGAGAGTGCAACAGTAGTGAAAACGCTGGATAGCGTAGGGGTACAAATTACCATTCCCACTCCAGTAAGTGAAACAGTAGGAAAAGCGCAGGATAGCGTAGGGGTAAAAATTACTATTCCCACTCCAGTAAGTGAAACAGTAGGGAAAGCGCTGGATAGCATAGGGGTAAAAATTACTATTCCAACTCCAGAGAGTGCAACAGTAGGAAAAGCGCTGGATAGCGTAGGGGTAAAAATTACTATTCCAACTCCAGAGAGTGCAACAGTAGGGAAAGCATTGGATAGCATAGGGGTACAAATTACTATTCCCACTCCAGTAAGTGAAACAGTAGGGAAAGCGCTGGATAGCGTAGGGGTAAAAATTACTATTCCAACTCCAAAGAGTGCAACAGTAGGGAAAGCGTTGGATAGCGTAGGGGTAAAAATTACTATTCCAACTCCAGAGAGTGCAATAGTAGGGAAAGCGTTGGATAGCGTAAGGGTAAAAATTACTATTCCCACTCCAGTGAGTCCAACAGAAAGGAAAGCGTTGGTTAGCGTAGGAGTAAAAATTACTATTCCCACTCCAGAGAGTGCAACAGTAGTGAAAACGCTGGATAGCGTAGGGGTACAAATTACTATTCCCACTCCAGTAAGTGAAACAGTAGGGAAAGCGCTGGATAGCGTATGGTTAAAAATTACTATTCCAACTCCAGATAGTAAAACAGTTGGGAAAGCACTGGATAGCATAGGGATTCTATAAACATAATAACCAATTAAATAATTAGTTATAAAAAAATAGCATATTAATAATTAATTTACAAAATATTAATTATTAAATACCAATTATTTAAAATAAATATTTATATAAATAACTTTAAATTACATCCCACACTATTCCCCTTTTAACACACAACACACTACACATACAAAATACACAATACATTTAAATATCAGTTTATCTATTATTTACAATTAATAATACATTCTTTATAATTAATATACTTATTATTTACAAATGTATACATATTAACTACCAAATTACAATTATTCACAAATTAATTATTATTTAACAATACATTAATTAGCAATAACAACAAAGAACATGAAATAATACATTATTTATATTGACTATATTTAACGTACTAATAACAATTAATTACCAATTAATAATTAATTAACAAATAATTATTATTAATTACAAATAATTAAAAATTATCAGTAATTATTTGAATTTAATTACATCCCACCCTATTCCCCTATAAACCCACAACCCACTACACATAAAATTCACATAATTAATTTAAGCATCAATTAATCACTTAATAAAATTAAATCACCAATTAATTAGTAATTAACAATTAATTAATTAACAATACCAATAAAGAAATATTAATATTAAACTAATTATAACTTATATAATTAACCAATTAATAAAAGTAATTTACAATTAATAATTAATTAACAATTAATTAATCAATTAATATATTTAATTAACAATTAGTAATTAATTAACAATTAATTAATCATAAATACCAATTAACCAATACATATTAATTAATTAATTAATTATAATTAAATTACTTCCCACCCTATTCCCCTATAAAGCCACAACCCGCTCTGATACTAAAACGCTAAATTATATTTTAAATAATTATTAATCTCTAAACGTTTATTTTTAAATGTATTAAAATACATTACAATAATCTTTCACATACAAATAAAATACATATTAAAATACATTACACTAATAAAATATCGATATTCTTGACATCGAAATTTTTGATTCCGATATTACTTACATCTATATTAATGACTTCGATATTATTAACTTCGATAATACTTACCTTGGGGTCGATATTCTGTCCATCGATATTCTTGACTTCGATATTCTTTACCTACGATATTTACAACTCGATATACTTGTAGGTCGACATTTAAAACTCGATATTTAGACTGCTCACCTGGTGGCACGCATCCGGGTTGAAGTGGTGTGCGTGTCACCGATGTTGAGCTTGATTTATCCCTTGCTCAATACTTTCAATATGGCGGCACGTACTGCGTGAATGTCGAGCCTCGAACGTCGTGCGTTGCTCCGTGGTCGAGCGTCATGCAGCTCGCTCGCAATGAGGCGTCCTCGGGAATGCAGAGAACTCTTGGATGGCGATGTTTGAAAATGAGCGGCAGACCAGGTAGGCGCACGGGCTTTCCGTTTTTAAACTGAAGTCCTTGCTTGGAAACAAATTCGGCACTTAAAATTTGGTCGCGCTGAAATATTTCAGATTATAACAATGCGAGCGCACGAATCCTTCAAGTCTAAAGTTACAGCATGGTCACAACTCCAGTTTACCAGCACCAACCGCAAATTTCACTAATCACTGCCAGCATGCGACAAGTCGAGAAGAAGAAAAATAAACGATCACACCCACAGCGCCTTACCAGTGGGAACAGCAGATACTTGATTGGCTAGATGGACACCATAACATTTGTGTCAGCATATGTCTAACAAAAAGACAGTCCAGGGGTCACTCACGATTTGAAGTAAATTCCTCAACAATAAGTTGTTGAATTGAAGCTTCATCCGTTGGTGTCCTTTACATTAAGAGGGCCATCCCATCCTCGTCGCCAGTTTTGAAGAGACAGGACACATTAGTAGATTTAGGATGATTTATTAGGATATCAGGAACGACCCATGGAAACACTAGCCACCTTCCTCTGCAACTGCCTTCTCCACTCTGCCACATTCCACTCCAGCATCTGAGAAGACAGGTTGCTAGGGAGCAGCCAGTGTTCCAATTCATCTCATCAAATGTACATATAAAACATATTAATTAGTTTGGAGAATATTACAGCTCCCAACATTTCTTTGGTTTGATGATATGATACTACATCAACTTGTGATATTTTCTTTATCACTTCTTTCACTCCATCACCTGCAGGGTTCTTTAAGTATTTGATGATATTTTTGTCCTCTACTTCTTCTAGATCATCTATGAAATAATCGAACCTTTTGATCCATGCAGTGCATCTGATGCCAAAATACTGCTTTTTGGCGGTATCGAAGGGAAGTGGTTTCAAAAACACAGCAGCATCATAACTTGTGTTGGGATTTACTGACTTTGTGAGTATATGAAGTCCCAATGATGGTCGCTGCTCACTTGGAGCTGCACCTTCTGTAAACATCAGCCATGTGCTTACATCTGGGTTGTCGCGCCCTAGCTGATGTTGTGCGGCTCCATCTTCTTTCTTAACGGTGAGTAACGGTTTTGTCTTTTGTACATGTTTGTCACCGCTCTCAACTTTGTGCATCGTACCTGGTTGTCATTGCCATTAACATTCTTCTTCCATACTTCTGGTCTTGGTTGAGCTGTACTGAAAACGGTGGATTGTTACCCCTGAGGACACACATTTCTTTTTCAGTTCAGTAGTTTATTTATTTTTTCAAATTGCAGGCGCAAGTATGTATCGCAAATATATTTATTGTAATCACAATAAAAATAGAAAATCAGTAGCATTTAACAGTATAAAGGGAAAAAAACTTTTGCAATATGTCACAAGATATTTAATTATAAAAGTTCATCTTAGTGTATCTACGCAGAGTTGCAATGAATGGATGAAGGGAATTCCCATTCATGTGAGGCTTGAAGATGGAATGGAGGGTCATTTAGTTTGGAGAGGTGTCGCCAACTAACTTGGTGAACAAGAATGCATTATAAGGTAAACTGTTCAAGAGAACATGTGTAGGCAATGACTACAGTATAAGTAATTCATTCTGGTTTCAAATATGAGTCCATGACTGCATGGGCAGATCAAACAGGAGGTAGGAGGATAATTCTGAATTAATGTACAGAAGAGCAATACTCTAGAAGAATGGTGTCAGTGGAGCTATGGGGACTCAGAGTTTTCCTCCTCTTCTAAGGAAGTTTGAGTTGGCTAGTCTCTTTTAAGAGGCTGTTTATCCTGGAACGGTCTAGAGACACCAGGTATGTGGAAAGGCTGAGCCGCTCTCCAGGACTCTTGTAGCTACTTGCTGTAGATCATGTGTAAGGCAAAGAGTGATCCAATGATGTTGGCTTGGTGGTGATGCGGCTTCCTTTAGTTTGATGGTTATTAACTGGATAGTAGTGGCTAACATGATGTTCAAAAGTTTTATTTGGCTATGAGGTACAACTTCAACTAGTGGAAGAAAGAGCCAAATTCGATTTACTGCCATGTAGTTACCTTATACTTACTGAGAGGTTTGGTTTTGAAATCACCTAAGCCAGAATTTCATATTGTTGGAAGACAGTGGGCCTGAGATTGCAGAGCTACTGGAGAGAATAAAAGGCACTAGTTCTACTCAGTGTCAATATGTAGTCTATTTTAATAAACCGGTTACCTATCCACGTCTTTCAATTTCTCTTCTTCGTGTTAATGTTGATCTCTTTATTCAACCAAAATTGGGCAAGTAAACAACTGTCTTGTAGAGTTGCCTTCACTTTTTATCAAATATCTTCCTACTTTTTTGGAGTGCCAGGCAGGAGTTTTGTGTGGTGTATTAACAATTTAGTTTTAAGGTACCAAAGAAAGTGGCGTTGGTTGATTGTTTCTTCTAACATCACCCATATTGGTGCTTGGGATTTATACCAAGAGGTGGCTTTATTGCGTCTTAAAAGTCTGGTAATATTTTTTGACATTTGGAAAGTTTATCCCCTCCTTTGGAAAAGTTGTGCCTCAGTGACTTGAAGTTCTGTGGTAGCATTTTTGCAAGAGCTAATGTTGGTGCTACAGCATACACAATCATTTAGCAAAAATGATGAAGCTCCAAAGAAGGAAAGATAATATTTTGTTGTAGAACCATAGGAATAAGCCCTGAGACCTCTAGACACTGTGAAGAAGATCCCAACTGGCACCACATCTACAGAATTTCCCAGCACAATCTTTCATGACACAACGCAGCCGTACATTCTACAGATCAACTAGATGAGACACCATGCCAAATGTATCACAGCAGAGTCCTTACTTAAATGAAAGATCAACTTGCTTTAGTAGAAGCTGCCTACGTCTTGCCTCATGATTGGGTGATCATTTTGATAAGCTGAAAAAAATGCTATAACCTGGGATTAAAATGGAGCAGATCTAATGATAGCATTACATAACGAGAATAAAAAAAACTCTCAACCAAATGTTGAGGGAGCCTATATATATTTTTGTAATTCAGTGCACTCAGGCATCACATTTTGAACATAATACTTCCCTATCTTTCTGAAACTTGTAAATCTTTTCCCAGCATTTAGTAAATCCAGTGAAGCATATAAAAATGATCATGGATTGTGACCAACCAAACAGTTTTATAAAGCATATTCATTAATAATCGCCCACAAAAAGTAAGTTGTTTTCAGACACCTCTTGATCCCTGTTCCTACTTCTTTGTTCAGCAGTGCTAAAGATCTAAGTTCAGATTCGAAGAGTGAGGCTTTTATGTTACTATCGAAGTATGGGAAGGATGATATCCATTAAATCCTCTGCAAATATTTGAATCTTGACAGCTTCCCCCATAGCAATTGATAGTGTATCCCATTATCTAATGTCCCATCACCAATTAATTCTCTCCCAAAAATAGTCAATAATAAACTTTATTTGTTTTTTTTCAAACCATCAAAGTATACAAAATCCATCATTTGCGCAGTCTTAAAAAAGGTACAAAAAAGATCAAATCCATTTAATTGGCATCCAAAATATACATGAGATCAAAGAATGAGAACGAAGAAACAATCAAATTTCCGATTAAAAAGTTCACATTATGTTAAAATATTAAGAAAGATGATTTAAAATACAAAACACAATTCACCTTTTTTTCCTGGACATAACTTCCACAGTATCCTTTGATTCCATAATTATGATGGCAGGGTTTTGTGCATCAAGCACATGGCCAGCCTAAAGGACCTGGGTTACGAACTTCTGTCGTCTTATCCAGAAGTAAAATAAAAATCGACTTACTGCAAAAACTATTTGATCAGACTTATCGCTCTTCAGAATTCTATAAGTAACCCAATATTGTCTAACTATTAGGCAAATTGGTCGTATCCGCCTCCTGCAGATCTGGTGATATTTAGTACAGAAAAACAAAATGTGTTCCTCAGATTCTTGTGCTCAACCACATGCAAGACATAATTCTGATGTTAGGTCAACAAACTGGTTGTTAAAAATCTTTTAAAATAAGCTACCCAGCTGAAATCTAACAAATACACTTTTGGAGAGTGGTGGAGAAATCAAATCCAAATAGGATTCAAACCTATGGCAGAGCTTAAAGCTTAAGAACTGTGGGGCAGATTTACAAGCCCCTTGCGCCACTTCTGCGTCACTTTTCCCATGTTAAAAGTGACACAAAAGAGGCGCAAGGGGCTTGTAAATCTGCCCCTGTGTTGTTAAGTGACTATTGGTTGTTCTCACTGCATAATGCTCTGTCACGTATGCCCAGTACTTCGCCTTTACTCTAGATAATTCATCTTTGCTCACCCCCTCTGGATGATCCTACAAGTTTGGCATTTCCAATAATCTACACCAATTTCCAATGTGTTTAAACCACGGTAATTTTTTTGCACCACTAATCGTCAAGATCTCCCATAGTGAATTGCAGTAATCCATTAGCTGGGGCATTGTCCACATGTGCAGCCAGTACATTCAGGGTTTAAGCGAGGCCACAGCCCCAATTTTTTTCATCCCTAAATCGAGGAATAATGGGGTCACAGGGGTGGTAACAGTTACTGAAACAAGTGACCTGATCAAGATGTTTTCACATACCATCAATTTATGGGTGTTTGTGTAACCCCAAATCTCAGCTTCATACAAAGCACCACTTTGGGCTTTTGCATGGTGGGGTCAGTGGCCGAATTTGTGACTGTCTGAAGAACCTCAATATTGACTTTGACCTATGGCATAGGGTGAGGTAACTTTTGTCTAATTGCTGCTCCCATCCAAGTGAGTCAGTTAACCTTATTCCCAGGTAGTCAAAGCTTTTTCCCCTCTCAAGTGGTTCGGCTGCGATCCTGACCGTTCGTGTTTTTCCCTTCCCCTTCCCAAAGACCATACATTTAGTTTTTGCGATATTGAATTCCGAACCCCTTTTCTTAGGGGTTTGGAACTCAGCACCTGGCAAACAATATTCCAATGCGTTAATATACTTTCTGCTGCTGTGTGTGTATTTGTGTGTGCTAAGTGGCACGTTTCAGTCGTCTTTCGTTTCCTTATCTATTTTAAAACCGATTTTCTGAATATTTGTGATTTTAAATGGTGCAGTTGCTCCCTTTTCCCCAAGATATTAAACCACTGGATTGTTGTTGCCAGCACGAACGTAATAAAAAAAAAGTAATAATATAGCATTCATACGTTTAATTCTCTCTTAAATGCTGATATCGTAGCTCAGTTGATTAAACGCCCAATGTAGAGGTGTCTATAATGTTTAGGTTTTGTGTTAGGATTTCAGCAGTGCACCTGCGAGTTTTGTAATAGCACCGATTAATCAGACATCAAGAGACAGTTGTTTGTGTCGTGCTCTGTAAGGTCTGCTTTTATTATATTTCCGAATCATATAAATGTTGGAGTGAGAAATGCTTGGGTGTAGCATTGTTGTGTGTGTTTTATTATTTTTATTTTTAATACTAGCACGTAATATTTCATGAAGTATTGACTTTTACTTGATACTGGTATCTGACTCCTGCAGTGAAAAAAAGTGAATTTACTAGTGAGCAGGTAGAACAAAAGTTGATGGTGCTCTGGCTCCTCATATTTTTAGAGAAGCTGAGTACTATAGTTGCTTTGAAATTTATTTTCTGGCAGTTGTTTAAATCAATATCTTGCTGCTGAAGGTCTTCAGGTCTTTGTTTGTTGGTATTTGGGAAATATTAATTAGTAAAAAAAACATAATAAGCCCATGCACTCATAACTTAAGTATATAAGTAAACTGACATCGATAAATTAAACTTGTTCCAGGATGATAAATTGATTTTCGATTCAAGAAAACCACTTACCTGTGAAGTAAAAGATCTAGTACTATATATAACCTATGGACTTCTAAACCAAGAGACCTTGATTTTAATCCTATATTGACGATGTTTAATTTCTGTAGATTCTTTGCACTATCAATAAGTTTCAAACAGAAAATGCAAAAAATGGTGCCTATAGTATACCTTCTGGCAGATGGGATGGGAATCAATTTCACTTTCAATTTTATTTGCACATGATGCCATTTTGCTGCAGTCTTTAATTCTGGCTTTTGGTGATTTTGTTTGTGAATCTGTGCAGGCACCTATCTTTCTGTGGTAGGCGCCCTGCAATAGCTTTTCTTCTCTGGTAGTTGGGACCGTCTGCCTCTTTCTTTCTGTGGTAATTCTTGCGATACTTTCTCTCCTCTTGTAGGTGGCACCTTTTGCCTCTCTCGATACTCCATCCTGCCCATGAACATGATGACAAGGAGCCCTATAAAGGGACCAGTTATGTGTCCTAACATCAGTTTTTCAGGTTTTTTTAACACCTAAAGCCACAGATCTGGAACTTAGCTCCTTTCTTTTTTTTGTCACCAAAAAGGCAAGGCTATCCACACAGTTCCACACCAGACAATTCATCTCCACACATTTCCAAGCCACACCAAACAATTCAGCACCAAACCACATAATTCAACTCAACAACAGAATTACACAACACACCACATACAGCCAATCCACATCTCAGAATTCAACATCATGCCACACAATCCAACACATAATTAAACTCCACTGCATACCACTCCACAACACAAAATATCATTCCACATAATTACACTTCATAACACACAGTACCACACCACATAATTCCAATACACTCAGTGCCATATAATTACTATCTACATAATTTCACTGCACACCATGTCACACAATTCCACTACATAAATTCACTCCATACAATTCCACTCCACATAATTCCACAAATAATTCCAATCCAATCCAAACCACACAATTCTACTACACACCACATACATACACTCCATAACACATGGGTAAAGGACATTGCCATTTACAACGCCAATAGTTCTAACTCAAACAAATGCGAGACCTATTGCATTTCCAATGCTTGTTCCCATAGTTAGGGGTATCGTCGGGAAAACACTTTTCAAATAAGTGACACAAATACCCAAATCTTAAGAACCCTATAACTAAAAATTAAAGGAAATCTCCGCTTTTACCAAACGATGTAAAAGCAATGGTTCCCCCGGTTATATCCCAGTGTCCTGGTCATTCGATTTAAACATTAGTTCTAACAATCAGAAGGCAGATAAGGGCAAAGTCTTACTGTGGTACTTCTCAAAAGTCAGATGTTAGGGAAATGGCCAAGCCCAGCACCCTACTGCAGCTGGTGGGCGTGGAGGGTGTGGGGGTGGAGGCAGTGTAAGGATGGCCACACCACCCCCTAACAGCTATGACTGGGTTGAGGCCTTTAGTGCACCAAGGGACCCCGAGTCCCACCAGGGTGAAATGAGCAGCCAGCAGTGATAGAGCCCCATCGAGGACTGTGTCAGTCTTTTAACGCCAGCAGGTGTACACAATTGCGGACAAACGTGGGAGACAAATCAAGGAACGCTCCGCAGCAGCAATCTACAACTTGACCCCACCACACCCCAGAAAGGAAGAGCAGAGGGTCACGAGCAGGCCTTACAGCACCAATCAAGCTGGCCAGGGGGTCCACCAATTTGCAATGTACTGCAGTAAGGTCAGGTAGGCGAGCAATGAACCAATTAGACTCAGGAAGACAGGACTCTAAGGGAGCCACTGAGCCCCTAGGATTGTAGAAGGCCCCAAATCAAAGGATTGTATTGAGTGTAACCCCCAGTTCCAATAGGCCGCAGGCCTCAAGCAGCCTGAACTCTGTGTGTGTTGGAATTGGCAGTCAACCAGGTCCAGCCAGGTCCAGTTGAATTAGGGAAAGATTGGGGGCCGGGAGGCAGATGGAATGAGCCAGCAACTAAGGGCAAGGGCCGCTACACAATAACACTAGCGCTCCCTCCTCAGGGGGCCTACAGAGATAGGGAGTCAGTCGTGGGGCACAGGCAGCAGCTCAATCTGCAGCAAAGCAGACCGTGGGCCGGAGGACAGGCCCCTTCGCAGGGCACTACAGATCACGGGTATGCTGTGCCCCCAGGGTCAGCCACCGACACATTGGTGACTCAGCGCTAATGACACGGTCCAGCCCAATGCTGATCCTAGTCTGGTGGGTCGCGCTTAGATCTCAGGATCCTCTCCACGGCTCTAGCTGGTTTGCGTCGCTAGTCCTCACGTGCCGGAGCCAGAGTCTGGTGCAACAGCCCTTTATGCTTGTCTTCGTCTTTATGGCCTCTCTGGGCCTTGCTGTCCTGTTTTCTGGGCCAGGGTGGGGTGAAACGAGGCAAAAGATGAAGGAATGTGAGTCAATGCATCTCTGGTTTTCCAACAGCGGGGTGGCACTAAACTCAGGGGGGAAAGATGATGGTAGAGAGGAGGGAGCACACCCGACAGCACAAGTCGCACCCAAACCTAGTCAGGCCACTTCTGTGGTGCACAGGGCTCTACCTGCTACCACGGGGCTAAACGCAGCGCTTCCTGTACCCTGTTCACCCTACTCACAGCGCACTATCACTAGCAGCCGTAGTTGGAGCCGCCCCTCAGGGGCGGGAGTAGCTGCTGCAGCACCTGACGGCCCGTCGTCCGAGCCTGACCCCGGTTGTGAATATTAATGTCACCAGCTCATAGTTCATGCTTTACTTTAACTGTATCCCCTTTCCTCCCAACAGGTTTAGGCAAATCATAAACTTCAAAATACACAGGAGAGCAGTCTTAATCAGAATCAGATAAGTATTTGATAAATAACAGTTTCAGATGAGAAGTACAGGAGCGCATATAGCGCGTTACCAGTGCATGTACAAGGGCCACATAACCGTGTTTCTTTTCTTTTCTTTCAGGTGGGAAGAACCGATGTGGAAACGACCAAAAATGGAGAAACAATGCCCCCAAGGAAGCAGCTACCGAAGAATCCAGCTATCCTTAGAGGGACGCAATGCAAACCTTTTACGCTTTCTGGAGCACAAGGGGAATCCCAGATTGGTTGAAACTTCCCGTACTATGGATCATGGATCCCCACACTTGGCCGTGCTGTGGGAACCTTTTGGACAAATCTTCTAAAACTACTTGGAAAATAAATATTATGGGACAAGCCATCTAATATAGCACTTAGCAGCAAACACCACTTTGTCTTATCAGGGCATGTTATTGATGATCTTTTCTGGAAATTTCACTGACACAAAGAAGGTGCCCTAGAGCTAAACATCCTGCATTAGGATATTTAGTTATAAATATTGACATTCAGGTGCCGATTCCGATCCGGTAAAAAAAATTACCGTACGACTCGTATCCGTATTTTTTTACGTACGAGTCGTACAAGTCCCGTACAAATGGCAAAGTACGATTCATACAGTAAAAATGAATACGAATTGCATCGGGAAAAGTCTACGAGACGTCCCCGGACAGTTTTACATACGAGTCGTAAAACTGAAGTCCGAGCGCACAAGTCCGATCCGTACCGGCGTCCCGAATACACAAGCGTATGGAAAACGTCCCGTACGGAGCAAAGTTTGTACGACCCCTACCCCGGGTTCACTTGGGCCCGGGGTACGAGTCGTACGGCCCCCCCACCCCACCCGTGCCGTACCCTCCACCCCAGCACCCGCGTATGTATGCCCTGTACCCCAGCACCCGCGTATGTACGCGCCGTACCCCCCCACCCCAGCACCCGCGCATGTACGTGCCATACCCCAGCACACGGGTATGTAAGCGTCGTACCCCCCACCCCAGCACCCGCGTATGTACGCCCTGTACCCCCCACCCCAGCACCCGCGTATGTACGCGCCGTACTCCAGCACCCGCATATGTACGTGCCGTACCCCCCCACCCCAGCACCCGCCGTACCCCAGCACACGCGTATGTAAGCGCCGTAACCCCCACCCCAGCACCCGCGTATGTACGCCCCGTACCCCCACCCCAGCCCCGTACTTGGATGCACCGTACCCCAACACCGTACCCCAGCATCACGTATGTACGAATCGTACAACACCATTGCATATGTGATCACTGTACAACAACATAGCTATGGACGCACCTTACATACGCGAAAATGACTCGTACTGAACCAGGACACTGTAAAACAGCCCAAGGAGGGTCAATTCGACTCGCACAACACCACAAAACACGTCTACAGGACAAAAAGCATCTAAAAGACTGACCTGGCACATCCAAACAGGCAAACAGAGGCCCAAACTCACAACCACCTCTTATAACACACCCACCAAAAGTTCAAACCCAGCCACACCCACAAATGGACCAATAAAAAGGGCCCACAATCACAAACCATGAGCCTTTGCAACAGACCCACTGCTGACAGACATCAAACACAAACAACTGCACCCATACACCTTAACTCACACACCTTCACACAACCTCCTTCACACAGCCCCCTCTACACATACACACACACCTACACATTCACACCCACACACCCACAACCATCCACACCCACACCCCACACCATGCCCACAGACAAGAATCCAAAGTTCACAAGGGAGGAGCTGGACATCCTTGTCAACGAAGTCATCAGAGTCGAGCCACAGCTATTTGGAACATTGGTCAGACAGACCAGCATATCCCAAAAAACTAGCCTGTGGCAGAGGATCGTCGATCGGGTGAATGCTGTTGCGCCCATCAGAAGGACCAGGAATGAATGCCAAGCCAGGTGGTACGATCTGCGGAGGGCAGTCAAGCGCAAAATGAACGAGGACTACACCCAGAGTAACATCACAGGAGGTGGGCTGCCCCGCAGACCGGTACATTACCATCCCTGGGAGGAGAAGGTGATGGCCCTGCTTCCGCCGGTGGGAGTACACGGAGTCGAAGGAGTTCGAGAGCCTGGTGAGTACACAAACAACTTACGTAACATGGGGGAATGGCATCCACACCCCAACTACAACAAATGCACTCACCTACCCCCAAGCCCTCACCTGACACAACCACACTCTAAACAACACTCATGCCACTAACATGAGTATGCCCCATTCACAAAGCAAGGCCATGCCATGTCCCAGCCTACACAAACCACAAACCCAAGACAGGATGTCCGGAATGCTGGGAGGGTGGGGATCACTAAACATATTATACAACTCAGAAACAGACACCATTGCCCTCAGCCCCTATGGCCCAGGTACATACCCATGCACCATTCGCAATGCACAGGGACTGGCAAAGTACTGACAAGGTAGCTGACACTTGGCCCTGCTGTAGGCAGCACAAGGCCCTCCTGTGACAACTGCAAACTCTAACACAAACAAACAAGCTCAGAAATCTAGGACAGGAACTCACACTCACTGACATGGCAGCATGCGCCATGGTGGGACAGACACATCACCTGGGAGACCCACTGCCAAATCACACCACACCCACCAGCAGGCACCGTCAATCAATCAACAATCGATCAGGGTACTTGTAAGGTGCGCTACTTACCTGTGAGGGTCTCAAGGCGCTGAGGGGGGGGGGGGGGGTTCCACCACTGCTCGAAGAGCCAGGACTTGAGGAGTCTCCTGAAGGCAAGTAGGTCTTGGGTCAGTCGTAGGTGGGTTGGGAGGGTCTTCCAGGTCTTGGCGGCGAGGTAGGAGAAGGATCTGCTGCAGGCGGGTGTGCGTTGGATACGGGGGACAGCTGCGAGGGCGAGGCTGCCGGAGCCGAGCTGGCGGGTGGAGGTGTAGAAGCTGAGTCTGATGTGCAGGTACGCTTGTCCGGCGGTGTGGAGTGCCTTTTGTGCGTGGGTGAGGAGCTTACAGGTGATCCTCTTGTCGATGTGGAGCCAGTGCAGGTCTCTCAGGAGGGGGGTGATGTGGCTGTGGCGGGTGGCGTTGACGATCAGTTGTGCCGAGGCGTTTCCGAAGCGTTGTAGCCGCCGTTGGTGTGTGGATGGGAGTCCTGCGTAGAGTTCAGTGGCGTAGTCCAGTCAGCTGCTGACGAGGGTCTGTGTCACTGTTCTACTTGTTTAGGTCGGGATCCACCAGTAGATCCGGCGGAGCCTGCGTAGGGTGTCGTAGCAGGAGGAGGAGACGCCGTTGACCTGCTTGGACATGGAGATGTAGGATGCGAGGATCACTCCTAGGTTGCGTGTGTGTTTGGTGGGTGTCGGTGATGTCCTCAGAGCGATCGGCCACCAGGAGTCGTCCCAGGCTGAGGGTGTGGGTCCGAGGATGAGGACCTCCGTCTTGTCCGAGTTCTGTTTCAGATGGCCGCTCCGCATCCAGTCGGCGATGGCCCTCAGACCCTCGTGGATGTTTGTCTTGGCGGTGTGAGGGTCCTTGGTGAGGGAGAGGATGAGCTGGGTGTCGTCGGCGTAGGAGATGTTTTTGAGGTTGTGGTGGTGGGCCACTTGTGTGAGGGGGCATGTGGATGTTGAACAGCAACGTGCTAAGGGATGATCACTCACCCCTTACACAAGCACACACCCCCGGGGCAGCCAATGGAGTCACACACTCTCACAATGGACATGTGACACAACAAGATCAAGCCACAGCCAAAAAAGCATCCAAGGCCAAATGCGACATGTCAAAGACCCTGGATAACATTTCAATCAGTCCCCTGCAACATACCCATCCACAAGTGAACATTGATGTGAATGCTAGGCACATACAACTACCTGGAGGAACTGTGGCAACTAGAACATGTATGAAACATGGATGTCGCATGAAACAGCATTAACATTGTCTCTCTCTCACACACAGGGCAACATCATGGATCTCCCCCCAACACTGGGGGGGAACAATCACAGGCCCAGGCTCGGCAGGAAGATGATTCCACCGGCAGCGACGACTCTCAGCACTCTGTGGATGACCCCAACCAACCTGGACCCTCTGGTGCCCAAGCCCCTGCAGCACCTGCGTCAGGTACATCTGTGCCAACCACCACCCCCATTCTTGCCACATCCAAGGAGACACCCAGGAGCCCTGCCCTCACAGAACAACTGAGCCAGTCTGACCTGGAGGGACAAGGTTCTCCGGCCAACCAGGAGGAGGCAGACAACCCTGCAAATGCCATACCTCAGGGGTCCCGTGGACCCGATGTGCCCACAACGGCAGGCCAGGCTCGTGTGGGCAGGGGTGGTGGGAGTGGAGGCAGGCGGAGGCGCGAACCTGACCAGCCAGCTGAGGGAACCGATATGTCACACATACGCCACATCTTGGACACATACCGGCGTGACACCAGGGGCATCAGCCAGGTAGTGGTGACCCTCAACGAGATTAAGAACCAGCAGGCCGAGCAACACGCCAGTCAACAACAACACCAAGGACGGATGGAGGCAAGACTGGCTGAGCTCCTGGCGGTTCAAACGGACATAAGCTGTTCACTCCGTCGGATCGCCGACAACATGGCCAACCCTCCCTGTGCCCCCAGGCGAAGACCACCACCAGCCACAGGGAGGGGGGAGGAGGAGGAATTGTCCGATGGAGCGTCACAAACATCGTCAAGGCCTGCATCTGAGGGTCCCCCGAGGAAGGTGCGTCGTCCACGGAAAAGACCGTGAGAGGCAGCGGACCATCCACATCTCCCAGGTCACCTGGTCTGGCACCTGGCCCTCGTGCGCAACAGCAGCACCTTATCCAATGACATTCTCTGCCACATGGCCTTGCTGGTCACAGTCTGACCAATGATGACCAACACTGTGGTCTGGACTCTGATGACTCTAAATGACAAGGATCCCATCTCCCCCTGTGAACTTTGGATTCCATGCACACTGTATAGCACCTATTTGTCCACACTAAACAGGCCCCCACCGAGAATAAATCTTAATTTCTTCAATTAGATGTTGCATTCATTTTGCATGAGTACACAACCTACGTGTGGGGAAATTTCAAACTATGCCTGAGTGTTGAACTAACTCCAGCCATCCATACCCTGGAATGTGAGTCTGGTACAGGACACACATGGGTCACAATGTATCATACAATACAGACATGGCGCACAATACTCACCCGTGATGGCCTCAAGCTGCTGAGGGGGAGCATGCAATACTGTGCGGACAGACCAATTGGGAAGAGTATCATGAAGGCGTAGAGGTCATGGCTCATGTGGATGTCGCCGGGGAGGGAGTAGCAGGTATGTCTTGCCAGGTGGGAGAACTATGTCCTGCATGCTGGAGTACGGTGGATGTGATGAATGGTGGCCAGGGCAAGGTTGGATGCACGGAGTTGGCACAACGGGGTCTTGGATGACAGACGGGCAAGGTTGGTTTGGGGTCTGGGGTTGTGGCCTGCCTCCTGAGTGTGGGTGAGGAGTCTGAAGGTCATCCTGCAGCAGACAGTGATCCATTGCAGCTATCTCTGGTGGACGGTGTTGTGGCTGGGGCGCAGGATGTTGAAGCTGAGGTGTGCACATGCAGCCTGGATGTGGACAAGTTTCCCGGGAGTTTGGATGTACTTGCTCCGTGGATGGTGGGGCAGTAGTTGACTCGGCTGGTGTCGTGGGCCTGGGGGATGGTCTGTCTCTCCTTGGAGTGGATCTATCTGTGGATCATGTGCATCATGCAGAGGGTGTTGCACCCTGAGGTACAGATGCTGGTTATTAGCATGGCAAATGTGAGTGACGAATCCATGATGCACACCATCTTGTGTGCGTGGGCACTGGGTGCATGTGCAGGGCTCTTGTGGGTGGGACACAAGCAGTTGACTCAGCTGCAAGGGGACAATCCTCAGATGATTACCTCAGTCCTGTACAAGTCCAGCCTCATGTGGCTGATGTTCAGCCATTCATCAATGGATCTCATGCCTTCTTGAATGTTGGAACTGGCAATGGCTGCGTCTTTGGTGAGGGTGAGGAGCACCTAGCTGTCAATGGCATACGAGCTGATGATGAGGTGCTGTGTGCATGTGATGCCGGAGAGGGGGACATGGAAACATTGAAGATTGACACGCTGAGAGATGATACCTGGGCCATGTGCCAGATGATGCCACTATACTACATGCTGAAGGCTTGAGTCCCACTCCCATGGCCTTGCTGGTGTACGGAGCCGGTGAGGAGTAGGAGGGACATGACCTGGTTGGTGTGACAGGGCCTGGAAGGTGGGGCAGCGCTGTGTAGGCAGTTGGAGTTGCACACTCATCATGCAAAGGTGTCGTGTGTGCGCCTAGGGTATGCCTGAGAGCAGGCGGTAGATTTTCAGATGGACAATGCTTGGAGGGTGGCTGCAACATCAGACTGTAGTGTGATGTGGGTCATGCAAGGACATGAGGGTCGTGCAATGTGCACATTGCATGTGCTGACGGTCCAGCCTTTGGCACCGCTTGGCCGCAACAGTGGCACAGACAAGCTGATGACAGCCAAATGAATGGGTGGAGGGAGGAAGGGAGGAGCATCTTTGAGGTGTGTGTGTTGCCGAATCCGGAAACTTTGTGGGCCCTTGCTGCAGGGGCCGCAGCAGCAGGCGGCATGTTCTGGAAACTATGCCACAAGTTGCACACAAAGACAAGGATGTCAGAAAGGACAACTGCAACAGGCGTATTTAAAGGAAGGAGTGTCCGGTTTCCCATGGCACACCCAGAGACAATGGATGCACAATCACCAAAGATGACTGACACAGGATCAGGAAACTGAAGGCCAAGCTGCGCACAGGATACACACCCTCAGCAGGTGTTGACGGCCCATTGTGGTGACCAACATGCCCAAATACATACACAACCATGGACATCATGCACAATAGAGATCCTAATCCCTGAAGAACTGCATGCATGTTGCTAAACTACACATAGACTCATATGCACAATCTTTGACAACTATGCCAGAGATGCCGCATGCAAAGTGGCAAGAGACCTGCATTGACAGAGATGAGGCACCTTGGAGGGTGAGGAACACCTTTATTACTCAGGTTCACACCTAGGGAAATGCATCAATATGAACAGACTCACAGGTCATTAGGCTGAACATGTGGGACCTACACTGGACATCCCCTTCACCAGGGCCGGACTGGGAACTGAAAGCAGCCCTGGCAAATTTTGGCAGACCAGCCCCCGCCCGGCGCGTAGCGAGCGAGCGCGCCCGACTGCTACTAGGGGGCTTCTCCCCCCAAGAAAATTTTGGAAAAAGACAGACAAAAATGGTGAATTTTACAGCACCTTTTTCATTACATATTCAATTGTATCAACTTTCAATGCACAGTAAATAGTAGATTATGACCTTAACGAGCACCAGGTTACCCACCTAGTCATATGTACCCATAGACATTCTTTCAAAGAGCACCAAAAAAAGACACAAGTAGTGAATCAGAGAGAACAAAGTAAAAGTGAGACCAGCCCCCACATGGTGTGTAGTGAGCAAGCGCAGTAAGCAACCACTACTAGGGGGAGTTTGGGAGGTTGTCCCCCCAAGAAAATTTTGGAGACAGAAAGGCCAAAACAAAGCATTTTTCAACACATTTTTCATTACATATTAGATTGTATTAACTTTTAAAGCATAGTAAATGATTACCTTATGGAGCACCAGGTTACCCAGTCATTAATCACAGACATTCCTACAGAGAACACTAAAAAATGAAATGTCTAGCACGAAACATGAATTTAAATATAACCAATTTATTCTTCATATAAAATAGCATTAAGACATTTAAAAATGCAATTAACCTCAAACAATTGTGCAAACCGTAAATTATTTTTATATCCTGAGTTTTGTAAACAGAGCTCAAATGAAGCATCTTATGTAAAGTGAGGCCTGAAACTTAATTCACACATAAGCACCTAGGCACTGACCCAGGCCTGATCACAACAGGCCAGAAAGCACAGAAACGTCACACATAAGCACCCAGGCCAGAAAGCATTGAAATGTCACAAATGAGCCTCCAGGTCACTGAGGCCAGAAACTAGGAAACGTCACACATAAGCACCCAGGCTGCCAGAAGGCATGGAAATGTCTCACACGGTACCCTAGCCAGAAAGCATGAAAAATTCACACAAAGGCACCCAGGCCAGTGGCACTGGAACACTTTTCAGAGTGTGGGTGCTGCCATCAATGTTGCCTGTACATCACTGAAGTCATGGGATTGTGAAAAATCAAGAATCACACAAAGAACAAGGGTAGCAATTCAGCCTTGCCTATTCCGGGACATATAAAACTTAAAAGTTAATGCCAAACCATTTAAATACACTGCACTCTGCATACTGCACCCTGCCTTGTGGACAGGGCTTGCGCTAGTGGTGACATCCTGGTGACATATGTAGTAAAAGGGAATATTTTTAGGCCTGGCAAAAGGTTCCTTTTGCCAGGTCAAAAAGGCAGTTTTACAACTGCACAGGCAGACTGCAATGACAGGCCCTGGCCTTGGCACATGTTTAAATAGGCTACTTACGTGGGTGGCACAATAAGTGTTGCAGGCCCACTGGCAGCCTTTAATTTACAGTCCTTGGGTACATGTAGAACCACATTTCTAGGGACTTACAAGTAAATTTAATTTTCCAATTTGGTGTAAGCCAATTTTACCATGTTTAAAGGAGGGATCAGCTTATGCAAATACGAGTTCCGGAGTCCGTGACAGAGTGCAGAGCAGCATCTAGAGACAGCACGGGCCTCACTATCACCAACGAGACGCGAGCCTCTGATGTTGCAAGAGCCACCAGACTGCTGTTAGTGACAACAGGGCAATGTTTAAAATTATTTTAATAATGCTTGAGTTGAAGGCGAGCCAGAGCATCAGGTATAAATACAGCACACAGATCTGTCCCGGAGAAGGAGCCGATAAATGGGTGAGCCCACTTTGGAATAAGATGGGGGTTTGAACAAGTTTACAAAGAATCCAAGATGGCAGAGCACCTTGCATACCTGAGAAGTGACATTCTGCATGACTCTTTATTAATCATCTAGTCTTTCAGGCATGAATGGACAGAGATCACCAGCTTGTGGAGAAGTCCCATGAATGAGCTCAGAGACTTGGTGAAGACACAGGGCAGATTTAAGGCTGAAGAATAGGACCCAAAATGAAAGTATAGCTCCGCCACACCTGCCGAAACCCCTTAACCCAATGTGTGTGTTGTTTGTTACCACATTATATATACAGAAAGGAGAAAGCACTACAACATGTACAGGAAGTGTAAAACAAAATATAGGAAGGACATTGTATTCAATTAGAAATCATCTCATTTACTCATTTGTTTGTGGTGATTATAGTTATTCTCTAGCAGAGTTTCCTGGTTATATGACTTACATTTTGAAGGCTCAACTCTTGCATTTATTCCAATGTAGTTGCGTAGCTAATGCCTTAAAGAGGTCCACAGATCACATCCGCGATTATGAAGACAGTACCAGTGCATCCTGCTCCAAATGCTTTGCTTACTATGTAGAGCTTCTGGGGGGTTCCCGAACAGAATCCGCCTGACCTCCATGATAAGTTGTTCTGCAGCCTCCTACTCAGATCCCCGCTTAGCCCTCAGCATTGTGTTGTGGGACTGGGGCAGCCCTCAGGCCTCTAGGGGTCTCGCAGAATGTGGTCAGAAGAGACAAAGCGTTGGGCTTCATCTTGAAGACTATAGGGTTGCCTGAAGACCCTGTAACCCGAGGAAGAGCTCTCCGGGACGAGCCTGTGGGAATTATTTCACCCCTAAGAGATAGCTTTGCTGTCAGTTGCCTGGAACTAGTCATCTGTAACCGGAAAAATCTCTCTCCTGGCTTAGAACTACATAATTCTGAATCCCCTGAATAAAATCCCTAGGCGGACAAAAATGAATTAAATAAATCGTCAAACTATTTCTCTTTCCAATCTTGTGTGTGGGGTGACATTCTGGTTTGGCTTGTGTCTTTGTAATTTGTATAGGTTCAAATGCCGGGACCTCAAATTAGGTCGGTGGCCGAGGCCTAGGATTGTTTAACATGATCATGGCGACAGGTTTAAAATGTTCTTCAGCAGGGCTTTAAGTGGGATAAAAAAAACTCGGTGGGGGTGGGGGAGGGCACCCAAAGGGGCATGGTCGATGTCATTGAGGCCGTGGCTTAAAATACGTAAGCTAATAGCCTGTGCTTAGCAGAGTGTGTCCGCCCTACTGGTATTTTGATGCATCGGTCATTGCATCCAGATACATAATACAGCAAGTAACATTATACCTACAACAAGCCAGCACTATTGGCTTTGTCAATGGATGTTAATTGCACAAGATAAATAAGCGACAACTATGGCTTCGTAGTATAGAATATTGAAAATGCTTCAGTTCTGAAATGATGAGGCCGTGAAAGAACGATATCGAGGCTCTTTGAAGTTGCATTGAAGGCAGCGAAGGTTGGCACTGCTGCAGAGTTGAGATTTTTTTTTCACCCTGAGGGTGAGGGCAAAAATGGAGAACCCGATAGGGACCCGTCTCAGTGCATGCTTTTTAGAACTACACCGGCAGGACCCGGCCCACTTAAAGCCCTGTTCCTCAGCAGAACGAGACTGAGTGTGGGAAAGCAAACGCCTTCCATTGCTGCCCTTGTGCTACCCCTTCCGTGTAGCATTGATGCTGACTAACATTATCCACTATACAAAAGCCCAATCAATTGGCATTGGCTGTTCCTGTTTTTAAATGAGTTTGTTCCACAGTTGGGCGATAACTATTAGTCTGTCAAGGAAGTCTGTGAGAGTCCCAGAGATGATGGAATCTACCCGGGGGAAGTAAGGCAGTATTTATTGCACTGCACAACCAACGTGCTGCTATTTCACACGCATCTATTTGCAAGGAGGCTCATGAAGGTGGATGTCACTGCATCTCCCACTAGAAGGCATGGGGCACTGTGTTCAATGGCATCATTTTACAAGTAGCGACTGAATACACAAAGTGCTTCCGGATAATTTGGAGAAATAGAAGAACACAAGCATAAAAAGAAGAGGATACACTGCATGGGTATTCTGATTTATGTACTGATAGGCAATATTCTGAAGCATGCACGTCCTTTGCTTCATGGCTGATGCTCACGGGGCTCCAGCCAGATCAAGCAAGAAGTGTCCCCACCTGCTGAGCAATTCACTTCTATTTCGAGATAAGGAAATATACCTGCCTGAATGGGCAGTTTCTCCGCGCCCTGTGCTGGCATCACAGTAGCATGGGAGTCGGTGGTTCAAATCTCGAAAGTATGTGCATCAACTAATATGTTACACTTCAGTGCTGAGACTGGTACCGCCGCAGCCAGAACCTGGTGCCTAGTGTAAGCGACTAGAACAGACTGCTTGGTAATGAATTACGGTGGCCATAACATCTAATCAGATGTTTAAGGCAACATTAATCACGGGGGCGCCATCTTCAGACCTTTCAGGGTATCCCGTGAACAACGCCGAGGCGCTAACACCCCGCCTAGCAGATCACAGACTATGCGAAGAACCAGCCCTCGAAAACTGCCAGCCTGACCAGGCCCTGGTTTTTTAGGTCGAGCCTAGAGCAGCGCATGCGCTGCTGCTTGCTCAACTTTTAGGAAGGGGGTTTTAAAAATGCTACCCACAAGCTTTTCCTGGCCTAAAGCTTGCGTGCACGCGCGCCATCTGCCTTTCTTATCTCATTAAGCCGTCAAGGTTCAATGCTTGTCAATTAGAGGCAATCACTGCTGCTTAGCCCTGGCCCAAAAGTCAAACAAATGTCTGCCTTTCCACGTGTACATGTTTTGGGATGTACCAAGTCATCAAGCAATCCGTTCCTCATTACACAGAATGCCTTTTGCAGCACACTGAAAACTCAGGAAAAAACGTCGGTACTTTCTAATTAAGGTTAATATTGCTGATCAGAGGCCCGCCTGTGTCTGGCTCCCGCTGATCTGACTGTTCAGGCGCAGCAGAAAGTCCACGGTTCTTTTGGGATGCAAAATGGGTACATTAGGATAGTGTTTCGTTTCAGTCACTTGCTGCTGCTGGCCTCACAGCTTGCTTTTCTCCGACAACCAATCGCATCACTAAACATTTCGACTCACGCTATTTCATGGTCTTGGTGGTAAGACCCTACTGCTAGGTGCAAGCGTCTTTTACCACCACATCATGAAAGCAGGTTTGTGTAGGTGGTAATATGTGGCAAGACTATCTCTGCTTATTTGTTCTATTGGTTTTGATGTGTTCTGTAGTTTTAATTTAGTTTATTTGTGCTGTATTATTGCTATGTTGTACTGTACTTGATAGTATGCGTTATTTTGTGATTGTTATTTGCATTGTGTCCTGTTAGGATGTGTTATTTTGTTTTTATTGATGTTATTTTGTTTTTATTTATGTTATTGTGTTCTGTTATATCACTGCTCCAGCTCTTTAACTACTTAGGACGCCTGTAATCCCAAAACGACGCCTTAAATGATCACGATCATTGCTTAGTTACGAGCTACAGCCAACACATCAGCACCAGTGACCTTTCTCTGAAGACTTCAAGTGCCCTTCGAGCAACTGACAAGAGGAGTTTAGATTTTTTTCCAGCATAAAAATGCAATAAACGTCAATGGCACATAGAAGTGATGACACGCCTCTTGGGTGCCACTTTCTAATATCTCACAGCAGATGGGCAATGCGATTTGAGCTAGCGCCAGCAACTGTGTGGGGGCAGAGAGCTCATGTAACAATCTCTGCAAATACACAGTTACTGCACAATATGTTAAACATCCTTTTTGCTTATAGGCTATCTCTAAACAGGTTACCACCAGAGGCCCAAATAATTAGGAACTGAGCATCATGCAAACCAGTTTATGCATGTACAGTACGAAAAAAGGCAGCTGCTGCTGCACACAGACAACTCAAACTGTGCCTAAGCAAACAAACTAGCATCAGAGAATAAAACTTGCATTCACTCTGATTAAGCACACCTATTGGCAATTGACAAAACACACAGAATTCAATTGAAGGGACCAAAGGATATGTTAAGCTTCCTTTTTTTTCTTTTTTTTCTCACAAAACTCTGTACATTAAAGTAGGGTCTTTAAGCGATTGATTAGTTTGGGGTTCTCTGGAAAATCTATGGAGACCATCATCTTTAATTTTCTGTGATTTCTCCATGGTTTCTTCTCCTGCTTCACAATCTGGTCCAGTTTACTTTTTAGAAAGCATGCTGGCTTGCAGCCATCAGGCTATTTCTAAGACTAGGCAAGGGATTGTTTTCTCTAGTAGGATTGTAACTCCTGCCCGCTGGATCCTAAATGCTGTCCTTTTTGCTTGGGAGCAACTAAAGCCCCTCCCCCCACGTCAGTGCGACACGTATGTGGCCGGCAATGGCCGCGATCGAGGAGCCCGAGTCTGAGGAACTACAACGCCTTCCTCACCACGGGTGCTAGATTATGTTAACATTTTTGATTATTCTTGGGAAATTCGACCGCATCTTCCCAATGGATGTTTGCCTTCACAGCTGAAAGCTGGAAAAACAAACATTGGCATAGCCAATAGGTCTCGCCTTTGGGACCTTATAAGTGTTTAGCCATGCGGCACTTGATGTTGTTGCACCAAGAATATTGTGCTGGATAACTAAACACTTATAAGGTCCCAAAGGCGAGACCTATTGGCTATGCCAATGCTTGTCTTCAGTATCTCCGGGAAGGAGAGCCTTCCACTGCCATCAAGGTTGATGGTCTCTATGGACTGAAGGAAAATGACCACACATGTCAATCAAAGCAAGAACCACTCCTCTGCTGCAGGCACACATGCCCGTACGAGCCCAAAACAGACTACATTAATAGCTGCATTCTCAAACATGAGTCAGTTCGTAAATCTCCGTATACAAAACATGGCTGCTGCTAAAGAAAATAATTCAATACAAGTTCAATGTTTTGCACATGCAAGTGAATTCGAGCTTCACCATTTCAGAAATGTACATCAACAGCACAAGATTCCCTAACGCAGACAGCACAATTACGAGATGTGCATCAAGCATGCACACTTTCCTAACAGGACGGGTGCAAGGCAACATAAGAGGAAGCAGTGCAAGCTTCCCTCTCAGGCAGGTACATATCACGGTCTGCAGTATTTTTTTTTTTTTTTAATGCAGAAGACCAGTATAGCACAGCGACAGTGCACACTTTGCCAAGACGCATCAATACAACACATTAGCATGGCAGAATGACTGCAAGCTTTCTTCACTCAAATTTCAGTGAGTAGGATAAGCTACCCTCACCTTGTAACCGTATAGGAGAATGTGGGTTGAAAACAGCTAAAGCCATGGCAGATTTAGAATGCCCACAAAAGAAATGTGCATGCATTTAAATCCAAACGTGAATCATTTACGCAATTCACGATTACAAAATAGATGTAGAAGTACTTCTAAAGCATGAATGTGTCTGGCGAAGCAATGGAGCAATAAAGGTCAGGAGCCCAAGGTACAGTTTAGATGGGTAATCAACAAGTAAGGTGGCAGTATTTAGTGAACAAGGGCTTCTTCGGGATCTTCTGAACTGCAGGATTTGAGCAGTTTTTAGGTCAGTCTGGATGCTGCTCCAGAACCCTGCTATAGAGGGCAGCGTTCCAGTCTTTTGGCCCAGCGTCTCCTGGTCTCCAATTTGGCAATGTTTTGGCTTCCTGTGCGCACTGTCCACCTGAGATTGCCAAGTTCTTGTCTAGGTATGCAGGGTTGTTTCTGAAGTCCGTTTAAGTGACGCATGATGTTTTTAAACATGATGCAGCTCCACGGCCAGAGCCAGCATGGCTACTTCAGGGAGGGGTTGCCTATTTTCTACATGCCAATGAGGAGACCAGCAGCAGTATTTGCGATTAGTTTAACATAGCTGCCAAGGTTTCAGAATGTTGTGTGTGACATTTTCACAATTTCAGTGTAATTATGAGTGACATTTCAACTTCTATGAGTGACACTTTCTTGCAAGCACAAATCAAGCAATGAAGCGGAGGGAAACATAGAAATATCAGACATTACACCCATTGGAGCATCGAGAAACTTTAAGAAGATCTTGCAACTGCTGCAAAGCACCAGAACTCAGGAGAGTGAGGCACATTACAGCTAGCCAGGACACTGCAATAGACTGGGCTATAGAACTGCTTGCTCAACCCTAATAAAAGTGTATTCCAGCACTGCTGAGCGGTGTCTGCCCCAGTGGGCGCCCCGCTGCCTGCTGCCCAACCCCGCAGCACTAGATAACAGCAGCAGGTGGTGGCTGCCACAGAGCTACTACAAACACCAGGCTCTTCACTACGTGACGCCGGATGCACTGAAAGTTGGACCAGCACCAGCGTGGTCACTGCACGCTTGATCTATAATTATAGGCTGCACTGACTAGGACTGCCTGAAGCTCCAGAGCTCTGTTGGTCCTAAGAGGAGTAATCTCAGGCCAGTTCCCTAGGAATCACTGTGCGGCCCTAGTCCGCGTCCCACCCAGTGTGGGTGCTGCAAGATGGCATCAGGTTGACCACTGCTTCAAAAAGGTAGCTGCGTCTGATACCCGTTCTGCACACCATGTGATCATTGCCCAGACTGACCAGATAAGTTGCAGAGCCAGTGGTATCAGGCTAACACCATTGGCGCTGCGAGGCACAAGCCGGGACCAATGTAAAAGTATTCAGAAAGCCACCACTGTAGACTTTGATATGAAGTGTACAAATACAGGCACAGAGATGCACGTATTCAGCAGATGGGGCAAGACAGGTGTGACTGTGTGCGCATTATCAAGTATATGGTCCCAGGTAATGTAGCACTCTAGTATTGTATTCAGGGGCTGATGCTGTTCCTCCGTCTTTGGGTTTCAGGTGTGATAATCAGCTTGGCTTTCTGGAGTATCCGAAGCTGTTATTGTGTCTGTTAGTGAACAGAATGAATGCTTTTACCGTGTTACGGTGTCTAGTGTCACTATAAAAACAATTACAGAGGTTAAGCCCTTCCCAAGCAGAGCAACACATGTCCGGGATTTGTCATCCCCGTGTGCAATGTAAGAAGGACCGGAAAAAGCTCCTCAGAAGGTGCTGAATCAACGTGTGATCCTTGTGTACGGCGATGCTTGAAGAGCTGTTTCAGACACTGGTTTACGTCTGCCCCTGGGGATAGGAACACCTACAATCCACCCATTCCGGAAATGCTAGAAATGTGACGTATGTGCGCACCAGTACAGTATATATCTACAGCCAGTTACTAAGAAGAGAATCGAGACTGCCGATCCTGCGCTTTAAGTTCACTGCAGAAGAAAAAAGGTTTTTTTTTCCATGTTGCATTTCTATTTTTGCAATATCTTGCTACGTCACATGTCTTGTCTTCTTTATTTGACACTTTTATGCTTGGAAAAAGCTTGTGTCATTGCAAATAATGAATTTCATTATTTTTACCTTCTTGTCCAATACATTGAGGCGGCAGGCCGTGGCTCCAGGCCGACCCCAGGGCTCTGGTCCTATCACCCAGACAGAGCCGCCCTAATGTCTAGGAATGCAAGCAGCGCTTTCATCCTTTTCCTGCTCTGCCTCCGACCAGCACTTGTTTCTGTCCCTTGTAATCTGCAGCGGCTCTCTCGTCCAGCCCTGCCGCTAATTTAAAAGTCTGAGCTGATCACGACTTGGTTGTGTGCCTGTGCCTCTCTGCTAGTGTCCCTATGTTCAAGTGATCCTCTCTTTGTACCTGTGTCTGGTTGTGTGCCTGTGCCTCTCTGCTAGTGTCCCTATGTTCAAGTGATGCTCTCTTTGTACCCGTGTCTGGTTGTGTGCCTTTGCCTCTCTGTTTGTGTCCCTATGTTCAAGTGATGCTCTCTTTGTACCTGTGTCTGGTTGTGTGCCTGTGTGTCTCTGATTGCATCTCTATGTTCTAGTGTTCTCTTCTCTTTGTTTAGTTGTGTGCCTTATCCTTTCTTTCCTGCTGGTGTCTGTCTGTTCTAGCAATGGTGCTGGTTCAGTTTTCAGAGTGGGTGTGCTGCCATCAAGGTAACTGCACTGAAGTCACAGGGGTTGTGAAACATCCAAACATCACACAAAGAGCAAGTGTTACAAATGAGCCACGCCCATTCAGCAGGAGAGGGGTGAGGGTGTGGTGTGTAGCCAGATATGTATTAGGGCACACTCTCACAAATATACTACTAAAGGACTGTGTAGTAGCACAGTCATTTACAGACAGGACCTTTTCCATCGAGATGGGCATTACATGTGCACAGATATCCAGTTTTACTTGTGAAACTACCTACAGCACAAACAATAATATTTGTGGAAATCTGTTTTCAGCAAATATTTGTTGTGTGCATCACCATGTAAAGTCTAGTGACTTTGATCCTATTAAAATCGTTGTTTCCTTCACACTTCTAAATTACAAAAAGTGCTTCTTTTCTGGTTCCCTAACAGCTGACGGAGAAAGTAAAGAAAACACCAATCTCCAGGTTAAAAGAATAAGCATCGATTTGTCTAAAGGGATGGCCTGGCGTTTGACCTCTGTCTATGAAATCACAGTAAATGTGACAAAATAAAAACACAAGTTAAAGCGTTGTATTGCTCATTCACTTCTAAACTCCATGGTGGTTATTTTGGGGTTGCAGCAGCACCCCTGCAGCCCTACACTCAGTGCCTCTGGGTTGTAGCATTCCTCTCTATGTTGTATCTTTGTCTAGTTGTGTGTTTGTGTCTCTCTCCTCATGTTCATGGGTTCTAGTGTTTCTCTCTTTGTCTGGTTCGGTGCGTGTGTATTTCTGCTCATGTCTCTTAAGTTCTAGTTTCCCCCTCTGGTCCTCTTTGTCGGGTTGTGTACCTGTGTCTCTCTGTTGATTTACCTCTGTTCCCCTCTCTGCAACTTTGCACAGTTGTGTACCTGAATCTTTCTGTTCTACTGGTATCCCTCTTCTCTTCTCTATCGTTCCTGTCTTTTTATCTGGTTGTGTGTTTTTGTCCCTCTGTTCGAGTGGCCCTTTCACCATATCCTTATCTGGTTGTGTGTCTGTGTCCCTCTGCTCATGTCCCTGTGTTCTGGTGTTTTTGTCTTTCTATTTGTCTGGTTGTGTTTTTGTGAATCTAGGATTGTCTCTAAGTTCTAGTGTCCCCCTCTCTTCCTCTTTGTCGGGTTGTGTACCTGTCTCTGTCTGTTCATTTACCTCTGTTTCTGTCTGTGTATCTGTGCTCAGTTGTGTGCCTGTATCTTTCTGCTCTACTGGTGTCCCTCTGCTCAATTGTTCCTCTCTCTGTATCTTTATCTGGGTGTGTGTCTGTATCTACCTGCTCAGGTTCTCCAGAACAATCCGTAATGTATGTTAACAACTGCGCCCCACGGTCATCTGTCTTAATACAAAGAACCCTTTTCACGGCTGCGATGCCAGTTCCAGCGAACTCCAGGCAGGCTCTGTGTTTTGGTGATTAATAATCACGTGCTGTCGCAGGAGCCTCACTGCCGATTATCATGGGTAGGCCGGGGCCTAATGGCTTTTGCTTTTAATTGCGGCCCGGGCCTGATCGCGCTCTGCTCCTCCCCCCCCGCCCAGCCTGGACATGAAACTCACGCAGGGGATGGCCTGTCACTCACCTTTGGCAGCGGGCGCCAGGCGACAGACACGGGCGCAGGCTCCCCTCCATCCATGCCAGCCTGTCTTTCAGTCGTCTCTGCCACGCGCACTATTTTTTGCCTGACCCCCAATGCGCTTGCGCTGTCTCCAGACTCCACCCTAAGGGTGAATGACTTTACCGCGGCGCGCAGACTGAGAGTAGACGTAACTGCGCACCGCGCATCATGGTACACCCACCCAACCCAGGTCGGTGGTCACAGGTGGAATTTTAATAAATAAAATAAAATCGGGTGACATCAAGAACACGGTCCCGGACGTTGCATGCAGTACCCGTAGCAGCTGCATTTTATGCAGATTGTGCTTGTTTGCTCGGTCACGCCTGAGGGTCCAAATCGGCCCCAGCAACAAAACCGGCCCCCTGTCACCAAACCGGCCCCACCCCGTCCAGCCTACCGGGGGATTGCCCGGTGCGCGGAAGTGCCAGTCCGGCCCTGCCCTTCACAACACAGATGCTGTAAATCCATTGAACTGGAACACAAGTGAAGGGGGTGAGCCAAACACCCCCTGCTGCACACGGAGGGGCTGCAATTCCCCATTGATCCTCTCATGGGGATGTTCCACACTATTACCACCCGTAGCATCCCGTATGTTTCAGCGGGAAGTTGTACACACATTGACGCCTTCCTCAGAATCCACAGTCCCATTACAGATTACTGTTACGAAGGGTGACTATCAATTCATGGGAGTCATGCAACATGTCATGTGCCCCATGGTGAGTCGACATGTATGTATAGTAACACAACATGCACAGGAGCAGTGCCCACACATTCCCAACACCTACCAACACCAAAATGCCTTGCAGCAATCCTTAACCAAAAAGACTTTTCACCATGTCCGTGCATGGGATGCTGATTCAGCACACGTTGCAATACTCATGAGGAATAGCGGGAGGCCAAGGATGACACGAGCAGACAGCATGCGCAACTACCTGGGGATGACAGACACATAAGAAGTCAGGGAAAATATTTCTATCCGCATGCATGGTCATTTACAGGAATAAGTGTGTCACCATGCTATTTTTAAATTGAGTGTCTAAGCTAAAATGTGTGGAAGGACATCATCACTCGAGTGACACATCTGAACACACCTCTAAGTCACTTAGCATACAGTCAGCTGGACACACAGATTGCAACACATGCCACACAAGGCTCCAAGAGTGCACACTCAGACCCATGGACTCACCATTATGAGAAGAAGTTGTGTATGAGCTGACTCCGGATGTCGTCCTCCTCCTCCTCCTCATCCTCACTTGCCTCATGACCAAGCCCTTCATCCTCCACGGGTGGATGTTCCTGCTCATCCGGATCCAGGATGAGTGGCACAGCCTTCTCCACTGCCATGTTGTGCAGCATGCAGCACACGAGGAAGATTTTGCAGACCTTCACCGGTGCATATGGGAGGGACTCGCCTGTCTTGTGAAGGCACTGGAATCGGCTCTTCAGGAGGCCAAACGTCCTCTCGATCACTCGCCTGGTCTGCCCATGTGCGTTGTTGTAACGGTGATCTGCAGCTGTTCTGGGGTTGCGGAGAGGCGTCATCAGCCATGGCATGTTGGGATAGCCAGAGTCCCCTACATGGAAACATCATGTAAAGAAGTGGGTCAGGAGATGCCGTAAGATACAAAGATAGCGCTAAACAAAGGACAAACAGAGTATACCCACCAACAAGACATGCTCGTTCGTTGTGCAGCCACAGCATCATTTCTGGCACCCTGCTGACCCTGGAAAACGTGCACAGACATGGGAAATCAGCATGTTAGCAAGGCACACCACAAGGGCATTTATAGAGTGGTAATGTTTACGGTTGCGATAGGCGAGCTCCTGTGCCTGTGGTGGTACAAAAGCCACATGTGTCCCATCAATGGACCCAATGACATGGGGCATTCCTCCCAGGGCATTTAAATCACCCTTGACACCTGTCAACTCCTCAGGAGTCGGAAAATGGATGAATTCATCCAGGTGCTCCAACATGGCTTCTAAAACATCATGCAGGACACGGCTGAACATGGTCTGTGACATGCCACCCACATCAGCTATGGTGAATTGAAACATACCGGTGGCAAAAAAATGTAGGGCTGCCATCACCTTCATCTTGGGGGTCAGCGCAGTAGGATACCTGTGTCCCGGTTGGAGGTGTGGTTCCAGCTTTGCGGTCAAGTTCTCAATCAACTGTTGCGAGAAGCGGTAACGTCTTATGCAGTCACGTTCCCTCATGGCACCCAAGTCTGGCATTGGTCGGGGGAGAGGCGGTGCCCTGCAGAAAATTGGAAGGAATAACGAAGAGTGAGTACAGAGCAACATCAATGTCAATGAACTGCGCACATGCTCAACTGCTACTACACATCTGCTAAATACAGAGTCTGGTCTGTGCAATACATCCAGGACACGTATGCCAGCCAGGTGATACTCCTACAAAAAGCCAGCTACACCCATTGATTGTCAAGTTCTTCATGACATGCCCTGAAACTAGCTGTGGGCCAGTGTAAGTGAACAGCCAGAGACATCACAGGAGTGACATACATCCACATATCTGCATTTGAAGTATGTCATCTCATACAGACAGCTGGCGGCAAGCTAGACGCACAGGTCACATGTCATTGAAAATGTACAGATCACACACATTGCGATGAAGGGGTACACATGAAAAGCGAAAACACAGACATGGATACGGCGCAGATATGTCCTCATGTCAAAAACTCATCTTTGAAGCATCCAGACACACGTAACGTGTGAATCCACATGTGGCATGGTGTGCGTATATGTGTGCCATGCCCATCTACACACAAACACATGTTGGATGCAGCAACAGCAGATGCAGTTGACGGAACACCAACAGCAAGCTCATGGGAACACATGACACACACAGGACATAGTCACATCGGGGCACGCTGGAACTTAGATGTCAGGTGTTAGTGTCCCTGTCCCTGGCATCAGGGGACAGTTGCGGGTGTTGGTGACTGTGCCATACCAGTGATGCAGTGCTTGACACGTTTGTACCACATGCACACATGTGCAAAGTGGGAAGGGGAAGTGTGCCACATTCTGCCCCATCACACATGACATGTGTACACAGGTCATCACACATCTATTGTGCTAAAACATGAGGAGACATGTGCCATATCACTGCCTGACACACCTAGGCTCTGCACATGAAGGACTGCAATGACAATGACTTGATGTACAGCCGTGCACAAGTCTGACACCTCCATTCCTTTTGTGTGCGCCTCCTATCACCAGTGTAAGCTGTGAAACGCCCCGTACACACGCTCTGAGGGCGTGTGAACGTCCGTATCATTATATTGGTGTTGCCGCCTGAGTACGGGTGTGTGTACGGACCGTACACACGTACGTCTACTACCAGTGTGTACACGTACATGTACACACTGGTCGTACACGTACGTGTATGACCGTAGTACACGTACGTGTACACACTGGTCGTACCACGTAGGTGTACACACTGGTCATACACGTACGTGTACGACCAGTGTGTACACCTACGTGTACATACGACCGTAGTACACGTACGTGTACACACTGGTCGTACACGTACGTGTACACACTCACACTGGTCGTACACATACGTGTACACACTGGTCGTACACGTACGTGTACGACCGTAGTACACGTACGTGTACACACTGGTCGTACACGTACGTGTCAAACGCACTGTGCAACTGGTGCCGTAGGGGTACGTGTAAAACGCACCGTACCTGTGTGTGGATTTATTAATTACATAGGGACACATGAGGGACAAGTATTAGGGCCTAAATGCATGCTGGTTGTCATGGATACCGAGTTTCCAGTTCAAATGTTTCCATCAGGTGGCCTGTAAAAGTCAGTTTGCAACTAAATACAATGTTGCAAAGTGGTTGTTGACTTCACATGATGCTCAAATGTTGAACCATGCAAAGGCACTCACTGGTGTATGTTTAATGGGATTGGAGGAAACGTAGGATGCAAATGAGTCTGACCAATCACTCTGTACTCCTGTAAATGAAACAGCCCAGCAAGGCAGATATAAGTCAGCCAGAACCCATGAGAGGGCACTTGCCTGCACAACCTTTCAGTCGACACCACTGCTGCTGCCTGTGCTTCCTCTGGCACCATGTCAAGGTCTGTGGAGAGGGCCCAGCCTTTCACACAAGAGGAGAATGAGGCATTGCTAGATGTCATCCTCCCACAGTACCCCAGCCTGTATGGGAGACCAGGGGAGCAGGTGAGTGCTGACTCCACTACCTTTGACTGTGCACCTTTTTTGTGACTGTCACTTCTGGCATTTTGTCCAGGTGTGACAGACATGCAATGTTGTTTAGAGTGGGTCCCAGGGGTGGGAATGGCTTATGTCTCTCATGCAGACCATGATGTAGTTCATGTGTGCACTCCTCACTTGCACGGTGCTTACTGTGACATTCACTGCATAGTGCATGGCACATTCAGCCTGCCCAATCCTTTGGGCCATTTTTGTTCTATAGGCCTGAGGTGATTCAGTGCCCCCCCCCGGTGTGGCAGGTGACTGTACCCACAGATGTGTGTGAGTTGTGTGGAGCTGTGGTGAGAGTGGTGAGAGTGTCAAAATGATGTGTACGCCCCCTGGACATTGATGTGTGTGAATGTTCCTTGTCATGTGGGTGAGTGTCTATGTGGAGTGTTGCACCACAGCTGCATGGAGGAGGCAACATCTGATGTGAGAAGTAAGCCGTGCGGAGTGTCTGACTTGCTGAGCTAGCACCACACCTGTGACACCCCACAGGCAAGTGCACATGTGCAGAGTGAGGTTTGTATCCGCTGTTGCCAATGGCAGGTGATTGATCTGTGCCTGTGTGTGTCTGTGTACTCTGCTGAGGTTGCGTCAGTGGCCTGGGGCATGTGACTGCTTGGAGGTGCTGTCCATCAGCCTGGTGTTGCATGTGATGCACAGTGTGTGCCATGATCAGGATGTGTGTTGCACCCCTCATGCCACCTGTGTACTTTCAATGCCATGTAGTGCATTGGGGCTTCCACAGAGGCTAATGTCCCTATGACAAAGGTGCTATTTGTTGCCAGCATACTATGCCCTGTTCAACATATCAAAGATGTTCAAATGTGTGTCTCTGTGACATGGAGCAGGTGTAGTGATGTTGTCTCACTTTGTCAATCTCACAGGTAACTGCCTACAAGAAAGGGAAGATCTGGAAGCGGGCCATCAGGGCCGTGAGCTTGGTGGAGGGTCGCAGTCGGCGCCTAGCCCAAGTGAGGAAACGCTGGCAGGACATCCGGTGCTGGACCCGGAGGATCGCCCGGGTCCAGCTGAAGGACTCACCTCCACGCAAGCACGGCAGGCGCCGACGCCTGACCCACCAGATGAAGCATGTCCTGTCGGTGGTCTTCCCTGACTTGGATAGGCGGTTACAGGAGTTGCAGCAGCAGGAAGGGGGTAGGTACATGTGTGTTTGTTGTGTGTCACCAGCTTTTGGAAGTGCTCAGTCACCTGGATACACTGCGAGGGTTAATATGTGCAGTGCATATCCTGTTCCCCAAAGTCAACCGGTGCTGTTCTTCCTCCCTTCCCCTCCTTGACATGTGTTCCCTGGTCTGTGTGTAATCACTATTGCACATGGTCATCTAGGCTGCCAGTTAATCCAAGTGCACATTGCTTTCTGCATCATGTGGGGGGGGGGCTCTGAGACATGTGTTGTTACCTTGCCTGTGCCCTGTCCTGTTCAGTCATTTGGGGGTCCATATTAGTTGGCACTGATGCTGAGTCTCAACATAGGAGTGTGAGTTTTCAAATGAACAGACTTGCAGCATGCATGACCGATGTTGTGGCCTCAGACATGATGTGCATGAGTGGGAGATATGCATAGTGCCGGGACAGTTGCTCATGTTACAGTCAGATCATTCCAGGACCATGGAGCAGTGTGCCCACTACAGTCCCCTAAGACACCCTTGCCTCGGAATCATGTGTGTCATCCAACACTGTGCCCATTCTCTGTGTGTTCAGCATAGGTTAGCCTCTGTGGCATTGTTCCCTGGCCTCATTTGTATTTATCTAAAGTGTGCTACATGTGCCCATTGTACAGGCTGACCCCATTTGGCTTGTGCATCCTCACACTGGGCAGTGCCTGTGTGTCTATGTACAACTATCTGTTGATGGTTGTTTGTCACAAATATGTGTTGGCAGCTTCACGAGGTGATGTGGAGTACATTTAGGAATTCTTGATGCACATTTTAGTAAACCCAGATTAAGAGGTGTAACTTTGTGATCTGTCTCAATCACATTGTCTCAGGTATGGGGGGTTTGTGCGGGCAAGGCCTACATGTCCAAACCTTATGTCTCCTTGCCAGGTCTGACCTGTGTGTGATAATTGTCTGGACAGACACTCAACATGCAGTGACCCAGTCATGTTTTGCAGGGTTTAATGTTTGTGCTTTGCAGCATGTGTCAAAAGTTATAATACATGGTTAATGCTCATCCATTTTTGCCACCAGTGTGTGGTCGAGATGCTACGTAGTTTGGTCTGTGTGTGCTGACATCTGTGTGGACATTCTTGGTTCCCATGAGGGTGTCTCCTCAGTGCAGGTGCTCCTTATCCCGACACAATTGCAGGCCCATTAGCTAATGCATTGTCCTGTGTTTGGACATGTGTGCCACTCCACATGACAGGCAGTGGGTCAGATGTGTTGCCAACTGTGTCATCATGGTACGGATGGCCATGTGACAGGTGGCATGATTCAAGTTGTTAGTCAAGAAGTATTGTACCTTGGCACTCACTACACTTGTCAACATGTCTCAATTTTTCATATGCTTGACTTTGATGTTTTGTTGTGAAGGACAATAATGTGCCTGCATGACAGATGTCTCCCAAGGAAGTGCTAAAGAAAGTACCTTTACACTTTCCGGGGACACGCTGGCACATTTTAAAGAAAGGCACAGTTCGATTACCACTTGTTTTCTGATTATACATATCCATGTTCCCACAGTGTGTTTGCATTTGGGTAAGTCCTTGGTTGTTGCTGATACCAACTTACGAGTGCCAAGTCATCTAGACCACCGTGGTGCCATGTATATGTACTTACTGATACCCCATTTCTTCTTTACAGTGGCTTATTTGAATTCGGCTGGCAGCTCATACAATCACTGTGTGAATGTAGTTTTGTGTGCACCTCCTTGTGTGACTTCTGTTATACAGGCACATGTGTGTTCTGTTCACAAAGTGGCACATTCACACATTCTAAACATGTACATTGTGTAAAGTGTTGTGAGTCCCACGGGATCACAATGTTTTTCGTTTGGGTTTCCAAAGTACTCACAGGTCTCTGAGTGTGGGGACACCTTCAGCATTGAGGTCTGTTATTTGGCCTTGGGTGCACCAATACTGTTTCGTTCACAGTGAACAAGAGGTGGCATGCCTTCATAGTCTTGCTGTGCTCAACTGTTACCAGACACTAGCTTCTCAGTATAATTCGATATCAAGTTATTTGCTGTTGTGTCATAATCTCCATTGTTTCCAAGTGGCATGGTGGGTCAACCAACTGGGGAGTGCAGGGTTACATATGTGCGGAGTATTCTAGATGTTACTCATGATGCATTTCCTGATATGCACTGTGACATATTTTGTTTGGACTCATGTGTCAGATGTATACCGGTGACTGATTATTTTCTGTATCTTCACCTTGCCCACAGCATCATCGGAGGACACAGAGGGAGACACCTGCACGGACCTGGAGGAGGGATCCAGCACCGCTGCCACCCCTGCTGGCGAGTCTGCGGGAGCAAGTGGCACGGAGGGCGAGGGGAGTCAGGCGGAGGACCTGTCTAGTGGCAACACTGACTACGACGCTGACGGGTCCGAGGCTGAACTCCTCGAAGGGGGGCAGAGGCTGCTACAACACCTGGCAGCAGCACTACATCTGTCACCGCCCCCTCCATTCCCATCACCGCCCTCCCAATTGCTCCGGTCCCTTCTGTCCGTGCAAGGCACCACCGTGTCTCCTTCGTGCCAGGCACCGCACCCCCTGCCCTTGTCCCCCCTGCTGCCCTCACTGCAGAGTCTGTGGACATTCTGCGGCAGTTGCAGGTTGGCCAGACATCAATGCTGAATGTCCTCCATGGCCACACCAGACTGATGACACAGATGGTGTCGTACATGGAGGGCATGTCATCAGCGATGTCTGACCAACGGATGTTGCTGAGGTCCATGGACTCTTCACTGACGGCAGCAGTGAGTCTCCTGCAGCGCTTCGTCACCCCCTACCCCTGCACCATCCACACTTCCCACTCCCATGCCTGTCGCAAGCACACCCAGACATTCCCAAGCACGCACCCCACCAGACACAGGCAGCACACCAACACATAAGGGCAAGCGCACACCTCCTCGCACGCACACTCAGGGGGATGAAGGCACACCCACTGGGTCTGGGGCACACAGGCATAAACGCAGCCACAGTCCGAGTCCGCATGCCGCACTACCCAGTCCCTCCAATGGCACTCCCCTCGGCTCCCCTACCATACAATCTGACAAGGAGGCCTACTTGGCTGTGCTGGTTCTCAGCCCCTCTGGCTCACCAGCCCGCAAACGGGAACGGCACTCCACAGGTAGGGAGTTGAGTCCCCCCCTGTCCACCCCCTCCCCCAGTAGCGCTGCACCCCATCCCATGACCCCCTCCTCCTTTGAGCCTGTGGTTTCTTCGGGTGCAGGGGTTACGCTGGACGACCTAGCAGCAGTGTGCAGCGCCGAGCTCACCTCCACCTTTGGCGCTGCCCCACCCCCTGTGGTGGAGGCGTCCGTCCCTGCACCCACCAAACCTACCCTTACACCTCCTGTCCCTGCGGTGCCTGGTCCTTCCCCACATGATGCCCCCCCCCCCCATCGACGAACCTGAGGGTTCTAATGTGCAGGCAAGCTAGGGGAGACATGTGGCCATGTGTCCCCACCAAGGACTTCTGATCTGGACAGGCCATGTGCCTTTGTAAAAAGTGTCCTTTTATAATTTTGCTTTTAATGCTGAATAAAGCATTTTCTTTTCACTTTGAACACTATTGCATTTCAGGTATTGATGTGGGTGCTGATGCTCCAGGAGTTGGGGTTGTGGTAATGTGTTATGTTTCAGGGAAATGTTGTAGTCTGATGCTCATGGGGTGGACCATGGTATCTGCGTGCCATCACAAGGTCTCTGCAAAGAATCTTTGGTCATGTGTGCTATTTGTGTTTGGAGACATTGTCCCAAGGAGTGTTCCTTCCTCTGTGGCACCTGACATCTTCCCTGCAGGGAGTTGCACAATTGTTGTGCTGACCTCTGTCTACATTTCCTTTGTTGGTGATGGATCCCTTCAACTATGGCCATGCAATGTCTCCGGCTGCATCGTCTGTGCCATCCTTGCTAGTCACTGTACTTGTGTATTGAGTATGTTGTAATGCCCTAATGGCGAAATTCTCCATTTTCCGCACTATGCATGTGTGTTATCCCAGCCTAGCACACAATTGGTACTTGTTCTGCAGGGTATTTGGGCACCTGACTGACAATTGTGGGCATTGTATCTGTGGGAACTCCACCCTATTCCTTCCATGAGAGGCAACATCCTGGAGGCTGTCCCAGCACCTGTACATTCCTATCAGTCCTGGGATGTGCGTGACAGTGTGTGTTCCCTTTGGCTCTCTTAGTTTAGTAGGCATTGACATGACTATACAGTCTTGTGGCATGATCTCTGTGTGTGTATTGGGCTGCATCCGCCAGGGGTGGGGATGCATGTGTCATTTGTCCTCACACCCACATGTGGGGTGTCATGCAGTGGGGGAAAGACATCCATCCTCATGGGAGTGGGACACTGCTGTCAGTGATGTGTTGTTATGGCACTATCAACATAGTCGAACATTAGGGATGCGTACATACACCCATGGAGTTGTGGTCATCTGATCATGATGTACACACCCCCATGTCTCTGTCCACTGCTGGTATTCCTCTGCACCCACACCTCACATGTCTCTGTCCACTGCTGGTATTCCTCTGCACCTACCCCTCACATGTCTCTGTCCACTGCTGGTATTCCTCTGCACCCAACGCTCACATTTCTCTGTCCACTGCTGGGAGTGATAGGCACCCACCCCCATGTCTCTGTCCACTGTTGGGAGTGATAGGCACCCACCCCTCACATGACTCTGTCCACTGCTGGTATTCCTCTGCACCCACCCCTTACATGTCTCTGTCCACTGCTGGTATTCCTCTGAACCCAACCCTCACATGTCTCTGTCCACTGCTGGGAGTGATAGGCACCCACCCCCATGTCTTTGTCCACTGCTGGGAGTGATAGGCACCGACCCCCATGTCTCTGTCCACTGCTGGGAGTGATAGGTACCCACCCCTCACATGTCTCCGTCCACTGCTGGTATTCCTCTGCACCCACCCCTCACATGTCTCTGTCCACTGCTGGGAGTGATAGGCACCCACCCCTCACATGTCTCTGTCCACTGCTGGGAGTGATAGGCACCCACCCCCATGTCTCTATCCACTGCTGGGAGTGATAGGCACCCACCCCTCACATGTCTCTGTCCACTGCTGGTATTCCTCTGCACCCACCCCTCACATGTCTCTGTCCACTGCTGGTATTCCTCTGCACCCACCCCTCACATGTCTCTGTCCACTGCTGGGAGTGATAGGCACCCACCCCCATGTCTCTGTCCACTGCTGGGAGTGATAGGCACCCACCCCTCACATGTCTCTGTCCACTGCTGGTATTCCTCTGCACCCACCCCTCACATGTCTCTGTCCACTGCTGGTATTCCTCTGAACCCATCCCTCACATGTCTCTGTCCACTGCTGGTATTCCTCTGCACCCACCCCTCACATCTCTCTGTCCACTGCTGGGAGTGATAGGCACCCACACCTCACATGTCTTTGTCCACTGCTGGGACTCCTAGGCAGACACCCACCCACCAACCCGCACCCTTGGTGCAGTACACTGCTGTCCTGGCCATGAACACACCCCAATATACTGGTTATATGCTGCACCAGGCCCTAAGCCAACATTTGTGGCGTGTGTACGCCTTGTATGACAAATGTACTGGTGCTCTAGGGGTACGGGTGATGCGGTCCGTACCCCCGCATTCATAGGTTGGTACGGTCCGTACCACGCGTACCCCTACATCACCACTACAATGGTGGTACGGGCTGTACCCACGCCCTCAGAGCGTGGGTACGGCCCGTACCAGCATTGTAGTGCTGATGTAGGTGTACGCGCCGTACCCACGCCCTCAGAGCGTGTGTACGGCCCGTACCACGCGTACCCCTACATCACCACTGCAATGGTGGTATGGCTGTACCCACGCCCTCAGAGCGTGTGTACGGCCCGTACCACGCGTACCCCTACATCACCACTACAATGGTGGTACGGGCCGTACCCACACCCTCAAAGCGTGGGTACGGCCCGTACCACCATTGTAGTAGTGATGTAGGTGTACGCGCCGTACCCACGCCCTCAGAGAGTGTGTATGGCCCGTACCACACATACCCCTACATCACCACTACAATGGTGGTACGGGCCATACCCACGCCCTCAAAGCGTGGGTACGGCCCGTACCACCATTGTAGTGGTGATGTAGGTGTACGCGCCGTACCCACGCCCTCAGAGCGTGTGTATGGCCCGTGCCACACGTACCCCTACAACACCACTACAATGGTGGTACGGGCCGTACCCATGCCCTCAGAGCGTGTGTACGGCCCGTACCACGCGTACCCCTTCATCACCACTACAATGGTGGTACAGGCTGTACCCACGCCCTCAGAGCGTGTGTATGGCCCGTAACACGCGTACCCCTACATCACCACTGCAAAGGTGGTACGGGCCATACCCATACCCTCAAAGCGTGGGTACGGGCCGTACCACCATTGTAGTGGTGATGTAGGGGTACGCGTGGTACGGGCCGTACACACGCTCTGAGGGCGTGGGTACGGTACGTACACCTACATCACCACTGCAATGGTGGTACGGGCCGTACCCACGCTCTGAGGGCATGGGTACAGCCCGTATCACCATTGTAGTGGTGATGGGTACGCGTACGCGGGGATTGGTGGACACGCCCCCGAAGTGACCAGAACCTGGAGGTAATGTATGGACAGTATATGGTATTTTTAAAATTAGGTAGAGGTTATGTTTCCTGCCCCTCGCCCCCCCTTTGCCCCTGGGTGTTGTGCTGACCTTCTGCGGCGTGCGCGGCGGTTTCGGTGCACCAGGTCGTAGGCTAGGAGGGCCGGGATGACAGGTAGGATGGGGTCCATGGCTGTCCGTCGCGTACCGCTGCTCCTTCTTCGCGTCGTCCTCAATTTCCCGGGAGTTTTTGGCTCCCGTAAAAAACGAGCCGTGCGGGGTGACGTAGGCACGAATCGTACTTGCTGGTCCGTAGAACGCTGCCTGACTCCGTCCGGACGTCACGTACGCGATGTCCTGGATCGGAATTGTGGGTATTTTTTAGCCGCACGTATTTTTTTACGATTCGTACGGAAATGGTATTTCTGTACGAATCGTACTTGCTGGTTTGTAAGGAGGATTTCCCGGTTACGAGTCGTACGGAGAATACCCTCCGTACGACCATTCGTACCCGGGTTTTACCCGATCGGAATCGGCACCTTAATGTTGTTTCAGATTGAAGTTGTGATGAACTGTATCCTGAATACCAAACCATAACATTGATTTGGAGCTACTTATTCTATATACAGACTCTTAGCCAACATGTTTAAATATCACATCCAACCTGGGTATTGTCTCGTAAGGGTCTAACTTATATGCTGCCTATGTACAATTTGACTTTCTAATAGCACACTTTACAGTAGTTCAAAAAAAACTGCCAGCCTAACCTGATGCATTGCACTAATGGATCTTGAAATAATTCGAGCAGAATAATGGGCATTCCTGCTTGTACCGTGCTCCGTTGAAATCCTCAGCACAAGATCCTCTTTTATAAGAATCTTTGTGATAGAAACCTTACACAGGGTCTGGGTTGACAATCAAAACCCTTGGCCCAAATTTGGCATTCCTTAATACTATCCACAAATATGACCAACTGATCCTGTCTCAGATTATGGGAGTATCTAATATGTATAGTGACAAGGGACCATCATGTGCCATCTCCAAGTCAATTGATCAAATGAGAGTTTGATCACTAAGATTTCTGGAAAGAATAAATGCTTTTTTGGTATTTGTGAGCAATGCAAACAGTAGTCATGGGAACCAACTAGGGAACAAAGTGAAAGGAACATGACCCCCAGATGAAACATGAGGAGAAAATTCCGCAGTTCTACCAGGCCTGATCTCCCACTGTTAATATATGTCTTTTTTTTAAAGGTTGCCTCAGTGTTGCCTTCATGTTTTGTGGATATGTACGCACTACTTACCTTTTCTATTATTTGATGGCACTTCGTATTGTTTTTAATCCAATTGTGACATACTAGAATCTATCACTTCTTATGGCCTGCCTAGGTAAATGCACTGCAATCTGTTTGTCCCAAGAACATATCACGGGTTGGCAGGGGTGTCATCAAAGCCTTGCCACCACCATTTCTGGAATCACTAGTGCAGCAGAGTCAATACTGGCAGTACTGAGAGACTGGTAATGCAGATGTCCTCAGACTAATTCACAATGCACATTCATTGGCAGCCCCAAATAAGTGGAAGCTGTGGCATTGTCTTCAAACGGGTTTTATACCAGAATATATTCTGAGATGAACATTGTGTTTTAAGTATAATTTACCAAGATTGCCTCATTGGAGTTAGAAATAGAAGATTTAGATTTTTCACAGCCTGATGGGCAGAAAATCTGGATTGTATTAAAGACACGGAGGCTAAGATTATGTAAATCTCCTTTATTGCCAGCTCACAGCAGCAATAATTGAAGAATATAGCATTCCAACAATATAGAAAATCCTCCAACATGCAGTCTTTTCCCTTCTTTGTTGGCGTTGCGAACAGGATAATATCTAATACTTTTGACTTCCAAACCAGATGTTTTTCCTCAAAAAAATGTTTATTTTCTGAAAAATATAACCAGAATACAATCAGTAACATTTCCTCCACCAGGGAGGGTAGTTTGTGGAGGGATAACCTTTGCCTCCGTGTCTTTAATAAAACCCACATTTTCTGCCCATCAGGCTGTGAAAAATCAAAATGTTATGGCATAACACAGAGGCTAACATTATGCTAGTTTAAGTGCTTTTTACATATTATCAATAGCGCTCTTAACAGGTCTAAAATAACAGCATTTAAACATTCTTTCATTGGACCAATCCACAGCTCTAAAGATATCTTGTAGACATCCCCCTAGGAAGAAGGCTTTGGAAGCTGAGGTGCCCCTAAGAGAGTGTGCACCAAACTTAGTAGTGTCTAGACCTGCTTCCTTCAATAGCTCCTTGGCCCATCTTGCTAAGGTGGGAGAGGAAACTGCTTTATGAGGTGGTCTATGGGATAGTAGCATTTGTTCTTTATTTCCTATCAGACTCGCAGTCCTTTTCTCATACTCCAGCAAGCATTTCACCAGGCATGGTCTTTCATGTTGGGTAAAGAAAGGGTAGAATACAGAGGTTGACATCGTCCTTGTTCATCTTTTTAAATAAAAGCAAGCCCCCTCATGTTGGTAGGCCCTGCTACTGATGTCTAAGGCTTTCACGTCTTAAGTCCCTCTAAAAGATAACAAGCAGAATAAAACCTTAAGTTTATAGGAGATGCATTTTAAGGACAAATTGGGGTTTTCATCCCAATTAAAAAGGACCTGTAGGACATCTCTTACGTCTCATAAGGTAGCATATTTTCCATAGGGTGGGTTTAGTATCTGCATACTTCGCATTATTTTTTTGGTCAGTAGCTTTGACCCACAATAGCCAATCTGTAAACATTAACGGGCAGATTCTCAGAATCTGCCCCTTTGCGACTGGGATTTTTGTATTTGGGATGCATCATCCCAAATGCAAAAATCGCAATTTAAAGAATCTCTAAATTGCGATTCCTTAAATTGCTATTGCATTTAAGGAATCACAAATTGAGATTCCTTAAATGCAATGCATGAAAGTTAAAAAAAATAGCGATTTTGCTAATAGGGGGAGCAAATTACCATGAAGTTGAACTTCATGGTAATTTGCAAAAACTTTGAAAGATGCACTAAAGTGCATTTTTCAAAGTTCCATTTTACACACACACATGCCCTTGGGGCATGTGTGTGTGCAAGATGTATTCATATGCAGATTTCAGGGGTGCAACAGGGTGTCTTTTTGACACCCTGGCACCCTTGAAATAGCATGAGCAATTAGCGATTCTCTAATTGAGATTAGCAAATTGAGAAAGTCTTCCCATTCATTCCTATGGCATAGGAATCAATGGGGAGGTATTCCTTAATTGCGACTCGCAATTTGCGAGTAGCAATTAAGGAATGTTTAGGATTCGCTATTTTTTAAGCGAATTCTACATGCATAGCCTTTTGCTATTCCTTATTAGCGAATCCTTATTTTTCGCTATTAAGGAATCGCAAATGGCATTGTTGATGCATGTGCCAGTTAATGTTCAATCGGATAGTCCTGATGTGAATAATTCAGACAGATAGTTGACGACATGTACAAAATCAGTTGAAACGGGATTGTAATCCCGTTGAAGACACAAATGAAGCCATTTCTCCCAAGCCAGTCTGTATGCTTTCCTTGTGCCGGGTGCCCATGACTCTGATATGAGATTGAAAGCATCTGCTGAACGGCCTGGGATCTGCCACTGTCTCCTGAAATCCTCCAGACCATCAGTGTCAAAAGACCTTGTTATACAAGAGGGTGTAATTCTCCTTCTGGGCCTGTAATTATTTCCCTGAATGTTGGTATTAATATTGGTGGGTCTATACTCATTTCTAGTAGGATTGGGAACCATACCTGTCATCTCCAAAGGGGTGTTATTGCCACTGTAATTTCCTTGTTCCTGCGAACATGTAGCAGTAATCTTGGTAGCATGACATACAGAGGGAAGGCTTAAGGTGCTAGACCGCTCCAATTCTGAAGGAAGGCGTCCACCCCTGAGGCCTGGTGGTCAGGCCTCCAGCTGAAAAATGTCGATAGTTGAGTGTTCAGTCTGTCTGCAAAGAGATCCACCCAAAAGGTTACCATATTGACTGGATACTGTGGAAGATTCCCTTGTACAACCTCCAATTGCTAGAATCTCTGAAATTCCTGGAAAACCAGTCCGCAACCCTGTTGCTCAAGCCAGGGATGTGTTCTGCTACAACGTAAATGCTTTTGTTTAGGCAATAACCCCAGAAGACCCTGGCTAAGTTCGCCAGACTTTTGGAGTGAGGGCCCCCCATTTTGTTGATATATCCGATTGCAGATACGTTGTCCATCTGCAGCATCACCAAACATTTCATTAAGTCCTTAGTGAAGCATCAAATTGCAAAAAAAGCCTGCCATTAATTCCAAGCAGTTGATCTGCAACTCCTTCTCTTGTTCTGTCCAGCTTCCCCCTGCTGCTGAGTTGCCACAGCTCGCACCCCGACCTTCTAGGCTCGCATCTGATTCTATCACTAACTCTGGTTCTTCCTCAAAAATAGCTCTGCCATTCCATGGTTCTGCATTCTTTAACCACCAGAGCAGTTCCTTCCTTGAATACGGGTCCAGAGATAATACTTGGGAATAGGATTGGCTTATTCTCAGTGCTTTGGCTTTGAGTCTTTGGAGAGCACGGTAGTATAAGGGGCCTGGATTAAATAGCTTGGATCATTCAGGATAGGAGACCTAGGATCCTTGCTAGGGTTCTCAAATTGAATTCCTTTTTCTTTAATATTTCCTTAATTCTTTGCGAAGTTTCCTGAACTTTTCTCCAGGTAATTTTAATTCTGCTCATATTGTGTTTATCACAAAGCCCAGGAACTGCATTTCCTGGCTTGGGACCATGCATGATTTATTCTTGTTTAGGACAAAAACCAGGTGTTCTAACAGTCTTGTGGTAAGCGCTGTGTGGTCTGACAACATTTCCCTGCATTGGGCCATTATTAGAATGTCATCTAAGTACGGTATTAGTCTTATTCCTCTTGATCTGAGCCATCCTACTCCGGGACGAAGAACTTTGGTGAAGCACCAAGGGGGTGACAAAAGACCGAAGGGGAGGCTGCAGAACTGCCAATGTTTGCTCCCCCCCAGGTAAATTGGAGACATTTTTATGTGGTACTCAAATTGGATAGTCAAGTATGCGTCTTTGGAGTCTAGAAGGGTTAGCCAGTCCCCATTCCTTAATACATCTCTAAAGAGATGCACTACTGTCGTATAGTTCCTACAAATCCATAGGACCTGCACATTGTTTGGACAACATAAACTAAGGGCGTCGTGTCAAGACTAATTCCAGACACCCCTACAGGATATGTTGGCCTATAGATCAGCTAGCTCACAGTGCCATCATAAGCCCCCCTAACCTACCAGTGAGCCTATAGTGTCTGGCAACCACTGAACATGACAACCCTGATCTCTCAAGGATTGTGGAAACAGTACAGAACCTTTCGCTTAGTCACTTGTGCTTACTTATTATCAGAGACATATACAGTATACAGAGAATAAACGTTTTCATTAATATTTTATTGAACCAACGTTATTCTTGCATAAAATACGTGTGCTGCAATGATTAGTAGACAGAAGCAGATAAACGTGATCACAAGCACCAAAAGCGTTAATAGTAGATATAGTTGTACCATGGTGCTAAACAATGTATATATGCAGACATATAGACAAGGCAGTAATCTAGCATAATCCTAATATGCAAACCCTATATTCTAAGTGTACCTAGAGTGTGTGAGGTGTAGAGCCAAGAATCCCCCCAAGGGACGATTCAACACCATTACCTGATGGGACAGAGTGAAGGAACCCGTCTTGGTCACGAACTGGACACTCCTCACGAGATGTCAGACCACTGAGTGGTGATTTCTCAGCATGCAAGACCCTCAGTGTCAGTGGAAGTACCTCTTCTCCTAATCTATTGGGATGCTCATCTTTTATTAAAAAAAAAGCAGCCCTGCGATGTACACATAGATTAGTGATGTTATGGATATGCAGATAGCCCTGTCACCCCATGGATAAAGATAGTGATGACATTTGTACGTAGTTTGAAACAAGACCTTGTACGTGATGTTCAGGGCGTTGTGATAATGTTGACCAAGGCTAGATTTAAAAACAAGTTTAGTTTTGGAGAAACTAATCCAACATTGTTGTGCGTACAAATGTGTGCCATGGGTCACAGCTGAAATGTTATTTGTGAGGACAATGTAAGAAATTAGCTGTTTCGCTACATGGGCCTAACTCGAGAATAAAACACCCACTCTTCATACTAAGGGTCAATATCTAAAAAGCTATCTAAAAAGACAGCGGACAAATTTAAAAATGTTTTTTTAAACTACTCTTAAAAATATCTAAAAGGGGACTTCCCAATAAAATATATATATAAAAAGTCTTAAAAGCCAATATATTATTTGAGATCCCAAGCACTCAGAAAGCCATGGTGCCTAGAAAAAGAAAAGCTGTTTGGTATATTTTGTTTTAAAAAGAGACAAACTTGTTCCCACAAGGAAAAAGGTCAATTGTTTATGAGTTCCGAGTGGTAGACGCAACATTGCTGTTGCCCACATCTGCAGACGTTCGTAGCATGTTTATGGTGCAAAGGTGATTCCATCCAGTTCCCACAGCAGCCGCTGAGGGAGGTGTTGTAACCCACAAGTTGTCCGCAGAGCCATTGTTCACATCACTAGGAGCTGAAGCATCCCAGGGTGGCTCTAAGAATGCGTTCATCATCAATGGAATACGCTGGGGACAGAAATAGGCATGGGCCTTTAAGGGGTCCATCAGTACTTCAATGTCCGGTGGCGCAACCAATTCTGATCCGAAACATATATCCAGGATGCATTTCTGGCTGCAAAGCAGGCAGCGGAAGACAGGTTGTATGCAGTCAAGCAGACCGTGACAAATACCAGTGCTCATTTAGTTCTTGAATCTAAGGTGTGCCAAAGCAGTGTATCATGCGCACACGGCAAAGTAGCACTAGCAATGCTGTCTCCAGACCGACTTGAACTGGAATGTCCATTGCGGAGCAGATAGTATAAAATCAGTATTTCCACCACAAGTAGCAGGACAATCGGGAGCCCTCCAAAAACGCTTCCCAACACAGAGTATATAAAGGATAGCATAACTCCAAATATCGTTTGAAAGGTGCTAACCAAACCAGAGCCGATACATTTAAAAAAGCGCACTATTCCTTTCATATCAGACATGTTAAATATACAATGGACCAGGTCCCCCAAGTTCAGCGGGAAGTTAGAATGGAGTAGTGTCTGTATTTCAAATGAGGACCTTTGAACCTGGATATCAAACATATTTTACACTGAAGTTAAGGCCACATCCTTTTGCAGAAGCATGGCTTTCAGCTTGCTTAGGGAATCACATTTTATGTTGGGAACATTTATCGAAGGCCATAGTGCTGCCTCCCTAGCTGTGGGGGCAGGTGGTAACAGTACTTGTGCATAACAAGTGACTATGGAATTAACCATCACTTGATAAGCGATGCCTGGTTCCATTCACAGCATCCTTGATCATTCAGCATCAAATATCTCCCATTCAAGAGCAGCCCGAATACAGATGAATTACAGCAGTTGGGGAACCCTTCAAATAAGAAGACAAGTTTGCCATTGAAGCTTTACATGCCCTGTGGAGAGAAATGTCCTTGCAAACCAAGGAGCTGCTTAAGGCGTCTTCACAGTCGAAGCCACTAAGAAAAACGTCCGTGTCCCCATTCCTGTATCTGAATCTGAACGGTTATTCCCAATACTCATGCACATATCCTTCCCTTAGCGCTTCATATCTGCCTTCCTGTTGGTATTGGAAACAATATTGGAATTGAAAGGTTGTGACTGGTAGGGTGATGTAACCATGGATTGCCCAGTCAGTGGATGGTGTTTCAGTCACGGTGAAAGGTAATTGGTCTAATTTTTCAATGTGCAACATGATATATTTTGCATCCCTGCATGCCATTGTTATCTGTCTATCTGTTAGATTGCATGTTGAAAACAGATTCATACTGTTGATGTGGCGCTATGGCACGGGGCCAGAAGGTAACGTTTGTAACGTCCAGCTTAGTATTAATATTGACTGTAATTGTGACTGCCCATGTAATATAGACATGTCTTGCTGTATTATATCAATTACGGCAGACACTATGTTGCCCAGTGAATACATTCTGGATGATAAAGTGGTCATACCATTGTCAACCACAGCCTAAGCCTTTTCTAAATTAACCCTATCAAACTCACGCAATCTCTCAGCAGCTTCCTTTTGAGAAATCTTCCACAGCTCATTGTATATTCTTTACAAAAAGCACTTTTGACTTGGGTCCGGGGACCTAGCAAAACATCCCTGAGATCCATGTCATCAGAAAGATGGGACAAGTGTTGTTTCACCTGGGAGAGTGGTGAGGTTTTTAGCCAATCAAGGCATAGCTTCCCAACACTATATGACGTGACCACCCCGAGTATTCTATCTGTTTTGCTCTCCTCTCTCTGCTCACCCGAACAATGACGGGGATGACCCTCTGCTATCGTTGGAGCTCACCAGCCAGACAGGAAGCAGGAAACCAGAAATTGGAGCGTAATCCGGACACCAACTGAGTCCGACTCTGCCCCTGAGGTACTGCTCCCGAGGCAGCCCGAATTGCCTTCGCTGCCCCACGCTGTAGTCGTGACTGTCAATTCCACTCCCATTGATAGTATCGGGGTGGATTAGTAGACGAGTGCGGGCTGCATAGTGCTGAGCCCAGGCCCCGCCCGGGTGTCGTGGAGGCTGCAAGGTGAATGAGGTCTGCAAAAAACAGCTGGGAATACTGGTGCTAGGAACCGCCCAGCCCAGTGAATTACCGGCGCGTCCTGCCCAGTGAATTGTCGGAGTATAAGACGAACTCTAGAGGCAAGAAGAAGTCGCAGAGGAGACGTCTTGTGAAGGCAATTTACCTCATTGATCATCTGATTTCTCATAGACTCTCCTCACGCCTGAAGTACCCAAATTGAATGGGGCATTGAGTGGGGCAGTGTGTGGTAGTAGGCAAGGAGGAGTGTTTGGAGACCGTGAGCCCCTATAAACTGGCGGTGGAATTTGAGTGCACAACTAAGCCGACTACCAGCGGAGAGCCCCTGGAGTTCGGTGTGCGGCAGGGCTCACCCAGCTGCTGGACCACTACGAGAGGGTAAAAGAGAATAAGAAGAAGATCTGGAAATAGGGCCTGAAACTGGAAATTGATAAAAAAAGAATAGAGAATAATTAAGCCATGAGAACAGAGGCAGAGATAAGATGAAGGGTGTAGAGAATAGTGGGTGAGCTGAGGTAAGTACCCATATCGAACGTAGAATAAAAACACGTGAGGAAAAGGAAGAAGAACTAGCACCAAAGACGGAGCAGAGCAGCTGCAAAAGGGAAAGTTTGGAGTAAGAACAAGGGGCAAGCTAAGTAGATATTTATAAATCATTGCAGAAGGGGACCGACGAGCAAAAGAAAGACATGGCGCCTGGGAAAGGGACAGAATAGTTGTGGAAAAAGAGATAAAAGAACTACGGCACGGCAGAAGCAACCCCAGTGTCTAGCTATAAAAACCAGAAAAAAAGCGCCCCAGACTAAAATCCCCCAGTGCACCGAAGTAGGGGGACAAAGAGGTGGACAAAGAGGTGGAACATCAGTTACAAAGTCGATTAAAGACTTTGGGCAAACATTTTAAAAAGAACCAGCTAACTGATATTAACCTATGCTATCTAGAAATGCCATACTTAAGACATCATGATATATGAAATATAAGTGACTTGATTCTAGAACCAAGAGTATCCTCACCCCCTCGTCTTTTCTCCGCTTTCAAGATTCGAAACACAGAGGAAGGGGAGGAGGAGAGGAGTATAGACAGTGAACATGACAATATAGGGGCTGAAGATCCGGACGGGGAGCAACAGAGAATAAATCCACCCCCATTTATGATGAATGACTCTGTGAAGGATCAATATCGAACCTCGAAATTGCAGCGTCACCAAGCACATCAATGTTGGAAGTAATGTTGATCCTACAGAAAACGTTGCAATGCCTGTTGGAAGTCTCCGTAATGAACAATGATATTCTAAAAGACCAAAAAGAACAATTACAAATAATTGTGGGGGAGTTGAAACAAATTAAGGATCACATGCCTTCTATAGTGAGACCAGTTACAAAAGAAGGGAAATTGTCGCAAGTGGCAGAGGAGGAAGAGGTCCAGCCATGGAATGGAAGACAGAGTGTAAATATATCACGATATCCAATGCTTATAAAAAACGGAAACAAACAATGAGATATAAGCAATTCATACCCAGAACGCTGAGACAAGTGAGAAGGGGTAAGAAGAGGTTGAATAAAAAACAGAAGAAAAAGGCGGATGTAACTACAGAGGAAGGATATAAGGGTCCACTTAAAGACCATAATAAGGATCAGAAAATAAGCCCACAAATACGGAGATTAGCGTATAAAAATGTAAAGCATATGGAAAGCAAGGGAACTGTGCAAAAAAAAAAATCCCAGCGAAGGATACTGAACCTCAAAATACAACCCATGAGTAAGAATGAGCAGGTGGGAAGGCATGGGGAAAGAGGAGATTCTGAAGATCAAAAGGGAAAAGGGAAAGGGAAGTGTATGGAAGGACCAGAAGGGAGATGGAGGGAGGATGTTAGGAGGAGAACCCATGAAATAGAAAGTGAAAGGGGGAATGATATACTATTACACCTCAAACCAATACACCGCAGAAACTGTGGAAAGAGAGGAAATAAATTAATCCCACTAAATTGAACCCAACTGCTTATCCCCTTCTCTAAATGTGTAGGTCTAGAAGACATAGGGACAGAAGACCTCAGACAAGTAGGATTTACAGTAAATAGAAAAGGGCAAGAAGTAACAAAGGTCTTGTTATATTCACGATTGGTTAAGGTAGCATTGATGAATGCAGAACAGGACTTACTTGAGGATGGAATCAGATTGGTTCTGGATCGGGAAATAACAGATAGGGATATATATAAGAAACCCTTCCTGAAAAATCATGCGGGACTTGGAACGAGGAAGATTAGATTGATTGATCAGGCATTTGAAGATAAGGAAGACCTAAAAATCATGCTGAGACCCTACGAAACAGATGAGGACAGAGAAGGATTAAAAGTAGTAAATAGATATAGGCCCTTAGCATCACCGTGGAATGAGAAAAAAGTTGGCTAAGTGAAATCGACTGGGAGGAAGGGTCGCCGCACAGCCTGGGCATACTTACCTGGAGCATTAATGGCTACAATAGAATATCTAAATTAGAACATTTTAAAAATGTTATTAATCACTTTGATATTGTGTGCCTACAAGAAACTTGACTGTGCGACGAAACCTCTTTGCAGGAAGGATATGTACAATTGAATACACCAGCTAGGAAGAGCCAATTTGGCCGCCTGGCTGGCAGAGAAATAACGATAATGTCTACTAAAATAGCCAAAGGGGGTCCCTCTGAAAGTGAAATGTAAATGGTTAGTAGCCAGTAGAGTACTCCTTTTGGATCCCAACCCCGAGTATGATGGTATAATCATCGTAAAAGTTTATATACAGCGGGGTGGGCATAAGGACTATAAATCAGAATTGGGCATGTTTAAAGAGGATATACAAGGAATAACAGATGCGTATCAGAGAGACTTGTAGAGTTTATCTAGGATGTAAAGAGTTACTGCTGGCCTATAATCTAAACGTTGCCAACTTTCCTGGGGGGGACTCGCTGCACGAGATACGGCCCTAGGCAACTTTATGGGCTCAGTGTGCCTAGTTTGTGCTAATGGAAGGATGGACTCAGACTAGCCAGCAAGCTGTCCATTTAAACTAGCCTAGCTGATAAAGGGTAATACCCAGAAACCGGTCCCAGGATGCTTGTTTCTGGTCCAGGGAGGAACTGGCTTGGCAGTTCGGTCTGGACTGTTCCCATTAGGCAATGGCTGGGTCTAAACTGGGGTGGCATGGTGAGCAAAAGAACGATGGATTTAACCCAGATCTCTTGACTGGGAGTGAATGTAGGATTTATTCGGCATTCCGTCCATCATTTGTTTGCGTAGCACTTTTCACCCTAAGTGGGATGGGTATGCCCAGATGTGGGTCCCTTGCTCACTGTGCCACTGGATTCAAGCTAGCCTGGCTGATGAAGGGTAATACCCAGAAACCGGTCCCAGGATGCTTGTTTGTCCACGGAGGACCTGGCTTGGCAGTTCGGTCTGGACTGTTCCCATTAGGCACAGGGTCAAGACTGATTTGCATATGGCTGGGTCTAAACTGGGGTGGCATGGTGAGCAAAATAATCATGGATTTAACCCAGATCTCTTGACTGGGTGTGAATGTATGATTTATTCAGCATTCCGTCCATCATTTGTTTGCGTAGCACTTTTCACCCTAAGTGGGATGGGTATGCCCAGACGTGGGTCCCTTGCTCACTGTGCCACTGGATTCAAGCTAGCCTGGCTGATGAAGGGTAATACCCAGAAACCGGTCCCAGGATGCTTGTTTCTGGTCCTTGGAGGACCTGGCTTGGCAGTTCGGTCTGGACTGTTCCCATTAGTTACAGGGTCAAGACTGATTTGCATATGGCTGGGTCTGAACTGGGGTGGTATGGTGAGTAAAAGAATGATGGATTAAACCCAGATCTCTTGACTGGGGGTGAATGTATGATTTATTCAGCATTCCGTCCATCATTTGTTTGCGTAGCACTTTTCACCCTAAGTGGGATGGGTATGCCCAGACGTGGGTCCCTTGCTCACTGTGCCAGTGGATTCAAGCTAGGCCGGCTGATGAAGGGGAATACCCAGAAACCGGTCCCAGGATACTTGTTTTCGGTCCACGGAGGACCTGGCTTGGCAGTTCGGTCTGGACTGTTCCCATTAGGCACAGGGTCAAGACTGATTTGCATATGGCTGGGTCTAAACTGGGGTGGCATGGTGAGCAAAATAACGATGGATTTCGCCCACATCTCTTGACTTGGGGTGAATGTATGATTTATTCAACATTCCGTTCATCATTTGTTTGCGTAGTCCATTTAAGATAGGCAAACAACTATGCCCTATAGACTACATCTTTATCCATGCATGGAATTTTGAATTTCTGAGAGCTTTGAGGTAATGAGGGTTGAGGGAAGTGATCACTTCCCACTTAGAGTCAAAATAGCTGGAGAAAATAAAGAAATCAAGAGATACAATTATTTTGGTACAAATGGAGTACCCTAGGTGGCTGACTACTTGTATGACAGAGGAGTGTTTGGGGAAATTGGGGTCATTTCAGCAGTGCCAAACATTAGATGATATTCCTAATACTAGTAACATAGGTTAGTTCGAGAATGTAATCACCCAAATGGTCCAATGCCTAAGGGTTAAATTAAAAGGGAAAAGCCACAGGACAGATAGGAATAAGAAAGGTCAGAACATAGAGAAAAACTGGTTTAATGAGGAATACTGGAAATTAAAATTAAACATAAGAAAAGGGGAAAGAAGACTGAAGTTGAAGTATGATACAGATATGATGATTAGCCTACATAAATTAAAGAAAACTTACAAAACGGTCATCAGGGAACTAAAAAGAACATGTAAAGAGAGATGCTGGGCAAATCTTCTAGAGGCAATAGTAACTAAAGATGTAAAAAGGATGTGGAAACTAGTCCAAGAGGGGTCAGGGAAGACACAGGCGACTGAATTGCGTTGTGACAGAAGATGATTGGGAAAGATACTTGGGTGAAGTGTATAGCAAAGGAGTACAGCAAGTAAACACGGAACATTCATTATGGTCAGAGGTGCAGGAGGATATTAGGCTGGTAGTTTTTTTATGTAATGTTAAACGCATCATAGCAAATCTAACGTTGACTAGAGCAGTCGGTCCTGATAATCTCCCGGCAGTAATTATAAAGACCAAATCATACTGGTGTGCAAAATTCTTTGCAAAAATGTTTTCCGGCATTCTCGATTCAGAGCGGATGCCCCAAACCTGGAAAGGACCAATCATCTGACCTATCCATAAATGGGGAGATGTAAAGATTCCTAAAATTTTTTGCTAATTAACCTCTTGGATATGGGAGAGAAGGTCTTTGCGAAATGAATCCTGGAAAAACTTATGAAATGGGTAGAAGCTAATCAGATAGTACCCCCGGAACAAGGGAGTTTTAAGAAGGGGCACTCTACAATAGATCACTGCTTCTCCCTTTGGTCCGTTGCTTGGAAATCAGTGGAGCAGGGGTATGTTGTTGAGCTGCTTTGTTGACTTCCGGGCAGCATTTGATTTGGTAGACTGAAACCGGTTGTGGGAGATGCTGATAAATACCAATATCAGTAAAGGCCCTTTGGTTATGATACAAGATCTCCACAGTCACAATTGGGCACAGGTTATCCTGGACACAGATGGGACATTGTCAAAGAAGATACCAATTGAAAATGGGTTAAGACAAGGGTGTGTCTTGGCCCCGTTGCTCTTCATCTTGTTTACAGCCGACTTACCAATCACATTGAATAAGGTATGGGGTGCCAGTCCCAAATTTGATGGGAAACACATTGCTTGCTTACTTTATGCAGACGATCTGGTAATCCTAGATCAAACAGAGATAGGTCTGCAGAGGAAGCTGGATGTGTTTAATGAATATTGCAGTCAGAAAAAACTTGTTGTAAACGTGGAAAAACCGAGGTTTTGGGCTTTGGTAAGAAAAGGAAGAAATTCAGTTGGTTCCTGGGCTCTACAAAGCTAGAAACAGTAAAAGAGTATAAATGTGGTTTTAAAAATACCTAAAATGGAAATTCCATTTGAATACACTGTGAATACAAGCGCTGACCTCAGTTTGGGGGCTGAATAAACTTAATGGAAATTATGGAGAAAGGTCAGATAGAACACTCTTGAAAGCATATAAAGCCATGATACCACCTCTGTTCCAATATGGAGCCAATATATTGTATTTGAGGCAAATGAGGGTGGGTTTTTGAAGAGGGAAAATGTATAAAAAATCTATTGTCCCTACCCAGCTCATCTATGATTTAGGCAGTAAGAATAGAAACGGGCATGGTACCTTGGGAGGTAATGGAACGTATGGTATTAATAAGATTCCGGCAATGCCTTGGGAACGGAGAGGAGCAAAAAATAGCACTGATCTGAAATGGGCAGAGGGGGTCAGGAAAACATTAGATACACTATGTAGGGAACTGGGAGTTAAACTGTACCCTCAGGCCTTACAAATTAATGTCCTAAGGTGAGAAATTAAGATACTGGGGAAAAAAGCTTTTCAAGACCAGGGTTGCCAGTACCTGGAGGGGAAACAATCTGTGAACTTCATGACTAAGTCACGGCAATCTGATCAACAGTTCCTGTACATGGATATATTACCCAATTGCTGTCTTAGAAATGAAGTATTATGATTATGAATAGAAATTAATCCTTGGTATGCGAATGACGGGATGAAGGGGCTATGATGGATTCTGAAGGGAAGTGTACCTGCAACCTAGGCACAAAATATGATATTTTGCACATACTACTAGATTGTTTTATGGTTCTTACTGCACAGAACCTAACTTTACTACTCCTAAACTGAGAAAAATCCTAACTTTAAGACTTTCGGTATTCACAGAAGGCATTTAGGAGTCCTAAAGTTAGAAGTCCTAACTTTACTACTCCTAAACTGAGAAAAATCCTAACTTTAAGACTTTCGGTATTCACAGAAGGCATTTAGGAGTCCTGAAGTTAGGACTCCTAACTTCTGTGAATACCGAAATGAGTAAGTGCCTTCTGTGAATACCAAAATGAGTAAGTGCCTTCTGTGAATACCAAAATGGTAGTAAGTTTAGGATTTTGTCTTAAGTTAGTTCTCTGAATCGGGCCCATGATAACTAAGAATCTTGATTTATCATGGAATGGTATATTTAATATGTATACATTATCTAATTAAACTGTATTATGAAATATTGAAATGCTCTTTTATCTTTAAGGACAAAGGGTCTAAATAAACATTATTTAAGTTACTGATATTGATACTGTCTGGATATATCGTTGATCAGGCCTAATGATCCTAAACCCTTCAGTGTCACCAAGGGATCTAGATTGACACCCACTTGTGTCTACAGGCCAAACCAACCATCCCTTCCATTTAAGGTCTGATGAATTGAAAGAACCATTCCGTATCATGGTATCTAGTGTATCCTCACTGAAGTGTGTAAAGTGCTGCCAATTCTCGAAACGTGAAAATGCGGGAATACGAGGTGTGTTCAAATCCTTTGTTTTTGCTATACCCAGACATGAAGTTTGTTGCACTGTCTTGTTCAGGAAAATCATTTGATGTGGTATGAGGCATGCTCTAAATAAGGCCTCCGTCCCCTGTACCTCACAATCTTTTATCCCCCAGATAGATTTCGTTTCTATTGTGTCTTTCCAAAAGTCGAAATCCTGTGTAGACAGTTGGGAAATAAAGGAAGCAGAGTTCGCGTATTTTTCTTTGCAGGTGTAGGTGCAAGCCTGTAGTAATATGAGGATGGGTCTGATGTTTCAAAACCTGAAAAATAAGCAAACTTCTCTGCAAAAGTCTTTGAACTACCGTTTGGTGGTGTTGGACAGTGTTCCCATTGTGTGTAATTATAAACAGTGCCTGGGATACTGGCTTTATGTAAAAAATGGTGACCATAATGCTGGTAACAGAACAGGTCGTCAAAATTACTTGTACCATCATATAATTAATAATTTGAAAATGCAGCAGGTTGCTCTAAATCTGAAAGCAAATTATGCACAGTGTCAATGTCCCAATCATCAGAGAAAGTACTAGAGCTGATGATGTTCAGAAGGACCATATACATCATATGATACCCTGTCCCATACAATTCCTTTAGGAACTGGAACCGATGTAATGTTCACCAGGGACAAGTTTCTTAGTTCAAGGTGTGATGATGCATGTGGTTTAAGAACCAAGTTCACGAGTTGTACTGCAGAACGTTCTGGGAGAAAGCGTCCATTCAGAAGTAGGGAAAAGACAGTTACTATACCAATCCAAAGCACAAGGAAAAGTAAGCCAATTGTAAGCCATAGATGTAATCAGGGAACAACAAAGTAAGTCTTTTTCAGCCAAAGATACAAAGCATAAACTCAAAGCTTAAAAGGGAGAGGCAGTGTCAGCAGCTCAGGTTCACTCGGATCCGATGAGAAATCGCCATAATGCATGAAGTAGCCAGACGCCATCAGGTCTATTCTTGGCAGCTCAGCAGGTTTTGTAGAGCTGGTAGATGACTCGATCTATGGGATGTTTACATAGACGTCATCAATTTTTCGAATTGAAATTTCTGTACTTGTTGACTGTACAGTTATAGTTGTTTCAATAGGTAGAAGCATCAATTCACTGTCATTCACAGCTTCTCTTTGGAAAGTGGAGTCTTCAGTCATTATTAAAGCTTCCATCTGAACTTCCTGTACAGTAGTGAGTGGAGTGCGAAGGCTACCCAGGAGCCCACGTGGCCTACTGTTTAGAATCAGCCACATAGTGTGGTTTGATCAGGTCAATTGAGACAAACCTTTGGTTTCTGCAGCCAGCAAGAGGGGGAAGAAGGACAGTTCTGGTTGCTTTGACAGCTAGGACAGGTACAGGCAAGACAGGTAAGATGGCCCAAATTATTTTTGGCCCACAATTTTCTTTCTGACCAGGTCCCCAATCTCCGGGACCCAGGCAGATCTTGCTGTCACCATTTTCACTTCCCCAGTGGCGTTGCGTTTTACTTGGACGTTTCTTTGTAAAGCTCTGTATTCTTTAAAGTCCTGTAAAACATTCAAACGATCACTGAGGTCAAATGGGGTTTCAGCCGCCACTGTGCTGACACTATCGAGGTTGGGTACCCACATCCTTACCCCCAACAGGAGCTCATAAGGTGTACGACCCCCCCAGGGATTTTCTTGGCATGTTGTTATGTGCCCTTTGGACCCCATATAGGTTATTGACCCAACTGCCGCCCGAGCCTAATACCCTTGCTGTTAAGGATTGCTTTATGTCACAGTTTTTTCCTCTCGATAAGAGGAGGAGTACTGTAAGGCACACCCAAACTTCCCATGACTTCTTTGTAAGCCTGAGAGCTAAATGCCAGACCCTGGTCAGAATCTAGTGTACCAATTGCATATGTGCCGGTAAAGACTGGCAAATCCTCTATAACAGTTCGAGCATCAGCTGAATGCTGGGGCCAAACCCACAGGAATCTAGAGCATGAATCTACTGCCACCAAGATGTACTTGTAAGCCCCGTCTGATTGGAAGGGGCCACAGTCATCCAAATATACACAAGAGAGAGGTTTTTCTCAGATCAATAAAGGTGTTTGTGGTGGACGTGCTTCAGTGGGACCCTTCATCTGCAGGCAGAAGTCGCATGTGAGGACAAAGTCCTTGGTCTGCTTAGTAAGACCTATCCACCAATAGCGCTGCTTTAGTAGTGAAACTGTAGCATGTGCTGATCCCAGACCCTCGTGTGCAGCTACTATCAATCCCAATCTGCAATCAGTATTTGGAATTACTCTATCCCCCATTCCTGGAATTTGAGCATACAGAATATTTTGTGCAATCTACTTGTAGGTGTACTTTTTGTTTTATAAATCTGTTTATTGAACACTAAGAGAATGGTATTTTGATACAGGACAAAGTAATTTCAGACATTAATAGACAGCATTACTGTGACAAATCAAAACAGCAGATCATGGAGGTAGGGACTCAGGGTGTGGAAGGTTCTTCCAGGGGAGGAGAGGTGGGTGGGACACAAATATTTCCTCTATATACATTTCATTTGTCCCAAATTGCCATCCACTTTTTGGGGCAACCCCGTGCTACATACACTGTTTTTTTTCCCTCAACATGCACCAGTCCATGTCTGCCTTCCAAAAAGGCCAATGTAGGCGACACTCCAGACGCCCACAGTCGGGCAATATTCCTCTTAGCTACCATCAAACCCTAAGTGACCCAAATTTCCCCCCTGCTATTCACATCGGTAGGTTCCCAGACGTTTAACAGACATCGTTTGGCTTCAGGCTGGAGTCTCACCTTGAGCACCTCGCTTAACTTGTAGGAGCCTTTCTGCAGGGCTGAGCTGTTGCGTGTGGCATTGACAGCTATCTTTGTTGCTCCGTCTATCTTCGTGCTAGAGCGAGTTATTGCAGTAACAGCAGCAGTATGAACTGTTGCCTTGTGGCTTTATCTGCCATTGAATTCCCTTCAACGTGAACGCCAACACGTTGCTGACTCAATGTATGAATAACATGATGAAAAATACAACAGGGGCCCCTGGATCTAGAAGTGTATTTACAAGGTACTAGAGTTTCTTTTCTTGGGACGATTCCCCTCACGCACCCGTGGGTGGCATGCTTCATCATTGGGCATCTTCTTGCACTACGAACCTAGTCATAGTGCAGGCTACAACCCCCTCTTTGAGAGGGAGGAGCTCAGAGATGTTTTAATGGAGATGCTGAGGTATACTAAAACCTCTTGATGAGCTCGGTGTGGTGGAACGGGAGTGAGATAAAGGTGTACGTGATTAAAACTGACTCAATTGTGTGCTAATCAACTTTAATCTGGTATCGACGGGTCACGATTAAAACATGGGGCTGAGATAGAGGGAGATTCGATCTATCAAAGCAATTGGAAGGTCAACATGTTTCAGCCTAATATTTCCCAAAGGGATATAGCTGCTTTCATCAGGACCAAAGTGAGTGAAAAGAAAAATAGAGTGCAATGTCCACTTAGGTGAAGTGTAAAAAAGTGTATATTAACAAATACATACAGATATAACCAGTAGTTGGAGTGAAGGTTCACTCATGCGTAGAGTGTACTGGTCAGAACACTCCCTAGAAAGAGAAACAAAATTGTGCGTTTGTAAAGAGCATAGGCACACTCCATGTATAAATGGCTCTAAAGAGAGTACATATTATAACATCAGATCATATATGGTGTGTAAAATCACCTACCCGAATCGTCGGGTAAGCGAACGAACACCTATAAACTTGGCATTGCAAACTCAAGGCTATATCCAATTCCTGTTTTAAAAGTATTAAATTGGTGAAAAAGTGTATGACCGTAAAAGGTATGTCCTTGAATCTCACATGGAGTATGTGTAATGTAAAAATAAATACACAGAAGTGTACCTCATAGTCAGGAATATCAAGACAAATGAAGCTAGTCATTAAACCAAGCAACACTTGTTCGAATCAGATAAGACGTCACAGCAAACAGTTAAGCTGGTGTTACCTACATGCAGCCTCCCACTCATCATGTCGACCACCTAAGAAAAGTTGGGCAGCTAAGATTCTCAGGACCCAATTGTATCAGTTATTGGGCATCCTAATGCTACTACAAATGGAAAACAAAGGCAAAAAGGCCATCACGTAAGGCTATGGCATTGTGACATGACAGAGAGTACCAGCATAGCATAGCTCTCTCGCTCAAGCCGTTTAAGATATGTCAGCAAGCAGGCAATCTACTGCGTCGTACGTCAAGCCTCCTTATTTATTAAAACGTGAGAGTCACCTGAGAGAGGGAGGTGGCTAAAATTGTCAGAACCCAATACTACCATTTTACGGGCAGCCTAATGCTACCGTGCACGTGCAGTCATGGCTGGTGGGCCGTCAGGTAGCTGATCAAAATCTCTGCATTCAAGGTGATCTATGACAAATGCACGTACCGCAAGTAGAGGAGACAGCGGCCCATCTGGTGCCCCGGAGCGAGTCAGCTCCGAAGTTTTTTTACAGATATGCGAGGAGGTTACGCCCACCCTGGAATCACTGATGCAGTGTGTGACACATCATGCAGGTACAGCCTGCACCGCACGAGCGTGAAATATCGCCGGGAAATGTAGTGCTAGAAAAAGGTCTATACGTAAACTACATGCCCCAATTTATAAAATACGCCAGCTGTTATGTTGTAAATATAAAAACATGCGTACTTAGTTATGAACACCTCTGAGTGTGAAATTGCCAGTGAACAGGCAAAGTTAGCAATAGGGATGCAGATGTACCAACACTATAACGTGTGTCTGCCTCCTCTGCACAGGCATGGTTAGAGTGAAGGTGTAGGAGAAATGCCTATAGGAGGAAACGAATAGCCTAAATAGTAAAATAAAGGGTACTAAATGAAAGGCGCGGCCTCAATGTTGTAAAAAAAGACTATTCATTTACAGATGTAAACAAAATAATTTTCCAGAGGAGCTAGCCACAGGACGCCGCAACTGAGTTACGGGCGGGACAAAGAAAACCATGGCATATCATCATTAAGGCCTGTACCTACACTCTTAAGTCTGTACACCCAATGTTGTTCCTTGTTAAACAAGAACTGTGTAATGTTTGTGACTGAGAGAACACCATGTTTATCTAGTACACTCCATGTACGATCATTAACTCCATGCCTCAGTCCGTGAAAGTGTGTTGTCAATTTGGTGGTAGTTTTATTGCAGCGGATGGTGCTATTTTGTTCAACGATACGGATCTTTACTTTTCTGGTGGTCATTCCTACATATCTAAGGCCACAGGGACAAGTAATCAGATAGATCAAATTATCAGAGTTACTATTGGTGTGTTGTTGTAACACCCAGGGTCTCTCTGTGCCTATATCGATATGTGTTGTGTGTGTAGTCTGAGTGCAGACACTGCAAGAGCCACACAGAAAGTGTCCTCTGACTGGCTGGAGGTCCCAGAGAGTGTTCTGATGTATCATGGTTTGGAGCTGTGGTCTAGTGTGTACAAGTTTGTCTCGCAAATTCCAGCTCCGTTTAAAAGCGAACATGTCCCTTTATTTAAAATCTTCCAATTCTTATTGATAGACCTTTGGATTGAACTAGACCTGTTACTGAAAGTGCTCACGCATATCAACCGATCAGTTTGCTCTTTTTGTGGTCGAGCTTCTAAAAGAGCCTCTCGATTGTTATTCTTTTCTTTAAATAACAATTTTATTGAAAATGAAATCCACAACATTGCAGCAGTCATGACACTTAATTAGCTCCTTCACAGGCAAAATATACATCCGGGGTTTAGAAACAACAAGCGATACACTCAGGGTAGTAAGCCGTGCATCAGGCCGATCAGTGAAGCATTACAGAGGTGGTTACATACACATATTGGTATCGGGGAGCCCCCCTCATACAGCATATGAATGGTGGGCTTAAGCTTTTAGGTCACTGCGTCTGCCCCCATTGTATCCAGGATAGCTTGTCTCTCTCTTCTAAGTTCCACCGTAGGAGAGATACAGATGTCTCCCCGATATTTATTCCAGCGTCCCCACTACGATTGTTATTCTTGGTTCTTTTCACAGACCTCTTAATCAAATTGTGAGGATAATGGCAATCCAGTAGTTGTCTTTCTAGGATCTGAGGAGTCTTCACAGTTACGTCTAAGATGTAAAAATTGACCATACAGTAAGTTTCCCCTCAAAGACTTGGGGTGATAGCTAGTGCATGATAAGAGAAACTTTTCACCATAGGATGTTTTATAGACCTCTGTTTTCAATCCTCCTTGTGAAGAATCGACCAGAAGATCAAGAAAAGGCAATTCATCCTTACTGTATGCACACCTGAACTTGAGGAAGTCGTTGCAGTTGTTAAGCCATAGATGAAAAGCAGTTATCTCATCTGACGTGCCACGCCAGATCACCAAAACGTCATCTACCTATCTCTCCCATAGCCGGATATGCTTCCAGAATGGGTTGCGATGTGTTAGAACAAGGTCTGATTTTATCAAATGGACGTACAGATTCGCTAAACTGGGGGCAAATGTGCTGCCCATAGAGGTTCCTGAGATCTGTAGAAATGGATAATTTTCAAATAGGAAGACATGTTCTTTCATCGCTAGATTTGCGCACTACATAATAAATTGAATAGGAGTTATTGTATCTAACCTCTTTGCTCTTGATGGAGCAGGATTTCGTGAAAGAAACCTGCTCAATTGAACACCCCTATAATACGTACTAACAGTAAGTAGTGTTTGAATGATTAATGTGCACAATTACACTAAAAGTGGGAATTTAGCTTTGCAAAATGCATCAACTAACCAGAATTAATACGAAAATAACCAGAAATGTAATAATTTTGTGTTTAGAACAAATTAAGAAGGTTTGCATGGCAAGGCCGCATGTGTATTTAGTAAAAAGCATGATGTGTATTGCTTTATCCTAATAAATAATGTCGCTTTCCTGCTTATGATATGCTAGGCTAACCATTAATATGAAGTAGAGCTAAAGTGGGGGGGGGGGGTAAACAGTGAAAATTGCATTCTCACATAATTAATAAATGTTCATTTGCTGTTCTTTTAGTAATGAACTGAGAGCGAGCAGGAACCATGTGACCATGTGAATGAAATGCTGTGCAAAGCTGAAAAAGCGTGACCTGGTGAAGGACAGAACATTGACAAGCGGCCAATGCCAGTGTCATCGTGGGAACGGAACCTGAAGTCGTTGAATTTATTTAAATGTACAATAAATTGTTACATGTGTGCCCATGAGAGAGAAGGGGTATTGACGACTATGTAAAAAAATGTGTAGAACAATGGTGTAGTCAAGAGTAGATGATTTCACAGTGGGGTGACATCCTACCCCTAGAACTCAACCAATCCCTTAGGTAGAAATTGTGAACTTAGCAACTATTGTGGGATGGATATGTATTTTTAGGGTATAAGAATAGGCGCTTTAGGGGTGTGGTTTATCTGCTGCAGGTCACGTAGGCTGAAGGTGTCCGAGTGAGGGATGCGTTGCCATTCGTCGGTTTGCTGAGAGGCGTAGCTGTTCCTGTCCTGTCCCTGTCCTGGTTCTTGACTCTTTGGTCTCTGACTCTTGGTTCAGGGGTTCCCACTGCTGCCTAGGCCTGGGTGGTAGTTTTCCCCTTACAGATCCTTTGGGTTTGTATTTGATCTAACTAGACTTGTAGAAATTATTTTCAGTGGTATATTCTTAATTACTGAACCTTTTGTCTCTTCATCTATCCCCTCCGAATTGTTGATTTGCAAACAATATTTTTTGCATCTCATCTCTCTTCCTCTATCCACTCTTTGTAACGTGTATTTTTAAGGATAGTTCAGTTATTGCTATGATTAGATTGTTGTTTTCTCTCTCATGCGGTATCCAGTATTTGAAATTATGAGTGTAGTCACTTTGAGAATTTATTATTACTAGATAAAATTATTAAAATGACACCAAGAGTTTGCGGTTATTTAGTCAGTATTCTAAAATTAATTGTATTTTTTAGAATAACCATTTTCCATTAACTCTTCAACTAATTGGTCAATCAACCAAGTAGATGAAAAGTCGATTATTATTTGTTCAGATACGCAAAGTACAGGATGTTTAAATTTTGTGCCTGAGTAGCAGAAGTAAATTGAGGCAAAGTTAACAAACTTGACCCCAGTGCATCAGGGATTTGGGTGAATGTGTATGGGCCAAAGTACGTGATGCTATTGAGATTTATCCCTGATCAATTTATTGGGTTTGCGCTGGATCACTCTCAACAGGGATTCTATTGTAATGAGTGTTTGATCCTGGGGAATACAAGTATATAATGATTCCACATCAAGGGATACCAGGTAGTCTGTATCCTTGTCAAAGTCCACATTCAGGAGCATATTCGTTTGAGGTGAAAGAAAATGTCTTCCAATTTGAAAATAATTTATTCCTACAGATCTCAGGAACCTCTATGGGCAGCACATTCGCCCCAGTTTAACAAATATGTACATCCATTCGATAGAATCAGACCTTAGTCTAACACTTCACAACCCATTCTGGAATCATATCCGGGGATGGAAGCAATACATAGACGATGTCTTGGTTATCTGGTGTGGCGCGTCAGATAAGATAATTGATTTTCATCTGTGGCTTAACTACTGCAACAACTTCCTCCAGTTCACATGTGCATACAGTAAGGATGAATTAACTGTTCTTGATCTACGAATCTATTCTTCACAAGCAGGATTGAAAACAGAGCTCTATAAAAAAAATCTATGATGAAAAATTCCCTCTTATCATATACTAGCTATCACCCCAAGTCTTTGAGGGTTTACTGACCGTATGGTCAATTTTTACGTCATAGACGTAACTGTACAGACTCAGAGAAATTCAAGAACCAATCTCAGATCCTAGAAGGGCAACTACTGGATCGCCATTATCCTCACAATCTGATTAAGAGGTCTGTGAAAAGAGCCAAGAATAACAATCGAGAGGCTCTATTGTTGAAGCTCGACCACAAAAAGAACAAACTGATCGGTTGATATGCGTGAGCACTTTCAGCAACAAGTCTAGTTTAATCCAAAGGTGTATCAATAAGACTTGGAAGATTTTGAAAAAAGGAATATGTTCACTGCCAGAACCCATGTTCGCTTTTAAACAGAGCTCGAATTTGCGGGACAAATGTGTACACACTAGACCACAGCTCCAAACCACGATACATCAGAATACTCTCTGGGACCTCCAGCCAGTCAGAGTACACTTTCCGTGTGGATCTTGCAGTGTCTGCACTCAGACTACACACACAACACATTTTGATATAGGCACAGAGAGACCCTGGGTGTTACAACAACACACCAATTGTAACTCTGATAATGTCATGATTATACAGCGGAAGCTAGGGGTAAAGGGGTTATTTACACCAACATCTAGGGCCCTCTTCCCCTCTCCATATAATGCAGTGACTGGAGAGAGAATGATGTCTGACAACCTGATTATCGGGAGCCTACAAAGGGACTATAATTCCCAGAAGTCTTTGGTATTCTGGGTGACCAGGAAAGCCTGGAAAGGTCCAGGAGTTCCTTACTCAATATAAGCCCCTCCCTTTCCTGAGTTCGGGCTTGACAATTTACTTCTGTATTCCTGTTGCTTTGGTTCCCGCGTAGCCGTGGTTCGTGTACCTGGAATCCACGTGCACGTACAGCTGCGGCATCCAAAGACCATCACCGGAGAGTGCTGCAGCCAAGCTGGCTGTTTCCCGCAAGCAAGCAGTGGGTTATCAGGCATCGCGACAAAGGCGAGGTATTTTGCCTGAAGACGGAAGGGGAGAGAAGGATGTCCCCACCCGCATTTGTCATTGCCAAATTCGAAACTTGCCTACGCTGTGCCTTTTAACAGCCCTCAAGACTTTCTTCGTTCCGCTGTGCTTTCCAACAGCGCATGAGGAATTTGGTGGTTGCGCTGTGCCTCCCAACAGCGCCCCCGGATTTAACTGTTACACGGGGCGCCTCTCAGCTCATGAGGTTGTTATCATGTGCAGAGCCGTGAGAGTTCCCTCAGTCACGCTCCTTGCCTCTACTCATATGAGGGTGCTTATGAGTCAGCAGAACGTTGTTCTGGCTCTATCCCTGGATGAATATGTTTCTCGAGTCTTTAGGTAATTAGGTTAGTTGTTCTTTTTGTAGGAACCGGGGCTTGGCTTAGCATGTATTTTGGGTTCTTCTTTTTTACTAGTAACATTTCGGATTGAGCATTCCTTGGATATCGGAGGTGCCGCTTCTGTACGGATGTATTCCATTTGCTGCATGTGTCATTGTAAGTTCCTGGGTAGCCTCACACTCTGCTTTTGTGCTGTTTGTTTGCAATTATTCAATGCATCACGTTCTCTCTTCTCTTTCCCTGCAGTGACTCCAAGTTGGGTGGTGTGGCTTCTGACAGGATTCATACACACTGCAATACAGCTCAGTTGAGGACAACAGACCTGGCATTATCGTTTTATTGTTTTATCCATTCCCCTTTTCCCCGGAGTGTTCCCTATCAGAGTGGTGTTGTGGTACGCTGTGGGGGCTTACATTGAAGGGAATAGAGGACCTTACATCGACCCATCCTCCCCGTTGGTTGGCATCTTAAAGGTCAGTGACATTCTTCCTGTCTGGCCGTCCCAGACAGATAATTTGATCTATCTGATTACTTTGCCCAGTGGCCTTCGATATGTAGGAATGACCACCAGAAAAGTAAAGATCCGTATCTCTGAACACAAGAGCACCATCCGCTGCAATAAAACTACCACCAAATTGACAACACACTTTCACGAAATGAGGCATGGAGTTATTGATCTTACATGGACTGTACTAGACAAACCAGCTATTCCCCAATCAGTCACAAACATTACACAGTTCTTGTTTAACAAGGAACAATGTTGGGTATACAGACTTAAGAGTGACAGTACAGGCCCTAATGATGATATTCAATGGTTTTCTCTGTCTCACCCAAAACTCAGCTGCAGAGTCCTGTGGCTAGCTCCTCTGGAAAATTATTGTGTCACCAGTACTGTGTACATAGTGTACTACACACTGAGTTGTCTACATCTGTATATGAATAGTCTTTTTTTACAACGTTGAGGCCGGCACCTTTCATTTAATACCCTTTATTTTACTATTTAGGCTATTCATTTCCTCCTATAGACATTTCTACCACACCTTCACTCTAGTCATGCCTATGAAGAGAACGCAGACACACGTTATACTGTTGGTACATCTGCGACCCTATTGCTAACTTTGCCTGTTCACTGGCAATTTCACACTCAGAGATGTTCATAACTAAGGAAGCATGTTTTTATATTTACAACATGACAGCTGGCGTATTTTATTAATTGGGTCATGTAGTTTACGTATAGACCTTTTTCCGGCACTACGTTTACCAGTGATATTACGTGCTTGCGCAGTGCGCGATGAACGGCATGACGTGTCACGCACTGCGTCGGCGATTAAAGGGTGGGTATAATGTCCTAGCATATCTGTAAACAAACTGCAGTCTCCATTACTTGAGGTACATGAGTTTGTCATAAAGCAACTTAAATGCAGAGATTTTGATCAGCTACATGGCGGCCCATTGGCCATGACTGGACATGAGCCGTAGCATTAGGCTGCCCTTTCAATAGTAGTATTGGGTTCTGACAATTTTAGCCACCTCCCTCTCTCAGGTGACTCTCACGTCTAAATAAATAAGGGGGCTTGACGTAAGAAGCAGTAGATTGCCCGCTTGCTGACATATCTTAAGCGGCTTGAGCGAGCGAGCTATGATATGCTGGTACTCTCTGTTGCGCATTGCCATAGCCGTACGTCACGGTCTTTTTGCCTTTGTTTTCTGTTTGTGGTAGCATTAGAATGCCCAATAACTGATTCAATTGGGTCCTGAGAATCTTAGATGCCCAGCTTTTCTAGGTGGTCGACACAATGAGTAGGAGGCTGCACGTAAGTAACACCACCTTAACTGTTTGCTGTGATGTCTTATCTGATTCGAACGAAAGTTGCTTGTTTTAAGGACTAGCTTCATTTGTCTTGAAATTCCTGACTATGAGGTACACTTCTGTGTATTTATTTTTAAGTTACACATACTTCATGTGAGATTCCAGGACATACCATTAGTGGTTCACCTTCTTAAACATGGCATTGTCAACTCTGTATTCTGTGTGTGTATGACTACGTTTTATGCTCGTACATTTTTTCACCGCTTTTATGCCGAGGTTATAGGTGTCCATTTGCTTGCCCGACGATTCGGGTAGGTGATTTTACACACCATATGTGATCTGTTGTTATAATATGTACTCTCTTTAGGGCCATTTATACATGGGTGTGGCTTATGTTCTTTACAAACGCACAATTTTGTTTCTCTTTCTAGGGGGTTTCCTGACCAGTACACTCTACGGTTGAGTGAACCTTCACTCCAACTACTGGTTGTATCTGTGTGTATTTGTTAATATACACTTTTTTTCCACTTCATCTACGTGGACCTTGCACTCTATTTTTCTTTTCACTCACTTTGGTCCTGATGAAAGCCGCTACATCCCTTTGGGGAGTATTAGGCTGAAACATGTCGACCATCCGATTGCTTTGATAGATCGAATCTCCCTCTATCTCAGTCCCATGTTTTAATCCTGACCTGTGGATGCCAGATTAAAGTTGATTAGCACACCACTGAGTCAGTTCTAATCACGTACACCTTTATCTCACTCTCGTTCAACCACACCAAGCTCATCAAGAGGTTTTAGTATACCTCAGCATCTCCATTAAAACATCCCTGAGCTCCTCCCTCTCAGAGAGGAGGTTGTAGCCCGCAGTATGACTAGGTTCGTAGTGTGAGGAGATCCCCAATGAGGAAGCATGCCACCCACGGTGGGTGAGGGGAATCATCCTAAGAAAGGGACACTCCAGTACCCCATAAATACGCTTCTAGACCCAGGGGCCCCTATTGTGTTTTTCAGATTGTAGTGGGGAAACAGCCTCTGCCGGTCTTTAAGCTTCCTCTGGTCCTCCTTTGTGTTTATTATATTATATTATTGAATAACATGATCCCATGGCAAGCCTTGTTTCAGCTTTGCCACTTGTACCCAGAGCATCTTGTGCTTTACTGTGCAACCTTTGGAATCCCTAAACCCATTCTGGCCCCAATAATGTAAATATTCATTGTAGGACTGGACACTGTAAAAAGAATCACACACTATGAGTGTGGGGAATTTATGATCCGTATTTTATAGTGCCAGTATCAGGGCTTTTAGTTCTGCCAGCTGCGCTGTTCAGTCTCCTAGAGACTGTGTGTGTCTTTTCTCAAGAAGAAACGTTCCGTCCTGCATGCACCCTTTTACAATTAGGCATGCCGCCTAATATTGCTTGTTGGAAATGACCCTTTTTGCAGGGTCATCCCTAAACTTTTTGCCTTCCTCCTGTATTTTTTCTGACCTGTTTGTTTTGGTTTTATGACTCTGGGCACTTTACCACTGCTGATCAGTGCTAAAGTGCATATGCTCTCCCTTTGTAAATATGACATGTGAATTGGTATATCCATGATTGGCTTATTTGGTTTACCTGTTAGTCCCTGGTAGCGTGGCCTGTGTGTGCCCAGGGCTGGTAAACCAAATGCTGCTGGTGGGCCTGCAGCGCTGGTTTGCGCCACCCACAGAAGCAGCTTGTAAAGTGTGTCTCAGACCTGCCACTGCAGAGTCTGTGTGCAGTCCAGAACTGCCATCTTGGCTGTGAAGTGCACCCACTTCCCAGCCCCCGAACCTTCCCTTGGCATCATGTAAGTCACTTACACAAAGGAGCTAAGGGGGTCTCAGAGACAGGTCGCCCCCCACTCAATAACAAATGCACAACAAAGGACCTGTCTCTGGCGTCAAACTGGATTTCTACTTTTCTAAGCGCGAAGACTGATAGATGTTTTCTATTCTACTTGTAAGCTATAGGTACAGTACGATATCCTGTAGCTAATAATACTAAAAATAGTAATGTAAACAATTCTATGGTCTCGAGCTCAGCCAATACTTGTGGACTAAGTGACTTTAATAAAGGTACCCCTAGAAGCCTATGTGGCCCCCCCTATATATGTAGAGAAGGAAGGAAAGGCGGAACAAGAGAAAGCTTAAACAATAAGACCTTCCACCCCCAATGCTTGTTATCTATTTCGATGCCACAGAGGAGAAATATAGATAAAGTGAAAAAAAGTGAAAAAAATGAGGGCGGCAATACCTCACGGACGTAACCCCCACGAGGTGTAAGCGGACAGGTACTCGTCCGTTACCTCACTTTATCATCATTGGTTACTGCCGTCCCCAGTGGAAAACACAAAAGTGACACAACAGGTATGGCGTTTGTCTCTAATGCCTATTGTGGAAAAAACTAATAACTTAACTATGTGAGTGTGCAACCAAAAACAATGAGTGTCGACCCTAAGACTAGGGAAGGTGGGTCTGATCAGGACCCAACTATTCCCAATTTAAAACCGGGTAGCCCACACTGGCTAACGATACTTTTTATTCAAGCTGTGTGGCTATCCCCTTAAAAAACCAACATGTTTCGTTGCCTGTATGGATTGGCGGCAACTTCATCAGGGCTAGGGTCGACTAGCCTCTTAACTTTGTTAATGCTGGCCAATATGGTTTGTCAGCACCTAGGGGGAACATAAAGAATAGACATATACAAGTTCAGTACATACCACAACTATACCCCAGCAGGGTAGTCACACATTCATCCAGGCAATAGGCTTACTGCCCGATACAATCACAGCAGGTATATTTACCGTAAGGGTGTCCCTCTTACTGCGTACCTCCCCCCCACTGATTTCAGTGGTCAGCGTTATCTCAGACACGTCTGGATAGCATAACCGCAACCTGCGGATTCTTATCTCTAAGATATATGGAAAAGGTTGAAAGGTTAGTGCCGCATGTGTTAAAAAATGGCATCGAGCATTCCGTTATGAACACTAACATCCACGATGTACAAACCAGATACTTGGTACTTAGGGGTCTGTCAGTATCCCTTCTTATTCCCTGCACTCGAGGTCTGCTTACTCAGTGCCTGGCCTCGTGTGTGGTTACTCTTATGCTGACTTAGTATCGCTGTGTGTATCATTTCCACTCATCAACTTGACCCTCCTTCACTCTCAGTGCCCGCATCATTGTTGTATCATGTTGTCTGGGTCGTCTATGTATCGGGTCAACTATGCTGTGCACCCGCCAGTCTAGCTGTATACATGGATCCTATATAGGCACCCACTGGCTCCCCGTCCCTATCAGGGCTTAGTTCAGTATTTTGCTGACCCAACCACTACTCGTACCGGTTCTCACCTCGTCAGGGTTGCGTTGCGTCTTAAAATCAGCCTTCATTACGAGTTCTGCTTTCCTAGACCGATTAAGTACCCCGCACCACGTAATGTTATGTGGGTGTGGTCTTAATCGGACGACTACCGCGGCCATGTTGTGTAAACCGCACCGGGCTTTCCTATTGGCGGGAAACCACATCCCCTTCCGGGCATGCGCAAATGCGCAATGAGGGTAGCGGGGGCCATCTTGTGTCTACTGGAACTCGTCAAACTCAAATTTATATTGAAATACAATTCTGAGATGGTGGCAGCAGCACATGCCCTGGGGGATTGTGAATGGTTTTATGATGTCCCCCAAAGCTTTGTCCTTCAGTGCATTGAATTGGCCTTAACCAAAAATTTTTTTGCGTATAAGGACCAACTCTATTTACAAGTGTCCGGTACATCGATGGGGGCTACATTCGCCCCCAGCTTGGCTTGTATCTATGTAGGCCAATTTGAGTCCAACTACATCTTCCACTGCACTAATCCCTTCCAGAGGAACATAACACTCTGGAAGAGGTACATCGATGATGTCCTGTGCATATGGACTGGCTCTACAGTAGACTTGGACAGGTTTCTCCAGTGGTTGAATGGTCTCGATGATTGCCTCCGATTCACCTGGACCATTAGTAACTCCACAGCCACATATTTGGACCTTGACATCACTGCCGTGAACCAGAAGTTGGTCACCAATGTCCATCAGAAACCGACCGACAAAAATTCCCTCCTACATTATAACTCGTTCCATCCTAGGGCGTTGAGGGATAACCTGCCGGTCGGTCAGTTCTTGCGGTACCGCAGGAATTGTTCAAACACCGAGGACTTCGTACAACAAGCAGACACACTGTCAGGCAAATTGGAGGCACGCGCCTACCCTGTCCGAGTTATCAGGCAGGCCAAGAAAAGAGCTCTTAATACACCCAGAGCAGCCCTTTTGGAGAGAACACCTAAAACATCTGGAGAATGTATCCCGGTAGTTACCACATTCGGCCCCCTATCAACCCAGATCAGACAAGTAATTCGAAAACATTGGCCCTTACTCCATACTGCAACTATGACCATGCCCCAACCCAGATTTGCTTTCAAGCGGTCCTCCAGTCTGAGGGATCGTCTGGTGCATACACGACCTAAATGCGATGATAAACCTACAGGCGTGCCCTCGGGACATTACCAGTGTGGAGGTTGCAATGTATGTGAACTAACACGCCAGACTAAGAGCGTTATATTGGCGAGTGGCAAATGTTGGTATCTAAATGCTTTCAGTAACTGTAATACTAACAACGTAGTATACAGACTGACGTGCCCATGCGGCCTTCACTATATCGGATTAACTACACGGAAAGTGAAGGTGCGCATACAAGAACATCTGAGTACAATCCGCACAGGCAAACTAACAACTAAGCTAGTCCAGCATTTTAGAACGGCTAGACATGGCCCCCGTGAATTACGATGGGTGGTACTGGAACGAGTGTGGGGTGATAGCCATAATATGAACACCAGGCTAACTACCAAAGAAGCACGTTGGATTTACCAAGAGGGAGCAGACAGACAGGGCTTGAATGACTGTATAGAATGGAATCAGGTCATAACGTGATAACACACTTACAGGGCCTTACAAATCCAGTGACAGGTGGGTGTAGGCAATGGAGGTTCACTGGGGACAATGATACCTATACATACTATCCATTGTTAATCACACCAATGGATAAATGATAGACGAGCCTAGATGGTGAATCTTTCAGAACGATTATAATACCATCAGTATAAGGACATCTCATCTCAGAATTGTATTTCAATATAAATTTGAGTTTGACGAGTTCCAGTAGACACAAGATGGCCCCCGCTACCCTCATTGCGCATTTGCGCATGCCCGGAAGGGGATGTGGTTTCCCGCCAATAGGAAAGCCCGGTGCGGTTTACACAACATGGCCGCGGTAGTCGTCCGATTAAGACCACACCCACATAACATTACGTGGTGCGGGGTACTTAATCGGTCTAGGAAAGCAGAACTCGTAATGAAGGCTGATTTTAAGACGCAACGCAACCCTGACGAGGTGAGAACCGGTACGAGTAGTGGTTGGGTCAGCAAAATACTGAACTAAGCCCTGATAGGGACGGGGAGCCAGTGGGTGCCTATATAGGATCCATGTATACAGCTAGACTGGCGGGTGCACAGCATAGTTGACCCGATACATAGACGACCCAGACAACATGATACAACAATGATGCGGGCACTGAGAGTGAAGGAGGGTCAAGTTGATGAGTGGAAATGATACACACAGCGATACTAAGTCAGCATAAGAGTAACCACACACGAGGCCAGGCACTGAGTAAGCAGACCTCGAGTGCAGGGAATAAGAAGGGATACTGACAGACCCCTAAGTACCAAGTATCTGGTTTGTACATCGTGGATGTTAGTGTTCATAACGGAATGCTCGATGCCATTTTTTAACACATGCGGCACTAACCTTTCAACCTTTTCCATATATCTTAGAGATAAGAATCCGCAGGTTGCGGTTATGCTATCCAGACGTGTCTGAGATAACGCTGACCACTGAAATCAGTGGGGGGGAGGTACGCAGTAAGAGGGACACCCTTACGGTAAATATACCTGCTGTGATTGTATCGGGCAGTAAGCCTATTGCCTGGATGAATGTGTGACTACCCTGCTGGGGTATAGTTGTGGTATGTACTGAACTTGTATATGTCTATTCTTTATGTTCCCCCTAGGTGCTGACAAACCATATTGGCCAGCATTAACAAAGTTAAGAGGCTAGTCGACCCTAGCCCTGATGAAGTTGCCGCCAATCCATACAGGCAACGAAACATGTTGGTTTTTTAAGGGGATAGCCACACAGCTTGAATAAAAAGTATCGTTAGCCAGTGTGGGCTACCCGGTTTTAAATTGGGAATAGTTGGGTCCTGATCAGACCCACCTTCCCTAGTCTTAGGGTCGACACTCATTGTTTTTGGTTGCACACTCACATAGTTAAGTTATTAGTTTTTTCCACAATAGGCATTAGAGACAAACGCCATACCTGTTGTGTCACTTTTGTGTTTTCCACTGGGGACGGCAGTAACCAATGATGATAAAGTGAGGTAACGGACGAGTACCTGTCCGCTTACACCTCGTGGGGGTTACGTCCGTGAGGTATTGCCGCCCTCATTTTTTTCACTTTTTTTCACTTTATCTATATTTCTCCTCTGTGGCATCGAAATAGATAACAAGCATTGGGGGTGGAAGGTCTTATTGTTTAAGCTTTCTCTTGTTCCGCCTTTCCTTCCTTCTCTACATATATAGGGGGGGCCACATAGGCTTCTAGGGGTACCTTTATTAAAGTCACTTAGTCCACAAGTATTGGCTGAGCTCGAGACCATAGAATTGTTTACATTACTATTTTTAGTATTATTAGCTACAGGATATCGTACTGTACCTATAGCTTACAAGTAGAATAGAAAACATCTATCAGTCTTCGCGCTTAGAAAAGTAGAAATCCAGTTTGACGCCAGAGACAGGTCCTTTGTTGTGCATCATGTAAGTCACCCCTATGGTAGCATGCATTGTATGTGTAATGTAGGACGTGTGTGTAGCATGTCCTGGTAGTGAATTACACCCAATTTCATTTTTTCACTACTGCAAGGCTACCTGTTCCCCATAGGCCAGAATGGCCTAACTGACCCAAGGAACATGGTAGAAAAATGAATTTAGTATGCCTGAGCTCAGAATATTAAAATACATCTTTTAGTAAAGTTTATTTTTCTATTCTGTGTTTGAAAATACCACTTTTAGAAAGTAGGTATTTTCTTGCCTAAGCCTTCCAGTGTGCTCTGCTGTTATGTTTATTGGCTGTCTGGTTTTGGAGGGACAGGGCAGGCTGAGTCAGACCTGGGTTTAATAGAGAGATCTGCATTTGGAGTATGGGGAGGGGTAGCTCCTTGACCTGAATAGGGCTGTACCTGGCAAGGTGAATACTGGCTCCACCTCCTACTGTGCGTCTGATGGCAGACCCCCTCTTTCAGCTTGTACGGAACGTAGGATATCAGTATGTTCCTTTGTCCAATGGTGCACTGGAAAATCAGGTCTAATTAACCCCTTCAGCGCGGCGCGGATTACTGCGCTGTGCTGAAGGGTTCATGCGCGGGCGGGGCCATGACAGAGCGGTTCCGTCATCCACACAGCGCAACCGATGCGCATGACGGAACCGCTCCGTCATGCGCATCGAAGGGGTTAAGTCATACAAAGCCTTCACCCTTTCTGCATAATCCAAAATTTATGTCCTGCCAAAATTCAAGAATCCTAAAAGGGATTGTAGTCTTTCCAGAGCCGTTGGAGGTTGGAGCAGTGCACATCTTTCAAAACATTGTGCCGTCAGGCTTTTGCCTTCACTTGACAACTCGTACCCTAGAAATAGGACACTGAGGTGGGCAATATTTGATTTTGTTAAATTGAATTTATAACCAAGGTGAGCAAACCCAAAGATTATGTGATTCACTCTGGCCAAATGTTCCATTAATTCATCGTCTGTCAGATAGATGTCATCGACATAGGACAATGCCTCTTCATCAAAATTTTGAAGTAACTCTGTTACCCTGGCTGAAAACAACCCAGGTCTGTTCTTATACCCCTGGGGTATTTGACAAAATTGGCGATGAGAGCCTAGCGCCGAGAATGCTATCAAATATATACTCTCAGGTGCTATATTTCGGCAGGAAAATCCATTTGAGATGTCTAGTGTTGTGTTGTATTATTTCTGCGCAATTTTATTCATCAGTGAGGCACCGTGTGCATTCTATACTGCAAATGTGCATGTGGATGCATTTAAATGTCCATAATCTAAGACTAGATGATATGAATTACCGGTTTCATTACTGGAAACAAGGGATTATTCATAGGTGAGGGGCAATTCTCTATCACACCCTGGTATTCATGTTGATCTAGGATCTACCTGACTTGTTTCTTTGCCTCATATTTAATCAGTTATTGTCTTTCTGGTAGAGAAATTGATTTTAATGGAATTTTGCGATGAGATGACTCGTCATACCACCTAACATGATCACGATAAAGTGCAGGAGCTAACGCTAATGCCCACTCCTGCGTGTATGAATTTATAACTGATTCTGGTACGAGATCAGAGAAAGCAGGTAAAATACCTTCTTCTCCCATTGGGCAATCCATCACAAACTCAGGTGGCCAATCCTTTTCGGCCGAAAGAATATCGTAACCATAGGTCAGGTTCTCCCAAAAGAGACCATTGACCTTCCTGGGTATGTCCCCCTCCATTTCAAGCGTTATTTTGTATGGACGATGTGGTACATTTACCCTTGTATCAGGTGTGTGAGGAGGAGAAGTACGGAGCACACCAGAACTGCACAGCGGAGAGTGCCGACTTACTGCACAGACCGGATGGAGTGCGCGGTCTAGTGTCGGCAAGGGAAAACCCCGAAGACCGCCTGACGCCATCAGCGGAGGACAAGAGAAAAGACGCCGCGACAGAACCCGAGTCATCGAGAGCTGACCCAGAGGAGGAGGTGAGGAGAGAACCGAGGAATAAGGGGGACGGTCCAGAGGACGGAGACGAGGACGACGGAGAGAGGGCGGAGACCCAGGAAAGAGCAGTATACATCGCCACCAAGTCTGGCGGCTCACGGAGGAGAGAGGGCGCCCCGGTTCCCTATACCACAGTCCTGGACACGGGCCGTGGTCCAAGGCGGGTACCATTAGGAGGGTCGTTCTGGTGGGGGTGGTGGGGAGCCACAGGGAACTAGGTCACGCGAGTGTAATTTTCTTTTTGTCAGCCCCACACCGGTTTCCCCTCACGTCCTTCCCTCACTGCCCATTTTGCTTGTTCTGGTGACAGTAGCATGGAGAAAGAGGAGAGACCCGTGACTTAACGGTAATCCCTGTTTTTTTTTTTTTCCTCTCGCTGACCAACAATATCCGAACCCGTGGAAGAGACCGAGTGGAACCGGAAGCCATGATACCTGAGGGTCTGAAGAGAAGACCAGGAGAGAACGTGGACCACTCTGTGTTTTCTTGGACATTTTCCCTGTTACAAAGACTTTGGAGATCTCTTTTGCCTTTGGTTGCTATTTTGCCAAGTCCCTGCCTAAAGTTACCCCACAGAAGAGAAATAAAACAAAGAGGCAATAAACACCTCCCTTGAACTCACCAGGCGTGTTCTGTGGTCCCTCTGTCCCACCCCAACAACGTGGTGTCAGAGGTTGGATTTCCTGGGTAGAGTGTCGAAACATGACACAACCCGTGCCGGTAGAGGGCATAATAGCCCAACTAGCCGAAGGACAACGGCACCTGCAATTGGTGCTAGAACAGCAAGCGCAAATAGCCCAAAGGGACCGGGAAGCCCTTCAGGAAGCATTAAAAGAACAGGCCAATCTGCTTACAAACAACCAGTAGGTTCAAGACACTGCGATTCAGCAACTCACCGATGCCATAGTGAGCACAAGGGTGAGAGCCAAATGTTCCGGGATCCGTCCTCCAGAAGTATTAAGACGGAGACGACCCAGACTATTTTTTTGTTAACTTTGAGAGAGTGACAACAACTGCGGCTTGGCCCCAAGAGAGGTGGGGCCAATACATAGGCCCCCTCTTATCCGGAGAACTCCAGGCCGCATACCAGGCGGCCAACCCAGCCGGTACTGCAGCATATGAGGATGTGAAGAAAGCCATCTTGGAACGCCTGGGCTGTGACCAGGAATACTATTGAACAAGGTTCAGAAAAGAGAGATGGACCTCAGGAGACAATCCACGTGCCCTCTATTATAGAATACGGGGTATGGGTAACAGATGGCTGACACCCCATGTATCCAGCTTGGAGGAAGCCCATGGAAATTGAATATTCAAGGGGGCGTATATATGTAACAGGGAAAGGACATCAACAGTTCAGGAAGGAAACAAAAGGCGCTCATGGATACCGGGTGTCATGTTACTGTAGTAGACGGTTCGTTAATACCCCTCCCACAGATGAGGGAAAAAGAACAAGTAAGCGTCACATGTGTGCACAGGGAAAAAAAAACATACGCAGTAGCTGAGGTCCTTTTGGACGTAGAAAACGATCCCCACACCTGCGGAACGTGGGTATCATCCCGTCCCTCCCCGAAGCAGTTATTATCGGAACTGACCATCCTAAGTTCAGAAATTACTTAGACGGAACTAAGGTGGCTCCTAGTACTTGGTTACAAGACACCCCCTTCAGTAATAGCGACATAGAAACCTCACTAATCAGAGGAAAAAAAAGCAGACAAGAAAGACGGAGGGAGAAACAAAACTATACACGCTCATGTCAATCCTATCCTGCGTTTCCCCTTTCTCTCACAGATGCGGACGAGACGACCCCACTTAGCTTTCGTGTGGCACAGCGGGAGGAAAATACGCTTTCTCACGCCAGGGAGCACGTTCAGGACCGAGAGCCGGAGCAGGTAGGACCCTACTTTTTGGTAAAAAGGGGACTGTTATATAGGGTTGTGAAAGGGGATATCCACACCGCCACACAGCTACTCATTCCTTTATCCTTTTGTGAGCATGTCTTGCACCTGGCACATAACCAGGTAGGAGGGGGTCATTATGGCAAGGAAAACACCCTAAAATACCTATTATAATAGTGTCGGCAAGGGAAAACCCCGAAGACCGCCTGACGCCATCAGCGGAGGACAAGAGAAAAGACACAGTGATGGAACCCAAGTCGTCGAGAACTGACCCAGAGAAGGCGAGGAGAGAACTGAGGAATAAGGGGGACGGTCCAGAGGACGGAGACGAGGACGACGGAGAGAGGTCGGAGACCCAGGAAAGAGCAGTATACATTGCGACCAAGCCCGGTGACTCACGGTCCTGGACACGGGCATTGGTCCAAGGCGAGTACCATTAGGAGGGTCGTTCTGTTGGGGGTGGCGGGGAAGCATGGGAAACTAGGTCACGTGAGTGTCATTTTTTTTTTCGGCTGCACCACGCTGGTTTCCCCTCACGTCCTTCCCTCACTGCCTGTTTTGCTTGTTCTGGTGACGGTAGCACGGAGAAAGGGGAGAGACCCGTGACTTAACGGTAATCCCTGGTTTGTTTGTTTTGTTTTCCTCTCGCTGACCGACAATATCCAGACCCGTGGAAGAGACCGAGTGGAACCGGAAGCCACGATACCTGAGGGTCGGAAGAGAAGACCAGGAGAGACCATGGACCACTCTGTGTTTTCTTGGACATTTTCTCTGTTACAAAGACTTTGGAGATTTCTTTTGCCTTTGGTTGTTGTTTTGCCAAGTCCCTGCATAAAGTTACCCCACAGAAGAGAAATAAAACAAAGAGGCAATAAACACCTTCCTTGAACTCACCAGGCATGTTCTGTGGTCCCTCTGTCCCACCCCAACAAGGTGTTTCCACCGTGATATGTACACTGAGCGCTACTACCCCCAGATAATCGATCAGGTTTGGCGACATTTCTAATTTTAATCCCGCCTACCTTCTTCTTTTTGAATTGAGGTTTTAAAGTCTTTTGCTTGTCTTCCTGTCTGAAGTGCGATGTGTCTTCCTTTTTTGGCTTGACTCGCTCTTCCAATCTGTATTCTGAATGTCCGTCTCTCTCCGAACGCTTTTTGGATGTCTTCTGAAAGGAATGAGAGGAACGTGCATCAGTATCCTGATACCCGTCAGGTTTTCTAATTTTGTCACGGTTTCTCAAATTATATTTTCGTTTGGTGTGTTCCTGTTGAGGAGACCCACCCAGTGACTCTGTTTTGTTTTGTTTGTTTATTATCCCATTTCTTCTTTGAATAATCGAGTGCTTGCTTAGAGTTATCTCTTTCAGAACTATGCTTAACTACTGGTTTCCCAGGTTTGGTTTCCAGATTATCTCTGCCTAGAGAGGCATATGTATCTTCGATAATCTTAGGCAGTTGGTGCTCCTGCTGTGCGGGAGTGAATCCCCTCATGCGGTGACGTATCGCCACTGCTGCTGCCTCCTCTTTAATGTTACTCAAAATAATGGTAGATACCTGGGAAAAATTGCCCATTAGTTTCATTCCCAGATCTAAGGAGAGCTCTACCCCATACTGACTCTGAATCTGTTTTAGTACATCCGGTAGGACTGCTATTGAAGGGGTACTATGTGTTCTACTGTATACAGCAGGGAAGATTGTACCCCTGCTACTTTTTGTGCTATTTAAAACGGGATTTGCTCCAGGGTGCTGGGAACCTTTACCCTAATGGCATATAGCATCTGTGGGCTAATACCTGTGGTAGCCATGTGTGGTTGTGTAGCCTGAGCAGCCCAGCAGATTGGACTGTCAATGTTCTCATTACGTATTGTGCTAGATTCCTGTAAATATTTACTAACTCTCTGTAAAGTTTGCACATTCCTGCTGGTGTTAAGGCAGCAACGTCTGGATGCGGCTTGTATGATGCTAAGACTGGCCAAGTCGCTCCTTCTCTGCTGAGCGGACCGAGTCTCACATGTTCTTAGGAATGGGGTAGGGCACCTTTAAGCCATTAAATATGTTCTTGGTAAGTTAATGGGACTTCTAAGTCTATGTATGGAAAATACTCATCAGCTGGTTCATCTTCAATGTATTCATGAAATAACCTTGCATGTGCATCTGCAGGCGGGAAGTTAACTCTGTCCTGAATGCTTCGTGTGCTTCAACCACAAAGGTAACATTGCCACCTGTTGCCGGGAGGCTGTGCTGTAATAATTTCATGGTAACTGCCTGTCTGCAATTTTTTGAAATATTTAGTCCAACTATCTACTCTCCAACGTCCTCATCTAGTTGTTCGGTCATTGTTAAAGCAGTTGTATTTCAATCAAAATAAGTGTTTAAAAAAATGGTACTTCGTCAACGTGACGGATATGCTGACGGCCTTATTACAAGTGCATGAGAGTAGAACGCACTTTTAATAAGGTGAACGAAATTTCCGTCACTGTTGTGACGCGGTACCAGTCTGCCAAACTCTAACTCAGGCCCATAATCATTTAGTTGATAAGGTGTGTAAGGTGAGGACATCAACCATGGTGTAGAGGAAATTACCTAGAAAGCTGTGAGAAGAAATGTCATTGGATATAGTGGAGTCCATTCAGAGCCATAGAATGTCACAATATAGTTTAGCCTTGATTGACATGTTCTTGTTATGACCAGATATTGCTGTTATGAACAATCTTGAGACATGTAGCAAGACCTTTTTGCATTACTTGTTTCATAGAAAGGGTTCCCAAAATGTTATTCTTATAGCTAAAGTGGTTCAACTTACCTTGAGAAAGATGGAGAATTTGTTAGGGGAGCGATCACAAACATATTCTGTATATCATCTTGATTGCAATGGGACACGTGAAAGATTTAATACGACTTGGAAGGAAGGTATTCAGCTTGTGAAAACTGTCTAAAGGAACTGGACCTGTATAGATTAACTCCTAACAACAGCATAAAATGTACCCTCTGAGTTACTCAGGGAAAAGGAGACCAATACATGTCGCCCATAGTTGGGTCAAGTGGGAGAACAAGAGTGCATAAAGTGGAATGATGAACAGTTGAGAGGTAATTGATGAAACAGCAGAACTGGATAGGGATGTGATATTCTCAAGGATGCAAGTTGTCTATAGTGGGTGGTAATGACTTGGTTGTGGTGAAAGTGTGCTCCTGCTGTGCACTATGTAGTAGAATGGACACAAGCTTCCCCTTGTGACCTTTTATTGGGTATTCAAAATCGTGTTAAAATCCACCAAGCTAATGGTTAAATCTAATTAGGACTACAGGAATTGCAAGGCCTTTCATGATTTAAGTTTGCAGGAGACAAGCTGAGTGTTCGGATGAAAAATTCCTCTGCATGGTAAAAGACGTGTATTCCTGCCCTGTGTGCTCAACTGTACTGTTGTCTGGATCCCTACTGCTGATTTGTGTGGTCATAGACAAACACACATTATGCGTGTGCGCCATGACATAGGCCTGTCTCAGGGACTGTAGTTTTGTTGGACTCATAGTGGTGGAAGGCTACTACCTTCACCAAGAGTTAAGCAGCACGAGCGCAGTGGTGGCAGCATACCGTGTAGTAATTAGTAGGAGTGAACAGCTCAACTTTTCTCTGTGTCACTAGAGTGAGGCCTACAGGCTTACTCCCCTTTTTAAAGTTTAGATGCTGTGTGCCTAGCTCACCCCTGGCCTACATCAGGTAGATGTAGAGTGCTGCGCAGCACAAGAATAGTGAGTCTGCGCTGGATGTATGTGTGCCTGGGAAAGGTACAGTACAGGGGTAGAGCAATACTGTGTAGTACATTTAGGATTGATGTATATTGTGAGTGTATGTATGCCTGCGTGGAGTACATTACATGAGAGATGCATGTGCTGGGTGTATGTGTGCTTGCAGGAAGTACAGTACATGAAGGGTGAAGTGTTGTGCATCGCACACATGGTAGGTGTGTGTGGTGGCAGTGTGTGTGTTTGCAAATAGCACACCCCGATACAATACAGAGAAGCTATCCTACTGAACAGTGTATGCAAACTGAATGTTTGTGCTGAATGTATGTGTGTCCCTCATGGCACAATTCATGGAGGTAACAGTGATACACAGTATACATGCTATGAATGTATACTGAGTGCAAGTGTGCCTGAAATGGTACATTACATGGAGGACCCTAAGTTCCATTTTGGGAATTCTAGGCCTGACTGGTGAAGATATGAGGAGCAGTGGGATCCCCCTAGACAGATTTGGGTATTGCTGTATTCCTGTGAGCTGGGTGGGACACACTGAAGGAAGGGAGGAAGGAACTCCCCCTTTACAACTCAAAAGGTTGTTAGTTGATTCAGTGATAAATCAGAAAAAGGGGCATGGACTCATCTTAGGAAGATGGGGCTGAAAAAGGGAATCATAAAGGGTAGAGCTGAAATCCCAGGATTAACCTTTTGATGGACATATCACTGTGTCTGACATCCAGGTGCGAACTCTGGTCACTCCCATGACCTGTATTGTGGGACAATCAGATTCGGAATCTTTTCTACGGTGACAGACAGCCCTTCAGGAGGAAGAAAAAGAAAGTTTACACTTCAAAAGAAGCAGAACCTCAACATAAAGCTTCAAAGACTCAGACCCTATATCACATTTGGGGTCTGGAAATTGACAATAAGAAGGAGAGGTTGTGACCTCAAATGTTGTCATCTGCCAAGCAGAACAGAAGGGTTGTGTGAGAAGATGAACTCTGCAAGACTTATGCCTGTGACCAGGACTGAGGGCCAAGGCCTGGTAGTCTTCCTGCTAGGTGAGAGGACATCACTCAGGGAAACCATGACCACCTACCCTGAAGCCTGAAGCACCAGCACCTGCCCACTTGCCAAGACCAGTGTGCCCTGTGAGGAAGAGAGCATTGGAGGGAACGAGGTCCAGTGGAGAGCAGTACTGTGAGGACTCCCGATGAGACGTTTGAGGATTTGGCTGTGCACCGATCAGATCGTAGCCTGTGTACAGGATTGTTTTCGGCGAAACCTGTCAGGGTGAAGAAATTAAAACCTTCTATGGGGTTCACTGATACACCTGGTCCTTTAAACCAACAAAGAAGAGATTGGCACGGAAGCTGTAATATTTTTATTAACCTCCCATGAGGGAGATTGCGTCACACAGTACCCTCAGGCCACTGTAGGAGACATTCTAAGGAGTACAGCGAACAGGGACCTCATATATGCATAGGTTACATAGTCAGCATAAAACCAAGGGGAGGACCTGGTACATACAAGCATGCTTATTGACTAATATGGGTATACAAATGTGCTTGCTCAACAAAGTGGGAGGAGAGATATTTCTCCTTACATCAGCAAGAATAGCCTGACAGTTCTATACTAGGAGCAGGTGCATTCTATCAGCTAAACCTTTCTGAGTATGTGCAAGGCTCTGAAAAAGGGAGAAAGAATGTGGCTAACTAAAATGGCTGCCAGGAACAAAAGGGCTTTTAGCTCATGCTAACAGCAATACCTGCCATCTTTAACAAGGGGAGGGCAGCCATAGAATGAGCTGTGCATCAAGCACTGTGCAGGGAGCTCCAAACATGTACTGCCTCATGATGCTGACCATGTATGCCAGAGAGGGCCACTGTGAAAATAATTGTGTGTTCAGCATGCTAGGACTAGTGACAACCTTAGGCTAGGAGGGGCTGCCGATTTCACCAGAGAAGTCTACATTGTGTACAGAGGTACTGCAGCAACCCCGTGTGTCTGGAGGGGCTGCCGGTACTAAATTGCTAAGGATTTCGGGTTGTGGCCCAGGACTAGAGTGAGAGGACACCGAGGAGGATGTTACACCCTTGCTGGGCTCCAGTCAGGAGAGAAACTGACACTGCATCTTTGCAAGCTTGAAGCTGCTCCAAACGCTGGGAAGAGCCAGAAGCCTGCCGGGTGCTCAATGCACCTGTTGCAACACCAAACGCTTCCGTGTTGCAGGAGTTGGTAATACTTGAAGTGAGCCTGTGGGGCTTAAGGGGATTCGCTGCTAAAGGTCCTGTGACACCATAGACACTTTTGATGAATTCGTAAGAGTCAAATGGGAACTCTGGATTACAGCCTACTAGTAAGTATTCCCTGTATGCTGCCACCAGTGAATCGGGAATAACGTCAACCACATTATGTGGCAGAGGGTGGGACAGGGATTTACCGAACAAACACTAGAGCCCCGACCTCAATATGATTTTGTAATTGCTTACGAATGTTGTTATACCTTTGCATGTGCAAAGTTAGAAATAAAATACTTATTTTTCTTATAAAAGCGAGTATTTGACAGGACATTGATTTATTGACCGTACTGTGTGAACTTTGAGTTAGGAGTTGTGTTCACTTACCTGTATCTGCTCTCCACCCCACTCCCCCCCAGGAAGCCTTTGTGTGCTCGTCCACAGGTACCACTGAGAGTCAATTGCAGAAGGGGTACTTGGCCCACTTGCTCAGGATCCACAGTAGATCGGGCCCTAGGAAATCAGGAGTTAAACGCCTCAACCACCACAGTGGGTCCAGTAACCCCTGCATTTCCTGTGGCCCTTTAAAAGGTTTTTTGACATCCAGACATTGAGAATTTTCAGTGGCAACAGCATATACACTTGTGCAGTGCACCCTGATTGCCTGTAGCTATTCATATGTTAAGCGCCCATTCACATTTGCTCTCTCCAAACAAATATTCCAGTGCATTAGCCTTAGCCATGATAATACCAGTGTAATATGAACCAGAATGTTTTGGGACTTTTTTCTAGTTTGTGTTTCTATAATTTTCCCTAGTCCAGACAAGAGGAACTGGACTCCAAGTACCCTTCTCTTGTTCTTTCCTACACCAGATAAGCAGCAGTAGCGGCCGGCATGGCTCGCGCTGGTCACGCGTGGGGGTTAATTACAAAAGAATTATAATAAACTTACCTTCCCGGGTCCCGTGCCGTCTCAGCTCCCGGCCGGGTCCCGCGTTTTCTTGGAACAGGAAGCAAGCAGAGCAGGCAGCCTCCCATCCCTCCCCTAAGCCAATCACAATGCTGCAATGGTAGTGTTGTGATTGGCTGGGACATCGACCACACAGGCGTCTATGGGGAGACCATTTTCTACATGTAGGCTGCATGTAGCCTACATGGAGAAAATGCAGAGTACGTATGACTCGTTTAGTCGGCCCTGGGGCCGACCAAACAGTCAGCGCCCTCAGAGTGGGCAAGCCACTCCTCCCCTGGACTCCAGCAGACCCGCCCGCCCCCAACCATACCCTTCTGCATTTTATGTTTCTGCTTCTCGCACTGCGAGAAAGCAGTGGGGTGATGCTCCTTTGCCCTAATGGAGGAGCCGCCCCTGCAAAGCAGGCAACTCAACCACATGGAGATGCAGAAATGGGTACCACGTCCAGCTATTGCAATACGCACACGTTTGACGAACTGACCAGCGCGTGCGTTATGCAGCCATATCTCAAATACGCACTTTCTCTGGGTAACTACAGGACTTACTAATTTTGTGCTGCATCTGCATAAAATGTGTACACTATCTGTTAACAAGTATTAGGTATTAGCTCAACTAATCAGTGAATCTGGCCCAGTCGTCTTCCAGCCTACCTTCCAGTCGTTTTGTGCTGCCTGCCATCTTTATGGGATCTTAGACAATGAAGCTTCGGATCTCCCCATCATATATAACCCCTTTTGGTATTTGTATTGATGCGGTACTATCGAGCTCTTAATCTTCCCGACGGCCCCCAGCGCCTAGAGACCCTTACGGGTGATTGTTCGCGCTTTACAAATGTGGATTATTATTATTATTATTAAGCAAAAGACCTGAAGGCCCTGCCTGTTTCCGCAAAAACATACCCATCCACTGTTTTGCTCTTTTTCCATTTGCGCTTTCTAAGGGACAGATTTACAAACCCCTCGCGCCACTTTTGCGTCACTTTTAACATAGGAAAAATGACGCAATAGTGGCGCAAGGACCTTGTAAATAAGCCCCTAAATGTGCCCAGCAGTTGAGTCCTGTGCGAAAACATGTTCAGTTGGGGCTTCCTGTATGATCATATTCCTGAGGTACCTTGGGGCATATCAACAAGCAGGCGATAAAAAATTAAAGCGGCGATAATTTTATTGTCTTATCAGCAAGGTCACGCTAACGCGTGAAACCTTGCTTTAGCGTCAGGATTCCTAACGCCTAGCTTTGCATCTCTAATGAGATGCAAAGTGGGCGTTCCTGACCTGGCATGACAGGAGAAATGTCGCTAAGCGACATTTCTTCTATCAGCAAGCCTAACGCTATGAAGCATAGCGTCAGGAAAAGTAGCGATAACCCCTGTGATCGCTACTTTCCTTACGCCTGCTTCAGGGCTGACTTAGCCATGATATCCTATGGAAGGTGGATATCATGGCTAAATTTGTGAGTCCCTATCAACAAGCTAACGTGAGATTATCGCTGGGTTTCCAGCGATAATCTCACGTTAGCCAGTTAGCACTAGGATTTTTATCGCTGATGAGATAAGCGTTGCTAATAGCACGCTATCTCAGCGATAAAAATCGGCGCTAGCCGGCGATAATTATCCGAGCGCTAAGTGCGCTCAGCGATAATTATCGCCGGTTGTTGTTGATATGCCCCTAAATCTCTTGTTAATGTCTCATTGTTTCTCCCTAATATGATAACGCCGCCAAACGTACCCACCCACTTTTGCCTTCTCTTTGTTTACAAATGGCCTAATTGCCCGAAAACCATTTCAAGCGAGAACCTAAGCCGAACTGTCGAAATCCTAAATAATCCCACACAAAATGAATCATCATGAAATGAAGTTTTGCGGAATTGTCTTCCTGCCGCGTAATTTGTGTTCCTGATTGTGAAAATCAACAGTTAGTTTCCCAGAAATACTGCAACATGAAAACGAAACTGTTGCTGCTGTTGCTTTCGTTCTTCGTGCCACCCCCAAAGCCTGCGACGCCCTCGGCTGTACCTCTGTCCTAGTTATGAAACCTCAGGACGCCCCTGGGTGACTGCCAACCGTGAGCTGAAAACATTCCAGCGTCCACCTCGTTTCACAAACTGAAAGCCCGTGGAATCTGTTTATGCTGTATGCCTGAACAAACTCGTTTTGTTCCCTTCTGCTGCAAGTTCCATCGGAATGTTTCATTTAAAAAAAAACGCAAAGCGACTTAAAAACATGCCGGCTGTACTAGGAAATCAACAATCTTAATTTGCGCTTTTTCCTACGTTCCGTCGCGATTTTAGGAGCATATCAACAAAGAATAGCGATAAACATCGCTGAGCGGGTTTAGCATAACGCCGGCTATCGCCGGATTTAATCGCCGAGCTATCGCGTTATTTACAAAGCATATCTCCACGGCGATATCAAATCCGGCGATAGCGGTGAAATCCGCGCATATCGCTGGAAATCCAGCGATACAACGGAAGCGATAAGGCAAGCCTTGCTAATAGGGAGATGTGGATTCAGCCATAGAATCCACCTCCCATAATATGTATAGCTAAATCTGCTTTTTAGCAGACGTTAGCTATCGGCGTTATCCGCGGTTAGCGCTGATTCTAACATAGGTATTGCCAGCTTGTTGATAGGGAGTAGTGCTGTAACTCCTTGATTCCCGTGTTGTGTTAGTAGGAAACGCCCACTCTGCATCTCATTAGAGATGCAAAGCGAGGCGTAGGTAAAAAGGCTGCTAACATGCGCTAATGCATGTTAGCACTGCCTTGTAAATAGAGCGAATACATTATCTCTGCTTCTTTGGCTTTTTAAGCAAAAAAAGCGGAGATAAGGCCCTTGATAATATGCCCCTTAGACTCTACAAAGGACGGGCAGACTGATTTTAAAACCCACTTTCCGTTTCTGTAGACCTTAGCATTTGCAGATAATGTTTAATAAAAAAAAAACTGCCCACTCCAATAACGGGATCATGCTGTAATTAGAGTTAAAACCGACGTGTACTCAATTTGGTTTCATTTGTTTTCAGTAGTACTTATTTATCACCCGAGATAAGACCTGACTGGTCCTGGGAGGACAGGTCGGTGCGTTGGCTGGTCTCTTGTGTTAATTCCCAGCAGTGATTGGATGCCTGTCATCTGTCATGTCACACAGAGCTTTACTCAAGGCAGACAAGGAGCCCATCAGCTTCGCTCATGTAATAAGTCAAGCCCAGAGCGCGCACTGCCTACTCTAGGTTTAGAGGGCCTCCCCCTATGAAACAGAGTGGCACACAGGGGGGCTGCAAAGCGGTGTGTAATTTCCAACGAAGCTGTGTTTGTCAAAAAACAACTGCTAGGGTTTCTATCCAGCCCCATGACGTCAGTACACCATAAGTCCTGGTTTTCATATGCCGTCCAGTTACACTTTGCAAGTTGTAGTCATGGGTTGCTTCAGATGAACCAACTGCATGGAAACCCCTGACATTTGTAGTAGGAAAGCCAAGCATTGGAAGCCAGTGCTTAATTTGAGCTGGTGGTTCTGGTGCTCGGGCACCTTATCATCAAAAAGAACACTTGATGGACAGAATGCAGAACAAGGTCATACATTCACCCCAGGGCCGGACTGGCCGTAGCGGGCACCGGGCAATCCCCCGGTGCGCCGCAAAGGTGGGGGCTGGTTTTGGACCCCTGGGGGCCGCTTTTGTTACAGGACCGTTTTTGTTGCATAGCTGCAAAAACGTCCCTGTAACAAAATCGGCCGAAAACCGGCCCTGGCAAAGATCTCGGCCGCACCCCCAACTCCCGGGGGGAGGGGGAGGGGGCGGCCGAGCACTTTGCCAGGGCCGGTTTTGGTTCCCAGTCTGGCCCGGATTCACCCCAGTACAGAGAGCTGGGCCTAAATCCATAGGTTTTTTTGCTCCCCATACCATTCCAGTTTGAACCCAGCCATATGCAAAACAGTCTTTACCTGCGCTCAATGGGAACAGTCCACCCCGAACTGCCAGGCCAGGTTCTCCCTAGAATGGAAACAAGCATCCTAGGACCGGTTTCGGAGTTTCACCCCTAATCAGCCAATATCGCTTGACTCCAGTGGCATGGAGAGCACGGGACCCACAGCTGGGCATACCCGTCCCACTCGGGGCGACAAATGCAAAAAGAACAATTGATGGACAGAATGCAGAAGAATACAATGCATTCACCCCAGTACAGAGATCTGGGCCTAAATCCATCGTTTTTTGCTCCTCATGCACTTCCAATTTGAACCCAGCCATATGCAAATCAGTATTGACCCTGCGCCCAATGGAAACAGTCCTGCCCAAACTGCCAAGCCAGATCTTCCCTGGACCGGAAACAAGCATCCTGAGACCGGTTTTGGCGTACACAAGGAGATGATGAATGGAGCGCTGAAACCTTTCAGACACTCACTCCTGTCACAGATCTGGGTTGAATCCATCATCGTTCTTTAGCTCACTTCGCCATCCCAGTTCAGACCCAGCTATATGCAAATCAGTCTTTACCTTTACCCCATGTGAACAGTGCAGCCCGATCTGCCAAGCCAGGTCTTTCCAGCACCAGAAACAAGCATCCTGGGACCGGTTTCAGGGTAACATCCCTCATCAGCCAGGTAAGCTTGAATCCAGTGGTAAAGTGAGCAAGGGTCCCACGTCTTGGCATACCCTGGCAACTTAGGGCAAAGAAAGCAAACATAAGGAGATGATGGACGGAGCGCTGAAACTTTTCAGACACTCACCCCAGTCACAGATTTGGGTTGAATCCATCATCATTCTTTAGCTCACTTCGCCACCCCAGTTCAGACCCAGCTATATGCAAATTGTTGGACTTGGTCCTTTTTGCAGGGTCATCCATGAACTTTTTGCCTTCCTCCTGTATTGTTTCTGACCTGTTTTTGTTGGTTTTAGGACTCCGGGCACTTTACCACTGCTGATTAGTGCTAAAATGCATATGCTCTCTGTATAAAGCGTTATGGTAATTGGTTGTTCATGATTGGTATGTTTGTCTTACTAGTAAAGTCCCTAATAAAGTGCACTATGTGTGCCAGGGCTAGCAATACAAATGCTACTAGTGGGCCTGCAGCACTAATTGTGCCACCCACATAAGTAGCCCTGAAAAGAGATCTCAGGCCTGCCACTGCAGTGCCTGCGCGCAGTTTGCTAAACTGCCTTGTTGTCCTGACAAGTGCACCCACTTACCAGGCCTTATCCTTTCCTTTTTATGCACATCAGACACCCCTATGGCAGGGTGCAGTGTATGTGAAAGGTAGGACATGTACTGAGGTGTGTACCATGTCCTAACAGTGAAATACTCTCCATTTCGTTTTTCACTGTTGCAAGGCCATCTTGCCTATAGGACAGAATGGGGAAGGCTGTGTAATATGTTTCCGACCTATCTTCCCATAGGCTAAAGATGGAGAGGTGAAGTTTAGTGTGCCTGAACTCACAATTTAATAACACATCTTTTTGTGGAGGTGGTCTCTGCATTGTGTGTTTAGAAACCACACTTTTAGAAGTGGCTGTTTTTTTGTTCTAACAATTCTGTGTGTCTCTGCCTGGTTGTGGATTGACTGTCTGGATTTGAATGTGATAGGATCTGGAAAATGTCTTGACCCAGGGTAGGGGTAGGTGAAACAGCCACGGTTGACCTGCATCTGGAGTGCAGGGGGGAGGAGTAGCCCCTGGAGGTGAAGAGGCCTGGGTTGTTGCCATAAAACAATGGCTCCATCTCCTGCTGAGTGATCGAGGACCCAGACCCCCACTATCAAAGAAAGAAGGTGTCACTGGCAGGGAGACACCCAGAACTGGTTTGGACAGGGGTCAGTGCCCCCTGAACACAAAGACTTCAAAGACATTTAGGGGTATAACTATGAGAGCTGAAACCCCTGAACGTTGGACTGATCAAGACTGAAAAGGCTTGAAACTACTTCATGGTCAAAAGGAACCTCTGCCAAGGAAGAAACAGCTGAAGAGACGGAAGGAAAGGACTGACCCTTGCTGTGTGTTCTGGGGCTGGCTTGCAGTTTGCTGATTTAACCAAGGAGAGACTAAGGGACTTTGCTGTGTGCTGTGTCCCCCTGCTTGAAAGGATTTTGTTGTGTGCTGTGTCCTGAAGTAACTTGTCCCCAAGGGCCCTAGGAGAGCTGGCTCCCTGTTGTGGAAACTCAGGAACATAAAAGTTTCCAAGTGTGTCTCAGCGAAGCTGTGTGCGTGTGCTTTTTGCAGCCTGAGACCGTCGTAAGAACTGCCCTGTGATCCTGTGCACCTGGAGTCCAAGTGAGTCTCAGCGACGCTGTGTGCGTGTGCTTCGTGCAGCCTGAGACCTTCGTGAGGACTGCCCTGTGATCTTGTGCACCCGGAGTCCAAGTGAGTCTCAGCGACGCTGTGTGCGTGTGCTTCGTGCAGCCTGAAACCTTCATGAGGATTGCCCTGTGATCGTGTGCACCTGGAGTCCAAGTGAGTCTCAGCGACGCTGTGTGCGTGTGCTTCGTGCAGCCTGAGACCATTGCGAGAATTGCCCTGTGATCGTGTACACCAGGAGCTCAAGTGAGCCTCAGTGACGCTGTGTGCGTGTGCCCTGTGGCAGCCCGAGACCTTTGTGAGAAATCGCCCCGTGATTGTGTGTCCCGGAGCAGTCTTGTTCTCTGCGTCGATCGACAGTGTGACCAGAAGTGCTGCGATCGTCATTGCCATTGGCCCGGACCGACATCCCCAGAGGAGCTGGGGGAATTCACCGCCGCCAGCCCGAGCCTGCTTTTGCCCAGGAGAGACCCCGAACCATCACCTTCGGGGGTCCGAGTTCCACTGCCCAAGATCAACGAAGTCGCACCGGAGGCCCAAGCCGTGAGGAGAGGAGAGGAGAGTGAGATCACACCCCCCAGGTAACGCTCAGCGAGCGTGCGTGTGTCGCAGCCTGGGGCGAGGTGCGGGCTCCGAGAGAAACGCTCTCTGCCTTTCCCATCTTTGCAGCATGAGCCTCCGCTCAAGTCCGTATCACGGCCCGTTGTTGCCGAGGAGTGGTAGTACCGGAACCGGAGTGTGGAGTTGCACTTGGTTTTCCATCGTAACAGTGTTGGGGGGCATAGTTTGGCAGTAGCTGACCGCAAGTCAGTAAGAGTGGCATAGAGACCGTGCCGAAGTGCATTATTTTTGTATTACGAACCGCGTGATTGTTGCATTACGAATTGCATTATTTTTGCATTACAAACTGCCTGATTGTTCCATTACGAATTGCATTATTTTTGCATTACGAACTGCCTGATTGTTACATTACGAATTGCATTATTTTTGCATTACGAACTGCCTGTTTGTTGCATTACGAATTGCATAGCATTGCATTAGGACTGCATTGTATCATCAAGAATTGCTAATTTATACTGCAATAACCTACAAGTGCTTACGGCCTAATAACCGGCAAGGTGAAATATTACAAATATGCATATGTTGGATTTTTATCGTGTGGTCTCATTGTATATCTTTTTTTTTAATATAAACTTTTAATTGTTTTTATGAAACTCATGTGGAGTCCATTTGTGTTGTTATCACTGTGTTACTGAGAGCGTGGTTGCAAATACTTTACACATTTGCCTTGGAGATAAGCCTGGCTGCTCATGCCAAGCTACCGAGGGGGTAAGCAGGGACTGTCCTTCCTTTCCCTGACTTTGAAGCAAGGGTCCCTATTTGGACTAAGGTACCTACCTCAGCCAACTAGAGAACCCCAGTTCTAACACAAATAATTCTTGACTCTGTGCCTCATGGGAACAGTCCAGCCCGAACTGCCAAGCCATGTCTTCCCTGGACCGGACACAAGCATCCTGGGACTGGGTTTGGGCCAACAGCCCTCATCAGCCAGGCTAGCTTGAATCCAGTGGCAAAGTGATCAAGGGACAGACGTCTGAGCATACCCTGCCCACTTAGGGCAAACAAAGCAAACACAAGGAGATGATGGACGGAGCGCTGAAACTTTTCAGACACTCACCCCCAGTCACAGACCTGTGTTGAATCCATTGTTGTTCTTTAGCTAACTAAATACTAGTGCGTGCACAACCATATGTCTGTGTGTCTTGGTATAAACAAGGTGTTCCTTGCTCCTGGGAGTCACTCACTGAACCAGAGTGAATCAAATATGAATTGGCTGCATCTCCACAATAGTGGGGTATGTCCCCAAGGCACTGGTCTTTTGTCCTCTATTTTTTTTTAAATAAATGAGACTCCGAGATTTCTTCGATAACGTTTTGGAGAACCAGAAAAACAAAGTAGGAGACCAACTGATGGGTTTAAAAAACAAGTTCATGGCCCCTACAAACCACAAAACTTTGGACAGATATGAATCCCTGGTAAAACAGGATCTATCCAAATTGGATTTCAAAACAACACCTAAGCGCACCAACCTTATGCAAAAAGAATAAGGGATCCTCAAAGGCATAGCTCAGAACACATCCATAACATGCCAAACAGCAGATATAGGGGGAGCATTGGTGGTATTAAACACAAGTCATTACAATGATCGAGTGGAAGAACACCTGTAGTTTCCACCAGAGGAAGCCTACACGAGCCAACAGGAAAATGTTTAGATCGTCATCTACAACCAACTGTGATTAAAATGAGAACTTTCATAGAGGACACAACCGACTTTCTGACTAAGATCTATCAAGTAATAATAACCGAGGGGGGGAATGTAGTTATGGCCACAGTCGATGTGAAGTCTCTAAACACTTCCATTCCCCATCAAATGGGAATTGATGTAATTGAACAGACATTTTTACACTCAGACTATGATGGAGAGATGAAAATATTTCTCATGGAACTTCTACAATTTACACTCATGCACAGCTACTTTAAATGGACAATTGTGCAGCCCCCTCGTACGCTAACATCGTTATGAATCAATTTGAAGAAAAATACATCTTGTCGACACCCGTATGGAAAAAACACACTAAAATGTTTTTGAGGTTTATAGACGATATCTTTATCCTTTGGAATGGACCGACCTTGGAGCTCAAAAACGAACTCATCAAACTCAACCAAATTGATGACAGAATACAGTTTACCCATGAGATCCAGGCACAGTCTATAACATACCTAGACGTAAGAATCACTAGAACAAACACAGGCTTTACGACAGATCTATTCAGAAAAGAAACCATCAGAAACAACACCTTGCACTATGGAAGCTTTCATCAACTGGCTTTAAAACAGCATTTGCCCTTTACGCAACTAGTGAGAGTAAAAAGGATTGTTTCGGATCCCATGACCAGCACAGAACGCACAGAGGAGATGGTACAACGATTCAGACAAAGGGCATACCCAGAGGAAATATTACAACAGGCTAGAAATCGCAGCCAACAAATATCAAGAGAAGAATCATTAACTTGGAAAGTTAGACCCACACAAGAACGCATAACCATAGTGTCTAAATTCTCCACGATGAGCGAAAAGTACAAGAAGATTATTAAGAAACATTGGCCAATCCTGACACTTGAGCCTGACTTCAAACATATATTTGATCAAGCAGCTATTTTTGCGTACAGACGTGGGAAAAACATAGGGGGAAATCAATACACAACCGATAAACCAATTCATTTAAAAAACATATAAAGGTACAGTTTCTTGCTGGAATTGCAACAATTGCAATAATGTTATCACAGGAGCAAATATACCACATCTCATGAAAGGATGCAACATTAAATTAACAGTGAATGCTACATGTGACACAACCAACATTATCTACCTACTGAAATGCCCCTGTGGGAAGGTATACGTGGGACAAATGGAAAGAAAATTAAAAACTCGTGTAAATGAACATAAAAGTAACATAAGGACCAAACAACTGAAGTCATCAGTAGCACATCATTTCATTGAAGCCAAACATAACATCTGGCAATTGAAATTTTGCGTTCTGGAAACAATTGAAAGGAGAGAAGGCAGAGATAACCACACCCACCTTCTACAGCGAGAAAACTATTGGATCCGACTTTTGAACTCACTTAAACCAAACGGGTTAAATGACCGGATGGAATTTCAATGTGATTTATAGACCTGCTAGTACTCTCTGACACATTTCCTGAATTTAAATTTGTTTTTTACCATAATTTTTTCCCATATTCGTTTATAGTTGGTATATTGTTTGTACTATGTCTGAACATGGGTTTATAGATGCCCAGGAGCACATTATAACGTTTGAATATACGATTCACATGGATATAATGGGTATCCAGATCAGATTCATAGACAATCGTCCTTTCTTTATGTTTGTCACATAAAGATGAGTTACCACCGGTATATACATATATGATTTGCAACACGTTTTACCCATAGTTCACATCACTTGTTTTAATGGTATCCACTACGATTTTAACTACACCTACTGCACATACAGGCGCACAATAGTCCACCTTTCTATGTTCATGATCTTCAGAGGAAAGCCGGGAGTAGTCCGTCATTTGTTATTTAGGAAATACAAGTTTTCCAATGCTCCACCATAGGAAGCACCACCGATTACAACGTTACACGCGACCCTAGACTCGGCTACATACCAACAGAAGTAAGTTGGAGTGTGAATATGTAACAGCCTGTAGTTATTATTTTTTACGGAGCACTGTAGCTAGTTACAACATTTGGTATACACATGCACAGTAAAAATTAATCCGCCAAATGCGACTAGGAGCCTGAGACTCAAACAGCGTGTAACTGCCATATGAGAGACGTGATTATTTCACAGCATGCAGCTAAACTCTAATTTTCACAGAGTGTTGTGACCGCAACTCACCTCGACGTTTGTAATAACAGTAGTTGGAAACGCGGCTACATACAGACAAACGATTTGCAATTAGCGTGCAGCTAATTCATAATTGAGCACTATTACACGACGGTATTCACAAGAGGGTATAGAATCACTTCGAGTACATATTCACAGATCACAAGTTATTCACAAACCTTTGGTTCACGCAGCATGTGATATCTTGTATACACTTGATGCACCTGGTCACTTCTTCAGATTGATGTTTGATTTAAAATAACCAGTGGTTCTCCTCCAGTATATTGAGCGATGGTTCTCATTATTATTTTCAGACTGTCCCCAGATGAAGGCCGCATGGCCGAAAAGCATTGGCCCTATGAAATGTATGTTGGGATATGTAGTGCTGAAACTACAAAAAAGTTCAAATCAAGTACATAAAAGAAAATATCAAAAATAAATCAATACCAGTGAAACATTGGGCTTAAGTTCATTTATTCACATTTGGAGATTAAAATGAGTAACCTCAAATGGAGGACAACAGACCAGTGCCTTGGGGACATACCCCACTATTGTGGAGATGCAGCCAATTCATCTTTAGCTCACTTCACCACCCCAGTTCAGACCCAGCTATATGCAAATCAGTCTTGACCCTGAGCCTCATGGGAAAAGTCCAGCCCAAACTGCCTAGCCAGGTCTTCCCTGGACTGGAAACAGGAATGTCGGGCCACCATTTGAAATCCTCTCTACATGATTCTGACTGAAACCAGCTGCTAAAAGCAAGAGGTCTAAAATAGCACTAAATAGCTACAATTTAATATTATTCCTACTATTTTACAAGTACTCAGGAACAAAAACGTTTACTTGTACAAAAGTGACACATTATTATTTTTGTGCTTCCTCATAGTTTCTACTTAGTGTCAATTAATTTTCAGCTTCTATATATTGCATATTATAAAGCTGCTGCTTCTTTCCCTTTACCATTTTGGAAGAACCAAAGGTTTGAGATACCTCTCCTCAAATATAACTACTCCCTCAGATTATGTTTCACTTGACACTGACAATTCATTCTCGGTGCTTACAAACTGTATGGAGGGCCATACTTAAGATTGTGCTACTTTATCCATCTCATCACTCAGTGGAATAATTACTACTATCACTAAAATGGCTCCCAAGCAAAACTCCACGACTACTCCGGTTACCAAGAGAGTTAAAAAGACCCTGCGTCTTCCATCAAACCATCCAATGTTATTTCAATGGAGCTCTTATTTCAGGAGATCCGTGCTCTTCAATCCTATCTGGAAGAAACCAACAATAAATTGCAAATATTAAATGATAACTAGTCCCTCATTGATAATAGAGTTATTCATGTGGAGCAAAGACTTAGTAACCTTGAGGATACTTTACATACTCTTTAACCGTTATGATCTGAGGTGTCACAGTGTTAAAATCACGGTGAGAAGTTAGAAAACAGAGGTAGAAGGAACAACCTTTGTATCTATGGACTGAAAGAAGTGGTCGAAGGCACAGGCCCCATTTCATTCTTCCAAACCCTTCTACTTAACATTTTGGACCTTTCGGCTTCCACATTATTGAATATACAACATGCACACAGATTGGGTCACTCTTCTCAACATCCTTCGTCATCACAAAACCTAGGAGGAGTTATCATCTACTTCTTAGAATATGTGGAAGTTCTTCAGGTTATCAAGGCTGCTAAAGCCAAACGTCGAATTTCCTGGCCTAGATCGCAATTTTTCTTTGCACAAGATCTTGCTAAATCCACTGCAGATCGAAGAAAAAGATTTTTAGACATGAGACCAGCTGTTTGATAATTGTATGCTAGATTCGGTCTTTATCATCCATGCCTTTTTAAAGTAACTTATACAAATAAACGACAAAATATGAGGGTCCCTCCCTGTTACAGCATTTTATCGATAGCTGCAGAGGAGAAGAGAAGGCTATCTCAACATTTTATACAACCTGATTTTTATTGCTTTATTGTTCAATATGATTCCTTTTGATAAAACACTTCTGATAAATTAGTTACATTTCATTATGTGTGTTTTGTCTCTTATGTTCGTCCTTATTATGTATATTGTTTCTGCTGTTTTTTACATTTATCCTCTCTTCTCAGGTACTATGTTACATATATGCCCTGAAGATTACTTCATTATTATGTTATGTGGTCTGGTTCTTCCCTTGTTGGCTGTGTCGTGGGACCCGTGCTCACTACGCCACTGGAGTCAAGCTATCCTGGCTGATGACGGCTGATAGCCAGAAACCGGTCCTAGTATGCTTGATTCCGGTCCAGGGAAGACATGGCTTGGCAGTTCGGGCTGGACTGTTCCCATGAGGCACAGGGTCAAGACTGATTTGCATATGGCCATGTCTAAACTGGGGTGGTGTAGTGGGCAAAAGAACGATGGATTTAACCCAGATCTCTTGACTGGGGGAGAATGTCTGCATTGTCAGCATTCCGTCCATCATTTGTTTGTTGTAACGCTTTTCGCCCTAAGTGGGATGGGTATTCCCAGACGTGGGACCCGTGCTCACTACGCCACTGGAGTCAAGCTATCCTGGCTGATGACGGCTGATAGCCAGAAACCGGTCCTAGGATGCTTGATTCCGGTCCAGGGAAGACATGGCTTGGCAGTTCGGGCTGGACTGTTCCCATGAGGCACAGGGTCAAGACTGATTTGCATATGGCCATGTCTAAACTGGGGTGGTGTAGTGGGCAAAAGAACGATGGATTTAACCCAGATCTCTTGACTGGGGGAGAATGTCTGCATTGTCAGCATTCCGTCCATCATTTGTTTGTTGTAACGCTTTTCGCCCTAAGTGGGATGGGTATTCCCAGACGTGGGACCCGTGCTCACTACACCACTGGAGTCAAGCTATCCTGGCTGATGACGGCTGATAGCCAGTAACCGGTCCTAGGATGCTTGATTCCGGTCCAGGGAAGACATGGCTTGGCAGTTCGGGCTGGACTGTTCCCATGAGGCACAGGGTCAAGACTGATTTGCATATGGCCATGTCTAAACTGGGGTGGTGTAGTGGGCAAAAGAACGATGGATTTAACCCAGATCTCTTGACTGGGGGAGAATGTCTGCATTGTCAGCATTCCGTCCATCATTTGTTTTTTTTTGTTTTTTGTTTTTTTTGTTTTTTTGAAACCTTTATTACAGAATGCAAAACATATACAAAGATGGGCCTACAACCTTCAGGCCGGCCGCTAGCAAACAGTGGGAGCATAAAACACAGTTATTAAACACAAGCGGTAAGTGATAAAGGTCCCAGAAGTCGAAGGAAGCGTTGGCGGCCACACCGTCCGGACCCCCAAATGGCGGTTCCATTTTTTATGAGAAACTACAAACAAATCCACAAGGCAGCAAAAGTCAAAGCAGCATTATGAGCTCCCCTGGGGAGGACCCTACCGATCCACAGGAATAGGGGGGGGGGGGCGGGCCGGGACAGAAACAAAGTGAACACGATACCCAGAACCAAGGTAACAAGCAGACTAGGGAGACTGGGCCACTGCCAAATCAGGCGTCAGCGGCGGGGTACAAATCCCGCCACAATAGGAGTTCCAGGGGCCCCACACTTTCACCCATTTCCCAGGCTTACCTCTCGCCACATACACTACCTTCTCCCGAAACATACACCAATCCATGTTGTCCTTCCACACCGAGACCGTTGGTGACCTTTGGGAGCCCCACAATTGTGCTATGTCACGCTTGGCCACCATATATCCCAGAGTCACCCACCACGTCTGCGGCACCGTGTAATCAGTCGGCTCCCACACATTTAGCAGGCATCTCCTAGCCTCGGGAAACAGCGTCACATGCGTGACCGCTTGCAACACCGCATGTACACCACGCCAGAATCGCACCACCTCCGGGCATTCCCACAAAGTATGGAAGAAGGTCCCTAACAAACCACACCCATGCTTACACAGCCCATCCACGGCATATCCCATACGCATCAGACCCGGCCCCGTAACGTAGACCCTGTGGAGTATTTTGAGCTGGACGAAACGAAGGCGGGCCGGTATGGCCACCTCTTTCGGGGAGGCCACCGCAGACACCCAGTCCTCGTCATCCAGCTCCAATCCATCGGCAACCCATGCCTCACGAAGGCCAGTCAGCAGTCCCGAGCGATCGTTGATGAGCTTTTTATAAATCAACGAGATAGTGCCATCCGGTACATGCCCATCTAGCACTCTATCTTCCAGAGGGGAGCACTCCGGGATGGACGCCACATCCGGGAATACAGAACACAGCGCGTGACGAACCTGTACATACCGGAAGTACTCCCTGTCCTGCAACTGGAATTCCGTCTGCAGCACATCCAACGTTTTGAATCCCCCCCTCGTCCAGAGATCGCCCACCCTGCTGATGCCTATCGTGTCCCACTTCTCAAAGCCTTTCGAGGTCCACAAGCAGCCCAATCGCTCAGATGCATACAGTGGCGTCGCCCGGGTCAACCGATCCTTCTACCCCATCGTCAAGTTTGCCGCGTGCCACACCCGTACCGCGACCCGCGTGGGACCCGTCAGACGTGCGTCGAGCGAGCTAGAGTAGAGCGCACGATTATAGTCGCCACCCGGCAGTAACAATTCATCATTTGTTTGTTGTAACGCTTTTCGCCCTAAGTGGGATGGGTATTCCCAGACGTGGGACCCGTGCTCACTACGCCACTGGAGTCAAGCTATCCTGGCTGATGACGGCTGATAGCCAGAAACCGGTCCTAGGATGCTTGATTCCGGTCCAGGGAAGACATGGCTTGGCAGTTCGGGCTGGACTGTTCCCATGAGGCACAGGGTCAAGACTGATTTGCATATGGCCATGTCTAAACTGGGGTGGTGTAGTGGGCAAAAGAACGATGGATTTAACCCAGATCTCTTGACTGGGGGAGAATGTCTGCATTGTCAGCATTCCGTCCATCATTTGTTTGTTGTAACGCTTTTCGCCCTAAGTGGGATGGGTATTCCCAGACGTGGGACCCGTGCTCACTACGCCACTGGAGTCAAGCTATCCTGGCTGATGACGGCTGATAGCCAGAAACCGGTCCTAGGATGCTTGATTCCGGTCCAGGGAAGACATGGCTTGGCAGTTCGGGCTGGACTGTTCCCATGAGGCACAGGGTCAAGACTGATTTGCATATGGCCATGTCTAAACTGGGGTGGTGTAGTGGGCAAAAGAACGATGGATTTAACCCAGATCTCTTGACTGGGGGAGAATGTCTGCATTGTCAGCATTCCGTCCATCATTTGTTTGTTGTAACGCTTTTCGCCCTAAGTGGGATGGGTATTCCCAGACGTTGGACCCGTGCTCACTACGCCACTGGAGTCAAGCTATCCTGGCTGATGACGGCTGATAGCCAGAAACCGGTCCTAGGATGCTTGATTCCGGTCCAGGGAAGACATGGCTTGGCAGTTCAGGCAGGACTGTTCCCATGAGGCACAGGGTCAAGACTGATTTGCATATGGCCATGTCTAAACTGGGGTGGTGTAGTGGGCAAAAGAACGATGGATTTAACCCAGATCTCTTGACTGGGGGAGAATGTCTGCATTGTCAGCATTCCGTCCATCATTTGTTTGTTGTAACGCTTTTCGCCCTAAGTGGGATGGGTATTCCCAGACGTGGGACCCGTGCTCACTACACCACTGGAGTCAAGCTATCCTGGCTGATGACGGCTGATAGCCAGAAACCGGTCCTAGGATGCTTGATTCCGGTCCAGGGAAGACATGGCTTGGCAGTTCGGGCTGGACTGTTCCCATGAGGCACAGGGTCAAGACTGATTTGCATATGGCCATGTCTAAACTGGGGTGGTGTAGTGGGCAAAAGAACGATGGATTTAACCCAGATCTCTTGACTGGGGGAGAATGTCTGCATTGTCAGCATTCCGTCCATCATTTGTTTGTTGTAACGCTTTTCGCCCTAAGTGGGATGGGTATTCCCAGACGTGGGACCCGTGCTCACTACGCCACTGGAGTCAAGCTATCCTGGCTGATGACGGCTGATAGCCAGAAACCGGTCCTAGGATGCTTGATTCCGGTCCAGGGAAGACATGGCTTGGCAGTTCGGGCTGGACTGTTCCCATGAGGCACAGGGTCAAGACTGATTTGCATATGGCCATGTCTAAACTGGGGTGGTGTAGTGGGCAAAAGAACGATGGATTTAACCCAGATCTCTTGACTGGGGGAGAATGTCTGCATTGTCAGCATTCCGTCCATCATTTGTTTGTTGTAACGCTTTTCGCCCTAAGTGGGATGGGTATTCCCAGACGTGGGACCCGTGCTCACTACGCCACTGGAGTCAAGCTATCCTGGCTGATGACGGCTGATAGCCAGAAACCGGTCCTAGGATGCTTGATTCCGGTCCAGGGAAGACATGGCTTGGCAGTTCGGGCTGGACTGTTCCCATGACGCACAGGGTCAAGACTGATTTGCATATGGCCATGTCTAAACTGGGGTGGTGTAGTGGGCAAAAGAACGATGGATTTAACCCAGATCTCTTGACTGGGGGAGAATGTCTGCATTGTCAGCATTCCGTCCATCATTTGTTTGTTGTAACGCTTTTCGCCCTAAGTGGGATGGGTATTCCCAGACGTGGGACCCGTGCTCACTACGCCACTGGAGTCAAGCTATCCTGGCTGATGACGGCTGATAGCCAGAAACCGGTCCTAGGATGCTTGATTCCGGTCCAGGGAAGACATGGCTTGGCAGTTCGGGCTGGACTGTTCCCATGAGGCACAGGGTCAAGACTGATTTGCATATGGCCATGTCTAAACTGGGGTGGTGTAGTGGGCAAAAGAACGATGGATTTAACCCAGATCTCTTGACTGGGGGAGAATGTCTGCATTGTCAGCATTCCGTCCATCATTTGTTTGTTGTAACGTGGATCAGGTTGTGTCATCTTCCTTAAGTGGCATCACCACCCTCAAATGTTTGTGTGTTTTATAGGTATGCTCTTTTTGTTATTTTGTCTTTTATGTTTTCTGTCCTTATCCTTATTTTCTGTTCTCTCTCTGTCAACCTTTCTTTTTCTCTTTATACTTCCATAATAGTATTTTAATCTTTGACTCTTATTCTTACTTACCTTCATCTTTCAAGTTTCACTTATTCTTTTCTTTCTCCATTTTGTTAATACTAAAGTTGATCGTTGATTTACATCACTTTATATCAGAAGACATATTTCTAGCCATTATTATTTAATAGTAATGTTTAATGTTCGCTCTTATCTTCCTGTTGCTCATCTTCTATATTACCTATTTTATTGTTATTTTTCTTATTTACATAACTGCACAATAAGTAATATAATAGTCATTTTGTAGAATTTTTTATAATTTATTTCAACTGTTTTATATGACTTTACGTATAGTAACTTGGAATGTTAAGGTGTTAGGCTCACCAATTAAATGACAAAGAGTACTTACGCACTGAGCCAAATTAAATGTGGATGTTGTTTTATTACAGGAAACGCACAATGTAAATAAAGAGGTTAAAAACGTGTTCATAATTGGGTGGGATATACTTTCTCATCACCAGGAACAGGTAAACGTAATGGTGTATTTATCCTTTGTAAAAAAACAACTTAGCTCTTAAAGTGTTATCACAAGAACTAGACACAGAGGGTCAATGGCTTTTGTTAAATATAACCATCAATAAGATTTCAATGACATTTTTCTATGTTTCCCACCCATATCGACAAATTCATTTTGGCCTAGCATTACTCATAAATTGATATCTATTACAGTTGAACATTTAATTTTTGGAGGAGATTGTAATCTGGAAATGGATGCTTTTTAAGATAAATATTCTAAAAGTACGTTTGTTCCAACTTCTATACATGAATATTTCACTACAGCCATCACCAAAGGGGCCTTGTAGACTCATGGCATCTCTGCAATCCATGCCTACAGGAGTATATCTTCTTCTCCCCAATTCTTTTCCTCAAAATCCAGGATAGACTATGGTTTTGTGTCCAAAGCTCTTTCTCAAAGCATGTTGACTGCAAACATTGTACCATTTTAATTTCAGATCACGCCCAGGTCACTTTAAACTTGGATTTTCTTCCTGCCACTCCCAAAGCAAGGCGTTGGTGACTTTCCTTCTATTAGATGGTAATTTTACTCAGGATTTTCAGGATTTTATTCATGAATTCTTCCTATTGAATGAATCCCTGGAAATCTCTTCTCAAACAGACTGGAACTCCTTTAAAGCTGCTTCAAGATATTTCATTCTTTCTTATGTTTCCACCAAAAAGAAAGTGGCTACGAAGAAGGCCTTAGACATTGTGAATCATATTAAATCATTTGAACAATCCTATTTCTCATCCAAGTCTAAGTCAAGTTTAGATGAATTAATAAAGCTGAATTCGAATTTAACAAAATATCTATAGACAATGCTGCTTCATATCTATTTAAATCAAATGCTAAATATTTTGGGGTCAGAATAAAGCCGGCAAACTTTGTGAAAAAATAATAAACTAAAATTTAAACAATCTTTCGTGATGCTACGATTTCAGAATTAAAAGATAATTACATATTTGCAGAATTTTCTGAATTCTCCAGAACTATATATAATCCAGAAAATCATCCCACTATTTGGATATTAAACATTACCCATCCTCTATTTCTTTTTGTTTAATCTGTTTATTGAGGTTTTTTTAATGCATATTTTTATCTGACCGTATTAAGTTTCTTCACTCACATCATATGTGTACTTCCATTATCAATATAGGGGTGTTACATATCCCCTGACCATGAACACATATAAGAACGACGCATCTGCAGATATCAACTGTAGCTTATGAACACAACCCTTTACTCCCTGTGTCGACATCACACTATTTTTACTTCCAATAACAGCGCATTACAGTAATTTTTATTGCTATTCATACATAGAAGTGCGGGGGTAATTAGCGTACATTATATCTGTATATATATTTTCCATGGTTCTCATTGGATTGAGGGGTAGGTGTTGATTGTGAGATGTGCTGCTCAATTGGTGCTTTGCCTCCATTAAATAGGCACTGCGATCTATCAGCACTATGTTTTCCACCTTGTCCGATAGTTTGATAGCCAAAGAGGTGTCATGCCAGTCCTTTGCTGTGAAGTTCCCCTTGTTCTTATTATTCCACCACTTCTTTCTCAATGTATTTAGATCATCCACGACCAATCTGTGAAATGGATTGATCTTCTTGCCCGGTGGCAGTTGGAGGCAGAACTTTGATCTAGGTTTGCATCCACTTGGTATGGTTGCATCTGTGATGAATCCCATTCGATTCAAATTTGCGGTGTGGGTTGATTTAGTGCTTGCATTTACCCCAATCGGAATGGTGGTGCCTCTTGTTTCCTCTTGTGTTGATGTTCCATTATTCGCTGTTTCCTCTATGTTAGAGGCTTCCCTTCCATTCTCATCGGGGGTGGCATAATGTTGTCAGTTAAGTTACAGATTTCCAGCTATTCAGAGACATGGTTTTTCTTAAATCCAGAGGTCCTCTGGCCCATATTTTCTGAAGTCACGGCCCTCTTTGGTCTTATTAGGAAGTGTTTGTGCAGTTTCAGTTTTCTGATATACTTATATGTCTTGATTCTGACATCTGTGAGGTAGTCATGGGGCAGAATGTAAGTCCTAAATTCAGGATTCCCTCTTGGTTGGGTGTCAGTTGTGTTTTCAAGAGGTTTATGACCAACGGGTTTGTATGTTTATGATCTTTAGACCCACAGCTGCCTTTCCCCCTTCCTCTTCTTTTTGCCCCTCCTTGTCCTGCACCATCTTTTCCTCGGTTCTTTGTGTAGCACCTCCTCCTCCTTGCCGCGTGGTCATGCGGAGTAAACTTATCTCCTTGTGAAAATCCATGCACTCCATAGGTGCTTCATCTGCGCTAGACCCTGCATCCGAGCTCACCTCATTTTCGCTCGGTCGTTCATTTATAGGGTTATCCATTTTCTCTCTCATCTTTATGTGGTCAAATTTCTTCGCAAAAGTATAAATGCGACCACATTGGTAGTCAAGCCTATGCCTTGTGAACCTGCATGCTTTTCTCTCCATTATTTCCTCTTCATATTCATGTAAGTTTTTCTCCATTTTATTTAGGTGGTCCTTCACTGCTTTGTCATCCTTGTGTTTCTCTAGCTCTTTCATCGTATCCACTACTGCAGTTTGCTGTTCCATCTTTCTTTTGGCGTGCCTGATTAACGTGTGCATTAGTTTTATTATGCATTCCTCAGTTTTGCCGCACCATTATTTGATAAGGTCAAAATCCATGTCCTCGTACGTTGGTAGCAGCATTATTCATAAACCTCTGGGTACACTTTTATGCTCAAGGAACCTTCATTAGAGGTGTCATTTCCTACCATTGTTTTGACTTCATTTTCCGCGCTTTCTCCAGATCCCTCACCAATTGTGCTGGCGTTTTTGTCTTTGAGTTCCTGTCTATTGCTTCCTACATTTCCAATGGCAGTCTCACTGAATGAGCGTTACACTGCCTGTTCCCATTTTGCCATTCTCTCATCCAATATCCCTGTATTGATGTTTTCGTTACTTGGTTCTAATGTGCCATTCTGATATGAAAAAGGGTGTATCTATAAATCATTCGCCATGAGTGAGTGACCAATATTCAAATCTGTACTACGCTTCTACTCCTGGTGTTGTGCCGGTGCGTGTTGGGCTCTGCTGGGGGGGGGGCTCATCTTCATTGCCCAAGCCACGCCGCATCTTCCCTTCAACTTCAACATCACCCTGGTGGGAACATCAAGTCCCAGGGGGCAACGCGAGAGAAGCCAGGTGTCGCCAGACGCCGCTAACGAGGGGGAGACACTTCACCATCTATGCGCATAAAGTGCCACCTCTCCCCCGCGGCGCGGGACGCTTCTGCTCCTCGTTTTGTGCCGGTGCGTGTTGGTCTCTGCTGGGGGGCTCATCTTCATTGCCCAAGCCATGCCACATCTTCCCTTCAACTTCAACATCACCCTGGTGGGAACATCAAGTCCCAGGGTGCAACACGAGAGTATGAAGCAAAAGGATCTAATAGGAATACCTACTAGGTACCGTGCACTATTCACAAGTTTGTGTGTAACAAACAATATTGGAACATCAATAATCAAAACTGAATGAATGAGTGTTCTAACACTTTGGGGGATTTATGGTTAAATACAACATGACATACAAAATGGTCAAATTCCAAAGATAAGAAAAAAGTTTTTACAATCCTTATAATGCATTACATTAATCATTCTTAATGTGGCAAACAGAAACTTGAAAACAATGCAATTCAGACAAATAATGAGCGATGCATTTCTTTTTCCACTTTTTAGCGAGCGGCCGAGAAGGGCAAGGCTACTTCTCTTTCGTTTGTTTTTCGACCAAAAAGAGGAGCCACTTATTGCTGAACAAGGTACTGTGTTGATTTCTGATAATCCTCCTTTTACCTGGAGAAAACCCATGCAGTCTAAAGACGTCTAATACTTGCTACTTTGAGGAAAGCTTGTGTTGTACTACTGCCTTTGACATTTGTTTTAGTTGACCTAGAGGAAATACTGTACCTAGCCAAAACATTGACGGTGTAACGATGGGAAAAAGGAAAGCCATGGAAGGAATGGGGGGGCAAATGGAGCTCCTGGCGGGGCGGGCAAGGGGAAAAAGGCGAGAAAAGCCCTTAAGTACGCTGCCAACAATTGTGTGATTGATAGAATTGAGTCTCTAATTACAGAATGCGAAGGGATATTAGAAGCTGAGTTGCCCGCATCTGCTGGTGTTATTAATTCCCCATTTGAGAAGGGTAGTAGCCAATTGCGCCCAGCCATAATAAATTCAATGTTTCAGAAACCCCCCTGCAATCACGCCTCATATTTTTTTTTTTTTTAAAACACTTTATTAAGTTTTTCCATGAGAAGGAGCAATGAGTTACAAATTGCATGAATCACATTAAGTATATATAGGGTAGAGGAGACAATGCAGGCAACATGTGTACACCTGTAAATAATGTAGTACATTCGTCAAGACATTCATAAAATGCCTCAGGACGACCTGAAGTCCTCCAACCAAGTACATTGCTTTGTATTGCATACCCATCCTTCAAGATACTTTACCCACAGGGAAGCAGTGCCCGCCCAATATTCCCCCAACTCCCAATCCCACCCTGAACCCACCTACCATACCAAACCATGCCACAAAAATTCAGTCTGAGGGCCGTAGAGCATTCCCCTGGAGTAGGGGGGGCAAGGGGGAAAGAGAGGAGGGGAAGGAAATTACACCCCACGCATGCGGCAGGGGAAGGAAGACGGCTGAACAGCGCAGCAAGAGGGGAGAACTAGATAAATGAAACCAAGTGAAGTACAGGGGGGGGAGCGCAGATCAACACCCATCGGGAAGTGGCCTCAATCATTCGGGACACGTCATCACCCAGTGCCAGGGGACAGGTTCTATCAATCACCAATCCCAACCGCCGACATGCATCCCGGCTCATACAGGGGGATTCTGGGGAGCGGCCCCTGCAGCCCCCTCCACCTCCCCCACTTCACTCCTAAACAGCTCAGTCAGGTGTGCCCATTCTAGGGATATAGGACGCTTGGGCAGCCCCCGACTCTCCTCGCGGTACAGGGCTCTCGCTCCGCCACCGACCATCTCAACACTTCCTCTCCCCAGGCCTCTACCCGCGGCGGGGCATGAGACTTCCAACGCTGCGTTATCAGGCGCTTTGCCAGCATTAATGTCAGATTGGCAAAACAACGCAACAGTTTCGCTTTAAGGGGGAGCGGTAAAAGGCCCAATAAACAAGCCTCTGCTGCGTCCCAGGAGGGGCGCTCGGTGATTGTACTTAAGATTTGTGTTATTCTACCCCAGTATCCCCGCAGCGCCGGGCAGAGCCACAGCATATGCATCAGGTCGGCATCCGGCGCCGGGCAACGAGGACAGGCCGCAACTGCTGTATTGTACATCTTACTTAGTGTGTGGGGTGTAAGGTAAGCCCTGTGGAGAACAAACAATTGAATAGTCTTCAACTTGCAATTGCGGGACACTTTCTTAGGGTATTCCAGTATAGAGGTCCACTCTCTATCACTAAATGCCCAGGACAAATCTGTTTCCCACCGCAGCCTGTGAGGAGCCAAGGAGATGTGTGTGTGTTCCCGGAGGCCCCGGTACAGCCAACGAACCAGGAAACGCCCATGGCCCATTATGTGAAGGGTTTCTTTGACATGCATTTACCTCTGACACCATTGATCACAAATATGTCTTTTCTCAGCTAGCCTATTTAATGACTGCGAGATTATAAATCAATTGTTACAATCTCTTGTTTGTTTGAAACAGAAAGAACACTACTTCATTTCACAATACACGTGTCCTATACATAAAACAGTGACGAATATTTACATTTTGTACAGTGACTTCATGACATATCATACAACATGGAAAAAGTGCTTTGAACAGACGAAAAAATTATTACATAACAATAATAAGGTGTCCACTTTTGTGTGTCTTTAGGAACTCAAGCCAATTGGCTCCTCAAGTTCTGACTATTAATGTGGTCCTGAGCAGAGTCAGATAATTGTGACGTAATGATTCAGGGGAGCAATAGACTGATTTGCTATTTGGGCTCTCTGGGGGACACTGATGTCTGGTTTGTTCTATCTCAAGCGTGTCTGGATCTCTGCTAGCCAGCAGACGCGTTTCGACCTATGTCGTATTGGACCTATATTGTGTTCATAAGGTCGTCTTCAGGGCTGTTATATGGTTCAAGTGGGACATCTATTCCTGTGGGGACAAAGATATGCCTATTTTAGTTTGTGTACTAAAATGGGTTGTTCTGAAAACATGATTGTTTTGGAAACTTACGTACACTCAGTTGAGGGTTGCTGTTTCGTCTTTGCCTATAATACATAAATAGATCAATGAAGTGAGAGTTTACACTCACTAGTTTGAGTTTGCCTCATTATAATCATTTGCTTAGTTGGTACATACCCTAACCGGCGATTCTTTGAGTAAAGGACCGACGTGCGTGGTTGATCATGTCTTGCTTGCTGTAGCTGATTGCTCTATAAAAAGCAGAAGGTGGAGGGGAGAGTGATTTAATTGTGTAAGAAAGTCCAAGTAATGTGGTTAGTTTTTTGGAATGAAGACATGCCTTATCCGTCTGATTTTGTGCTCTTAGCTTGTTAGTGGCTGCAATGTGGGGGCGTGGCCGCGCTATCTTTGAATTCGAAAGTCTTGACGAACCTGCCCGTGCGTGGTGAAAGGCTGTGGTTACTGGTGCTCGTCCACCTTATTTTTGCGTGCCACGATTGTGTGATGTTGGGGCTTTAAGTGCCGGTTTAGTCTCCCAGGATTATTGCGGACTACAGGCGTGGTGTAGTTGCGTCTCGAATGTCGTAACGATTTTTCTAAGTTAACCGGTGCTTTAGGATATCGTGTGCCCCTTCGAGTCACCGCATGCTTGTGAAGGGACCGCTCGTTTTATCGCATTTCGTACCTTTCTTATGGTGACGGACCGGCTCACTTTATGTTCGGTGTTTTCTTCCTCCACGTCTTCGGCGTTTCCTTTCTTCACGTCTCCGGCATTTGTGAAATGCTTCGTTTTGGTGGTGTGCATTGATTGGTTCTTGTAGAGCTTCCGGCGTGGTTACGCGCGACGTCGTTATGGTAACGGGGGAGTGTTGCTTTAGAGCTCTGTTGTTTGAATCGGAAAGCTTTAACGCGGCGTGTCCATAGGTATTATTATCGCTGTTGAGCATTTCTGTCCTTTTTGCTGTCATGTTTTTATGAGAGAGGCAGAATTTTTTAGCAAATACTCGCTTCTGAGTGAATTGATTCCATTTCTCCAGAGACCAACCTGCTTAATTTCAATGTTTAGTTACCTGATATTGAATAAAGGTTTTTGATGTTTCTCATGTGTTTCAAATTTGTTGCTTGTTTGAATAATTCAGTTGCTTTTGTTGATGGGCGTATCTTCTTCTTCTTGTGTTCAAGCTTCTTTGCTTCGGGAGGAGGTGACAGATGGAACCCTTCTTTTATGTGATGTGTGATACTTCCGTCATCTCGTTTAGCCCGTTTTCGATGGTTCCCAGGAACATGATGGTTTTTGCTTCAATTTTGGATAGTATTGCGTCAACGTTTTTACCTTGAATATGGCGCAGAACTGTCCACTTGAGGTCATTTGGACCATGGTTTTTTTCAATACAATGTGATACCATCGGGGCATTGGGTATTTTGCATTTGATCCTTGAGCGGTGTTGAGAAATGCGATTTTTTACAGATTGGGTGGTTTTCCCGATGTATGCCAATGGGCATGGGCAAAGAACACAGTATATAACGTTGTGTGTGTTACAGTTGGTAAAGTTTTCATGAATTATATATTTCTGCCCATACACAAACTTGGTACCTTCTAATGTGCTATCGCAAGATACACAAGTACCACATTTTCTGTGTCCTTTGATTGGAGGTAGTGAAAGCATGGTCCTCAAGGATGTTGCTGGTTGTTTGAAGGTCGTATTGGCTCGCACCAATTTTTATCGTATACTTGTGTTTTTTTTTAGAGCAAATATTGGTATCTGTGTGAAAGCTGGTATGCTTTTTATTGTATCCCAATTTTTTCGAATGATTTTTTGCATCTCAGTTGTTCGGCCTGAAAATGTCGTGACGCATACAAGGGGTGTACTTTTTTTCTCTGGTCTTGGGGTAAGGAGAGAATCTCTAGGGGTGTACCAAGCCCGTTTTAGTGCCTTCTTGAGGAGTTTTTTGGGGTAATTCCTCTTTAGCAGTTTATCCATTAGTGTGAACGCATTGCTGAAATAGTCATCTTTTTTCGAGCAGTTCCGCCTTATCCTCAGGAACTGGCTGAAAGGAAGGTTTTCACGTAAATTGCGTTGATGGAAGCTTGAAAAGTGGAGGAATGTATTTCTGTCCGTTTTTTTGGTGTAGAGTGTAGTGTATAAATGGCCCTCTTCATGTTTGATTAGGAGGTCCAAAAAGTTCATTTCTGTTTTATTGTAGTTGACTGTAAATTGAATGTTTGGGTTCCTGTTGTTCAGCCAGGCCACAAAGGTTTCTAATGTTTGTTCATCGCCTCTCCATAGAAGGAAAACATCATCGATGTAACGGCGCCACATTTTAATGTGCCCATCGTAGGGGTTGTTATTGTAGACCCATTTTTCTTCGTAGAGAGCCATAAACATTATGGCCATTTCTGGGGCGAAGGGACAACCCATCGCGGTTCCCATGGTTTGTAAAAATTGTGTTTCATTGAAGGTAAAGAAGTTGTATTTCAAGCAGATTTCTGCTAGTTGAATGAGGTAGATCGTTGGTACATTGTGTGGTCGGGTGCGTTTGTCAAGGAACACTTGTAGAGCTTCTAAACCACCCTCTTGTGGAATATTGGAGTACAGACTGACGATGTCAAGAGTCACTAGGATTTCATTTTCTACATCAAAGGGGAAGTTTTCCAGCATGGTAATTGCCTGCATGGTATCTTTGACATAGCTTGGTGTATCGCAGACCAGTGGTTTTAAAAAGGTGTCCACATATTTAGCCGGTCTTTCCAGTATCGAGTTTACTCCCGAAATTATGGGTCTGCCTGGCTGATTGCTAGAGTCCTTGTGTACTTTGGGAAGGACATACATAATGGGTGTCCTTGGATTGTCGTTGATCAAGAATTGTGACTCTTTTCTTGTTAGCCATCCTTCTTCTTTTCCAGTATTTATGATAGGCAGGAGTTTTTCTTTGATTTTCTTGTTCCAATCTTCATTTGTTTTTCTGTAGTATTTAATGTCCGCTAGTTGTCGCTGTACTTCCAGCTCGTATTTTTCTCTCGGCCAGATGACGATTCCACCTCCCTTATCTGCCGGTTTTATTATGAGACACTTGTTGTGTGATAGGTGGTCTAAAGCTTCCATTTCTTTTTTTGTAAGGTTCCATTTAGTGAATGTTTTCTTTTTTTCTAAGTTGTCCAAGTCTCTTAATACATTTTTCTCAAATGTTAAGAGTTCTATTGGCATATTGGATGCGTTGGGAAAAAAAGTCGAGGGATTTTTTAAACCTGAAAAGTTTCGGAATGTCATTTCTTCTCTTTCTTGGAAGAATATTTTGAGTCTCATCTTTCGAAATAATTGAATTATTTCCATTTTGGTTTGGGTGAGGTCTGGTTTCACAGTGGGAATGAATGATAAGCCTTTCTGGAGTACTTTGGTTTCGGCTGTTGAAAGGACATAATTAGATAAGTTGTATATGGAGTCAATTTCTTCCATTACCAGCGGTATACATTCCTCCTGGTTGTGATCTCCCCTTGGTATTGATTTGGTTGGGGATTGTACCATCTGTTTGCTCGTGGTCGGCCTCTCGGTCGGCTATTGCCTCTGTCTAAAAAAGGAGCCGGCTGGTAGAATGGTCTTTGTTGGTTATTTCTAGTGGCCGTAGAGCCCTCACTCTCACTTGAGGTCCCAGAGGAGGATGAGGCGTCCGAGAATGTAAGGAACCTTCTTTTGCTTCTGCCTCCGTATGTGCTGAGAGCTCCGGTGTTTTGAGGCTGTCTGTAATACTCCTTGTCCAAGTATGGGTAGGCTTTGATTTCTGAAAAGTTGGTTATATCTTTTTGTAATTTTAATCTTTTCGCGTCTTCTGTGTTTTTTTTGAAAATCGTGTTTTCTATTTCCAATTTGGACAGGAGATTTTTTGCGTCCTCTATTGCTGAATTGTTTAAGAAGGCTTCTTCCAATTCTTTGATTAATTCTAGTTCTTTTATACTCAAGCGCTCTGCAGTTTTAATTGAGTGGAACATCCAGTCTCTTGAGCATTTAGTGCCGATATGACTGAATCCTTCTAGATATTCTGGTTGATCTGTGAATATTACAGGTATGTTCTTGACTTGTAGTCCAGACGGTATTGTGCCGGCTCTTAGGTGTTCCAGTAATGCTTCACCGTGTAGGGCTGTCCGTATTTGTTTTTTCTTAAGTCTAGTTATTTTTTCCCGGTCTGATTGTTGAGCAAAACTGGTTGGGTTCTTTCCTAGATTGAATGTGGATGGGCGTTTTAAGAGTTCTTCAATGTCCTCCTCTCTAATGCTTAGAGTTTTAGGTTCTGTCATTGATATGTAGGTAGTGGGGTCTGTAAGGGGTTTCTCTGGAGTCTAATTTTATCTGATTTCTGAGTACGTAAGTTTGACTAAAAACAGTGAAATGTTTGGTGATTTTGGACAAGGTTGGTGCGCAAAATGGAGGTGTTCAATTGTGATTTTTTGGCGCCTAGATTGCTTTAGTCTAGGTGGCAAGGGCTTTTATTTCCCTAAGTAGAGAGATTCTACCTATACCCTCGTGGGCCTGGTGCCCACTCTGCATAGAGATACAAAAAATGGGGGAAAGATTCAATAAGGTGTACAAAGGCTGGAATCTATACTAACTTTCTTTGACATGCATTTACCTCTGACACCATTGATCACAAATATGTCTTTTCTCAGCTAGCCTATTTAATGACTGCGAGTTTATAAATCAATTGTTACAATCTCTTGTTTGTTTGAAACAGAAAGAACACTACTTCATTTCACAATACTCGTGTCCTATACATAAAACAGTGACGAATATTTACATTTTGTACAGTGACTTCATGACATATCATACAACATGGAAAAAGTGCTTTGAACAGACGAAAAAATTATTACATAACAATAATAAGGTGTCCACTTTTGTGTGTCTTTGGGAACTCAAGCCAATTGGCTCCTCAAGTTCTGACTATTAATGTGGTCCTGAGCAGAGTCAGATAATTGTGACGTAATGATTCAGGGGAGCAATGGACTGATTTGCTATTTGGGCTCTCTGGGAGACACTGATGTCTGGTTTGTTCTATCCCAAGCGTGTCTGGATCTCTGCTAGCCAGCAGACGCGTTTCGACCTATGTCGTATTGGACCTATATTGTGTTCATAAGGTCGTCTTCAGGGCTGTTATATGGTTCAAGTGGGACATCTATTCCTGTGGGGACAAAGATATGCCTATTTTAGTTTGTGTACTAAAATGGGTTGTTCTGAAAACATGATTGTTTTGGAAACTTACGTACACTCAGTTGAGGGTTGCTGTTTCGTCTTTGCCTATAATACATAAATAGATCAATGAAGTGAGAGTTTACACTCACTAGTTTGAGTTTGCCTCATTATAATCATTTGCTTAGTTGGTACATACCCTAACCGGCGATTCTTTGAGTAAAGGACCGACGTGCATGGTTGATCATGTCTTGCTTGCTGTAGCTGATTCCTCTATAAAAAGCAGAGGGTGGAGGGGAGAGTGATTTAATTGTATAAGAAAGTCCAAGTAATGTGGTTAGTTTTTTGGAATGAAGACATGCCTTATCCGTCTGATTTTGTGCTCTTAGCTTGTTAGTGGCTGCAATGTGGGGGCGTGGCCGCGCTATCTTTGAATTCGAAAGTCTTGACGAACCTGCCCGTGCGTGGTGAAAGGCTGTGGTTACTGGTGCTCGTCCACCTTATTTTTGCGTGCCACGATTGTGTGATGTTGGGGCTTTAAGTGCCGGTTTAGTCTCCCAGGATTATTGCGGACTACAGGCGTGGTGTAGTTGCGTCTCCAATGTCGTAACGATTTTTCTAAGTTAACCGGTGCTTTAGGATATCATGTGCCCCTTCGAGTCACCGCATGCTTGTGAAGGGACCGCTCGTGTTATCGCATTTCGTACCTTTCTTATGGTGACGGACCGGCTCACTTTATGTTCGGTGTTTTCTTCCTCCACGTCTTCGGCGTTTCCTTTCTTCACGTCTCCGGCATTTGTGAAATGCTTCGTTTTGGTGGTGTGCATTGATTGGTTCTTGTAGAGCTTCCGGCGTGGTTACGCGCGATGTCGTTATGGTAACGGGGGAGTGTTGCTTTGGAGCTCTGTTGTTTGAATCGGAAAGCTTTAACGCGGCGTGTCCATAGGTATTATTATCGCTGTTGAGCATTTCTGTCCTTTTTGCTGTCATGTTTTTATGAGAGAGGCAGAATTTTTTAGCAAATACTCGCTTCTGAGTGAATTGATTCCATTTCTCCAGAGACCAACCTGCTTAATTTCAATGTTTAGTTACCTGATATTGAATAAACGTTTTTGATGTTTCTCATGTGTTTCAAATTTGTTGCTTGTTTGAATAATTCAGTTGCTTTTGTTGATGGGCGTATCTTCTTCTTCTTGTGTTCAAGCTTCTTTGCTTCGGGAGGAGGTGACAGATGGAACCCTTCTTTTATGTGATGTGTGATACTTCCGTCATCTCGTTTAGCCCGTTTTCGATGGTTCCCAGGAACATGATGGTTTTTGCTTCAGTTTTGGATAGTATTGCGTCAAAGTTTTTACCTTGAATATGGCGCAGAACTGTCCACTTGAGGTCATTTGGACCATGGTTTTTTTCAATACAATGTGATACCATCGGGGCATTGGGTATTTTGCATTTGATCCTTGAGCGGTGTTGAGAAATGCGATTTTTTACAGATTGGGTGGTTTTCCCGATGTATGCCAATGGGCATGGGCAAAGAACACAGTATATAACGTTGTGTGTGTTACAGTTGGTAAAGTTTTCATGAATTATATATTTCTGCCCATACACAAACTTGGTACCTTCTAATGGTCTATCGCAAGATACACAAGTACCACATTTTCTGTGTCCTTTGATTGGAGGTAGTGAAAGCATGGTCCTCAAGGATGTTGCTGGTTGTTTGAAGGTCGTATTGGCTCGCACCAATTTTTCTCGTATACTTGTGTTTTTTTTTAGAGCAAATACTGGTATCTGTGTGAAAGCTGGTATGCTTTTTATTGTATCCCAATTTTTTCGAATGACTTTTTGCATCTCAGTTGTTCGGCCTGAAAATGTCGTGACGCATACAAGGGGTGTACTTTTTTTCTCTGGTCTTGGGGTAAGGAGAGAATCTCTAGGGGTGTACCAAGCCCGTTTTAGTGCCTTCTTGAGGAGTTTTTTGGGGTAATTCCTCTTTAGCAGTTTATCCATTAGTGTGAATGCATTGCTGAAATAGTCATCTTTTTTCGAGCAGTTCCGCCTTATCCTCAGGAACTGGCTGAAAGGAAGGTTTTCACGTAAATTGCGTTGATGGAAGCTTGAAAAGTGGAGGAATGTATTTCTGTCCATTTTTTTGGTGTAGAGTGTAGTGTATAAATGGCCCTCTTCGTGTTTGATTAGGAGGTCCAAAAAGTTCATTTCTGTTTTATTGTAGTTGACTGTAAATTTAATGTTTGGGTTCCTGTTGTTCAGCCAGGCCACAAAGGTTTCTAATGTTTGTTCATCGCCTCTCCATAGAAGGAAAACATCATCGATGTAACGGCGCCACATTTTAATGTGCCCATCGTAGGGGTTGTTATTGTAGACCCATTTTTCTTCGTAGAGAGCCATAAACATTATGGCCATTTCTGGGGCGAAGGGACAACCCATCGCGGTTCCCATGGTTTGTAAAAATTGTGTTTCATTGAAGGTAAAGAAGTTGTATTTCAAGCAGATTTCTGCTAGTTGAATGAGGTAGATCGTTGGAACATTGTGTGGTCGGGTGCGTTTGTCAAGGAACACTTGTAGAGCTTCTAAACCACCCTCTTGTGGAATATTGGAGTACAGACTGACGATGTCAAGAGTCACTAGGATTTCATTTTCTACATCAAAGGGGAAGTTTTCCAGCATGGTGATTGCCTGCATGGTATCTTTGACATAGCTTGGTGTATCGCAGACCAGTGGTTTTAAAAAGGTGTCCACATATTTAGCCGGTCTTTCCAGTATCGAGTTTACTCCCGAAATTATGGGTCTGCCTGGCGGATTGGTAGAGTCCTTGTGTACTTTGGGAAGGACATACATAATGGGTGTCCTTGGATTGTCGTTGATCAAGAATTGTGACTCTTTTCTTGTTAGCCATCCTTCTTCTTTTCCAGTATTTATGATAGGCAGGAGTTTTTCTTTGATTTTCTTGTTCCAATCTTCATTTGTTTTTCTGTAGTATTTATTGTCCGCTAGTTGTCGCTGTACTTCCAACTCGTATTTTTCTCTCGGCCAGATGACGATTCCACCTCCCTTATCTGCCGGTTTTATTATGAGACTCTTGTTGTGTGATAGGTGGTCTAAAGCTTCCATTTCTTTTTTTGTAAGGTTCCATTTAGTGAATGTTTTCTTTTTTTCTAAGTTGTCCAAGTCTCTTAATACATTTTTCTCAAATGTTAAGAGTTCTATTGGCATATTGGATGCGTTGGGAAAAAAAGTCGAGGGATTTTTTAAACCTGAAAAGTTTCGGAATGTCAATTCTTCTCTTTCTTGGAAGAATATTTTGAGTCTCATCTTTCGAAATAATTGAATTATTTCCATTTTGGTTTGGGTGAGGTCTGGTTTCACAGTGGGAATGAATGATAAGCCTTTCTGGAGTACTTTGGTTTCGGCTGTTGAAAGGACATAATTAGATAAGTTGTATATGGAGTCAATTTCTTCCATTACCAGCGGTATACATTCCTCCTGGTTGTGATCTCCCCTTGGTATTGATTTGGTTGGGGATTGTACCATCTGTTTGCTCGTGGTCGGCCTCTCGGTCGGCTATTGCCTCTGTCTAAAAAAGGAGCCGGCTGGTAGAATGGTCTTTGTTGGTTATTTCTAGTGGCCGTAGAGCCCTCACTCTCACTTGAGGTCCCAGAGGAGGATGAGGCGTCCGAGAATGTAAGGAACCTTCTTTTGCTTCTGCCTCCGTATGTGCTGAGAGCTCCGGTGTTTTGAGGCTGTCTGTAATACTCCTTGTCCAAGTATGGGTAGGCTTTGATTTCTGAAAAGTTGGTTATATCTTTTTGTAATTTTAATCTTTTCGCGTCTTCTGTGTTTTTTTTGAAAATCGTGTTTTCTATTTCCAATTTGGACAGGAGATTTTTTGCGTCCTCTATTGCTGAATTGTTTAAGAAGGCTTCTTCCAATTCTTTGATTAATTCTAGTTCTTTTATACTCAAGCGCTCTGCAGTTTTAATTGAGTGGAACATCCAGTCTCTTGAGCATTTAGTGCCGATGTGACTGAATCCTTCTAGATATTCTGGTTGATCTGTGAATATTACAGGTATGTTCTTGACTTGTAGTCCAGACGGTATTGTGCCGGCTCTTAGGTGTTCCAGTAATGCTTCACCGTGTAGGGCTGTCCGTATTTGTTTTTTCTTAAGTCTAGTTATTTTTTCCCGGTCTGATTGTTGAGCAAAACTGGTTAGGTTCTTTCCTAGATTGAATGTGGATGGGCGTTTTAAGAGTTCTTCAATGTCCTCCTCTCTAATGCTTAGAGTTTTAGGTTCTGTCATTGATATGTAGGTAGTGGGGTCTGTAAGGGGTTTCTCTGGAGTCTAATTTTATCTGATTTCTGAGTACGTAAGTTTGACTAAAAACAGTGAAATGTTTGGTGATTTTGGACAAGGATGGTGCGCAAAATGGAGGTGTTCAATTGTGATTTTTTGGCGCCTAGATTGCTTTAGTCTAGGTGGCAAGGGCTTTTATTTCCCTAAGTAGAGAGATTCTACCTATACCCTCGTGGGCCTGGTGCCCACTCTGCATAGAGATACAAAAAATGGGGGAAAGATTCAATAAGGTGTACAAAGGCTGGAATCTATACTAACTTTCTTTGACATGCATTTACCTCTGACACCATTGATCACAAATATGTCTTTTCTCAGCTAGCCTATTTAATGACTGAGAGTTTATAAATCAATTGTTACAATCTCTTGTTTGTTTGAAACAGAAAGAACACTACTTCATTTCACAATACTCGTGTCCTATACATAAAACAGTGACGAATATTTACATTTTGTACAGTGACTTCATGACATATCATACAACATGGAAAAAGTGCTTTGAACAGACGAAAAAATTATTACATAACAATAATAAGGTGTCCACTTTTGTGTGTCTTTGGGAACTCAAGCCAATTGGCTCCTCAAGTTCTGACTATTAATGTGGTCCTGAGCAGAGTCAGATAATTGTGACGTAATGATTCAGGGGAGCAATAGACTGATTTGCTATTTGGGCTCTCTGGGGGACACTGATGTCTGGTTTGTTCTATCCCAAGCGTGTCTGGATCTCTGCTAGCCAGCAGACGCGTTTCGACCTATGTCGTATTGGACCTATATTGTGTTCATAAGGTCGTCTTCAGGGCTGTTATATGGTTCAAGTGGGACATCTATTCCTGTGGGGACAAAGATATGCCTATTTTAGTTTGTGTACTAAAATGGGTTGTTCTGAAAACATGATTGTTTTGGAAACTTACGTACACTCAGTTGAGGGTTGCTGTTTCGTCTTTGCCTATAATACATAAATAGATCAATGAAGTGAGAGTTTACACTCACTAGTTTGAGTTTGCCTCATTATAATCATTTGCTTAGTTGGTACATACCCTAACCGGCGATTCTTTGAGTAAAGGACCGACGTGCATGGTTGATCATGTCTTGCTTGCTGTAGCTGATTCCTCTATAAAAAGCAGAGGGTGGAGGGGAGAGTGATTTAATTGTGTAAGAAAGTCCAAGTAATGTGGTTAGTTTTTTGGAATGAAGACATGCCTTATCCGTCTGATTTTGTGCTCTTAGCTTGTTAGTGGCTGCAATGTGGGGGCGTGGCCGCGCTATCTTTGAATTCGAAAGTCTTGACGAACCTGCCCGTGCGTGGTGAAAGGCTGTGGTTACTGGTGCTCGTCCACCTTATTTTTGCGTGCCACGATTGTGTGATGTTGGGGCTTTAAGTGCCGGTTTAGTCTCCCAGGATTATTGCGGACTACAGGCGTGGTGTAGTTGCGTCTCCAATGTCGTAACGATTTTTCTAAGTTAACCGGTGCTTTAGGATATCGTGTGCCCCTTCGAGTCACCGCATGCTTGTGAAGGGACCGCTCGTGTTATCGCATTTCGTACCTTTCTTATGGTGACGGACCGGCTCACTTTATGTTCGGTGTTTTCTTCCTCCACGTCTTCGGCGTTTCCTTTCTTCACGTCTCCGGCATTTGTGAAATGCTTCGTTTTGGTGGTGTGCATTGATTGGTTCTTGTAGAGCTTCCGGCGTGGTTACGCGCGACGTCGTTATGGTAACGGGGGAGTGTTGCTTTGGAGCTCTGTTGTTTGAATCGGAAAGCTTTAACGCGGCGTGTCCATAGGTATTATTATCGCTGTTGAGCATTTCTGTCCTTTTTGCTGTCATGTTTTTATGAGAGAGGCAGAATTTTTTAGCAAATACTCGCTTCTGAGTGAATTGATTCCATTTCTCCAGAGACCAACCTGCTTAATTTCAATGTTTAGTTACCTGATATTGAATAAACGTTTGTGATGTTTCTCATGTGTTTCAAATTTGTTGCTTGTTTGAATAATTCAGTTGCTTTTGTTGATGGGCGTATCTTCTTCTTCTTGTGTTCAAGCTTCTTTGCTTCGGGAGGAGGTGACAGATGGAACCCTTCTTTTATGTGATGTGTGATACTTCCGTCATCTCGTTTAGCCCGTTTTCGATGGTTCCCAGGAACATGATGGTTTTTGCTTCAGTTTTGGATAGTATTGCGTCAACGTTTTTACCTTGAATATGGCGCAGAACTGTCCACTTGAGGTCATTTGGACCATGGTTTTTTTCAATACAATGTGATACCATCGGGGCATTGGGTATTTTGCATTTGATCCTTGAGCGGTGTTGAGAAATGCGATTTTTTACAGATTGGGTGGTTTTCCCGATGTATGCCAATGGGCATGGGCAAAGAACACAGTATATAACGTTGTGTGTGTTACAGTTGGTAAAGTTTTCATGAATTATATATTTCTGCCCATACACAAACTTGGTACCTTCTAATGTGCTATTGCAAGATACACAAGTACCACATTTTCTGTGTCCTTTGATTGGAGGTAGTGAAAGCATGGTCCTCAAGGATGTTGCTGGTTGTTTGAAGGTCGTATTGGCTCGCACCAATTTTTCTCGTATACTTGTGTTTTTTTTAGAGCAAATACTGGTATCTGTGTGAAAGCTGGTATGCTTTTTATTGTATCCCAATTTTTTCGAATGATTTTTTGCATCTCAGTTGTTCGGCCTGGCATACAAGGGGTGTACTTTTTTTCTCTGGTCTTGGGGTAAGGAGAGAATCTCTAGGGGTGTACCAAGCCCGTTTTAGTGCCTTCTTGAGGAGTTTTTTGGGGTAATTCCTCTTTAGCAGTTTATCCATTAGTGTGAACGCATTGCTGAAATAGTCATCTTTTTTCGAGCAGTTCCGCCTTATCCTCAGGAACTGGCTGAAAGGAAGGTTTTCACGTAAATTGCGTTGATGGAAGCTTGAAAAGTGGAGGAATGTATTTCTGTCCGTTTTTTTGGTGTAGAGTGTAGTGTATAAATGGCCCTCTTCGTGTTTGATTAGGAGGTCCAAAAAGTTCATTTCTGTTTTATTGTAGTTGACTGTAAATTTAATGTTTGGGTTCCTGTTGTTCAGCCAGGCCACAAAGGTTTCTAATGTTTGTTCATCGCCTCTCCATAGAAGGAAAACATCATCGATGTAACGGCGCCACATTTTAATGTGCCCATCGTAGGGGTTGTTATTGTAGACCCATTTTTCTTCGTAGAGAGCCATAAACATTATGGCCATTTCTGGGGCGAAGGGACAACCCATCGCGGTTCCCATGGTTTGTAAAAATTGTGTTTCATTGAAGGTAAAGAAGTTGTATTTCAAGCAGATTTCTGCTAGTTGAATGAGGTAGATCGTTGGAACATTGTGTGGTCGGGTGCGTTTGTCAAGGAACACTTGTAGAGCTTCTAAACCACCCTCTTGTGGAATATTGGAGTACAGACTGACGATGTCAAGAGTCACTAGGATTTCATTTTCTACATCAAAGGGGAAGTTTTCCAGCATGGTGATTGCCTGCATGGTATCTTTGACATAGCTTGGTGTATCGCAGACCAGTGGTTTTAAAAAGGTGTCCACATATTTAGCCGGTCTTTCCAGTATCGAGTTTACTCCCGAAATTATGGGTCTGCCTGGCGGATTGGTAGAGTCCTTGTGTACTTTGGGAAGGACATACATAATGGGTGTCCTTGGATTGTCGTTGATCAAGAATTGTGACTCTTTTCTTGTTAGCCATCCTTCTTCTTTTCCAGTATTTATGATAGGCAGGAGTTTTTCTTTGATTTTCTTGTTCCAATCTTCATTTGTTTTTCTGTAGTATTTATTGTCCGCTAGTTGTCGCTGTACTTCCAACTCGTATTTTTCTCTCGGCCAGATGACGATTCCACCTCCCTTATCTGCCGGTTTTATTATGAGACTCTTGTTGTGTGATAGGTGGTCTAAAGCTTCCATTTCTTTTTTTGTAAGGTTCCATTTAGTGAATGTTTTCTTTTTTTCTAAGTTGTCCAAGTCTCTTAATACATTTTTCTCAAATGTTAAGAGTTCTATTGGCATATTGGATGCGTTGGGAAAAAAAGTCGAGGGATTTTTTAAACCTGAAAAGTTTCGGAATGTCAATTCTTCTCTTTCTTGGAAGAATATTTTGAGTCTCATCTTTCGAAATAATTGAATTATTTCCATTTTGGTTTGGGTGAGGTCTGGTTTCACAGTGGGAATGAATGATAAGCCTTTCTGGAGTACTTTGGTTTCTGCTGTTGAAAGGACATAGTTAGATAAGTTGTATATGGAATCAATTTCTTCCATTACCAGCGGTATACATTCCTCCTGGTTGTGATCTCCCCTTGGTATTGATTTGGTTGGGGATTGTACCATCTGTTTGCTCGTGGTCGGCCTCTCGGTCGGCTATTGCCTCTGTCTAAAAAAGGAGCCGGCTGGTAGAATGGTCTTTGTTGGTTATTTCTAGTGGCCGTAGGGCCCTCACTCTCACTTGAGGTCCCAGAGGAGGATGAGGCGTCCGAGAATGTAAGGAACCTTCTTTTGCTTCTGCCTCCGTATGTGCTGAGAGCTCCGGTGTTTTGAGGCTGTCTGTAATACTCCTTGTCCAAGTATGGGTAGGCCTTGATTTCTGAAAAGTTGGTTATATCTTTTTGTAATTTTAATCTTTTGGCGTCTTCTGTGCTTTTTTTGAAAATCGTGTTTTCTTTTTCCAATTTGGACAGGAGATTTTTTGCGTCCTCTATTGCTGAATTGTTTAAGAAGGCTTCTTCCAATTCTTTGATTAATTCTAGTTCTTTTATACTCAAGCGCTCTGCAGTTTTAATTGAGTGGAACATCCAGTCTCTTGAGCATTTAGTGCCGATGTGACTGAATCCTTCTAGATATTCTGGTTGATCTGTGAATATCACAGGTATGTTCTTGACTTGTAGTCCAGACGGTATTGTGCCGGCTCTTAGGTGTTCCAGTAATGCTTCACCGTGTAGGGCTGTCCGTATTTGTTTTTTCTTAAGTCTAGTTATTTTTTCCAGGTCTGATTGTTGAGCAAAACTGGTTGGGTTCTTTCCTAGATTGAATGTGGATGGGCGTTTTAAGAGTTCTTCAATGTCCTCCTCTCTAATGCTTAGAGTTTTAGGTTCTGTCATTGATATGTAGGTAGTGGGGTCTGTAAGGGGTTTCTCTGGAGTCTAATTTTACCTGATTTCTGAGTACGTAAGTTTGACTAAAAACAGTGAAATGTTTGGTGATTTTGGACAAGGTTGGTGCGCAAAATGGAGGTGTTCAATTGTGATTTTTTGGCGCCCAGATTGCTTTAGTCTAGGTGGCAAGGGCTTTTATTTCCCTAAGTAGAGAGATTCTACCTATACCCTCGTGGGCCTGGTGCCCACTCTGCATAGAGATACAAAAAATGGGGGAAAGATTCAATAAGGTGTACAAAGGCTGGAATCTATACTGACTTTCTTTGACATGCATTTACCTCTGACACCATTGATCACAAATATGTCTTTTCTCAGCTAGCCTATTTAATGACTGCGAGTTTATAAATCAATTGTTACAATCTCTTGTTTGTTTGAAACAGAAAGAACACTACTTCATTTCACAATACACGTGTCCTATACATAAAACAGTGACGAATATTTACATTTTGTACAGTGACTTCATGACATATCATACAACATGGAAAAAGTGCTTTGAACAGACGAAAAAATTATTACATAACAAAAATAAGGTGTCCACTTTTGTGTGTCTTTGGGAACTCAAGCCAATTGGCTCCTCAAGTTCTGACTATTAATGTGGTCCTGAGCAGAGTCAGATAATTGTGACGTAATGATTCAGGGGAGCAATAGACTGATTTGCTATTTGGGCTCTCTGGGGGACACTGATGTCAGGTTTGTTCTATCCCAAGCGTGTCTGGATCTCTGCTAGCCAGCCAACGCGTTTCGACCTATGTCGTATTGGACCTATATTGTGTTCATAAGGTCGTCTTCAGGGCTGTTATATGGTTCAAGTGGGACATCTATTCCTGTGGGGACAAAGATATGCCTATTTTAGTTTGTGTACTAAAATGGGTTGTTCTGAAAACATGATTGTTTTGGAAACTTACGTACACTCAGTTGAGGGTTGCTGTTTCGTCTTTGCCTATAATACATAAATAGATCAATGAAGTGAGAGTTTACACTCACTAGTTTTGAGTTTGCCTCATTATAATCATTTGCTTAGTTGGTACATACCCTAACCGGCGATTCTTTGAGTAAAGGACCGACGTGCGTGGTTGATCATGTCTTGCTTGCTGTAGCTGATTGCTCTATAAAAAGCAGAGGGTGGAGGGGAGAGTGATTTAATTGTGTAAGAAAGTCCAAGTAATGTGGTTAGTTTTTTGGAATGAAGACATGCCTTATCCGTCTGATTGTGTGCTCTTAGCTTGTTAGTGGCTGCAATGTGGGGGCGTGGCCGCGCTATCTTTGAATTCGAAAGTCTTGACGAACCTGCCCGTGCGTGGTGAAAGGCTGTGGTTACTGGTGCTCGTCCACCTTATTTTTGCGTGCCACGATTGTGTGATGTTGGGGCTTTAAGTGCCGGTTTAGTCTCCCAGGATTATTGCGGACTACAGGCGTGGTGTAGTTGCGTCTCCAATGTCGTAACGATTTTTCTAAGTTAACCGGTGCTTTAGGATATCGTGTGCCCCTTCGAGTCACCGCATGCTTGTGAAGGGACCGCTCGTGTTATCGCATTTCATACCTTTCTTATGGTGACGGACCGGCTCACTTTATGTTCGGTGTTTTCTTCCTCCACGTCTTCGGCGTTTCCTTTCTTCACGTCTCTGGCATTTGTGAAATGCTTCGTTTTTATGGTGTGCATTGATTGGTTCTTGTAGAGCTTCCGGCGTGGTTACGCGCGACGTCGTTATGGTAACGGGGGAGTGTTGCTTTGGAGCTCTGTTGTTTGAATCGGAAAGCTTTAACGCGGCGTGTCCATATGTATTATTATCGCTGTTGAGCATTTCTGTTCTTTTTGCTGCCATGTTTTTATGAGAGAGGCAGAATTTTTTCGCAAATACTCGCTTCTGAGTGAATTGATTCCATTTCTCCAGAGACCAACCTGCTTAATTTCAATGTTTAGTTACCTGATATTGAATAAAGGTTTTTGATGTTTCTCATGTGTTTCAAATTTGTTGCTTGTTTGAATAATTCAGTTGCTTTTGTTGATGGGCGTATCTTCTTCTTCTTGTGTTCAAGCTTCTTTGCTTCGGGAGGAGGTGACAGATGGAACCCTTCTTTTATGTGATGTGTGATACTTCCGTCATCTCGTTTAGCCCGTTTTCGATGGTTCCCAGGAACATGATGGTTTTTGCTTCAGTTTTGGATAGTATTGCGTCAACGTTTTTACCTTGAATATGGCGCAGAACTGTCCACTTGAGGTCATTTGGACCATGTTTTTTTTCAATACAATGTGATACCATCGGGGCATTGGGTATTTTGCATTTGATCCTTGAGCGGTGTTGAGAAATGCGATTTTTTACAGATTGGGTGGTTTTCCCGATGTATGCCAATGGGCATGGGCAAAGAACACAGTATATAACGTTGTGTGTGTTACAGTTGGTAAAGTTTTCATGAATTATATATTTCTGCCCATACACAAACTTGGTACCTTCTAATGTGCTGTCGCAAGATACACAAGTACCACATTTTCTGTGTCCTTTGATTGGAGGTAGTGAAAGCATGGTCCTCAAGGATGTTGCTGGTTGTTTGAAGGTCGTATTGGCTCGCACCAATTTTTCTCGTATACTTGTGTTTTTTTTAGAGCAAATATTGGTATCTGTGTGAAAGCTGGTATGCTTTTTATTGTATCCCAATTTTTTCGAATGATTTTTTGCATCTCAGTTGTTCGGCCTGAAAATGTCATGACGCATACAAGGGGTGTACTTTTTTTCTCTGGTCTTGGGGTAAGGAGAGAATCTCTAGGGGTGTACCAAGCCCGTTTTAGTGCCTTCTTGAGGAGTTTTTTGGGGTAATTCCTCTTTAGCAGTTTATCCATTAGTGTGAATGCATTGCTGAAATAGTCATCTTTTTTCGAGCAGTTCCGCCTTATCCTCAGGAACTGGCTGAAAGGAAGGTTTTCACGTAAATTGCGTTGATGGAAGCTTGGAAAGTGGAGGAATGTATTTCTGTCTGTTTTTTTGGTGTAGAGTGTAGTGTATAAATGGCCCTCTTCATGTTTGATTAGGAGGTCCAAAAAGTTCATTTCTGTTTTATTGTAGTTGACTGTAAATTGAATGTTTGGGTTCCTGTTGTTCAGCCAGGCCACAAAGGTTTCTAATGTTTGTTCATCGCCTCTCCATAGAAGGAAAACATCATCGATGTAACGGCACCACATTTTAATGTGCCCATCGTAGGGGTTGTTATTGTAGACCCATTTTTCTTCGTAGAGAGCCATAAACATTATGGCCATTTCTGGGGCGAAGGGACAACCCATCGCGGTTCCCATGGTTTGTAAAAATTGTGTTTCATTGAAGGTAAAGAAGTTGTATTTCAAGCAGATTTCTGCTAGTTGAATGAGGTAGATCGTTGGTACATTGTGTGATCGGGTGCGTTTGTCAAGGAACACTTGTAGAGCTTCTAAACCACCCTCTTGTGGAATATTGGAGTACAGACTGACGATGTCAAGAGTCACTAGGATTTCATTTTCTACATCAAAGGGGAAGTTTTCCAGCATGGTGATTGCCTGCATGGTATCTTTGACATAGCTTGGTGTATCGCAGACCAGTGGTTTTAAAAAGGTGTCCACATATTTAGCCGGTCTTTCCAGTATCGAGTTTACTCCCGAAATTATGGGTCTGCCTGGCGGATTGCTAGAGTCCTTGTGTACTTTGGGAAGGACATACATAATGGGTGTCCTTGGATTGTCGTTGATCAAGAATTGTGACTCTTTTCTTGTTAGCCATCCTTCTTCTTTTCCAGTATTTATGATAGGCAGGAGTTTTTCTTTGATTTTCTTCTTCCAATCTTCATTTGTTTTTCTGTAGTATTTATTGTCCGCTAGTTGTCGCTGTACTTCCAACTCGTATTTTTCTCTCGGCCAGATGACGGTTCCACCTTCCTTATCTGCCGGTTTTATTATGAGACTCTTGTTGTGTGATAGGTGGTCTAAAACTTCCATTTCTTTTTTTGTAAGGTTCCATTTAGTGAATGTTTTCTTTTTTTCTAAGTTGTCCAAGTCTCTTAATACATTTTTCTCAAATGTTAAGAGTTCTATTGGCATATTGGATGTGTTGGGAAAAAATGTGGCGCTGTTACATCGATGATGTTTTCCTTCTATGGAGAGGCGATGAACAAACATTAGAAACCTTTGTGGCCTGGCTGAACAACAGGAACCCAAACATTCAATTTACAGTCAACTACAATAAAACAGAAATGAACTTTTTGGACCTCCTAATCAAACATGAAGAGGGCCATTTATACACTACACTCTACACCAAAAAAACGGACAGAAATACATTCCTCCACTTTTCAAGCTTCCATCAACGCAATTTACGTGAAAACCTTCCTTTCAGCCAGTTCCTGAGGATAAGGCGGAACTGCTCGAAAAAAGATGACTATTTCAGCAATGCGTTCACACTAATGGATAAACTGCTAAAGAGGAATTACCCCCAAAAAGTCCTCAAGAAGGCACTAAAACGGGCTTGGTACACCCCTAGAGATTCTCTCCTTACCCCAAGACCAGAGAAAAAAAGTACACCCCTTGTATGCGTCATGACATTTTCAGGCCGAACAACTGAGATGCAAAAAATAATTCGAAAAAATTGGGATACAATAAAAAGCATACCAGCTTTCACACAGATGCCAATATTTGCTCTAAAAAAAAACACAAGTATACGAGAAATATTGGTGCGAGCCAATACGACCTTCAAACAACCAGCAACATCCTTGAGGACCATGCTTTCACTACCTCCAATCAAAGGACACAGAAAATGTGGTACTTGTGTATCTTGCGACAGCACATTAGAAGGTACCAAGTTTGTGTATGGGCAGAAATATATAATTCATGAAAACTTTACCAACTGTAACACACACAACGTTATATACTGTGTTCTTTGCCCATGCCCATTGGCATACATCGGGAAAACCACCCAATCTGTAAAAAATCGCATTTCTCAACACCGCTCATGGATCAAATGCAAAATACCCAATGCCCCGATGGTATCACATTGTATTGAAAAAAAACATGGTCCAAATGACCTCAAGTGGACAGTTCTGCGCCATATTCAAGGTAAAAACGTTGACGCAATACTATCCAAAACTGAAGCAAAAACCATCATGTTCCTGGGAACCATCGAAAACGGGCTAAACGAGATGACGGAAGTATCACACATCACATAAAAGAAGGGTTCCATCTGTCACCTCCTCCCGAAGCAAAGAAGCTTGAACACAAGAAGAAGAAGATACGCCCATCAACAAAAGCAACTGAATTATTCAAACAAGCAACAAATTTGAAACACATGAGAAACATCAAAAACCTTTATTCAATATCAGGTAACTAAACATTGAAATTAAGCAGGTTGGTCTCTGGAGAAATGGAATCAATTCACTCAGAAGCGAGTATTTGCTAAAAAATTCTGCCTCTCTCATAAAAACATGACAGCAAAAAGGACAGAAATGCTCAACAGCGATAACAATACATATGGACACGCCGCGTTAAAGCTTTCCGATTCAAACAACAGAGCTCCAAAGCAACACTCCCCCGTTACCATAACGACGTCGCGCGTAACCACGCCGGAAGCTCTACAAGAACCAATCAATGCACACCACCAAAACGAAGCATTTCACAAATGCCGGAGACGTGAAGAAAGGAAACGCCGAAGACGTGGAGGAAGAAAACACCGAACATAAAGTGAGCCGGTCCGTCACCATAAGAAAGGTACGAAATGCGATAACACGAGCGGTCCCTTCACAAGCATGCGGTGACTCGAAGGGGCACACGATATCCTAAAGCACCGGTTAACTTAGAAAAATCGTTACGACATTGGAGACGCAACTACACCACGCCTGTAGTCCGCAATAATCCTGGGAGACTAAACCGGCACTTAAAGCCCCAACATCACACAATCGTGGCACGCAAAAATAAGGTGGACGAGCACCAGTAACCACAGCCTTTCACCACGCACGGGCAGGTTCGTCAAGACTTTCGAATTCAAAGATAGCGCGGCCACGCCCCCACATTGCAGCCACTAACAAGCTAAGAGCACAAAATCAGACGGATAAGGCATGTCTTCATTCCAAAAAGCTAACCACATTACTTGGACTTTCTTACACAATTAAATCACTCTCCTCTCCACCCTCTGCTTTTTATAGAGCAATCAGCTACAGCAAGCAAGACATGATCAACCACGCACGTCGGTCCTTTACTCAAAGAATCGCCGGTTAGGGTATGTACCAACTAAGCAAATGATTATAATGAGGCAAACTCAAACTAGTGAGTGTAAACTCTCACTTCATTGATCTACTTATGTATTATAGGCAAAGACGAAACAGCAACCCTCAACTGAGTGTACGTAAGTTTCCAAAACAATCATGTTTTCAGAACAACCCATTTTAGTACACAAACTAAAATAGGCATATCTTTGTCCCCACAGGAATAGATGTCCCACTTGAACCATATAACAGCCCTGAAGACGACCTTATGAACACAATATAGGTCCAATACGACATAGGTCGAAACGCGTCGGCTGGCTAACAGAGATCCAGACACGCTTGGGATAGAACAAACCAGACATCAGTGTCCCCCAGAGAGACCAAATAGCAAATCAGTCTATTGCTCCCCTGAATCATTACGTCACAATTATCTGACTCTGCTCAGGACCACATTAATAGTCAGAACTTGAGGAGCCAATTGGCTTGAGTTCCCAAAGACACACAAAAGTGGACACCTTATTATTGTTATGTAATAATTTTTTCGTCTGTTCAAAGCACTTTTTCCATGTTGTATGATATGTCATGAAGTCACTGTACAAAATGTATATATTCGTCACTGTTTTATGTATAGGACACATGTATTGTGAAATGAAGTAGTGTTCTTTCTGTTTCAAACAAACAAGAGATTGTAACAATTGATGTATTAACTCGCAGTCATTAAATAGGCTAGCTGAGAAAATACATATTTGTGATCAATGGTGTCAGAGGTAAATGCATGTCAAAGAAAGTTAGTATAGATTCCAGCCTTTGTACACCTTATTGAATCTTTCCCCCATTTTCTGTATCTCCATTATGTGAAGGGAGCGCAGGAGGTGGAATGTTGAGGGTTCTACAGGTGTTGCCTGCCACTGCGCCCGTATATACCGGGAAATCGCCGCATGGAGCAGAAACTGGGTATCGGGTACTCCATTTACCCTCACAAAGTCCACGTGTGGCATCAAACTGCCTTCCTGAAAAAAGGCTCCTATTGTCTCCACCCCCTGTTGTGTCCAATTCCGTAATCGCCCGGCAATCAGAATTCCCTGCCTCGTGGGGAGGCCACACAACGGCATATTGGGAGAATATGGATTTTGGATTTTAGCATACTTACATGCCCTCGTCCAATAGTGAAGCGCTACCTTCAGGAGGGCCTAGGGGCACCGGGGCACAACAGTGACTGCAAGGTACCACGCGCCAGCTGGGTCGGAGTGTAACCGATTTCAAACAGGTTTTTCGCGGCCAGCCAGTAGGCCAACCACTGCAGCTGACCGGCAATGCAATATGCCCTAAAGTCGGGTGCTCCCACACCACCGGCACCGCTCGGGAGCCGCAGCTTAGCTAATGCCACCCTGCGCCTCCCTGGACCCCAGATCAGCGAGGTCAGCAGTACATCCAACTCTCGAAAGATCCAAGTGGGGTATACCACCGGGATGTTGACGAAATGGTAAAGCAGGTGAGGCAGCATCACCATCTTAGATATCGCTACTCGTCCCACGATGGTAAGGGGCAATGTATTCCAAAATGTAATTTGGGAACGTATGGAAGAGATTGTGCATACCAGATTACCTGCTATGACATCCGGCACTGACCCAAAGATATGAATCCCCAAGTACTTAAAAGTGACTGGTGCCACCCTGAAGGACAAGGGCCCAAAACGGAGCTCCGGAGCCCTGAGCGCGCCACTAAAGGAATAGGCTATGTACTTAGAAGCATTGAGGTGGAATCCGGAAACCTCCCCGAAGAGAAGAAAAAGATCCGCCACTTCCCTCGTGTCGGCCTGAAGATCACGAAAATACAGCAGCATGTCGTCTGCGTAAAGCGAGACTGAATGCAGGACACCCTCCATCAGAATGCCATGGGGGATCATGGCCCGCCTAAGGTTCTGGGCCAAAGGTTCAAGCGCCAAAACAAACAAGATAGGCGATAATGGGCAGCCCTGGCGCGTACCCCGAAAAATAGGGTAGGCTGAGGAGATTATCGAACCTGTCTTCGCCCTGGCTGTGGGGGCGGTGTAGAGCAGCCGAATCCAGGCACATAGTTCTGGGGGAACGCCCATTTTAGCCAACACTGCCAGCATATAGGACCAACTTAGAGTGTCGAATGCCTGCGATATGTCCAAGGATAGACACCCTGCCCCCGCTGGACGGAGCCCGGAGGCATGCAGGATGGCGTGAAAGCGCCGAAGATTCAGCGACGTACTCCGCCGTGGGACAAAGCCGCATTGGTCTGTATGGATCAGCCGCGAAAGAAGCGGGAAAAGGCGGTTAGCAAGGAGTTTACTAAGAATCTTATATTCTGTATTCAGGATTGATAGAGGCCGGTAGGATGACATATCTAAGGGATCTTTATCTGGCTTTGAGTGATGTCATATAGAGTTGAAGTAGTTTGGGGATTAATAGAGGAGAGAAAGTGGAGTAAAATTCGATGGGTAGCCCGTCAGCGCCAGGGGTCTTCCCAAGGGCTAAGGACTTAATAGCTACACTGATCTCGGCCGGAGTAATCAGCGCTTTTAAGTCGTGGATTTCTGCTGCGGATAGCACTGGTAAGTTCGCCTGCGCCAAAAACTCAGTCACAGCGTCTGCGCCTGGCGCTGGATGCGCCCCATAGAGTGTCTTGTAATGGGTCCGAAACGCCAAGTTGATCCCCAATTGGGTCTGGATTTGTCCGTGTTGTGCGGTGTTAATAACCAGAATGGGAGTAGGGCAGGCTGGGGGGGGCAATCAGCCGCGCTAATAACGTGCCCGCTCTGTCAGCTTCCGAGTGCGTACCCTGAGTGTACCAATCACGCCTCATATAGTAGTGAGGCTCGTCTTTCGAAGGCAGGGCAGCGGGAAGATATTTCCCCCAGCATACTAATTCAGTGGCCCTCGATGCTGCAGGTCATTTAGAGCCTTCCGTTACCATCTGTTCTAATCGATTTGCAGCATTAGCGGATGTGCCCGATTGTGTTGGGGAGACAGTACCTCAATGTCTTATTCTAAGCCTTACTAAGAGTTCCACCGAGATAGTTGAAACTGGTGCTTCCATACCTCAAGACCCTATGCAGATTGTCAACTTATTTAGGATGGAAATAGGCGAGTCATAACATACAAAGGTCCCTCTTTCCCTTCCACAGCACCCGCCAACCAGGCCCACAAGGCCCCTATTCATAGACAGGTGGGTCCCTCCCAAGCTATCACACCTAACAGTCAGTCTAAACAACCTCCTTTTCAAGCTAATACTAAACACATTAGATCCAATAACATATCAGTAAACTTACGCTTGTGCCCCAAAGATTCTTGACAATCAGGTAAACCATCTACTTTCCCCCTTGCACAAACGTGAACAGTCTTCATGGTCAACGTCCCCAAGCTCGCTTCGCTTGGTGGCTACGAAAAAGAAGACTCTTTAAAAAACAAGTCCATACATTGGATGCGCCATGTCAGGGGTTGCCGAGGGGAAGACATAGTCAGGGCACAGAGAGGCATGTCCTATAATCAATCCTTGGACTGCATCGAACTTACCCTGGCTACGCCTGATCCGGCTGAAAATCTTTAGGCATTAGAATACCGGACTTGCCCTCCGGGCCCTCCGGGCCCTCCAGGCTCTTCAGCTATTCTTTTTAGACGTTTCCCAACAACTGCTGCTGTTAGGGTACAGGATAGCACATTAATGCTGCCCGCTGAAGGGGGGACCTCACTAGAAGCTATTGATTGACTGAGAACAGATCCTATTTTACACCTTGAATCGCAACCTATTCTTTCCAACAGCAATTTAAGTACCCTTCTGAGTATACAGCGACCAACTGCTCTTGATCAATCATTTACTAGCTCGAGTCTCACTGACTACACTAGCTACCATGCCAACAAGCTGAGGGATCAGAGGGCAGTTATATATATGGACACCTATATGGACACTACTGGTGCTTCCCCTGTTTCATTGTCCCAGACCCAAGAAACTCTCCTATGCGAGCCAGCCCCCATTCCTGCCCCTTACTCCCAGCTTAAGATCACTTCTTGGAATGTTGCCAGGCTTTATAGTAAACTGTTATTGCCCGACTGGAACTAACTAATAGAAGGTCAAGACATTTGTCTTTTCCAAGAAACCTAGAGGTTAGTTCCTCTCTGCAAGTCCGGTTATACTTGTTTTTTACACCAGCTGTTACCATGGGGAGAGGGCGCCCCTCGGGAGGCCTTATTATTTGGGTTAGTATTGCTCTGGGCTGCAGAATCACTGAACGTCGTTGTGAGAGCCCAGACATAATGAGTCTCACTATTAACGGAAACCGAGGAGGTATAATTCTTGAGTTTAATGTATATGTAAGGGGGACGACAGGGGGAGTTCCCTCATCTACTGTCTCATCTTTGGAGCAGGAGTTAACTAGTTGCCCATCTGACTCACATCTTGTGATTGCTGGAGACTTTAATTGTACGTTTGAACCTCTTAGCCTGGAGGGCATGCTGGGGCTAGAGGAAGACGATGCAAGATGAGGTATCCCACGCTTAAGTATATCCCCCATTAAAAGATGGTCTTGGGTTGCAATTCAGTTGAACGCACTTACTTTTGAATTTGGGTTAAGAGCTGCCAAAGGAAGAACACTGTCAGATGCTGCAGGGGCCTGCACATATAACAGAGTCAGTTGCCCTTCTCGCATTGACTACATCTTAATAGATGTAAATCTTTGGAGAAGCATGATTGACATGGAAATAGTCCCTACTATCGACAGTGACCACAATCCACTTTGCTTGATCATGAAGGTCCCCTGGTCTCCCTCTCGCCCCGTCTCTGGTGTAAGCACTACTATGTCGACTAAGGAAGTGGCTCCATCTAACTGCAGAAGATATCTCAAATGGCCTAAAGTTGTTGCTAATGAATTAAAAATGACTGGTATCAAACGGATTTTGAAAGAAAATATTGTTGATTTAGGAGGCATCTTGCAAATTTGACGCTCCAGAGAAGGTTTTAGGCATCTATATGAGAACTGTAGAGCAGATGGGGTCTTTCTTCCAAATCACAACCCCCTTAATGTGAGACCAAAAAGTGGGCAGACATGGTTCTCTAAGGACTGTAGACAAAAAAGGAAAGCTCTAGTCCTTGCTATTAAAAGTAAAAACTGTCCTTGGGTCCAACTTGCTAGGAAGAAGTACAAAGCAGCTTTGCTCTGTGCTAAACTGAAGTAGGGAAGAATCCCACTGGCAGGATCTGAAGGACGCCAGCTTAGCAAAGGATGCTAATTTATTTTGGAATCTTGTCAGGGGGCGAATAGAAACGACCCTGGCTTAGTTCCTAACCATATTTTGAGCCAGGATTGGTTTGATCATTTTAGGAAACTCTCTACGGGGGCAGATGCAATAGGCTAGGAAGGGCCATATGATCAGCTTACCACCCACCTCACCCCAAATACTTGCGATCACTTTACGCTAAATGAAGTAGAAGCGGCTATTAAAAGAATAGTACCAGCAAAAGCTCCAGGTCCAGATGGTCTTCATGGGACCTATTTCTTGCGGATCCCCGTAATTGGGCAAGATATATCACGCATTTAATTAATTCCTTCTCTAATGGATGCCCTATACCCAAATCGTGGAAGGGTGCCGAGGTGGTGCCAATTTTCAAAAAGGGAGCCAGGGAGGACCCTGCCAACTACCGACCTATTAGTTTGATTGATGCTATCATTGGCAGAATGTTGCTGCAGAGAATCCAACTTTGGGCCGAGGACGAGGACGTCCTCTCCCATTCTCAGGCGGCATTCAGGGCCAATACCAGGACGGTTGACCAGGCGTTAGGCTGCTTCTCCTCTATTGGAAGGTAGTCGTGATAGGTAAAGGCAGTCTTTATCTTGCTTTTTTTGACCTGAAGACTGCTTTTGACCTGGTCCCCCAGGATCGGTTGTGGCAAGTCCTGGGTGAGATGGGCATCCCTCCGTTAATACTTAACTTGCTGATATGATTGCACAAGGGTAATTATGCACAAGTGAGATGGGGGTCACAAGAGCAAAAAACCGACATGATTCCTGCGAATAGGGGAGTACGCCAGGGCTCTGTTATGGTGCCCACCCTGTTCTCCTTATATGTGAATGGGGTGGTTAGCATTCTTCAGGAAATTCCAGCTGATGCTCCGTCCCTGACAGGAGATAGGGTACCTACCCTCCTGTTTGCAGACAATACACTGTTGATTTCTAAGACCCCAGAAGGGTTACAAAGACTCCTGGACAGGTTTCAGATCTTCTGCAACTACAGGGGGCTGGTTATCAACACCTCTAAGACCAAATTGATGACACTCAACCCCTATAAGTCTTTTAGGCATACTTTTACCATGGGTGGAACACGCCTGGAGAGAGTTAGCACGTTCGATTACCTAGGTATTCGACTCTCCGAAACAATGCACTGGAAAGCCCACATTAACAAGATGCTCCTGAACCATAAACATGTGGCTGGGGCAATAGGTAGAGAACATCGCTCCTCACAGAGCAGACCTGTTGCCCCGGCGCTCACAATTTATGCCGCAAAGGCAGTTAGCGCGGCCATTTATGGCACCGAACGGTGTGGTTTTGAAAATGTAGAAGAGATCTGTAGATCCTAACATAAGTTCCTAAGAGAACTAGTGACCCTTCCTCGAAACGCACCACTCAAACCCCTGATGAGCTATATGGGTAGACGCTCTTTTAGAGACATTGCCAGATTACGACCTTTGCTTTTTTGGGGACGTCTACTGCGGACTGTCGAACTCACTAAATATGCTGCTGCATTTACAGAGGTAATTAATTTAGACAGTAATCACAGGGTCAGCTGGCTAAATAATGTTAAGAAATTAGTATCCCCCAAGGCCTTAAAGAATCCTGGGAAGGCCAGAACCCACCTAGTAAGGCTGACCTTAAAAGAACATATTGGGCCTGGGTTGATACACAGGAACTCAGTAATCCCAAAGCAGGAAGGCTGACAGAAGATTTTTATCAGCACAAGCAGCACATACGTCTGGAACCATATTTAGATCTTATCCAGAGACCAAGAGATAGGGCGCTCTACATACAGTTTAGGGTTGGCTCCCTCTTAGTTCGCAAACTAATTGCAAAGTGGAGCCCCCCCTTATCAGACAATTGCGGGCTGTTGCGAGGCACCGAAAGAAAGTTTGGCCCACCTCATGTTTGCATGTCCAGCATATACCCGAGCTAGATCCAGATGGTTAAAACCCATCTGTACACAACTGGGCACTTCTGATCATTGTGCAGCTCTGCGAATTCTGAAATCAGATCCAAGAACCCTTTTTGCTTGTGGTGTGGCAAAGTACCTTTTCTGCATTTGGTTTGTCAGGTCCAAATTCTTATGCTGGGAGGTCTGATATTACACTATGGTCTTTTAATTATATTTTATAATTGTCTTCAAATAGCCCAAATAAGATGAAATGCATTGTCACTTTATTTAATTGATTTTTTATATATATCGATGCTATTTTACTATTTGTTGAATTAATCTTCCATCTTGATTTTGGGATTAGCCCGTTATTGCTTATAATCATCAACGAAATGAAAAAATGCTAATATACTATGCCCAGATGGAATTTACATACCTAGATATTAATAATGTTTTTATGATAACTTGTATCTTTTATTGTTGGATTGCAAGAATGATGATGCTTTTATGATACTTGTTATCGAAATAAAGCTATTTGACTGACTGACTGACACATTCTGATAGGAAAAAGGTTGTATCTATAATTCATTCGCCATGAGTGAGTGACTAATATTCAAATCTGTATCCTTGCACTTAAGTTGTCAATTGCTTGACCTCTTGACTCTCATTGTAGTCTGCCCAGCAGAGTTAGTCTATTCGAACAGTTTCTCAGTCAGAGTCCCCTTAAGATTTCAGTCGGGACTTGGATAGCTTCCCTTTCACCCGTTGCGGCACGGAGATAAAGCGCCGTCAGCTTCAGCCTAATCATTATTCATCCCTGGGTAATTCTTTTAAGGGCTGGTGCTACACCGTTCCTTTATAGATGATAAATGCTTGGCGTTCGAGAGTTGCTTGTCCCCTTCAGGCAGGTCCATATCCACCCCATACACCCTCCAGAGCCTGTGCTGACCTTCCATCTCCACTTATCATCTCTGTGATGGAGGGCCAAGGCATATACCGTTCCTTTTCAAAATTTCTCCTATATCAAGCCATGCTTCTGCAACCATGCGATATGGCAGGACCAAGCATTCAAAGATGTTCCACAGCCATATTCTTCATGCATACGAATTTATTCAGTGCAAAAATAGAGCAAAAACTCAGTAAGTGCATGAAAATACAAAAGATAAAGTTTCAACAGCCGACGTGTTTCGGCGTGAAGCCTCCTACTAGGCCTGTATAGCCATCATGGCACAAAATGCTTTCTTTTATTGTTCTATCTCCATTTCATTGCACAGTTGAACACTAGAGCGGTAAGTTATATGAAGAGTAACTCCTGCTCGCCGCCATGACAATGTGCACCCTCGCCTTTTATCCTCAATTAACAGTACAAACTTCCACATTTGCATTTATGGATACATTGCTATAAGCCTCGTTCATGTTACATTAACAGCATACCGGGCCTCTTTATACATTGTTCCTTTTAACATTTGTTCACACTGTTACATCGCTATAATTCTGGTTAGTTTTACAATTGCAGCGTAACAGGTCTCTTCGTACATTGTTAGTTCTGAAATTTTCTCAATGTTGTTGATTTTATCATAAGCCCCATCTCGTAATTTTGTGATGTTTTATTAATTATCTTTCCACATTTGTTTCAATTAATGTGTACAATATATCCATTATTTCACTTGATATGTTCAATGAAAAACTTTCCATTCTATTGCACCTGCTCATTTGCATATACTGTACATTCCTGATCAGTTTTCAAACTCGTCACCCATATGTGTGTTGTCCACTGGGTTTCATCCAATGCTCGTCTCCATACATATAACAATTAATATATGATTTCACAAGTGGTCATATTCATACATTTATTGCACTATTCCTGACATTGTCCACCTTGTCGATTCCAATTTGTGCACATTCACTAATCGTGTTAGAAATAAAATGTTTCACTATTTCATGCACCCCTCCTATTTTAAGGTCCTCGAGAGTGTGCCTAAAATTTCAATTAACCCATATTTGTGTATCACTGATAATATTTAGGGTCCAATGGGGGGTGATTTATACACATATTAATCAGAGCATATAAAAGTGACATGTGCTAAAGTGCTATTAAGCCATGGTTACCTACTTGGAACTTAAGAAAGTGGCATGTGCTAAAGGGCAGATGCATCGTAATGTTTTCCAATGTCCATCCATGTTGTTCCTCTATCCTGAGGGCACCCCCTGCCTCCTTATTGGTTTAAGCATGACAAAATGATATGTGCTAAACTGTGGTTGCATCATAACCTTGCTGTTCATTTGCACCTTCGGACTTCATAAAGCGACAAGTGCTAAGGTAAAATCTACTGGATTGTGCCCTAAATAATGATATTTGTAATGGCGCACATAGGCATTTGACTTGTTTAGACTACCTGAAAATGTTACTGTCTATTGATTCATTCGGGCTGGGTAAAGTGACAAGTGGTAAGGTGCAATATAGCTGTTGGATTATATATATATATATATATATATATATATATATATATATATATATATATATATATATATATATTCACTGAAAAAACCATAGGTTTCACACATGTTATAGTTAGCGGAAATTTTACTGATAAAAAACCAATGAAATTCCCCCGTTATAGTTAGTGCAGGCAACTATAACTCACGCGACCGCAATCCTCTGCTGATGCTAATACTGTATTTAGACACTTATTTGCCCATGTCTTCTTCCATACATTTTTAGCTATACATATATTACAAATATTTTTTTTTCATAAAGACACATATGTCATCAGCAGAAGATTGCGGTCGCGTGAGTTATAGTTGCCTGCACTAACTATAACGGGGGAATTTCATTGGTTTTTTATCAGTAAAATTTCCGCTAACTATAACATGTGTGAAACCTATGGTTTTTTCAGTGAATTTGCAAGGTTTTTTAAATGCTAATTCCTAACTATAACGTGTGTGAAACCTATGGTTTTTTCAGTGATTTTGTACGGTTTTTTAAATGCTAAGTTACTTTACGCCATTCGTGGCGTGCGCGCCCACTTAACGCAGTTCGTTCCGTTCCGTCCACTTTACGCAGTTAGTGCCGTGCACGCACGGTGGGCACACGGTGCGCTACGCGCACCACGTGCCCACGTTACGCTAGCTGGGCCATGTACGCACGATGCGCTTCGCGCACCGTGCGCACATGGAGGACATATGATGCACTTCGTTTTGAAAGGTAATATTTTAATTTTTCGTATATGTTATAAGCCATGCACAAGAGAGTGTGGATAATTTTTTTTATTATTATTTTTTTTTAAAATATTTTAGTTTAACTCATCTTTATTAAGCCATGCACAATTGGTGCCCTTCGGGCACCAATTGCACACGGGGTGGGGAGAGTGTGGATAATTTTTTTTTTTTGATAATTTTTTACCGTACGCGTACGGTAAGCGTAATCGGCAAAATTAGCGAAAAAATAAAAATTCAGTTTTTTGCCTTTGGGGATCTTTGGGGACTCCCTCAACATTGCTATGTGTGTGGGAGCTGTCTAAACAGCCCCTTTACATGTTTTTGTGCTTTATATTTTAAACATCACTCTCAGTGCGAGAGAGAAAATGGCGGCCGCCGCTTCCTGGTTTCGGCCGATTCGAATGTTTACTAAGATCTAAGAGCCAATCAGAATCGCGCTCGCGCACGCCACCGTACGCGTACGGTAAGCGCACCGTAAGCGCACCGTAAGCTGGCTCAGATATATATATTGATTTAAAGGCTATTTTCTCAGAATCTACTGAACAGATTTACACCAAACCTACAAAAGGCACTTCCTTGACCTGAGGACTACCTCTCTGCCAAATTTCTAGTAATTCTGTTCAGCCGTTCGGGCTGTAGCCCTGTCTAAAGGTCCTATGGAAAAATGCATGGGAAAAACGCGTTTTGGGACCCCCCTTTTATCTCAGCCCCCGCTTGACGAATCCCCCCGAGACTTTCAGGGTAGGAGCGGAGCGTAGCGCCCCACCTATTTTGAAAAATTTGCGAGGGTTCGTCGACCGGCGCCAAAGTTATTCAAAATAGAATGTTGCGGATTTCCTATGGAAACGTGGTCCTAACTATAACTACCTACTGGCGACCGCCAGTAGGTAATATATAGATATATTTTGCGAAGATTCGTCAACCGGCGCCAAATGTTCTATTCCAACTAGAATGTTGAGGATTTCCTATGGATAATAGGTCTTAACTATAACTACCTACTGACGACTGCCAGTAGGTAATATATATATATATATATATATGTGGGCAACCACAGGATCAGGGACCTTATGCGCTCCCACCAATGGGAGGGTGCAGGACACTATAACAGTGTGGGTGGGGTAGCACCCTGAACTAACAGAGGCATCCGAAGAAGGCTTGAGTAAGCCGAAATGCATTATGCCAATTTGCTGGTTTAATAAAGGCGCTTCCGAGGCAATTCCCCTGTGGCCTCTTCCTTTCTGCACAGGAGGGTTATTTGGATGTTTTTCACGCCGGCCAGTGGCGTGCTAAGAGGCCCCATCCCGCAAAGCGGCTGAGCAATTACTGGAGTCTGCTTCTGCAGTTGTTTTGGCCCCGAGGTATCGGATTCTGCTCAGCCCGCCTTCACAAGAGAAACATGCAGGGGCTGCTGTGTAATACAGCTCTGGATTATACGAGGAACAGGTCACATTGTTTTCCTGGTCACAGCCTGGCTGAAATACTACTCGACAAGGCTGGGATGTAAGCGGGGGCCGAAGGAAGTGGTTTTTATGGACAAATTCATCATTCAGGACACTTTCAAACCTGCCACCTTGCGTTTGTCCTGCCCAGCAAAATCCGTTTTTGGATTAAATTATCAACATATTCCCTGTGCAACATCGGTCCCAGTATGGTGACTTCTGGGAGTTGTAGTATTTACAATACTGCTACGGATGGGCAACCACAGGATCAGGGACCTTATGCGCTCCCACCAATGGGAGGGTGCAGGACACTATAACAGTGTGGGTGGGGTAGCACCCTGAACTAACAGAGGCATCTGAAGAAGGCTTGAGTAAGCCGAAATGCATTATGCCAATTTGCTGGTTTAATAAAAGCGCTTCCGAGGCAATTCCCCGTGTGGCCTCTTCCTTTCTGCACAGGAGGGTTCTTTGGATATATATATATATATATATAACAGCTCAGCTTGCATCCTTTCGAAGTCGGGAATTCACTCGCGGGTGGGTGCCCTCGGTGTGGTGATGCAATCCACAAATAATCCAGGCTCAAACTCCCTCCAGTCGCAAAGGAAATAGGCACTCACGGGAGATGTTTAGAAGATTATTTATTCCGATAAATCAAACAGACGCGTTTCGGCGAATTGCCTTCCTCGGTGTTTGATCGCACACCGGGAGGACGCCATTTTAAGTGCACGCAAAGGCTGTCATCATGAAACAACAATCATAGAAAGCGGACTTGCACATAAACAAAATAAACGTCCGCCATTGCTAAATACGCAATGATAACTCTTTCAAGTGGTAAATACACATCAATTTATACCATTGAATTATTGAATATGTTATAGAAAAAGTCATATATATGTTTGCACGCACTTGGCCATATAACAAAATTACGCCATATATTGGCTGCGGCTCCTACGCAGCGTTGCTAAGCACAGATTCTGCAATAGATTTTAGAGAACCCGTCATCTATGCACGAGCAAGGCTATAAATCAGGTAATATTTGAATTTGAGACAGTGCATTGCAACGTGAGTGTCATGGGTCCCAATATTAACAAAGTAAGCATATAGACCTCCATCCCATGCGTGGCAGATATTTCATCAGATTTGGCCATATATTGGCTATCATTGCCACCTCATCATACATAATTATAAGGGTACCTAATCAAAATCACGTTATCTAACATTTCATAACGCCGTGTATCGGCTATAGTGCACCATACTAAATGCAATTTATAAAACCTTGTCATCAAGCAATCCTGATACATTGCATTTTTCAAGTTAGTTCGTTGGAGATAGCTCTACTGTCAATACGACAAAAAAGTACCGATGCTACAGTTGAAACACTACATTTACTCTCTAATGACATTCTCATGTGCCTAAATGTGATGCCAGTTCCTCCCCACTATTCAAACCCTTCGGAAATTTGGTTTGGCAATCTACTATGTACCGAGATTCTAGTCTGCGTAATTTTCTCAATCTATCGCCTCCTCTTACATTGTCTGGTACAGAGTCTAAACCAAAAAATCTGAGTAGATTTCGATTGCTAGAATGTTTCTCGGCATAGTGTCTAGCTACAGGATATGCCGTATCTTTATTGGCAATTGCCCTTTGATGTTCCAATACCCTGATCTTTAGTGGGTGCAAAGTGCTGCCTATGTACCATAGATTACACGGACATACAAGACAGTACACTGCATAAGGAGTACTGCAGGTGATGAATTTGTTGATAACTCTAGTTATCTGTGTTCCCGGTAGATTAAACGAAAGGACTCGTCTACTATAGGAGCATGCTTTGCACTTTCCGCAGGGAAAGAAACCTTTCATTTCCTTAAGGGTTCTAACCACCGATGATGCTCCCTCAAGATGACTGTGTACTAGATGATCTCTTAAGGACCTAGCCTTTCTGAATGTCACTTGTGGATAGTTTGGAATATCATCATTTAGTACCGGATCAGTTTTCAAAATATGCCAGTTTTTCCTCAGTATACGTTTTAATTGATTAGCTTCTGCTGAGTAGGTAGTGATCATCCTAAATTTACCTTGATCACTCTCCTCTAATTCATTGACTGGCTTCTTTTTGTGGGCAAGCAGAGTCTTTCTAGGAATGCTATTAACCTTGTGTAGTGTGTTATGCAATAGAACAGGGTCGTAGCCCCTTAAGGTAAACCTCTGTAAGCATTCACGTGCTGACACTTCAAAGTCGCAAGGACGTGTGCTATTACGTTTAAGACGCAATAGTTCCCCATATGGGATACTTTGGATCAGTTGCGGCGGATGATTACTGGTGGCAAACAGGGTAATCATGCTTACAGAGGTTTACCTTAAGGGGCTACGACCCTGTTCTATTGCATAACACACTACACAAGGTTAATAGCATTCCTAGAAAGACTCTGCTTGCCCACAAAAAGAAGCCAGTCAATGAATTAGAGGAGAGTGATCAAGGTAAATTTAGGATGATCACTACCTACTCAGCAGAAGCTAATCAATTAAAACGTATACTGAGGAAAAACTGGCATATTTTGAAAACTGATCCGGTACTAAATGATGATATTCCAAACTATCCACAAGTGACATTCAGAAAGGCTAGGTCCTTAAGAGATCATCTAGTACACAGTCATCTTGAGGGAGCATCATCGGTGGTTAGAACCCTTAAGGAAATGAAAGGTTTCTTTCCCTGCGGAAAGTGCAAAGCATGCTCCTATAGTAGACGAGTCCTTTCGTTTAATCTACCGGGAACACAGATAACTAGAGTTATCAACAAATTCATCACCTGCAGTACTCCTTATGCAGTGTACTGTCTTGTATGTCCGTGTAATCTATGGTACATAGGCAGCACTTTGCACCCACTAAAGATCAGGGTATTGGAACATCAAAGGGCAATTGCCAATAAAGATACGGCATATCCTGTAGCTAGACACTATGCCGAGAAACATTCTAGCAATCGAAATCTACTCAGATTTTTTGGTTTAGACTCTGTACCAGACAATGTAAGAGGAGGCGATAGATTGAGAAAATTACGCAGACTAGAATCTCGGTACATAGTAGATTGCCAAACCAAATTTCCGAAGGGTTTGAATAGTGGGGAGGAACTGGCATCACATTTAGGCACATGAGAATGTCATTAGAGAGTAAATGTAGTGTTTCAACTGTAGCATCGGTACTTTTTTGTCGTATTGACAGTAGAGCTATCTCCAACGAACTAACTTGAAAAATGCAATGTATCAGGATTGCTTGATGACAAGGTTTTATAAATTGCATTTAGTATGGTGCACTATAGCCGATACACGGCGTTATGAAATGTTAGATAACGTGATTTTGATTAGGTACCCTTATAATTATGTATGATGAGGTGGCAATGATAGCCAATATATGGCCAAATCTGATGAAATATCTGCCACGCATGGGATGGAGGTCTATATGCTTACTTTGTTAATATTGGGACCCATGACACTCACGTTGCAATGCACTGTCTCAAATTCAAATATTACCTGATTTATAGCCTTGCTCGTGCATAGATGACGGGTTCTCTAAAATCTATTGCAGAATCTGTGCTTAGCAACGCTGCGTAGGAGCCGCAGCCAATATATGGCGTAATTTTGTTATATGGCCAAGTGCGTGCAAACATATATATGACTTTTTCTATAACATATTCAATGGTATAAATTGATGTGTATTTACCACTTGAAAGAGTTATCATTGCGTATTTAGCAATGGCGGACGTTTATTTTGTTTATGTGCAAGTCCGCTTTCTATGATTGTTGTTTCATGATGACAGCCTTTGCGTGCACTTAAAATGGCGTCCTCCCGGTGTGCGATCAAACACCGAGGAAGGCAATTCGCCGAAACGCGTCTGTTTGATTTATCGGAATAAATAATCTTCTAAACATCTCCCGTGAGTGCCTATTTCCTTTGCGACTGGAGGGAGTTTGAGCCTGGATATATATATATATATATATATATATCTATCAATCAATGTGATTTATAATGTATAATAGAAATTAGTGAAAGTGCAATAGAATTTTTTATGCTAATTCTTGCATTTTACCTTATTCATCACAAGCTCTGCTATGCATTTTCAAAATATTCAGAATAGCGTCATTAAGCTGGGTGTAGACAAGTATTTGGCAGACATAAATCTTTAGCTTTGCTTCCTGGGAGATTGGTGGATGGGAGTTGAGCTGCAAACATCCCACGCAAAGGCCATTGGCTCCTCTTAGCCAGATCAGCCTTGTCAGCTCGGGGAACACCAAAGCGAGATCAGAGAGACAGAGTGCGATTTTTTCGAAGAATTGAACAACTTGTTTTTCACCTAAAGTATGTGGGCCAGAGGGCATCTCCATAAACTCAAACAGGCTCTTTCGAAGCTAAAACATCTTAGCTAGGGGCTAGAAAAGAGGCACTGGTTTACCTTCAAAGTAATGAATTTCTTAAACACTGTCACGATGTTGCGATTCTTTTTTAATATTTTGCTCATTAATTGCTTTGATTGCACTGTTGTGTTTGCTTATATAGTTACATCTATACATATTATCAGTACTACATTAGGGCTTTGATTTTAATAAAGTGGTATACAGTCCACCGGTTCCCAGTCTTGAGTTGGTAAGTTGCCTTTGAGCCTGTGAATTTGACAAATAGTCTGGGGCCCTGAAACTGGGCTGTATTTTGCAGAGGATGAAAACATTTATCTTGGCACCTGGCACAAGGTGAAGATTTGAGTACCCCTGCGCGATACACTAGAGACTTTACCAATCATTACTAACTGCAGAGGCACTTGTTGTAGTACTGGTTTCCTCCCTCAGTTCAGACAAGAGCTCCTTCTCTGCTGAAGGGTTTGTTAATAAACGGTATTCGCCATTCAGTTTCCTTTCTGAATCTGTCCTACAATGGTGACAAAACCCGTTGTGATAAGGGTACATTTTAGGGTACTTTTCGCACAACACCAAAAGGGAAAAGGATTTCCTGAGGCAAGGGTGATCATTATTTTGTAAATACACAAGCTACATACACTCTTTGAAATATTTTACTCATGGGTGGAGTTCGATCCTGAAGATCTAAACATTAGGGGCTTTCATAACTATAAAGCTGCTCCTCTTCCTGCTGAATATGAACCCTAACAAAAGCTATACATTTTGATGGGATACCAGGAACAGCAAACTTGGTTTGGTAAACATTACCACATGTAGTGCAAAATGTTAGAAGGAGCTCCTATGGGATTCCAGGGGCTACCCTGTGCTTGTTGGCTAGTTATACTCTGCAGTTAGCTGCGGGAAATTTAACAACTCCAGCATTAAGACTATAGGACTAACCCTGGGCGTAGTGGGTGTAGCGGTGCTACGCGGAGGTGCACGGAGTCGCAAAAAAACTCAGTGGAACTCCATGGAGCTCCGCTACGCCACCTGCCTCCACCCCCCTATTAACAAGTATGTAAACATAAATTAAAAATACATTTAAAACCATTTACCTCTGTATTGCGGCGTCGTCGGTCTGCAGTCCTCCTCTCCCTCACCATATCGATAATCCTGGTGAAAACTGCGCACGCCCGCGCATGCGCATTTCTTGCGAGAAATGTGCGGGCATGCGCGCTTGCGCAGTTTTCACCAGGATTACCGATAGGGCGAGGAAGAGTGGAGGTGGGGGCTGGCCAACTCCACTCCGCTGCAAAGTGTGCGGAGATTTGCCTTCTCCGCGAACGCGGAGAAGGCAAATCCCCGCACATTCCGCAGGCGGAGCGGAGGTCTCCGCCCGAGGTTATATAGGACTATAGGGACTAGTGTTTAGGTTCTTCCTGCTGCACAACCGAATGATGCTATGCAGGCAATACATCCACAAACTATTAATGTGATCTTGAGCAAAGTTCACACAAAGCAAGAGAAGATTCTGTTTTGGATTGCTCACAAAATCAACAATCTATGCTAGTATTTACCCAGCTATTCATGGTACATCCTCATTGGTAGTGTTACTGGAAGTATTAAAACAAACACAAAATGAGAATGGAGCTACTGCAGCTGTTGAATTGGTATGAAACTGATTGGTAAGTTTGAAACTGTCTCTTTGATAGTTATTAGTAACATTAGAGGGGAAGAGTCCGTTGTGGCTGTGTTCTAGCACTTGGCTGTTGTTCCCTTTCGAAATCGTGATTGCAAACTTCTTAAAATTACTTTGGATATATATATATCTCATTAGGTCGAGATACTTTAGGTACTAAGGCCTCAAAACAGCAACTCAAAACTAAAATGAGTCAGAGGGTTATGGTAAAGAAACAGCACCAGAAACGAAGAAAAAGCAAAAAGCCACATGGATGTTTTTCACAGCAGGAATCTAGCAGGGGTGAATGCATTTTGAGGGACTGTGAAAAAATCAGAACGCCACAATCGGTATCACTATAATAATACTCATTCTCCCTATTCTTTGCAGGGCTCTGGAGAAAGCAGAAGGACAGAAATTAGTCGAGGAATTGAGTACCGCAGGAAAGAAAGGTACATCAGACCAAAAAGTTAAAGAGAGACAGCACGTAATGTTGAGTTTAGCATGAAGAAAGAAGAGAAACATTTGTATTCAAAAGTTTGTTTTAAGAAAAACAAATAAGCTGGATTGACAAAGAAACTGTGAATACTTCTGTGGAGCGGGACTTGTGCAGTAGCACTTCTGGACAGTACAGCGCAAGTAACTATAGTTTGCCAGACTCTCAAAGAAAATCTGTTGGTGAACACAACTGAAGAGAATATACATTTTGAAACACTTGATGGACATGTAAACTCTCCTGATAGGCCCACTGAATATGAATTATCCAGTGAGGGTAAAGTATTGGCACCAGACTTCCAGCAAAAATATGCTACTTTACAACGTCCAAATACACTGAGAACGTTGCCAACCCTGATGGGGTTTTTGAACTTTGGAACAGGTTACTTGCCACATAGTGTTGAGCGGGTTAAGTCCTTATAAAAATTAATTACCCCAACATTTTCTGAAAAGAAATTGGACAAATACGTATACTGCTACCTCAAGTAAATATGAAATACTTAGAGACTCTATACAACAAGACAAACCTAGTAATTAGGGTTGTTCCTTGCACTTCAGACTACACGTGCATAGTTTACAGTCAGGGACAGAAGACTGCACAATTTATAGATCACACTTATATTTTACAGCAGAGGAATGATTTACTCCTACTGAGAAAATTCTCATACCAGTTTAGACAGCCATCTTGAAGAAACATCCTCTTTCACAGGAAAAGCAGATTGTTGTATGTTTCCCAAAACCTACGCTTGAGCAGCTTCTAACCAAGTATCCCCAATCAAGGCACTCTACCCCTACGTTTGATACAATGGGTCATGATGTAAAATACAACTGACGTAAAGCTTTGAGTGCACTCCTACACTTAGGACTCAGGAGTTTCTGCAGTATGCAAAAAGTCTCCCACAAACCCCAAGCATCTTACCCAGACATGAGTACAAAAGAGTGTTTTACGCTCAAAAATCTTACCTGCTGCCACTTGGTTAAGGCTGTCGGTCCTGCCGTGAGGGGAACGGTGTTTCCATTATCGACACCCGACAGGAGGCCCGCGATTCACTTGCACAGCCGTAAGGGAAACGGCCAGCGATATTCCAAATCCCACAATCCCCGGCCCCGGGCGCCTGCCATCCACGTCACCAGGCTGTGCCGGGGGGTACTAAAGACCGCCTCCACATCCGCAGCGCGGGACGCTCAAAAATCTTACCTACTGCCACTTGGTTAAGGCTGTCGGTCCTGCCGTGAGGGGAACGGCGTTTCCATTATCGACACCCGACAGGAGGCCCGCGATTCACTTGCACAGCCGTGAGGGAAACGGCCAGCGATACTCCAAATCCCACAATCCCCGGCCCCGGGCGCCTGCCATCCACGTCACCAGGCTGCGCCGGGGGCGATTAAAGACCGCCTCCACATCCGCATCGCGGGACGCTCAAAAATCTTACCTGCTGCCACTTGGTTAAGGCTGTCGGTCCTGCCGTGAGGGGAATGGCGTTTCCATTATCGACACCCGACAGGAGGCCCGCGATTCACTTGCACAGCCGTGAGGGAAACGGCCAGCGATACTCCAAATCCCACAATCCCCGGCCCCGGGCGCCTGCCATCCACGTCACCAGGCTGCGCCGGGGGGGATTAAAGACCGCCTCCACATCCGCAGCGTGGGACGCGCCCGGGCGAAGCCCGGGCCAAGGGCGGGCCCATCCTTGCCCGTCATAGCCCGGAGTAGGCTGGGCTGGGCCATGTTATTTGGCTAGTGCCCATCGGAAGAAGTGTCGGTGGAGTAAAGCAACTAGATCTAAGGTACTGTCTTTGATACGTACAGGCTTTTGTGGTCCTCATTTGGTGTGTTTGTGCCCATAGGGACCCCTGTGGATTGATATAACCCCCTTAATCGGTTGAAAATGAATAAGATCAAGGGTAACCTGGGAAATAGGGTGGCGGGAACTTTGGGTGCTTTTTTAACTAAGGCAAACTCTGTATTGACGCAAGAGATTTTGGACACTGAACGTAGACTCTCCTTAGATTTCCAAAGCTCCAGGAATAGGTTATCCGTATCACCGGAATTCCTCTCACTATCAGAACCAGGAGTCACTGTTGGTTCCTCCATCAACACAGTATCTTTGCAGCTCCCTGAGGAGACAATTACTTCTGCGGCTGAGGAACAAATGACTGTGGACAAAGGGATGACTACCAGGGGGAAACAGGGTAAAAATAAAACAACTACGGCTTTAAATTCCAGAAAGAAGGGAAAAAGGGATTGTAAGCTTCTGGGTGTACAAGAAAGCGAGGCGGGGAGAACAGTTGTGTTCAAACCCCAGATAACATGGATATTGGTAACAACACAAGGGCGAGACGGGTACCTAAGAACGCTTTAGCTGATGGTCAGGTACACGAGTGTAACCTAGAAAAGTTTGAAATTCTTTTATTAAAGGTTTTGGACCCGATTATAAAAAAGCTTACCAGCATAGAAGACAGATTAACACTCATAGAAGGAATAGTGGGTGCAATCCTGACATTAGATCTGCGACTCAAAAGAATAATACAAGTGGTATTTCAAAGGCACATAATGATGTTACAACTACGAGAAGAGAGGCCTTGGCCAATATAGCTGTCCAGCCCCTTTCAGTGACCGAAACCATATCCCTACAGGGGCCACAGGAATCTAAAAATAGAACCATTGATAGACCAACCACCAATCGGCAACCGATTTCTCCGGATCAATATCTTTAGGAAATCCATTTGATTGATCTCCCAATGGAGTCCTCAGCTTATACTGTAATTCTGAGTAATGTCCCCCCATTGAAGGAAGGGGTTACAGAGGACTTTGGTCAACTTAAAAACAAACTGAATCAATGGTTTACCAATAATCTATATAGGGGACAGGATGTTAATAGATTCATAATAATGGCCCGTAGAATCAAATGGATTGGCAAAAGGTCCAAAGCATACATAGGAGATTGTATTGTCGTGAATTTTGATAATCCACACACTGCTAAAAAAAATACTACAGGAGTTTCACAAGAGTTACCTGGGTTCGAGTTCCAACATAGTCATCTTGTCCCTTGGTTATTTTTATCCCCAAGAATCTTGGTTGATTAGACCTGATACCAGTAGCAAAGGTCTTATATATCCAAGAGACACTAGGAGACAGAACCCCAGTTACCAACCATCGACCCGCCCTCAACCACTGAGAAACAGGGCTGATTCCCTTTTTCCTCGAGGTCTGGAATTAACGAATAGATTTTTGCCATTATCAGATATCAATGAGTGTGATTGACTAACCCCTCAGGCATCAAATGAAATAAGCTCCCATACCCCTATACAGGTTCCAAGTAAAGATTTTGTAACGGATAGCCTATTGACTCCTAGAAATAACATCCTTTCCTGGAACATCGCAGGGTTGGCCAGGAAAAGCAGTGATCCTCGTTGGGTTGAGTTTGTAAATCAGTTTATGATTATAAGTCTCCAGGAAACGTGGGACACGGATAATAATCACTTTTTAGATGGTTAGAAGGCCTTTTTTGTTCCGGCCTCTCCTTCGGCCAGTGGCAGGCCTAAGGGAGGTCTTGTAACTTATGTCTCACTAGATATTAAATGCGACGTGCGTTTGATTACGCACTCCCATCCTGGTATTTTAGCAATTATACTAAGGAAGGGGCATGTAGAATGGGGGATAATAAATTTTTATAATTCCCCATCCATTTTGGAAGAAGGAGGAAACATTAAGTCCCTGGCTACATTCATAAAAAAACATTTGTCTAATTACCAGCATAGTTTGGTAATTACCTGAGACTTTAACATTCACCCTTGCGGTAATCCCTCTACCACTTGCCTAGCAAATCTAGGTTGCCCGTTAATATCTGGCTTACATTATGAACATACATTGCGGGGAGAGGAACTAAATGATTTCTTGTGTGAACACGATATGGGGTCAGTGATGTCTTATATGAGTCCGTCCACACTGTTTACTATCCCTACATTTATAGGTAAAGAGAATGGTACTTTTATTGATTATATTTTGATTTCATCTTCCTTTGTACCCCTTCTAGGGGATTTTTCTATTTTAACCAATGAATTTAGCGACCATAATCCGCTGTCGGTTTATCTTGGGGGTATTCTGTCTGATTCCATTTGTAATAAACCAGTCACAGGAGTTTTAAGACCCACCGATGGAAAAAGGAGGTTAAGGTGGACCCAAATATCACCTAGTGTTTTTAAAGAAAATGTTAAGGCCCAGTGTTCAGGAGAAATAGCCATTTGTACAACTGCTGGATCTACTGCTAGTCGCGTTTTGGACGCTTTTTCTAATCTGTCCACAAAGTTTCTGAACTACTGTCAAAAAAATCAGGCCATACTGTTAATCATGGCCCCAAATGGTTTGATAAAAATTGTTCACAAGCGGCCAAACTGCTAAGAGAAGCACTGGCAACAAAACCCAGAGACCTATTGGCTGTACGTACCTTGAGAAAGTCGTACAGGGATGCCTTAGCCCTTCGGAAGTCTTCTTTAAAAGAAGAGGCCTGGGAAGAACTCGTTGACAGTAGCACCTTAAAAGATAGTGCTAGGTTCTGGAAAGTTGTAAATGGTCCCTTATTCCATCAGGTGGGAGCTGATGGTCTGGTGGCTCACATTGGTGAAGGTGAGTGGGTGCACCATTTTAAAGTAATGTTTGATAGCCCGTCTGAATCACATGCTAGTAGAGTGAATTGTGGAGATGTTCCAACTATAACCTTCACTGTACCAGAGATCTTAGATGGAATTAATGGTCTGACAAGTAATAAAGCTCCGGGACCTGATGGAATCCCTCCAGACCTATACAAGTCAGACCCTCAATTTTGGGCATCCATTCTTTGTCCGGTCTTTAACGCGGCTGCCACAGAAGGATGTTTAAATAGTTGGGCACTGTCCACTATAGTACCGGTGTTTAAGAAAGGTAACAGAAACGACACCAGTTGCTATAGACCAATATCACTTATTGATTCAGGTGTGAAGGTAATGGGGCGGGCTATCTTAAATAGACTGAAGGATTGGGCAGTTGATAATAAGATTTTAACAGACTGTCAGTACGGTTTTCACGCAGGGCGTTCAACCATTACACAGTGTCTTAACCTGTACCTACTGCTCAATAAATACACTGTGGTACATCCTGGCTCGATTCACCTCGCCTTCATGGACCTCTCGTCAGCCTTTGACTGTGTCAACAGGTCAAAACTCTGGCAGGCCATGGAGGCGAGAGGGGTGGACGTGGGGTTAATACATTTCTTGCGGGATTTACATTCCTCAACCCGAGCAAACGTTAGGTATGGCAAAGATCTGAAAGTTACGACAGACTTCACCATTAAGAAAGGTGTTAGGCAGGGATGCATTATGGCTCCGTTTTTATTTAATTTTTACATTAATGATCTTGAGAGGACCCTGGTAGAGACTGGTGCTGATTTTCCGCGCATAGCGGGACGGGGTATTCCCGTTCTGCTATACGCGGATGACGCCGTATTACTCGCAAGAACTGAAATGGGGCTCCAGACCCTGTTAAACTCTTTTCATGGGTTTATGACTAAGCTAGATTTAAAAATAAATAGTACAAAGTCTTATACCATGAGCTTGGGCAATCGCCCTGGGAAGACATTTTTATTCAAAACAGGGGGAGATTTAATTCCTAGCACCAAGGTATTCTCTTATCTAGGAGTTCTATTTGACGATAAACTCAAGTGGGATGCCGCGATAAATAAAAAAAGGGGTGAGATGGCTCGGGCAAATGCTGCAATATTTAACTTTGCCTCCAAAATAGGGAAGAAACCGACCGGGGCCATGCTTCAGGTCTACAGAGCAAAGAGTATTACGATAGCAACTTATGGTAGCGAGGTGGGGACGTGGTATGGTAAATTCTATACAGGTCGAGGAAAATAAGTTCCTAAAAAGACTTTTATGTGTCCCGCAAAGTACTCCAAATTTGGTGGCCCATGAAGAACTGGGAGTACCTTACATAACCGACCAGTTAGCAATGAGCCCCATGACTTTTTGGCTACAATGCTGGCTCAATCCAGACATACCCTTGACACAAGATATATTACGGGATTGTCTGGCTTTAGAGAATAAGGCACAAATTCCTTGGTTTTCCTACATCAAAAAGGGTTTTGAACTAATTGGAAGGAGTTCCCTGTTCTTTAAGCCTAAAGAGATCCTTATAAAAGATGTCCCATTGGTTAAATCCCTCTTTTTGAATTTTAGGACGCATGAAAGAGAAGGGATTGAGCTTACTAAACCTAGTGTCCGGACACACCTCGCCTTAATAACTTCCCCTGCCGCTTAGCCTTATCTAATGTCCACTCTTACTACCCATGAAAAATTTCTATTAACCAGATTTAGATGTAACACATTCCACCTTTTAGTGGCCAGACCTAAAGTGGGTTACTCGGGACAGATGCTACCGGTATGTGGTTGTGATGGTGATTCCACACAAAATTTAGTACATTTTATGTTTTTTTGTAAATTTTATTCTGTTCCAAGGAAAACCTACCTGTTACCTATTTTAAAGAAAATGAATTTCACCCAAGTCAAACCTGCTTTAATGTTTTTACAATTATTGCATATGGATTGTATATATTTTATTGTCCGTTTTTAAAAATCTATAATGAAATCAAGAGCGGATATGGATTGTTAAACTGTCAATGAAACTTTATTATTTTATAATTGGGCTGTGTCCTTTAACTGTATATGTATGTGACTTTTTATGAATTTATATACTAAATTCGAAATAAAGTATTTCTTGTCTTGTCTTGTCTAGAGTGTTTTACATGTCTGGCCCTGTACAGCCCACAATTTGCACTAAGCAAAAATATTCTTCTGCTTGAGCGGCAGTGCAGGAAATTTTTGAAGAGGGATACATCAAGGTGCTATATATAGGTCAAGGGTTTAGGTGAGTATACTGCAAATGTAGACAAAAATAATGCCCTCTTACTTAATCTACAGAAAGCTGATCCATCAGTTCTCACACTAATCACGTCAGAGTCAGCATTTTGTGCAGGGGTTACAATGTGGACTTATCACATTGATGTACGAATGGATTCAGAGATTTAAAAGGTAAATTGATATAAGCAAAGTAGCTTTGGGGAAATGTAACTGCTAAATAGTACAATATTTCTTTGGTTCATCTACAGCACACCATGGCCCATAAACGTGAAGCAGTTCATGCTAAAAGAGACTGTGATGCTGGTTTAGCTGCAAAAACAGTTGTGCAAATCTTTAAGGTGGCTGCTGTGACATAATCTCAGATGAAGATCCATGCAGATATTATGATACCAACACAAGCAACACTGAAAGGTGAAAACTATCCTGATGGTTTCCCTTCCAAATACTCTTACAGCCCCACCAATGAACTGTTTCTATGGATTTTATACCTGGGATCGGGGACAGACACAAATCTAGGGAGCAAGCTCAATTCAATCGAATTTGAGTAGCTCATATGTCAATGCTACAGAAAAGATACTGTTGGCCTTAGCTACCAAAGAGTAAAAAAGTACTTACATTGATGCAATGTTTGGCAGCAAATGAAGCATTCAAATGCAGTAAGACCAACGTCTACTCTTCTCATGCTGTCTAGTAAACACTTTGATGCTCATTTTCCTCCATCATGTCGATCAATTGCCAATAAAAAATAAATACAAGTACATATTGGTTGCGGTTGATTCCTGCTCTAGATTGCTTTGAGTGTTGCCACATAAGAGTGCCATTGCTCAAGGGGGTTATGAAAGACTTGCATTGCATGGTAGCAATTAGAACAGTTCATACATTTCATTCAGAAAATGGTCCAGCACTCACTGCTAAGGCATTTATGGATAATATGTCCACTCTAGGAGTACGATTGCAATACAAATACTGTGGTCGAGTGACCTAATTTTTCAGTAATGCAAGCCTTGACTTCTATGGTACTGGAATCAGGATTGTTTTTGTTCCATAATCTGTATATGGTTCAGAAAGCGCTAAATTACTTGCTTAGAAGAGTATTAGGTTGCCGAAACCCCATATCGTGTGCTTTTTGGCATTCCAACATATACATCTGATCTCTATCTCCCTGGAAGAATGGAGGAGTCAAAAATGAATTCATCTGGCCCTGTTTCACAACTGGGCTTGTTACAGAATATTCAAAAGGTCAGAGAGATTGTTTCCAATAAAAGAGGATTCTGACACTGAAAATAAAGCTACTGACGGGTGGCTCCCCAAACTAGGAATTCATCCCTGACAAACAAGTCTTTGGAACATCTTACAAACCACCTCTCCCAGTTGGAATAGAAGGCACAAACACTGTAATCCTGCCACAGCTACCTGATGCAAAGAAAAACAAGAAGGTGTTTATCGATCACATTAAAAAGTACTATTTGGCCAATTCTGTTAAAAGGACCACAGCCGACACCAAAGTGCCTCCAAATCAGTACAGTAAGTCTTCTCTCTATTCTGGAAATGTATCAAGAAGACTACAGCTGCATTTAAATCATTGGCCCCATTACTGGGATTGACAAGCCAACTGTGTCTCAGCTTTAGTCCCATCATCAAGTACTGATCTGGACATGCTGAAAGCACCATCTTCAACAAATTAACCTGCTGCAGTCTTATCTGTGATTGGCACTACTGCAATTGCAACTGAAATCCTATGTGCACCACCGAAAGAATCTACAGCAATTGAAATTATACCAGTACAATAAATGACACCAGCTGAAAATCAGACTGACACAGATCCTGAAACAGGAGCTGTTTTCCTTCCTTCTCTACAAGAAACACTAGAAACCTCTGACATCTGCAATTAGTCGACACTACAGATGGAGTCTTACCTGATGCTGAGGCCATAACATCTACAGCTGCCCAGCATGGTCCAACATTTACGTCCTTGCAGCAATATCAGTGTTCATTTTGTGATTTACAATGTTAATTATAATCTTGCTGATGGTGCATGGGCACCATCTTCTATGAAGTTTAACACTGATTTCTGTAGTTCGAGAATTGCAGCTACATTGTTCTTCTCTATCCATATCCTTAATTGAAGGGTTTCCAAACTCAATTGCTAATACAATTGGGCTTGAGATTGATTTACTTGAATATCTAATGGGCACTGGCATTATGTACATATTGTAAATATACTAATTGTTTGCTTGTACTTTTTATCCTGTATATGGCTCACCGACCTTTACTGCACCATCACTTGGAGCACCTATTGTGGATTACAGTATGATGGTCAGTAACATTGATATGTTCTTTCTAATACAATACTCAAAATCCTCATGTTTGTGGATTCTTGCATTCTTCTCAGAAATTGACCCATTGCTTGTATAAACATATGTAATCTTTTACTGGCAAAGCATTTTTATACTCTCTATTTAAGCATAGGGTGGTTTACAAAATGCTATTCAATTCGCAATAAATCAGTGCACAATTTACCACCACCTTTTTGCGAATTAAACTTTCATACATCAGGCCTCCACTTCTTTGCACCTCTATATCTATTCCTAGTGCCTGCAATCCTTGGAATCCTGGCCTTGCCTGTAAGCTCTTTGCAACACCTATTTCTTTCATTCCTTCTTATCACTCACTGTCAAAAAAACACTAGATATGCAATTAGAACAAAATGAATCTTGTTGTGGGTTAGCCCAAAGCATCATGTATTTCTTAACTGTTCAGGAATTGCGTTTTATCGTCCCCTATGAAGGTTTTTGAAAGCTCTTAATAACCAAAAGTCCACATGTTACATACATACCTTAATAAATTAAATAAGCTCATAGCAGTTTTAAGTCATCAAGAGGTAATAATGACATTTGCATCTTAGGCATTTGCTCTCCAAACAGCCCATTGTTTTTCTGAGATCCAGCACCTCCAGCAAACTCAATTTACAGCACATTTTGCTGCTATATTGCACACTGTGTCCCGTGACTTAAACACAACTGACATTACCCATATTTAAAAGCTATGGGATCTGGCTTATTGGCTGACTAAGTCTATTTTTGGATTTAGCCCTTCCCCTTTGGTTCTTTGTTTTCCAAGATGTGTGTTGGACTATCATCAACTCTTCTCTCTATGGGATACATTAGTTTTATTTTTTTCATCATGAAAAAGGAAAGCTAATATAAATGGCAAGTATCCTATCCAACTGAATATCAATGGTGCAAAGATATTGCACTCCATCATGGAAGAAAACTGCTTGCTAGTGAATGCAGACTCTATGTTTTGGCAAACTTCAACCTCAAGTGAGACTTGTGTTTCAGTGCCTAAACTGTTTTCAAAATGTCATTTTGAACATTCTATTGGAACAACAAGCTGTGCTTCCTTGCTAGGAGCTGACTTGATTGGTTAGATGGCATCAGACATTCTGCAATACAGTGGGAATTGTCGTCAAAGCTGCTGTGTTTGAAACTCCACTCGTGTGGAAACCTGCGCCAACATGCACCAGACCAACAATTTCACCATTCTCTGATGCGTTCCGTGTTGTTTCACAAATTGCTCCAAAAACCCATCCGCGATTTCAGCATCTTCAATCGATTCGTCATCATTTACAGTTGGCAAGTACCAGTATCACTGCACTTAGTTCGACCATTTCTAACTCTCCCGATACAAGTGGGACTTGTTCAACATCATCATCTCCTATTCATAGATTCTCTCCTCAATGCTGCAGATCTGAAGCTTTCCATTGGTTTTCTGAAATGAAAGGATTTCAGTAAAGCAAGATAAAAACAATCAGAAACTGCTGTTGTTTGTCTGTATATCAGTCTTAAGCAGCTTTTTTGCTTTTGATCGCTTTTGGATTAATGTTTTGTTTTTTACCATGCCCCATAGTCAAATTAGAAACAAGGCTTGTTGTCTGACTCCTTCATTTAACAATGCCCATTGACATATATACTCATATATTAATTAGAATTATTCCTCTATCATTCCGGTAATGATTTAATCTTTGCATTTTCTAATTATGCACTCCTACTGCATTTAATATATTCATTTACAAGAGTGTAACTTGTTTTATAAATGTCTGTTGCATTTAGTATATTTATCAAGACACTACCCTTTCAGGCTTAGAGTGCCAAATAAATTATGCAAAACAAAAAGCATGGAACTCTGGGAAGTTCCCAAGTTTAGGTAGAGAGTAGCTCCTTTATGCGGAACACCCTACAACATCAGTGACACTCTGTATATGCTCAACACAAATATCTGTTTTACTAGCATAGTTTTTAAGCATAGGATTAGCTCAGTGCCATCCATACTGAGCTATGAAGGGGCAAAGCCTTTTAGCATTTTTACAGCAAACTCTTTAGGCCTAGAATTAGCATAGTGCCATCCAAGCTAAACTGAACAATGACAACAATCCCCTTATTACAGCTATTTAAGGCCTTCCCAGAGTCATAAATATATGGAAAATCCAACTGTGAGAACTATTGTTTCTAGTCTCAATTCTGTAATTGAACTCTTGAGTAAATACTTATTTTTTAATGAAGCAGTTAGTCTCCAAACAAATATACCACATTAAAGATATCACAAGTATGATTGCAAAACTGGAGGGTATGCACTTCAATAAGAATACTGAAATATTAGTAACTTTAGATACTGAAGCACCTTAAACAAATATACCTCAGGATGGCCCCATAAAGGTTGCAGAAAAGGCATTGAGCTAATGCTCTACTGAGGTGCCAGATGGAAACCTTTTAATTGATTGCATATGTTTAAAGATAAGCTGTACACACAGTTGAAGGGCACCAGTACGGGAGCCACCTGATCTCCGAGCTTAGCTTGTTTTTATGTAGGGGATTTTGAGAAGCATATTTATAATTAATTGGCTCCTTTTTTTAGAATGTAAAAGGGTGGTGTGGGTATATAGACAACTTCTTTTTTATATGGACAGGTATAGAAGGAGAGTCAGATGGATTTCTGACCTGGCTCAATTTAGGAGATCAAAATGTAAAATTTACAGGATCTAGGAGTACTGAGGTATGTGAATTTTTGGAGATGAAAATTAAAGAAGTGTCAGTGGTTTTAAAGGTGGAACTTTTTACTAAACCAACTGATCGCAATACAGTACTTCATAATGAGAGCAACCATCCGAGAAGCCAGAGAAAGGAGAATATCCCTTTTGGACAGTTCGTAGAAACTGTACCAGCATGGCTGACTATGACACACTCTGAGAATCTGAGAATAAAACAATTAGACAGAGGATATCCCTTTAGGGTCACAAAGCATGGCTGTAAAAAAGTTAAGTATTATGACAGGGAAAGTATAATTTGAAAAGAGACAAATAATTGAATAATGAAACAATTGGCTGTGTCACAATCTGTTCCCCTATAAGCAATCAATTCAAAATCCTAATATACAAGAACTGGGATAATTTACACAATGAAGCCCAGGAGAAACGTTAGAGACCATTGTTTCACTTTAGGAGGAATAGGACCTTAAGGAACAGTTTACTAAGTGTATATATAGAGAGGGCTCAAGGATGGTTCAAACTAGGGTTGATAATATGTGCAAGGTAGTAGGCAATTTTGGATGTGTATCATGTGGAGCCTGTAGGTTGTAACAAGTGGTACAAGTGTAAAGGGTCAGAGTATAGAACATTTTATAGACTTCATAGCAAATTGTAGGAGTAAAAAAACATATCTCTATTTGTGTCCCTTTGAGAAGAGGTATGTAGGAGAGATGGATTGTGAGTTAAGACTTACAGACTACTTGTATAGAAAAATGGGGAACTCTACTAGTTCAGGATTTTGTGAAATAAAACCACATTGAGAATGACATACATTGGTTTATTTTGGAAAGAATTGTGATGATCCTGAAAGGAGGTGAAATAACAAAAAGGAAGTTAAAAGAGCAATTTTTGTAGGTCCAAGTTTGGTACATTTAGATTAGGGTTAAATAATAAAGAGGAATGAAACATAATTATTTCACTGTAACTAGGTCTTGAGTTTATATTGTTTTTTATAAAATCTTTTTCCCAAGTACATATGGACAGGTCATAAAAGAGTATTTCAGCTCAATAAAAATAGTGGAAAATGGGCATGAATGGCATAAGATATTAGTTTCTGACATTTCATTTTATATATTTTTTTTAAACATCTTTATTGCATTTTTGAATTTTATAACATACTGAGGTCATCCGGAGGAACACACATATGGATACGTATAAACAGTATAAAAGAGTACATAAAGCAGAGGTGCATAACAAAAACATGAGTACAGAATATATGTGTATATACACATCTCTACAGGTGCACTATGTCGGTAAACAGTTGCATGCTGCTCACTCCTCGTATTGCATCGCATCATTCTCTTATTTACAGATAATAACGTCTGCAAGATATGCAGTCCCATCTAACATGATATCGTTCAATTAACACGTGTAATGTACAGAAACTAATCACATGGGGGCTGCGAATGTATGGCCACCTCAGTATAAATTAGGAAACTGCAAAATGTGTCAATAAGATATATATCATCTGGTATACTAGACTAATAACTTACTAAACAAACTGGCATCAAGAAACCTTACGCAACTGGGCATGGGTTCATGTGTCTGGCTGTGTATATCATGTAGACTCGCCAGGGGGCACTATGGCTCATACAAGTTATGAGGAGCAAGGCATACTAGATAACCGATCGGGGAGCAGGGGAGATTCCCAGCAGCGGGTTCAGGCCTCAGACATGCATCGTCATGGGTCGCAGTGTTAATAATGGATGCCGTGGGTTCATTGGCTCGGGGCCTCCGGTGTTCAAGTTAGGCACTGTCTGGGGGGCACTGCCATCTTCATTGTCATTCCTGTGCATGAATTCTGTGAGTATGGTATCCCATTGCTGCGCTATCGGATATTTGCGGAGCTCAGCTATTTCCTCCCTGTGTAGTGTCATACTTTCTGCCTGTGCCCATATCATGAGTGACCTTTTCCAACCGACTATTTCTGGGGGAGTATTGTGTTTCCACCTCTTCGTGATCAATCGCTTTGCCACTATCAGACCCAGATCTCGAAATCAGGATGTGACCCTGTTTTTCTTGGACCTGGCGTATAGTCCCAGTATGCAAACTTTCCACATGTGCGACAGGGGCATGTCAGTGCAAGTATCAAGTGCCGTGGTTACTGCGTGCCAGTAGAGTTGTAGGGAGGTGCAGGACCAGAGCATATGTAACAGGTTCGCATTAAGCTGTTGACAGCGCGGACACGCAGAAGTGGCAATTTTGAAGTACCTGTTTATGTTATCAGGCAAGAGGTATGCTCTCTGTATAATGTATGTTTGTATAAGCTTAAATTTGGAGCTTCCCGGTATAGATGAGGAGCTGGCTAGGTGCCTGCTCTCCCTCTAGGTGTCCCCGTGAGTGGCAGTATCAGGGCATATGGGGTTACTTCTCGGGTGAGGCGCAGGCTCCTTTTGTAGCATTTATACGCCAGTTCCAGGTGTAGTTGGGATGGGCATGGAGGTTTGGCAATAGGGTAGAACAGATGGTAGATCTGGGATTGAGTCCAGGGCTGTTGCAGGGTCGCCGTGTCCTCCAGGCTCCTGCCGCTTAACCAATTCGTCGCCCATTGTAACTGGGCCATTAAGTAGTATAACTCCATGTTAGGGACTGCCAGCCCTCCTTGGCTGGTAGGGGCATGTAGCTTCCACAATGCCACCCGGGGTCTGCCTTTGTTCCAGATTAAGTCACGGAACATTCACTCTAGCTCACGGAAGACCGTGGTTGGGACATATGTCGGGAGATTAAAAAAATAATATAGTAACTTAGGAAGGATGATCATCTTTATCAAAGTAATGCAGCTCATAGCATTCAGCGGGAGTGACTTCCAAAATTGCACCTGGGTCCTAACAGCCGAAATAGCTCTAGTTAGGTTGCCTTCAAGTATATCAACGGGCGATCGGTATATGAAAACACCAAGGTAGCGGAACGTAGCGGGGTACCACGTGAGAGTGGAGCCATTGAGGAGCACCTCCGTTTCAACTGTGTGCTCGCTAAAGGAATAAATTCCTGACTTGGCCCAGTTGACCCAGAGACCAGACATCATCTCAAAGGTCCGGAGCGTGTCCGCTATGGACGCAGGGATGTCATGTATATCGTGCACATACAGGAGCAGATCATCCGCGAATAAAGAGACGGCATGCATCCCATCGCCCAACGGGATACCCCACTCTTCACCATCTCTATGGAGTAACATCGCCAGTGGTTCCATGGCTAGGGAAAAGAGTAACGGGGACAGGGGGCAACCCTGGTGCGTCCCTCGTCTCACTCGAATGGGGTCCGAAATGAGCCGACCAGTTCTGACCCGGACAATGGGTCGTTGGTAAAGCAGTTGGATCATGCTCATGCAGTGGTCCCCTAAATCATATTTGTGTAGTATTACTCCAGATAGCACCACTCCAGGGAGTCAAAGGCCTTCTCCATGTCTAGCACTAGGCAGCCAGAGCATGGCCATCTGTGTAACGCATATTTCTGCACCCGGAAGAATCTGCGTATATTAAGTGAGGTGTTTCTGGCGGGGACTAAACCATTCTGATTGGGGTGTACCAGTGCCTCTACCAATGGCGATAAGCGCTTAGCAAGAATCAATGCAAAGATCTTGTTGTCAGTGTTCAGGAGGGCCAGTGGATGATAGGAGACTAGGGACTCAGGGTTCCTGCCAGGCTTGAGGAGCGAGATCAGCAGCGCTTCATTTTACGTGTGAGTAAGTGTAGAGTCGTCCACCACTGTCTCATACACTTTTAGCAGCTGCGGCGCCAGTACATGTGTGTAGGCTTTATAAAATTCTGTCAGCAGACCGTCAGGTCCCAGTGATTTCCCATTTGACAACAAGAATATGCAGTTCCCGACCTCCTCTAGAAGGATGGGGTCATTTAGTTCTGCTCTCTGAGCTCGCGTAGGATGTGGCAAGGTGATCCCTTCAAGATAAAGTTGCAGTTCTATAGGGGTGGCCTGCACATGGGATTTATATAAGTCTTTATAATGCGTCACAAACTCGCAATGTATGTCCCGCTGCGTGTATACTGTGATCCCTCGCGCCGTACGTACTGGGGGTCAACGACTCATCTTGGCGAATCAGCCACGTGAGCAGTTTCCCTGCTTTGTCACCCATGTGGTGCGTTCGCGCCAAATGCGCCGCATCATTAAGGTAACGTAGCCCTTCTAGCAGTCAAGCGTGTTCCTCCCTCTGTCGTGCAAGTTGTCCCGGGATCCCTCAGTCGCCTCCTGCTCACTAGATGCCCCCTCACAACCACCTTAAGTGCGTCCCACTCCAACAGTGATGACGAGGCTGTGCCTGCATCTTCCTCAAAGTACTGTGCTATGGTAGTAGCTAACATATCACGAAAAGGCGCGTCAAGCAGAGCGTCCGGCTGAAGGCGCCAGACTGGGACCAGCGGCACCTCATTCTCCCTCTTCAGTTCCAGCATATGCGGGTTACGGTCTGAGTGCGTCCGCCCCATGTAGTGCGATCCGGAAATACATGGCAGCAAATCACAAGACACCATAAAACGGACTAGGCGTACATGAAGACCATGCACACCCGAGTAATAGGAATACACTCAGTCTTGCGGGTTTCTGTGTCTCCAAGCGTTGGTTAAGTGCCACTGTGTCGCCCAGTTGTTTAGTGCTTTCATGGCGGAGTGCGTAGCTGTGCCAGATTGGGGGGGGGGGAGGAGCGGTCCAGCGAGACATCTAAAACGCTGTTGTAGTCACTGCCTAACACCATGGGGGTATCATGCCATGCGGTCATTTTGTGAGATACTATTTCCAGAAAAGCTGCCTGATCGGAGTTAGGCGCATATAGTGATGCAATAATCACCGGCCATCGTCCAGAACTCCCTTCACCATGACGCATCTACCCTCCGTATCTATTAAGGACTCCACCACCCGGAAGGGAGTCCCTGGCCTTATCCATATCAAAACCCCTCGTGCATATGCTGAAAAGCCTGTAGCGTACAATTGTCCCTTTCATCTCCTGTGTAATTGTGCCACTTCTGGTTTAGGCAAGTGTGTTTCTTGGAGAGAGCTATTTGTATGTGATGACATTTCAAATATGAATAAATAAGATATCGGCGCAATGGGCTGTGTATGCCTCTCACATTCCAAGTACCTATCTTAATGGGTGCCATAATGTATGAATATCAGTAGCACGCAAGGCCTTATCAGGCCAATGGGTGGGTAGAAACGGAGCATTATGTGTAGAGTCAACGTCCTAACTACTATACCGCAGTGCATAGTTGATGACATAAAAAACATGTGAACCATAAACAAAGAAAAATACCAAAAGGGCGAGTATGAAACAGGCAATCGTCCAAATATAGAGCAAAAGCAGCATGCAACTAACGTCTAGGGGAGACTATCACGCACAGCAATCTACGAGGCATCGGTCAGCGGGGATCCGTCACTAGTAGCTCCCTCAACCACTGGCCAAGTGTGCATGGGCAGGGCCGTCGTTCAAATGTCATGTATAATGTTCCCACGAAGAGGGGGGCCATAAGGGCTCTCCACCTATTTTAACCGGGACCTGACCACTATTATGTTTCCCGTCTCCCATTTGCAGGTAGGGCCCTAGCACTAATACACAGTTCTGACAGCGGGAGCAAAGGGATGCGCCATGCAGCCTGAGCACAGGTCCATTATACTTGCATATAGGGTGTCACGGTCCTCTGTGTGGTTAGCGAAAAAAGCGGAAAAACCAGGAGATTAGACAATGTTATTAGAGGTCTATGGAGTGATCTGAGGCAATTCACATGAGTCTTGTGAAGAAAGAAAACTGTACGAGAGTTCGTCCTCCCTCGGCGGTCCGTGCATGTCAGAAGTCGAGTTCGCCTCCTCATCCTGTGTCCCGCTGATGACCATCACCTCCTGTAGCGCCTGGAGCTGGCTGCTTTGTATCATTTCCAGGGCCGGACCGAGGGATCAAGAGGTCAGGGCCTGTATATTCTTCCTCCCCCTACGGTGGCGCCGCGGGGAGACCTCCGGGTTCAACTCTCTCTGTCCAGTGGTGGAAGCCCTGCTCCCCGCAGAGTCGTAGGTGTCGAGACAGTCCTCCGCCCCCTCCGAGGTGGTGAAAAAATTAGTCTTGCCGTTTACAATCACCCTCAGCTTTGCCGGAAACAGTAACGAATACTTGAGATTGTTTTGCCCAAGCCGCCGCTTTACTCCATGGAGGAATATCGTTTCTGGACCTGCAGTGTGTAGTACGCGAAGAACATGACTTTGTGATTGTCTATCTGCACATCTTGCAACTTCCTGGTTTCTTGGAGTACAGTATCTCTGTCCCTGTAGTTCAACAGGCGGATTAGGAGCGGCCGTGGATTGGAGCCCGAGGAGGGGTGTCCTGGCCAGCACTTTATGTGCCCGTTCAACGACAAAATGCAGAGAGAGGGCCACCCCAGGCAGCAACGTTCCGAGCAATTGTTTGGTGTAGGCCACCGCATCTTTTCCTTCTGCCCCCTCAGGCAGGCCCACCCCGCGGATGTTGTTGCGCCGAGCCCGGCCCTCAGCGTCCTCGGCCCTGTCCTCCAAGAACTCCATGCGATTGAGAAGGCCCTGAATATGTTTCTCCGCCGTAGCCACTCGTGAGGAGACATCAGCAATGTCATTCTCACTAGTGGCGGTGCGGTCTGCGAGTGGTCCGCATGGAGTAGAATGAGGCCAACAGCTACTTTGTTTATTTTCCCTTCCAGAGAGGTACGGATCTGGTTCATAGTTTCTCCAAGCTTTATCCACTGCCGCCAGCATGGCATCCAACTTGTGAGACATCGGGTCAGTCACCTCTGCACCTGCCATTCTGTCTGCTTGGGCTCAGGATTGCAGGGGAGGGGCTGACGTGCCCCCAACACCAGTCCTCATGTGGAAACCCAGCGATAATCTCACAAAATGTGGCGTTAGCTTGTTGATAGGGACTCACAAACTTAGCCATGATATCCACCTTCCACAGGATATCATGGCTAAGTCAGTCCTGAAGCAGGCGTAAGGAAAGTAGCAATAACAGGGGTTATCGCTACTTTTCTTGCCGCTATGCTTCATAGCGTGGGGCTTGATGATAAGAGAAATGTCGCTTAGCGACATTTCTCCTGTCATGTCAGGTCAGGAACGCCCACTTTGCATCTCATTAGAGATGCAAAGCTGGGCGTTAGGAATTTGTGCGCTAATGCAAGGTTGCACGTGTTAGCGTGACCTTGCTAATTAGGCGATAAAATTATTGCCGCTTTTCGGCAGAAAACGGCCGCAAAAGCGTCAATTTTCTATGGCCGCGTTGTAGATATGCCCCTATGTAACTTAGTGATCAACTTTTTCTAGTCAGTGCAAGTAAGGAGAATTTGTAGGGACCCTAGTGTCGCCGGTTCCTGTGGGAAGGATGAAAACAGGTTCTTCATTGCCAATCGCAGCTGAAATGTGAACTGTAAAAGTGGGGTTTGTTTGTGTGCACCTACAAAGTCAGTGAGCTCAAGAAATGTCCCCCTGGGAAATAGGTCCCCTATCAATCCCATGCCCAAAGAGTTCAGCTGGTCGAGCACCTTAGGCTCCTGTGTGTCCGATATTGAAGGGTGATGTAGCAGTGGTATCACCGAGGTGGTCAAGGGGAGCTTGTGATCGCGGTTGCCCAGCGCAGTGCTATGGATTTAGTTTATCTCTGTAGCCGGACTCCCATGTTTGCGTGAAGGAGTATAGCTTTGAGGGGAGGGGGTTGGGCATCATATCTTTCAACTGCAACATGTGGAGTATATCTCGGAGAGTGATACCAATAGGTTGCAAAGTGAGCCTGTGTGCATAAGTAGCAGAGATAATAGTTAGGGGCACCAAACTCTCCCCACCTGTATGGTAGCGTGAGTGTTTGCCAGCGAAGTCGGGGCTGTTTGCCCACCCATGCGAGGGTTATCATATAGGACTGGAGCATTTTGAAAAAGGCTTGAGTTAGTGGTATGGGCATATTCACAAAAAGATTGAAAAACTTGAGAAGCACAAGCATTTTCATAATGGCCAGTCTATCAGGCAGGGACAGGGGAAGGCGCATCCAGTGAGACACCTGATCCCCCAACTTTGTAATGGCGGTACTATAGTTCAGCCGAATGACGGTCTCAGGGTCTCTATGTTTTCACGCACCTAGATTTTTCACTGGCCCTGCACTCCATTCTATTGGATATTCTAAGGCCGACGGATCGTGCAATTGGTCAGTGGAAGTATGGTCAACTTAGGCCAGTTGATGCTGAGTCCGGAGTACCATTCATATTTTATATACTATCGGGTGACAGGTGCTAGATTAGTGACAGGTTCCCTGGCACACATCACCATATCATCTGCATAAAGAGATATGGCTAATGGTCGTGGTTGGACACGTCTCTGTCTTATTACATACGTGAGGAACTAAAGCACCAGCACCAACAAAACTGAAGACAACGGGCAATCCTGTTGTGTTCCCCTGTATTTTCCTTTTGTCTCTGATGTGATCCCACTAACTGTGACCCTGGCCACTGGGTTGGTGTATAGGAGACAAATCCAATGGAGGAATGCCTGAGGCATACCCATACGGATAGACTCAGGAACATGTAGGGCCACTATTGTACTTGGGAGCAACCTGTAAGGCAATAAATCGCCTTCAGGTGTTACAGAATGCGGCAGCCCGCCTCATTTTAAAATTCCCCAAAAGATCGGCCTCCAAAGCTGCCCTTCAGACCCTCCATTGGTTGCCAGTAAGGAGCAGAGTTGAATTTAAAGCCCTTTGTACTTGTTATCGCATCCTTACTGGGAAGGCGCCAGCACCACTCCAGAACCTAGTCACCAGGTATGTACCATCACGCGCTTTGCGCTCCTTACAGGGAGGCCTATTAAAGGTCCCTAGGGTGAGAAGGGCCCACATGGGAGGAAGATCCTTTCGCTACTTGGTGGCGAAGAGCTGGAATGCTCTACCTCTTAACCTTCGCCTGGATCCATCTGAATCTAGCTTCCGGAAGAAACTAAAAACACATCTATTCTCTAGATAACCGGGCCCACTCCTCACTTCTGTTTCTGAGTTTTTCAGTTTCAGCGCGGGGACACGCTTCCGAGCGTAACCAAGCGCTTTACAAAATTCCCTTATTATTATTATTATTATTATTATTATTATTATTATTATCACTGTATAGAATCAAAAGCCTTGGCAGCATCCAGAAGCACGGCCGCAGCTTGGAGTGAGGGGTCTAGTTGATAAAGAACTGTAAAGAGCGTATGTAGGTTATGAGTGGTGGATCAAGAAGGCACAAAGCCTGATTGGTCTGGCAGTACCAGTGAGGGCAGCAAGGGCTGAAGGTAGGTATTTTGATATCTGTGTTGATCAGTGATAATGGGTGGTATGAGTCACATTTTTCGCGTGGTTTGCCTGGTTTTAAGAGTGTTATTGTTGGGTTGTTGGGGATTGTTTCTTTGTTTTGCAAGGCAATGTGAAGTTTTCTGCTGACGTATCCGGGTTGTGCTCTCCGGGATGTGGGTACCATGTGCGGGAGTGGGATGGGGGGTAGGGGATTGAGAATCCTTTCGTGGAATGTGAACGGACTGGGGGACAGGATCAAGCGCGGGGTGGTGTTGCAGTTCTTGAAGCGGATTTCGCCTGACATTGTTTTCCTGCAGGAGACACATTTGATTGGGAACTCCTTCCAGGCCCTAAATAGGAGGGGCTATCGCCTTGCCGCTCACTCTGGTTTCACTTCTGGCTCTAGGGGAGTGGGCATTCTGGTTAGGGCCTCTCTCCCATTGGAAGTGGACGAGGTGCTTCACTATGATAGGGGGCGATATGTGGCACTGGTGGGGAGATGGGAGGGCAGGACTATTTCGCTCGTGGCTGTGTACGTGCCTCCGGGCTTACAAACGGCCACATTTGCTGATTTGGGGCGTTTGGTCCTGGGACTCCCTGGGGGGGTTCTGGTGTTGGGTGGTGTCTTTAATGCAGTTGTCTCCGGGTTGGAGGACCGTCACCCCCCCAGGGATCTCCCTTGGGCTCAGGACTGGTTGGGGGGTTTTTTGGACACTTTGGGACTTGTAGACTGCTGGAGATTGACGCACCCGGGGCAGGCGCAGTATACCTTTCACTCGGGGGCCCATGGGAGTCTCTCGAGACTTGATTACATGCTTATGCCGGCGATCCAAGCTGGGATGATTGGGGAGGTGCGTCATTTAGCCCGAGGTATCTCTGACCATTCCCCTATATGGTTGCAACTGAGGGTTGTACCTGGGGCAGAGGGGAGAGTGGCACCCATTAGCCCCTGGTATCTTCGTAACCCCAAGATCCGCGCGGAGCTGGTCAAGTCCACTGATCACTACTTCACTGATAATGTGGGGTCGGTGTCGTCGGCTGTCTCCCTATGGGAGGCTTATAAAGTGGTGATCAGGGGGCAGGCCTTGTCCCTTATCTCCCATGCTAAGAGGTGCGAGAGGGCAGAGGTGGTTCACCTGGAAACTGAGATAGCTGAAATGGAGGAGGACTTGGAGTGTGGAGTTACTGATGAGAAATTGCATGTTCTCAACCTCAAACAATCAGATTATAGAGCGCTAGTCACGGAAGCTGCTAAAGAGATGGGTAGAGAGCAGCAAGGGCGACTGTATGATGTGGGGGATAAGGCCGGAAAGCTGATTGCTTGGTTGGATAAGAAGGAGAGAGCGAGCAGGGTGGTGCCCGTTGTGGAGAGGACGGATGGAGTGAGTGTGACTGACCCGGTTGAGATCGTTGACTGCTTCGCGGCTCATTTCCGCGGAGTATATTCTCCGGTCTCTGGGCGTTCGGAGGAGGATTCTCGTCTGTTGCTTAGAGACATTGTATTGCCAACCCTATCGGAGGCTGATGCAGTATTGATGGAGGCGAAGTTGTCGTCAGATGAGATCGCTCTGGCCATTCGCTCGATCGCATCGGGTAAAGCCGTGGGTCCTAACGGTCTTCCCATTGAACTATACAAGTTGCGTCCCGATAAGATAGCGCCGTATCTTCGGGACATGTTTCTTGCGGCACGTGCGGTGGGCTTCCTCCCCCCTGACCAGCGCCTCGCCACCATAGTTGTGATACACAAAGAGGGGAAGCCGCGAGATCGCTGCGCCTCCTATAGGCCCATTTCGCTGTTGAATGCAGAACCCAAAATTCTGGCTAAGGTGTTGGCTAACCGACTGGTTCGGGTCGTGGGCGACTTGATTCATCAGGATCAGTCTGGTTTTATACCCCATCGGAATATCGCTCTAAATTTGAGGCGGTTGCATGTCGTGCTTGCTAGAGCGGAATTCATACGTGAGCCGGCCATCTTGGCATCCTTAGATGCTACTATGGCGTTCGACACTTTGGAGTGGCCATATATTTGGGCCATGTTGGCGAAATTTGGGTTCGGCCCTGAGTTTATTGGTTGGGTAAAATTACTATATGCTGACCCACTGGCTCAGGTGGTGGTGAATGGTAGGGTGTCGGCTCCCTTCGCACTGGGGAGAGGTACGCGGCAGGGATGTCCGTTATCACCCCTTCTCTTTGCACTTTCTTTAGAGCCTCTCGCCGTCTGGTTGCGTTGGGAGCCGTCGTTGCATGGCATTAGATGGACGCCGGAGTTTGAAGACCGTGTCTCCCTTTGCGCGGATGACATCCTTCTGTATCTCACCTCCCCCCGACAGTCGCTAATTGTATTGGTGGATGTACTGCATTCCTTTGGTCGCAACTCCGGCCTGGTCAGCAACTGGGCCAAGTCGTGCGTCTACGTCCTCTCAGGGGATGCCCCCCTCCTGCTACGGGATTGCCCTATTCAGATTGCTACCCGGGGGTTCAAATATTTGGGAATCTTCATCTCACTGGATCCCGCGGTCCGCTATGAGCGAAATCTTCTCCCTCCCCTCCAGCGATTGAAGGCCGACGTCGCGAGGTGGCGACGACTTCCGCTCTCGCCGCTCGGTTGAGCGGCATTGTTTAAAATGATGTCGCTACCTCGCTTTTTGTACGCTTTGCAGAATACTCTAGATGTCGTGCCAGCCCGCTATTTCCGGGAGGTGGAGGGTCTTCAGCGCCAACTGTTTTGGGACGGGCGGCCGCGGATTGCTCTCGCCAAGTTGACGCTCCCTTGGTACGATGGGGGGGTCGCCCTCCCCGATATTAAACGATACTATTGGGCGTCTCAGTTGGCGGCGGTGAACCACAGAATATACGGGCCTGCCCTGAACCCGGCCTTCGAGATGGATACATTTCTGCTCCCGGGTGGGGACTATAATCGGGCGCTGTACTCGGTAACCCCGGACACGCAGTTGACGGGACCCACGCAGGTGGCGGTACGTGTGTGGCACGCGGCGAATGCTGCGATGGGGTGGAGGGATCGCTTGACTCGGGCGACGCCGTTGTATCCCTCTGGGCGGTTGGGCTGTTTGTGGAGATCGAAAGGCTTTGAGAAATGGGATATGATTGGTATATGTAAGGTGGGTGATTTTTGGGTGAAGGGAGCTTTCAAAACGTTTGAAATGCTTAAAATGGAATATAAATTAAACGATAGAGAGTACTTCCGGTATGCTCAAGTCCACCATGCGCTGTGTTCGGTCTTTCCGGACGCTGCTGCTATCCCCGAGTATTCCCCACTGGAGGATAGAGTGTTGGATGGCTACGTGCCCGACAGCACTATTTCTCTGATTTATAAGAAACTCATTAATGATCGCGCGGACTTGCTTCTCCGTCTGCGGGAGGCATGGACGGGCGATGGCTTGGAATTGGACGATGAGGACTGGGTATCGGCGGTGGCCTCCCCTAAAGAGGTGGCGATCCCGGCCCGCTTACGGTTTGTACAGCTGAAGATCCTTCATAGAGTGTATATCACGGAGCCCGGTTTGCTGCGTATGGGTTATTCGATGGATGGACTGTGTAAACGTGGATGTGGCCTGCCAGGCACCTTTCTTCATATCTTGTGGGAATGTTCGGAGGTTGTGCGATTTTGGAACGGTATCCACACTGTAATGGAGGAGGTCACGCACGTTGCCCTGTTGCCAGAGGCTAGGAGGTGTTTGTTGAATGTCTGGGAACCGAATGATTGTAATGCGGCACAGACACAGTGGGTGACCTTGGGGTGCATGGTGGCTAAGTGTAACATTGCACAGTTGTGGGGCTCCCCGAGGCCGCCCACGATCGAGGTATGGAAGGAAAATATGGATTGGTGTATGTTTAGGGAAAAGACGGTGTATGTGGCGAGAGGCAAGCCAGGGAAATGGACTAGGGTATGGGGTCCTTGGAATTTATATCGTGGAAGTATCTGCATCCCGCCTCTGCCATTAGAGGTCGATATCGCCTTGACCCCCTAGCCGCGCATTCTGCGGGAGGGTATGAGGTGTGTTCCATGCTCTGTTTTCTCGTTGCCCCCCTCTGCCGCTTCCGGACAGGAACTGCTTTGGACACTGTATGTTGCTCCCTATCCTTGGAAGAGCACGCTGCTATTTCAGACTCTCATTGCCTTGAGTGTGTTTTATATGTAATAGAAAACAAAACTGTTGTGTCCGATTGCTCTTGGCCTATGGCCACGGCCTGTTATATGTGCTCACGAACTGCCGGGCGCTTTGCCTCTGGTTCATTTGAATGTGTGGCGTTGCACTGCGGGCCTTCGGGCTCTATAGCGGCCGGCCCTGGTGGTTGTAGGCCCTTGTCTGTATTTTCCTGTGTGCTAACGGTTTCTAATAAAAAAAAAAAAGAGTGTCATTGTCAGGGCTTCCCTTAACGTTGATGGCAGTGTACCTTTATCGTAGGCCTCTAGTTAGAGGTCTCTGAGATGAGGTGCCAGCAGCTCCAGGTACATTTTATAGAATTCCCTTGGGATGCCGTCACTACCGGGGGCACTCACATTTGGGAGTGTACGGATTGCATCTTTTATTTAATCCTTCGTAATGGGTTGTATCAGAAATTCCCTTTGCCCCAGGGCAACCAGGCAAGCGCAATGTAATCTAAATATAGTGCTGCTTCATGTTCTGTAGCAAAGGTATGATCGCTATATAATGTTTTGTAAAAATCTACAAACACGGGAGCGATGGAAGGGGTATTGTAGTGTGAGCCGCCTGCTGGGGAGTCTATACTCACCACAAGTGCGGGCCCCCCGGGTGCTTTAAATGTTAGCTGCAAGAAGCCGGCTAGGTCGCCCACCTTCCCCATACGCCAGTGCCAACCACCATTTGGACATGTTGCGAACTTCTTGGTCCGCTGTGTCACTGTATTTTGAGTTCAGATGTCGGCTAATGTTTTGGGGTCTGGTTGGGCCTCGTACACTCTCTCCAGTTCTCGTATAGTGGTTTCCAAGGAGCTAAGCTAAGCACAAATGGATCTTAGTACTCCAGTCTGGAGCCCAATACAGATTCCACTAATGGTAGCCTTGAAGGCCTCCCACAATGTGCTTGCCTCCCCAGCTGTGCCCTTGATAGTCTCAAAGTAATGTATAACTTCAGTGCGTAGTCCATCTTGGAATACAGCATCTAGCAGCACTGTGGCCTGCAGCCTACACTGAAAGTGCCTAGGTGTGTGTGGATCACAGCTTACAACAATACTGGAGATTGATCTAAGAGGGATCGTGACATGTGCTGGACCACAGCTATCCATGTGCTCGCCTCCTTTGTTACTAGCCAGTAATCTAGCCGTGACCACATATTATTAACAGATTAAATAAATGTGCCCTCCCTTTCATCGGGGTGCCGCACCTTTCAAGCATCCAGCAGGCCATACACTTCCATGCCCTCTCGCAGCATAGGAGCAGATTGCTTAATCTGTCCGTCTGCAACAGTGGATCTATCCATATAGGGCTCCAGATAAACATTGAAGTCCCCTCCCCACACTACAGTGGAGGAAGGCCGTCCCTGCAGCCTAGACCACACCGCTGTAAAAAAATCAGGGTCAACCCAGATCTGTGACTGGGGGTCAGTGTCTGAAAAGTTTCAGCACTCCGCCCATCATCTCCTTGTGTTTGCTTTGTTCACCCTAAGTTGGCAGGGTATGCCCAGATGTGCTTGCTTTGACACTGGATTCAAGCTAGACTGGTTGATGAGGGCTGTTGGCCCAAACCCAGTCCCAGGATGCTTGTTTACGGGCAGGGAAGACATGGCTTGGATGTTCGGGCTGGACTGTTCCCATGAGGCACAGGGTCAAGACTGATTTGCATATAGCTGTGTCTGAACTGGGGTGGCGAAGTAAGCTAAAGAACGATGATGGATTCAACCCAGATCTGTGACAGGGGGTGTCTGAAAAGTTTCAGCGCTCTGTCCATCATCTCCTTGCGTTTGCTTTTATCTACGTTAGGACCATACAGATTTATAAGAGTGATAGGCGTACAGCCCACACTCCCTTGTACTATCACATATCTACCCTGATCATTTGCCTCAGCATGTGTCATGGTGAAGGGAGTGCCTTTCTTAATTGGGAGAATGCCCCTGGAATATGAAGCGTACGATGACGCTATCCGTATATCTGCCCATTTAGACCCTACTCCTTTGGCCTCTTGTGCTGTAGGATGCGTCTCCTGCAGGAATACTACCTGTATAGCCTGCCGATCCAGATAGGCAAAGACCTGCCAAACATTTTCATGGTTTATTAAGGCCCGCACATTCCATGTAAGAAAATTAAACTGACCTATGGACTGAGCAACTGTGACCAAATCTGTTGTAGCGTGTGCGGTACTGTACTCGTAGTGTATTTATTTATTTTGAATGTTTTATATAGCGTGAACAAGACCCTTTGCGGGTATCAGAGCGCTTTACAAAGTAAATATAGGAGACACATAGGCAAATCGTAAATATCCTAAAGTTCCATACAAATAAAGAGTCGTATATACACTTATAACCTGGCTCAAGTGAATTTAGCCATGGGAAGAGATTTGACTTCATTTTTTTAAAGATGCCGTAGAGGGATTCAGTCTAGTTTCTGGGGGCAGTGCATTCCAGATCCTGGGCGCCATCCCCGAGCTGGCTCGGTTGTATGTTTTCTTCTTGATGAATATTTGTGGTTTCAATAAAAGGTTGCTGGCACTTCTGGAGGATCTGTTGCCACATGAGGGCCCCAATTTCTGAGCCAGATAGCTGGGAGTGTTGTAATGAATGGCTCTATGAGTCAAGCATGCAATATTTAGATGAATTCTGGCTTCGAAGGGAAGCTAGTTAAGGGATCTGAGGTCTAGGAAAATGTGAGAGTTTCTTTTCGAGACGGTAATAAGTCTAGCTGCTGCGTTGATTGAAGCTCTTAGAGGGGCCGTTGAGGATCTGGGAAGACTGCAAAGAGAGACACTCCCATATTCCACTCTTGGGATAACTAGTGCTTGAACTGCCAGTTTAAAGTCCTTTTCGGGCAGGAAGGGTTTTAGTTTTCTCAATGTGTTGATCTGAAAGTGTGCTTCTTTTGTTGAGGCGCTGATGTGTTTCTGTATATTTAGATTTCTATCCAGAGTTACTCCCAGCGATTTCGCTGATGATAGGTTGGCAGTTGAGTGCTGTTAGGTGTTCCAGTCAGTCTTGAACAATGATTACTTGGGAGGGACAAGCAATTAGGAGGAATTCGGTTTTGAGTGTATTTAGTTTTAGATGGTTTTCGGCCATCCAGGTCTGAGTTTTTTCTGGCGTTGAATTGAGGGATTTGATGTCTTCTAGGAATGGATCTTTAAGTATAGTTGTGTATCATCTGCATATATATGATACTGTTCATTAGAGGAGTTGAGAATTTCGGTGAGTGGTTCCATGAATAGATTGAAAAGTGTCGGAGAGAGGGATGATCCTTTTGGGACTCCTAAAGTGACTGGGACATGTTTGGACAGGGAATGATCAACCTTGAATCTTTGTGATCTGTTTTTGAGGAACGAGGTGAACCAATTTAGAACGGACCCAGATAATCCCTTTCTGTGTCTCAGTAGGTCTAGCAAGTTGTCGTGTTTGACGGTATCAAAAGCCAAAGAAAGGTCAAGCAAGATTAGCAAACAGGCTTCATTTTGGTCAAGGATTTGTAGTGAGTCATCTATTACATGAGTCATAGCTGATTCAGTACTGTGTCCTGCCCGGAATCCGATTGGTATTGATTGAGAAGGTTGAAATGGTCTATGTGTTTGCCAAGCTGAGTGAGTGCAAATTTTTCTAAGAGTTTGGCCAAGACGGGAATGTTGGATATTGGGCGCTAATTATTTAAATCCGCTGGGTCAACCATTGGCTTCTTTAGGATGGGGGATACCTGCCCAGATTTAAGGATTTCAGGGATTATTCCTTGAAGGAGAGAGGTATTTATTATCTTGGTCGTCTGATCTTTCTGTAGTAGGAGTTTCTCTTCATTCTTAGCAGCTTGAGGTGGCTGGCGGATAGTGCAGATCTCCATCTTCGTTCAATTAATCTCAGGGATCGTCTGTCCTCATTGAGTGTAGTTTCGGAGCTTGACAGTAAGTGCAATTGTGCAGTGCTGGGCTCTCAAAAAACTAACTAACAGTCCACCACCCACCCACTTTAGCTCCGAAACTTTGCTAAATCCATCCCAATGTGAAAGACCCCCAAAAAAACATTGAAATAACAACTCAGTGTTTATAGTAGTAAATAGAAAGCCAGTTAAGAAACATTTGGTGTGCGCCCTCGCGGGGGTAGCCAGAGGCCGGAATACCACCAGAGATACGGAGGTGGTTAGGCCTCTAACTCAGGGACTTTGAGAGAAGCAAATCTTGGCTGGTGGAGCACCAGTGGGGAGCTACAGAGGCCCCCAAACTCCTATAGTAGCGAAGCACCACAGGAACACCTTGAGAAAGTGAATCTTTACTCCACAATAGTGTGCGCATCCACTCTCGCCCAGCCTAAATACAACGTCAAGTTTATATCAATATTGAAATTCAGTGTCACCACTTCCTTTAGTTCAGGTTCTTAGTTGTCATCTATTGGAACCGAGTTACGCTACTCAGATGGAGGTCCAAGTAGAGGTGAGCACATCAAAGCGAGAGAACGTCACCGGTCCGGACGAGATCATCAGTCCTCCAGGACTGAGTCTGGTCTCAGGGAGTTGCGGTTGGATCGCAAAACAGTTTTAATAAAGTCCGTGGCCACTTTCGGTGAAATGAAAATATTCTGTCTTCCAGGGTGCTCAACACAAACACGAGCAGGATACAACATTGCATATGGCACACCGTGCTCCTGGAGTTTTTTCTTCACTGGCAAGTATTCTTGTCTAGCAGATTACACCATCGCGCTAAAGCCAGGACACAAGGCGATATTGTTGCCCTGATACCGGATAATCCCCTTTTCTCTAGAGAGGCATAGGACAGTGTCACGCTGTGAATACAGGGCTCAAAAATCCACTCGCCCGGTCACCTTTCCTGCACGTCTGGGCCCGGGAGCCATGACGTTGGCCCAGGGAAGTGAGCAGCCCCATGCCTGAGGCACAGCTGGGGTCTCCGACCCCCCCAGGACACAGAGCCCCCCAACAGCAGGCGTGAGCCCCCCCGCAAACGCTTGGGGCGGACAGATTGGCATCCTTTAGGCCCAGCCATCTGGTCGAGCCTTTCCCCTCGGCCATCTGGTCGCACACAATGCTTCCGAATGGGGCGACCAGATGGCCGAGCCAGCCTGGAAGTCCCGATGGGGGCTCGTCCGCCTCCCCGATCCCAGCCAGGGCTCCAGGTCGGGCGCCTCCGCGCCCTGGGTTCCCTCCATCACTCAGTGTGCACGGGTTACCAGAAAGAGGGGTAGCTTTCCTCTGGATTGCTAGGGGCAGGGTATGCAGGAACCCCCTCTCGTGCGAGCAGTTCTCAGTCAGAGACCACATGGGCTGTGACCGGGCACCACCTTCCCCCCCTGTCTGGAGCTCCATCCTCAGACCTACCGGGCAGCAAAGTGCCCGAGATGGGCTCCATTGGGCCCCGGCCGGTCCTCCCTTGGGCGTCTGGGCCCGAGGAGCTCCTGGGGGCCTCCCTGTGCCTAAGGCCCAGCTGGGGTCTCCGAGCCCCCGGGACGTGGCGCCCCGGAGTCTTGCAAGGGCAGGCGGGAGCCCTTCCGCCAAGGCTCGGGGTGGGCAGTAACAGGCTACAGGAGGTAGCCCATAAACCCTAAAGAGACCAGGGCAATAATCCGTATCAAACAACAATGTCTCAAGGGTATCATTTCAAGGGGCAATTATACATATATGTGTATGCCGGAACCCAGCCAGGGCTCCAGGAGGTTCGTCACTTCCGCACCCTAGGTCCCCTCCGTCACTCGGTGCGCACAGGTTACTAGACAGAGGGGTAGCTTTACTCTGAGTTACTAGGGGCAGGGTATGCCGGAACCCCTCTCGGGCTGGCGGGTCTCAGCCGGGGACCAGATGGGCTAGGCCCAGACAACACCTCCCCACCATCCGGGGCTCCCTACTCTGGCTCGCCGCATTGCAAAATACCCGGGACGGGCTTCGTCAGGCCCTGGCCGGTACTCCCTTCGGTGTCCGGGCCTGAGAGCTCCTGCGGGCCTCCCCGTGCCTGAGGCCCAGCTGGGGTCTCCAAGCCCCCGAGGAGCAGAGCCCCCGGGCCCTCTGAAGGGCAGGCGGGATCCCTCCAGTGAAGGCTCAGGGGGTGCTAGATTGACCCGGCCTGAGCCTTGAGCTCCATCTGGCAGGCCCAGGGGTGCAGGAGCTCCCCATCCTGCAAGCCAGCCAGGGGTCCGGGGGCTGGGGACGGTGGTCCACCGGGCCCTGGGAGGCTCTCCCCAGCCTGGCTAGGGTTCAGAAGCTGGGACAGGGCCCGGGGCTCAAGCTCCATCCGGCGGGCCCCATGGTGCGGGAGAGCCCCACCGTCCTGCGAGCCAGCTGAGGGTCCAGGCGGTGGGGACGGGGGTCCACCAGGGCCTGAGGAGGCTCTCCCCGGCCTGGCTAGGGTTCAAAAGCTGGGACCGAACCCAGGGCTTGAGCTCCATCCGTCAGGCCCCGGGGTGCAGGCGCCCCCCATCCTGCAAGCCAGCCGAGGGTCTGAGCGCTGGGGACAGGGGGTTTATCAGGGCCTGGGGAAGCTCTCCCCGGCCTGGCCTAGGGTTCAGAAGCTAGGTCTGGGACCGGGCCCGGGATTTGAGCTCTGTCCGGCGGGCCCTGGTGTGTGGGAGCCCCCCGTCCTGCAAGCCAGCCGAGGCTCTGGGTGCTGGGGACAGGGGGTCCATCGGGGCCCGGGGAGGCTCTCCCGGCCTGGCCTAGGGTTCGGAAGTTGGGACCAGAACTGGGGCTTGAGCTCCATTCGGTGGGCCCTAAGGTGCCGGAGCCCCCTGGTCCCTATACTCCGCATTCTCAGCAGAGTGCAGAGTAGGCAAATCTCGGCACACTCCACTGGCGGAGCGGAGTTCTCTGCCCACCCCTACTGTCAAGGTTCCTGGGGGACCGTGGGTCGGAGGTCTGTCGGGGACCCCTGTCCGCAGCTGGGGTCTCCGAGCCCCCGGGATGCAGAGCACCCGAGCCCACCAAGGGCAGGCGGGATCCCTTCCGTTAAGGCGCATGGTGGGCAGATGCGAGCGGGCAAGTGGATTTGTCGAGCCCTGCGATAGTTTAGTAACTTTGCAATTATTGGCCGTGGTGTGGCACACGGCATTTCTGCAGAGTCCTGTGCGCCCTCTCCATGATAAGTACAGGGGATAGGCGCTCGTTTCTGAATATATCCTTGAGCACAGTTTCAATGCAATTTTCCAATCAGACTGTACTCCGGCACGCCCAGAATATGGGTATTACTGCAGAGTGACCAGTCTTCCAAATCTTTGTTCCGGGTCTGTATAATCGCCAACACCTTGTCCATGTTCAGTTGTTTTGTGGTAAGTGACTGCATTTCATCTTCAGCTGATGATATTCGCTGCTCTGCCATGCTCAGTCATGCAGCATGCTTGTCTAGTTTGGATGCCACAGTGTCCATACTGAGATTCAAGGTATCAGTTTTTTCATCAATTGATTGCAAATTGTGTTGCATAGCGAGTAATGTGGCCTCTAGGGTAGGAGTGACCTGGGACGGCTGTGCCTTTTCAGAGTCAGAATGGGCATGATGCGATGACCTAGGCATGCGCTGCAACTCAAACGTGAGTCAGGTTTGCTGTTTATCACTTTTCGCTATTCTGAACGTGGCCGCAGATGCAGCAGAAAGCGTGTTATCAGTGTATTCAGTCTTGCCACGCAGGAGCACTGCAATGCATTAAGAACCAGCTACTATTGCTCTGTTTATTCCCCTGTCGCATTTCTACCCCACTGAAGGGTAAGCACCACTGTAGGCCACACTTCCCCAGCCGTGCAGGGTCAGCGCAACCAGGCCACAGCTGCCAATGTAAGAGAAATGCCCAACACTCTCCTTAATCTTTGATCTAGGCAAGAAAGTAGGCACTGGGGAACTCATGGGTTACTCTCTGCATCTCTCATTTGGTATGCCCCACGCGAATGGATCAGGCACAAGACCAAAGTCTCTCGGGTCCAAGGCAAGGCCCAGTCCAATCGTAGTGGCGCACAGTCCAGAGTCGACCCGGGACGGGGAAAGCTCCAAGCCGGATCCCAGTGTGCGAGGGCATCTGTCTGCCAGCACAGCAGTGGAAGAACTGCCGTGACTCACACCACGGGCCACAGCAGGCCAGGTAATCCAGGTTGGGTGGGGGTAACCATCCCAAACCTCAGAGGCTCGTGCCCAAGCGCACACCTCGGATCCTGTATCTTTGCTCACACTGCATTTGAGGCACGTAAGCCGGGCAGCGGCAGGTCAGGCAGGAGCCGGCAATCCCGCATACAAAGGCCTGCACCCCAGGAATCACCTCATTTCCTCGTAGTCCTCTGCACACATTTGCGGGCAGCCACCATCTCGGGCCGAGGCGTCTCAGAAATGTGGGTTAGGCGTCCTTTCACTCGGCACACAGGCGTCTCTGGTCCAAGGCGATGCCCCAGGATCTCGTCAGCAACCTTGCCCAGTGGTAGGCCTTCTCTTGTGTGCTCTCAGACCCGGCACACCACATCTCCTCCGTTGAGGTCAGAACCGCATGGGCGGGGGGCTGTTCCACCAGACTCCACTGCTACTGCCATCAGCAATGTCCGATCTCTCCCACCAGCAGCTCTGCTCCACCCAGAGCAGAGGCGCCGTCTCGGCAATCTGTTAGTGTGGCACTGCCATTACCTCCTCGTTAGTCTTCCTCGCCACATGATAACAAGTGAGCTTCAGCTCCACATCAGAACCCTCCAAAGTAAAAAAGTCAGCCTCCCATGCCTCCCATCCCTTCCCAATATGGCCGACCCAGTATACCCATGACCTCTATAGGAGGCGGGCCGGCCCAACCCATCAGCCTGTTTTTTTTATTCTGCGATGCAGATTCTCCTGAGCATTTCAACAGGTAAGTTGGGGCCTGGGCCTGATCTAGCGGTCTTAGGGCCCAGGGGACGAGGCCCTGCTCTAGCGGGCTCCTGCTCTGGGTGTTTTTTCCCCACCTTGTGCCCTTCCCTTGCCCCCTTGGTTTGCCTGCTCTGCTCTAGCGGGTTTCAGGTTGGGGGCTCTGGGTGTTTGCAGCCCTGCTCTAGCGGGCTCTCCTTGCTGGGTCTCCCCGCTCCTGATGGCTCCGGGGTGTCGCTGGCCTCATCCTCTGTTCCCGCCCCCCACCTTTGTTACCTCCTGAGTGCCGGGTGTGGGGGCTGTGGTGGGCTGTGGTGGTGGAGGGTCCCCGGTGTTGTTTTGTATCTGTGGGGCACTTCTCCCGATGGGCTTCCCACTTTGTTTCCTGAGAGGGTGGGTTGCCGGGCTGCGCTAGTCGCCTCGTTATGTCCTTCGCAGGGAGAGTATGTGGCCTAATGGCGGTGGTGGTCTCCCTCAGAGCTGGGGAACCAGGTTCGGGTCTCGGGAGGGAAGCTCAACATTCTGTGATTCTGGCAAATCACTTGTTCTCCCCGTGCCTGACAACCATGTCTGCCTCCGTATGTAATGGGCTGTGCGCGAAAGGCGCGTGTCCATGTGACCCACGGGTGTCCCTACCGCCTTCGGTGAGGTTGGTACTCGGCTCCCCTGGCGGTCTCCCGGCCGTAGCCGTTGGTTTTTCCTTTGTTGCTTCCGGCTCCCAGGCGGATATCCGCGTGTGCTGCAGGGAGCCGCGTGCAGCTCCAGGCGGCCAGAGGTCGCACACTGCTGTTTGGCCTCGGCTCCCCTGATCCTGGTGGTACCGTGCTGGCTCGTTCCCCCTGACGGCGGGCGTCTGGTGAGTTTTGCCCAGATCGGTGCCCCTTGTCGGGTGCCGCGCGTTTGCATTCCCCTGGGGGGGCTGCATGGTTTTTTATGTATCCGTTTCTCTATGGGTCTCTTTGGCTGGCGGATTTTCCTTGTACCGCCGTGCCTGTGGTCCGTGTTTTTCACCTATGGGTGTCTCGGTCCGTGTTTTGTTTTGTGATATTGCTACTGTTATCACATTTTGTCTCTTCCTTCGCAGAGAGTCTCTCTGGCCTAATGGTTATGGTCTTTGACTCTTCCTCTGGGGGTTTGGTGTTCCATCCCTGGTCTTGCTCTGTCACTGTTGGTTCAGTCTACAGGGTAGGCAATGGTATTTTCTTCAGTAGGGTGTCCTGGGGTTGGTGATCCTACTGCGCTGCGCTGGGTGTGGATGGTCTCCGGTGCTGTGGCTCATGGGTTCGTCTTGTGTCTGGTCCTGTTACGGTGGGCTCCAACTCTCTCGGGTCCTACTTGGGCTTGTTGTTTGGCGAGTTTGGTTTCTGCCTTACTCTTCACTGTTCTGGTTTGGTTTTTCGGTGTCCCTTCCACCTTTTCGGTGCTATGTTCCTGTCTGGCGGGCGCATTCGCTCGTCGTCCTGGCGGCTTTGTCCCTTCCTGGTTTTCAGTGTGGGGTCCCTTGGGGTTTGGTTCCGTCCTGGGGGCTCTTGCTCTCTGGTTGGTCTTGTGTCCCTGGTGGCTCAAGATCTGGCAGGGCGATGTCCATTTGCCCTGAGGGTTAGTTTTCCTGCCCCGCTGGGGGTTTGTCCCGGGGCCTTGGATTTATGTTTCCTGTGTTGTCCCTGGCTTTTTCTTCCTTTCCGTGCTTTGGGCCTGCCGTCCTTCCGTCCTGTGGGCTCCTGCTCGCCGTTGTGTGGCGATGCCTGTGGGTTCATGGTTGTGCGTCCTCCTTCGCCATGCTGTTGGTTTCTGCATCTGGGGCCGGGCATCTGGCACCTGTCCGCTCTTCACTGGGCTCTTTTCGGTGATCTCTGTGCCGGCTCTTGTCGCTCCTCCTTCACCTGGGGGGGCTTGCACTTTTTCTTCCTGTTGGGGGGCCCCGTCCGTGGCTTCCCCATCGTTTATTGTATTCCTGGCTCGTCCAGAAGCTGCGCCGCCTCCTGTCTGGGTCGTTCTTCTCCTCGGCTCCGGCCAACTGTCCGGATGGTCTCCTCTCGGTTCCGGGCCTGTGTCCACTGCCGGGCCGCTCCATTCTTCCCTGGTTGTTGGGCTGCCCTTATCGGGTCCATTGTGCTATTGGCCTCTGGGGAGCAGCGACTTGGTCGGGCCGGAGGTTTGGCACCCGCCTCTGCTGGCTGTGCGTTTTGTGGGCTCTTTTTGGGTGTCACCCCCGACTGTTCGTGTTGGGGTTGTCTGTTTTTGGTGGGACCATCCTCGGGATATGTTTCGAGTGTTTGTGGTCCTGGTGGGCAGGCGATGCTTGCCCGGTTTATCCGGTGGTTGTCCTTCCCATCCTAATGGTCTCTGGATTTTTTTTTTGTGCCCGCCTTGCTTCCGGTTCCGTTCCATCTTCACCTGTGATGGCGGTGGTGTTGGCGACCTTTGCGTCCTCTCTGTGGCGCCTTCTCGGGTCTCTTTCCTTGCTGTGCTTGGGTTGGCTGCTGCAGCCTTTGTGGTGCTGCGCCTTGCCATTTGATTGGCTCCTCCGGCTTCCCGTACTTGGCGTTCCGGGCCCCTTGACCTTCTTGCGCTGTGTGCGTCTGGCCTCCTCTGCTCTGGGTAGTTGGCCGGGTCTGGGCTGGTTTGCGCCTTGTTGTTTGGTGACCTGGGTTCGTCCTGGTGCTTTGGGCTTCCTCTCCGGTGGGGTCCTTGTCTTGTGGTCTTCGGACTTTCTTTCTTGGACCGGTGTTTCGGTTGATCGGTTTTCTGTCGCCCGTTCCTTGGCCTCTCTGGGATTTGTCCCGGCCCTGTGGGGGCTTCTTGTTGCTCTCCTGGGTGGTTTCTCCCCTGCTTCGTGCTCGGGGGTGTTTGCGAGGTTCGCCCCTGTTGACATTTTGGCTGGATGGTGCTGTCCTTGCCTCGGTCACTTTTCTTCTGGATGCGGCCGTGCCGCCCGGCCAGCTCCTGTTGCCGTCTGCTCTCTTCCTGTTGCTGTGGGTCGGCCCTCTTTGGTGCCTGATTGGGAGTTCTCCTGGGGGCGTCTGATGCTGTTTGCTTCATTTTGGGTCCCCGATGTTGGCTCTTCGGCCTTCTCGTCTGGACTCCCGGCTTTGCGCTTCCTGGGGTCCCTTTTTTCTTCCAGGGGTTCTGGGCTTGTTTGGCCTGGCTGGGGTTTTTGTCCTGTTGGTGGTTCTCGCCTGGGTGCTTTTCCTTTGGCGGCTGCTGCTGCGGTGGTTCTCTTGGGCATTGTTCCTTCTTGGTACTTGTTTTGCCTCTGTGGGCGCAGGTTTGTGTCCTGCCTCTGCTTTCTGGCTTGCCTGGCTGGCTTTTGTTCCCGGCGAGGTTGTTGGGTGCCCGGGGGGGCTGGGACTCCCGGTTTTTCCCCCCTGACGGAGCCCTGTGTTTCCGGTGTGGATTTGTCTTCATCGTTTTTTGTCCTTGGTTTTGGGGTTCTGGGTCCTGTTGGCTCGGTGGCTCCCTGGGTGTTTTGTCTGGGCTCGGGCTTCTTTCGCCCTGCCCTTCTGTTGCGCTCCTGTTCCTGTTGGTTATTCTTTGTTCGACGGGGCGGGGCCTGGTTGTTTGCTGGCGGACTGTGTGCCCTCCTGGGTGCTCGCTTCGGCGGCCTGCTTCCTTCTTATGGGACGTTCCTGGGTCGGGTTGCTTGGTGCCTGTGCGGGGTGGTCTTGGGCCGCTTCGTGGCCTTTTCCCTTCCTTCCGGGCTCTGTGAGTTTTCTTCTGCTTGGGGTCCTCTGGTGGCCGCTCGCTTCCTTTCTGGTGGCTTGACCATGGCCCTGGTCCCTTCCACTCTACGGCCTACGTGGGCGGTCCTTTCGGCTTTTTGCTTTTCGCGGTTGGTCGGTTGGGTTCCCTTGATGGCCGGGTCTCTTCGGTGTCGTTTCCGGCGCCTTCCTGGGTCTTTTCTGCCTTGAGCCTGCCTGGGTTCTCTTGTTGGTGTCGCGATCCTGTCTTGGAGGTCTTTTATGTGGGTCGCCCTTGTGGTGTTGCTGTGTTGGCGGCTCGCGTTTCTCTTTCTGTCGTGGCCTTTTTGTTGGGTCGCTGTGGTGGGGATGCCCTCTGTTTCTTCGGTTCCTCTGTCTGGGCTTTTGATCCCCTCTCGCTTTTGGCTGTCCTTTGGGCGGTCTTGATGTGTTGGACCGGCTTGCTACTTTCTCTCTGGGGCCTGTTTGCTGTTGCTTTTGGCTCCGTGCGGTCTGGTTCCGTGCCTAATCTATCCTCCTTCGTCCTTTGGTTGGGGAGGTTTTTTTTGGTGACACTTCGTGTCTCGGGGGTCTGTTTTTTCGGACTTCCCGGTGTTTTTCTGTCTCGGGCTCGTTCTTCCGGCTCGTGGTTTCCTCTCTTGGGTGGTCCTTCCACTCATCTGATCTGTTGGGTTTCCCTCTTTCTGGGCGTCCCTTTCGGGTCCGTTGGTTTCTGGTGCAGACTAACGAGGAGGTAATGCCCCGATTACTTACCGGTAATCTTCATTACTCCGAGTATAGTCTTCCTCGCCACATGAGTTCCCATCCCTCCCTCCCTGTCTGGCTATCGGCTTCATGATTATGCTTGGTAGTTTCAGGCTGATGGGTTGGGCCGGCCCGCCTCTTATAGAGGTCATGGGTATACTGGGTCGGCCATATTGGGAAGGGATGGGAGGCATAGGAGGCTGACTTTTTTGCTTTGGAGGGTTCTGGTGTGGAGCTGAAGCTCACTTGTTATCATGTGGCGAGGAAGACTATACTCGGAGTAATGAAGATTACCGGTAAGTAATCGGGGCATTACTCTTGCTGCAGCCACATGCCACCGCACCACCCAGAGTTGTGTTTTTTGCCTTTCAGCATCCAAAGGCAGCGTCGTGACATTCCGGTATCAAGCTCCACCATACGGCTATGGATGACTACATAACCAGAGGATAATTGACAGATTGGCGAGCCTGGATGGCAGAGCTACACTAACCTGCGCCCATTTTGCCGTGGGCTCTCTAGCGCCCACCCTGTTTTGTGGTTTTTAATCTGTGTCTTATTTGTAATAAATTAAAAGGATTTTTTTTTACTTCGTTGTTATGGTATTTTGCTCACTACCCACACTGCCCCGATATTTCTTTATCTGAAAGCTGGGGGTAGTCCCTTTGGTTTATTGATAAATCTTGTGATATCACAGTGAAGAGAAGACCATCAGAACTTCTTTCTGATGAAGGGCCTGATTTAGATCTTGGCAGATAGGTTACTCCATCAAATAGGATATATTGGGATTTATATTTTGGCGGACGGGATATCCATCACCGTTGTGATAGAGTAACCCATCCGCTATGATCTAAATCAAGCCCTAAATCTTCAGTGACTCTTCGAACTCTATTTCAAGAGATTAATGAATCATGGCATAGTTAAAGTAAAAGTATTAGTCTTTGTGAATATTTTGATGTAATAAAGAGTTTGTTTTGACCAAAGATCAGGCCATATGTATTATTTATTTGAAAACAAGGAAAATGTTTTTCTAGGTTGTCAAGATTACATCGTTTGGCTTCTTGATGGCTTGATTCAAGAAATGTGGAAGTAGTTACGAAATGAAGGCTTGAGGAGCAGGAATCTTTCAACAATCCTGGAATTCTCTGAATCAGAATATTGCCTGGACAGGGTATCAGCAATGACATTTTCAGATCCAGGAATGTAGGTAAGAAAAAAATCAAGTTGCTGGAAAAAAATACCCAGCAGGCTGGCCTACTATTTTGAAATTCAGCTCGTTGGAGAACTGAAAGATTTCTGTGGTCATTACAGACAGTTATTCAAAATTGAGCTCCAAGCAAAAAAAAAAACAGGAAAGGATGGTGCTGTGATTCTACTGTGAGGTCTTTTTCTTTTAGAGCAGATAGGTGATTGGGGAGTCTAGCTTAGAGAAACACTGCATACATTTTCTATAGTAATTTGCTAAGCCTAAAAGATTGTGTGTCTCTTTTACTGAAGTAGGAGTGGGCCAATCAAGAATGATTGAACCTTTCAAGTGTCCATGGCTATTCCTTTGGAGGAAAGAACATAGCCCAAGTAATCTATAGAATCTTTTCAAACAGACATTTTTCAAGTTTGGCCAGTAATCTGTTTTCTCTCAGATGTTGCAGGACTTTTTCGATGTGGGATGGATGATATGCAGCCTCCTTAGGAAAAACAAGCATGTCATCTTACTAGACAACCATCGTCTGGAGGATCACATCTGAAAAGATAGCATTCAAAAAATGGTGGAAAACTGCGGGGTATTACAGAGGCCGATCGGCATAGCGCAATATTCAAAGTGCACAAATCTAATCTAATTTGGTAAACACTTTAGCCTTTGAATGATTCCAGAATATCAGAGACGATAGGCAGAGGATAAAGGTCCTTTACAGTCTTTACATTTAAAACCTTGTAATCGATGCAAAGACAAACTTCAGATGTACCCTTTTTCTGTACACAAAACATAAAGAGATACTGACAAATGATTTAGATTGAGTAATCAGACTATTTTCCAAGTTAGCATCAAGATACTCCCTTAGAGCTTGTTGTTCTAAAGGGGACAATGAAAAATCCAACCATAAGGAACTAAAGCCTCAACTAGGATTAAAATAGAGTATAAAATGGGCAATGAGGAGGTAACTCCTTGGTAGTCGACTCTTGGAAGACATCAAGGTATCCAAGACAGACATCTGTTATTTCAAACAGTTGTGCAACTGACTGAGAGGTACGAGGAGATGAAAATAAATCAAAAGTGAGATTATCATAATGAGCTGCAATCCAGCGAGGCAAGGATTGAGTTTTTCCAATGCCTAGGCCTGAAGCCACTAAAGTTCCATCAACAGCTTCTATTGCAAATTTTATTTTGGAATGAGATCTGATGGTCTGAAGCCCACTGGATATCCATATACACATTGGATAGAATGCTCCTCAGTCCATGTGAACTGGTACTAAGCGATGTTGAGGCTGAAGTAGAAGTTCCCCTTGCAGTAAGGCAAACTAGAAGATTTCAGATGAAAAAGCAGAGGTGTTTTAGTGATACTCACCTCTATTCACTGAATTTGGGGCAAGCTTTCTAGTTCTCTGGCTCTTTAGGGAGACAAGCAGGGGGGCGTACAGGACAAGAATTCAGAAGATGACCTTCCTGCCCTAATATAAACATAGCCATTATTTATGCTGCCTTGATCTTTCTTTGTCAGTCAGAGGACCTTTAGTAACCCACACTTCCAAGGATTCATCTTCAAGATCAAAGTCCATGGATGGTCCTTTAAATGCATGTTTCGAAAAGGCTTAAACTGTTTTTGTCTAACTCCCAGGGGCCACAATTATTAAAATATACTAAGCTGGGTAAAGCTAAATACGAACTGAGGGCATTTTTCATTCTGGAGGATATCAATAGCTCTAGGGCTTTCAAAAATTAGGTTTATTAGGAAAGCCAGATGGTTGCAAATTTCTTGAATGTTCAACGTGGGATAAACAGGATGCGGCCCTAATCACCAAGTTGTAAGAACCAAGGACTGGAGTAATGGTCTGTGATAGAGACAAGGTGTCAAAGGTTTTCTTACAACACTATAAAAATTGGTACGAAAGTAAATACTCGGCCCTGAATGGAAGTATATCTCAATACTTTCAGTCCATTAAGCTGCCACAGCTGACAAATACCCAGGTAGAAAGAACGGCTGCAGATATATCAGCAGCAGAGATCCAGCAGGCTCTTGCCTCAATGCCTTGTGGGAAGCCCATGTGGCAATGATGGTCTTCCGATAGAGTTTTTTAAAGCATGTGCTATTCATCTTACACCCTTTTTGATGGAGCTTTTTAATTTTAGAATGGAAGGAGGGGAGGTTCCGCAGACTTTTAAGGAATCAACAGTTGTTAGCTTTTTTAAAAAGGGTAAAAATCCAAGAGATTTTAACTCATATTGACTGATTCATTTATTGAACACAGACTACAAGCTTTTAATGAAAATATGGGCAAACCAAATCTCCCCAGTAGCCCAAGCAGCTATATATAATGATCACACAGTGTTTGTGACTGGTAGGGTGATGTCAGCCAATACAGGTTTTTAGTGCACACACTAGATTATTTTGAGGTAAATCAGACCCCTGCAGTCATAATGATGGTCGATGCAGAGAAAGCTTTTGAACTGGGATGCCCTTTTCTATGGTCAAACTAGGTTTAGTTTCCCTTCTCAATTTAATGTAATGCTCTAGAATCTTTAGCAAGAGGCTCAGTCAAAGGTGTTTGTAAACTCTAATTTATGCAGGGATGGTGGGTATAATTAGGGGAATGCACCAGGAGTGTCCTTTATCTCCAGGTTTATTTACATTTTTTATAGAACCCTTGGCAGTGAGGATTCGTGAGAATGTGGGGATATAGGTACCTATAGACGGGATGTCAAAATTAAAATTATTTGCGGATGATATTATCCTCTACCTCGGGCCAAAAGAGCAGATCATCCAATAGCTGTTGGGTGAGTTTGAGCAGTTTCAAATGATTGGGGGTAATAACATCAATCAGAATAAAACAGAACGTCTTCTATTTAATACCTCTGTAAGTAATCTTCCCTCTATTTTTCAGCAGCAGGCTCGTTCTCTTAATCCGATTAGTTATTTAGGGATACATGTGACAAATTGCTATTCCCAGTTTAACCAATTAAATTATGTGGTGATGATGATGAAGATTAAGGACTTATTGGACAAATGGACACTTCTTCCTAACACTTGTAGGGAGGGTAGCCCTTTTTAAAGAGTCCATTTTATCTTTGTTGATATTTATTTTTACTAATGTCCCGATAAAAATCAGCAAGACTTCTTTCAAGGAACTTGTGGTACTTTTCCAACATTTTGTTTGGAATTAGAAGACCTAGAGGGTCAAACTCTCAGTCCTTCAACTCGATATAAGTAAGGCGCGCTGACATTACCTCAGATGCGCAACTATTATGAAGCCTCTCTTATGGATATATTAGTAAGATCAGTAGACGCCAAGGGGTTGGTAGACTGTTTTGTTTCCCCAAAAAATGGTTCCAGAGGCTGAATCCCAGCTTCCGGTCTTTATCAAGACTGCCAAACTTCCAAAGAAAACAAGATAAAAAATTGCGCAGGAATTCAGTGTGAGATTTCAAGCATTCTATTTATCAAAAAGTATATCAGCAAGCTATAAGTGTTTGCAGCTAAATTGATGTAAATATCTAGGCTTAAAAATATTATGAAGTCAATTAAGATTTTGGAACACGAAAGGTTTTAAAAAATTGGGACACTTCTTTGTGAGGGGTAAATATATCACTTGGCAAGATCTCGAGGCAAAGTGTGGCGATCGATGTAAAAAGATTTTCCCTGGGTTTCAGCAGATTATTCAGCTATTGAAAAAATGCTGCCCTGAGTCCAGCTCAGTCTCTCACCTAGCAGTATCTGCTATGTTTAGTTCAATACTCAGGGGGATTGGTAACTGGTATAGATTATTACGGAACCAAGGAGATTGCCACCAGGTGAAAATATTTCTAGATAAAATTAGCCTGTCTACACAATGCACTTTCTCAGAGTCAGAGTGGCAGTCGGTTTCGCTAGAAGGCCTTAAGGGCAGCACATTTTAAGATGCTGTCCTCCTTGTCCTGCTGGATGGCATACTACACTCCACGGGCTCTTCGCAGAATGTATCCCGCCTTGGAGGATTGTTGCATTCACTGCCAGCAACCGGGGATGGGCGGCTGGCTAAATATTTTTTATACCTGTGAAAGGGTTGCACTATTTTGCCAAAAGGTGTTTTCTGCACTTAGCTTTGGTTTTCAGACTAAGATTGACCCAGGGGCCAGTGTGGCACTCTCATTGATCCTCCAGAATTGAAAGACATCCAACGTATCAAGAGTAGCATAATAAAATGAATCGATTGAAAAAGCTTGAAGAGCCATATGTGAAAATGTTTGGGGCATTAAAAGATTTGCTGCTTCGTGGCAGTTTATGTAGGCAATAGAACATGCTACAGTAGTAGGTTAGTAATCAAAGGCATGAAGGTACTTTCAGTGATGGATACTGCTGTATGTGTACTGTTTTATCGCTTTTCTTTTATCATGATGGCAGGTATATTATGACATTTTTCAAAATCACAATTGCACTTTCCCTAGTGGATATTCCTTGGTATGTACTGCACAATATATTTTTGATTATTCCTGATGGCTGCTATATCATTAATTTCAAAGGCTTGTTGTGGGATGGCAGCAATATTGTCTGTATCTTAGGCACGATTGGGGCGTGGCTTGGCTGCCGACGGGCATGGACGAGTGAGCAAAGAGCTCCGCATCCAGCCCAGCCGAAATCCTGCACAAACTGTAGCCCCCGGTGTTCTGAGAATCCGGGAGGGCAGCCTCGCTTGGTCCGGACCCCGAGAACGGCGCAGCAGAGCGGAGCGCGGCGCCAGGGGCTGGCGCCGCAACAGGAGTCGCGGCGGGCGCGAGCCGCCGCCGGCCATTTTGTGCGGCCTGTGAGAAGAGGTGCAGCCGTGGCCCACAGTGAATCGAGGGCCGCCCGGAGGTGCAGCACGCCCGGCGGGGGAAACCGGAAGTAGCGGCTCCGCCGCAGCGGAAGGCAGACCGGGTCGGAGCCCAGCCGGGGGGAAAGGCTTGGTGCTTGGAGCCCCTCCGCAGCCGGGCCTAGTTGCGGCAGATGCTCAGAGGAGGGGCAGCGGCCCGAAGAGCTGAGTGAGGCCCGTGGTGGGGGCGGCGACCCCGGTGACGGAGTGGATGCGGGAACCCCAGAGGCGCTGGCTGAAGACCGGGAGGGGGACGGCCGGCTCCGTGGGAGCCACAGAGGAGGTGGACTGGCTGGACCTGGGCTGCAGCCCAGACCGAACGGCTGGAGGACGGTGCCTGCTTTAGTGATGCAGTGAGGGAACAAGGCAGCGAACTGCGGTGGGGCCGGCTACTGTTGCACCGCACTGCAAAGAAGACGGTCATCGGGGAGCGGTGCGGGATCTCATTGCTGGGGCCCCTCGGGGAGCACGTCATCGACGGTCGGAGGCAGGGGTGCGTGGCGCCCTGTAGCTGGTGAGGAGCTCCGTCGTAGCCACTGCTTTGGGGACTTGTTCTGGAGGTAGATTGCCTTGCGGCCCCCTGGTGGGCTCCCTGACCCGGGAGCATGGGCAAACCAAGACCCAAGCTGAGAGCGAACCCGGCGTACTCTGTGGGCGATTCAGCCGGTGACCGGGATGGCGGGACACGCGCGGACTCTGCGGTGGGACTCCAGCAACGCCAGATGGACCAAATCCTGCAGGCCATAGCGGACACCCGAGCTGCGTTGCAGACGGACATTGCGCAGGTGTCCTCCGATCTGGGACTGCTTCGAGCAGACCACAGGAAGCTGGCGGACAGGGTCAAGCAAACGGAGGACGCGTTGGACTTGGTGGCTCCGGCGCAGAAGGTATTGGAGGTTCAGACGGCAGACCTTCTACGGAGGGTGACGATCCTGGAGAAGAGGGCCGAAGATGCGGAAGGGCGTAACCGCCGCAACAACATTCGCATGGTGGGACTGCCCGAAAAGATTGAAGGGGGAGACATGTTGACTTATCTGGAGACCTGGCTAAAGGAGGTGGTGGCGCCGGGGGGGGGCTTACGCAGTTTTACACCCTGGAGAGGGCGCACAGGGTTCCGGCCCGGCCCCCGGATCCGGGCCGACCTCCCAGGCCGGTGGTGGCCCGCCTGCTGCACTACAGGGACCGCGATATTATTCTTCAGAAGGCTAGAACCATGGGCCCCTAAAAAGTGGAGAATGTCCCGGTCTCTATCTATCCAGATTACCCCATGGAGGTCCAGCGCAGGCGCTCCTCCTTTCAGGCGGTGAAGAAGGCGCTACGGGACGAGGGCCTACAGTATTCACTATTGTTCCCGGCCCGCCTCCGAGTTGTACTGGACGGTAAGACATCCTTCTTCACCAACCCCGCAGCGGCCTGGAGTTGGTTGGAATCGGTCCGGACTGGGGCTGCAGCACATGTGGACGAGGAGGTGCCGTCGGGGACCCTGACGAGGGCCCGTCGCAGCAGACGCACTAGGATACGGACGGCAGGGGTCCGATCGCCAGGAGCGTCCCAGACGGTGCTGGAGCGGCGGACGGCGCTGCGGGCAGTCTCTGTAATATCGGGGGCCGCGGCCTCCCAGCCCAGTGAGGATTCGGGCTCCAAGAGGGGCTCGGAGGCCTCCCTCTCGGATGGTGCTGGCGGGGAAATGGAGTTGCTGCCTGACGTTACCCCAGGGACAGCGGATGAACTGTTGGACGCTTGAAGGTTCGGGGATTCCCCAGGGTGCAGTAAGAGGGGCATGGGCAGGGCGGGAGATGTATGTAGGGGGGGGCCCTGGCCTGGCTTTGCGGGGTTGGGAGAGAGACCGGTACCTGACGACGGATTGCGGGCGGGGATTATTGGGGGGGCCTGGAGGAGAGAGCAGGAGGTCTGAGGGCCAAGGAACACCGGGCGAGGATTTGCAGAGACTGGGCGCGGATGCACAGAAGGGGACAGTCGACAAGCCCGTCTGGTGCAGAGCCACCACCTCACCCTCACGGACGTTGTGAGACGCTGGTGGCTACCAGAGTGTTAGGTGTTGCTTGGGGTGGTATTTGGATGGGTAACTGCGGTTTAGCACCTGTTCTGGGGAAGGGAGGGCGTTCGGGGAGTTGCGGGGTTTCAGGGGAATGTCAGTGTGCCTCGGAGGGCCAGGAAAGGGTGGTTGGTTAGGCGATGGGATGGGGACCCCACCTGAATTGAGATTTCTGACCTGGAATGTGAGGGGGCTCACCTCTATGGGGAAGAGATATAAAGTCCATGCCTACTTGGTACGGAGAGGGGTCCAGGTAGCCTTCCTCCAAGAAACCCACTTAGATCGCGAGGAGGGGAAGGCATTGCAGCTGCGCTGGCGGGGCCAATTATTCTATACTAACTTTTCGAAGTTTGCCCGGGGTGCCCTGATTTGGGTGAAGGCGGGAGTTCCTTTCCAGCCGTTGGCGACGCTTGTGGACCCGGAGGGCAGATTTGTAGCAGTACAAGGGCGATTGGATGGGAGGGACATGGCCTTCTGTAGTGTGTATGCCCCTAATGTAGACCAGGCCGCCTTCTTCTCCAGACTGTCGGGGCAGCTCGCGGCATATTTGACGGGGACGGTGGTGATGGGAGGGGACTTTAATTCTGTGATTGATGTTGAGCTGGATCGGTCCCACCCGCCTCTTGCACAGTCGGTGGTCCGTCGGGTGGCCAATAGTAGACGAGCTTGGCAGGACACTTGGGGGTTGGTGGACACGTGGCGGACACATCACCCGATGGATAGGGATTACTCCTTCTACTCAGCCCCCCATGAGTTGTATGTCCGATTGGATAGTGTACTGTGTTCCCCGGATGTCCAGACTTTGATGCGTCATAGTGAATATTTGGCTAAAACCATCTCGGACCATAACCCCTGTATGGGGGTGCTGCAATGGTCCAGGCAGCAGCAGGCCATACCTACGTGGCGTCTAAACCCCTTGCTGCTGGAGGACCCGGTTTTCCGGGCTGAGGTTAGCGGATGCATAGAGCAGTATTTTAGGAATAACTCGGAAACGGCGTCGAGCCGGGCGATGGAATGGGACGCGTTTAAGGTGGTTGTTCGGGGGGTTTGTATATCGTCCACCGCTGGAGTACGGAAGACTTTGCTGAAGGAGGTTGAGGGGGCGGAGGCCCAACTGCGGACGGCTGAACGCGCGCATCAGGCAGGGGAGGGCGAGATGGCTGCGGTTGTGGAGGCGCGTGAGGGCGTGGCAGTGTGTGTGGAGAAGCTTCGCTGTTTTGATCATAAGGACTATCTTACCCGGGCGCACGCGGAAAGAGATAAGGTGGGATCCCTCCTGGCATGGTTAGCGACCCCGACAGCCCGAGGTGCCCCGATACTTTCTTTGGTCGAGGCAGGGGGAATCCCGGTCTATTCTCAGACGGGGATAAATAAGCAGTTTGCTAGTTATTATGCAGGGTTGTATGATAGCACCATGCAGGGGGAGCCTGACGGCCTGGCCGAGTTTCTGTTGGCGGCTCGATTGCCCCGGCTGGACCCAGAGAGCGGGAAGGACCTAGGGGGTGCCATATCACTGGGCGAGATTCGCGCAGCGATTAAACATATGGCCAGGCGAAAGACCCCGGGAGCGGACGGTTTGCCCATTGAGTTCTATGCGGCTTGCCCGGATTTACTGGCGCCGCAGCTGCAAGTCCTTTACAGTGAGGCTTGGCAACTTGGGCGCTTACCTGCCTCCGCTCGGGAGGCAATTGTGGTGCCCCTGTTGAAGCCTGGAGGAGAGGCCAGCGCACGCACGGCGTATCGCCCGCTCTCCATGCTGACGGTGGATTACAAAATCTTGAGTAAAATATTGGCGTCACGCCTGTTGACTCATATGACTGCCTTGATCCACCCGGATCAGGCGGGGTTTATCCCTGGGCGTAACACGGACACTTCAGTTCGACGTTTGCTGCGGGTGATGGAGATGGACCGGGACGTATACCCGGAGGCCTGCACACTGTCGGTCGACATAGAAAAGGCCTTTGATAGTGTAGAGTGGCCCTATTTATACCGAGTGCTGCGGGCATTTGGTCTGGGGGACGGCTTTGTGCGCTGGACCACCATGCTCTATAACGATGCCACGGCCCGGGTGAAGACGGGGGCTACCATATCGGCTTCCTACCGAGTGCGGAGGGGGATGAGGCAGGGCTGCTCGCTCTCCCCCTTGTTGTTCGCCCTGGCCATTGAACCGTTGGCAGCACATGCCCGACTGGGGCGCTCCTATGCTGGAGTACAATTGAGGGGGGACGCCCACTATATCTCCCTGTATGCAGATGATCTGCTGATGTTTTTGGCGGATGCAGATGGCGCACTGCGTGGAGCGATCGCCTTGTTGGAGGCCTTTGGTCGCCTGTCCGGGCTCAAGGTCAACTGGGGCAAGACATGCTTGTTCCCGCTGTTGCCGGGCAGACAGGCCCCCCAGTCGCTGGGAGTGATCCGATGGGAAGGTAGCTGCCTGCGATATTTGGGGGTTAGTATCTACCACACCCAGCCTGATTTGCTGGAGGGGAATGTTGGCAGAGCCATTCGCGGCTTGCGTGGTAGCATAAGTTTCTGGAGTACGCTCCCACTTTCGTGTGCCGGGAGGGTAGCGCTGTTGAAGATGGTGGCGTTGCCACGCCTCCTCTACTTCTTTCGCACCCTGCCTATATGGATACCTGCATCGTATTTCGCACGTCTCCGAGCACTGTCTACGGGCTTCATTTGGGGCTCGGATAGGAGGCGGGTGGCTTTGACCACACTGCGGCGGCCGAGAGCGGAGGGGGGCCTGGCAGTCCCGGACTTTGAGTGGTACTATCTGGCAGCCCAACTCCAATGGCTTACGTAGGCGGTGGCCAGGGAGTATAGAGGCCCAGAGGGCCCACAGGGCAGGTTGATTCCGTGGCAAGTGCTCGCCTTCATAGTCTTGCAGCAGCGGTTGGACCTTGCCCAGCTTACACTGGAGGAGCGTACCCTCCGGCTGTGCTGGAACAGGTGCCAGAGGAGGGCTGCGATAACTCGCCCCTATGCCCCGGAGATCCCTTTGGGAATGTGTACGGCATTCCCGCATGGGGGCGATTGGTCTGGGCTGGCCGTTTGGGAGGAGCTGGGCGTGCAGATGGTGGGCGATTTATTCAGAGAGGGGGTGCTGCTGCCCTTCCAGGACTTGCAGGACTCTTACGGGCTTCCACGGGGGGACTTTTTACTCCACGCGGTCCTTGTAGCGAGCCTCCAGAGACATTGGAATATGGGGCTCTCGGAGCCGCCGATCGCTGCAGGTTGCCAATATGTAGTGATGGCGGCGGGGACGACCAAGGCCATTACTTGTCTCTACCGCAGACTTTCGACGGAAGGCCTGCAGCCCCTTGCCGCCTTGAGGGGTAAGTGGGAATTGGACCTTGAGAAACCGATCCCCGAGGCTACATGGACCACGCTAGTGCGGCGGGCCTGGAAGGGAACGCGCAATGCCCGGTTTCAGCTGGTTCAGTTTTTTACGTTGCACAGGGCGTATCTGACGCCGGTTAAGATATTGCAATATTTTGGGGGAGTGCACTCTCAATGCCCGCGGTGCGGGGGAGAGGGGGGTGATTTTCGTCACATGTTTTGGTCCTGCGCCCAGTTGGGTGACTATTGAGCAGAGGTTATGGATTGCCTGAATCAGGTGATGGACCGCATTATTGCCCCGGAACTGGGGGCCTGCTTGTTACTTTGGTTTCCCCACACCCGCCGGACGAAGGTTACTAGCAAGTTTTACGACTTAGGGTTGATTATGGCCAATAGGGAACTGACTATGCACTGGAAGTCCCGAGCGGGGCCTAGCTTCTTGCGGTGGAGGGGGGCGTTTGCGCGATGGGCGGGGGCAGAGGGTACGCTCCGGTTGCAATTAGCCCATCGGAGGGATGACGAGAAGGCGCTGGCGACGGCCCGAGCGTGGGAGGCGCTGGTGGTGGAACTTCAGGGGCTGATGTCTGACACCGGGGAGCGGGGGACACATCTGACAGGCAGGAGGAGGCGTTGAACGGGGAGTAGGAGGGGAGCAGTGGCGAGCACTGGAAGCATGAACGTAGCTAGGCATGAGGGAAAGCCTTGGTTCCCTAGAAGAGGTTGAGCACCCGTGCATGATTTATTGTAGGGGAGGGGCACACCAGGAGAGGGGAAGGCAGAGGGGGGCACATTGACATGGGGTGGGGAGGGAGGGGGGGGGGAACCCGCATGTGATGGATGACTATTCTCCTGGATACTGGATGGCAACGATGTCTGTAAAGTATTCCTTTTGAAGGGGGAGGTAGCGGGGCTTGTATTGAGTTGATGCTATGAAAACAATAAAAAAAATGTTTCAAAAAAAAAAATCTTAGGCACGATTGCACTTTAGGTTGTCGGCTGATATAAAAGCATCATATAAAATATGCTTTTTGGATCTTTTTTCTTTGGAAATGTATTTGAGGTTAGTGACTAGTGAGGCCGTAACTAGTTTGGCACAAAGGCACTTTATTTATATGTATGATATTGGTTTTTAAATGCTTGGCCGCTTCTGAAATAATGTTTGGTCCCAATTCTGTAATTTATGGAGAACAATGTTGATTACTATTTATTTCTATTTAATGTATTTAAATGCTCTCCTCTGTATTCGAATGTCCTTTGAATCTGCTCAATAAAAAAGAATTTTAAAAAAACACAAAATCTGATTAGTCAGATGACGAAGGTCTTGTAAGGACACTCGCATAGCTAATCCATTGAGTTCATCCTTCAATTCATCTTTCAACCTTCTTCGAAACAAGATGAATAAAGCTGACCCGGCAAGTCAACCTCCCTAGCTAAACTCATGTAATTAAGAGATGAAGGACTTCAGCTCCATGGAACATTAGTTGAATCTCATCTTTGGCAGAATACTGAAGATCTTTTTTTTTTTAAAACATATTTTATTAAATTTGAAAAGTACCACAAGGGCAACGGCCCAACAAAATCCACATAAAGGCACATTATTAAGAGTTTACAGGCGTGGAAATAGTAACGGGTACAATTGGTATAAATAAACAAAAAATAATAATAATACACTGAAGACTGTGCACAGACTTTCACACCCCACCCACAATTGCAAGCAGATGTCAAAACCTGTGAATATCCAGATTAATAAAACAATGCTATACACAGTGTAGTCTGCAAACCACCCATAGAACCACTGTTATCGGGATTGTGATGGTAGAGGAGGGAGGTCTATGCCCCGTAGTTAGCCCAGCGAGACCAGATTTTCCTATGCTTTTGGGGGCAACCCCTCGCTTGAAAGACCGCCATCTCTGCTCCCATGCCTTTATCAAGTTCTCTTCGCCACTTTCCCAATGTCGGCGGAGAGGTGCCTCTCTATAGTTGGGCAATATCCCTTTTGGCGATAGTAAGGGCGAGGAAGAGGAGATGCTGCTTATATCGGTTCCCACCTATATCCTCAGTACAAAGAAGTAAAAACAGACGGGGATCATGTGGGATGTCCCACGACAACACCACTTTAAGGCAAGTCGATACCCTGCGTCAAAAGGGCTGCAGGGCCTCACAGCTCCACACCATATGGAGAAACGTCCCCTCCTCCCTGTCGCATCGTAAACACTGGGGGGATGCCATGACTCCCATCTTCCAGAGACGAAGGCGAGTATAATACACGTGGTGCACATACTTAAATTGTATGAGACGGTATCTGGAAGCAACCGTGGCACCACGGGGACTTGCTATCGCCTCCACCCAATCGTCATCCGTCAAGTCGGGAATGTCATCCTCCCAAGCCCTTCTAGTTTTATGAAGGGTCGTGTTGGAGTGTGTCATCAACGTCTGGTAAAGCTGTCTTATTTTGTGGGAGCCAAGATACCCCATAAGAAGTCGGCCTTCCAATGGATGAAATTCGGGGAGGTAAGGTATAGTTGCAAGCAAGGGAGTCAAAACTTGGCGCAGTTGGAGGTGCCTATAGAACTGAGTTTTGTGGAGCTGAAAATCCTCCTGTAGTCGCTGGAATGATTTAAGGACGGTGCCCCGCATAACATCCCCCAAGGTAGAAATACCAATCAGGTCCCACTGGCGGAACCCTTTCAGTGAGGCCACTGGACGCATATAATTATCATACCACTAGGGCATCGCATGTGTCAGTCGCCTATGCCATCCCATACGTCGTACCATGTATCACCACAACCTGATCGTCGTTCAACTGGCATGTGGCAGATGGTCAAGGTTCCGTGCACTGTAAAGGAGCTGTAGGAGGGGAGTTCTTCCCATAGCCGCGTGCTCTAGTGCGAACCCCGGATCCATAGGTGAGTTGTACCACCAGTCATTAATAATTAATAGGTGAGCCGCGATGTAATAGGAGTATACATCAGCAGCCGCAATACAGCCACAGTAAGTGGATTGTGTACAGGTCTGGAGTGCCAATCGAATCGCCCCTCCCCCCATAAAAATTTATTATGTATGGCTTTATTTTGTGCAAACCACGCACGCCGTATGTGATACAGGAAATTCTGAAGACGGTAAAGGACCCTGGGGAGAGAGACCATTTTAAAGATGGCCAACCGCCCGTATAACGAGAACGGCAGAGATGACCATACAGCTGTCTCATCACGGAGGTTGGTGAGGAGCGGGTTTATATTGCATGACCACGAAACCTGCGGACAAGGGGACACAAAAACTCCCAGATATTGAAACCCTTCTGTGGCATGTTTAACTGGGCCTCCCAGGTGCCTCTGCTCTGATGGACGCAGAATGGTAACAGTACTGATTTAGTGGGGTTAGTCTGAAGCCCAGAGTTCTGGCCAAAGACCTGGAGGATCTGCAAGATGCACGGGCCCGAAATCCAGGGGTCAGTCATGAAAAACAGGACATCATCCGAGTAGAGTGCAATGCCATCCGGTTGTGTATGCGGCCAGTCAAAGCCTCTGAGCACCGGATCCCCTCAAACCCAAACCGCCAGGGGCTCTACAGCCAAAGCAAAGAGGAGAGTGGATAGGGGGCATCCCTGACGTGTGTCGCTGCCAATAGGAAAGAAGGGGGAACGATGACCAGCGATACGTACAGAGGCCATAGGTTCGGTATACAGGAGGCGCACATAGACCAGGAAGCGCGGACCTAGATTAATCACTTCCAGGAGTTGGAAAAGGAACTCTCAGCTAAGGGAGTTGAATGCTTTATCTATGTCTACTCAGAGTAAAGCCGCGGGAAGTCCCAGCTCCGGAGCCAACGCCATAGTATTGTGAACCCATCAAATGTTATGTTGGGTGGCCCGATGCGGCATGAAGCCGAATTGGTCCAAATGGACCAAGTCCTGGATGCATGTCCATAAATGGTCAGCCAGGACCTTCCCCAATAATTTGGATTCAAAGTTTATTAAGGAGATAGGGCGATAGGAGGACGGATCCTTGGTGGACGGCCGGGCTTCAAAAAGAGGACAATTGCGGCCTGACGCCAGTACCGAGGCAGTAGTCGCTGCTTGAGGGCCTCGTGAATCGTACCCAGTAAATGCGGACCCAGCGTGGCTATATGGGAATGAAGAAACTCCATAGGGAACCCATAGGGGCCCAGAGCGCGACCCGGTCGCATCGCATTAACTACAGCAGTTAGTTTGTCAATGGTAATGGGAACATCTAATTGATCTCTCATTTGAGCTGATAGTCGCTGGGGGGGAACATCACGGAGGAACTCCGCGATGGTATCCCCAGAGACCTGCTCCCAGAATCCTGAAGATCTTGATGGTCAAACATCTTGTTAATTCTATAGGAAACCCTGGAAAATTGTCAAGAAAAGGACTGGCCTCTGAAACTAAAGGTATAACCTATGCCACAAGCATTTCCTGTGGTATTACTTACTATAAAGCCCACCTTGGATCTATCAGTAGTGTAAATGTGAGGCTTAAAGGTAAAATGGACCTGGCATGTGTCCAGAAAGGCCGTTAGTTTTCTGGGGTTACTGTCAAACTTTTATTCAGCCAAGCCAGCCAGTGGAGAATCAAAGGAACCTTGTTATAATAGGGAAAGAGATTGATACAGCTAAACATTTTCTTTGCTCAGACTTGTAGAATCAGTTTGTTCACTGCTGTCAATAGTTTTTGCACCTGATTCATTTTTAGATTCCATTGATATTGCTACTTGTCAAGAGCAGGTCTTCTTGGCAATGATTGGAGGATCTTCCTGGTGCATAGGAACAGCATTATCTCCAGAAACAAAATATAATGCCAGAATGTAATGAGGAGTCTAGAATTGCTCCAGAAAATAACATCCAGCAGTAAGGAAAAACCTAGACACCTGAAAAAACTTCCATCTGACCAGGCCAAGAAGCAGAGCAACTAGACTCAAGATGGACTCTCGTTCATCATCTGGACATCAACAGGATATGACGTAATCCACAAAGTGGTTCGGCCACCTTGGATTGGGAAATGAAATCATTGGAAAACGTTCTAATTTACAGTAAAACATAAGAAAACATTTAGGGAATTTTAGAGTAACATTGTGAACCCTATAAATCCTATTATATATCTAGCGGTATATATGAATGCCTTGTTACCATCAAAATCTTCCTGCATGCAGCATTTTGAAACGTGTGCATGCAGGAAGGAGAATCATCCCCTAGTTCCTTATGAGCCTTACTAGATGTACAGGAGGAAAATATGGACAACTGTGAGGATGCCGGGGCAGCCCCAACGCTCAGACATCGGGCAAAGAACAGACCGGGCCGTCGGTGGAATCAACACATAGGAAGCAACCACCCGACCTACTGGTGGTGGTGAAGCGATAAGGAAAAATTCCTTACATAAAGATATATAGTGTGGATTTCTTGTGTGTGTCCATCCTTGATGAAAGGAGTTTAGGAACTCACTAATATACAAACAGTCATGTAAGGCTCACAGGAATGGTTGTTGCTTAGAAAGCACCATTCTCATGTAATTTGCAGCTGGTTCGTGGGTTACAGTCTACCAAGTTTCCTATCTCAAACTCAGTGGCGGCCGCTATTTACCGGGGGTGGGGCGGGAGATGGGGAGGGTTGTCAATGGAAAAAAAACCCACAAAAAATCACTTACCTGCAGGCCGGGAACCGACTGGCCTCTGCTTCTCGGTCCGCTCGCCGTCACCACATCCTCTCGCTCCTGTTAGCAGGAACAGGAAGCACCCAGGCTCCTGACTCCCCTAGCCAATCACAGTGCTGCATTGCAGCACTGTGACTGGTCTGAGAGCCGTGGATCAGCGCTCAGGCAGGGAATGGGAGCCTGGGGCATGTTCTGCACCGAGGGTGTAATGCAGCCTGGGTGCAGAACATGCAAAGTGCGCATGAAAGTGTGGTCGGCCCGAGAGGGCCAGTCAAAGCGTCATTGCGCACCTTGGAGTGGGCAAACCACTCCTCCCCTGCCCTGCTCTGGCAGTCCAGCCTGCCCCTCCCTGCACCAGGAAAGGAAAACTAAAATGATAATAACGCTAGCTATTATCATTTTAGTTTTCTTTAACTACTGCTCACAGATCAGTTGGGCGACGCCCCTCTGCCTTAGCGGAGGAGACGCCACTGCTCAAACTGATACGTTGGCTTTTAGCCTGTGTTTTCGCCAGAGGGTCAAAGGGGCCTAAAACTGGGCCATCATTTGTAGAAGCTGTTAAAAATGTATCACTGGGGGAGGTGTGGTCGCGTTGGAATGAATACAGAGGTGGCCTGTGCGAACCTCCGCTGGCCCGCTTATCCGGCCTGGAGATTATGGACTGAATCTAGCCTGCACTCAGAACTACTGTGAATGTATCTTGACCTGCGCTGTCACCGTGTGTCGCCGTGGCGGCAGCAACTCTATTGATTTAATGATACTGTCTTGTGTGACCTTGTTTTTCTTGAAAATAAAAAGAGTTTAAAAAAAAAAAAAAATTATCACTGCCTTTCACACTGCATAGCTTGATGCTTGCCAACAACATGCCCTGAGTCTTGCATTTCAGTGAAGCTAGTGGTTCGTCACATAATGATACTAAACACCTGCAACACAACGCGCTGTGTTCCTAGGATGCTAGTGGTATATCACGTGATAGTGTTAAACACGCTGGGAACTCCACAGCAGCGGTCCGTTCCATCAATTGAACAATTTCCAAAATACACCACATACTATGAAGGCATACAGCTTCCTGAATGCCTTGTGGTGGACGGCGTATTCTCTCATTTAAATGCAACACTTCATACTTCCTCCAACATCACTGACTGCACAGACCTTCCGCTTCCGGGAGGAAAGATTAAAATGTGCTTCTACAGCTTCTCCAAGTCGTGTAGAGGTTGTGAGCATCAGTATCCTAGCTTACTGTCGCCAGTGAGAAGAGGCCTCAAAAGAGAAAGAGGGTAAAAAGAGCTCTTTATTCAACCTGTCACCAATCCTCCTCCAACTGTCACTTCTGGAACCCTCATCTACAGTGAAATCACCAAACTTCAAAAGCAGCTTCACAGGCAAGGAATCACAATAGGATCAAGAAAACAACGCTCCCTTCCACACACATCCTACTAGCGTGCTTTTATATATGACGCTTCCCATCATAACTGCTTCGCCTTCACAGCACTGTAAATGCCATTGGTTAGGATTTCTACACTCAGTAGCACACGTGTTTTCAACATTATAAGAGTGAAATGCTGATCTCGTCTGGCTGGATATAATCCTGGCACCTATGGGGGAAAGAGGGTGGGTGTGGTTTGAGCCACGCAAGATATGGTGGCTCTTCTGTGAGCTCCCGAGAGTCCTCGCTCCTGCATCTTTACCTGATGCCTGGGGAGGCTACCTGAGGGCAGATTCAATATCAGGGATGAGCGCTGGCCCCACTGATTCCGTCTGACCCAATGAGCATTGCGGAGCACTCCTTAATCTGAAAGTCCACGGCCCGGCCTACACCACTCGCTACCGTCCACGGCCCGGCCTACACCGCTTGCGCAATCTAGCTGGCGGTGCCATGCTAGATTGCGCAAGCTGCTGCAAGGCTACCTCCTGGCCAACAGCAATTCTACCATAAGCGCGGTGCCAGGCGACGCCGCTCTACCTCACCTACATCCACTAAGCCAGCCATGGCAGCTGGGGAACAATATGGTACCATAATCTACTTGAGTGGTGCTGGGAGTGATGTTGGTGCCACACGGTTTAGACCAGAGGTCTTCAATCTCTGGGGCGCGACCCCCAGGGGGGACGGGGACACCTGAGAATTGGGTGGCAGATTCCCCAGCTTCACTTGTCCCTGCAAAAAGATAGCCATCCTGGGACGGCTAATTTAGATCGTTATCAGCTGCTTGGCTGAATGAAATACAAATATGCCTTACAGGCCCAGCTCCAGGAATTGTTATTTGGGTGAGCCAAGGGTGTATTCGGGTGGGCCACTGCGGGCCCTATTTGTCTCTTATATGTCTAGCCAGGCCTGCTTCTGGGCCCTCCTTTATCTCTTCTTAGTCTTTCAAGGCCCAGTAAAACGCCCTAGTTTCCAAATCTCTTTCTAAATGTTATCACTCTCAAAAAGTGTTTTTTTCCATGTAATGTCCCTTTGATGGGAAGAGGAGGTTTTTGAGGTGGGAGTATCAGGCAAGTGACACTACTCGGGCTCCCTGTGCGAGCCTTCAGGGAGAATCTCTCTTCATTACTACCTCCACCTGATCCCTGACTCTGCAGCGCACTCCCTTACAGGCTTGATTATCCACTTTTCTACTCTCCCTCTCCAGTGCACCTTATCTCATAGTTGACCTTGGGCCCCAGCCCCATATCAGCCACCATCCGCTTCCACTTTCATTCTTCCCGGGAAAAAACATTAGTAAAATCACCTTCAAACTTGAAACATTGAATATAGCAGTAAATGTAATTAGCATGTACTTTAAAGTATGTTCCACAGTTGCCCTAATGACCCGACTGTTAATTAAATAACCAAAAACAGAAAGGCCATGAAGGGCCGGCTTTAACACTGATGCGAAAGTCTTTTTTGGCACCCCACCAATGACCTCTTTCTCCGTAGATACCTTTACTACCACCCTCCAACAGTGCCCTTTGTCTCTCCATAGCCCCGCCCCCTCATGACCTCCTCCTCAGACTCCCTCACAACACCCTCCACCAGTGCCCCTCATCTCTCTGTAGCCCCCCCACCCCATGACCACCTCCTTGGATTCCCTCACTGCACCCTCCACTAGTGCCCTTCATGTCTCCATGGCTCCTTCCCCCTACCCCATGACCTCCTCCTCGGATTCCCTCACTACCACCCTCCACAAGTGCTCCTCATCTCGCCGTTGCCCCTCTCTCATGCATTTTATTTGTTGTATAGCGCTACTCATATCAGTGTAAGGTGTCACAGTACTCTACATGATCACGCACACATTATACAGAGACAATAAATCAGTCTACAGGGAATGTCACATAAGGCAATTAGGATTACAAGGTGTAGGAATCACATGTCATCCATGCTGGTGGGCATTATATTTTACGAGGGTTTGGTCTGGAGAAGCACAAACTCAGGATTTAAAGAGTACTCCACTGGTTGGGGGTTGGCTTTACTGATAAAAATGTATAACTGCCCAAACAAACTCTTTTTAGCAGCAGTAGAATAATGACAGACCGGGGAAGTTCTAACTATATCACAACACAAAAAAAGCGACGTTTGTATGCAGCTCTTTGATGACAGTTCATGGGCCGCTGTCCTATCTTCTGCACTGCGAGTAAAACAAGGATCTCTGTGACAAAGGCAGTAACCTATTGAGTTATCCACATAAAATTCAGTTTATCTGCATTTAAAAATTACCAACAGACAAATTATTGCTCTCCAGCAGGATCATAAATCACCAGTTATCTGAACATTTTTTTATTGCTGTACATCAGTGGCAGATTCATTGCGAGGGCCAAGGCTCATGTTTGGGTGGGACAGGCTCATCTTTGGGTGGGCATGGCCCACCCGGCCCACCCCTAGAACCGGGTCTGGTGCCTTATCAGTTAATCTGCAAGTGTGAAGGATGCTTGGGAGCAGTTCTGGCTCTTTGTGATGACAAAGATTTGTTTTTTTGAGTGGAAGTGCAAAGAGCTATCAACTGGGCTAGGAAGTTTTCTTGCTTTTAATTTTTACTACATTTACACAGCCCTTAGTGCCCCTACAGAGGTGTTGAAGGACAGTTATGTAAAAAGAAAAATTGCATTACATACACTCTGGTATTACTAAAATCTACATTTTGAAAGCATATTTTATCGTAAAACTTTTGCAGGTTTTGCAGCATTCTTTCTTACCCTGTGTGTAATGCAAATATAAAAAATTACTTACATATTCACAGTGCTTTCTGTCACAGGCTATGACCTCGTAGCACTAAAAATACACTTCACTATTCGCCACTGCACCAATCTAGATTGAATTTTGTGGTTCTCTGGTTACACACAGACCTCTGCAGTGCATTAATTAATAAAGGTTTCATAATGTACTACCGTGCATTTCCCACTGAGCAATAACTTCTTTTACATTTATTTTTCATTTAAGCTGCCCATTATTTTATAGGTAGATACCTGATGGAGAAAGACCTAAAAAACGTACAGAAGATTTTGGGCATATTCATGAGAGGCTTGCATTGCCAGAGCATCACCTTTTTTGATGCTCAGGTGGTGCAAGCATCTAAACCATACCTATGATGCAGAGCAAAGTCACCCTGCATGGCATGCATGTCCTCCTAGATATAGAGTAAGACATAGCAGCGCAAGTCACTTTGTTGCCTTACTCTGCATGAAGGTGGTGTTCCATGGGCTTTGTGTGGGGTTCCCACGCAGCATCCATGGATTTTGATGCTGCCCCAGATTTACAAAATCACGTAAACCTGGGGCAGTGCCAAAACCTTACCCCTCCCCAGTGGAGGTGTAACGAGGAGAAATCTTTTCATTTCTCCTCGTTTTTTCCTCTTTCCATGTGTGCTGCATTCTACAGCTCACATAGAAAGAGGAAAACACCCTCAGGATTGTTTTGGTGAAGGAAGGTGCCACTTCCCGTACAAAAACAATCCTAATTATGTTGGTGCTAGGCAGTAATTTGTGCGCCAACGCAAGTGAAAAATACTGGAATGCACCGTATTTCATAAATATGGTGCATTCCTGCCCTTTCACATTGGCATAGGGTAGCGCGGCAAGGAGACTTGCGACGCTGCCCCATGCCAGTTGCTCATAATTGAGGCCCTCTGTTTTTAACTACACCTCTGACCACGCCCACTGACCTTTGGTTTGCTAAACACTGTTCAATATTATTTCCCCACCGTAAAAATTACTTGCTGTGGGAATTGTGGGCTGTTAGAAATGGGGGTCTCTAGTTGGCAGTAGTTTGCACCTTTGTTCAAGTAGGATCCCTTCGTTCTAGTCAGGGTAAGAAGGATACACTACTGAAATAACCCCTGCTCACCCACTTGGTGGCTTGGCATGAGCAGTCAGGCTTATCTCAGAGGCAGTGGCTAAAGCATTTGCACATATCCAACAGTAACCTAGTGAAAACACTACAAAAGGACACCACACCAGTTTAAAAAAAAATATACAATACTTTATATATTCAAAACAAGACCAAAACTATAAAAATCCAACATACGGTACTTAAAAATATGCACTTTGCAAGAATAACCATAAAAATGCAGTTCCCTGTACTTGGTAGGTCCATCCGGTGCTACCGTGGTGCTGAGAACAGCAGAATCCAACAGTTCCGTTTGACCGCGTCGGTTGGGGTGTCGGCAGACTCGTAAACAGTACCTTTTCGTTGCGTCCAATCACATTGGTGCAGGTTGGTTGTGGCAACCGTCGCAGTTGTGGTGTGCAGAGGAGCGGTGCGGTGTGCGGTGCCCTTTGGTCGCGGTGCAGGCAGAGGCTCGGGACGGTCATCCAGTGGCATTGGTGAGACCAGGGTTACGGTGCAGAGTGAAGGCACTGCGTGCAGACAGATAACGATGCACGCAACAGTGCCGGTTGTGGGGAGCTGGCGTCAGTCGATCCGGACTGTGGTGTGAGACGTGTGTTGAAGTCAGCGGCAGCGATGGCGTCAGTAAAACCAGGGCAGCAGAGTGAACAAGGCGGTGCAGATTGCAGTGCCCACAGGCAACGGTGCAAGCAGCGGTCGTCGCTAGAGAGAGCAGGGTTGCCGTGCAAGATGCAGTGGTGCTCTCAGCGGTGCCTTCAGGATATGGAGTCAGCGACAGAGTCGGTTGCTTTTCCCCCTCTGTGGCAACTGAAACCACGGTTCCAGAGGTGGTACCCAGAGGTTGGTGAAGTCTGTGTGGTCCTTGAGACTTCAGAACAGGAAGCAAGCTCTACTTCAAACCCTTGGAGATTCTCAGCAACAAGTAAAGAAAGTTCAGTCCAGTCCTTTCACTGCCCAAGGCAGAAGCAGCAACTGCAGACCAACCCAACAAAGCAACAACACAGCAAAGCGGCAGTACTACTCCTGGTAGTTCTTCCAGCTCTTCTTCTTGGCAGGTTCCTTGATTCCAGCGAGTTCTAAAGTTCTGGGGTCTGGGCCCCAATATTTATACTCAGTTTATCTTTGTTCTTTTGGGCAGAGAGTGTCTGTGCCCAGCCCAAACCAGTTCCATCCTCTCTGTCCAGCTTCCTAGCAGGAGGTGGAGACCGCATTGTCCAAGGCAGACCAGACCCATTCAGGTGCAAGGAAATCTCCTCCCACTACTCTAAATACAGCCCAGGTCTATTCAGGCCGGCCCCCACTCATCCAATAAAGGCAGGACACACCTTGACCCCCCATTGGCTGTCTGATGAGAATGCACATCCCCAGCCCCAGTCACTCCAAAGCCAGATAGTCAATCGACAAACCCAGCAGAGGCACAAAGGACGGTTAAGCAAGAAAATACCTACTTTCTACAAGTGGTATTTTCAAACACAGAACATAAAAATTATCTTTACTAAAAGATGCATTTTTATATTCTGAGTTCAGGCATACTAAACCCCATCTCTCTATCTTGTCCCAATGGGAAGATATGCTTATATGATGTTCAAAGTAAACTCCTATTCTATCCTATGGGACAGATAGCCTCGCCATAGTGAAAAACGAAACACACTGTAATTCACTACCATGACATGTCACGCACACCAGTATATGTCCTACCTTTAAAATACATGACACCATGCCCACAGAGGTACCTTGGGCCTACATTAGGGGTGACTTACATGTAAGAAAAGGGAAGATTATGGCCTGGCAAGTAGGTGCACTTGCCAGTTCGACATGGCAGTTACAAACTGTGTGCAGATACTACTGTGGCAGGTCTGAGAACCCTTTTCAGAGCTGCTTGAGTGAGTGGCACAATCAGTACTGCAGGCCCAACAGCAGCATTTGATGTACAGGCCATGGCACTCTCAGTGCACTTTACTAGGGACTTACTAGTAATTCAAACATGCCAATCATGCAAATACCAATCCATAATACAATTTACAATAGGAGCACTTGCATTTTAACACAGAAAAGCAGTGAGAAAGTATGCAGAGACACTAAAACAGACAAAACAGAGTCAAAACTAGGAGGTCAGAAAGAAAAAAGACAGGGGAAACACACCAAAAGATGCCAGGTCTAACAGGGGAATTTATGGTTGTCGATAGTTGTCGATGTTGAGGAGTACCAGGTTATAGAAATGTTTGTCAGAAGAGGTGCTTACGCCTAAAAAGGTTTAAGAAGGGGGTCTCGGGAGGAGCCTAGCGCGGGACCAAGATGGCTGCGTGAGCACAGCGCTCCAGAGACCCTCGTGCCCTCCGGCAACTATCCTGAAACGCATCCTGTGTCAAATATCCGGCATATTGGAGATGAACCATTGCTGAGGCCAACGTCGTTGTCCGGAGGGAAATCGTTCACCGGGGACCGAAGTTGCGACAAGTGGAAGTTCGCGGCCTACCCCCGGGAGATGCACGGGTCTTGCGTTGGCCTGGGCCCGGACACTAATTGAACAACAGCGGCCGTGTGGGGTGCGGACCATCGGATGGGTGTTGTTTTCACTTTCACTTTCGTTTTCTCTACAACTGCGCGCCTTGGCCCGAGAGTACCTTGGGCAGTAGTCGCCTGTAGCTCGACCTGCACATGCCTGGACCTGAATCGGGCTTTCAGGCTACAGTGGACCTCGTATTAATTGGCTGGCTGAGTGCTTTGTCTTTGACGCTGACTGATTCGGAGTCGAGGATGTCGGCCAAATCGGAAGCCGAAAAACAGAAGCCTAAGAATACCAGGCGAGGGGGCTACACTCAAACGAACAATATGGATCGTTATGCCCAGCAAAAGGGATCGCCAAGTGGACCGGGAAGGCCGCAGGATGTACCGAGAGATGGTTCGCTCCCCGACCCGGCAAGACATCATGGGTGCCATTGAGGGGATGAAGGCCTCTATTGGGCAACAGTTCGAGGCCCTGGCACACAAAGTGGATACTATATCAGTGGATGTTAACTTGCTTCGTGCAGACTTGGGGAAAACCAATGAGAGAGTTAAATCGTTGGACCTAAAGACCTCTAGCCTTGCGGGAGACGTCTCTGACCTGCAAATAGAGGTCCGCACGCTGAGGACTGCTAATGACCTCTTTGCCCGCAAGATGGAGGATTTTGAAGGCCTGGCACGACGCAATAACGTGCGCATTGTTGGTGTTCCGGAAAAATCGGAGGAGCAATCTGCGGATTTGTTTGTTGAGGACTTGGTGGTTAATCATCTGGCGCCCAAGGGCCTTAGCAAGTTCTTTGCGGTCGAGCGGGCCCACAGGGTCCCAGGAGGGAGGCCCAAGGTGGGGGCCCCCCCGAGACCGATTGTCGCCCGGATCTTCAATTTCAGGGACCGCGACGCCATTCTACAAGCGTCACGAGTGTCCGGACCAGTCACCTTCCAGAACACTGCAGTGAGTTTTTATCCTGACTTCACCCAGGCGGTGCAGAAGCAACGGCAGAGTTTCATGGGAGTTAAGAGGAGGCTACGTGAGATGGGTCTGAAGTACGCCATGCTCTTCCCAGCCAAGCTGCGCGTCGAGTACGAAGAGCGAACCTTTTTCTTTGACTTGCCTGATGTGGCCGGGGAATGGCTCGACACATTGCCTCAGCGGCGGACTAGTGGGGACCATGCTGGCGGTGCAGCAGGTGGTCAGGACGAACAAGAGTGAGGACTCCGGTGAATGAACATTCTGACTATGCCCGGGACAGTGGTTCGCTGATTTTCGTTCTCTTTGATGGCTATTTTTCGGGGGGCGGCGGGGGTACAATGGGAACTCTTTCCTCCTACGGGATTTCTTCTTGTAGATTAGTTCTTGCTAGGGCGACAGGCACACTGCAAGTTGGGGGGGCTCTTCAGGCTTACGCAGGGGTGCAGGGAGGGGGGGGGTGTGGGTCTGTTGGGATGGATGTTGTTGTTTTTTTCTTTGCAAGGTATCGCAATGCATGTCTTTTTCGCTCGAGTGCTGCTTTCTGGGGGGGGTGGGGATCTCTTACCATTTCGAGATGGGGGGTAGGGGTTTGAATGTACTTAGTTGGAATGTCAACGGCTTGGGGGATCGTATTAAGCGTGGGATTGTATTGCAATTCCTGAAGCGGTGCTCTCCTGACGTAGTCTTGCTGCAGGAGACGCACCTGATAGGCAATATGTGTCATGCACTCAATAGAAAAGGTTATAAATTTGTTGCGCACTCGGGGTTTTCCTCGGGGTCACGGGGGCTGGAATACTTGTGAGGACCTCGCTGCCGTTTGAAATTGATTCTACCACTGTTGATGAGCTGGGGCACTTTGTGGCTGTTGCTGGGAGGTGGGAGGGCCTAACACTGGTTTTGGTTTCTGTTTATGTCCCTCCTGGCCTGCAGACCGCCACATTTGCCGACTTGGGGAGGGCGATGCTGGATCTCCCCGAGGGCGTGTTGTTGGTGGGTGGTGACTTCAATGCAGTTGGTTCCGGTCAACTAGACAGACATCCGCCGAGAGACCCCGGGGGGGCGCAGAGATGGCTCCCAGACCTCCTTGATACACTAGGCCTGGTTGACTGCTGGAGACTGCTGCATCCCACTCAGCGGCAGTACACATTTCACTCTGGGGCACACGGTAGCCTCTCCAGAATAGATTATGTTCTCACTTTGGCTGCCCAGGCTTCATTGGTGTCCGAGGCTAGGCACATGGCTAGGGGCATCTCCGATCACTCGCCGGTTTGGATTTGTATAGACTTTGGCCGGGGAGCGACAGGTAGGGTGGCTCCGATTAACCCCTGGTATTTCCGTGACCCTAGGACTCGTAGCGCATTGCTGAAGGCGGTCGATCTCTACTTCCTGGAAAATCTTGGTTCGGTTAAATCTGCGGTGTCTTTGTGGGAAGCATTTAAAACGGTACTGAGAGGGGAGGCTCTCTCCTTGATAGCGGATGTCAAACGTCGGAGAGATGCGGAGGTGGGGCAGATTGAGTCGGATATAGCGGTATTAGAGGCAGGTCTGGAAGATGAGGTTACGGCGGACACACTGCACAAGCTGAGATTAAAACAGTCTGAATATAAGGCACTGGTGACGAACGTGGCCAAGGTTATTAGCAGGGAACAACAAGGGCGATTGTACGACGTAGGCGACAAGGCCGGGAAATTAATTGCGTGGCTCGACAAGAAAGAACGAGTGAATAGAGTTGTGCCTGAAATAGTGACAGTTGGCGGTGATATTGTCACCGAACCCGATGGGATAGTCTAGTGTTTTGCGGACCACTTCCGTACGGTTTACGCTTCCGTGTCGGACAGGCCGGAAGAAGACTCGCATGAACTGTTGCGTGATATAGCCCTGCCTTGTCTCTCGAACATAGACAGGGAAGACCTTGATGGTGACATCACAGCGGAAGAGGTTGCAGTGGCTATCCGCTCGCTACGCCCGGGCAAGGCCTCGGGCCCGAATGGCTTACCGATCGAGTTGTATAAACTCAGGCCGGATAAGATTGCCCCGCATTTGCGAGATATGTTTGTAGAGGCGCGGGAGAGCGGGTGTCTCCCATTCGATCAGCGCCTGGCGACAATAGTGGTAATACACAAAGATGGCAAGCCCAGGAATAGATGTGGCTCGTATAGGCCGATTTCGCTACTCAACGCTGAGCCAAAAATCCTCGCCAAATTGTTGGCTAACCGTTTGATAAGGGTCATTGGGTTCTTGATCCACCCGGATCAATACGGTTTTATCCCACACCGCAACACCGCGTTGAACCTCAGGCGACTCCATGGCGTGCTCGCGAGGGTTGGGACGCTGCAGGAGTCGGCCATCTTGGCGTCACTTGATGCCACGATGGCGTTCGACACTGTGGAGTGGCCGTATCTGTGGGCAGCTCTGACAAAATTTGGTTTCGGCCCGGGTTTTATAGGCTGGATTAGGCTACTCTATGAGGAACCTTTGGCTAAAGTCGCGGTAAACGGTAGGGCGTCATATCCGTTTGAGCTTGGGAGAGGCACCTGGCAGGGTTGTCCTCTGTCGCCACTATTGTTTGCCCTCGCCCTTGAACCGACATAAAGGGGATCAGATGGTCGCCAGACCACGAGGACCGCATTTCTTTGTATGCGGACGACATTTTGTTATACCTGACCTCACCTAGGAAGTCCCTCATCGTGGTCTGTGATGTCTTGAATTCTTTTGGTAGAAACTCGGGTCTCGCCATTAACTGGGGTAAGTCGCTCCTATATGTTTTAAGTGGAGACGCTCCTATGGTCCCGCGGAATTGCTCCATCCAGATCGCCCAGCAGGGTTTTCTGTATTTAGGGATATATATTTCCACCGATCCATCTGTCCGCTATGAGCAGAACCTACTTCCTCCGTTGTCACGCTTGCGACGGGATGTTGCGGGTTGGAGGCGGCTGCCGCTCTCCCTCCTAGGCCGCGCCGCTCTGTTTAAAATGATGTCTCTTCCCCGATTTCTCTACGCCTTGCAGAATACCCTAGAGTTAGTTCCGGACAGTTATTTCCGTGAGGTGGAGAGTTTCCAGCGCTCGCTGATGTGGGATGGTCAACCGCTTATAGCTATTGCAAAGTTGACCCTTCCATGGTATGACGGGGGGATTGCACTCCCTGACATCAGAAGATATTACTGGGCTACCCAGTTGGGAGCGATTAACCACGGTGTTTATGGCCCGGCGTTGAACCCTGGCTTTGCTATGGATCGATGGTTGTTGCGAGGGGGTAATTATCTTAGGGCGCTGTATTCCAAATCGCTGGATGGGTCCCTCACAGGGCCAACTAAGACGGCGGTGCATGTGTGGAAGGCGGTTACAAATTCGTTGGGTTGGAAGGACAGGCTTACCCGGGCTACTCCGCTTTTCGAATCCGATAAATTGGGGAAATTGTGGCATACGAAAGGGTTCGAGAAGTGGGACCTAATTGGGATTTCTAGAGTTGGAGATCTGCTGGCTAAGGGTAAGGTGAAATCATTTGAGGCGCTGCAGACGGAGTACGAATTAGGGGGTACTGAATACTTTCGATATGTACAGGTGCGTCATGCTCTGCTATCTGTCCTTGCCAAGGGGGAGGTCGTGCCTGAGTCCTCTCCTTTGGAGGATAGGATTCTGGATGGCCATATGCCGGAGAGTACAATCTCCTTGATCTACAAGAAGCTTGTCAACGTTCGGACCGATCTCCTCCTCGATGTGCGCGAACAATGGACTAGGGATGGTCTCGAGCTGGACGATGAGGACTGGCAGTATGCCATCTCCTCTCCGAAGGAGGTTGCGTTCCCGGCGAGACTTAGGCTGGTGCAGCTTAAGATACTTCACAGGGTTTACGTCACGGGGCCCCGCCTGATCCACATGGGTTTCTCTGAAGATGGCCTATGCAAGAGAGGCTGTGGGATGCTGGGCACCTTTCTACACATTATTTGGGAATGTGGGGAGATCACAAAGTTCTGGAAACAAATTCATGAAGTGATGGAAGAGGTCACGGGTATCGCACTGCTACCGGAGGCAAGACGTTGCCTATTGAATGTCTGGGGTCCCACTGATTATGATGCCGCTCAGACCCAATGGGTGACCCTGGGGAATATGGTGGCGAAGCGAAATATTGCGCAGCTGTGGGGATCCCAGAGACCTCCCACCTTGGTAACATGGATGGAAAATATGGATTGGGGCATGTTCCGAGAGAAAACGGTGTACAGTGCCCGAGGCCGCCCTAAGAAATGGCATAAGATATGGGGGCGATGGAACCACTATAGGGGCGATATTTGTGTGCCCCCGGCTACTGAAATGTTAGACGTGCAGCTTTCCCCCTAGCTCTAATTCCAACTTTAGACGTAAAACTGACTATAACTTGGAGTTCATGCCTCTGCTTCCCCCCCACTCCTTTAGTGTGTTGTACAGACCTGCAGATGGGAACGGGACCTCGCCCCAACTGAGAACTTGCGCATGTTTATTATATGCTCTGCCTTGCTTTTGTTTCACATTTTCGGTTTAATTTTAAAAACTAAACCTTTGTTACTCCTGTACTATAGCCATGGACCCTTTCACGTGTTGTTCTTATTATGCTGCCGGACCTCCGGGATGTCGGATTAATAGCTGTGATCCATGTTGGTACAAATAAAGGTTTTAAAAAAAAAAAAAAAAAAAGAAGGGGGTCTCTGCATCAGAAAGTTTGAAGTCCTCTGGTTTAGACATATTGATCCCCTGCCAATTCTGATTTGCCATCCCGCTAGCCTGCATCCGGCCTTAACAGCAGTGCCAGGGAAGTTGGTGGCAGCAGGTGCCGACTTCCAGCACAGCTCTTACAGCGACTCACCACTCGTCCTGTTATATCTTTGTGAGCGCAGCGCCTGGGAAGTTTGTAGCGCTGTGCTGATTCTTTTAAAATTCTATGCCAAACCCACCATAGATATGAACCGACAAAAGAGTCAGCTGCTTGTGCCCTTTTTCCATTGGGGTGACTACCAGATCTGTTGATCCCAATGCAATGCCTATCGTCTGGACCCCTCCCGTTTGGTGTATTGGATAGACCTCTCATCATTCGCTCTCACTCTGATGCTAAAGACCACCCTGCACAACTCTGGCATCCTGGAGATTGAACAGTCCTACAACAGCCCCACACCCAAGGGTCCAATTTACTATTTACACATGTCATATTGGTCTAATATTCTTCTGGTGAAATCAACGCTAATCCGGTCTGGCTAGTGTGGTCGTCCCTGATGCTGTGCGAACCTTACTGTAAGGCCTGGCATATCTTGGCGTGATTACCCCAGACTTTTTGCCTCTACCCCCTTTGCTTTTAGATGCTTTGGGTACTTTGCCACAGCTGATCAGTATCAAAGTACAAGAGTTCCCTGTGTAAATTGTAATGGTAATTGGTTGGCCATGATTAGGAAGTTTGCCTTACTAGTAAAGTCCCTAGTGATGTGCACTGTGTGTGCCAGGGCTAGTAATGCAAAGGCGTTCAGAGAAGGGAACTCAGGCCTTCAGTGTAGGGCCTGCGCGCAGTTTGTTAAGTTAGCATGTTGTCCTGACAAATGTAACCACTTCTCAGGCCTTACTTTCCCTTTTACGTACACAGTAGGCACCCCTGTGGAAGGTCCCGGGTAACCCCTGGGCAGGGTGCAGTGTAAGTAAAAGGCAGGACATATACTGAGGTGTGTGTTATATCCTGACAGTGAAAAACACTCCATTTCGTTTTTCACTGGTGAAAGGCCCTCCTGCCCATAGGACAGAATGGGGGAGGCTGGGTAGTGTGTTTGTTAGCCTAGTTTCCCATAAGATTAAAATGGAGAGGTGTCATAACACATCTTTCTATGAAAGTGGTTTTGTCACTGTGTGATCAGAAACCACTCTTTTAGAAAGTGGCTGAGTTTTGTGCTTTAAGCATTTCTGTGTGTCTCTGCTGAATGTGGATTGACTGTCTGGATCTGAGAGGTGCGAGGATCTGGGAGAGGTCTTGACCCAGGGAGGGGTTGAAATGCACCAGGTTGCCCTGCATCTGGAGAGTAGGGGGAGGAGAAGCCCGGGAGGTAAAAAGGCCTGGGCTGGTGCTATAACCCAATTGACCCATCTCTTGCTGAGTGATTAAGGATCCAGACCCCCAGTATCAAAGGGAGAAAGGTGACACTGGGAGGGAGACACCCAGAACTGATTTAGCCAGGGGTCAGGGACCCCTGAGCACAACGAACTTCAATAACATTTAGGGGTATAACTATGAGAGCTGAGGCCCCTGAACGTTGGAATAGAAATGGATTGAGACTGAATAGGCTTGGACCCATTTCGTGGTCAAGAGGAACCTCTGCTAAGGAAGGTACAACTGAAGAGACTGCTGGGAAGGACCAACCCTTGCTTCGTGATCTGGGGCTGGTCTGCAGTTTGCTGTTTTAACCAAAGAAGAGGCTGTTGGGACTGTGCTTCATGCGCTGGGTCCCCCTGCTTGAAGAAGACTGTGCTTTGTGCTGTGTCTTGTTAACCCAAGGGTCCGAGGTGAGCTGGCTCCCTGTTTGGAAATACAGGAACATAAAGGTTTCCGGAGAAGTTTCAAGTGACGCGGTGAGTGCGTGTTGTGGCAGCTTGAGACCTTCAAAAGGTGTGCCCTGTGATCTTGGACACACGAAGGAAGCGAGACTCGGACGCGCTAGGTGCGTGTCGTGGTGCACAGGAGGCATTGGTGAAGAGCGCCTGGTCAGCGTGTCCATCAAAGGTAAAGTGAGACTCGGACGCATAGGGTGCATGTCGTGGTGCACCGCAGGCGTTGGTGAAGAGCGCCTGGTCAGCGTGTGCAGCAGAGGTGACGTGAGTGTTGGACGTGCAGGGTGCGTGTCGGGGTGCACCAGAGGCGCTGGTGAAGAGCGCCTAGTCATCGAGTGCACCAGAGGAGAAGTGAGGCTCGGACACGGTGAGCGTGTCGAGGTGCGGCCAAAGGCGTTGGTGAAGAGCGCCTGGATATCGGGGCACCGGAGTTGGAGTAAGTCTCAGTGAAGCAGTGTGCGTGCTTTGGTGCAACCTGGGACTGTGGAGGTGATCAGCTGATCATTGTGTGCACCGGAAGAAAGTGAGTCTCTGCAGCACGGTGTGCGTGTCTTGGTGCCAACTGAGATCGCAGGAAGGAGTGCCTGGTGAACGTGCACTCGGAGTCGACGGAAAGACTCATCAGCGTTGTGTGTGTGGCTTCGTGCCAGAGGAGACCCGGAGGGTGCTGTGGTGAACGTGCACCTGGAGTAATGTAATCTTAGGGGCATAGGGTACCTGTGCCCTGGGGCCGCCTGAGACCTTCCTAACAGTCGCGGTCCTGACGGCAGCCCCGGAGGAGCTGAGTTGCCAGGCCGAGCCGCTGAGGCCCATTGAGGAAGTTCTACACGGAAGGCCCAGTCCGTTGAAGGAGGAGTGGAGAGTGGGGTTGTGCCCCCAGGTATCGCGGATCACTGCCTGGGCGGGGTGCGGGCTCGGAGGGACACTCTCTCGGCCTCTCAGTCCTTCTGGCGACGTGAGCCTATGCTTCTGCTCAGAGTGGGGCCCGTACTGACCAAAGGAGTGGCAGTACTGGGGCCAGAGTGGGAAGCAGTGCTTTATGTCATCGTTGATCCGTGTGGGGGGCAACTGTTATCGAAGAGGCTGACTGTCGCAATACACCTTGCCAATATTGCTGCTAACGAACTGCTAGACTGTCTTATGACGCCTGACAGTATTTCTGCCTAACGAAGTACACAATTGTAGCGCTACGCATTGCATTATTTCTGCCTTGCAACGTACAGGATTGCAGCGGCCTGCATTGCATTATTTCTTCATTGCATAGTACATGATTGCAGCGGCCCGCATTGCATTATTTCTTCATTGCATAGTACATGATTGCAGCTACGCATTGCATTATTCCTTAATTGCAAAGTACATGATTGTAACGGTGCGCATTGCATTATTTCTTCATTGCGAAAGTACGTGATTGGGGTGTGACGCAGTGCCTTATTCCTTCATTGCGCAGTACATGATTGTAGCAATACGCATTGCATTGTTTCTCCCATTGCAAGGTACCAGGGTGTATCGTTACGCATTGCATTAATTCTCCTTTGCCCAGCACAGGATTGTATCATTATGCAGCAATCTATTGTTTGTTCATTGCAACGTGTGTGATTCTAGCATTAAGACCAGCATAGCATTGTGAAAGCGTTGGCTGGGATTTGAACCTACCAGCCAGTCGGAACGAATATTACCCTTTATTATATGTTGACTTTTGTATCGTGTGGTCTGATCGTGTATCTTTTGATATGAAGTTTATACTCTTTTTATCAAACTCGTGTGAAGTCCATTTGTGGTGTCACCAGTGGGTTGCTGTGGGCGTGGTTGCACATACTATACACTCGTGCCTTGGAGATAGGCCTGGCTGCTCATCCCAAGCTACTAAAAGGGTGAGCAGGGCTATCTCAAACGGTGTCCTTACTTTGCCTAACGTTGAGTGGGGAGTCCTAGGTCACGCATTTGGTGACAGTAGTGCGGGACCGGGACTACGGCCTCCAACACTTACGTATTCCAATTTTCACCATAATCTGATTCTACCATTGGCTCTACCTAATTACCATTCTTCTCACTTTAGGCCCAGCCTCCCATCACATGGTTTGGCTCCTTTACACCAATTTGGAGCAATGCCTGTGTCATTCCTGTGTGATCCTGGTCCACTTCAAGCTGAGTGTATATTCTGTGCCTCGACAATCTAAAGGCTGGCAAAGACAGGTTTAAAAGACCATAAGGAGAAGAAAGGGAAGGAAGGAAAGGGCAAACTGAAAAGGTCAAAACAAGAACCCCCTCTCCCGGAATCTCCTATAAAAGAAAAAAAAGACTTACTACTCTGGAGTCTATCCTGAGGAAACTCAACGAGGTGCATGATATATCCCAGAGCACCAAAACAAATGCCGATCTCTTACAACTGGAGTTCTCCGGAATTTGCAAGTATCTTAAAGACCTCAACTTCAGGATGTTCAATGCAGAGATTAGAACTGGGATGGTGGAAGACCGTATATCTGCTCAAACACAAGAGTCTTGGCAGATCCAATATGAAGATAAACACGCTGAAACAGGAAATTTCTGTTCAGGGAGATGCCAACAGGCTTAGCACTCTTTGGATTTTTGGGTCTTTCTCAAGATGTTGAACCTGAAGCTCCCTATGCGGTGTACTTTTTGGAAAAATGGCTGCCATCAGTCCTGGGTCTTTTGTTTGGCAGAGACTTTGAAATAAACGCTCTCACCGGATACCCACCCACAAACCCAAGGCTGCTATGTCCCCTTGAGCACTAACCTTTAAACCTCTTTGACACCAGGAAAGTCAAGTCAGTACAAAGGAAGGGCACCAGGATCTACAAATCTTAGGACTTTGCAAGGGATACAGTCACAAGGAGGAAGGGATGTTTTGGATTTCAGGAAAAGCCTTGCTGACAGAGCGAACCAGAACTCCTCTGCGAGGCCGTCCAAATTGAAGATTGTCTTCAGAGGGAGTACGCACATCTATTTGGAACCAGCGGAATTGGTAACTTTTCTTGATAATACTTTTTAATCGCAAATGGAGGAGAGTAGTGACAAGCCTGGCTGACTGGGTTGTTGAGGGCGTCCATGTTGTGGCCTACATCAGCCTTGGGTTCAGACAGCGCCCTATCTGCATTGTCCACATATCTACTCTGAAGATGTCCAGTGCCTCGGCTCCACTGTTATATACCTTTCTCTGGTGCTCTGGTTTAGACTCCTGTGACATTGGTCAGATGGAGTTCCTGGAATCTAGTAATTTGGTGCATCTTTGCTTGACATTTAACATACCTTTTGTGATTTTGAGGACCGGGTTATACCTGTCCCCATCAGACACTATTGGTTAATCACATTTTTGTTCTTACTGCCTCATTGATTCCATTTGTACGCTTAGCTACATTTCCAGCACTGAAGCCTATTGACCTACTTTAATTCTGAATATGACATTCTGGGCTGAAATGTTTCAACATTCTCTTAGTACCTCATTGACTCCATGTTGTATGTTTAATTGCATTTCCTGTCCTCAGGCCTATTGTTCTACTTGAATTTGGATATGGTACGTTGTGCTAAAATGCTCAAAGAGCTCTGGCTTCATTCTGTGGGCTTGGACCAATATCTGGGGGTAGCTATCTTGCTTCTCTGTGGCAAGCTTAAACTACCACGATGCATTAAACCCCAGGCATCAAGCCTAACTATCTCTGTATTTGTCTACTAGGGCATCTGTGATATTTTTGTGATTGCAGCCTGGTATTTTCAGTTTTCAACTGTATCAACCCAATATTACTAGTGCTATTTAGCTTACTACCCTACAGCACTCCCCGGGGATTGGTTTCATTTGTGGGACTGTCTTGTATTGCCTGTTGGCTTGGGTGGATTGATTCATGGTATTCGGGATTAGACATGGCAATGCCTATATGTTAATTAGTTCATCCCTTTTCCAGGCTGTTTGCTGCATGAGTAAATGATTGACTTCTCTGCCATGCTATTCTTGTGTGAGGGGGGTGCATGTAGTTTAATACTCGCAATTGTTTACATTTTCTATGTCCCCCTACCTAATGGGTCATTCTGTTCTGTATCGAATGTGTTGATAAGTAACCCTCTAATACATTCATCCTGGTCATCCAACTGGATAGTAAGCTTGTTTTGCTCTGTAGGTTGCGGCGGGGATGGCTCCCGCTCCACCTTGTGTATGTGTCCAACTACCTTGCCCATACTTTTTCGCCTTCTTAAGGCACTTCTTCCACTTTATAGGGAGTTTTCATGCTTTTTGGTTTAATCCTCTCCTCTCGTGTATTTTTTCGATCTTTCTCTTTTTCAGAGCTATGCTTCTCCCTACTATGCATTCCAAACACTGCTTGCTTGATAGACCACGATTGCCCCTTCCAATAAATAATTTATCATATCCCTATATGTCTGATCTATGTCTACACTAAAAGTACTTTCTCTAAACATGAAAGGGCTTAACCACCCAGTGAAGCGTAGAGAGGTCTCTGATTATTGCAACTCCTTGAATGGGGACTTAGTGTTTCTACAGGAAACAAAGCTCGGACACAAACAAGAACAATCTATGGCCAATGGCTGGGTACACGACCTTTCCTGCTCCCCAGCAATGTGAAACAAGCATTGGCATAGCAAATAGGTCTCGCCTTTGGGACCTTATAAGTGTTTAGCCATGCAACAGTTGGTGTATAACTAAATACTTATAAGGTCCCAAAGGCTAGACCTATTGGCTATGCCAATGCTTGTTCTGGGTGGAGGTAGTTGGAGGGGTGGAGAGTCAGATGTGGGCGGATCCACCCATTTGGGGGGGAAGTAGGAAGCACACGCGAAGGAGGCTTCATTGGAGGATGATTGAGAAAAAGAAGTGAGAAAGAGTCTGGGGATCGAAGGAGGTTATTGGGAGAAAGGTGAAAAGAATGAGTGAAGCAAGATGGCGTGAGAATGCTGGGGTGGAGAAAGGGATCATGTTTAAGACGTTTTTATGTTTTTGCCTCCTGGTCAGAGCTATGTTCAATGCCTGACAGGTAGGGCAGCCTCCCTTTAACTTGTTACTTGCACTGAATTGCCTATTTGCACAAATTGATTTTAAAAATAATTTTTAGCTTATTTTAATACTTGCCCCATTTGTGTCCACTCATTTGCCTCAATACCGCCTGCACTCCGTAGCGCTTGTGCTCTGCTGGGTCCGCGGTGGAAGCGGGACACTCGAGCCGGTGGAGGTTAGCGCTCCAGTTGCTTGCTACTGCCGCCCATATCATTAGCGCTGACGCGACCGCGCAGCGTTTGCCTCCTGGTCAGAGCTGTGTTCAATGCCTGACAGGTAGGGCAGCCTCCCTTTAACTTGTTACTTGCACTGAATTGCCTATTTGCACAAATTGATTTTAAAAATGATTTTTAGCTTATTTTAATACTTGCCCCATTTGTGTCCACTCATTTGCCTCAATACCGCCTGCACTCCGTGGCGCTTGTGCTCTGCTGGGTCCGCGGTGAAAGCGGAAGCGGGACACTCGAGCCGGTGGAGGTTAGCGCTCCAGATGCTTGCTACTGCCGCCCATATCATTCGCGCTGACGCGACCGCGCAGCGGAAGCGCGCCGCTGGCGCGCCAAAGGCGCACCTAAGGCAAGCCCGTCTGCGCCCGTCCGCGCTCGGTCCGGGCTCCGGGCCCGTCCCCCTGGCTCTACAGCACTAGACTCCATCACTTATTCGAGAGACGCTCTCCTACATTTAAATCCCAACAGAATTAATATGTGTTGCCCAAGAATACATCCTGATACGCTCCTAAAAGGAGTTCTAGCATCATGCCCGAATTGCTCTGTGAAGCTTTCGTCCTCTACAGAATGTCCGAATAGATCTAAATCCAGTAAGAAAGATAACAATGCCTCTGTACCCATTAAAGCAATGCTTCTTAATGCCAGGTCTCTCATCAAACACAGTGATGAATGTGCACTGTTAATCGAGGACTACAATATTAAGATGGCCTTTATCACTGAATCCTGGTCAGACGAATCCTCTGGCCCGGACCTAGTTAAAGCCCTGCCGCCAGGATATCTGTGCCATACTCAAGATAGACTCGGTAGAAAAGGGGGAGGGTTGGCGATAATTTATCACAACTCTCGAGAGCCCTCCTTCTGTTCAATTCCAAACCCGACGTGTGAAGCTTTGGCAGTGAATGTCTGCATCTCCCCTCATGACACTTTTAATGCTATTCTTTTATATCGCCCCCCTGGAACAAGAGGTGCGTTTTTAGATTCAGCAGGAATGTTCCTCGAAGAAGGACTTAGTGCAAACTCATTTACTATTTTAGGAGATTTTAACTTCTATCTGGAGGACACCATGGATGCTGACAATGCTAAGCTTAAGGAAATATTTGGTGGTGGGGAACTCACTCTACTTGTCCCAGACCTCACAAGGCTGGTCATACATTGGACGGAATCTTTTCTAACGACCCCAACACTATGTTCTGTAGTGTATTGTCAATTCCTTGGTCAGACCACGCAGCCGTCTTTTTTTAGATTTCTCATACTAAGTTTTCTAAACCAACCATCGAACCTTTACCTAGGATTGAAACCAGGGCTTGGAAAAATATCAACAGTGAGGAATTTGAAAACTATTTGAAGTCCACCTTGGATGTCTGGCCCCTATCGGTTGATAAGGCCGCGATGGCATATACCGAATGGCTAGATTCGGCCCACAAAGGTGTAGCCCCAGTTAAAGTCTGTACCCCTAGGAGAATGACACCCTCGGCCCCTTGGTATTGTGAGAACTTAAAACATAAAAAAATGGAATGCAAACGATTAGAACGTGCATGGAGGAAAGATTATACCATATCTACCAAGAGGGCTTATAGAGATAGCCTTTACAGCTATAAAAAATTGCTTACTGAAACAAAAAATATATTCTATGGGGAACAGATTAGTAAAGCAAAATCCTCCATAAAAGAACTATTTAATACAGTCTTAAAACTCACAACACCTACCCTGGCAAAACCTCATGGCAATTCTGAATTTTGTGAAATTCTTGCCTCTGCCTTTCATGATAAAGTGGGCACAATCTTTTCATCCTTCAGCAATTCGCTGGCAGATGGTATAAAGATGGATGTATGGAATTGTCCAACAGACACTAAGATAGTTCCCTCTTTGAATTGTTTTGAGACTATGAGTGTCCAAGATACTGTTAAGCATTTGCAAGTAATTAAATCAGGATCTCCTCTAGATCCCTGTCCAGCACAAATAGCTAAATGAGCGTCCAATACCATGGGAGCTGCTCTTGCCCCTGTTTTTAACAATATTTTTAAGTGTGTCTTGTTTCCCAAGATTTGGAAAAAAGCTTCAATCCTCCCCCTTCTCAAGAAAGCTAACCTGGATCCTAAAGAGCCGAATAACTATAGGCCTATCTCTCAGCTTCCTTTACAAGCCAAGCTGATAGAAAGAGAAATGAACAGTCAGTTGAGTGCTTTTATTAACAACAATGGACTCCTCGACTCCACTCAGTTTGGCTTTCGTACAGAACATAGTACAGAGCTTGCGCTGATTAAGTCAACGGAGGAGATCAGAGAAGTATTGGATCAGGGTGGCGTAGCAATTCTGATCATGCTGGACCTTTCGGCGGCCTTTGACACGGTCCACCATGAGGTACTGTTGGACCGTTTAGGCGGAAAGGGGGTCACTGGCAAGGCCCTTGCCCTTTTAAGATCCTTTCTTTCAAATAGAACTCAAACAGTGAACATGGGTACTGACTTCTCAAAGCCTTTCTCTCTGCCCTGTGGGGTCCCGCAGTGCTCAGCGCTCAGCCCCACGCTATTCAATATATATGTCTCTCCCTTGGCAGCCCTTATTCAATCTTTTGGCTTCCAACTGACCTCTTATGCCGATGACACTCAAATAGTGCTATCCATTCAAAAAGGCAAAGAGGCTGAGACCGGTCGGGACTGCTACAACTGTATGCAGTCCATTGCCGGCTGGATGTCAGCAAATTGTCTCAAACTGAATGCAGGGAAGACTGAGGTGATTATTTTTGGTAATCCCTCAAATCTCTGGCCAACCAATTGGTGGCCAGAATCTTTGAGCTCACCCCCAGTTCCTACTGGTAAGGCAAAAAATCTGGGAGTAATGATGGACTCTAGACTGTCCTTTGCTGATCAGATAGGTAAGGTGGTTTCATCCTGTTTTCATATACTCAGGATCATGAGAAAAATTAAGCGCTTCCTCTCGGATGACAGCCTTAGGACAGTAGTAACAGCACTTATTATGTCCCGTCTAGATTATTGTAATGCCTTATACCTCGACATTCACAAAAGGCAGCTTAATCGACTGCAAATAGTACAAAATGCTGCCGCTAGAGTCCTTTTGGGTATCCCCAAGTTTATCTCCGTAAGGAAGGGACTTCGGGACCTTCATTGGTTACCAATGAAACAGCGGATAGATTTTAAGGCTCTTTGCCTGGTCTTCAAAACCCTGGAGGGACGTGGGCCGGCCTTCATGAGTAAACACCTTCAATGGTATACCCCCCCTAGGGTCCTTCGCTCAACCAAGGCAATGTTGGTAAAAGTCCCACGTGTTAAAACAGCCAGTTGGGGGGGTAGGAGCTTTTTCTGCTGTGCCGCAAAAGGCCGGGAACGGCCTCCCTTTGCAGCTTAGAGCAGCAGCTGGGCTCCTAGAATTTAGGAGGGGCCTAAAAACCTGGCTTTTTTCTTAATTGAATTTAATTTAACTTACGTAATTTAACCTTTATCTGACCAGTACGTAATGCATTCATCGCCAGGACACCTAACGGTAACAGTGCGCTTTACAAGTTCTATTAACATAACATAACATAACATGTTATGATAAACATTGAAGCGGTTTAAATGCTTGCATTCCTGTCCTAATAAATGTTCTTTTACACATCACTGGAGCGTGGCATGTGATTGCCTCATGATGAGGAGCGAGCGGCCAAGGCTGAGGGAGATGGGACTGAGGTGGGTGGTGAGGGGGCAGGGTTCCATGCACTGGTAGTGCACGCAGGCGAAATGAGGGCGAGATGCAGGAGAAGAGGCAGGGGGAGCAGGTCAAGGCTCCAAACATCCGGGTGGAGGAGGCCCTGGCACAGTGAGGGGAGAGGCGTCTGCTTTGAGGGAGAGGCGCGCATCTGCTGAGTGGGCGGGTTTGGCCCGCCAGCTAGGTGTCTTCGGTGCAGCCACCATAAAGCCTGGCACGGTGAGGTGAGAGGCGTCTGCTTTGAGGGAGAGGCGCGCATGTGCTGAGTGGGCGGGTTTGGCACGCCAACTAGGTGTCTGCGGTGCAGCCACCATAAAGATCTGGAGGATGAGGGAGGAGATACAGTGGCCGGGACTGGTCAGCTTGAGGTTTGGGGGTAGGAGAATCAGCCAGGTACGGGAGGCGGGAATTGGATGTAGGAGAATGTGAGGGAAAAAGAGTGGAATGGGGGAACGGGCAAAACAAGACTGAGGCAAGCAAGAGTGAGAGTGAAAGAGGAAACAAGAGGAAACAGGATGCATAACTAAAAGAGGTAAAAGTGAGAAAGAAATGAGAAACTATGTGGAAGCAGAAACAGCAACAAAAAAAAGCAGGAGAGAAACAAAAGGGTTACAGCGAATTGGAGCAAGAATGAGAGGCAAAGAGAGAGAAGGAAGGGGCAAAACAACAGAAAACAAACAAAGGAAATAGTGCCGCGCGGCCGTAAAAGCGAAAGTCCTCGCGATCGCGGTCACTCTGAAAGCGAAAGTGATCGCGATGACGCACTAAGGCACGCTAGGGATGCGCGCGCAGCAGCAGGGGAAGGGGCGGAGATGGTGCTGAAGGCTGGCGCAGGAAAGGCAGATGTCTGGGCGAGAAGGGAGGGGGGAATGCGGGGAGCAGCTGTGCGCGTGCACGTCATCGTGCACTCAAGCTTGTAGCCAGCACAAAAATGTGGGTAGCACTTTGAAAACCCACCTACTAAATGTCTCGCAAAGCAGCGCATGCGCTGGCTCAGGCGAGTCCTAAAAATGAGGTAGTTACCCTAATATCCATGAATTCCGATCTCTTAATCATTACCTCGGAGCAAGATGACAGGGGAGATGGCTGATTACCTGACTTCAAGCTGGAAACGCAGAAGTGTTTGAAATAAACATATATGCTCCGAACATTGACAACCCTGCCTTCTGGGCCAAATTAGCTGCCAAAATGGCACTGCTTCCAAAAGGCCCATATCGTTTAGGAAGGGACTTTTATTTACCAATGGATATTATTTTAAATCAGATACAGCCTTTAATTATAGAACTCCCTAAAGCCCAAATAGCAATGAGTCTACTCTGCACTGCGCATAGCCTAGTAGAGGTACAGTGGTTACATAATCCCTCCGGTAATTACTTTACCTTCTCCCTCCCCCAAATAGTTTCTCCAGAATTAATTACATATTAATTGACAACTCTGTTACAAGACACATTATCGTCTTCCATTGAATCCATCACCATTTCTTACCACGCAGCCATCTCTGTTTCTCTTAGGATTCTGCCCTCGCAAACAAAAAACACGTTCGTAGCGAATGAACATCACAATTCTAGAGAATGAAGAAGATGTACGGGAATTAAGCCAAGAGATTGCATTGTTCCAAGAGATAACACATCCTCGCTCTCCTTTTCTAGGTACGCATTTGGACACCTTGAAATGTTTTTTCGTGGGCAGTATGTCTAAGAAAAAGAAAGAAATTTGATCTTCCCTAAACTAATTAACAGCAGATATCAAGACCCAAGAAATCCTATTCAATGGTTCAAAAGTCCCTTCTGTCCTGACACAACTAAAGAAACTGAAATATGAGAATAGTAACATTGTGAGTAAACTCGCACACTTGTGGGTTCAAGCACAGAAGGGCAAAAACAATTCTACCTAAACAAAGCTGGAAAACACTAGCTGTCTACTTAAAATTCAAGAGGCACGCCACATTGATTTCTAATATAAAAGACCCCTTAGGCTCCTTCAATGCAAAAAATAGTGATATTCTCAAACTCTCCCAGAAATTCTATACCGAAGGTATATTCCCCTTCAGTTTCCACTCCCAGAGACAACTGCCTAAAATGTCTTCAGTCTTAATCAATAAAAGACGTCTCTGCTAAAAATATTATAAGATTGAATGAGCCAATAGAGCAGAGCGAGATCTGGAATATGATCAAGCTCATTACATTCAGGAAGATCCTGGGACCAGAGGACCTTCCCATAAGTTTTTATAAAACCTTTGAAGCCATAATGATGGTCCCCTTGGAGAACATGCTAAACAACTTTGCGTCCATGGTGAAAGTATCTGGTACTGCGTTGGAGGCCACTACTGTGGTAATACCAAAAGAAGGGATGAATTTCTCCAACCCCAAAAACTTTAGACAGATTTCCTTAATTAACATGGAAACCAAAATGTATGCTAAAATCTTAGCGTCCGGACTCGCTCCTCCAATACCGAAGCAAATCCATCCCTCTCTGACGGGATTAGTTAAATGCAGGTTAGCGGGTGGTAATATTCGATTGTTCTGCCATGTTATTGAAAAAGCATCCCTTCTGAAAGCTCCCGCCACAGCAGCCATAGCTCTGGGCGTGGAGAAGGCTTTCATTCAGGTTTCCTGGCCCTTTCTAAAGGCCATATTAATTAGGTGCAAATTTGAGGACAGTTATCTTAAAATGGTCATGGTTTTATATGCCAAACCTACTGCACAAATCAGACAGAGTCATCGGAGAGCTATCCTCCCCGGTTCCGCTCCAACAGGGCACCTGTCAAGGCTGCCCATTGTTATCACTGCTGTTTTTATTGCCCATTGCCCATTGCCCCTCCCTGATTCTGATGTTGAACATGTCTACAGACATTGAAGGGATGAAGTGTGGGGATATGGTCCTTAAAACTGCCGCTTACGCAGACGATATTTTAATTTTCTCTGAAAGACCAGACTCGGCTATGCCTACCATACTGGATATAATCAATGAGTTTTCCTTTTTTTTCGGGATACTCTTTCGATAGGAACAGAACGGAAGTTATGCTTTTCAATGTCCATTGTACCTCCTCCTGTCAAGGAATCTCTCGATTTCTGTGGCAACCTAAATTCATGAAGTATTTCGGTATCTGTTTTTGTAACAATTTGGCTGAATCTATATTCCAGAAAGAAAGTAAAACAATTAAAAAAATTCGAGACCTCCTATCAGCCTGGTCCCCCAAATTTATATCATGGTGGGGCAAGTTAGAAACTCTAAAGATTATGGTGACGCCTTAAAACAACTTCTTATCTAGTATTTCGCCAATCTGCCTATCCACTTCTTTCTTCTCCATGATAAACAACATTTGCTCCAGGTTTCTTTGGAGTAACAAAGGCAAGAGTGAGTTTCAAGAAACTCAGGGTTCACGTCCGTACAAATGGCTGCAATCTCCCAGATTGGTTCAACTACCAATCGGCGTTCCTAGCGTCTCAGGGTTTACGTTGGTTGGATCTGAACGCCGTTGATGCCTCGCCTTGGTTTAGGATTGAAAAATACATTAGCTATCCTTTCCCATTACAGGCAAATTTAAATATGTCCGACCACAACTTTGCCCACTCTCACATCATTCTAAAAGACACGATCAAAGCCCTTTTAGTACTAGACAAATTCCTAGCCTCCAACTTTAATAAATCCTTTTCCATTTAATTGTGGAATAATAAGAAGCTACTGATGTCTAACATCTTGGCTTTGGGCATGGAATGGGCCAAAAAAGACATTGACTTATCTCAGAACTATTACATGACTAAGGAGCCCTTGTCATTTTCGGATCTACAATGGAACTATGCACTACCCAACTTGGATTTTTAGGATTTCCTGAAGCTCAAGGCACAAATCTCTAAACTGGACCCATTGCATCCCACTCCTTTTTCTCTGCCCTCGAGCGTATCCAATCAGGTGGACATGTAGCCTCCAAGATTTATAAATTAATATGAGAGAGCTCTATCCTACAATTAACCTGTTGACTAAATAGTCCAGTTTACTTTAATGATAAGGGTATAATTCTCACCATTGAAAGACACTAGGGGTGGGATTGGATCCTCCCTGCTTCAAGGTAAACTTATTCCCTTGCTGCTACAAACAAAAGTCTTTCTCATACACTCGCTTTATTGGACCCCTAGTAAACTTTTTAAACTGAAACTGAAGAATACTGATACTTGCTGGTCCTGCGGAACACAGTCTTGTGACATGGATCACATGTTGCTTTCATGCCCTTATCTTACTCTATATGGGAAGGATACGACAGCCCAATTAAGTAAAGTATTCAATACTATCTCGTTGGATTTTCCAACTATCGTATTTGGTCAGCATGCAGATGGGAAGTCCCTCATGTTTACCGACAAGACCTCATTCTGCTTGACTTGTTGGCCACTGTTGCTCTTAAAGTTATTCTACTTGATTGGAAAGACTTCAAACATGTCTCTTACCACACTTGGTGGGCATGGGTCTCACATCTTAGAGGCACGCACTCAGCCCAGACCCATCACACTAGCAACCCAGTCCCGTCTATGCATATTTGGGGAACCCTAGATTCTTTTATAAATAACCTAGAGTAACAGCCCTTTGGTCTTCCTCTGTGCCTAACTCCCGTTCTCCTGGTAAGACATTCTGTTTGTGGCCATAGCGACCTACTACTTGGCTCTCTTTCCCCTTTCCTGGGTCTCTTCTGTATCTCCCTCCCCTACCCTCTCTTCTATTCGATCTTACTCTCTCTTTCTTTCTCACAGAGTCCGACCCTGGATGTATATTTTTATTTTTCTTCTCTTGAAGGACGGTTTAGTGCTTAGGAACTCTCACCATGCCCTTGATCCCTAGAAGAGAATAACAGCGGCATGTACGCCCTCATTTCCTCTCCATCGAATCATACAGGGTGAATTTGCAATTTATGGCAAGATATGTGTACCTATATCCCACTGTCTCATTGCCTCTCGATAGCAATGTGATTGCCCTCGCATTTATGCTCCTGAACACTGGTCAACAAACTGTCTTGTAATTTGTTTGGACAGATCTTTCCTTTCTGTATTGCGCTAAAAATCAATCACAATTTAGGAGCAAACAAAAATCCTGATACCTAAACGATGGCAATAAATCAGTGCACCGGGTGCATTAATGCACAGCGGTATCTAACCATGATGTTTGCAGCATTGAGTTGACAAGTTTGTTTAACAAAAGGGGTTGTGGAATGCAACAGTTGGGCAGCACGGAAAAGTTTTCCTTCAGTTAATGAGGCTGAGGCTGTGGCTGGGAGGAAGAGACCCCGGAGAGAGATTCCACCCCTTCAATGTCACAGAAAATAGTGGAAGCTCACAGAAAGTATTTTGGATCAGACATGAAACGTGTGAACTTGTGGGCACAGCAAACATTACAGCATGGAATCAATACCCAACACGAAGTGGAGGATGGGCATAAATCAGATGAAAAGAGAAGAAAAATAACCTTACAGGCATTCTCTTCTGGACTTGAGATGTACCAGAGACTCGTACAGCAGCAGAAAGCTCTAGAAAGAATTGTTCTCGAAGCCAAATCACTTCTTTCTCCGCTGACTTACCTTCACCTTGTAGTTGAGAGGAGAATAGGGCTGATTAAGAGCAAGACACTTCCCTGTAACTGCAGCTCCCCCCTCTCTCCTTCCTAACCCTGCTGTTGTTGATAGGGCTTTGGGCCCTCAAAAGTTAACAAAAAAATAACAATGGAAAGAGTCCCCAAGAGAGGAAGGGGAGCAACCGAGTAGCAGCAGAGCCAGGGATGGTAAAAGGGACTTTTAAAAGTAAAACAAAAGAAAAGCGCCAAACAGGATGGGAGATGCAGGGAACAAATGGATGATAATCTGGGAGAGATGTGGAGGTGAGACTGCAACACTGTGAAATGAGGGGAGGAGCTGGGGGGTTGGGGGAAGCAACACAAAGAGGGAGGGGTGGGAGCGGGTGAAAGTGAAGGGGGGTGCAACACACAGTGAAGAAATTAAGAAAACGTTTCTCTGTATGTAAACAAAGTCAGCAGTATAGAGATAAAAGTCAATCGATCAGAACACTGTGAGACCGAAATGTGAGACAGCAATAAATAGCAATAGGAAAGAAAGCCACCAAATTAGGAGCAGGCAGTGAGATAGACAACATAGTGACCACACCGTCATCCGCTTCAGTCAACACGCATACACAGACGTCACCCAAAGATTACACTGACACTTTATTTGTGGGTGAAGAACTGCTGCAGGTTTATTTCATACAACACAGTATGATAATAAAATTGGGTTATCTTACGGGCGATCCAGGGCAGGCAGCCCCTTGCTGCTCCGCCCGCCTGGTGAGCCAGCACACACGGTGGGTCGATGCCCGGCAGTGTGGCACATAATTATTTACAGATCATCCACTGGGTCACGTGATCTGCCTCCTACTCCCGCCCCTTCCGACAGGGGCGGAGCGTGTTGTGGCACACCCCCGGTTGGTCAGGCCCCCCAACCGCCCGAAGGACTAACGGGGCGCCGTCGCGGTCTTCCCAGAACCCCCTTCGGCTTCTGTACCTTGGCTCGGGCACCCTTACTGTGCCGGACAGGGGTACCCTTACTGTACCGCCTGTCGCAGAGGTACCCTTACTGTACCAGTCTGCATCCAGATCGCCCTGTAACTCCGCCTGCAACGCAAAAAGAAAAAATTAAAACATTCCAATAACGCGCTGTGCCTGACACGTGGGGTAAGTGGAAAGGGTGGGAGAACGCGTGTCCAGGCTGGTGCGGCGCGCAGGAGACAGAGGAGGAACTGGGCGAGAGGGCCTCCTAAGTAGGGGGGCAAGCCGCGCCCCCCGCCCCCAATGGCCCGCCTCCCAAATGTTTGCATATTAATAAGGCGCGAACCTGACCAGGATGTATTGGAGCGCTTACATGTGTACCGTAAAGCGGGGGCAACGCTTGCATATTTATATGTCGCGACTTCGATCCGGAGGTATTGGAGTGCTTACATGCGCACGTAATGTGGACGCGACCTCGAGGGCACGAACCTGGTTTCCTGCACCAAAGTCGGCAGTTTTTCAAGCCGGCGGACCACATTTCCTACTAGTCCCGGGTGCAACCATCTCAACGATGCGGTACTTGGGAACCCGCCCGGGGCACAGCGCTAACTCTCGCGCGCCGGGGAACGAAAGACTAACGTCGGAGCACCATAAACACGAAGCCTAGACAAATGGCCTCGACACCCGTACAACGGCCCGACACACTCGCAACCTGCCGCCCCATCCTACAAGGACCTCCCCGATGCCCTGCCACCCCGCCGTCGCACCACGGAGATGCCCCCCGGCGACACCCGCATCGCCCCGCAGGGATACGGGCGCTGCTTGCGCCCCCCACACCCATGGCCCTCCGGGCCCCGTCCACCTGGTCATGCCCAGGGACAGGGCCGGGGTGGGGGGGGTTAGCAAGACTCACCGAAAATTAGATGGTATCCCGGAGAGCACGACGACGTTGAGAGGGGGGGCCCGATCGCAGCAACGTGGTGCAGACGGCATTAACGCGTGTCCAGGCTGGAGAACGCGTGTCCAGGCTGGTGCGGCGCGCAGGAGACAGAGGAGGAACTGGGCGAGAGGGCCTCCTAAGTAGGGGGGCAAGCCGCGCCCCCCGCCCCCAATGGCCCGCCTCCAGCTCCACACGATAGGGGGTCATACCCTAGTGGGCGTAGGCCTCGCGCGCGAGGCAGCAAGGGGGAAGGCTCCGACGGGCGGCCACTAAAATGCTGCCCTGCTGATGTCCCACTGCTTGGGACGCGGGCAGCGGCAAAGCTGTCTCATTGTGAACAAGAGGCTGATCGAAAGCCCACTCTGCGTACATTAGAAACAACAGGCATGACAAACAGGCAGCTAAAGCTGTAGCCCAGACCTAAAAACCTAAAGCTAAACTATATGTATGCAGTCAATGACAGGCTGTTCCCTAGTGTAAGATTATAATTTGTTTAGTGGGTGCATGGGTTGTGGTCCGGTTGCTCCTCTTTCTGGCAAATGCTTCTAATGTCCCCCTCCAGGAGCATGGATTTCTGGTCTCGTGCTGACCCACACTGACGTCACTCCAGTCCCATGACTAGTCCATGCATCGCTGCTTCCCCGTGACCTGGCCTCTGCCGATGCTTTCACAGCAGCCAGAGGTGCCGTCATTTGTCCAGGCATCTGCGGGTTCGTTACCTTTCTCAGTGAGCCAATCTCCCTAAAACAACACTTGGGATATTTGCCACTCCTCCTCTGCAGGTGATCTTTAAGGCAGTAAATAATTCTAATTGTCCCACTTGTTTGACATTCGTAATCGTTAACCCAGCGGCCGTGGTTTAGCCTTTGCTTTGCCCTTCCGACCTCGGTGGAACAAGCCAGTGTGTGGGAACACAAATCATGGGCGCTGTCTGGGCTGAAGACTTCCGGGTAACCTTCTGCCACTGCCCTCCGACATTTGGTGCTATCAAGGCTATTTGAGAACATGAAACCAAAGTCAGTGTGCTCAGAAACTTCGCATGTGAATAAAGAGGCCAAGTATTGAAAGTTGTCAACGGGTGTTCCTCTCACCTACTTAGAAATGTATGACGTCACAAACTCGGGGATCTGAGCAGTCATCCCGATGCACCCTAACAGGCCGGGGCAATTATCTGCGAGCAATTTACAACACTGTATTAAATGAAGGAGCAGAACCTGGCACTATCCGTCCCCTTGAAGTAAACAAATACAGTTTAAAATGAAAAGTCTCATTATTTTCTGCAGCCGCGCCTTTCCAGTGCAACCAAAATATTAACATATACATTAAAGTCATGGGGGCATATGTATCAAACGATTTTTTAATCGCAAACGCTGCGATTCGCAAAATAACAGCGTTTGCAATTAAAAAATAGGTAATCGGGATGTATGAGCCAAAATCGCATCGCAAAATTAAGGAATTGCTAATTTAGCGATTTCTTAATTTTGCGTAAGCATTTAAGAAATTGCAAATTGCGATTTCTTAAATGATATGTAAAAAGCACCCAAGTTGGGCGAATTATCCTTAAGAAATCGCAAATTACCACCAACTTCCAATTGGTGGTAATTTGCGATTTCCTTTCAAAAAGCACTTTTTTGAATTTTACAAAGTGCCACGTGGCGCTCATACATGCCCTTAGGGCATGTATGTGCGCCATATGCACACACATGCTCATTTCAGGGGTGCATCAGGGTGTCATCATGACACCCTTGCACCTTTGAAATTATTCTCAAATTGCGATTAGCAAATTGCGATTCGCTATTTGAGAATTACTTCCCATTCATTCCTATGGGTCTCCTGGCCCATAGAAATGAATGGGCAGGTATTCCTTAATTACGATTTCGCAATTTGCTAATCGCATTTAAGGAATTTTAAGAAATCGCTAAAAGTTTGCAATTTTTTTAATACATCCCGTTTTGCAATTCTCAAATAGCGATTCTTTAAAAATCGCTATTTGAGAATCGCAAATGGGGATGTTGATACATATGCCCCATGGTCCTATATTGAAAAGCTCCTCTAGCAGGGCCAATGCAGCTAGCTTTTCATTTTAAACAAGTTAGTCTCAAGTGTTGTGGTTTGCTTGCAGGGTAGGGTTGGGACAAAAAAAGGCCCGGGCACCAAAATAAATGTAGCCCACATTTAGTGAATAAGATAGCTAAAAAAAAGAGGCCCACATTTTGCAAATTAGCGCAGTTTTGAACTTGTAAAGAGGCACTATATAGGTATTTTTCAAGGTATGGGAGACTGTAGGCAGTTGTGCAGCTGCCGGCAATGTTTGTGTTAATATCAGGGATCTCATCAGTGAAAGGTGGCCCTCCAGACCATAGAACAGGGCCACATACAGGCCCTCGCACTGCTCTGTCTGACCAGCCCATCTGGCACTGCCTGATTGACCTATTTGTCAGTCCAGCCCAGCTTAAGTGTTCTCACTTGTTATTATACGTTGTATCTTATTATATCAGCCACCCTATAGCATTCCAACCAACTGTGTTCTTTCTTGCATTTAAGATAGTAATAGATGTCCAATCAGAGCGTCATTACTACTAGCCTGTTTGTAAAAGTGGGGCAAGAAACTGCAATTACTTTCCTGTTACCAGCCCCGGGATTACAAGGACGGCGGGAATATTGAACATTCAGGGCCAGATTTATGAGGCCCTTGCGCCACTCAATGCTGCCTTATGGTACTCTGCATTCGGAAGGTATTCCATGGGTAGAGTGTAGCTGTTCCCATGCAACCACCCATGGATTTTGGCGCAATCCCAGATTTTCTAAGGGTACCAAACCTGGAATTACATTTTGCAGCACACGTAGGAAGAGAAAAATACCTCTGAATATTGTTTTTGTGCAGGAAGTTGTTCCTTCCTGCATAAAACCAATCCTGCCTGTAACACAGGCACCCTTGCACCATGGCGGAAGGGGGCCTGTGTTGGTGCTAGGCAGAACTCAGTGCACCAGCGCAGTGAAAAAGCAGGAATGCACCATATCTTTGAAAGTATTTATTTATGTTTTTTAGAGTTTTATATAGCGTGAACTAGACCCGAGACATCGGGTATCAGCGCGCTTTACATATCACCAGTTTTGTTACAGAAGGACACATTCAGTTTTGTTAGGCACGGGGAGATTACGTGATTTGCCCAGAATCAGGATGTTGAGCGTCGTTGCTGAGACTCGAACCCGGTTACCCAGCTTCGAGGTGCTTCGAGGTCCACCGCTCTAGCCTTATGGCTACATCCTCTCCCCAAGTATTGCACATTCCTGCTCTCCCAATTTGACATAGCACAGGACAGCAAGATGTCTTGCTGCGTTCTGTTGCATCAACTGTTTGGAAATCTGACCCTCAGAGTTTTTCATTTCATAGGGCAGATGAAAGCGAGAAACATAATGAAATTACTATAGAAACACTGATTCCAAATGTTATTCCACATCAACCCATGACTTAAGAGTGATTCCCCATCCCAATGAACAATGCCGGGTAGAGGCAGTTTGGGAGAGTTGATTCCAGGAGAAAAACCTTGCCAGCTCCTTATGGGCCCCCAGGGTTACTTTTTTTATCAACCTTGGCATGATGGAAGGTCAGACCTGCCATGTGAAGATTCAAACCTGTAGCCTGCAGGTTACACGCAGATCGCGAACACAGGCAGTTAAATGACTGAGCTATGTTACCAGGTGGGAAATGGATGTAGTAATCCACATAGACGCAGGATTGTACTAGGCACACACTATAGAATTCCTTTGAAAGTTAGTAAAACGTTAGTGTGCTTGACTGAGGACACTGGAAGCTAACATCCTCCATCCACTCACTGAACATGTACACCACACATCAATGTCAAAATTACAAAAACTTATCAGTAATTTTCATGACCTCGAATCTTGACTTCCTCTCCCATTCCTCAGATCCCACCCTCCTTGGGCTTGGACCTCTCAGTTTACTTGGTATTAAATATGTGTCGGAGGATGGACAGGAAGTTAAAGGTAGAGGAAGAGAGAGAAAGACAGAGAGAGAGAGAAAAAGAGAAAGAGTAAAAAATGAAAAGGGACTTGTATTTAATGGAGCAACCTGTAGCCGGTCTCCATTATTGAACCCACATCTAGCTGAGAAGACTCGGGCGAGGAAGGCAAACGAGATGGTAAGGTATCATGGTTCGCCGACGCACTTCAGACCCTGTTCAGACCCCACAATCATTCAGTGGCTTACTCCTGGAGACTGCACCAAGGCTGGCATCTGCCACGCAAGCCTATTAGTGAATTTATTTTGCGCACAGGAAAAAAGAGACCACTAGGTTAGGCACCAAACCAGCAGCAGTACTGGCTCCAGGACAAGAGCAGTCAACAACAGCTTGCATCTAACACACTGGTAGAGCTAGCATGCCTTGGCCCTGTAGTAATCAAATAGGTCTTAAGATGACTAAAGGTTCAATCACAGTCTAAACATCATGAGCCCTAAACATATGTTTGAGTCTAAAGTGCAAGTGAGCCAAAGGTGGGGGAGAAACAGCCTGGCAGTCTGGAGGACCTGAGCCAGTCCGCACAGCTGGATAAGGGGCCTACGTCATAGATGACAGCATCTGTTTGTATATATTTTTTTAACTCTCTAATGATTACACCCAGATCCTGCTATTCTGGGTTCTTGCTATTGCGCCAGAAATCCTTGAGAACAATGGCGAGTTCTGCATTCTGCGTCCTGCATCCGAAAACACTAAGCAAGCACCTAAGTCACTCGGCCATGAACCCCATCCTCGCCTTTCCTTTAAGAAATTATAGACGCATCTAAGTTGTTCTGGCTGTGAGCTGCGCCCAGCGCTGAATTTGCTCACCATTGTAAGTATTTGATAGTCAGCCACCAGATAAGACTTGGGCTGCGAGGGCCATGTCTGCTTTGGGGGAACCCTAGCTGCCTCCATTGTAGCTGCTGCTGCCATTAACTATCCCAGTGCTTGCTGTTGTACAACACCCTCCCCCATTGGCGTGCTTTCTGAACGGGGGTGCTCCGATTGCTATGATGAGCCTGAACACTCATGCGTTTGCAATATCTAGCCATTTCTACTCCATTGGGGGTGACTGGGTGGATTGAAGTCGCTAGCCACTACCTTGGCTCCCATCTCCAGGTAGGCCCCTTAAATTGCCCACTAAATGGCCTGACTGGTTAATTCAAAGGTAACGGGCCAATCATTATCCTTGGCTTTGTGTGCTTTGTTTCATGTTTGTGCCACTCCTTTAACAGGTTGTGTGGCACAGCCACCATTTCCAACTAACAATTCTCTCTTCCATTGTGGTGGCTCCTTCTCCCATGTTCTCCTGTCAAACATCCTTTTGTGCTCCTCGTGGTCCCCTGGGCACTTTACCGGGTTAAACCTCCAGCCTACCATAGCCCCTCCTCATAATAACCTAAGCTCTCTGGCCAATCAGGTTAGAACCGCAAACCAGTCCTTCAAGAAATTACAGATGTGTGGAAGTTAAAATGGGTGCAGTTTATTCACACTTCCAAAACACAACGCCACTCGCAGGATGGGCAAAGCAATTTCAGTACTTAGCAAATTTGGTAATATTCCTTTTCAAATGATAAAAAAAATTGAAGTCTCTCTGAATTGTTCTGTCGGTTGTGAGGTGCATGTCTGCTGTGGGTTAACCCTGCTGGTCTCTATTTTAGCAGGCCCTGCTGTTAAGCATCCCAGGTCCCACCATTGCAAACCAACCTCCCCACTAGCCTGTCTTTCTGGGTGGGGTGGAGCTCACATTATTATGAGTCTCATCGCCTTATTACCGCCACACTACTAAGGACATGACACCCTTTTGGGACTCTTCCACCTTCATAGTCTATCTTCCAGACCAGAGGTGTTAAAAAGAGAAATATACCCATATGCAACCCGGACAGGAGCGCAGTAGCCTGAGATTTTCAGTTTGTCTCCACTGGACTGTGTGATGGGACCTACCGTAGTCAAAACTAAGGATTATCTCTGCCAACTTAAAAATCACACACTCAGGAGTCTGGTTAGTGATGTTGTTTGCTTTTATGTGAGTCAGCTGTTTCCACCATCCTAGTGTCACTTTGTTGCCATTGAGATTAATTACTATCATGTCTGGTTTGACTCTCATAGGCAGATGTATTACGTTTGGAATTAACTGCCCCTGCTTCATGCCTGGAATGTCACACCACATAATGGCAGTATTTTGAGCAGGAGGCCCTTCTTATCTGCCCACTTGGGGGCTCTAGCCACATAAAAAATTGTCAAAACCCTGTAAATCTTCCTTCATCTAACTTGACCATTGTTAAGATAGAACACAATTGTGCTAGATTAATATGCACCTTGCGTAACCCATACATACATTCGATTGCACCTAGCCACGCCACTTCCTTATTTTTTTTAAATAGGCCAAGTTAAGCAGCCTTTGTGGCTGCAGGTGTGTTTAAGTAATGTCAGCTGAATTATCTTGCTGGAAGGCATGCCTACGTAATTACATGTGCATTATCACTGAGAGTTGGCACTGGCTTGGGTACAAGCCATTAATTAGTGTGCCTGAATTGACCTGTCCTCCTATGGGGCTGATGTTGAAGTAAGCCCTCAGCTAACTGACTGGGCAACATAGGGGATCTGCTACACCCTCAATTTGAGATAAACTAACTACCTTTTTCCCTTCTGGTCTTTTTTGAATTTTTGATCGTGAGGACTACCTTCCGTCACCCCGTTGTATATTCCATAGCCTAAGACATGACTCCATGGTGGTGTCCTTGCTTGCCAGTGCATGGTCTATGTTAGACTCAGGCAGTGCTTATCACCAAACCGAACTAGAGGAGAATTGTAGGCTTGTGATAGCTTTCATCAAGCAGGAAGGGGGATTCCAGTAAAAAAGAACCCCTCTGGGCTGGTGAGCACTGCATCGGAATTCCAGAGGATTAGGTCTTTTTATTGGAAAGAATACACGGTGCATGGTATTCCAAGATGACAAACGGGGGTTGGTAAAGACATAGAACACAATCAGAACCTGAAACAAGTCTTCTGGGCATTGCAAAAGTCAGCATTACTATTAAGTGTAAAAAGAAATAAACGCACATCTGGGCAAATAAGGGTAAGTACCTAGGGCACAAGCTAGCCAACGAGGTAATGCAACCTGAAGCGTTTACCAAGGCACCTAGACCTTCTTGTAAACAACAATTACTAATTGCTCCTTCAGTAAACTGAGTTTTATGCTAGGTTTGTTGAAAGTTACTCTAGCGAACTGCAACACACGCACAGCCTGATAAAGAAAAATGTAAAGTCACTGTGGGGAGCAATGTTTTGGCGATATCAAAAATGTGATTGTGTAATCGTCGTGTCTGAAACCTTCCTTGTCTTGTGCTGAGTACATTGCGGCAGTGGATGCTGGTAGCTATGGGGTTGCAGCAAAAAAGATTCAGAAGAATGGGTTGTGGCTCATGGGTCGCATGTGTTGCGACCAGCTGGGGACAGTTATTCTGTCTTTAAGCAGGAGTTGGTAGGATGTACGTGGGCTATTGAACATTTTAGACTGTTTCTTTGGAGCACCGGATTTGTCATAAAGGAGGGTCATAAATCTCTAGTGTATGTTTTAGCCCCAAGGGGTTGTATGATATTGAAGCCAAGGACGGCAAGGTTAGTGTCAAAGTAACAGGCCTATTGGTATAAAATCCAATATGTGCCAGGAAGGTCAAACCGCAGGCGGATGGATTGTTGATGCGTCAGGGAGATGGAGCAATATCGCAAAGTTGTAGCTATATGTATGAGGATGTCCAAGGGGAATTTGAATGATTAATGACAATGTTGCAATGAAAGAGTTTTGGTTGAGGGAGATGAGGTTTTAAATGATGAGAAGAAACTTTTTGAAAAAGGGTGGCCTGAGGACCTATACTTGCATGGTGATTGCTAAGGATATTATTATAAGTGAAGGATGAATTGATGATGTATTAGGATATTATTATTAGGGGTGATAAAGTGGTACTGCTGTGTAGTTGCATATAAAGATTATCAAACTGTGTCATGAGATAAATTGTGGCACATCTAGTAATAAGAGAGAAGTGAAAGAAAACTTTTAGTGGCCGGTATGGCCACATCTGGTGATAGATGGGTGAGAGGAAGTGAGGTTTGTGGTAAAAGTGCTAAATCTGCCAAGACTTTAGTGTTCCCTGGAGACCTGTTGAGCTACTAGATTAACCTTGGAGGAAATTGGCCATTGAAGTGATGGGTCCATTTACAGTTGTCCTTGAGAGGGAGACTTTTGCCATTTTACGTGTAGATTATTACACTAAGTGACCTGAGGTTTGGGTCAAGGGTAGTGTAACTGCTGAAGTAGTTATACATTTTCAAAATACATATTTTGGAAGGAAGGTATTCACAATGCTTTAAATGAATACACCTTTTCAAGGAGAAGTACCAAAATATTTGTCTATTTAAAGCACTGGGTATTCCAGAAAAACTGGTTTTAGATAATGAAATGCAGTTTACTTTTGACGAGATGCAGGATTTGCTAATGAGAAGTGGAGTTAGAGATTCAAGGGTAGTTTGCACAAACCATGGTTAGCAGGCAGGCTGCGAGAATTAATAGGGTGATTGAGAAATTAATACAGTTAGCCCTTAAGTCTGGGTTATGATGGCAGAAGTCTGCAGGCCTCTCTATTGTCAGATAGAATCACCCTGAATGCCAGGACTATGAAACCTTCATTTGATTTGCTGGGGAGACACAAACCTGCTCCCAAGCTGGTACCTTGGGGGTTGATTCATACATTAGTACATAAGAGAACAAGGAGACATTGGGGAAGTATGCAGAAATGAGAGATTAAATTAACAAATTTCAGAAGATGGAAAATATTTAACAAAGAGCAGTTAGAGCGGTTACTGGTAGGTGGCAGAGTATCAGAGTAGGTCATATTGTCATGATTAAGAAACCCAGGGTTGTTGGAAGGGGTGTTGCGTGTTGATCAGACACACAAAATGTATTGAGAAATTTGAGGTAAGCTGTGGAAGTTGAAGATGGTTTGGGGCACTACAAGAGTCTCACTGTGTTGTGATACATTTTTGTGGGTTGGGGGAGATTGTGGGAGGAACAACTGTGGTGAAAGAGTGTGATAATGCATTTATTGATGTGGATATAAGAGAAGTGGTTGCTGAGAATGAATCACTCCTTATGGAAACAAATGGTGTGCCCTGATTTGTGAGGATTTCAACAAAGAATGTGGTATTACAGAAACATTTTGAGATTTTGTTTCAGGGTTGAAAATGTGTGAGTGAAAGGAGATGTGTGGTATGTGTTGGTGTGAATGTTAGTAGAATGGGTTTAACTAATGCAGAATGGTGTGTGTGGCTATTTCGGTGGGAGTTAGAATGAGGAATGCGAAGGCAGAATGTGGGTTTGCATGGTGGGCAGTTAGCTACTAACCTGTGGGGAGATATTTCCTGTGTGTTGGTGCAGCTCCTATTCCATATTTTCAGCTTAGTAAAGGTTCTTTTTTTAATTCATCATCAAGCAAAGTCATCTTTGTGACAGTGAGCAAAACTGATAGGAACCACAGACTGTTAATGCCTGTTAATAACTTGTCCAGTGGCACAGAGAGTCAAGTAAGAACTAAGTTTATCTTCAGCAGAAATCGCATAATTATGAAGCTTGAGGTAATTATCTTACTAATGAGGGAGAAGTTTAGATTAACATATATAAATATATTCATCTCTTGCTATGAGTCAGTTTCAGCAATACCAAGTTTTTATATCTGTATACAAGGAGTTGGGTGTAAAAGTTTTATCCTTTCTCTATTGTTATTAGATGCAGAACCTTCATGTCAAGTTACTTCGATATCTCTTATTGCCCTTTTCATGCTTCAATAATACCATGTTATCTAGATACATAACCCTATGAAAACCTCTGACCTCTGACTCGAGCAAAGTTGTCAATAGGTTTAAGATCTTGGTGAAGCATTGAATCATGGTGTTTCCACCGCAACTGTACTAGTAGAACCAGCATTGGGGTTTCCAGATCAGGCCTATCGGCTATGCATTCTTCAAGTTCAGCCTCACCAACCAGTCATCTTTTCTTAGCATATCTCGGAACAGGTGTATGTCCATTTTGAAGTTGAGATCGAGGAGCCACCAGTTTAGCTGCCAAAGATTTGTGACTGGTCTGATCTCCTCCAAGGCAAATTTTCTTTGCAAGAAATAAGTTGTTAATGAATTGTCCTGGATGCGATTGAATGCTTGCCTCCTCCCCTCCAGTTTTGTCACCTCTCAGCCCACTTGTGCAGATTCTTCCCTTGAGAACTCAATAGGAAATTGAGCTGTTGCATGTCTTGGGTGAAGGGCTGCATATCACTCTATTGTCATTGTAGTATCGAATTACACAAATATTGCCTCCACATATCTAAACTCACAATGTTGTCAAGGTAAGTACACATAAAAAAAGTATAGATTGGGTGTGGCCAGCCATCATGGCTGCGAGGACGTAACTCCGCTCGGCTCCACGGTGAGCCTTGTGAGTTGGCTCATTCCGTCGCTCAATTCCAGGCGAAAGCGCTCCGAAAAGCCGGGATTGGGCACGTGACACTGAGAGGACACCTCTGGATGCTCCCATTTTAGAAAAGAAGACCAGCAGTGGCCCCCTGACGATCATGGCGAGCAGCGCTGCCGATTCAAAATGGCAGCCACTCCCAACGGATCATAGTGCCACAGTGGGAGACCCCTAGAAGGACGAACCGAGCAGTGGTGTGCTCCCCTCAGGGGAGACAAGTGGCAGGAGGGAACATTTCTGCCTCTTCGTGAAAGAGGGATCCCCGCCAGCACATGAGAGGAGATGTGGTGAGGCGCCAGCGGAGAAGCGAATGGTCGGTAAGGGCCGCCCTCCCCGCAGCGCTCATGCCACAAGAGGGTGATTCCTGGGGGGAATATCCTGATGATGGGGGCACGGTAGACTGGCGGTGTGCCCGCCACGCCCCCCCAGACGGCTGCAAGCACCCACTTCAGGAAAGAACACCGAGTGTATCGCTGGGGCCTGTGCATGACTTCAAGATGGCGCCAGTTGCAATTGAATTCCTCCGTGAAGCCCGTGTAAAGGACCAAGGAGACGCATTGACTGTCCCAGGCATCTAGGTTGATGAGACAGAGGCCCTAGAAATCTCCCCTCCTGACCAGACTGAAAGGTCTCCAAGAACCTCTTCTCCCCTGCGTCCCTTGTTGTGACAGAGTGTGACTCTCCCAGTGCCCACACCCCAGCACCTGACCAACAGCTCACGCGATGGGAGGTGCAGCTCTGACCGTACGACCTGCCCCAATGCCACCGAAAAAAGCGCAACCCAACAAGGTCTCCAGCTACTTTGGGGCATCCAGACTGGGTGGGGGAGAAGAGGAAGAAGGGAATCCAGACGTGGGTAGGATGGCACTCACCGGAGAGGATCTTCTAGCAACCTTGAGGGAGTTCAAAAGACAACTGCGGGAAGACATCAATGCAGACATGGGGGCCTCATTTGAGACTTTCAAAGCAGAGATGGGGACAAAAATAGTCGCTCTCCAGGCAGATGTAGACTTGATTGGGACGCACACCCTAGATTTGGAAGCGAAATGTCAGGAGCTGGAGGGCCAACTCCAACCTCTGGAAGAGGGTGTGGACTCTCTCACTGCACAGCTGAACCCACTCTTCTCAAATGTGCGGATTTGGAAAATTGCTCTAGAAAAGACAATATTAGAGTGCAGGGCCTGGAGGAAGGAAGAGAAGGATCGGATTTGGACGCCTACATGGTGGGCCTCTTCTCTAGTGTGCTGGGTGAGGATGCGGCTGAGGTGCGACTGGAACGTGTGCACAGGGTGGGCCCGGCGCAACAGGGAGAGAGCAGACTCCTGGCAAAATTCCACTCCTTCAGGATAAAGGAACAGATCCTTCGGAAGGCGATAACCAGGGCTTCAGTAGAGTATCAGGGGGCATCCTGTGCTTTCTTCCAAGATGTGGCCCAGGCCTCACTCGCGAGGCATCAACAATTCTGTCTGATCACAACGAACCTACGGGAGCGCCAGATAAAATATTGCTGGACTTATCAGTTTGGATTAGCCTTTTCCCTCAACAATAAACAGCACCACTTCACGGAGGTGGAGGGGGTGGCGTTCCTCCTTGGCCTTGGGAGGTCAACTCCACGACGGGAAGCAACAGCAGGGGACATGAGAATGGAACGGCCCTCGGGGCGGGAGGCCCCCGGTCCCTAGCAGACACCCAAGAGGGGTAGCAAGACGGTACCATGCTAATGACAGAGACGCCTCCCTGGCTAGATAGTGATCAAAGTAGTAGCGCATCTTTATCTACTCTGTAGAGGGACATGATAGTGAGAGGGGACTACATTTATAGAGGAACTGAGATCTGGGTGCTCTCAAGTTCCGGGAAGCCAATACTGGGAAGGCCCTCTCGTCCTTTCTCTTCTATAGGACCAATTTGCCTGTGATCGTTCACTGCCTATTTGACAAGGGCTCTGGTTGGGATCACACCATAAAATGTGTCCAAAATGAAAACTGCCGGGGCTCCGGGAGCGGGAACGGTCGTGCCCTAGAAGCCCCCTGCAGATGAAGTCCTTTTGGGACTTTGCAGACTTCCGAACTTTTCCTGTTTTGTTTTTTGGTTCAATTGGTTGTTAATGTTCTGTCCAGGGTGGCCACTTTGAGGATTGGATGGGGGTGGGGGGATGGGGTGTGGGAAGAGGGGGGGTCTCGGGCGACGATGGAGGCCGACTTGGAAAGGTGACCCTCAATGGGAAATCAAGCCGTGCCACTATAAATGGTAGTGAAACTTATGTCATCGAATGTTAGGAGTCTCAACTTATTTTAATGGAGGACTTTAACCTTATTTGGGACCCAAAGTTGGATACCACTCACCCACAGAGAGCTATGGGAGGAGTCTTTAGCAAAGCGCTGAAATCATCCCTGCAACAATTGGGGCTGATTGATGTATGGCAGGCCCTTTTTTTATAATCAATTTGATTGGTTTTTGGAATAAACAGGGAACAGTACAGCACAAGTGAATCATTGCAATTGAAACAGTGAAAGTATTCAAGCGCGAACGTACATGCCGCTCCTACTACGAGCGTATAGTCATATGCCTTCATAATCCGGGAAGAGACATGATATACATACATCACAATTGGTTCAATCATTTGCCCCAGACCTTTGAGTGCTTGGTTGGGCAACCTCTAGCCTCGAAGAGAGACTTTTCTTGCACTGCACACCTGTCCACTACCTTACGCCATTAAGCTATACTTGGGGGGGGGGGGTGTAGTGATGATCGTTATCTACCTATGTACAACGCTAAGTTAGCATAACCGCGTTAGATGTTAGAAAGCCATCTTGCCGCTTTTGCTGCTTTTGCACCCGACACTGTAGTCACATGTTATTAGAATTGAGAAATGCTTACTCGACTTTGCTTCACATGAGAACTGTCTGTTGTTAACATCTTAAACAGTGAATAGCGACCTTGGTCTGTACACAGTGTAACAGAAACAGTCTGGATCGCTAGACGGTGCATGTTGTTGAGTTCAGGTTGATCGGCCCACTAGTTTAGCCATAACACGCACGCAGCTGCAAATACCTGAAAATCGAATGCTTTTAATATTGCAGTGTTACATGTTTTTCACACATTCGGAAGAAGAGCGTTCCTAGGAGCAGAGCATAGCTGATCCTGTGATGTGAATTCTCTGAGCTGATCTATACGGTATGGGGTTCCCCCTTCAAGCCTAGAGACCTTTTATTAGTCTAATAATACTATTAGTGTGTTAGAGAAAGGAAGGTGGCCTAGAGCCACTGTCATTTTATTATGATTGCTCCTTTCATTTTCTATGATATTGTAACTATGCTGATGGTTTTGATTTTAATCGTTTGTCTGCTAATGTTAGCCAAACTGCTGCATATTAGGACACGAGGTTTATAAAATAAACTCTTTAAACTTTTCCCGTGTCTCTGTTTATTCTGTTGTGGACTGGTACGAGAATAATTACGAAAAGGTGTTTCTGATTCCCACCATTCCTGGGAAATATACTAAGTCGCTTGTTCTGGGTTGTTTATACATTGGGACCGCCGAGCTAAATCTCGGATAACGAATGGAACACTGATGCTGACCGGATAGGGGTTCTGGTTTCTGAGGTGAGTTTTTGGTACACCGCAATTCACTGAGGGCCTGGGTTCCTGTGCATAGTGCTTGTATTAGTCCACAACACCCTCACTCTGGTTTCCGGATAACGGGAGTGACGGTTTAACCTACCTGTGTTTCGACTAAATAGGTTCATTCAAGCTTGAAAATTAAAAAGGTTATTTAATCTGAACCCTAGTGCTACTGTTTATTGTAGATTTATTGTTGGAGTCCTAATGGCGGACGATATTCCGGCTCATAGCCGAGCACCCCTGAAACGTCATCTTGCGCAGTATGGGGTGCCAGACGATGGTATGGCTGTGATTTTTGTAGTAAGTGCTGATGCGTTGTTTCCATTTTAGTTGTTCTACTATTGGATTACTTTGCCGGCGGTGAGTGAGGACGATGATACGTTCCACACCTATACTGCCACGGCATTACCAGCCAACTATACGCCATATAGGACTCCAGAAATTCCTATTTCTGCCTGGCAACATAACATTTGGTTTAATGGCGCCCTTCCCCATGCGGTTATACCGGCGAGAATGGGCCCTTTGTCAATCCCAGGGGCCACATGGCCGGTGTTAGCCGGATTTACGCCTCATCCCCTCTACCTGCAGGTAACGGTGGATCAGTTGCGTGTGCTGCACACAGCCCTTATTACAGTACAGAGGGCTCTGGTGCAGTACGTGTCGCGCAACGTGCAGGTGGTCGCTACTGCTGTTGCGGGACAACCGACGGACCACCACGCGGTGGTTATTAGTCCTGTTATGGTCAATTCGGTAGTGGGCAAGCGACCACAAAATAGGGATGATTTCCCTTATTGGCTTGCTGAGAAGTTTGATCAGATAGAAGCGGTTTATCCGCGTACATCTCCTGTGGAGAAGCACAGGATCCTAACCATTGCTTTGCCTAAAGACTTGGTCCCAGATATGGCTGATTGCGAAAACTGGGGTAAGGTCTTTGCAGCGACATACGCAAAGTGCTTTGGCACTCCGTCTCTGTCGGCACTGCCCTCCGTGATTAAACGTGTTCAAGAGAATCATGGAGCGGAGGCTGCTATTGAATTGGGAATGCGGCTTGTCGGTGTGTTCGATGTGGTTGCTACCATGATTATGGGTAACCTCAAAGGAGATGCTATGCAATTCCAAGTGCCTAATAAATTAGACGCGGTGAACGAAGACGACAAGCCGAGGTAATTCGCGAAGATTATCGCGAACGCCTATAGACAGGTTTGTCGTAGCGCCTTAGGTGTTAAGCCAACTGTGAAGATTCCTGATTCGACACAGCAGGCGAAGGCAAACTCGTCTGGTAAGGACGATCGCCCTAATTTTCCAAAACAAAGTTGGAGGGCGAAAAAACAGGAAAAGCAGCAACAGAAACAGGGGTCCCGTCCTGCCTCTCCAGTTCAGTCAAGTAGTGAGCGCACTTATGATCTGCGTGATCGTGCTACTATAAAGTCACCTGATCGATTTCAGGTTTCTGACCAACGCTCTCCTCGTTCTTCACAGGAAACATCGGCTTCACAGTCCGGTGGCGGAGGCGCTGGGAAAAGTCGGGGTACGTCACAGCAACGTGAGCAGTCCCGACCGGCTGACGGCAAAGGCAAGCAAGAAGACTCTGCACGTCAACGACCCCCGTTTCAGAAGAAGAAAGTTGCTGCACTGACAGCGAGGTATGCCTCAGATGGTACGGACGCAGCTTCAGAACCTAACATGGGCGCTAACGCTGCTGGACAGCGCGGCGGAAGTTACAGTAGTGCGTCAAGCACTGCGTCCATATCTGGTGGCGACAGCAACTGATATATTTGTGAATATTGAAACTGCTGATACTCGTGTGTCTCCTCCTGACAGACTATATAATATAATCCTACATATTGAGGGTGATATACAACGCACAATACAAGGGTTTTTTTGGGATAATCTGACCACTACCTATGATATTCTGTTGGCGGAGGCAGATTGGCCCCCGGCTTTCGTGTTAGCTGCTCCTAGAAGGGAGGAGGTAATCCTCCCGTCCTTTGCGCACACAGTGCCTAAGGTCCTAGCTGATAAGTATGCCGGGGAATGGGCTCAGGTGCAAGCGCCTGCGTTGTATCGGACTCAGGTGGGCTGGGATAAATTGTCCCCTGGCCATGAGATTCCATTGCGGACTACGCCCCAGCCACAACCCCAATACCCCATGCGTCGTGAAGCTAGATCTCACGTAGCGTCGATCCTTGAACAATTGGAATATCAGGGAGTAATCGAAACATGTGTGTCACCTATGAATAATCCCTTATTTACTGTGACGAAGCCTGACGGGTTGTACCGCCTGGTTTTGGATTACCTGTGCAGTACAGAATACCAACAGTTCGGCTCTCGTCGATAGTCTCGTGAGAAAAAGGTTTAAAACCACACTTGACATTTCCAAACGGATTTTACAGCCATAACCTGTCCTCTCTTAGTAGTGAGTGGACAGCTTTCACCTCTGGTGGCAAACAAAAACAATTCAAAAGATTACTAATGGGCTATAAGAACAGCCCGGGAGTCTTTGCCGCTCGCGTGGTCTCCCTCTTAGAGGGTATAGACCCAGATGCGTACTCGTATGTGGATGACATTTATCTCACGGATGATGAGTTAGACCCGCATCTCCGACGCGTTGACCGCATTATTGTTTTGTGTGCAGACTTCGGGTACAAATTCAATTTTGCGAAGTCGCACATTGCAGAGTATACAGTGTTGTTCTTGGGGTACAAACTCAACCATGAAGGTCGAGGATTGGCTCCGCACTTTCTAGAGAAGTGCGCATGCCTCCGTGCTCCTACTTCACTAAAGAAATTACAATCCCTGCTGGGTTTTCTGAATTTCGGTCGAACTTACATCCCGGATTATGCCCAGCGTATCAAGCCGCTTTACGCCTTGGTACAACCTACTTTTTCCAAATCCTGTTGGCTGCCTGAGCATTCAGCTATCTTGCAGTTATTGCAAGCTGATCTTCTCGCTTCTAAGTACTTACTGACACGTGATAACCACACTAACCTGGTCATAAGAATAGTGCCCGGCGCAGTTGGTTTCACATACTTAACGTTCAATGAGGGCGACACCGTCCCCATTGCTTACAAATCTCACTTGTACACTTCAGCTGAACTGCGTTTTTCCGCTGTCGAGAAGGTTCTGACAGCAGTGCAGATGGCGATTCTGAAAGAACGAGCGCTGTCGCAAGGGAAACGCATGTTGGTGGTGACACCCTATCCTGCCCTAGAGGCAGTGACGAAAGCGAGTGTACCGAATTCTAAAGCTTTGCATCCAAGGTGGATACAATTACAATGGGCCACTTCCTTGACATCGCCGGACGTCACTTTTATCTTTGACGCGGCACTTCAGACTCAGGAGTTTTTGCAGTATGAATTCGTTCATCCAGCTCCTCTGTCCTTGCGCCCGCTCGAGGATTACCATTGTGTCATATACACTGACGGGTCTGCGCAACCCGCAACTGGATCAAAGCACGCCTATTCAGCGGCTTGCGCAATAGTAGTCGGTATTTTCGTAAATGGTGAATTCCTGTCCGATGTCGTGCACACGCAGTCATTGGGTGATTGTACCGCTCAGTTGGCGGAGCTTCGTGCTCTGGTGCTTGCGCTGGAGTTTGCTGATCCCCGAGTCACTACTCTTGATGTGAGTGACTCCTTTTACTGTGTTCAGTCTTACAACGACAATCTGCATTTTTGGTCTCAGAATGACTATCGTGATTCCAAGGGCAGCACTATTAAGCATAAATTGCTTTGGGTTCGAGTGGCAGATCTTAAAGACCGTCTGCCTCTCGTGAATGTAATTCACACTCTTGGTCACCAACGCGTTGGTGTCCATGCTGTCGGCAACAGCTTAGCTGACGAGGCAGCAAAAACAGCAGTGGCAACATACTTAGTAGCAGCAGTTACAAGATCCAAAAGTAACATTGATGATGACATCTTGGCAGCTATTGCTGCTACAGAGCAGGGCACGAAGCCGCCAAAAGGCTTCCCTGCTCGTTACCATTATCACTTAAGTCTTGATAAAGTCCCATTAGTGAGGATTAATGACGTTGGTGACAGATTGATTCCCAACGCGGACTGCAGACCTTCTTTGATATTAGCAGCCCACGAGGGCATTGCGTCCGCGCATGCCGGCGTTGCGGCTACTGTATCTTTGCTACATCAACGTTACTGGTGGTGCGGTTTGTACAAACAAGCCAGAGCTTATGTTCTTAATTGTGACATGTGCCAGCAGATTAAACCTTCTTCTGCGGCACGCCCACCACAAACTCAGTTGTACATATCTAGTAAACCATTGGGTTGTGTTTATTTAGATCACTGCGGTCCTTTTAACTCTGATACTGCTTTCAAATACATCTTGGTTGCAGTGGATTCGTGCACACGTTTTCTGTGGGTATGGCCCCAAAGGAGGGCTGATTCTCGCACTGTCATTAAGGATTTGCGTGTCTTTGTTGGAAGTTTTGCCTGTGGTACCTTTCATTCTGATCAGGGCCCGGCGTTCGCCTCTAAGGCGTACAAAGAGGCCATGAGAAATTTGGGGGTCCAAGTCAAGTTTTCGGCTCCATACCGGCCTGAGGGCAATAGTGTCGTGGAGCGAATGAACCATAACTTAAAGCAATCTTTGACAGCCCGAGTTTTGGGTACTGGCCGGAACTGGCTTGCCCACTTATATGACGTGCAACGTGCACTTAATAATCTCCCTAGAAGGTCTCTGGGTGGGCGGACCCCATACATGATGCTCTTTGGTGTTCGAATGTTTGTTCCAGACCTTGATGGTCTAGACATGGCGGCGTTAGCCGCACCCTTTGACGTAGATGAACACTGTGCTGTATTGCAGACTCTACAAGAAGCCAGAAACAGTCTAGCGAAGGAACACGTGCCCTCCTCATCTGAAGCTGAAGTTCAGATTCCGGTAGTCGGCTGGCTACCCCGAGTTGGTGATCTGGTCCGTGAGAAGATGGAGAACAAGAAGGAGTTCGGCCCCTCTTATCGTGCACCGGTTCCAGTGCTTGGAGTGCAGGGTACAAGAACTGTTATTTTACCTCCTCTTCCTGGTCGAAAGGATAACAGGTACATTTCGATTGACAATGTCAAACTACAACGAGTGGCCGATTCTTCTTAGTATGACTCCGGCGGTTTCCTGCCCTTCGATGCTGAGAAATTCTGTTGTGGCCCGAGCTTCGGACATAGTGCCTGATGTTGCCATCGAGATGCATGCCGTTACTGGTCCCTTGTTGCCACAATCACCTAGTGGCGTGCTTGATGAAGTTGAGTATGCTTATCCTGCGGATGTTACCTTGCCTGTTTTACAATCCACCACAGTTGCCCTCTCACATGACTCTTTTGATTCTCATTCAATGACTTCCAATGCCCCGTCCAAAGTTTCGATTTTTGTGGCTTGGTTCAAAAGACATTTTTTAATACCCCCTTGGACTTACATTTGGCTGGTGCTCATAAGTGTTTTTTTGTTTATGTCCATTGGCTTTGTGGTAGTGTTTTTTAGACTTATCAATGGACACTACCTGAATGAAAGGTCTACAATTCGACTAATTGATGGAACTTTGGCCCCCCACTCCTCATCACACATAATGAAGAGGGACCAGACTTTTGTGAACATTACTGCCTGGCCTGTTTGTGATGGGATCGCTTGGGATGCCGTTAAATTTCAAATTCATGGTCCCACTGAAGTGATTAATGTGCCAAATGTATTTCGTGTTTCTATGGGTGATGTCGTGAAGCAGAACATTCACTCGGACGATTGGGATGTTCAAGCCATAGAGGCACTGTTTTCTGATTTGAAATACTATGCTGCATTTGATGCTGAGGATTTGTATTTAGATACTGCTAATTATGATGAACAATTTTGTTATCAACACTATGGCACACATTTCCTGAACAAAGCAAATACGTTTAGAAATTTTGTAAATTTTACACAATGGGAACACTGCCCCGCCCCTAGGATGGGCAGTTCTGCCAAGTTAGTGGAAAAATTCACTTATTTTTCTGACTTTGGTGTGGCCCACCCAGCCTCCTTTTATTTTAAGGTTGCGCCTGAGGCTGCTTCTAAAGTTAGACTGACACACACCAAATTGTTGTATTCCAAGTCCTTTATGGACGAGTTGGCAATTGGGGGGTATGATCTGTGGAAAGCTACAGTCGATCTTAAATCAGTCTGGGGCTCCAAACGATGGCAAGTACAGGGAACAGAGGCTTTGCATCGTGCCTGCCTCGTCCCGAATCATATGTTAATTTTAAATTCCTCGATTTTTCAGACAACCTGTTTTGGATTGGCTACGTCTAAAAAGTTAAATTCTCCCTTAATGCCAGATCTGGGTGCTTATCCCAATTGGGGTAATCATACAGATCTATCACTTGATATGTTGCAGACACAGGTTTCCAACACGTCCTTCAATATTTCTACATTGAATCCGAAGGGATGGTTGGTGTGGCAAACGAGTTCGGACTCCTGTCAACATAGGTTTCTGGATTTGAAGCAGGGGTATACACAGGTTCGTGTTGACCCCCGTTTTGAATCTTCTCATACTGTAACTACCTATTCAGTAGGAAAGTTATGCCAGTCTTGGCTGCAACATTCCACTTTGGCGTCTTTTAAACTCCATTTAGCGCGATTAAATGACAAAATAGATTTGAATGATTTTGTTAAGGGTCCTGCTGTTGGCAGACCCAAGCAATGGGTGTATGCTGTTTATAACGAAATTTGGAAGCTGTCCCAAATTGAGGCTGCTTCCAGATTGCGTGCGATAGATCAAGCCAATATGGAAAAAGTATTGGCTGTTATAGATAATAGCATTAACACCCTGTCTTCCAGAATCTATACTTTAGATAATATTGTTTCATCTGTGGTAGACTTTGTGCAGGATGATTTATCTGTGTTGTATCATGGTCAGAACCAATTGCGGTCTATTATGCAGTTTGCATGGACATTGCAAACGTTAAAGGCAGGGAAAGTCCCTTGGGATTACATGAACACTTCATCTTTGCTACATATTCATTGCTGCACATTGAAAAATTAGAACCTTTGCCTTTCTCTGTTGCTGAATTGAATTCTACCGTGTGGCTAGTACATGGGTTGATCACTTTACCGTTCCCCTTGTTCAAGTTTAGTTTGTGCATGAACCATTATGCTTTAGGCAGGTACGAACAGTTGGGTACTGCCTTCCTGCATGAAGTCTGGTCGCTCCCTTTCACATACAGGTGTGTGAGGGACGGCAAGGAGGTTTACTTGAAAGGTGAAGAGTGCACTTCCGCACCGGATCACTCTGTTGTGTGTAGACACATTCAATTGCATGGTGCATGTAATGTCCATGCCCCTAATTTAGCTTGCGTCCTGAAAGGGATTTCGGTGCCTGTTATTACTCCATCTTTCACGCTGCTTGCTAATGGTAGTTATTTGCTGTTAAATAATGAAGCTTGCTGTGGGATGCTGGTAGGAATTCCCTACATCGTGACTGTATCACAGAGGGTAGTTAGCTGTAATAATGTTCTTTTCCCACCCCCGCATGGCCGGCTGGATGTATCCATATGGCCTTCAATTCCGCCCTTGAAAGCAGAGTTCAACAAGATGAGCAGAATAAGAGCTCTATTGTCTCAGAAAGAAGTCGCTTTAACTTCGTCCCGGGAAACATTTGTCCTTCACGTAGATAATACGCGCACTTAGGTGCAAGCGCTTTTGAATACTGATCTCCCACTCCATTTTGGGACCTTGATTAATACTATCTTTAATGCCTCATCCACAAGTGGCATAGCTCATTTTTTTAAAATCGTTGGCTCCGGCCTCGTGACCTCTTTTCAAACTATTTTCGGAGTGAACCCGGCCTTTTTTCATTCTATTTTTTCCAGTGTCTTCGGAGGTCTGCCTTTACTTCTTGCCCTCGTGGCTGGCATACTGTTGTTGATCTGTGCCTTGCGCTATGGATGCACAACTTGCGTGGCACGACAACATGTCCCGGCTGCACCATCTTCGTAACCAGATGATTGAATTCTATGGCGCCTTAACGCTGGCGACTCTGAGCGCAGCCTATGGATTATCCTTTCGGTTTGCCTACTTTACTTGTGTGCAGCCTGTCTTTCATTGCCTAGATTGTCCGTTCCAATGGGCTCTGGATTTGTGTCTGTCAAACCCGGTGTCTCCTGATCCAGATTATGTTCGGCTTATGAGCCCCTTAGTGGCCCACGAGTTGGACTGTTCTGGTGTCGGGATTATGGCCTGTGCTGCAGCGCATGGAGTTCTTGGTAATTGGGACATCGGAGCGGCAGCGATTGACTTCTTGACGAACAGTTACCATGAGGTGCAGCCCGGTTGTCCTCACCAAGTGCTGGAGGCTCCGGTGGTTGAAGAACATGTCTGTTCTTTCCCCGTCCTGAACTGGATGGCAGATACTTTTGCGGAACGTTCCAATGATTTCCTCTTGGAAGCAGTAGCAACGTATTGTGCATACACTTTGATGGATTGACTTTTGAACTTCCTTTCGGTCCTCAGTCCATCCTCGATTTTTAGTTAACTGCATGGTTTTTTTCTCTCTACGTTTTGACTTTTTCCATGGATTTTTTTTTTTCTCTCTCTCTCGAACTTTTTCACTTCCCTTATATGGACTTATAGTTCATGCCCTTGGTTCAGCTCTATCGAACTTGAACTCTGCGTTCTTGCTAGTGCGCCCCTAGTGGTTAGTGGTCCGATCATGGGGGGGTGTAGTGATGATCGTTATCTACCTATGTACAACGCTAAGTTAGCATAACCGCGTTAGATGTTAGAAAGCCATCTTGCCGCTTTTGCTGCTTTTGCACCCGACACTGTAGTCACATGTTATTAGAATTGAGAAATGCTTACTCGACTTTGCTTCACATGAGAACTGTCTGTTGTTAACATCTTAAACAGTGAATAGCGACCTTGGTCTGTACACAGTGTAACAGAAACAGTCTGGATCGCTAGACAGTGCATGTTGTTGAGTTCAGGTTGATCGGCCCACTAGTTTAGCCATAACACGCACGCAGCTGCAAATACCTGAAAATCGAATGCTTTTAATATTGCAGTGTTACATGTTTTTCACACATTCGGAAGAAGAGCGTTCCTAGGAGCAGAGCATAGCTGATCCTGTGATGTGAATTCTCTGAGCTGATCTATACGGTATGGGGTTCCCCCTTCAAGCCTAGAGACCTTTTATTAGTCTAATAATACTATTAGTGTGTTAGAGAAAGGAAGGTGGCCTAGAGCCACTGTCATTTTATTATGATTGCTCCTTTCATTTTCTATGATATTGTAACTATGCTGATGGTTTTGATTTTAATCGTTTGTCTGCTAATGTTAGCCAAACTGCTGCATATTAGGACACGAGGTTTATAAAATAAACTCTTTAAACTTTTCCCGTGTCTCTGTTTATTCTGTTGTGGACTGGTACGAGAATAATTACGAAAAGGTGTTTCTGATTCCCACCATTCCTGAGAAATATACTAAGTCGCTTGTTCTGGGTTGTTTATACATTGGGACCGCCGAGCTAAATCTCGGATAACGAATGGAACACTGATGCTGGCCGGATAGGGGTTCTGGGTTCTGAGGTGAGTTTTTGGTACACCGCAATTCACTGAAGGCCTGGGTTCCTGCGCATAGTTCTGCGCATAAGCAGAATCCCTGCAACAGGGGGAGTCAGACTGTTTCCATGCAGCGGCGATGTCCCACTTGGCTACCATGATGGCAGTGCCTAGGAAGAACCTGTCTGGTCTGGATCCATCCAAGCCATCTATGACACCCAGGAAGAGATTCAGGGGGTTATGTGTCACTTCCCAACCCAAGACATCCGAGTGTAGACTCTTTTGCTTCCCAGTAGGGAACAAAGCAGGGGCAGGACCAGACCATATGGTAGAAGTCAGCCGGTTCTAGACTGCAGCACGGACAGGATGATGAGGGTCGCAGGCCGGCCCTATAAAGTAGGTCAGGGTTTAGATAGGCAATATGAAGGTAATATAGCTGGATTATGCAAAATTTGTCTGAGGTGGTAATGGTCTTGGGGGCCATTAAGGCGTCCCACCAGTCCTCGTCTTCCAGGGGGCCCATCCACCCCTCCCATCGGTGCCTAAGCAGGTCAAGTGATGTAGGGCTGTTGTTGGTTAGGAAGTGGTATATCCGCACGACCCTGCCCTTTCCCAACTCACCCATCATGATTTGCGCTTCCATTGGACTGAATTCTGGAAGGAGAGTACCCGTTGTCAGGTGTGTATTAAGAGAGTAGCGTAGTTGTAAGTGTTTGTAGAACTGTGAGTGGTGCAGGGTGTATCGATGCTGTAGATCTTGAAATGATCCTATGTGGTCCCCCGCCCAAACAGCCCCCAACTGTGATATTCCTATAAAGTCCCAGCTTCTGAATCCCTCCAAGGCTCGCACTCTCCTCAGTCAGTCCCCTTCCCAAAGGGGTGTGTGTTGAGTCAGTTTGGCATCCCTGCGGGTATGGCGCAAGGCCACACGCCAGACCAGCAAGACCGCACAGGTCACGGAGGGCAAAGCTCTGGGCACCGATCCTCCACACATCATAACCTGGATTTGTGGGAGTCCCAGGTCCCTTAACTCAACCCTGTAGACTGGATCGGACCACCCACTGGTGAACCAGTCATGTAAGACAAGCAACCGGGTGGCTAAATAGTACAAGTAGAGATCAGTCATCCCCATGCCCCCTTTGAAAGGTGGAATCTGGCAGTGAGCCAAAGCTATACGCGGTCTCTTTCCGCCCACAGGAATTTCGTGGCCATACTGTCTAATTCTCTGAACCAGGCCCGCGGAAGGTGAAATGGGGTATTTTGAATAGTGTACAGGAAGGGGGGAGGATCATCATTTTAAAAAGGGCCACTCTGCCCAACGGGTTGAGTGTCAGTGTTTGCCATCCCCGGAGATCTTCTTTAGCCTTCTTGACTAGTGGAGTGATATTTAGTGCCCATTCGAGGTCGGGAAGTAGAGCCACACATATCACAAGGTACCTGAATGACTGCCACCTAATGGGGATATTTGATTGCCAGTCAAAGCATTCTCTTGAAAGATGGAGGGGTACCAATGTCGACTTGGCAGGGATGAGGCGAAGGCCGGAAACCTGCTCAAAGGTGTGGAGGAACCGATGCATCGGGGCCCGGACTGGGCTGCGTCTGCAAGGAAAAGAAGTACGTTGTCTGCGTACGATGCAATTTTGTCAATGTGGGCACAATCCCATTTCCAGCCCTGGATCTGAGCGTCAGCCCAGATGGTGCAAGCTAAAGGCTCCATTGCGAGGGCAAACAGGAGGGGTGAGAGGGGCCATCCCTGTCTAGTACCACTCTTAATCGGGAACGCCTCCGAGAGAGCCCCTTTTATGAGTACCCTTGCTCTTGGTTTGGAGTAACGGACCCGAACAAAACGGCGGAAGGACGGTCCCAGTCCTGCTGCAGTTAACATGTTTTCTAGATATTGCCAGTCCACTGTGTCGAAAGCTTTCTCGAAGTCGACCAAGAGGTAGGGAGTGAGTGACTGGCGGTGCGCCAGAGCCAGGTGCAAACGGCGCAGGCAATGTCTGCATGCTGGCATGAAGCCACATTGGTCCGGGTGGATCACTTTATTAAGGATTGGTCGCAGGCGTTGAGCCAGGACCGTGGTGTATATCTTTATCTCCGTGTCGATCAAGGAAATGGGACGTAGTCCCTACAGGCAGGTGAGGGCGGGTGGGTCTTAGAGATAACTAAATTAGTGGCAATATCTGTTTCGGGAGGGAATGTCCTTGTCTCCATAACTTCTTGGAGCAGCGTGAGAAGGTGAGGGACCAAAATGTCTTGGTTTGAGGCATAGTATTCTTGCGGAAAGCCATAGAGCCCTAGCGTGTTTCCAGCGGCCCTCAGGGAGATGGCGTCGCTGATTTCCTCTGGGGTGAAGGGGAGCCCTAGGTCAGCCGCCTCGCCGCTAGTGAGGCGAGGAAGATGAACATCTCCTTCAGCAACCAAGTCATGAAGCGAGGCTACAGGCCTTTGGACTGAGTACAGCTTGGAATAGTAATCGGTAAAAGCTGGTGTTCGGCAGGTGACGTCAGAGAGATCACACACCTCCGGGACAATATGGTTAGCTAAGGAGTAAGACGCAAGCCTATGTAGTATTTTCCTGTCCTTGTCTTCCCATCCATATACTCTAGCTATGGAGTATCTCCATAGCAGCTTAGCTGACTCAAGTGAGATTTGTTGATCTCTTCCCGTAGGATGCCTAGCTGCCTATTTCGTGGACCGTCTTCCCCTCCCAGGGAGTCACCTCTGCTTCGAGAAGGTGAAGTCGGCTGTTCTGGGACCGTTGCTGTGCCTTATGCTGGCCCCTGGTAAAGCCTCAAATAGTGGCCTTACTTGCCTCCCACAGGATGCCCACAGAGGAAACACAGTCTTGGTTAGATTGGAAGCATTGGCGGAGTTCTGTCACCATTGCTTTTTTTAAATCTTTGTTTTGGAGGAACCAGGCGTTCAGCCTCCAGATGGGGCGGAGCGAGCCAGAGGAGTTCCACAAGTAAACGAAGAGGAGAGAGTGGTCTGAGATGCCCCGAGGAAGGATACTGACTTCAGACACTTTCTGGCAGTCGGGGGCTGGCATGAAAATCATGTCTATTCGTGCATGTGTGTGGTTTCCCGACAAGGTGTGGTTGTGTTGGGTTTCCCAGGGGTTCCAGACTCTCCAAATATTGCAAAGGCCCAGGGTGGTTGCCCAGTCTGCCAGTCCCCTTGCCTGTGTGATTCTGCTAACGGAGGGTACGCCTGTGGTGTCGAGGTCTGGGCACATGACAGCATTGAAATCACCCCCATCAGTGTTTCTCCCAGGGGCAAGGCAGAGACAACCTCTGCCATCTGTTTTAGCGACAAAATGAGCGTAGCTGGTGGGACATGTACTGACACTAGGTTTAGACTGTCTCCTTCCAGCATCTCGGAAAGGGCCACAAATCGGCAATGGGAGTCCCTAGTGACATGGTCGAGCACAAAGGGGAGACTGCGCTTCAGAAGGATCGACACCCCTCTTGAACCCCACTCAAAGCCAGAGTGCCACACCCTATCGAACCCCTGCCTTGTATGAAAGGGGCATTGGTTCCCCAGGAGGTGGATTTCTTGGAGAAAGAGTATGTCAGGGGTGTATATTTGGGTGTATTTCAGGACTGCTGTGCGTTTGATCTTGTTGAGAATGCCATTAATGTTCCATGACAGAACTCAGAGGGTGTTGCCCTTATGTAACCTCTGTGTCATGGTCTGTGTGTGGAGTCAGGAGACAACTGGGGCAAAATCCTCATGGGGCTCGGGCCAGTCTGCAGAGAGCTGTGGTCTGGGTTTCTGTCTTCTAGGTTGTGAAATTGTCATGCGTCTGTGCTGAGAAGAGGATGACGTGCTGTGAACACTTAAAAGTGGAGAACTAAACCATAGGACAACGGTCCCAACCTCCCCCCCCCCACCCTCTACTTCTGGAAATGAAGCATCTGTCACCCTATAAAGTTCAGTTCAAAACTAACATGGTAAACTAGAACGTTTACCTGGGAGGTTGCGTGGTGGACCCCTCTCATAGTTCGGATATTCCTGAAGCATCAGCAGGTTTCTCTGATTTGTAGCTTAGTTGGCCCGCAGCCACGAACACCAGGCAGAGCCTGGACATCTTGCTAAAGCCTTTGGAGCGGACAGTTCTGTGTTAGATCGCTGAGCTCTGGGAAAGGTCCGTATCAGTGAATTCGACGCTCAGAGTCCTAGGGGGTGCTCTCCTCCACAGCTGGGCCCTCCAGGGGGCCAGGTCGGTGCCGGGACCAGGAGTCAGGCAGGCCAGGTTGATTTCTGGGGCATGGGGCAGCGAGGGTGGGCAAACTTCATGTGTCTCTGCATTTGCCACGGCCCTTACGCATTCTGCGCTCTTTGGGAGATGTCGGTCGGGCCGCTTCAACCCGCGATCTTGAGGGTGATGGCGTGGTTCGAGGTCCGAGGGGGCGCTCCTCGGTCAGCCAGGTCCTGGCTACCCCCAGAGACTCTAAGAAGTGCGCCTTCTCCTGGAATACCATGCGGAGTTCCGTGAATTCTGAACCCATTCAATGAAGGTTGTCGTATCGTGATGATTCTGATATCAGCGAACCGAGGCTGACAAGTGCGGTATGCGTAAGCGTTTTCGTCATGCTACACCGATGGATTCACTGTATATTTGACGATCTAGTCTGCACCCTTGGGTTTCATTTTGTGCATAACCGCCATTTTGTGGTTGCCCTCACATAGGCTAATGACTACAGGATGACTGTGGCCAAGCGAGCCTCTAAGGGCGCGTACACTTTAGCTTGAGTTCGTGTTGACTCCTGTTTGACCTGAGTCAACTGACCCTGTTGCCCGAGGCTAAACTTGTTGAGCCAGTACCTTGTTAAGCAGCTGGTCAGATAGAGATCAAAGAGCAGGACATTATTGATTCTATGGCACACGCACACACCCCACTATCTTGCTTCTCATCTGTTTCTGCTCCTTCCTTTTATGGCCCTATGGCCTAATTATTGATTTGGGTTGAGGTCTTTTATGATGGGCCCGTCCGGCCTGTTCGAGCAAGAATGCTGGATTTTTGCCTTGTCATTGGCAAGGGGTGGGATAACTGAAAGTGGGTTTGTCGTTATGTGATGCCTCTGTAAATATCATCCTCTGATTGGTCAGATTTGTGAGTAATTGATGCTAGCCAGGAACGTGGTTTTTGGCATAAAAGACGATGCTCCGCTCTATTATGTTGAGCAGTCTCCTGAGAACATACACCGTGTTGTACTTCTAGGACCTCTGTTACTGGCTGCAGCTAATAAATTTGATCTTTGATGTCACCGAGAAGAATCCCGTGTCTCTGAACTTTAAGACAGGAGAACCCGAAGACTTCGGGCGTGTCCCCTGCGCCGCTGGGTTTAAATCCCGGTTCTTCAGTTGGCGCCCAATGTGGGGCGACTTCAGCGGTACCGGTCCAAGCCTGAAGATCGTGAGGAGCTTCGTGTGAAAATTCTGGAGGGAGGCCTACCACTTCATCGACCCCTGTATGTCGTTGTGGTCCGAACGTCTTTGTTGCGAAGTTCCCCGCATTCCGACGGCTACGAAGGACTGCTGCCCTGACTGTCGCCCTGTCTTGGAGCCCTTTGATGACTTGTAAAGCGAGACGATAGACGGGTCTTCTGGCGACGTCATCGATATTTCAGTTAAGTATGAGTGGAGCGTCTCCCAGTCCTTAGTTTGTTTTGGTATCCTTCGGGATCGCTTTGCTTTGGTACCTGCAGGCCCCAAAGCCGAGGGACTCGTGTATTCACGAGGCTATCGTTTTGATATTCCCTTGAAGTTTGAAGCTAGACTAGTGAGCAAAGATGCCTGGTCTTAGCAGACTTGGAAAGATATTTTGTTATGGTTGTAATAGGGATTCCCGATTGGAGGACTCGTGTCCGGTGCCTCCGATTGGAACTCCGACCTATGAGCTCTATTTAAAACACGGCGTGGGCCCCATCACGTATAATGACGTATGGATTAAGTATACTAGGAAGGATGGTGTCCTAAAATGGCCCCAATACGGTAGTTATGACACGGAGATTTTAGATAATTTAGAGGTTAGACTCTTCAAAAAGAAAGCCCGGCCGGCAGTCAGTTCTTACGATTGCGCAGGAACTGTTCATCAATCAAAGATTATCTATTACACGCAGAGTCAATGAAACAAAAATTCCTCTTACGAGGATACGAGGATACCCTAACAGGCTTGTTAGGGATGCCCTCAAGAGAGCCAGATATTTTAATCGGGATACCTTGTTTACACCCAAGAAGGAAGAAAACAAGATGGAAAAATTGGTTTGTGTCATCAAACACTCTTCCATAAACCATAAAATACGACAAATCATCAATTCGCAGTGGCACCTCCTAAATCTGGACAATGAAGCAGAGAAGATACCCAAGCCTTTATTTGCATTCCGGAGGAACAAAAACCTAAAAAACCTATTGGTCAGAGCCAAACCACAAGAGCGGAATACTTTGACACAGAGATCCCTTTTTGGCAATACCCCGGTTCTTGGACATCACCAATGTGGAGGATGTCAAGCATGCCCCAACGCTATTGTCAACGACACCCTTGTAATCAATAATAAAACCATCAATCTCAATGAAATGACCAACTGTAAAACTACTAACTGTATCTATGTTATTTTATGCCCATGCAAAATCCCCTATGTAGGAGAGACTGGCAGAGAATGCAAAATACGCATAGGGGAACACAAATCTAACATCAGGCGAAATAACCTTTCAGCACCATTGGTCAAACATTGGATGGAGTCCAACCACACTGAGAAGGACCTACGTTGGACAATCTTAGAAAGGGTCCGCATGCAAAAAGGCACTGACAGCACCCGGATACGCAAAAAGCGAGAAGTCTTTTGGATCTACTTCCTGGACTCCAAGACTAGGGGGCTTAATGAGGAATTGCCCTGGGAGAATGCTATTATTTAAGCATTATATTAGAGCTATGTGTCCCTTTGAAAGAGACCAAAGAACGATTTGGATCCCTATTAATCTCTGTCATGAACTAACACAATAGATCCTCCATTGGTTCTCTTCGCTAAATCCTTTGGACACATACACAATATTATTAAAGGCGCTCTTTAACTTATCTACCTGAGCCCTTATCATGAATTCCCTGTTATCGACTGCACTGCAGAATGTCAGGGATTACTGTATCTGGGAAGGTGCCGCATCACAAACAGCGATCATACTGGTGACCATAAAACACCCCGATCCGAATCCTCCTCAGAATCCACAGCCTCCTCTTTGATATTACCCTAGGACGTGATGTCAGCCCCTGTTAGTATATAAGCAGCTGCTCCTAATCACACTGGTCGTTGCTCGCTTCGCAGTAAGCAGAGGACCAGCAGCGCAGCAGCATCTACTTTGATCTACGTGCCTGGAACAAAACGAAGAACTGAAAGCATCAGAAAGCTCCCTCTCGGTAAGCGCGTATAAAATAGGCATTTAGGCTAAGACATCAGCTCCCGCACTCGCCCTATCTGCACAGTTGCGTTAACTTTTTATTATCTTGTTATTTCGCCCACTAGATACGGCGGAGGAATTCTATTCTTCTTTTCCCCCCGGTCACACTCCTTGAACTGAAACGGCGATTAATTAACGTGTGGAGTTACTCGCGTAATATGCGGAGCAGCGCCCACATTGATCTGCACACCTGGTCGTAGGCGAAGGCCTGAACGTTTTAAAAAACCGGTAAGCGCTCTGATAATAGACTGAATGACTACGACTTCAGTTTCTCCGCTCTGTTAAGTGACGCTGGATTGCTAACTCTATTTATTTTGTTAGTTGACCCTCCAGATACTGCGGAGGAATCCTATTCTTCTTTTTTCATCCAGCCACACGATAAACAGGAACAACGATACGCCCTAAAAGGTGATTAATCACATCTTTGAGGTTTTCACGCTTCATTCGGGGCAATGATTAGTAATTAGCTTAACCCCATAATTAGCCTATAGCTAACTCTAATCACTTTGTCTGACTCACCATAGGCTGTGGCAGAATTCATTTTCCTTTTCCTCACCAACCGTGGAAGCGTGAGGATAGGTGCACATCTAGCTGGAATTACGGGGTGGTCTCCCTAAAACTTAACAGGTGATGATTTACATCTTCAAGTTTCTCACTTATGACTTAGCTCTAGGATTCATATATATAAAGAATAGACCTTCACTAGCCCAGTCTGTTTTAACTGGTGTTCCTGACCCATTGACTCTTATTCGTTGCCTAAATAGTGAGAACAGAGAACACTTATAAATCGTTGATTTCATATACATCACAAATCTAACAAACTATGCTTTATGTTAGAAATGTTAATCTTTCCTGATCTACTTTCTTCCTTAGATCTCGCATGCCTATAAGTTGAAAAGTTCCTCTACATTGCTATATATGTGTACCACTAGAAGTACTGAGGTTGCATCACTTAAGGAGAAAGAGAGATAATTATTCTCATCTTCCCATCTGATCCCTTGGTGAGCATGTCTCTTATCTTCCTTTTCCTAACCATCAGCTTCATGCAGATATAGCACCCCTACTTTTTATTACTGTCCTCGAAACTCACCCATCCCTTAGTTGATATCATTCTCTTGATGATATATGAATCCCCAAATGATATCTTTTATTTACTGAGTTTATCTAAATGCTGTTTACCAGATTTTATGCAACGGTATCCAGTCTTAGCTATATATTCAGGATTCCTTTTGATCAATTGCCAATATGACCAAACCATTTGTTGCATGTGTATTCGTTCATAAACTTCTCTCAAATTTGATTTTCTGTTCGTTATTTTCCATTATGTGTGCAACGTTCATAATTTAATTAATATGTTTAATGCTCAACCACTCATTTATCTGGACCAGTGTCTATCTTAGATGTATCTTGTATGGTGTAACTTTATAAATAATCAGTGTCATCTAACAGATATGTTTAGAATTAACAGTTTGTGTTCACTAATTGTTATTTATCACTTGATAGGTCCCATGGAACTTATGTCTGAATAATTTCTTGCCCTGAAGAAGGTGTTGCCCCGGTTATAAGGGGGCGTCACACCGAAACGCGCGTCGGCATATTGAACTGGATTGTTCACTACACAGATTTATTAAGATACTACAAGAACATTTTTCTTGTTACCCCATTCTGTTTACCATATGCCTTTCTTCTTCTTTTGTACCCCTTGGTTTATGTTTAACACTTAAGAAGACTCGCTTACCATTATCTTGGGCCTGCATTTTGTTCTAATTTTAGCAGTTAGGATCATGTGTCTTTTGTTATAATGTATGAATGCGTCTGAGTATGAATGAGTATGTGTGAATAATTTTATTCCACAGATTGTCCATGGGCACCAATGTATTGTAGGACAAATAGGTCCTGGGTTTTGTTTGTATGAAAATGGTGGTATAATGTTTATATCTCACGTTTTCATTGAATAAGTATTTTTCTAACAAGGTCAAAAATTAAAATATGGAGTAATACCTCATTTTTATGTGTTTTGTAATCCTTACACAGTCCAGTAAGAGTGGTTCTTCTCTGTCTTAAGAAACGACTTAGATGCGTTTATAAAATAACTATAGGTACAGCAGATATTTTTTGTATTTACTTGTGAATTTTCCCCTGCTGCTCTACCTTCATTCATTCAGGGGTTCCCCTTTTCTAGTGGTTTTTCCTTCCCAGCCTTGTTTGCTGTGGGGTTGTTTATGTTCATTCGTCTTAAATAGTTGCACACATCTTTTCATTCCCAGAATCCCTCTCTCTACATCAGCCTCTGACATCTGTGCTACCCCTCCTTTTTTCCTTATTCTATTCTCATTTCTCCTATATTTGCCTTTTTCTCGAGTATATTATTAACCTCTTTTCTTCTATGGACAGTATTAAAACTTTTGGTTTTTCTGATGAGGACTATGCACGCCTCATAGGTCAAACACCTGATCCCAACAGACCCTTCTCACTCTCCAAAGGTCCCAATGAAGATTGGACCAAGTTGTTCAACCTAAAGAAGAAAACCAAACGTACGGAGTCTCATGCCAACTTCATGTTGGAGTATTTAAAGGCAGGGACAATCCCTATTGGCCTCAGAGTGAGAAACATACCAGGTCTTTTTGTTGAGATCAGGCAATTTCTCGAAAAATGGGCCCTGATATCAAACAGATGCTCTAGGGACTGGATGATCCTTATTGTAGAAACAGCCAGAGAGGTAATCCAACTATTAAATAAGGAAATCCAGGACCTAGAGGACAAACTCAAAACATCTAACGCCCTCGAGGAGGGTAAGAAAAAATTAGAAGAGATTACGATAGAGTTAGATTCTTTCAGTGAATATCTGTTCAAAAGGAAGACGGACAAGCTTAGGAAGGACATCAGACTCTTTTCACAGGAAAGGGCCTACCCCTACCTATCTGAAAACTTCTATTCGTCAACTAATGACAGTGTGACTGGCAACTTTGCAGGCCAGTGGAACAACAAACGTATCATAACATTCTCGGACACCACCGATTCTGACAGTGAGGGGCCATCTTACCAAACTCCCCAATATAGATCTGATGCAGAAAGATACCAAAGTGGGAATCCTTTTTTAGGGAACCGGAGGGGCGGATCCCGCCCCCGCTTTCAGCCCCAATACCGAAGTCAATACCAGAACACCTATCAAAGGAATCAACACCAGGAACAAGTACCACAGCCGAGATACCAGGAACAAACCCAACCACAGAGGTACATCAGGACCCGCCAGAACCAATACTGGCGAACATAGCCAAAATTCCAGTCTTTAATCTATCAGGTTATACAATGGATGACCCTACTGAGACATTGCTCACCAAAGGTCTTTCCTTTGTACCTTCTACTACTATGAATAAATTTGAATTCATGACAGACATGCATGCCTTCTTCCGAAAAATCAGACTCAAAAAATTCTTTCAGAATAGAAGTATCTCTGAGGACAATGAAAACCGTTCAGGCCTAAAACCCCCATCCAACTTTACACCTACCATCGATCAAGTTGGCAAAGAAGTCGACATTTTCGAAAAAGCCGTCCTCAACAAGATTGGAAAAATAACGGCCTTTGTACCCTTTCCGATGAACAATATCTCCAGGGAAGAAAAAAACGCATTAAACACCCTTAAGAAAAACAACGATGTCACTCTGAAACCATGTGACAAAGGTGGAGGTATAGTCATTTTTAACACAGATGACTATAAGAACAGGATGAATACACTCTTGGGGTCACCCAGACACTATTTAAAAATTACTGTCAACCCAGAACCAAGACTAAAACGGAGAATTCTCCGAATAGTCATGTCAGCCGTAGAAAGGGGAGAAATTTGTGAAAAGGAAGCAGAGTATCTTACCCCCACCTATACTCGGATTCCCATTATCTACGGAGTACCAAAAACTCACAAAGACCAGAAGGACCCCCCAATGAGACCCATCGTATCTACTATTGGGTCAGCAACAGAACCCCTATCAAAATATATCGATCGTTTCCTCCAACCCCTGGTCACCATGCTTCCATCTTATGTGAAGGATACAGGGCATTTCATTTCCAAAATAGAAGGCCTACAGTACGATTCTGAACGAGAGATATTAGTCACCATGGACATAGAGTCCCTATATTCCAACATACCTCAGGGAGATGCGTTGAAAGTAGTCAAAGACAAAATAGATTCTGTGGCATCATTACAAAACAGCACATTCTTGACCGAATGTTTGGAAGTGGTTCTGGAAGAGAACTTTTTTGAGTTCGATGGTGACTTTTACCATCAAGTCCAGGGAGTAAGCATGGGGGCAGCCTGTGCGCCGAGTGTCGCCTGTCTATATATGGGACACTTTGAAGAGCGTAATATCTATAACGAGGTTGCCCCGTTCTATGAAAATGTTCGCCACTGGTCACGCTTCATAGACGATATTTTCTTCGTCTGGAGCGGTGACCGAGAATCCCTTAATGAATTCATTTCCTGGATCAATTTAGCCGATTCAAATCTTCATTTCACGGCACAAAGTAGCACTGAAAAGCTGGAATTTTTGGATGTTTATGTTAAACATGAGAGCAACCTTCTTCAGGTATCACTCTTTACCAAACCCACCTCCAGGAATACTCTGCTCCACTTTGAAAGCTTCCATCCCAATAGTCAAAAATCAAGCATTCCATTCAGTCAGTTCTTACGATTGCGCAGGAACTGTTCATCAATCAAAGATTATCTATTACACGCAGAGTCAATGAAACAAAAATTCCTCTTACGAGGATACCCTAACAGGCTTGTTAGGGATGCCCTCAAGAGAGCCAGATATTTTAATCGGGATACCTTGTTTACACCCAAGAAGGAAGAAAACAAGATGGAAAAATTGGTTTGTGTCATCAAACACTCTTCCATAAACCATAAAATACGACAAATCATCAATTCGCAGTGGCACCTCCTAAATCTGGACAATGAAGCAGAGAAGATACCCAAGCCTTTATTTGCATTCCGGAGGAACAAAAACCTAAAAAACCTATTGGTCAGAGCCAAACCACAAGAGCGGAATACTTTGACACAGAGATCCCTTTTTGGCAATACCCCGGTTCTTGGACATCACCAATGTGGAGGATGTCAAGCATGCCCCAACGCTATTGTCAACGACACCCTTGTAATCAATAATAAAACCATCAATCTCAATGAAATGACCAACTGTAAAACTACTAACTGTATCTATGTTATTTTATGCCCATGCAAAATCCCCTATGTAGGAGAGACTGGCAGAGAATGCAAAATACGCATAGGGGAACACAAATCTAACATCAGGCGAAATAACCTTTCAGCACCATTGGTCAAACATTGGATGGAGTCCAACCACACTGAGAAGGACCTACGTTGGACAATCTTAGAAAGGGTCCGCATGCAAAAAGGCACTGACAGCACCCGGATACGCAAAAAGCGAGAAGTCTTTTGGATCTACTTCCTGGACTCCAAGACTAGGGGGCTTAATGAGGAATTGCCCTGGGAGAATGCTATTATTTAAGCATTATATTAGAGCTATGTGTCCCTTTGAAAGAGACCAAAGAACGATTTGGATCCCTATTAATCTCTGTCATGAACTAACACAATAGATCCTCCATTGGTTCTCTTCGCTAAATCCTTTGGACACATACACAATATTATTAAAGGCGCTCTTTAACTTATCTACCTGAGCCCTTATCATGAATTCCCTGTTATCGACTGCACTGCAGAATGTCAGGGATTACTGTATCTGGGAAGGTGCCGCATCACAAACAGCGATCATACTGGTGACCATAAAACACCCCGATCCGAATCCTCCTCAGAATCCACAGCCTCCTCTTTGATATTACCCTAGGACGTGATGTCAGCCCCTGTTAGTATATAAGCAGCTGCTCCTAATCACACTGGTCGTTGCTCGCTTCGCAGTAAGCAGAGGACCAGCAGCGCAGCAGCATCTACTTTGATCTACGTGCCTGGAACAAAACGAAGAACTGAAAGCATCAGAAAGCTCCCTCTCGGTAAGCGCGTATAAAATAGGCATTTAGGCTAAGACATCAGCTCCCGCACTCGCCCTATCTGCACAGTTGCGTTAACTTTTTATTATCTTGTTATTTCGCCCACTAGATACGGCGGAGGAATTCTATTCTTCTTTTCCCCCCGGTCACACTCCTTGAACTGAAACGGCGATTAATTAACGTGTGGAGTTACTCGCGTAATATGCGGAGCAGCGCCCACATTGATCTGCACACCTGGTCGTAGGCGAAGGCCTGAACGTTTTAAAAAACCGGTAAGCGCTCTGATAATAGACTGAATGACTACGACTTCAGTTTCTCCGCTCTGTTAAGTGACGCTGGATTGCTAACTCTATTTATTTTGTTAGTTGACCCTCCAGATACTGCGGAGGAATCCTATTCTTCTTTTTTCATCCAGCCACACGATAAACAGGAACAACGATACGCCCTAAAAGGTGATTAATCACATCTTTGAGGTTTTCACGCTTCATTCGGGGCAATGATTAGTAATTAGCTTAACCCCATAATTAGCCTATAGCTAACTCTAATCACTTTGTCTGACTCACCATAGGCTGTGGCAGAATTCATTTTCCTTTTCCTCACCAACCGTGGAAGCGTGAGGATAGGTGCACATCTAGCTGGAATTACGGGGTGGTCTCCCTAAAACTTAACAGGTGATGATTTACATCTTCAAGTTTCTCACTTATGACTTAGCTCTAGGATTCATATATATAAAGAATAGACCTTCAGTAGCCCAGTCTGTTTTAACTGGTGTTCCTGACCCATTGACTCTTATTCGTTGCCTAAATAGTGAGAACAGAGAACACTTATAAATCGTTGATTTCATATACATCACAAATCTAACAAACTATGCTTTATGTTAGAAATGTTAATCTTTCCTGATCTACTTTCTTCCTTAGATCTCGCATGCCTATAAGTTGAAAAGTTCCTCTACATTGCTATATATGTGTACCACTAGAAGTACTGAGGTTGCATCACTTAAGGAGAAAGAGAGATAATTATTCTCATCTTCCCATCTGATCCCTTGGTGAGCATGTCTCTTATCTTCCTTTTCCTAACCATCAGCTTCATGCAGATATAGCACCCCTACTTTTTATTACTGTCCTCGAAACTCACCCATCCCTTAGTTGATATCATTCTCTTGATGATATATGAATCCCCAAATGATATCTTTTATTTACTGAGTTTATCTAAATGCTGTTTACCAGATTTTATGCAACGGTATCCAGTCTTAGCTATATATTCAGGATTCCTTTTGATCAATTGCCAATATGACCAAACCATTTGTTGCATGTGTATTCGTTCATAAACTTCTCTCAAATTTGATTTTCTGTTCGTTATTTTCCATTATGTGTGCAACGTTCATAATTTAATTAATATGTTTAATGCTCAACCACTCATTTATCTGGACCAGTGTCTATCTTAGATGTATCTTGTATGGTGTAACTTTATAAATAATCAGTGTCATCTAACAGATATGTTTAGAATTAACAGTTTGTGTTCACTAATTGTTATTTATCACTTGATAGGTCCCATGGAACTTATGTCTGAATAATTTCTTGCCCTGAAGAAGGTGTTGCCCCGGTTATAAGGGGGCGTCACACCGAAACGCGCGTCGGCATATTGAACTGGATTGTTCACTACACAGATTTATTAAGATACTACAAGAACATTTTTCTTGTTACCCCATTCTGTTTACCATATGCCTTTCTTCTTCTTTTGTACCCCTTGGTTTATGTTTAACACTTAAGAAGACTCGCTTACCATTATCTTGGGCCTGCATTTTGTTCTAATTTTAGCAGTTAGGATCATGTGTCTTTTGTTATAATGTATGAATGCGTCTGAGTATGAATGAGTATGTGTGAATAATTTTATTCCACAGATTGTCCATGGGCACCAATGTATTGTAGGACAAATAGGTCCTGGGTTTTGTTTGTATGAAAATGGTGGTATAATGTTTATATCTCACGTTTTCATTGAATAAGTATTTTTCTAACAAGGTCAAAAATTAAAATATGGAGTAATACCTCATTTTTATGTGTTTTGTAATCCTTACACAGTCCAGTAAGAGTGGTTCTTCTCTGTCTTAAGAAACGACTTAGATGCGTTTATAAAATAACTATAGGTACAGCAGATATTTTTTGTATTTACTTGGAAAGATATTTTGTTATGGTTGTAATAGGGATTCCCGATTGGAGGACTCGTGTCCGGTGCCTCCGATTGGAACTCCGACCTATGAGCTCTATTTAAAACACGGCGTGGGCCCCATCACGTATAATGACGTATGGATTAAGTATACTAGGAAGGATGGTGTCCTAAAATGGCCCCAATACGGTAGTTATGACACGGAGATTTTAGATAATTTAGAGGTTAGACTCTTCAAAAAGAAAGCCCGGCCGGCAATGTTTGACTCTTTCCGCCTTTGGTGAAAGGAAGCCAAACAAAAGGAAATTAAGTTAGCGAAACGAAATAAGCGTGCACGAGGTATGTCAATGGTGCAGGCTGCTATACAGTTTAAGGATAATGAGGAAGAGCAAGAAAGCGAACAGATGTTTAGGCAACGTCAATTAGCGGTAGACAAATGTTATCCAGCTTTGCCGCCTCAACAGCAAGAAGAAAAGAAAGATCTTGCGAAAGATCCTTTAATGTCGCATCTATTAAGTTCGCCACCCCCTTATGCTCAGAGTGCTACCGCACCTCCGCCACTTGTAGTTGCGCAACCCCCGGTTGTTTTACCTGCAGTGGTTCCTCAACAGCCAGCTCTCCCTCTACTGGCTACTACTGCCTCGGCGCAGCCTTCTCAAGGGCCGCCGTCTTTGCTACCTCCTTCGTCTGCTACTCCTATACCTGTGTTGTCTGTTCCCTCTGTCACTGTTCCGACTTCGGTTCCTTCTCATTCTGCTTTGTCTCCTGTTCTTTTGTCACCTTCTCCTTCTGCTCGACGGAGGATGACTGATGCAGTTGCTAGTCTTTTTTCTCCTCTAATGGGTTCATTGGGTATGTCTCCTGTTGTAGAGCGTAAGCAATTGCGTAGTCAATTGCCTGGTCCTGATGAACGGACAGTGTTAGATCACTTGGCACGTAAATGGGTTATCTTTCCTTCACACTATGATCTTGAGGGTGTTATGGATGTTTTCCATCAATGGGAAGCACCGAAACAGAGATACGTATTTGATATGATGTGTTCTTTCCTTCGTGAACAGTGGGAAGATAGTGAGGTAGGGCAGACTCCGCATGAGTTGTTCCGTGTGAGGTCCGAGTTTGCGAAAGGAACTATAGTGGGTCTTGATGTTGAAACAGCAGTCGCGACATTGTTGTCGTTTAGGAGAGAGTTTCCTTCTAGGTCATTATTTGAGCCTGATTCTTCAGTTAGGAGAAAGGCACGTCAATACCCGATGCGTGAGGTTCCTCCCGTTTGGAGACCTGGTGATGCGAATGCTAATCCACCTGTTCTGGCACATTTCCAGCGCGTTTGGGTACATGTTCCATGGAAGCGTGCCGAAGTCCTAGCTCTAAAGCAGACTCTGCCTGATCCACGTAAAAATCCTGCGGGGTTTTATAAGGAGCTATCTCAACCTGCGGGTTCATGTATTATGAATTTGGCTGATATAGATATGTTATTTGGGAATGTTGTTCCACTGCCTATATGGAGTAAGATTCGTCATACGGATCATGCGCAGGAATTAGGTGATACATGGAATAACCTTAGAACTGCAGATGAAAGACAAATAGGTGGTGCTAAACCCGAGAATGTGATTGCTGATCTCCCTGGTAGAATTATTGAGTATATGAAGACTTTGATGCCTGCTATGCGTGTCAATTGGGACAAGTTGTCTGCATGCAAGCAGAAGAAAGACGAAACTGTGTCTGACTTTTTCACTCGATTTGAAGAGACATTTGCAGACCACAGTGGTCAAGACATGAGTACAGAAGGTGGTCAAAGGTTGTTCGTTGACAAGTTTGTGCATAATTTGCTTCCCGAGTTGTGCAATAGGTTGAAGGATTCTGAAAGTGCCTGGGCTGTTTCTTCGTCAGCACAGAAATTGGCTACTGCCCAGTACTATGAGAATAGAAATAAGGATGAGATAGAGAAAGCGGATAAAAAGACTAAAGAATTGAAGACTAAGGTTCTTTTGCAGCAAGCATACCCGCCTCGCAATACCCAGCGTGATTATCAGCAACCCCAACAATATCAGAGAAACTCGCAAAGGTTCATGATACTTTGCCACAGGTTTCTGAAGATCCAGGGCACACCATTGAACCTGGTGCGTGGGTGCTCGTGAAGAATTTTCAGCGAACCAAGAACGAGCAGCCCCGCTGGACAGGACCTTACCTAGTGTTATTGTCCACCCGTTCTGCGGTACGAGTGCACGGTAAAAAGAACTGGATTCACGGCGTACATTGTAAGAGGGCCCCTTTGCCTTTGCCGTACGACCGGTGGGTCCAAAAAGGACTTCCTGATTCTGAGACTGAGACCGTGCCTCGTTTTCTGCCTTTCAGCGATGCCCGTTTGATTGGAACAAACACTGAGCCAGAAAGCGATAATCTTCTTCAAGAAGCTGTGCCTCCATCGAACCGTTTGAACACTGTTAAACCTGAGCTACTTTTCCGAGAACAGACATTGCCTGGCAAAGAGCGTTATAATTTGCGACCAAGAGTCGCGGGACAAATAACAAATTAAGTTCCTTCTTTGCTATTTTTTTAAGGTTAGCTCCCCTCCGAGAAACTATTTTGATTTTTGTTTTTCGAACCACCATCCGGGTTCAGCTGTAGGGTCGCGGTGCCAAGTCCTTGGAGTGCAAGCCGAAGACGTTAGGTCGACGGTTCTGGTTGGTCTAAGGGCGTTCCCTGGACCAACAGGCGCATTCCTTAGCACGGAACACCCATCTGCCGCGAGCAGCACGGTTAGAGGATGGAGTTTTTCGGGATGGAGAGACCTACTAAAAGAATGAGCTTCAAGAACGAAATGTGTATAATAATGAGTAGAAAAAGTTTTTTAATAATATGTCTGTTTATACTGTTTAGTTTAATGATGTTTTTAATTGGATATGTGACATTCTCTATTCAAGTAACATTCATGCCCACTGCACAACCCATGCCTCCTCCTACTGTTTCTTCGCATTCTTTTCACCCTCTGCCCGAACATGAGTCCATTAGGAGAATGGAATTCGCTAATAATTCCTTTGTTCAGCTTCTGCACCAACACCAGCTAGTAGTGAACACAACCAATTGTTGGGTGTGTGGCCTTATGCCCCATACTACCGATAAAGGTATTCCTTACCTGGTCCTGCCATTTAGCTACAATGGTTCTGTGTGGGCATACAGAACAATGTTCATTTATGCCCGTGAAGTTAACCCCCTACGTTCTGTGAAGGATAATCCAAAGAATAGTGCTCTGGTCAAAGGAATAGTCGACATGATTAGAGGAATAGGTTCTTATGAGACTATCCCGAGAGAGGAGACGCTAGCGTATATTGGATGGAACGTTACTGGATATGGAGCTAGTCTGAGTGGGAACCAGCGGGCGAAGAGATCCTCTCCGATTTGGATAGTACCCCATCAGGGTCATTACTGTCTGCAAGGTAATGGCAAGAAGCCTAGAGCTCAGCTAGGGAAGAGTGTTTGCATTGAGACATATGTTTTTGCATCCGAGACTTCCCCACCGTTTCTAGCAGCTAAGGGTACCTACTTCATTTGCCATGACAGAGCTTATACATGGTTGCCCCCTGATTTCTCGGACACATTTTTTGTCTCGTTCTTGTTACCCCCTACATTTACAGCTACGGCAGATTACCACAAGATGAGAGTCGTTAGAGGTGTCTTCAGAAAGGAAGATACCGCAGGACAAGAATTGGGAGATTTCTCGAAGGGTTTTCTGCCGTTTTGGGGACCTATGGTTAACAGCAGGAACATACGGCAATTGACGAGAGTAGTTGAGTCCACCATAGTCGAGACTGCCGGCGCCCTTAGTAACTTGACTGCTGAGCTCCAGTCGGATCGCCTTATGACTCTTCAGAACAGAGTCGCGTTAGATGTCATACTTGCAGATAGAGGAGGGGTCTGTAGATTGATCCAATCAAGCTGTTGTGTTTTCATTCCAGACAACGCTCCGACAGTTTTCCATGCCATCTCCAAGCTACGTAAGCTCTCCGAGTCCGTACATGTGGACGAAGGAGATTGGTCGTTAATGGGATGGTTCTGGGGATTGTTATCCACCTGGGGATGGAAGATTCTGATGGTCATTGGGATGGTATTAGCTATCCTTTTCCTGTTCTGTCTTTGTATACAGTGTGCTCCTGCTATCTGTGGCCTTTTTGCTACCTCGTGTTCGAGGAGACCTGTCCAGAGAGAGTTACTAAGTACCAGGATGATGCTACAGCAACATCTCAATGATCTGATGAATATAGACCTGGACTCAGATTGACGTGAGTTTAGGTTATTGCCTATGTAAGGGCAAAAGGAGGGTCTGTGGTTCCGTGAATTCTGAACCCATTCAATGAAGGTTGTCGTATCGTGATGATTTTGATATCAGCGAACCGCGACTGACAAGTGCAGTATGCGTAAGCGTTTTCGTCATGCTACACCGATGGATTCACTGTATATTTGACGATCTAGTCTGCACCCTTGGGTTTCATTTTGTGCATAACCGCCATTTTGTGGTTGCCCTCACATAGGCTAATGACTACAGGATGACTGTGGCCAAGTGAGCCTCTAAGGAAGCGTACACTTTAGCTTGAGTTCGTGTTGACTCCTGTTTGACCTGAGTCAACTGACCCTGTTGCCCGAGGCTAAACTTGTTGAGCCAGTACCTTGTTAAGCAGCTGGTCAGATAGAGATCAAAGAGCAGGACATTATTGATTCTATGGCACACGCACACACCCCTCTATCTTGCTTCTCATCTGTTTCTGCTCCTTCCTTTTATGGCCCTATGGCCTAATTATTGATTTGGGTTGAGGTCTTTTATGATGGGCCCGTCCGGCCTGTTCGAGCAAGAATGCTGGATTTTTGCCTTGTCATTGGCGATGGGTGGGATAACTGAAAGTGGGTTTGTCGTTATGTGATGCCTCTGTAAATATCATCCTCTGATTGGTCAGATTTGTGAGTAATTGATGCTAGCCAGGAACGTGGTTTTTGGCATAAAAGACGATGCTCCGCTCTATTATGTCGAGCAGTCTCCTGAGAACATACACCGTGTTGTACTTCTAGGACCTCTGTTACTGGCTGCAGCTAATAAATTTGATCTTTGATGTCACCGAGAAGAATCCTGTGTCTCTGTACTCTAAGACAGGTGAACCCGAAGACTTCGGGCGTGTCCCCTGCGCCGCTGGGTTTAAATCCCGGTTCTTCAGAGGCAGACTGGAAACAGTAATCTATACTGGAGGCCAAGTGCACGCAATTTTTGCTTGCCGTCCGTGTACGAGCGCCGTTGAGCCTGGCCCTCCTTAGTGTAGTCCGGGAAGATCATTATGGTACGGTTTTGGAAGGTCAATGTGATTTGGGGTCGTGCCTCTCGCAAGAGTGCATCCCTATATTTAAAGTTCAGGATCCTGGCAATGATGGGATGAGGTGGCGTGCCGGGAGGAGGCCTGGGTGCCAAGGATCGATGGGCCCGCTCCACGGCAAGCCATGGTGACAGAGTGTCTTTTGGCATCCAGGACACCAGCCATTTTTCCAAGAAGGATGTCATCTGTCCTTGCTCTGTCCCCTCAGGGAACCCTACCAGGAGGAGGTTGTTACGCCTTGACCTATTTTCGACGTCTTCGGCCCGCCTGTGTAACTCCTTAGTTTGGGTCTGCAAGCTGGTCATTTGCTCCTTCAAGTGGCGAACGTCATCTTCTACTGTGGATATACGGGATTCTGCTTCAGAGATGAGAGCCGTGGTGTTTTGGAGGTCTTGCCGATTGAGGGCCATGTCTACCCTGACTTCACCGATCTTGTTTGCCACCGAGGCCTGCAACGTACTGATGGTATGCAAGATCATAGTGAGATCTCTTTCGGGGAGGGCCAGTTTGCTCAAGGCACCATCCACGGGTCCGGAGTCATTGATGGTGAACTGGTCCATCTTAGTTTGTGTTTGCGCTGTTGCGAGCTTCGGGCCACTGTCCTTCCCCATGTTGTTGAGAAGAAAGGAAAGCGGGGGCCAGCGCAGGCACCAAGCCTTGCAGTTGATCCAGGTGTGGAGCTGATGGCCGGGCACCACTTCACATCCAAAGTGGCGCGGCGGGAGATCTGTCTCTAGGGCCGCCAACTGGGGGGCATCTTGGCCTTCCTTGTGTCAGAGTGGCAGGGCTTCACATGGGTTTCTTTGCTCACTGATCAAGGGGGGTAAGGAGTTGTGTGAACAGTCTGTGCCAGCGGGGGGCGCAGAGCGGGGGGAGACGCTCAGTAATTCAGGACACAGTATGTGTTCAAAGGTTGCAGGTCATAGGTCTGTGATGCCCTGAGCAGCAGTGGTCGACAGGGCTAGAGAGTTTTGGGGTCCGGTAGCTGTACGTCCCTTGTGGCTTGTGTCAGCATCTTCCAGCGGGGCCCACGGAGGGGGCTAACAGGATGGCCACTGCCACTAATCGGCGGACTCTTGGTGGGGCACAAGGCCGGGGGAAGGGGAAGAGCACAGTCCACGAGAGTTTGAACCCACGGACCTCCCCCTCTCCCACCAGACCCAACCCGGGCCCCCAGGTCACCTTGGGCCCGGTCCAGACGACAGTGACTTCAGCAGGCCCACTCACTCCTCAGGCCCGAGCGGCGGAGGCCTGTTCTTCAGTCCGCCTGCTCCGCGGCTTCTCAGGGAGACAAGGCCTCTCAGAGCTGGCCCGTCTGGCCACAGGCCACAGGCGGCAAGCGGAGGAGGTGGGGATCCGGCTGGACCTCTCAGCCCGCCGCCCAACTCATCAGCACCGTGGCCCAGTCGACAGGGCCAGGGCGCTCCGAGGTCTGTTAGGTGCATGTCTCATATGGCCTGTGTCAGCATCCACCCATGGGGCCTACGGTGGGGGGCCGGGGAGGATGTTTGTTGCCCTTGCCAGCGGACTCCCAATGGGGCACAGGGCTGGGGGGCAGGGGAAGAGTACAGTCAGGGAAAGCCCGACCCCCTGCAAGGCTCAACCCGGCCTCCCTGCTCACCTCGGGCACGATCTGGGCACAGCAGCTTCAGCAGGCTCAAGCACTTCTCAGGCCTCGAGTGGCGGAGGTCTGCTCTTCAAACCGTCTGCTTCTTGGCCTTTGGGGGAGACAAGGCTTTTCAGCCGTGGGTCGCAAGCGGCAAGCAGAGGATAAGGGGAGAGCCAGTCGTGCCCCCATGATGGGACGTTCAACTCGTCAGCACCACAGCCTGGTCGACAGGGCCGGAGTCTTTCGGGGTCTGGCAACAGTGGCTTGTGTGAGCGTCCACCCACGGGGCCAACAGTGGGGGGCCGGTAGGAAACTTGCTGCCCCCAATCTGCAGATTCTCAGTGGGGCGTGAGGCCAGGGGGCAGAGGAAGAGCACAGTCCGTGGAAGCTCGACTCCCGGGGCCTCCTCCCCCAGTCAGACCTTGTGGCTCACCATTCAACTCAAATAATTCAATCAACTAATGATCGACGAGTTTAGTGGCGTGCTTGTTATAGACTCTTGTATTATTGTTAAGATCCGGTCGTAACCACATACTATCATTATTTTGTAGCGTTTGTTTACGGAGACGCATTATTTTCACTTGATGCCATACATCTGCCTCGGGTGATTGATTGAGCATACAGCTCTATTTTATGCTTGGACTACACGTTAACTCTAGTATCCAGGTGTCTCAGCACTTACACTAGTGAGTATGACCTTTCTGCTTCATTGTGTGTTAATTAGCGGCAGGATATATTTGTTATCCATTCTGATTATATCTTATTCCTATATTTTTTCAGTTATTCTCTCGTCGAAATTGTCTACTTACTTAGTGGTAACAGTTAGCCTGTGTTCATCGTTTTGTTCCGATCATGGAAACATCTACATAATATTTAAGGTGAGATAACATTACCACATTTTCAGCAGATTCTTTTCATGTATGGTTTTCCTTTCTTTTTATTCTGGAATGCACTCTCATTTCATTTAATGTTTCTCTTCAAAGCCACTGTTTATTATCATTTTGAGTTCCACACTATTGGGTGACGGTATTTCTCTTTCATATAATCTTGACCTTTAAATCAAATGGAGAGTTCATTTCATCGCATGAGTGTTTTACTGCTAAGTTCCCTGTACCATGTTAACTAACATCATTTGCCACCATGTATCCTTCTTGTATAAATACCAGAATGATTTTGTTAAATATATATATTTTCTCCACAGAACGCCCCTGACGAAGGGACAGCAAAGTCCCGAAATGCATTGGGCTCATCACAAGCATCTTGTAGTGATTTCGTGAAATATTATGTGGTACATTTAAATATTGCACTGTATATGGTAGTTGTCTACCGTTTCTTGTAAATGTGTTGATATATTCATGATGTTATAATTTGAAGCTGATGTTTACACATATGCTGAAAATATATGTTCAAACGAGAACCATTGTTTGGTGTTTTTTGAACCTTTTGTGAAGAAGATTAATTGTTAGTAACTCAGTTACACGTAGCACAGTGCGCAGCGTCAATCATTAGTTGATTGAATTATTTGATCTTGTTTCTTCATGCCTGATTGACAGCAGGCATTACGCTGCAGCACCTATATCATTCAGAATATACTTGTGGTTTAATTAGAAAAGTAGGAGTGCTCTGCTTATCTCATTTTGCATCACCATTCAACTCGCCAGCACCGCGGCCCGGAGCATATCAATGGGCTGTCGCGGGGGAGACTTCCTCCCGTCCAGGTGAAAAGGTCTCTTTGCCTCGATCCAGGCTGCCTGGAGGCCCCCGTCAGCCGCCGGTGCCCCACTCCTGGTCCAGACACCGACAGTTGTTATGATGACCAGGCCGCCACTATTCAGCTCCAGGTGCCGCAGTAGGTGGATTCCAGAGGGCCAGGACCCGGCTCTCCAGCAGGGATGCAGAGTCAACAGGTGTCTCAGCAGGGTGATCAGTGCGAGAAGGGCCCATTGATCCCTCCAGGATTTCTTCAAGACAGAGGCCAGTCCGCCATCTTGCAGGTGCCTCTCCACCAGGCGCCAGACAGGGAACGCTCCGAATCACGTCTCAGAGACTCCGCTGGACCCCGGAGCTCGCCGCAGTCATGGTCAGCAGTTATCCGCCATCGAGTGGGACAATGCGTAGCCGATGGGCTGAGTAACTTAGAGCAAATGAGGAAGGGGTCTGGAGCACTCTTAGAGTGCGACTGCCATCTTGACGCTCCAAGCCACTCCCCCCGTCTGGAGGGCCCTTAACCCCTCTACACAGGATTATTCCTTCTTCTCTCACTCCCATAGATCATACTACAGGATAGATCATGCCTTTATTAGTCAATCACTCCTACAGGCGTGCACAGGCTCCCTCTTCCTCCCCATTAGTATCTTGGACCATGCTCCCTTGACTTGTCTACTAAATTGGCCGGCGCCATGTTCTAAGCTGACCAGATGGTACTTTCCCAACGTATTGGGTCGAGATAGGCTACATAGAGACGATCTCCGAAAATCGATTAAGGATTTCTTTATTACCAATGTCCCTGCCGATACCTCTTTTGCAAATAATTGGGATGCCTTCAAGTCCTTTATACAAGGGCAATGTATTGCACTCACTACCTCCTTGAAAAAACTCCAGACGAAAGAAAGGTTATCGCTAGAAAAGGAGCTACACGAGGCAGAAAAATCACACAAAGACTTTCCATCTATCCCATCTCTGAGAAAATAAACGGCCCTCAGGTGGAAGCTCTCAGCCAACTACACCAACAGGGCTAAGAAAACATTTCTGAGACTCCAGGCATGTGGATATGAAGGGAAAGATAAGATAGGCCCACTGCTAGCACGACAACTTAGGGAAAAATAGGAAAGTGAATATGTCAAACAGGTCATTGATGGGAAGGGGGATATACATAAAAGCAAAATGGGGAAGGCAGGAGCTTTCCACGATTTTTATAGTGCTCTCTATTTGACTGAACCCCCGCTAGCTTCAGATCAGACTGAGTATTTGGACTCAACAGTGCTCCCTCAGGTCTCCACAGCTGCCAACGAGGAACTGGGTCGCCCCATAACTCAAGAAGAAGTCCAGGCAGCATTGATGGCCTCAAGCCGCAGCGACATAAAGCCCCAGGCCTTGATGGGCTCACGGCGCAGTTTTACCGAACTTTTGCCACCGAGCTGACCCCCCAACTTACTGATCTTTTTAATGATATTGCAGCAAATCAATCGGAATCCACTCTCCATGGGGGAGGCGGTGATCACGATAATCCCAAAGGCAGGGAAAGATCCCCAAGAATCTGCATCCTACAGACATATCGCCCTGTTAAATTTAGATACTAAACTATAGTCTAAAGTCTTAGCTAATAGACTAGAAGAGGTCCTGCCCAATCTCATACACCCTGATCAGTCGGGCTTCATCAGGGGGCAGCAGACCCATGATAATCTTCGTAGGGTGTTCCACCTCATAGACAAGGTCCAGAAGAAACATATACTCACAGCCCTCCTATCACTAGATGCGTAGAAGGCCTTCAACCGTGTCGATTGTTCCTTCCTGTTACATACTCTATGCTGATTCGGGTTTTGCAAGGCCTTTTTGGGGATGGTGAAAGCTAACTACAGTTCCCCAAAGTCCAGGGTTTTGGTGAATGGGGTTGCCTCTGTCCTTTTTAGGCTGGCATAGGGCACTAGACAGGGCTGCCCCTTATCCCCAATTCTCGAACCGTTTGCAGTGAGGATAAGTTCAAATCCAGAGATCAGTGGCATTAAGTTTGGATCTGACGACCATCAAATTTCACTGTTTGCAGATGATGTCTTCTTGCCGGTTACTAATCCCGCCAACTCCCTAGCAGCGATACAACTCAAATTTGCCGCAGTTTGAAAAAGTATAAGGGTTCAAGGTCAACCTTTCTAAATTCTTTCTATTAAGTTTGACATTGACCCCAGATATGTAGAGAGAAATTTGAAGGGTCATCCCCCTTCCGTTGTGCACGTAAGGCAATCACGTATTTAGACATCCATATTACCCCCAAACTAGGTGACCTATACAGGCTAACCTTCCCCACTGCTGTGACAACTCAAAGTCGATCTTAAGAGATGGAGCTCAGCATATCTATCATGGATAGGACAAATTAATGCCATAAAAATGAATGTCCTCCCCCACCTTCTCAACCTCTTTCAGGGCCACCGTATCACGCTTGAGAAAAACCTATTTAAAGAGCTACAAACTATGATAATAAAATTCATTTGGCTGGACCAGAGGGCACGTCTTCCCCAACGCCTTCTGATGAGACCGAGATCGGAAGGGGGGCTGGCTCTTCCAGATTTTCTGCTCTATTACAGAGCCGCTCAACTTCGGGTCCTGGGCGAATGGTCACTTAAGGCTTCGGAGAAACTGTGGCTCCACATAGATAGACAGGTGGTGGGTAGAACTATCTGGGATTTGCCGTGGAAGCAGAGGTCTGACAGACCACTCAACGCCTACTTAAGTATCCCCACAGCGCCCTCCCTCAAGCTATGGGATAATGTAACTAAACCCCTGCCTCTGACCATTTTTCTGTCCCCTTACACACCTGTCCATTTCAACCTAGCCTTTCCTCCGGCGCTCGAGGAAGGGCTCTTTGATTAATGGAGCAAGGAAGGGTGCCTTATGATATCGGACCTCTTGATGTGGGCTATTGGGAGACTTCCGACATATTTGGTGGAACTATCCTTCTATCCGACCCTTCCGGAGAGAAATGGGCTGCCCGATTGCTGACTCTCTAGAACACGTGCTCCTAGGGATCCGAGATCCTAGTCTTAAATACCAAACTCAAGGGGATCGCTCCATTATGTGGCTGAGTTTGGGGCAGCCAAAATGGCCATAGCAGCAGCCTGGAAGAAACCAGAGGCCCCCTCACTTACTCAATGGCATGCATATCTGTGGCGGGCACTGGCCATTGAATGGATGTCAGATGTTATCAAGCACTCACAAAAACGTTTTGACTATATTTGGAGCCCTTTGGTGAGCTAGCTGTCAGAAGGGCTGCCACTGTTTGCCTGTGGACCTCAGCTGAGCGCCCTCCACCTTTTCTTGATATAACTGCCAGGGGCTGCCTTCGGAGGCTTTGAATCATGAACCCCCCCCCCCCCCCCCCCAGCCTTCTCACGCAGGTCATGGGAGGCGTTCACCCCACCCCCCTCCTCCATTTGATACTGACGCAACTATGACTCCTTGGAAATGTTTGTTTTTCTTTTTTTAGTTTTTCCTTTTTTTATCTTCTTAATATTCATGTATCTCTGTTAATAAGAATGAGGGCCGCTTCCTCTCCTTGGGGGAAAGTCTGTCTCTTTTCGCAATTGGAGATAGGGATGAGAACTTACTGTCGGGAACAGAAATGATATGTGATATGTTGTAAGAAACTACATTTCGGATAAGGCTTCCCATTCCTGATAGAATTCCTCAGGGGAAGCTCAGAACTTGTGAACAAACTGTACATGTTCTTTAAGGCTTTGGCTGTGTACCTGTGGGACGAGTTGAACCTTGTTGTGATTTCAATGTTTGTATCTTTGAAGAAATTCAATAAAAAGATTTTGACACAAAAAAATTACAAATCTACTATTTTTACTCTACATCTATCAACCTGATCAACATAGTCATAGTCGATATTGCAGATTCTGTATTTTTCCTGGTTAACATCTTCACAGTAATATAGTGACCCCACTCCGTTCTGTGCATTTCACACACATTTGCCCCAATGCGCAGCACTGCTTGAACCCTTGCACTCACTTGCAAAGTAATTTTTTACACCGTCTTGGCAGTGCTCTTCAGGATCTGCCTCTACTCACCTATTGAGGGAAAACAGGGTTGCAGCTGGATTTATTCTGCCCCTGTCTGCCACCTGTCCTGGAACCCCTTAGCAAGCAATCCTCAATTGAGTTTCACCAAGGTTGAGAGCACTGGCAAAAACTTAGATGTGAACACATTTTGTATCAATGATTGCACTTTTTTAACACCTTCTACATATCCTGCTGAATTGTAATATCTCCTTAATAAAGAGATTACTGGTCAAAAATCCTTGCCAATGATGCCCACTCGCAAAGAGTTTAGATCTCTTAGATTGGGTAGATCTTAAGTAGAAACCTGCATTCAGTTAACATGGGGACAATTGCATTGCAGAGAAGGTATATGGTGGGTTGAGCCCCTCCTCGGAGCACATCTGAGTCTGTTGGCTCACAAAGATTGCTGCTACTTCTCCCTCTATGTCAGGCCCATGGGCATTGCGCACTTCCATTTCCAGGGGTTTGCAGAGCCTCTTGCGTCAGAACTGTTCAACCTTATCTGAGGGAACCGAGACTTCTGCTGTGTGTTTCTGTATTGGTGGTTATGCCAGTTGCTGATGGCTTCCTCTGAATTTGACCAGTTTAGCCATGAGTAAAATGTCCCACTGGGATTTTGTATCTGTCTCTCCGACTCCTGGTCCTTACGGGCCTCCCCATCCACAGTGGTGTCCACATCACTGCTCTTGGATGCTGCATCTGCTGACTTCCACTTGCCAATCTACCCATCTCCTGGCAGGAAAGTTCCTAGAGTCTCCATTGCAGGAATGGCCTGCATCTCAAAAAAGGTTTCTTTGAGCTTGTTCAAGAGGTCTGTACTAATAAAAATCTTTTCAACAGAAGAGCTCTGTCATACTGTAAGGTCGTCTGTGGCCTTCCTTTTGCATCTAGCTATCCTGGCTGAAGAAGGGTGAAACCCCGAAACCGGTCCTAGGATGCTTGTTTCCAGTCCAGGGAGGACCTGGCTTGGCAGTTCGGGCTGGAATGTTCCCATGAGGCACAGGGTCAAGACTGATTTGCATATGGCTGGGTTCAAACTGGAACGGCATGGTGAGCAAAAAAAACGATGGATTTAGGCCCAGATCTCCATACTGGGGTGAATGTATGACATTGTTCTACATTCTGTTCATCAACTATTGTTTGTGCATTTGTCACCCCGAGTGGGAAGGGTATGCCCAGACGTGGGTCCCGTGCTCTCCATGCCACTGGAATCAAGCTATCCTGGCTGAAGAGGGGTGAAACCCCGAAACCGGTCCTAGGATGCTTGTTTCCAGTCCAGGGAGGACCTGGCTTGGCAGTTCGGGCTGGACTGTTCCCATGAGGCACAGGGTCAAGACTGATTTGCATATGGCTGGGTTAAAACTGGAACGGTGTGGTGAGCAAAAAACGATGGATTTAGGCCCAGATCTCTGTACTGGGGTGAATGTATGACATTGTTCTACATTCTGTTCATCAACTATTGTTTGTGCATTTGCCTTCCTTTTGCAGCCTGACTGGTGTTCCCCCAAATCCGACCTCCATGCCATCCTGACCTCCTCGATCTCTGCGTTCCCACCGTTGTTGTGCAAGGAATCCTATTACGTTGTGTAGATGTGCAGCTTTGGACATGCAGTTCGCCCCAGCATTTTTTCAGTTATTGCTTCTTTTAGGTTTCAAGCTAACTAGAATTTGTGCAGTCCACAGATGGTATACACACAATATCCTCCCTGCTCCATTCAAGTTGACTCTGTTTCCAATCAGACACATATACTTATTTCACAATGGTTTCTTCAGTGAACATTTATAGCAAACAAATTGCAACAGCAGTGCTGGGGACAGGCAGGGAATAGGGGAGACAGCAGCTATGACTATAAGTAAATCCCACAGAGGCCTCCACAGGGACTATATACATACACACCCAGTGCCATCTTCAGGACAGGTAGCTTGAGGTGCTTAGAGATGCTGCCATTTTATGTACTGCAATATATACATAGAACCCAGAGGCAGTCACCACTCTGTAGTTATGATTCAGCTGCAGTTTACAGTGAAAATAAATATTTTCATTTGCTTATACCTTTTTGCCTTGCGATCAGATTTGCACAAAACTACTTACTCCGGCAGCTGCACTTCATCACGCCAAGTTTGGTGAAGATCTGTCAAAGGGAAAAAGTTAAAGGGGTCGGGATGGTAAAAAAGGCATCATTCCCCGTTCCCCTAGGAAATTCTGTTGCAAGATATGGCAAACTTGGCATAACATTTTTAATTTACTCAGAAATTGTGCTTTTTTTAATGTGTTATAAATCCGTTCAGTAGTTTGTTTGATATTTGTGTTTTAAAAAAGTGCCAGACGGAATTGAAAGGGTTAACACTTTTGTATATACTGTTAGTTGGACAGCCATTTGTGTTCATTTACTTATAAATGAATCACCATTTGACGAATATGCTTGAAATGTGTCAGACACTGAGTACATTTAGATTACTGTTGGTATTTTCAAAGTTCTGCATATGTATAATGAGAGGACAAAAACGTGTCGATTTGCTAAGGGTTTGGCACTGTGTGGTGAGTCTGGACAAAATCTGGCAGAAACTAGGAAGGAGCGTTTTCTGTTAATATATCAAGTGTTGTGCCATGTGTAGGGGAGAGGATCTTGCTTAATTGCTAGGGTGGTCGATCTCAAATCTGGAGAACCAGGTTCCAGTCTCGGCAATGACGTTCAACATCCTGTGATTCTGGGCAAATCACGTAATCTCCCCATACTTGACAACAACAAAAACAAGCATTTGCAATGCAATAGGACTCGCATAGCTAAAGTTTTGAGCTATTGGCGTTGCTAATAATAATGCAACGCCAATAGCTCAATTTTTCAGTAATGCGAGACCTATCGCACTGCAAAGCAATCGCGGCACTTGCGCTTTAGCTTTAAACATCTTAAACTAAAGCGTGAGTGCACAGATTGTAACAAAATTAAACAAATAGAAAAAATGGCGGCCGCAAGCTCGGCAAGTGTTCAAGTGTTGCAAGACAGCACAACATGGAACAAATGTGCTGGGTTTTGGACAAACAGTTGCCAACTGTGTGCACTGTATATGGATGTGCCAACTCTGCAGGAGAAAACACTTGCTACTTGTTCAGGCTGTGGTGTTCTAAAAAGGGCCAGTCACAGCTATAGGGATCGTGGCTCGATTGTTTTACCTATATTTAGAAGATTCCATTTCAAAATAAAAATAAAATTTGCATGTGAAAAAGACACCTTTGGAGCAGTGGGCCTGTCAGTATGAATAGTCTGTTTGTTTTTCAGCACCGAGTGTTGTCAGTCCACAGAGCCAATCAGTAAGCCATGGGTTCCTACACTGGACTTCAAAACCTAATAAAACACACATTTAGACATTCTTTCCCTGGAAACACCAGTTTAATATAATTGACTCTAACCAAATCTTAGAGAAAAGCCACAGTGTCAATAAGCAAACGACTTTGAGATTGTAATCAGCAAAAATAAATAAATAAAACACGGACAACTATATATTCATAAAGGGTCTTGGTGTCAGTTCTCTATGTAGCATTCTCATTCCACCTACTACAGCATCCAGCATGCAGCATTGGGTCAGCCCTCTCCAGCCATTGATTGGTTCTCTTGCTCAATAAAGGACTGCCTTTTACCCTCATCACATGTTCACATCCATCTAAAAAGAAGTGCACTTTATTTTTCTTTATATTATTTAACTTGTTTTTGTTTGTAGTCATTCTAGTCTTTAAACCGTGCCTTTGAGATACATGACTTCAAAGTCAACAGTAAATTTAATTTTCAGTAGTAAGAAGCATATCATCCTGCAAAGTGAATTAATACTAATAAGCGTTTCTATACCTGTTCTAGACTACAGCTGCCTACTGAAAATGAAGAAATAGTACTCTTTTATTTAAATAACATGTGATGACTTTATTTTTATGGTCAGTGTGACTAGGCAGTAGATTGTTTTTATTTTTATAGAATAAGCTTGATAATACAAAAAAACATTTTAAGGATCAGACAACCTCTCCAATGCAAGGCTTACAGGCTTTGACAATGTTTTGTTATTTTATAATTTTGCCAATATGACAAAACATGGTGGTCAGAACTCACAATGGAACAATCTTAAGGCCCAAAACAGTTGGCTCAAAAACAATAATTGGCAGGAAAATCACCCGAATTACACAGTGGCACATTTATTAATTTAGCTATAGAATTTCCAATAATAAGTTGCTTGTTAGAGTAAAATGAGATTCTGCCTGTTTTGGCTTACACAGGGATATACTTGGAAATGCTATGAAACAATTAAGGGCAGCAGAAGACCAGACTATTACCTTCCTCCAAGCTCCTCATTAACGCCAGACTAGCACAGTGAATAGAAACACTCCAAAATAGCCCCCTGCTATAGCCCACATAATCACTACAGACCAAAACCCAAGCACAGCGCTAAGAAGCCAAACAATGCTCTTCACAAATACTAGTAACAAAACATAACACCACAAGTCAGCTTGAGAATTTGCAAGGAATGTAGATCTATTAATTGGAAACGCCAATGTTAAGGTGGGCACATGTCAACAGCTTACTAAAGGGTGTGCGGTGGTGGGAAGGAGGGCTTGGGAGCAGACAGGGGTTGTGTGGGGTGAAGCACAGTTGAGTGCATTATAAAGTAAAATATAGGTTTGTTCTGACCCTTCTCCCTTTGGTCAAATGGCATTTTCGATACATAAGCCTGTGGCATTGGCAAAAACAATTACATTCTTCTGAAAGGATAAGGGGGAACATCCTAACGATTGCCCTCTGCTTCTGTCACACTTTGATTCCAGGGTGAAAGTCTTCAATCAAGATAGAGGTACGAAAAGTTATTAATATTGGAAAACAAGGGAATGCTGGACTCGGGTCCATTCATTTATAGACGTTTAAAACCTATAGGCCCCAGTTATGGAAGGCTGTGTTATTTCCAGTACACGTGCAATAACTCCAGTTAGGGTACATATTGAATAACAATTTGTGCCATAAGAACTTCACTTCCCACAGTTACTCCAGTAAACCTCGTCAGGTCAGGTCTTCGGAAACTTAGCAAGGAAGAACATAACCAGCAAATTTAAGTCCTGCGGTTTTAGTGGGGAAAGCATTGAAATAGGCATGTAATGCTTCATTTTTGGTTAACAACAACAGAAACTTATAGTCTATTACACATATAACTCTACATGTTATGTGCTTTGAACATATCAGCTCAGAAACTCAGCGATAGCACATGCGCTGGAGACAGCACATTTTTTTCTATAGTGTATTCCTGGCTTCTTTGCACACCTGTGTGCAGGTGCAGAACGCAATCATGACACCGCTCTAGCACTGTTGTACTGGAAAGCTGAACCATGCTGGCGCCTTCACCGCTTCTCCTTTTCCCCTCCAAATCAGTTTATAGCATCTGAGTGTTACCACAACTGACTAATATCGCAATCCAATCGGATATACAAATCAATAAAAAGTACTTATCACCGAAAATATTTTTTTCTGATCAGAAGTATACTGCATTTCCCCCCCCCCCCCCCTAAAGATACCTTCTAGGGAAAATTGTGTCTTTTCCTCACTCGAAATAGCACCACAATGTGATTTCATTTTTCAGTTGATTTGCTAGCTTAGGGTTTTTGTATTAAGTAAAGACCTTTAAGGTCTGGGTTTGAATCCTACTGGGGATAACATCTCAGCTGTTCGTTTTTCTTTGTGAATAAAATAAGAATCATGCCTTTGGTTGATTAGACCGACTCTTATTTAAGGTGCTACGACATGGAATATTCCATTGTAGGATCACTACATAAAAACACAGTATCATGGTGAAACAAATAGCTTAGTTAATGAACATTTAACAGTAGGACAGTTGAATTACATAAAAGGCAGGCAAAGGAAATGATCTGCATATGTCTAAGGCCTCTGTTGGCATGACTATTTCATGGAGTAATTAATAATATTTTAGATAATGTACTTGACACTGTATCTCAGATTAAATTATAGTGAGTTTGGGGGATAACTTTGGTGAAAGCGTTTGAATTTGTGAAGGTGACGAAGTGCACGACGCATTCGAGATTATCAATGAAGAGGTACCAATATGGTGCTTGACAAATATCCTGTAATTACTGCAAAATAAGGATGTTAGCATAATAAGTATTTGGTGTGATTTAAGTATATGACTATGCTCATTTTTTTAATCTCCCAATTCATACACAGTCAAACTTTGCTAGTTTATTGCTTTAATATTTTGCAAATCCACTTGAAGCTAATTATCTCAGAAGTGAAATGCATCATAGGCTACGCAGGACAGACTGGATATGCGTGTAGGAACAAAGGTGGGATTAAAAATGTTTCCTTTTAGTGTGTTGCATGTGAAGTGGAAGATTCCTGACAGTAACAAAAGCTATTTGCAGCATATGTGCTGCTTGCCTTTCTGAAACACAGACAAAACAGTTGTAGCTGGCATCAAAGATATTCGACATTCATCCCTGGAAGGCATTATCTGACACAAGCAAAGTCTTGCTTCTCGTGACATAACCTCCCCATTTAATTGTGTGTTGCATAATCAGGTTATGAGGTGCCAAGATTCACATGTATAAATAGTTATTGGTCCTCGTTAAAGAAGAATGTTTAGTACACACCCTGGTGGCGCTTACATATTTTTCTGAGGCTTGCATGCTTTAAGCGAAAACAACCGCTCCTAAAGACACTTTAGCTCGGGTTTCAGTGAGAGAAAATAGCAGATGTTTTCTTCAGGCGGGGGATCGGCGAGTTGAAGGTTCCCAGCTGAAGCATGCAGTGATCTGTAAGGTACCGGCTAAAATCCAAGCAATACCGACTCACACTTCCATCGTTCTCAGGTAGGGAAGTTCAGCACTCTTTACTGAATCCAACCCCAAATGTCTCGAGCAGGAAATAAAAAAGGTAGTCCCTAAAGAACATCTCAAAAGCTGCAGCGTAAGGAAACTGTCATTGGCCGGTGCTCTCGAGCAAAAAACAGAAGTGATGTATCGGAAGCACCAGCCTATGAGGAGCCAGCAAAAAGTGTGACGTACGAATCGGCCTATAGCAAGCAGACTGCAGGATTATATGCCATATAGTAACTGTAACAGGTCTTGCAGACAGCGCATGCGCGCAGATGCTCGACCTAAAAAATTAACGTGTACTTGTGTAACACAACTGGTGCTCATGTAAAGCGCTCTGATACCTTCGGGTCAAGATCGCGCTATATAAAAAAATCAGGGGGAAAAAAACCATAAAGGGTGTGCCATTCCTGGTGCTTGCATTCCTTTGGAGTCATCTCATGTCATGAAGTTGGGGGCTTGAACATAACACTGATGCAAGAACCTGAATTGTATCAACCTAAAATTCAATGAAATAGTCACTTCATTCTGCAACAATAAAACATCTTCTACAGCAATCTACATAACATTTCCTTCTCACCTCTGTCTCAAACCACTTAAGAATTTGATTGCAAATATGTACATTTCAGAAACACGTAGAATTCAATCCTTCCTCCTGTAACATAATTATGGATTTCTGCAGCATTCCCGACCATCTACAGGTACAATACAAATATGACCTCAGGAAAAGAAAGTGTTCCCTACTTGCTCAAAATATTTAAGGGGCAAAAGGTCTTCAAGTATGACCTTTCCTGTACACCTTCAGACCAATAAGCTCCCAATTGTTCACAAATCTTCCTTCAGTGAGGCTTCTCAGGCATCTCAGGGTGAAACAGGACTAGACATCTTCCTCCTCCAGACACGAAACAAAACCACCCCTAAAGTCCTGTATCACTAAAAAAAGTAGCCAGGAACATGGACCATGGATCCACAATGCTGTACAGTTCATACATTGTAGGGAAGTCTGGGGTATGTGCCATTTCCAGCCTTAGCCCCAAAGCCCATGATCACACCACTAGCAACTGGGAAACCCAAAAATCTTTTAGCACGTCTGGTAAACCTATGCCTTCGTCAGATACTGCAGTCATACAACGTTCTGAGACAAACACAGGAAGGAACTCCTCCCCATTATAATTGACTAGGCTGACTGGGAGCCAAGACCAATTTCCGATACCTTCTCTCAGCTCTATATGCAGCAACACTGAGTTCAGAGAGTAAATCTGGCAAAATATTTAATGGATTACCTTGCTATTTTCAATGGACAACGAGTGACACTGGTTCCTTTCCCCCACCAGAGGGCAGATTATGGACTTCGATCAATTAATAAGTACATTTAACGCCCTCCCGAATTCTTGTACTATCACTGGGAGATGGGACACTATCAAAGCAGATCTGGAAAGTACAAAAGCAAATCAATATAAAAAGAAATTACTTTCTCTATTACATTAAAAACCTCTACTACCCACTCACATCAGCATCAGACTCCAAGACAGTATCTCTAAAATCCGTGCCCGATGCATAGCCACTTGCCTCCTGTAATTGTGATATTATATCACTACACACAAGATCTGTGGAAAAACATAATCAACAATCTGGAGAAAAGGTGGCGGGGGTAGAGACCGCAAAGTTTCTTCTCCAGACGCCCCTCTGCAAGAGATATAATACCTATACTTATATAACGTATCACCAAAATGGTATTATGAAAGGGCTGCCCATATAAATGCCCCTCCCTCGTGGATGTACTCAGGAGCTTCCTAAAAAGAGGAGCAGAAAACCTAAATTAAGATGACACCTTACAGCAGGATGGGAGCACCATGCTGAAGCTGAAGAGGATGGAGGTGGATGTATGTCGTTACAACGCACACTTTTACAACGCATGCACTTACAACGCATTTTTTACAACGCAAAATCCACTACAACGCATTCCATTACATCGCATGACACTACAACGCATTTTTAAAAACTACCTTTACAACGCATTCCATTACATCGCATACTACCTTTACAACGCATACCATTACAACGCATAATATTAAATTGCATTTAAGGTAAGTATTAGATAGTATAGGGTTAAAAATTACTATTCTAACTCCAGGGGGTGCAACAGTAGGGTAATTGTTGGATAGTATAGGGGTAAAAATTACTATTCTAACTCCAGGGGGTGCAACAGTAGGGAAAGTGTTGGATAGTATAGGGGTAAAAATTACTATTCCAACTCCAGGGGGTGCAACAGTAGGGAAAGTGTTGGATAGTATAGGGATAAAAATTACTATTCTAACTCCAGGGGGTGCAACAGTAGGGTAAGTGTTGGATAGTATAGGGGTAAAAATTACTATTCTAAGTCCAGGGGGTGCAACAGTAGGGTAAGTGTTGGATAGTATAGGGGTAAAAATAACTATTCTAACTCCAGGGGGTGCAACAGTAGGGTAAGTGTTGGATAGTATAGGGGTAAAAATTACTATTCTAACTCCAGGGGGTGCAACAGTAGGGTAAGTGTTGGATAGTATAGGGGTAAAAATTACTATTCTAACTCCAGGGGGTGCAACAGTAGGGAAAGTGTTGGATAGTATAGGGGTAAAAATTACTATTCTAACTCCAGGGGGTGCAACAGTAGGGTAAGTGTTGGATAGTGTAGTGTAATATTATGCGTTGTAATGGTATTCGTTGTAAAGGTAGTATGCGATGTAATGGAATGCGTTGTAAAGGTAGTTTTTAAAAATGCGTTGTAGTGTCATGCGATGTAATGGAATGCGTTGTAGTGGATGTTGCGTTGTAAAAAATGCGTTGTAAGTGTAGTGCGTTGTAAAAGTTGCGTTGTAAAGGTTGTTCCCCATGGAGGTCGTAGAGAGCAAAGAGCATAGCAGCAGTCAAGGTAACTATTTTGAAGGAATGAGAAGTGGTAAAGTGGGACCCTCAACAGGATACATCAGTATTTCACCACAACCATTCAGGGGGGAACGAGGGACATGTACAGCGACAACAAAGGTGTGGGTATGGAGGCCAGGTGAATGCAATGATGGCAGCAAGAACAGCCACTCAACAAGCCAACGTTACCAGGTAATGAACACCTGATTAAGGTGTCTTAAATGCTGTCCTGCTGCCCTTGCGCCCAAAGTCATTACACTTTGTGCAAATTAGAAGTGTTGCTACTGCGCTGGTATGCTCCAGCTGCCACTGTCGCATAGTTTTCAGTCGCTTTCTTCACCACTGCCCCACTTACTGAACTGCCTCTAATACTGATTTCCAGGTAAAACTGGCTCACACAAGAGTCTTAAGCCCAAGGTTATGATAGTCAGTATCTTTCCACGCCCAGCATGCAATATGCTTCACAGCCATTAAGAACACAACCAACATGAAGTGGGCTACATAAGAATAATAACGGAATTGTGACGAACAAGCAGATAAGTCAATCTTTTCCAGGCAGAACAAAGGGTTCTCAGCTAACATGGTAAACCATTGATCTATCTCTTTGTGACTTAATGCCTAGCTCTAGTCAGAACAAAGGGTTCTCAGGCCTTGAATAGTCTACTCGACCTAACTGTAATCCTATTGATCCATAAATTAGTCTCAAATTGGTGCCTTATTGGGAATCCTAGATGAGATCAGCAACACCAGAGGGAAAAAAGGATGATGGGTATGGCCACCATTGTGGCAAAAATAGACACAGTCCGATTATGGATCCGCAGGGGAGTGGACTGGTGCACACAACAGGAAACTCCCATATATGTGGCGAGGGGCTGTCCACAGAAACATGCCAAAATCTGGGGTAAATGGTGGGAGTATTAAGGGTTGGACCAAGGCATGCGGATTGCATCTTGATGCCTCATACTGAAGCTTGTATACTGAATTCTGGATATTGTTCAGAGCGGCTAGCGCTTCAGCTTGCTGCCTATTTTATTGATTGTGATTGTATAAAAAACAATACAATTGATAAAAACGAAATAGTCTCAAATTGTGTGATCCTAGGCAGATATAGTATTCCAAAGTTGCCTTTTACTTCAATATCACATACATAACACATGTATTTGTAAAGTGCACGGTCACCCGGAAGCATTTTGACACTGTATTACAGATGTTTATTGTTACCCAACTCAATAGTACTCATTTTATCAACCTCAGATGGATGAAAGGCTGAGTGGACCCGCCTGGATTTGAACCTGTGACCATGAGGTCGAACACAGGGGCCTGCAGTGGACGCATTAGTCCTCTGAGCCACCAGACCCGGCATTACGACATCCTCTTCAAATATGTGAGTGCAGCATGTCTTCTGTAGAAAGGTTTTATTTTTGTATTTTTTAGACTAAAGGTTTTCTCCAATTATAATAAGAATCTTGACAACATATAAAGTACACATGACCTTTGACTTGCCTCTTAGTTCACTAATAGCAATGTCATCAAGCTGAGGGCATAAATGTTTCTCAGTTCATATTTAAAAACTCTCACTTTTAATAAATATATTACTAAAGTAGGATGTGGAAGCGTACTGTCATTTACAGACAGCACATTTTCCATTGAAATGGACATACACTTTCCCAATGACTTGAAGTTTTACTAATAAAACGACAGTGTACAAACGATAATGTGTGGAATTTGGGTTTCAGCAAATATTTATCATTTGGACATCACCGAATAAAGTGCATCTGATCTGTGTTGAGCCTATGACTCTTCTGAATTGCCCTAAAAAATGCTTTCCTACCTTTTTTTAAACATTTGTTTAGTTCATTTACTAGCTATTTTAATTTTGTGTGTTTAAAGAAAAAACTGACATCCGCTGTTCACTTGAGAAAATCCTCTGACTTTGCAGTCAGAGAAAGAAAAGTAAACACCAATCTGGAGGAGAAAATAAGCAGCAATTTGTAAGAAGACATAAACTGACATTTGACCTCTGTCCTTGAATGCACAGCGAATGAGTCAATAGCCATTCATTTTCTGAATGAACAGAACACCTATTCTTTGTCAGCTCCAGCTTTCTGGCTAGAATGGACCAATAGGCCCTAAAAATAGCTCGCCCTAATAAAATCTGACTTCCCATTCCAAGTGGGAGAGTAGATGTTTCGAAACCTGGTTCTAAGTCAATGCTGTAAATGTCTTCTCTAAGTCTGTTGACAGGGCGACAGTTCAGTGAGCTAAATGCACACCAATGACAAATGTTGTGATCTGAAGGTCATGAGTTTGGATCCTGGCTAGGCTGACTCAGCCTTCCATCCTTCCAAGTTTAATACATTAAGTACCATAAATTATATAATAGTAACATCTGTTATTTGCATCATTTAAAAATGAAAATTGTGATATAAAGCCATTACCAAATTATTATTATTATTACTTACAGCAATTTCACCCATTCATTGAATACCAGCTTTATGTTCTTTGCCTCTTTAAGAGGTATGCTCATTCCAAGGAGTAAAAAGCATACAATGCATCGCATTATATCAATCATTAATAACTTTTTGTTTGCCGCCATGCTCCCCTTGAAGTCCTCCTCTTATCAATGTACATTTTAACCCCTTATCTAGTAGTATCTAAATCATCGAGCTATAATTTGTCACCTATGCAGATGACACTCAGATGTTTCTGAGAATCAACAGTGCAAACCTCATAGTCCAAGTCACTTTAGGAAATTTCCTCACTGCCATTAATTTGTGGATGAAACTAAACCTTTTAAGGCTAAGTTGCCACATGACAAAGTCCTTATTTTTGGTGGCAACGCTTTTAGTTTCCCAATTGCCAGCCTGAAGTCCTGAGTCCCTGCCTATAACCATTGCAGGCTGTGAGAAACCCGCACATCCTAAACAAAGTTTTCTCCTTTATGCCCCAACATTTTTTTAACATAATTTTTCTTTTTTCACATGTCATTAATGACATTTGCAGAATTGATACATACCATATGTATGCGTCCTCGCTCTTTTGAAATCCACATGTAGTCCTCTTACTAATATTTCTTCCTAACGAAAAAGGGGGCATCTCGAAAGTTAAAGAAAACAAGCATTGGCATAGCCAATAGGTCTCGCTTTTGGGACCATATAAGTGTTTAGTTATGCAGCACAATATCCTTGGTGCAACAACATCAACTGTTGCATGGCTAAACACTTATAAGGTCCCAAAGGCGAGACCTATTGGCTATGCCAATGCTTGTTTATTTACTATAGCCGCCACCGAGTATTAAACGACAGAGTGGGATAAGGTCATAGCATATCATCAAAACGTATCACGTAATTTAAAGCTTAAATTTATTCAGTTTAACATATTGCATAGAACCTACCTCACACAGCGGTAAAATAAATAAAATATTCCCTTATTCATACACTGGCTGTCCTTCACCTTAAGTGGGATTAAAACACATGCTGTAGCATTGGCCCGCTATAACAGATTATTGGACAGATGTTCTTGATGAGCTGACAGAAATGATGCGTCCGATCGAATGTTGTATGCTCTGTCTATACAGATGAAAAATGGACCACGCCCCCTGAAAACCATGACGAGCTCACGTCCAACAACTCACCCTCTGCATATGTATCAACGCTGGAAATGCTAGGCGCTCTAAAATGACTCAATAGGAACTTTAAATATTCGTAGCTAATCTAATTGGTTCGTCATCGCTGCAGATGCCGTATTCTGTGTCTGTAGTATAGCGCGCGTACTCAGGAATAGGCCTGGGCCAAAATTCCGTTCCGTTCGCGGAAATTGCGATAATTTGGCATTTTCGCGTTCCGCGGAAAGCGTGAAAATGTCAAAATTTCCGCATTCCGCAGCTTAGCGATAATTTGTTTCTTGCTCGCGCTGTAAAATAATACATTCTCGCGTGCGCGCGATCACCTTACCTGAATCCCCGCGTTCGCCGACAAGTTTTCCCGATCCGGTCGCGTTCTCCACGAGATGTTGGATTGTTGGTAGCCATTTGCGCTGTCTCGCGACAGTTCGCGCCCGCAGTAACGGCATGCGTCGCGCGATCACGTCTTTCTTCTCGCGATCATGCACCGCGAGACAAGTGAAAACAAGATGGCCGCGCCCGCGAGCAACCGCATGGGTAAGTTCGCGAGCCGCGACCGTGCAGAAAATACCACGAACGGGCGGGAAAAAAACTTCCGCATCTTCGCGATATTTCCACGTGTTTGCGGAGATTTTTAACATTTTCGCGATAATTTGCGAAAGTGAATTTCGCAAATTCCGCCCACCCCTACTCAGGAAGCGTTGCCTCGTAGCACATGTGGGCAGTGGGTGAAATACACATACGCGCGCCTACCAATAAAAACACTCTATGTTTATCTATCAATGTACAGCTCACTAAGATATATTGCCGGCCGGCCATACGTTTTCTCGCAGCTCCACCGCCTGGATGTTAATTTAAACAATCTGCAGGAAGTGCTTGTGGACAAGAATAAACATCTGAAGTACACATCACTCGATCAAACTTCAGGGACCGGCACAACGTGTGTGTGCAGCGGTCTTTATGTGTCAGTTCGCTGGCACAGGAGTGCAGCGGTGCACAGGAGTGCAGTGTGCGCACGCTCCCTGTGTGCAGATACATACAGTAGTGCAGCTGCGATAGCTCCACTCGAGCTCTTTAAGTGCGGCCCGTAATATGCCTCACTGGCACCGGAGCTGTCAGTGTGTGCAGTAACCCCCATTGAGCCGATGTTTGTCACTGCAATGCACTGTCAATCTGACTCTCAGTGCAACTGCTGCATGTCGCTGCACGCATGGACTGACATGCACACTGGCTTGACTTGGCACACTGATGTGCATTACATATTTCTGAGCAATTAGCTCTTCCGCGCTCTGACAGCGCACTGAGCTATGTGCACTGCCCTGTATCAGTGCTGGCTTCGCTGGCAGCGGCATGATTTAGTTGCATGCACTTTGAGAAGGCTCGCTTGCAGTGGTATGAACCCCTGGGGCATACATCAGTACAGAAAGCCCTCCTTGGGGTGTTTGATGGAAAAACAAAAGTCCAGTACGAGTTGACACTGAAATGTAATGTGACACTGGAGAGTAATACAGTTTTGCAGTGTAAATCAGTTGTGCAGTGTCAGTAATAACACTGTACGTGGTACGTCTGCAGACATCCAGCTGGGGCTCGAAGGATGAGCACTCGCTCTTCTTGGCGGGCATGCTCTTGGGCTTGACGCCCGCGTACGGGTGGTGGAAGGCAGGGAAGGCTGCAGCGGAGGAGGCGGAGAGCGGTTCTAGCCAGGGTCGCACCGCATAGCGCCCACCACTGGCGCCGGCCGCCAGCGGCGCTGCCTGGCCCATGTAGGGCTGGTAGAGACCGCTCACGGCGGCAGCAGGCGGCTGCGAGTGCACAGCAGACCAGGTAGCCGGGAAGACTGCGGACTTGGGCGCAAAGCTGCAGGCGGAGAAGTTGGAAGCCACGCCGTGCCCCACCTGGACGCAGCGGGCCCCGTAAACCTCCTCGCTTTCATGCTCCATGAGGGAGTCCATGTAATAGTTACTTATAGCGCCACTGGACGACATTTTAGGCTCCCCTCGCACTCATATAAAAGGTGACACTGTTAACTATATGCGGTCCCCTCCCCGGGAACAATCATAGTATTTTGCAGGCTGTGCCCTCAACCATTGGCCGCGACTCCCACGTGATCATATTTACCAATACAGAGTAAATCAATGCGCTAAGCGGGGAGACCGTGATAAAAACACACGGCCACGATGCAAACTTACAAGTGCGCCAGGGTTGTGTGCACCTTTGGGCGTGGCTGTCTGTCTGCAAGGGAGCTGCCGCAGGGGTGGCCGGGGCTGCAGATGCGCGGGTTCATAGACTGCAGGGGACTATTTCTTGACGTCTTTTCAGCAGTAGAGTCTGTCCTATTCAAGCGTGCTGGGGAAAATGAGGTTATTTGGCTGTCTTTAGTTGTCAATGAAAAGAACACGCAACAGTAACCTCTTGGGCGCGCAGCCTTGCTACAGACCTGTGAAGCACTAAACAAAACAACATAATTTACCAGTCACGAATAAGAAATCTACATGTCAATGTACAATTGCCATATACCAGTGGCCCGTACACCAGAAGCATTTTTTTTTTTTTGGAGTCACGCACGTGTGTGTTTCGGTCTCTCTCTATCGTTTGCGTTTCGGAAACTTAAAACGATTTACATACTCAGCGAACACATCTGGCAAACTAACAGAAAGGTGATGTATACAACAACACATTCAATGGCACATACTGCCTCCACCAAACAGCAATCACCATGGCAGTAAGAATCTGCGAATCCAAACCTCTCAATGCTCACATTGCTAAACAAAAACAGACGAGCAAAAAAAAAAAAAACAGACCCACAAAGCGTTTCCCTTGCGGGAGCGAGCAGGGGCACCATCTGTTTGCAAGTTAATTACAAACAGATGTCGCCAAAGCTCGCTCTCGCAAGGGAATCGCCCAACGTGCACGCGTTGCCATTGAAAGCAATGCAAAGCATGCATGTTTTTGCCCGATAAAGCAAATTGATTCCAAGAGGTCCCCTCCTATGCAGCGCATGCACGCTGCGTAGGCGAGACCTAAACAGGGATACACAATAATGTCCCCTACTGTGCTTCCCCTAGTGAGTAGAGGAAAGCTCAACAGAAAGCTTTGTTGAACAGTGGATCAGGGATACGCTGAGTCCAAGCAATTTGTCAGCATTCTTTACAAGTGGGAGAGCACACAGGACATTAGTAGCCCCCCTACGACTGGAGGCACTGCCGTGGTCTATTATAGCATGAGTCCTGAATTACAAGGATAGAGGCTGTATACTGCGTGCAGCCCGAGAATCGGGGAATGCCCATTATAAAAATCATAAGATCGCCATATATCCGGACTACACTCAGAAAGTGCATGGGAATAGGGAATTCTTCCTGGAGGTCAAGCGAAAGCTGAGAAACATGGGACTTAAGTACAATATCTTGTATCCAGCCAGACTGCGTGTGACCTCGGAGGGCAAGTATTACTTCTTTGACTCAACGGAGAATGATTCGAGGTGGTTAGCGATGTGGGACAAGGTGCCACAGGATAAAGTGGGGTCTTGGAAGACTAGGGCTCGCAATGAGTTAGGGCTGCACAGTAAAGATTTGAGGGTGCATGGTGATACTGAGCAGCGGAGTGGTCGCAGACATGGAGGCCAGGAGTCTTCAAGGGTTGTAATCCATGGAGATGGCACCATGGCACTGAACTCCTCTGCCATAAGGCAGGAGACGGCGGGGGACTCGCCAGCCCTGACGATGGACATAGGATGAGTGACACTTACAGTTAACTAGGGGATACAGTGTTGCCTGTGCATCCTATTTGGAGGGGAGGGAGCAGGGGCAGAGGGTCCTAACCAGGGGTGCAGGATGAGTTATGTTTGGATTATTCTTTGTAACCCACATATGTCTTTGGTACTGGCTTCAAACTACTGCATAGGGGGTTCTGGGGAGTCACCTCACACCATGTTTGAGGGGGGAGGGTTTAGACTGTGGGTCCAGACAGCTTTGACAAAAATTGCGAAAAAAACAGTATGTTGTTGCGCTATTACTCCGAGGTGGGGGGAATTGGGCAGTTCTCGATATTTCAACCCCTAGTTTTGAGGGGGTTTGGTTTGTAGTCACAATGCATGTTCTGGTACAGGGAGCTGATTTTCTCATGGGGAAGGTCGTGGGTGAGATTGCCCTTTGGGCGTAGGGGGTAGGCCAGTCCGGGTCCAAGGGTGGACGGAAACCTCTAATAGTTGGCAGTACATATATTGTAATTTGGCATGTCCGGGTTTCAGGAGCTGCTCCAGGCGCAATCAGGTCCAAATAGCCTGTTTGCAGGAAGCGCATCTGATGGGCAATGAGGCTCAGAAGTTGGCGGAGAAATGGACAGGACAATTCTAATCAGCAACCTATTCCACTTATGCTAGGGGGTGGCAATCTAGATCACATCTGGGGTGCAGTTTCATCATACTTGCAGTGAAGCAGGTATTGAGGGGCGCTACCTGTTGCTTCAAAGCATGTTAGATGGCAAAGATATCACTATTTTGAACACTTATGCCCCCAATGTAGATGATGGAATGTTTTGTGGGATGGCACAATGACTGCTTGAGGGCAGTGTAGATTCCCTAATAATTTGGGTGGGAGATTTTAATTGTGTCATGGATGGGAACAATGATGAGCACCCGCCGAGAAAGGAGACTAAACCTCTCATGACTAGGTCACTCTCAATGGCTATGCAAAACCTGGGGTTCCTGATGGCTGGCCCTCACTCCGCCCAGAGATGCATAACAATCATAGTTGCCGGGACCCCTGCTCGTGGCTGGGGTGGGCCCTGAGCAGCTGCAGGCAGTTGTCCACTTGGGGAGGTACTTCTCTGACAATGCATCGGTGCTGCTCCGCCAGCAATGGGGAGGGCGTGCGCGCCTTGTTAAACGTTGGAGCATGTCTCCAGAGCCCCTGACTGATGCGGTCTGTAAAGAGTCACTGGCAGATGCACACAAAGTATACTTAGCAAATAATTGGAGATCCACAGTCACTAGAGCCAATGAGAGGGAGGCCCTCAAGGTGGTACTGAGAGGGGTGTGCATAGGGACTACCTGCGGCTTAATAGACAACTGGAGGCAGACATCAAAGGATCAGCGATTAGCTAATCTCCATAAGAGGGAGGCGTGCTCCGCAGATGTCTGCGGGGAGGTTATAATGTGCTGTGGGATATCCTAAACAAATATAGCCTTAAGGCTTACCAGCTGCATTTACATAGGGAGGGGGATAAATCGGGAAGACTTCTAGCCTGGATATTGAAACACGAATAGGAGGCCCCCCGCTAATACTTCACCTCCGAACCCCAGGGGGACGATTGGTGTTTAGTCACCAGGATATCTTGAAACACTTGGGGCACATTTTGGGGACGTTTCCTGGGCCAGGGAGGCCTGTCAGGAGGGTGAGGTGGAGGCATTCCTCCTGGGGCTGGAGCTACCTCGCCTATCACTCGAATGTGTGCGCAACTTTGATGGTGATATTATACTGGAGGAATTGAGGTTGGCATTACAAAATCTCAAAACATCAAAGGCCCCCGGTGGGGATGGGTTCCCAGTGAAATTCTTTCAAACGTATTCTGCGTTATTCATGGAAAGGCTCTTGGAAGTCTTTCTGGAGGCACAGAAGGAAAAGATCCTTCCCCTTACTATGCGCAAAGGCATTGTTCGCCTCATATCAAAGCCAGAGGGATGCCAAGGACTTCTCTTATAGACCACTCACTATAATAAACTCAGATGTTAAGATCCTTTACAAATTGATGGTGACAAGGTTACTAGGGGTTGTACAGGAATTGGTGCATGGGGATCAGTGTGGGCCCGATTCACAGAACAAACTTAAGACTAAATCCTAAACTTAGTACCATTCTGGTATTCACAGAATGCACCTAGTACTTCTGGTATTCACAGAATGAACTTACTACTTTTGCTATTCACAGAATGAACTTAGTACTTTTGCTATTCACAGAATGGATTTACGACTCCTAAACTTACGTCCGCACTCGGGCCGGAAATTCCGGCCCGGAGGCGGAGTTTCCGGCCCGGAGGCGGGGCTTCCGGGCCGGAGGCGGGGCTTCCGGGCCGGAGGCGGAGCTTCCGGCCCGGAGGTGGAGATTTCAGCCATAGCTAAATCAGCCGGAATCCCCACCTCCGGCCCGGAAGCTCCGCCTCCGGCCCGGAAACTCCGCCTCCGGGCCGGAAACTCCGCCTCCGGGCCGGAAACTCCGCCTCCGGGCCGGAAACTCCGCCTCCGGGCCGGAATTTCCGGCCCGAGTGCGGACGTAAGTTTAGGAGTCGTAAATCCATTCTGTGAATAGCAAAAGTACTAAGTTCATTCTGTGAATAGCAAAAGTAGTAAGTTCATTCTGTGAATACCAGAAGTACTAAGTGCATTCTGTGAATACCAGAATGGTACTAAGTTTAGGATTTAGTCTTAAGTTTGTTCTGTGAATCGGGCCCTGTGGCTTTATACCGGCTCGTAGCATGATCCCTCAATCTACTTCGGCTGACCCATGTACTGCGTAAGAATGCAGGGGTGGACGAAGACATAGCATTAGTATCAAGAGACTTGGAGAAAGCATTGAATACCATTAATTGACACAATCTGATGATAGTATTGCGGGAGATGGGGATTGGGCCAGTCTTTAGGGATTGGGTGTGACTATTCTATACCGACCCCATGGTCTGTATCAAGGTGGGTGGGGCTGTTTTGGTTACCTGGGTGGTGGGGAGAGGCACAGAGCCGGGCTGCCCTCTTTTGCCCCTCCTATTTGCCCTGACACTTGAGCCTTTGGCAATTCTGCTGAGCAAGGAGATGGAACCTTGGGGTATACGGGTGGGAGAGTCCACCCATTTTATTTAATTATAGGCAGACGATGCCTTGGTTTATGTCTGCTCCCCTAGGGAGGCTAAGCCAGTGTCGATAAGGCTCATGACTGTTTTCGGTGTGGTCTCTGGCCTGCAGGGTAATCTTAGAAAGACGTTATTATTGCCCATAGGGAGGTTGATGGTGAGGGGCTGCTGGAGCTCGGCATTTGGTGGGAAGCAGAGTGCTTCCGCTATTGAGGACACTGAGGCCACTTATCAATGTCTGAATAAAGATAGGGTTCTGAAGGGCCTTACCGGGTCGATTGAGTTGTGGAATACGTTACACCTGTCGTTTATGGGACGGACGGCCATCGCCAAGATGGTTTTTCTCTTGTGATGTCTATATGCAGTACAGAATTCATTGTACCCGCTCGGTCCAGGGATATGTCAGGAAACGCGTCTGCACAGTTGGTTGCACTTCTCATTCTCATGCCAAGACCTGGGTACACCGCATGGCAAAATAGACTCTTTCACCCCAGAGTTCGCCACCAAACAGTCCGTCATCTATGTGACGTTATAACAGGGAGTCTCACCCTTAATAGGCTGGACCTTTTATGGGCAAGGAATCTGCATAATAGGTTGCCAGATCCAAACAGCATCACCAAGATTACGCTCAGTCACTTCTGGCTCTAGGGTAAGGTTTCCTGTGCTACTGTATGCCTCTTCTGCATCAGTAATTTTGAGCATCTCACGTGTCATAACTATACTGCTGCACACTCATCTATCAGTTTGTTATTTTGGTTTATTTTGTTTGTTTACTTTTTGTTCCCAAACCCTCTTTACTTGAGAATATCAGTTGGCACGCGGTTGACTCTATCCGCTGGCCGTCAGATGCTTTAAGGAGATTGCGGGACCATGCTGCCTCAGTGACTGAATGCAGGAAGAAGAATGTGTTCCGTCTAAGACTGGTTCTGATCCTGAATAGCTTGCTAATCTCGTTGGTATGGGCAGGAAAGCACAGCAGGGTCGCCTTATTGGTCCTTAAGAAAGATATGGGAGAGAGAGGTCTGGCTCTCCCCTATACGCAGCTCTATTATTTTGCAGCTCATTTGCAATACGCTGTCCGGTGACTAGCGGAGTTCGACAACTGGGAAAAAACCTCTTACACAGCATGATTGGGGGGGGCATGCTGGCACGCTTGCTGATGAGAAGGGCCGTTCAGAGATTTGGATTCCAGACCTGGTGAGGCACACAGCAGCGATATAGGAAACAGTGGTTAAAAAGGTACTACGTAGGGCCCTATTTGACAGGGAGCTATGTCTATGGTTTTTAACAAATGCGAAGAGGGTGAAGGCTATATTACCGCACCTGACAAGTGAATAGTGTCGTTAACATAAACTTCAATACTGCAACGAACCGAGGAACACTTCCCTCTGGGCTCCTCAATTAGGAACAAGTCCTGTCATAAACATACATGCAAAGGGGTTCAGCACTATTTAAAAAGAGTCCGTTGTATTGAAAGGAATGTCCAAGACGTCAAAATGATTTTCAAACGAATTCTTTTCTTTATTTGATCTTTTCACAGGCATAGAATATCACAGCCTTAATAGCATAAGAAAGCCATAGCCGACGCGTTTCATCTCCTGCAAGGAGACTTCTTCAGGGCTATAGAAAAACATATACAAAGTATATTTTAATACCCAAAGCACCAACATATATGTGTACATCAAAATACAAAGACATTCTACATAAACCAATTTATACAAACAATATTTTTAACTATACAACATGTGTAGTCATAAAATGACAATGTAATGTTCACACTAAAAGAAGAAGGGCCTATATAATAAGACAGAAAAAAAGGTTTAAGTGCCTATCGCTAAAATAGAGTTACCATGTATATAGATAATACAATGTTAAAAATTAGCTCATAATATGGACATGTTATCCCATTGATCATTCATGTCAAAACTGATGTCAGTTTATGAACATGTGGTCCTGGCCACATGAATCGTAATACCAAAGATATATAAGGACTTTATTTTATAAAAAAAGGGGAGAACAGAGCACATGGAATATATAAGGAGATTATTTTATAAAAAAAGGAAAACAGAGCACATGGACCAACATAATGAAAAATAAGATGCAAGGAATAACGCTCCCGTCAGTATTTGCCCGATAAATGGCTCATAAGATAAACAGATACCATATACAACTTACCAAACAAATGACCTATTTCATAGAAATTCTTCAGTTAAGGAAAAAGTATTAGTGTAGATAGGGGCATGTGTAGACCTTCAATCAGTATCGGTTAATACCTAATGAGAAATATGTAAAAGCAAATGTTTTAATATAACAGTTGAATATTCAGGTATGAGGAACAAATTTTCTCGAGTATATTTATTATACCAAAGAAGGTAGAGCACAAGACAATTCTAAGCAATCCAAAGTTTGTTACACACTGTCCAGAATAATACTTATGAAATCAAATACTATATATCAATACTCTTAAAAGTTTATATCAAAGGAGAGTAAAACACAAGACCATTTTCTACAATAGCAGAAAACAACAACATGTTAAATTAGAGAAATGAAAATTGATGTGTCCTAAATCAACTCACCCGAAAAAAAATGATATCTCTAGCTATTTTCTGGTGGCACTCGTGGATAAATAGAATACTCATGCGAAAACTTCGTTAAATCTCCCGCTCCACGGTATTCAATACCTGGAGAAGGATATAAATAAAAAGCAACGAAGCAAAAAATCAGGCGGCCATCTTATAATGACAAAAACAAAGACATTATCCAGTAGATAACTATGATGATATCGTTTAATGGAAAAGTCTATCGCTAAACACACAGGGCAAAATACTAGTAGCATGTAAGCTTCAGAGTTCGTGGACCTTATGATAAAACCACGTCTCAATATTAGCACGTGGCGTATAATAAAATCCCATGCATAGTAAGCACTCCATTCCCGGCACAAAGCGTTAAATAAAGCGGCCATCTTGTGATGACAGAACATTAGCTATTATCAAATGAATGACTGTAACAATACCATAACATGATAAAATATATCGCTATAATCTGAGCAAGCACACAAGGCAAAAATACTGATAGCGTGTAAGCTTCAGAATTCATAAGCCTTACGATAAAATTGTGTCTCAGCATTAGCACGTACATAAAAAAAACCTCCTACATAATAAACACTCATATTTGCATCACAAAACGTTAAATCTACGTGTCCTTACCTAAACGGCATGGTAGCCCGTATCCGTGTTTCTACAGTCTCGAGTGATTAAAAGGAAGCAAGCGTTCGAGCGTATTTAAACCTATCCGGTTCCTTGATAAGTAACACCTGACAAATAATAGAAATGGATGGCGTCCGCAAGCACAAAAAAGCGCTAGTTAACGTCGCGGCCATCTTGAAACAACAAGATATATATATTTATCTCAACGTTATTTTGCATATTAAAACACAAAACAAAACGCCTAAGGCAGATAAAACTAAAGAATGTGTAAATTCTGTGTGCATTATTAAAACTTTTATTTCTACAAGTAAAGAAAGAGGAGGAAGAAAAAACTAAATCATAACGTTTCACGTATTCCGTATAAAAGTGCCAGTAAACATTTTAAAAAATCAAAACCGTTTGCATATATAAGACCACAATAATCCACAAAAAACAGCGCCTAATGGACGAAAAAATGACGGCCAAGTGTGCAGAGGACACAAAGACACGGCGGCCATCTTAAGACGACGTGCGCTGCGAGAAGCCTGCTAATAGATTGAAAAAATAATCAAGTGGTACTTAATATGGATCCAATATGAATAAAGAAATTATCATCTAGAGAAAAATATATATGGCCTCTATGTGTCAGAGGTTCACAAGATGGTTAGAGTCCCTGAATGAATAAGGCATTGAAAAGCCTATTGGCCTATTGTGTAGAAGAAATAATGGTTCACAATGTCAGTCCAAAAGCATCTTAAATTCCACCTCACGATAAACAAAAGAAGTGACTCAAAAAATGTCAGCCTAGTATGTCAGGGCACCAAGGCAATGGACACCCTACATCCGTCTGAAGCATCTTAAGCATAGATATACCAATAAAACCTTCAAACATAATTTGAAGTGCAACAAATCATGTTGTCAACTCATTACGTGGTTCCTCAATTTAGGTTAAATTTGTAAAAAACGTGACCTCTCATAATAAACAATGTGTGCGAAGATTGTTTCGAAAGCACAGATTATATGAAAAAGAGGGAAATAAGAATAACCAACATCAAACTAATCATCAAAGGAAATCAATGTAAATAATATTTCAAGATGGTAATGACAAAATTAAATAGACCAAAGTACTTTATATATTCTTGATCAGCATTGAATATATCCAATATTGAGTGTCCATGCAGGCTCACAAAATGTGGTACAGTCTATATGTTATTCCAATGGTGTGACATCAACACCATATTGATGACCTAGTTTCATCACAGAAAATGGTGTAATTCATCATTAATGTTAAGACCAAACTTGTTTGACCTAAGACGGCAAATCCAGGATGCCTCACGCTGTCTGAGTAGCAATTCTCTATTGCCTCCTCTCTCTGGCCATTTATCGGGCAAATACTGACGGGAGCGTTATTCCTTGCATCTTATTTTTCATTATGTTGGTCCATGTGCTCTGTTTTCCTTTTTTTATAAAATAATCTCCTTATATATTCCATGTGCTCTGTTCTCCCCTTTTTTTATAAAATAAACTCCTTATATATCTTTGGTATTACGATTCATGTGGCCAGGACCACATGTTCATAAACTGACATCAGTTTTGACATGAATGATCACTGGGATAACATGTCCATATTATGAGCTCATTTTTAACATTGTATTATCTATATACATGGTAACTCTATTTTAGCGATAGGCACTTAAACCTTTTTTTCTGTCTTACTATATAGGCCCTTCTTTTAGTGTGAACATTACATTGTCATTTTATGACTACACATGTTGTATAGTTAAAAATATTGTTTGTATAAATTGGTTTATGTAGAATGTCTTTGTATTTTGATGTACACATATATGATGGTGCTTTGGGTATTAAAATATACTTTGTATATGTTTTTCTATAGCCCTGAAGAAGTCTCCTTGCAGGAGACAAAACGCGTCGGCTATGGCTTTCTTATGCTATTAAGGCTGTGATATTCTATGCCTGTGAAAAGATCAAATAAAGAAAAGAATTCGTTTGAAAATCATTTTGACGTCTTGGACATTCCTTTCAATACAACTGACTCTTTTTAAATAGTGCTGAACCCCTTTGCATGTATAGCTATGTCTATGGTATCTTGAGCCATTTCACATTATAGACTCCGATATGCCTCTGGAACGTTGGAGGGCTGGTGGTTGCCTTTGGGCTGGGGACCTGTATCCGAGGGAGACATTTCTTACTTTCTTGAATGCACAAGAAATGTTTCACATAGGGGCGAGACACTTCCTGCAGTATGCCAGATTGGAAAATACAACAAAGGAAGTGTGGTGTGGCTTTCCGGTGGCACCACTGCCATCTCAGGTACTGGTTGGGTGACTTAGATAGGGAGGGCAAACACCTTACTACCCTCTTTTATACGGCACTTATAGGGTACTTGACTAAAAACCCATTCACAGCAAGACTAGCATGGGAGGTGGAATTGCGGGAAACATTCACGGACTTGGATTGGGACCATGCCAGTGGGCTGGTTCACACGGTCTCCAAAAATAACAGGTTTAAATTATTACATTTCAACTTACTTCATCAAACATATGTGACACCTTCTAGGCTGAACAAGATTGAACCCACCAGGGCAGCAAGGTGTGCACCCAGTGGGGAGGAGGGTGGCACTTTCTGCATATCGCTTGACTATGCCATGAGGCTCATGGGTACTGGAGGGAGGTGACACCAAGGGTTGAGATGGTTACAGGAGTCACAAACACTCGACCCTTAGGCATGCCAAATGGGGGAAGTGGCAAGACCTAGAGGATGGAAGATTCCTTATAGGTTTTTACAGCTTGTACTCCTCTTGGCCAAATGGCGGGTTACCAATGGGTTGATAGGGTCTCGTGCGCACTGTGGATCAAAGATGTGCTTGAATGGGGGGGGGGAGGGTGCGGAGGAGCAAAGCCTGTGTCTGTCTCGCTTTAATGCAAAAGCGGCTGAGGATGTGGAAACTTGGGGGCTGCTATTGGACAGGTTTCATAAGTATGGGGACCAAGACACCGACTCAGACACAGGAGATACAGGGGATTAGATTCATAATAAGTCATGTTGTGCTTTGTGGCAAGTTTATACTTTTACTTGTATTACTTTATCCGTGTTATAGCCCTCACGAGGGGCTTGCGCTCGTAAGCCAGTGGGCCAATGATATGTATTATTGACTGGCACCATGTAAATCACATAATTTGCAATCCCTCTACACGCCAGTCCACAGACCACACTATTTCCAGCAGTCTGTGTTCATTGCCTCTTAAGTAACAACTTCCACTCACTCTGGCTGGGATAATATCTCTTTCAGTCAGCCCAGGTTCGGCACGCAATTCACAAGACGCACCAGCATTCACATGACACCACAGGGTACAGAGTGCCTGTGTACAACAGATTAATTCTACTGACAAGCCACAGTTGGTCCTTTCAATCAGATACAGAAAACAGTACACACTCCCTGCATTCACACTGCATTAACTACATTTAATATTCACATTGTGACGAAAACAGCAGATAACGCAAACAACGAGGACTTTGCAACATAATGTTTGCTCACGATAACAATGAGGGCACAGAAAGGGCTTGTTTCCCTTTTCATACCATCCTGCTGCATGACAATTTACTACCTGTTGTTTCCTGGGATGCCCTGACTGGAATAAATTGGAGTAAACACACCGCAACTGGAGCATCAAACCCAGTCTCCACAACCAGCAGCCCATCAAAGGAAGCAAAACAATCCACCGCAGTGTTACTTTACAAGTTGCAAAGAGATGAGAAATGAATTTCTAGCAGAAATACACATTTTACTTTGGGCGCAAAGCTCCCTAAATACAAGTGTCAGTTGAGTGAATAAAATAAATCCATTCATGGCATCTACACACGTGTACCTCTGATCGCATTACTGGGACCTGACATGCATTATCCCCGACCCTTTACAGCAACTCCTTCCCTATTTTTTTTATTCCCTTTTTCATTTGTGTTATTTATATTCTACCTCCCCTCCCTCGTAACCTATTTCCAATTTTCGGGTTCGCCCGCACTGCGAGGTCATACAAATGGCAATAGCGCTTTGCAAATATAATCACTCCAAGCAAACCAAAAAAAGTAAAAAACATTGTCATTTACACCAGCAGTGGCTCTAACTTTCACAAATGCAAGACCGATTGCATTGCAAATGCTTGTTCTTTTTTGGTAGTACAAACACCATTGCAATGATGCTGCGTATGACTCTCTTTCCCTTAGGATGAGGTTAGGCGTCTAACAGGCTTGTCTCCAACACGCCATCTATTCACCTGTCCTTAGCATAAACGACTGAGCTTGTAAACTGTAGCCAATATTCTCTCAAACTAGGACAGTCCCATGCCATATGCAAAAGGTTTGCCTGTCTTTTGATTTCTAGGGCAGCTGACCTGCACATTTAGGTACTATTTATTAAATCCTTTAGGTGTGATTTAAGTCTTATGTAAACATTTAACTGAATTAGCTTAAGCCTGAGATTTCTGGATATTTGGACATCAGTCAATATAAGTCCCCACTCTGTGTCCTGTAACAGCCAACCTTTGCCCTCTTCCCGTTTGCTTTTGAGGTTGCCGAGCATCCCCTTTTCCTGCTGCAATATGGCTTTATACAATTGCTTTAGTTTTACCTGCTATTATGCATATTATTTCCATTCCCCTATGTTATGTCAGGTCCTCGTGCCCTGTTCTCCATATTTTGAGCATTATACTGCTAGTGCAATACGAAATGCCTTGTGGGGAGCCCATGGTCTTCAACTAAGTCCTGGAATGTTCTCTGTGTGCCCCCCCTCAGAAATGTCTCCCATCTGAATTACCCGGTGTTCTTCTCATCTACCCAGTGTTTCCCAACAGCCTTTGGAAGCAGTTCCATTAGTCCTACAGGAGGGAAACCTGGTGTGTAAGGGGTTTGCGTTTTTATCCTATGCAGGCAGAGGCTCCAGCTATACTCAAAGGATAGTAGGTTCATTGCTTGATTTCAGGTTCCCCCTTTTCCTTTTGAAGGAGTAGTTGTCAGATCCGATGTGGCGTGTGACACTTCTAAGTGCCTCAGTCTCTCATTTAAATATCTCGCTACCAATTGCAGTTGTGCAGCTGCATAATATAATTCCTAATCCTGTGCTGCCAGTCCCATTTCCACAGTTTAAGTTCTCTGGGTATTTTTATTGGCAGCGCTGCGAACATATAAAGAAGTTGTGGCAGGATTACCTTCTTGGAGATAGCTACCACCAACCACTGAGAGGGTAGTGGGTTCCTGAGATTGATTCCCGATCTCAAAGTCGTCTTTAAATGTCTCATTCCTATTTAGAATATCAGGTTCAATCCTATGTATTTCCACTCCTAAGTTTTTTAGTGTGGTTACATCCCATCTCACTTTTTGTGCTTTCTCTGACAGGGAACTGACTTTCAGGTCCAGGTGCACTTGAAATATGCTGAATTTGTCCCAGTTCACTCTAAGTCCTGGTACTCTTCCAAAGATCTTTTGGGCTTCGAAAACTTGTACAATGTGCACCTACTCCTTTAGGTCCCAACATAATTCCATTGATAAAGTGCTTCGCCATCATCTCTGGAAGAAATTGGGCTATTGATTGAGTGGGGTGGAATCCCCACTCAGGCAACAATCACAATCCTATTCAGGGTGAACCACCACAAAAGCCACTAAATTAACCTTTGCCTAACCCTCTGCCAGCTTGGAACATGGCAGTGAGGTCAAACTTAGAGGCAATGTGTAAAATATTTATGTAGCACACAAACAGTAATAAAGTAAAAACACAACACAAGAAAAATCATAAACCAATTAAAAAAAATAGAGTACATTTTAATAAATAAAATGATACCAAAACAACCGAAGTCCAATCACTAAAACCAGAGACATCCAATTTCAATGTTTTTAGTGAAAGTAGCACCTAAAAGCACAAAGCACCACTCATAGTCATATGGTGTACTAGACCAGGGTAAGGTCACAATTGTAGGCCGACCATGATGAAGTGCAGGTCTGATACAGGGATCAGGTTAGTCCTGCTGAAAAGTGACCTTCTGAGTCTGGCGCAAAGAGTTCCATTTGCGTTGGAGGAGGAGGCTGAGTGTTGCAGACAGTGGTCACTGTAGCACAAAGAGCAGGTTGGGTGTCTTGGATGGTCACCGCTGTGTCAAGCGTCGTGGATAGTTTTGCTGTAGCTTTGCATTGGCGGTTGTCATGGGCTGTAGTTGCTGTAGCACGAAGCGCAGGTCTTGCATTGCCAGTCTTTGCTGGTGGCTGCTATCAACGCGAAGAGCAGTTCTCACTGGAGTTTCACATTGGCGATCATCGTGAGTGCCTGAATATTGTCTCAAACTGGCCGTTTGCAGTCACAAGGAGCCCAAACTTCAAACTTTTTACCCTTATTTCAGGAGAAGCACACTTTGATGCCAGCCAAGGGTCCAGGACTTGGGGAGGCATCTCTTGGGGATCAGGGACTCACTCCAGCAGAGGCCAGCAGGGCTCAGGCAGATCTAGCTTCATATCCAGGCAGGTCCAGTTGTAGCAGTTCAGCTGGGCAGTTGATGGGAGGCCTCTGAAGCTTGTTGTGTCCATGTAACTCACACAGGAGGTCAGACAATTGACCCTTGGAGTCTCCCTGGTCCGTCTAGGATGAAGGTAAGCATGTCCGGTCTCAAATCTGGTCTTTCTTCAAAGAGCAGGGCAGTCCTCTGACAGCGGGGCAGTCCTTCTTCTGTAACTTCTGTAGGTCCAGGAATGTTCATCATGAGTGACTCTGGAGGTCCAATATTTATATCTGGTGCCTGATAAAGATTTATTTTGCCAGGTCGCAATGGTGCTACAGGTTGCAGTGGCCAGCCTGAGACATGTTTTAAAAGGCTCCTCTAGTGGGTGACACGAGTGCTGAAGGTCCACTAGAAGCATTAAATGTACAGGTCCTGGGAACATGTAGTACCATTTACAAGGAATTTACAAGTACATTAAATGTGCTGGTTAGGTGTAGGCCAGTTTTACCATGTTTCAAGGAAACCACAAGCATTTTAGCACTAGTTAGCAGTAGTAAAGTGCACAGAGTCCTAAAGTCGACAAAAATTAATTCAGTAAAACAGGCGGAGTGAACTCAAAATGTTTGGGAGAATACCATGCCAAGGATGTCAATCCAACTACCTCCACTTGCTAAGGCAGATTTTTAAAAAAAAATTAATTTACAAAGGTGAGCACCAAAGATGCTTAATATCCTGAGGAGGAAGCCATTGTACACTGTGGTGTGACTATATTTTATTTAATATGAGTTACCGAGGGACAAACTCACAATGGTCTGCTACTGACTTCAACAGAACTTTGATGTTTAGGAGAGACAGAGGCCAATAGGAAGCATACAATTCCCTTTCACAGGTATTACCATGATTTGAGCTTCTACCATATTATCAGTTATTAGTGCTATTTCCCAATGGTGAACAAAGGAAGCAATCAAGTGTTACATAACGTTGAAGTCAGTATCTTTAAACAGCTGTTGGAAAACACCTGCTCTTCATGTACTCATTATACAACATATTTATTCATTTATATTTACTTCTACAGTTTTATATAAAGCACCAACATATTACCTTGGTCACTCTACAGCACTAGGCAGAAAGCATGCAAAACAAAATAAGAAAAACTATTTTAAGGCAGGATTAGTGCCTGGCCTTATGTAAGGGAGGGATCTAGATGCAACATTCATTATCTTCAGTTGCTCTCCCGGATGCAGAGGATTTTAGGTGAACATCACTAGGAACCGTTTGCTATTCAGAATCTTATTAAACTGAAGATAGTTGCATTCAACTTCAGGACTGAGGGTTGAGGGTCTCCCACAGTATAGGGCCATGGACTCACAAAGACCTGCCATCATGTTAAACTCTGTAAGAGCATTGATGGAACTGGTGAGAGATAGAACTGCAGGTTCCTGGCTGGGACATAGTGTTGAGCCGGTTTTTGGACAGATCCGGGCCCTTTGTGCCAATATGCTCTGTGTATAAATCGATGTGCTCTGTGTTTAAATCAGTGTGCTCTGCGTATAAATCAGTGTGTTTTGCAATTTATTCTGGATTCCACCAGATGCCAGTGAATCAATTTCAGGATTGACTTGACATGGTCATGTCTCTGTAAGTAAAGACAAATTCTAGATGACTCATTTCGCAATCTTTGTAGTCTAACAATGAGCTTTAGGGGAGAGAAGTGTAGACAACATTGCAGTAGTCCAAGAGAGCTCAAGTTAGCGCTATTCTGTGATTGGTTTGGAGGAGTGGGTGGATTTTTAACAGGGGAAACATTTGAATGTGTGCTCCCTCGATGACGAAATGGATTTGAGGGATGAAGTTGAGGTTGAATCAAATATAATTCTGAGGTTTCTGACCCGTTGTGTGGGACAGTCAAAAAAAGGTGACTCAAAGCCCACTTCTTCTATGATTAAGGCATCAGTCGTTGCTCAAATCAAGCACTGAAAACCTTCCATGATCCACTAAATGTTTCCTCTGAGCACTTCACAGTTTTAACTTGCACCTTTGCACTGTTCCCCAGACAAATATGAATCTGGGTATCATCTATATACAGTTGGAACTTACCTGATATATCTAATCATTGTAACAGGCGGCACATATAGATATTGAAGTGATTAGGCATGGAGGAGGACTTTGAAATGCACTTTGCCGCATTGGCGGCTGACAACATTAAAATATGGTGGGGTGCAATGCCCGAAAAACTCACCATATATGTTGTACTTGCTGGCCCGTAAAATCGCGGCAAGACGAAAAGACTCTTCAAATTTGAATTAAGTACAGCTCCTCGGCGGCGAGCAGTTGTTCCTCGCCGGGGATCCCCGCGAGTGCAGAAGGAAAGGGAAGAATTTCCCTCCTTTTGCAGCGCGAATCCAACAGCTCCAGGATTGGTTGGAGCAGGCTAACCCAACGCTCATTTTGAGGCTTTGGGCCTGTGCCTGAAATCCCTCAGCTGTTTCATAGCATTGGGATTGCAGTCTTTGAAGTGGAAGTGTGCATGACAGATTGGCCAGCTGTAGACACGTGAGCCTGGGCCAAATTATAATAAAATTATATTTATTACCATTTTAATAATGTGTGTTTACCTGCTGCACTCGAAGCAGGTGGGTGACACTAATCAGCCCTTCAGGAGGAACAGCCCCTGCTTTGCAGGAGAATAATGGGTCATTTGTGGAGCCTCTGCCCATTATATAAGCCTCTTTAATAGAATGTTGTGGTCCATGGAATTTCAGACTGTCTAGAAATGCAGGAGATTCAAGGGCAATTCCTGGTCTTTGTGAAGGATGACAAAGAGGTCTTCTCTGATATCTGACAGAATAGACTAAATGGCTCACAATTGTCTAAATTCTGATTGACAATCATTCAAGACAAGGTTCTGTTCCACATACTCTTGAAGTTGTTTGGTGACCTTTATTTCCAATAATTTGCCTGGGGACTGGAGGATGGAGTTCTGTCAGTGGTAAGTAATTGGGATTCATCAGGAATAGTGTGACTTATACATGAATCAATCATTTTGGGACGGTACCTCTTACAACGGAATTTGTAATATCTGCTGTGAAGACTAGTAAACTATTTTTCATACATGCTACTTGGGATGCTTCCATATGTGATCTGGATGTTTTTAATTCCTTTGGCTGCTTTGTCATTCCTTCCTCTGATATAGGTTTGAAGAGTGTGAGTAAGGATCGGCTTCCAGGTGGGAGAAATAGGTTATATTAACTGTACTTTTAACAATGGCTTCCCAAATGAAGAAATTCAGAAATTCTTGAAAGTATTGCCGGGGTTTACAGGGTGAATTTCTAAAGCCATTTCTTGGAAGATGCTGAAGATTTCCTTTGTTTGTTGTAGGGCCTCAAAAGAAATGTCCACTCCATGTTTTTTCTCCTTGGTTTTCTCTGCTTCTAAGTTTGTGTTATATCAACACAAATGGCATCTAAATGTATCTCAAGCTCACTGTCTGTGGGCAAACAACAAGACAAGTAAAAAGAAGTAAAATACTTGCAAATATCCCCACTATTTCAGGAGTGTCTCTGCGAACCACCCCATCGACTTCTGAAATGTTGGTGACTGCTTTTTCTCTTCTTCTTGCTTACGCAGACAGGCTATATGTACATCAATCTTACTGTCAAATTCATATACCCTAACTCTGCTTGCTTAACTAATGTAGTTTTTTTGACAATGTTTATCTCTCATGAACCCTATCTTTGGAAATATCTGGGGGGCCTGCCAAATAACATTCTTCCGCTCCAATGCAATCGAAGAGCTTTTAAAATGCATGACCATGTCTTGTTGGTATCTCTCCAAGGCACTGATCAGTGAGAAGACATGTCCCCTGATAGTGCCTTAGATGTCTTCAAGAACATGCCCTTCCTCACTCAATCATTAATGAGTATTTTCCAGAGCTAGTCTATAGCCATTTGACTGAGGCTACATTGGACAAGAAAATAGCATTACTTACAGTTGTCAGGCGAGTGATCTGGTAGGTTTGCAATGCCAGTGTGTAGAAGGTAGGTAAGAAGAAATGACCAATTCTTTTAAATTATTCATGTACAGCAAAGATAAAAAAGAGTACACCCAAGGAGAGGATGTAGCCTTACAGCTAGAGCAGTCGACCTCGAAGCTGGGGAACCGTGTTTGAGTCTTGGCAACGACGTTCAACATCCTGTGATTCTGGGCAAATCTCTTAATCTCCCCGTGCCTAACAAAAATGAATGCGTCTATCTGTAACGAAACTGGTGCTCATGTAAAGTGCTCTGATACCCGATGTCTCGGGTCTGGTTCGCGCTATATAACACTCGCCAAAAAAAGGCTAGTGACTGGTTCCTCTGCACTCTTTGCCATGCTTCCATAATCCGACTCAGGACAGCACACTAACCCTGTTAGATATCTAAAGACAAGGGAGAAGCAAAATAATAAGGGTCGTATTTAGAGTTGGATGGTAACAGATCATTTTCATATTTCCGGAGCATATGCTAAATTCAGAGGATAATCCACAGGTGGAATGTCCTTCATAGTACTGAGTGGCATGGTTTAGGTAGGTTGGTGGTGGTGGTTATTAGTATGTCCTCGCGGGATTTTGAATGCCGATTTGACTGGCATGATTGTTATAAGGATCTCAGTCCAGCCCAGATAACAGATGTAGGCTCCAGTCTGCTCTGGTTACAGGCAGTCCGGGGTGAAGAACAGGACCACGGCCAGAGATATAGAGGTGGTCCAAGGCCCGCACTGATTACAGTGAACCGAGGTATTGTACAGCAGTGTGAGGGTTCCCATGATTTTGGAGTACTTGGACGAAGCCTTCTGACCATGAATGTTGTAGGGGCAGCATGGAATAGTACTGCTCACTACTAGTGATAAAAACATAAACTGTCAAAGGATTGCCCAGTTTATATCCATACATTGATGAGGCAGTTCCTGTTTCAAGCGACTGGCAGAGAAGCCAATGTGGGGGTTCCAGAGACCCTAGTTGAACCTTGTAAAAGCAGGAGTGGTCCCGTAAACTGTGAGGTGTTGTGTTTGCTTACTGGATTATCTGCAAACACAGCACTTTGAGTCTGCTTCTTCACCATCTCACGCTTTGTAAACTCCTCTCAACCCCTGCATGTCTAATCATCCAACTCACTCTGTACTCTCTCAGAAGACGCCTCAGCCATTGCAGGACAAGTAGACCAGCTGTTAATGAAGTAACCGTGCTGTGAAGCAGTATCTGCAAAGCAATGAACCGCAAAAGGGCTGTTGGCCATAGCTGTTGGCCATAAAGACAGTGTTACTCTGCAGAACTCCCAAGGCAAACAGTATGCATGAAGGGAAACCCGGCAAAAATGACCCAGTAAAAGCAAACGTTGCATAAACATGAGCTCATGGTAAGACCACAGCTCCCTAAATGGCGGCTTGCCAGCAGGGCTACTTGGAGAAAAAGCGCGTGCACCAGGCCTGGATATATTTGGCACCCTTACAACAAAATACACAGCACGCTAGCTTGTGAGATGCTTCAGCTAGCTGAGATGCGAGCATACAAGCCACAAAGATCAGCAAAATATGAGATTTGACAGAAAAAAATGACCTGATGCTTAGCCCAAATAATGTTTATTTAGAATGTAGGTGTTTGGATAGAACCACACCCGTGCCTGTCATTATCGATGAGCAAATTGCTGACAGGATTACAAAGAAGTAGCACCACACCCTGATGAATCATTTGCTCATTCCATTATTAAAAAAGTCGACACTTCGATGAACTCTGCACTCAAAGACCCCATGTGAATGGAATGCAGGACAACATGACGCTGGGTGCAGATGTTTCTGTTCATCAACTATTCCTTTGGCCACGTTCATAACCGTGACTAATTTTTTTGTCAGGCTATTTTGCAGTAGTAAACAAAAGTGTGAACACATATCTTATTATCTGACTTAAGTAAAAAAATACTGAGCAACGTTACATTATTTCTATCACATTTCTCAGTATGGATATAAGCAATTCTTGCTCTTCTAAAAAGGTTCTCACATGCGAGCATCATTCCCACGATGATGTTTCTGTGCTGCACTCTAAAGGGATGCAGTCCACATTATGCACGGACAAAGCAATTGTCCAATTATATGGGCCTGCGAAAGTACAATTTTTGAAGATCTTGGTAAAGCTATTATTGAAGGAAAACACATTGTGATTTTTTCCTTGTAGGGCGCTATGCTGAGAAGCAACAAGGCTCATAAAGTCCAGCGCTTTAGAATTAGTGCACAACAGGCCTTTTGATATGTGGTTTGGGCATTTGGAACCCATTTTAAAAGGTCGTTTTCTGGACATTCAGCTCAATGGAGCACAACACAGCGGAATTAAGGTTTCCACACATTTTGCTCATTTTGTTTCAGGGCCTAGTTCCCACAAAATCCAAAGAAATGCATGCATTCCAGGTTTGCCTCTAACATTTCTAAAGAGCATGCCCTTACACAGTAGGCCCCTTACTGCCACCCATAATATTGTGAGACCGTCTCTCCCACTAATGTGCAGCGTACAACTAAAGTATTTGGGTTGTAAAGACCCTGCAATTAGGAAAGTCTTAGTTGAAAGCAGTTCCCTTAGTTGGAGTTAGTGGACAAGATGATATGGCAAGTAACATGTTCCATCTTTTGTACAAAATGTCCCTGTATAGAATCACATAATAGAACACAACGGGTGCTTCCTAGCATTTAGGTGGCCTTAAAACACATATAGAAACCTTTTTTTTGTTTTAATGCAAATCCTAGGAAAATATGATTTATAATGGTGCCAAGAAATGCTACAATTGACTTTGAATTACTGCAACCAGAAGACATATGTTAAACACACGTGGATGACTAAAATTATGTATAGAACAATAGAAGGATAAAGAATGGAAAGAAAAGACCCTTGGGAAAGTATTTTCCTGCACGCCCTGGCGCTCACTACCTTACTCTTAGCGAGAGGGATCTCCCATGCCTCTAGCATCTTTCGTGATTTGTTTATATTCTCCAAATGACATCATAATTCTCCTTACAAGGCTGTACTTACCTCCACATCGATGCCCTAACTGTACCCTGTTGAGCTTGATATGTAGTCTAGTCCAGTAAATTAAAGACGTGAAAAGTCGTCTAAACAAATTGCAGTTCCACAGTTCTAAACTCCTCATTCGAGATTCCAGGAAAATATCACAGCCATATCTTAGAGATGTCAGTAATGTAGACATAATCACTTTAAGCAGCGGTTTCAAGGAAGGCCCAGCGAGGCCATTTGCAATTTTTCGTAATGCATATGTCAGATTACTTGCCTTAGTACCCAATTCCTCTTTATGTTTTTGAAGGGATCCGGTGTTATTGAACCAGAGGCCCAAGTATTTATACGAATTTGCCAGCGTAATTTGTTTGCCATTTATACACGGACAACTTTTTGGATTTTCCTGTTCCCAAATTGTAACACATTTGATTTTTCGTAATTTACAGTTAGGTGGTTCCTGGCACAATTAGTCTCAAAACTTTGTATGTTGCAAACCACCAGTAGTATGATAAAAAATTACTGCATCATCCGCATACATTAATCACTTTTTTCTGGCCTTTGCAAGATTCGATTTCTCCCATCTCCACCATTGTTTATTTCATTGTCTTTTCTTTTACTTCAACTCAAGGGAGAACCAGTGATTGGTTTTTTTGTCAGCCATCCCCAGGATCCTTTAACCATTTATTATGGTTATGATTAATTATTCTCAATCTTACCTCATTCTATACAGTGCCATGAATGTCTAATCTTTCTCTTTGTACAGTTACCACATCTTTATCAAATATTGAAGTCATGCTATTTAGCTAATTCTTCATTTGTGGGTCGTTCTCCCATTTGTATTTTAAATCCGGATATATGATTTCCCCTTTTAACCTTTTTAGCTTCAACAAACCTAATCAATTAGCCTACTTTTAAGTTGCTTTCATGGCACTGTATGTCAAGGGCCAATTCCGAACTCTGAAGAAAGTGGTCATTATCGAACATTTCCAATATTTTATACCTCTATATACATTTAAAAGCTTCCACGCTGATGAAAGTGTGATCAATTCTTTTTGCACCGTTATTGCATTGCACTGTTATTGCATCTGTTATTCATGTAGGTTTCGCAGGTATATCTGATTGAAACCTACTCATTAGTGAACACCAATGTTATACAGGATGGTCACTAAATTCTTACTTGTTTTGAAGGTTTTTCATTACAAATACACACTCGGGTATGCCAAAAGTTGAATCTAGAACATCAAGTCCCACATTACATGGACTGTCATCAAACAGATTAATGTTAAAGTCCACAGTTATTATTAAATCTAATTCTATATGACTCTCCTTCATTGTTTACAATAAGATTCTAATTTCCGATATTGCCTGCTTCTTGAATTCCAGGAGTAAGTTGACATAAATATTTATTAAGACCACAGTAGCAAATTGTACACCTTTTTTCCTGTACCCAATAGAGGAAAATTGTAAGCATGGGCCGTCTATTGAAATTGGCGTGTTTTTAAAATCCAGTGATGCTGTTATGAAAGTTGTCAATCCCCCAATCAGCCTAACTGCTTTTTATGCTTTTTGAGCTCAAGTGTGAATCTACTGGAGGCCATCAATTGGTGAAGGCTCTCTGGACCAAAATTCTGGACAGTAAAAGATGGACCGGAGGCTCAGATTATGCTTTAGTCTTTCTCCGTTTTGTTAACATCTAATTCTGATAGCAGCCAGAAAGACATATTTATAAAAATCTTTGAATGCATTAAAAGTAACACATGAACAAAGAAAACATCAACTCCCATGACACCAAGGGAGGTGTCCAACAACATAGTCCTTCCATAGTGTCCATAACCAATATAGTCCTTTCACTCTGTCTGTCCCTCCTCTTTCTTCGCTGCTTCGCAGTCAGTTAAGTCACAATTTTTTCTCTGTCTGTTATTAGTGGTATTTCGGGGAATATTGGCTTGTTTATATACTTTTCATTGCTCCCCTGTGCTGTGATACGCTCTGCGTTACTCTGGGACTGTTTCAAGTTGATGCGCGTTATCATTTTCTTTTCCAGATTCCCTACCGGCCGCATGAGCGTTTCGCGCTCTTTACGCGGCCAGCGCCATTTCAGTTGCGGTGCTTTGGAGGCCCACTAGTGGGACTTGCTCGTCTCGTTGCTCTCGCATCAAGGCTCCTCAGAGGAGGAGCCACACTGCAAGAAATGAGTCAGTTGAGCCTAGTCCTCGCTGTCCTCACCTGACGCCCGGCTTCCCGAGTCTGTAATTCCCTATTCTAATAATAACAAAAGCCCTGGCAGGGGTCTGTATAGCGAGATCTTCCCACGATGACGCTCACGAGCGAGATTCATTACACATTCCCTGGCATTTCTGCACGTGGTGAGGCAGCAGGCTCTGTCATTTTTTCTGAGGGCTTGTTGGCGTGCTGTAGGTGGGTGCAAGCCTGATTGCGGCCCTTGAGGCTGCACTATAGTAATTGCAGTCCTCCGGTCGGCCACATATTTGTGTGGGTCCCCCAGCCTGGTATTTTTTAGTGCACAACGCTTTGAAAAAAGGAAATTGGCCCATTTATTTATTTATTTATTTATGTAATTGTTCTCCAAAATCATACTAATGGAGGCACAAAATGATATGTATGAAGAGGAGGAGGTCCAAGAATACTAACCATGGGACGACGAGTTCTATGATGCTGTGGACTCCTCCACCTACAGAGTGGTCCACAAGGTGGTTGGGTCTATGGAGCAACGCCTGTCAGACAGGATCGTTCAAGAGTGCGCAAAAGTAACGCAGACGCGTGCAGAGCTCTCTGCACCTCCGACTGACCCCGTTACAGCGGAGGGGCATCCACCTCCTAAATAGAAGTGCTCTGAAGGGGTAGATAGGGACGCGTTTGCACGCCTTAAGAACTCCTCCCCTGAAAAGGTAGCGTCTTCCTCCCCTGCCCTCCCCCGGAAACCGAACCCCAGGGGACTCCGGACCCAGCCTCCCCGGAGCCTGATGAGGACTCCCAGGGGTATTCGGATGATGAGGCAGGTCCCTCACGCCCTTGTCGCCCGGCGGTCATTCCCCCTTCAGCCCTGGCGGAGGATTTGGGTATGTTGGATCCGTACGAGATTATTCATCTGCGGTTTGGGCCCCTGGCAACAAGGTGGCCAAGTTTGTTGCGGTTCGCCTCCGCAAGCCCCTAGAAAAGGAAGCTCGGGGTTGCCTAAGGGCAGAGTGCCCGAGACCCACTCTAGGGGAAGGTTGCCTTCACCCTGGAGTTGGACTCAAAGATGGCTACATTCCTAGCAAAAAATATGAAGGATCCTCGGAAGGGCATAGATAGGTCCTGGCGTTCATGCCAGGATAAGCTCCTCGATGCCATTGGTCCTATGACCAAAATTTTGGACATGGCAGAGGAGGCTAAGGTGTCAGGGTTCCCTAATTCTCCTGAGGTCCTATCTAACTGGGCTCAGCGGGCTATTATCTTTATGGGCAATGCCAACTGTGCCCTGTCAATGGCCCGTTACCGCTCATTGTTTTTTTTTTTTTTTTTTTTTTTTTTTTGAAGAAACCTTTATTACACATTAAAGAGATACAAACAAGGGCCTACTACCACACGGGCCGGCCGCTAGAAAGCTCGGGAGCCAGCAAGGCAACTCCATACATTCAAATAAGTCAGAAGCAAGAGCTCCCGAAAGTTCAAAAGCACATATAACAGGCCGCGGCCATAGTCCAAGGGCAATCGAAAAGAACGGTTTCATATTTTCTAAAAAAGAAAAAAAAAAGAAAAGAAAGACCCACAATAACACACAAACAAGGCAATGAGAGTCCGAAATAGCATCGTGCGCTCCCCAGGACGGGGGAAGATCCATATTATCTAGAATAACTCTTGACAGGAGGTGGTAGTGGGGGGCGGCGGGAAAGGGGACAAAGCATGCACAATTACGTAGAATGTGCGGCTAGGGGGACAAAGCGACGCCGACCTCTCGAGGCAGAGGCGGAGCGCAGATATTCCCACAATAGGAATTCCATGGACCCCACACCTTAGTCCACCTCCCAGGCTTGCCTCTCGCCACATACACCGTCTTCTCCCTGAACATACACCAATCCATATTCTCCTTCCATACCGAAATCGTAGGCGGCCTCGGGGAACCCCACAACTGTGCGATATTGCGCTTAGCCACCATGTACCCCAGAGTCACCCACTGTGTCTGCGCCGCGTTATAGTCATTTGGTTCCCAGACATTCAGCAAACACCTCCTGGCCTCTGGTAACAAAGCGACATGCGTGACTTCCTCCATTACAGTATGTACCCCGTTCCAAAATCGTACAACCTCCGAACATTCCCATAGGATATGAAGAAAGGTACCCAACAAGCCACAGCCACGCTTACACAGTCCATCCCTTGAATAACCCATACGTATCAAACCCGGCCCTGTGACATACACTATATGGAGTATCTTCAGCTGCACAAATCTAAGGCGGGCCGGGATCGCCACCTCTTTCGGGGAGGCCACCGCCGATACCCAATCCTCATCGTCCAGTTCCAATCCGTCGGCCGTCCACGCCTCCCGCAGATGGGTCAGCAGGTCCGTACGATCATTAATACGTTTTTTATAAATCAGGGAAATAGTGCTGTCGGGCACATAGCCGTCTAACACCCTATCTTCCAACGGGGAATATTCTGGGATAGCAGCGACATCCGGAAAAACCGAACACAGCGCATGGTGGACCTGTGCATATCGAAAGTACTCCCTATCATTTAATCTGTATTCAGTTTTGAGCATGTCAAACGTTTTAAAGGACCCTTTCGCCCAGAGGTCACCCACCTTACTTATACCAATCATGTCCCATTTCTCAAAGCCTTTCGTTTTCCACAGACAACCCAAACGCTGGGAGGCATACAACGGCGTCGCTCGAGTCAAGCGATCCCTCCACCCCATCGCGGCATTCGCCACATGCCACACGCGTACCGCAACTTGCGTTGGTCCTGTCAACCGTGCATCCGGAGTCGCCGAATACAGTGCCCTGTTGTAATCCCCGCCTGGAAGTAATAACTTATCCATCTCGAAGGCCGGATTCAAAGCAGGACCGTATATCCCGTGGTTCACCGCCGCCAATTGAGACGCCCAATAGTATCTTTTAATATCGGGGAGGGCGACACCCCCATCGTACCAAGGGAGTGTCAACTTGGCGAGAGCGATCCTCGGTCGCCCGTCCCAAAACAGTTGGCGCTGAAGACCCTCCACCTCACGGAAGTAACGGGCCGGCACGACATCCAGCGTATTTTGTAAAGCGTACAAAAAACGCGGCAGCGACATCATTTTAAACAATGCCGCCCGTCCGAGCGGCGAGAGCGAAAGCCGTCGCCACCTCGCGACGTCGGCCTTCAATCGCTGGAGTGGAGGGAGAAGGTTCCGCTCGTAGCGGATCGCAGGGTCCAGTGATATGAAGATCCCCAAATATTTGAACCCCAATGTAGCAATCTGAATAGGGCACCCCCGCGGCAAGGGGGGGGCCCCACCCGAGAGGACGTAAACACATGACTTGGCCCAGTTGATAACCAGGCCAGAATTACGACCGAAGGAATTCAATACGTCCACCAATACAATTAGTGACTGTCGAGGAGAGGTGAGATACAGAAGGATGTCATCAGCATAAAGGGAGACACGGTCCTCGAATTCCGGTGTCCATCTAATGCCCCGCAGCGACGGCTCCCAACGCAACCAGGCAGCGAGAGGCTCTAAAGAAAGTGCGAAGAGGAGGGGTGACAACGGACAGCCCTGCCGCGTACCTCTCCCCAGCGCGAAGGGAGCCGACGCCCTACCATTCACCACAACCTGCGCCAATGGGTCAGCGTATAGCAATTTTACCCACCCAATGAATAGAGGGCCAAACCCGAATTTCGCTAACGCAGCCCAGATATACGGCCACTCTAAAGTGTCGAACGCCATGGTAGCGTCCAAAGACGCCAAGATGGCCGGCTCACACATAAACTCCGCTCTAGCAAGCACGCCATGCAACCGCCTCAGGTTCAGGGCGGTATTACGATGAGGTATAAAACCGGACTGGTCCTGATGAATCAATTCGCCCACGACCCGAACCAGACGATTGGCCAATACCTTAGCCAGAATTTTGGGTTCCGCGTTCAACAACGAGATAGGCCTGTAGGAGGCACAGCAGTCTCGCGGCTTCCCCTCTTTATGTATCACAACTATGGTGGCGAGACGTTGGTCAAGGGAGAGGGAGCCCGCCGCCCGTGCAGCGAGGAACATGTCACGGAGATATGGTGCTATCTTATCTGGACGCAACTTATATAGTTCAATGGGGAGACCATTGGGACCCATGGCCTTACCAGAAGCGATCGAGCGAATGGCCAGAGCAATCTCATCCGGCGACAACTTCGCCTCCATCAGTATGCTATCGGCCTCCGAGAGGGACGGCAATGCAATATCTCTAAGTAACAGATGAGAGTCCTCCTCCGAGCACCCAGAGATCGGAGAGAATACCCCACGGAAGTAATCCGCGAAGCAGTCAACAATTTCCACCGGGTCAGTCACACACACGCCATCCACTCTCTCCACAACCGGCACCACTCTACTCGCTCTCTCCTTCCTGTCCAACCAAGCAATCAACTTCCCGGCCTTATCTCCCACATCATACAGTCGTCCTTGTTGCTCTCTACTCATCCTTTTAGCAGCATCCATGACCAGCGCTCTATAATCTGACTGTTTAAGGTTGAGAACGTGCAATTTCTCGTCCGTGACACCCCGCTCCAGATCCCCCTCCATCTCAGCTATGTCAGTTTCCAGGCGGACCACTTCTTCCCTCCCGCACCTCCTAGCATGGGAAATAAGAGACAAGGCTTGCCCCCGGATCACCGTTTTATAACCTTCCCATAGGGAGATAGCAGACGACACTGACCCCACATTATCTTTGAAGTAGTGATCAATGGACTTAACCAGTTCAGCGCGAACATTAGGGTTACGTAAATACCAGGGGTCAATTGGCGCTACTCTTCCCTCCGCCCCAGGAACAACCTCCATCTGCAACAATAGAGGGGAATGGTCAGAAATACCTCGGGCCAAATGACGCACCTCCCCGATCATTCCAGCCTGGAACGCTGGCATAAGTATATAATCAAGTCTCGAGAGACTCCCGTGGGCCCCCGAGTGGAAGGTGTATTGTCCCTGTCCCGGGTGCATCAGTCTCCAGCAATCTATAAGTCCTAAAGTATCTAGAAAGCCACCCAACCAGGCCTGGGCTCTAGGGAGATCCCTGGGGGGGTAACGGTCCTCCATACCGGATACAACAGCGTTAAAATCACCCCCTAACACCAGAACCCCCCCAGGGAGTCCCAGGACCAAACACCCCAAATCCGCAAATGTAGCCGCCTGCAATCCCGGCGGCACATAAACAGCAACAAGCGAAACAGTTCTACCCTCCCATCTCCCCACCAATGCCGCATATCGCCCTCTATCATCGTGGAGCACCTCGTCCACCTCCAACGGGAGAGAGGCCCTGACCAAGATACCCACTCCCCTAGAGCCAGAAGTGAAACCAGAGTGAACAGCTAGGCGATAGCCCCGCCTATTCAGGGCATGGAAGGAGTTCCCAATCAGATGTGTCTCCTGCAGGAAAACAATGTCGGGCGAGATCCGTTTCAAAAACTGCAACACCACCCCGCGCTTGATCCTATCCCCCAGTCCGTTCACATTCCACGAGAGTATTCTCAATCCCTTACCCCCCACCCCGCTCCCGTGCATAATGCCCACATCCCGGAGAACACAACCAGAACAAATCAGCAGCTAACCTCACATTGCCTTGTGAAACAAACAAACATTCCCCAACTCCCCCCCTCCCCACCAACCTTCCCGTTACAACTCCCCCCACCCTGCACCCCTGCGTGAGCCCATGTAGCCCCCCCAACTTGCAGTGTGCCTGTCGCCCTAACATTAACTATTGCTACAAAAAGAAAACCCCTGAGGAGGAAAGAGCCTCACTGAGCACCCCACAACCCCCGGGCATTGAAGGATAAGGTGCTGAATAGAAACACCAAACCAAAATATGGAAGTGCCATCACAATAGTCAGTCACCGGGAACCAAAAGTCTACTCCTGTCCAGCAGCGCCCGCTCCGTTCCCCTCGATCTGTCCCTCTCGACGTCGTTGCTGAGGCAGGGTATCAAGCCAATCTCCAACCTCCTCCGGCCGATCAAAGAAGTGCGTCCGATCCTCAAACTCAACCCGCAACCTGGCCGGAAAGAGCATCGCATATTTCAGGTCCATGTCTCTCAGTCGCCGTTTGACACCCATGAACTCCTGTCGCTGCTTTTGGACCAATTGTGTGAAGTCCGGGTAGAAACTTATATGAGTGTTCTCGAACTTCGTCGGCCCACTCACCCTCGAGGCCTGCAGTATAGCGTCCCTGTCCCTGAAATGAAAAATTCTGGCGATGATGGGTCGTGGGGGAGCGCCCGGTTTGGGCTTACCACCCGGAACTCTATGGGCCCGCTCAACCGCAAAGAATTTACTCAAGCCTTTGGGTGCGAGATGGTTGATCACAAGGTCTTCCACAAAGAGGTCAGCAGCAGGAACCTCCGATTTCTCCGGCACCCCGATTATGCGCACATTATTCCGCCGAGCCCTACTTTCAAAATCCTCCAATCGACGGGCAGACAAAGCAGTGGACGTCCGCAGATTACGGACCTCGGTTTGCAGGTCAGACACGTCCGTTACCAGACTCGACGTCGTCAGACCCAAGGATTTGACCTTTTCATTCGTTTGTGAAAGGTCCGCTCTGACTAGGTTAACGTCGATCAAAACTGTGTCCAATTTATGGGCCAATGTATTGAATCGCTGGCCGACCGCCGCTTTCATCTCTTCGATGGCACCCATGACGTCCTGCAGTGTTAACTCCGTTGACGATCCCAGGCCATCCTTGGATCTTTCCGGCGACTTATGCGGGCCACCAGGGGAACCTCTCGACTGGGTATAGCGGTCCATGCTGTTAGCTTGGGTATGAGCTCCCCGCCTAGTCGTCTTGGATTTTTGCTTATCTCCGTCCAATCTAGCCGCCATTGTCTGATGAGCGTCAAGGGTGTCGGCCACCAACACGATGAGCGAGCACCGGAGAACCAATCTAGAACGCCTCGGAGACCCCAAAGGGTAGTCCCAGCTAGTGGCCAAGAGCAGGCAGGGTACCCAATCGTCCCACTGTAAATGTGTAATGACAATCCAAGGCCCCTCAGGTTCAGCGAGGAGACCCGAAACCGAAAGTGAAAGTAGGGGGTGTGCACCGGCCCAAGTCCTGCATGCCGTTGTTGTTCACTTTCTGCCCGGGCACCATGCCAACTCGAGTCCGGGGCAAGGTCTGGAGTAGGCCGCCAACTTGGAGTCGATACTATTCCGGCTCCCGATGTCCGATTTGAATTTGGACAGCAGGTATCACCTCCACGTAGGTTCGCCCGTGGAAGCCCGTCGATAAAATCAGGATCAATTCAGGATAGACGTGGGAGGTTGTGGAGGCCCTCGGGAGCCCAGTGCCTACGCGGCCATCTTGGTTGCGCGCTAGGCTCCTCCTCCGTTACCGCTCATTGTTGATTAAACTAGATCCCAAGCTTGGAGACAGGGCCTCCTCGGAGGCGAGGCAGTTGCAAATGGGGGCCTCTTCGGAGACCCTTTTGTGAAGGAGTTAGGTTAATTTGTAGCAACATTTACCTCTTTGGATAAAGCCCAATCCCATATCAAAAGGGGTCTTCAACACGCAGGTTTTCCACAGGGCCGGCCGAGGTAGGGACTGCTCGGTCGGCCGTGGCTTCCAACAGAATCCCCAAAGGGGACATGGCTCCGGTTGCAGACAGTATAATTCCAGCGCAAACTACAACAACGCAAACTACAACTTTTACCCAAGATGCCAGCGCTTCAAGGGCGGCAGAGGATTAAAAAACGCCGGTGGTGGCAATCCCAGCTGTAAGTGTTCTGCCAGCGGCCCAGGTCCGCATCGGGGGTCGATCAGCGGCCTTCCAGGACGCTTAGGCAGCTATTACATCAGAGCATGGATCTTACAAACCATTCAGGGTTTTTATATCGAATTTTACAATCACCCTCGGCAGGAGAATTATCCTCGTCCCATCTCCTTCACAGCCCATGAGGCACAGCTGATCGACGAGGAGGTCTCTGCGCTGCTTCGCAAAGGAGTCATTTGCCGATCAGCTTTGCATACCGACAGTTTTCTAAGCAACATATTCTTGGGGGATAAATCCGATGGGGGACGTTGTCCGGTTATCAACCTCAAAGAGTTCAATGGGTGGTTGGTATATCAACACTTCAAGATGGAGGGGATTCACCTCCTCCAGGACGTCCTGTTCCCGTCCAACTGGATGGTGAGGTTGGACTTAAAGGATGCTTACTGAGTAGTACCAATCTATCCCCCTCATTGGCGAATCCTGCAGTTTTGCTGGAGAGACCTGATTTACGAGTTCACCGCCTTTCCATTCGGTCTTTCTTCAGCACCATGGTGTTTTACCAAAGTGCTCCATCCTGCAGTAGAATTCCTCAGGGCCCAGGGCATACGCATGATCGTGTACCTGGATGATATTCTCCTCATGGCAAAGTGTCCCAGGAACTTGTCCAAGCAGCTCCAACAAACGGTGTCCCTTTTGCAGGGTCTGGGGTTTATCGTCAACGAGGACAAATCCGTTCTCAGCCCTTTCCAGAAGGCGTTTTTCCTCTGGTTTGTGGTGGATTCCATCCACTCGTCCTTGAGTCTGGCATTTCAGAAAATAGCCAGGATTCAGCATGAGTTGTGTCACACCATCTCCAAAACTTAAACTTCACTGTGATAAATTGCCTGGTTGGTGGGCCTTCTGTCCTCCTCCATCCAGGCAATTTTACCAGGCCCCTGCATTACCGGGCCCTCCAGCGCCTCAAGGCATACCACCTGCAGAGAGGTTTGTCGTATGATCAGTCGGTAGCTCTCTCTACGGAGGCAAAGGAGGAGATTGTGTGGTGGCTGACCCACATGGAGGCGTGGAACGGTCGGGCGATTTTTGGCTCAGTTCCGGACCTCATCATAGAATCCGACACCAGCAGATCAGACTGGGGCGCCCGCTGTGAGGATTTCTCCACCGGAGGCATTTGGTTATTAGACGAGCAGAACCTCCACTACAACTGCCTGGAGCTCCTGGTAGGTTCCTTTGCGGTTCGTTGTTGGACCAGGAGCAGAGTGCGTTCATGTGTCCTCCTAAAGGTGGACAACATATCCGCGGTTCGATACGTCAATCATTTGGGGGGTCCTCGCTCACGAGCCCTAGCGAACCTGGCAAAGGACTTTTGGGGTTTCTGCTTGGCTCATCACATCTTGGTAACAGCGGAATACCTTCCGGGCCAGGACAATCTGATTGAGGATTGGCACTCAAGAAACCTCCACAATTGGAGTCTATAGAAACTGGATACTCAGGTCTTTCGGTGGTTGGAGAACCTGTGGGGGCCTTTCTCGGTAGACCTCTTTGCGTCACGTCTGGACCACCAAGCCCTGAGATTTTTCAGTTGGAGACCGGAATCAATGGCTTCTGCCACGGATGCATTTCTCCAGGATTGAATCCAAGAGAGGAGCTACGCATTTCCCCCGGCCCAGATTCACCGTCAGGGTGCAGAGGTGGTAATTGTGACCCCATGTTAGAGATCGCAAGTTTGGTTTCAAGTTCTTCAGGAACTTTCTTGGGATTCTCCAATCCTACTCCCCCTGTTTCCTCATCTGCTTCTGAACCCGGACAGAGTTCCTCATCCTCTGGTCACCCAGGGTTTTCTTCTTCTTATGGCATGGCGGCTTTACGGCAACGGTTGTCGCTCCAGGGCCTTTCGAGACTGGCTGAAGCTCTCTTGTCAAAAGCAAAGGCAGATAGCACCACAAAACGTTATTGGTCCGCATGTAATACAGACAATAGAACGCACGCTGCGGCAAAAGGGAATTCACAGGAGTTGGCAGCCACACCATCCGGACCCCACACGACGGTTTCATTTTTATATAAATAACAACAAAAAAGCAAGTCCACAAGGCAACCCACAGTCGGAAACAACAGCATGTGCTCCCCTAGGGGGGGGACCCCACTGGTTCATAGGAATATCGAGGGGGGGGAATAGGTCAGGACGGGGACTAAGTAAACTCATTGCCCAGAACCGGGAAGACAAACAGGCTAAGGAGACGGGGCCGGTGACGGATCAGGCAGTAGCGGCGGGGTACAGATTCCCCCACGGTAAGCGTTCCAGGGGCCCCATACTTTCACCCATGTCCCAGGCTTACCTCTCGCAACATACACCACCTTTTCCCGAAACATACACCAATCCATGTTGTCCTTCCACGCCGAGACAGTCGGCGACCTCTGGGAGCCCCACAGTTGCGCAATGTCACGTTTGGCCACCATATATCCCAGAGTCGCCCACCACGTCTACGGCACTGAGTAGTCGGTTGGCTCCCATACATTCAAAAGACATCTCCTCGCCTCAGGCAACAGCGGCACATGCGTAACTACCTGCAAAACCTCATGTACACCACGCCAGAATCGCACCACCTCCGGGCATTCCCACAGAATATGGAGAAAGGTCCCCAAAGAACCACACCCACGCTTACACAACCCGTCCACAGCATAGCCCATACGCATCAGCCTCGGCTCCGTAACATAGACCCTATGGAGTATCTTGAGCTGGACGAAGCGAAGGCGGGCCGGTATGGCCACCTCTTTCGGGGAGGCCACAGCAGACACCCAGTCCTCGTCATCCAGCTCCAATCCATCCGCCCCCCACGCCTCACGAAGGCCGGTCAGCAGTCCCGAACGGTCATTGATGAGCTTTTTGTAAATTAATGAAATCGTGCCGTCCGGGTCATGCCCATCTAGCACTCTATCCTCCAGAGGGGAGTACTCCGGGATGGAGGCAACGTCCGGAAATACGGAGCACAACGCATGACGGATCTGCATATAACGAAAGTACTCCCTGTCCTGCAGCTGGAATTCTGTCTGCAGCACATCGAACGTTTTGAATCCCCCCCTCGTCCAGAGATCGCCCACCCTGCTGATGCCTATCATGTCCCACTTCTCAAAGCCCTTCGAGGTCCACAGGGAGCCCAGCCGCTCAGATGCGTATAGTGGCGTCGCCCGGGTCAAGCGATCCTTCCACCCCATCGCCACGTTAGCCGTATGCCACACCCGTACCATGACCCTCATGGGGCCCGTCAGCCGCGCGCCATGCGAGCTAGAATAAAGCGCCCGATTATAGTCACCGCCCGGCAGTAACATTTTATCCATCTCAAAGGCCGGGTTTAGGGCAGGCCCGTAAAGGCCGTGATTGATCGCAGCCAGCTGGGAGGCCCAGTAATATCGCTTGATATCTGGGAGGGCAACCCCCCCGTCGTACCACGGGAGCGTCAGCTTCGCCAGGGCGATACGCGGCCTACCCTCCCAGAACAGTCGGCGCTGCAAACTCTCCACCTCGCGAAAGTAGCGCGCCGGGACAACGTCCATTGTATTCTGCAAAGCATACAGGAAACGTGGCAGCGACATCATCTTAAACAATGCCGCCCGGCCGAGCGGCGAGAGCGGCAAGCGCTTCCAACGCGCGACGTCCTCCTTCAGGCGCTGGAGGGGGGGAAGCAAGTTCTGGCTATATCGGGCCCCCGCGTCCAGGGTAATGAAGACACCCAGGTACCTAAATCCCCGCGGGGCGATCTGGATAGGACAACCCCGCGGAAGGATAGGGTCCTCCCCAGAGAGGACATACACACACGATTTAGCCCAGTTGATGACCAGGCCGGAGTTGAGGCCAAAGGAGTGCAATACATCAACCAGTACTATCAGTGATTTACGTGGGTAAGCCAGGTACAGAAGAATATCATCAGCGTAAAGAGATACGCGGTCCTCATACTCGGGCGTCCATCGGAGACCACGAATAGAAGGTTCCCACCGCAGCCACTCCGCCAGGGGCTCCAGGGCAAGCGCGAAGAGGAGCGGTGATAATGGGCAGCCCTGCCGCGTGCCCCTGCCCAGCTCAAACGGAGCCGACACTCTACCGTTCACAACCACCTGCGCCAGCGGTCCCGAGTACAACAATTTCACCCAACCGATGAATCCCGGGCCAAACCCAAACTTCGCCAGTGTCGCCCAAATATATGGCCACTCAAGTGTGTCAAACGCCATAGTGGCGTCCAGGGATGCCAAAATGGCCGGTTCCCGTATAAACGGGACACGCGCGAGCACCCCATGCAAGCGCCGCAGGTTAAGCGCAGTGTTGCGATGAGGGATAAAGCCGGACTGATCCTGGTGAATCAAATCGCACACCACGCCAACCAGCCGATTGGCCAACACCTTGGCGAGAATTTTGGGCTCCGCATTCAGCAGCGAAATAGGCCGGTAGGACGTGACCCGGTCCCGTGGCCTCCCCTCCTTGTGAATGACCACGATAGTAGCCAGACGCTGGTCTAGCGGGAGGGAACCCGCCGAACGGGCCGCGAGGAACATCGCACGGAGATGCGTCGCCAGCGTATCCGGTCGCAGCTTGTACAATTCGATGGGAAGACCATTAGGACCCATGGCCTTGCCGGAAGCGACCGAGCGTATGGCGAGAGCAATTTCTTCAGAGGTTGGGGCGGCGTCCAACGACAGTCTGTCCTCCTCCGAAAGGGAAGGCAGCGCGATATCCCTAAGCATGGCATGGGAATCCTCTTCCGAGCGGGAGGACACCGGGGAATACACCCCACGGAAATATTCTGCAAAGCAATCGACTATTTCTTCCGGTTCCGTGACACACACACCATCCAGTTTCTCAATCAACGGGACAACTCGACTCGCCCTCTCCTTTTTATCCAGCCACGCAATCAATTTCCCAGCCTTATCACCCACATCATACAGTCTCCCCTGTTGCTCTCTACTGAGGCCCCTGGCCGCCTCCGTGACGAGGGCCTTATAGGCCGCCTGCTTGAGTCGGAGGACATGCAATTTGTCATCCGTCACCCCACATTCGAGGTCGCCCTCCAACTCAGTTATTTCAGTTTCAACACGGATCACCTCCTCCCGCTCGCGCCTCCGGGAATGGGAAATAAGGGACAGGGCATCCCCCCGAATCACCGTCTTAAATGCCTCCCATAGCGAGACCGCAGAGGACACCGACCCCACATTATCATCAAAATATCGCTTAACGGACTTAACCAACTCTGCGCGAATGGTGGGGTCACGCAGGTACCAGGGATTAATCGGGGCCACCCTACCCTCTCCCCTCGGGAGAATATCGAAGTGCAATAAAAGCGGGGAGTGGTCTGAAATACCCCGCGCCAAATGGCGCACCTCCCCGATCCTCCCCACATGCGCCGCCGGCACCAGGACATAGTCTAGTCTTGATAGACTGCCATGGGCCCCGGAATGAAAAGTGTACTGTTTCTGCGTAGGATGTTTCAAATGCCAACAATCCACCAGCCCCAAGGCATCCAATAGGCCAGACAACCACGCTTGGGCACGGGGGAGATCCCTAGGGGGGTGACGGTCCTCAATTCCAGAAACCACAGCGTTAAAATCCCCCCCAACGACCAGAATCCCCTCCGGAAGGCCAAGGAGGAGGCGCCCCAGATCCGCAAAGGTGGTCGTCTGCAACCCTGGCGGGACATAGACAGAAACAAAAATAATCACTCTGCCCTCCAGTCTACCCACCAGAACCGTGTAACGTCTGTGAGAAGTTGGCCTGATATGTAGTGCTCACTATTCTAGTGATCACTGTGTATCATTCCAAACGACCCTTATTGATGATTGGTTGTAAGTCAACCTTATAGACCAGCTATCCTAGTAGCGTGGATACGAGCAGTCTTAGGCTAAACTCTAGAGGGCGTGTTAAGCCAGCTGTTTACCATCACATATACCCCTTGAACACCAAGTGAAAGGACACCACACAAGTTGTTATGAAAATAAAAGGATATTTATTTATAACAAGACTACCCTGGCTCTTTATGAGTCAGGGAGCTAAGCACACTACAAAACTCTTAGGAAAATACTTCAGTTGCACAATTTACACAAATGCCCGAGGGGCGCGAGAAACCATCTACACTAACAGTGAAATGCGAATGGTTAGAGTCTGGAGGTACTGATTCCGGAGTGTTCCGATCAGTGGGACTAAACGAAAAAGGAACTGGACACTTGTAGAGCGAACCTGCAATGGAGCACCGAGATGCTCGAGTTACCTAGCCCGGAGGCTGCGGCTGCGTGAAGTTCGGCAAGATGTCGGGAGTCCTCGTGTAGTCTCAGGAGCCTGAAAGAAGAAGTTGCTGGCAGGCGACCAGTGACGATGTTCAGAGCGATCCAAGCCTGGATCGGTGATGAAGGAAACCTGAAAGCAGAGGGGACTCAGTTCTCAACCGCTAGCCAGCGATCGTGTGGGTACCAGGGGGGTACCGGCTGAAGTCACCTCGACCAGGTGAGTGGGTGACGTCGGACTCGGCTGTTCCTCGGACCAGGAGGCGCGGCGGCGACCAGGATGGAGGGCGAGCTGTCCCACGAAGGTGTCTGCTGTCGATGATGCTGGGCCCAGGAAGGGGCAGCGGATCTTGGCAGTGGCAACCCAAGCGGGGGAGTCAAGATGGCGTCGGGAGTGGACCAGGAGGGTCCGTGGTACTCCTCTGTTGAAGGGGAGCAAGAGCCAGTCTGGAGCAACCAGACCGGTGATGCAAATAATCTTGGAGCGTCGTGAAGAGGGCCACAAGCCGGTCGGCAAGTGGTCGGACAACGCTGGGAACAGCAAGAAGCGGAAGGGCCCCCACGCAGATCTCGTGGATGCTGGGGAGACAGACTTCGATGCTGGAGCTGCTCAGGGTTTAGGGCTTCTCAAACCCTAGGTGCACTCACTCGAGGGTCCCTCGGTGGGCGTGCTAGATAAGCATCGTGCAGGTTCTGAAGATAGCCGGTCCCGCAGGTCTCGTCACACCTACGACTCTCAGCTGGGCTGATGAGGTAGGTAAAAGGTCAGAGATGGCAGGGAACGCGGGTCTCGTCGAGCTGGGCAGTCTTGATCCGTAGGAGACGTACAGCAAACCGCAAGCGCTTAGGTGGTGCCTGCTGGTGCAGGGTGGCTACTCCTTAGCCACAAGGGAGAGTCTTCAGAAATAGTCAAGAGTTCCTTTCGTGGAAAGTGGTTCGTGATTCGGAGTTATCCGATTATCTGATTATCCAATTTGGGAAGGGGACTCGCTCCTACCTTTATTCTAAGAAAAGGGGCTGGCCCGTGACTAGGTTCTACCTATGGGTGGAGCCAGGAGGGGGGTGGTTACACCCCTATCCTTTGTCCGGCTTCGCGCCAGCTCAGGGGCTGGTGTGCCCCCGAAACTGGTTTGAGCCGGGCTATGCACAGTGAGCACCGGGGTGCCACTTGCAATCACCTTCCTTTCAGCCCTGCCTACCTGGGATACACAAACCCTGTCTGGGATGGTGCTAACACCGCCCTCGACAGGAAACCCTTTGTCCAAGCTCCCCTTGCTGGAAGGTCCCCCAGCAGCAGGAGGTCAGACTTGTGTCTGGTGGCAGCATCCATTTTGTGATGCTGAGGCTTGAGTCAACTTTAACCGGGGTTCAAGGTTACTTCCATGTCGTGTCCCTCTAAAAGGGGGGAATGCTAACCCCGTCGCCAGGACTGGCGAGGGGTTCGTATTCCCATTCGTATGACACCTTACTCGACATGTGTAGGTGATGTGATGCCAAAGTTAGCAAATAACCGCAAGGATTATAATGCATTAAAAGTAGTTGGCCCGCGTCACCATGGAACGGCTATTAGGACTTGGTTCCGCAAGCCGTCGACGGGCTCAGCTCGCGCCAGAGCACCGTCCCACATGATTCCCTGCACTCTGCCTTCAGGATTGATAAGGCCTGCTATAGGAGTGACTGATAGGAATCCATGTGTCCATTTTAGGGTTTAGGTGTAGGAATACTACACCTACAGCAACGGGTGATTACACCACGTGGCCCCAGCTGTCGTGCAGCCAGTTGTGTCAGATTTGGGCGGCCATTCCAGGGGTGGCATAATACATGCTTCAGCCCCTGGTAGGCCCTCGGTACACCGATGCCCTGGATACCTGTGGTATGCTGAGACAGGGACTGACAAGGCGGCCCAGTTCCAATTAGTGGATGCACCTAATGTACATGTGTGTTAATTTCGAGAGAGAACAGCTAGGCTGTGGGTCTGATTGGCAGGCCCACAGCCGGAGAAAGTCGTAAACCAATGAAGCAAAAGCAAAAAAATCTGGGTGATCATAGGATTGCAGACCCTACTCTCCTACATGACCCCCCCCCAAACTTTGGGACAATAAGCTAACCTTGACCAGGTGAGTCTTCTTGCTCTAAGTGGAAATACCTGGAGAGCCCATCTGCATTGCCATGATCAGTGCCAGGTCTATGCTCCACTGTGAAGTCCATCCCCTGTAGGGAAATGGACCACCTAAGTAGTTTGGGGTTTTCACCCTTCATTTGATTTAGCCACAAGAGGGGCTTATGGTCGGTCTGAATCTTGAAGTGAGTGCCAAACAAGTATGGCCTCAACTTCTTCAGGGCCCAAACCACAGCAAAGGCCTCCCTCTCAATAGCTGACCAATTCTTCTCTCTGGGGGTCAGCCTCCTGCTAATAAAAGCTATGGGCTGGTCATGACCATCAAAATTCAGTTGCGATAGAACAGCTCCCACACCCAGCTCCGAAGCGTCTGTTTGGACAATGAATGGTTTGGAGTAGTCTGGACTCTTTAGGATAGGTGCTGTGCACATGGCCTGCTTTAGGTCATCGAATGCCTTCTGACAGCTTGCTGTCCACTGAACTTTTTTTGGCATCTTTTTACTTGTCAGGTCGTTTAGCGGGGTCACAATGGATCCATAATTTCTGACGAATTTCCGGTAATAACCAGTCAGGCCCAAGAAAGCTCGAACCTGAGTCTGGGTGGTTGGAGGAGCCCAGTCCTGGATGGCCTGTATTTTGCTCTCCAATGGTTGAACCTGGCCTCCACCTACAAGGTGGCCCAGGTATACAACCTGTGTCTGCCCTATCTGGCACTTGGTGGCCTTGATAGTGAGGCCTGCCTTCTGCAGGGCCTCTAACACTTTCCTCAGGTGGACCAGGTGATCCTCCCAGGTGGAGCTAAAGACAGCGATATCGTCCAGATACGCCGCACAGAAGTCGTCCAACCCAGTGAGAACTCGATTCACCAGCCTTTGGAAGGTGGCAGGTGCATTTTTCAAACCAAAGGGCATTACCACGAACTGATAATGCCCACCCGGGGTAGAAAATGCTGTTTTGGGCTTGGCCTCCTCAGCTAACCTGATTTGCCAATACCCAGCTGTCAGGTCAAACGTACTTAAGTAGTTGGCCGAGGCCAACCGGTCGATAAGTTCGTCTGCTCTTGGTATTGGGTGGGCGTCAGTCTTAGTGACCGCATTGAGACCTCTGTAGTCCACGCAAAACCTCATCTCTTTCTTACCGCCCTGGGTGTGAGGTTTCGGCACGAGCACTACGGGACTAGCCCAGGGGCTGTCCGAGGGTTCAATGACTCCCAGCTCCAACATTTTCTGCACCTCTGTCTTGATGCAGTCTCTGACATGATCAGGTTGCCGATAGATTTTACTCTTTACGGGCAGACTGTCCCCAGTGTCGACCTCATGGGTACACCACTTGGTCTGACTGGGTGTCAGAGAGAACATATGTCGAAAGGATTGAAGAACCTGTTTACAATCCTCTTGTTGATGTCCAGAGAGGCTGCCACAAAAGACAACACCATCTACTGATCCATCGTCAGGGTTCTGAGAGAGCAGGTCTGGGAGAGGGTCACTCTCCTCCTCCTGTCCCTCATCTGTGGCCATGAGCAAGCCCATGCCCTCCCTGTCGACATATGCCTTGAGCCTGTTTACATGGAGCACCCTGTGGGGGCTCCGGGGAGTTCCCAGGTCTACCAAGTAGGTGACCTCTCCCTTTTGCTCAATGATCGTGTGGGGCCCAGACCATTTGTCTTTGAGTGCTGCTGGGGCCACTGGCTCCAGCACCCACACCTTCTGTCCAGGCTGGTACACAGTCAGGACAGCCTTTTGGTCGTGCCAAGCTTTCTGTAATTCTTGGCTCGCCTCCAGGTTTTTAGACGCCTTTTCCATGTACTCCGCCATCCGCGAGCGGAGACCGAGCACATAGTCCACAATGTTTGATGCCGGCTTTCTGAGAGGTCTCTCCCATCCTTCCTTTACCAAACAAAGGGGTCCCCTTACAGGATGTCCGAACAGAAGCTCAAAAGGGCTGTAGCCAACCCCCTTCTGCGGGACCTCTCTGTAGGCGAACAAGAGGCAGGGTATCAGGACATCCCATCTCCGCCGAAGCTTTTCAGGTAGTCCGTGAATCATCCCTTTTAGGGTCCTGTTGAATCTCTCAACAAGCCCATTGCATTGTGGGTGATAGGGTGTGGTGAACTTGTAGTTGACACCACATTCCTTCCACATAGCAGTCAGATATCCCGACATGAAGTTTGCACCTCTGTCTGAGACGACCTCCTTAGGGAAGCCCACTCTGGAGAACACTCCCAGTAGGGCCCGTGCCACCACAGGTGCTGTAGTGGTCCTAAGGGGAATAGCTTCAGGATACCTGGTGGCGTGGTCCACCACCACCAGTATAAACTTGTGCCCTGATGCTGTCTGGGGTTCCATTGGTCCGACAATGTCGATCCCCACTCGTTCAAAGGGTACCCCCACCACTGGTAGTGGTATGAGGGGGGCCTTTGTCGTGCCACCTGACTTACCACTGGCTGGGCAAGTGACACAGGAGCGGCAAAACTCCTTCGTATCTTCGGACATGTGGGGCCAGTGAAAGTGTGGAACAATTCTGTCCCAAGTCTTATTCTGGCCTAAGTGACCTGCAAGGGGAATCTCGTGGGCCAAGGTGAGAAGGAAACCTCTCAGAGACAAGGGGATGACCAGCCTCCTGGTCGCACCAGGTTTGGGGTCTCTTGCCTCGGAGTACAGGAGTCCATCGTCCCAGTACACTGTGTGGGTACCTGTGGCGTTCCCGGCAGCCTCAGCAGCGGCCTGCTGTCTGAGGGGTTCAAGTGAGGGGCAGTCTAACTGTGCCTTCCCCAGGTCTTCCCTGGAGGGTCCCCCTGAGCCTAGAAACTCAACCTGACCAGGTTCAAGCTCTTGCGGCTCAGTTTCCCTCAGTTCTTTAAGGTCAGCCTCCTCGGAGACTTGATCCACGACCTGGGGCAAGGGGGAAGGCGAAGCCTTACCCTTACTGCTCCTTTTCTTGGAAGGTGTCTGGTCCGTTCTTCCAGGATCCAGCACCTGTTCAGTGGGGCATCTTTTGGCCTGTGACCTGGTCACAGCAAGGACATGTGCTGGCAAGCCTAACATCTCCATGTGAGTCCTCTGCTCCACTTCTGACCATTGTGACGTTTCCAAATCATTGCCCAACAGACATTCTACGGGGAGGTCTGAACTAACTACAACCTTTTTCGGGCCACTTACCCCTCCCCAGGAGAAATCAACAACTGCCATACTGTGATTGGTAGTGACGTTGCTGGCATTGGTCACTAGGTAACTGGTACCTAGCATGATCTGTCCAGGGTCCACGAAGTTAGGCGTCACCATGGTGACACTGGCACACGTGTCCCTGTAGGCCTGAGCCACTCTTCCATTTATCAAAGGTGTCTGTCTGTATTTGCCCAAAGTATTGGGACTGGCATCAGGGGACATATCCATATCCCCTGTACAGACAAGGACGGCCTGAGTGAGCGTGCCGACTAAGTCGTCACTCCCCTCGGTTCCCAAGGTTAACCCAACTAATGCCTTGGGAGGCGCACTACCACTGCTGACTGTACTAGGGGGCGCAGGTGCCTTAGGGGCTGCAGTGGCAGGAGTTTGCCCTCCTTTCTTGGTGCACTCACTAAACCAGTGAGTCTTACTTTTACAGTATTGGCACCACCTTTTTGACTGGCCTTCTTGAGTCTTCTTCTTCTGTGAAGCCTGACCCCCACCCTCTTTGGTTTGTTGGGGACCTGTCGAAGACTTCTGGTCATTTTGTCCGTTCTTGTTACCCTTTTGGTCTGCTTTCTTCTGACCACCCTGGTTCTGATTCTGGTTCTGCTTGACCCTTGTTCTGACCCATCTGTCTGCCTTCTTTCCCAATTCTTGGGGAGAGGTCAGATCCGAGTCGACAAGGTGCTGATGCAACAATTGGTTCTGACAGTTGTTTAAAATCTGTTCTCACATGATAAGATTGTACAATCCTGTGTAATCAGTAACCTTGCTACCCAGCAACCAGCCTTCCAAAGCCTTAGTGGCACAATCGACAAAGTCAGCCCAATCCTGAGACTGAATTTTCTGGGTGTCCCGGAACAGCACCCGGTACTGTTCCGTGGTTAAGCCGAACCCATCAATCAGTGTGTTCTTCAGGACTTGGTAGTTGTTAGCATCCTCAGCTCTTGTAGTGAGGAGCTTGTCCCTTCCTTTACCTTCAAAGGAAAGCCACAGTATAGCTGCCCACTGACTTGGGGGGACGCACTGGACAGTGCAGGCCCTCTCCAAGGCAGTTATCCACTTGTGGATGTCATCCCCTTGTTTAAAGGGGGGCACTATTTTACTCAGGTGTCTAGTGTCTATACCCCTGCCTTTCTCTCTATTGAGAATGCTGCCACCAGTGGGATCTAACCCACTTAATTTCTGCTCTCGGGCCAAGGCAAGTCTTTCTTTGGCGAGGGCAAGTTCTTCCCGCTCGATCCTCAGATTGACCTCCCGCATCTTCGCTTCATGCTCCCTCCTCTGAGGGGAAGTCATTCCTCTCTGAGAAGATGCCTGAGAGACATGTGTATGAACCGATCTGCCAGAGCCTCTGGAGAGAGACCTAGCTCGTCCGTTCCCAAGGTTAAGCCTGCTTGAGCGTGGGCCCGGGGCTCCCCCAGTTCCATTCTCATGCCTGCTTAAGTTGGTCCTTGTAAGCCTGCCGACTACCACTGGACCTTTGTCTGCCTCGTCTCCCGATAACTCGTCCTCGTCCTCCTCCTCTGTGTGGAGGTCGAGGTCTGGGTCACCGAGGGTTCCCTCTAAGGGAGGCATGTTCCCACCTGCACTGGGGGGACCTGGGTTAGAGGACCTCCTAGCATCGTACGCCTCTAAGAGACCTATCAGTATTGCGATGGTAGGGTTAGAACCCTGGTTTAGCTTCCTGGAGGCACACAGTTGTCTCATCTCCTTGAAGCTAAGAGTTGCATATCGTGACACGACCTGTGGAGGGTCACTGACCACTAAGGGAGTCCCTGCAGACTCTCCGTGGACCGACATGCTTTTCTAGTGAGGTGTAAGTGTTGCACCTACCTACACTATGGGTTTACCTACTGATCCCTTGCTAAGAGCTGTAGTCAGGGTGTGCTAAGCCCTGTTACACTACAACAGCCGATTCAGAAGAACTCGGAGTATTCTAAGTTAAGTTATATGTACCTGGGTACTTATGTGATCTTTCACTGCGATATTCTTAGGATACGTGTGTGGTAAAACAACAGCAAGCTCAAATCCCAACCGCTGCCACCAATGTGAGAAGTTGGCCTGATATATGTAGTGCTCACTATTCTAGTGATCACTGTGTATCATTCCAAACGACCCTTATTGATGATTGGTTGTAAGTCAACCTTATAGACCAGCTATCCTAGTAGCGTGGATACGAGCAGTCTTAGGCTAAACTCTAGAGGGCGTGTTAAGCCAGCTGTTTACCATCACATATACCCCTTGAACACCAAGTGAAAGGACACCACACAAGTTGTTATGAAAATAAAAGGATATTTATTTATAACAAGACTACCCTGGCTCTTTATGAGTCAGGGAGCTAAGCACACTACAAAACTCTTAGGAAAATACTTCAGTTGCACAATTTACACAAATGCCCGAGGGGCGCGAGAAACCATCTACACTAACAGTGAAATGCGAATGGTTAGAGTCTGGAGGTACTGATTCCGGAGTGTTCCGATCAGTGGGACTAAACGAAAAAGGAACTGGACACTTGTAGAGCGAACCTGCAATGGAGCACCGAGATGCTCGAGTTACCTAGCCCGGAGGCTGCGGCTGCGTGAAGTTCGGCAAGATGTCGGGAGTCCTCGTGTAGTCTCAGGAGCCTGAAAGAAGAAGTTGCTGGCAGGCGACCAGTGACGATGTTCAGAGCGATCCAAGCCTGGATCGGTGATGAAGGAAACCTGAAAGCAGAGGGGACTCAGTTCTCAACCGCTAGCCAGCGATCGTGTGGGTACCAGGGGGGTACCGGCTGAAGTCACCTCGACCAGGTGAGTGGGTGACGTCGGACTCGGCTGTTCCTCGGACCAGGAGGCGCGGCGGCGACCAGGATGGAGGGCGAGCTGTCCCACGAAGGTGTCTGCTGTCGATGATGCTGGGCCCAGGAAGGGGCAGCGGATCTTGGCAGTGGCAACCCAAGCGGGGGAGTCAAGATGGCGTCGGGAGTGGACCAGGAGGGTCCGTGGTACTCCTCTGTTGAAGGGGAGCAAGAGCCAGTCTGGAGCAACCAGACCGGTGATGCAAATAATCTTGGAGCGTCGTGAAGAGGGCCACAAGCCGGTCGGCAAGTGGTCGGACAACGCTGGGAACAGCAAGAAGCGGAAGGGCCCCCACGCAGATCTCGTGGATGCTGGGGAGACAGACTTCGATGCTGGAGCTGCTCAGGGTTTAGGGCTTCTCAAACCCTAGGTGCACTCACTCGAGGGTCCCTCGGTGGGCGTGCTAGATAAGCATCGTGCAGGTTCTGAAGATAGCCGGTCCCGCAGGTCTCGTCACACCTACGACTCTCAGCTGGGCTGATGAGGTAGGTAAAAGGTCAGAGATGGCAGGGAACGCGGGTCTCGTCGAGCTGGGCAGTCTTGATCCGTAGGAGACGTACAGCAAACCGCAAGCGCTTAGGTGGTGCCTGCTGGTGCAGGGTGGCTACTCCTTAGCCACAAGGGAGAGTCTTCAGAAATAGTCAAGAGTTCCTTTCGTGGAAAGTGGTTCGTGATTCGGAGTTATCCGATTATCTGATTATCCAATTTGGGAAGGGGACTCGCTCCTACCTTTATTCTAAGAAAAGGGGCTGGCCCGTGACTAGGTTCTACCTATGGGTGGAGCCAGGAGGGGGGTGGTTACACCCCTATCCTTTGTCCGGCTTCGCGCCAGCTCAGGGGCTGGTGTGCCCCCGAAACTGGTTTGAGCCGGGCTATGCACAGTGAGCACCGGGGTGCCACTTGCAATCACCTTCCTTTCAGCCCTGCCTACCTGGGATACACAAACCCTGTCTGGGATGGTGCTAACACCGCCCTCGACAGGAAACCCTTTGTCCAAGCTCCCCTTGCTGGAAGGTCCCCCAGCAGCAGGAGGTCAGACTTGTGTCTGGTGGCAGCATCCATTTTGTGATGCTGAGGCTTGAGTCAACTTTAACCGGGGTTCAAGGTTACTTCCATGTCGTGTCCCTCTAAAAGGGGGGAATGCTAACCCCGTCGCCAGGACTGGCGAGGTGTTCGTATTCCCATTCGTATGACACCTTACTCGACATGTGTAGGTGATGTGATGCCAAAGTTAGCAAATAACCGCAAGGATTATAATGCATTAAAAGTAGTTGGCCCGCGTCACCATGGAACGGCTATTAGGACTTGGTTCCGCAAGCCGTCGACGGGCTCAGCTCGCGCCAGAGCACCGTCCCACATGATTCCCTGCACTCTGCCTTCAGGATTGATAAGGCCTGCTATAGGAGTGACTGATAGGAATCCATGTGTCCATTTTAGGGTTTAGGTGTAGGAATACTACACCTACAGCAACGGGTGATTACACCACGTGGCCCCAGCTGTCGTGCAGCCAGTTGTGTCAGATTTGGGCGGCCATTCCAGGGGTGGCATAATACATGCTTCAGCCCCTGGTAGGCCCTGGGTACACCGATGCCCTGGATACCTGTGGTATGCTGAGACAGGGACTGACAAGGCGGCCCAGTTCCAATTAGTGGATGCACCTAATGTACATGTGTGTTAATTTCGAGAGAGAACAGCTAGGCTGTGGGTCTGATTGGCAGGCCCACAGCCGGAGAAAGTCGTAAACCAATGAAGCAAAAGCAAAAAAATCTGGGTGATCATAGGATTGCAGACCCTACTCTCCTACAACGTCCCCTGTCATCATGGAGTACCTCATCAACTTCCAACGGGAGCGAGGTCTTGGCCATGATGCCCACACCCCTTGAACCCGACGTGAAGCCCGAATGGGCCAGAAGGCAGTAGCCCCGCCGGTTCATAGCACGAAAGGAGTTGCCAATGAGGTGCGTCTCCTGCAGAAAAACTATGTCAGGTGAAATTCGTTTCAGGAACTGCAGGACCACACCTCGTTTTATCCTGTCCCCCAGTCCATTAACGTTCCAGGACAAAAGACTCAGTCCCCTACCCCCCATCATAAACGAAAGCAATCACTCGTCCCCCCGAGAGCACTTTGAGAATAGCACGACAATACTTTTGCCTTGTGGTACAAATGAACAACACCCCCCCCCAACCCAACCGCCCCAACAAAACTCCCCCCTCCCTGCACCCCTGCATGAGCCCAAACAGCCCCCCCAACTTGCAGTGTGCCTGTCGCCCCTATACAGTTGAAACTAGGTAAACCCCCTAGAGGAGGAAAGAGTACCCCTTCGAGACCCCGCACCACCTACAAAGGAGGGAGAACGAGTACAAAAAACGAGAGACCCTAAGCTTGGCCGAAAGCGGCAGCATCTTCGTCCAGAGTGAGTCCCAGTATCAGCACCTCAGTCCCGGTCCAGTGGGCCTTCTCCTCCCGCAGCCCCCCCCCCGCCATCCCGATCCCGACCCCCAGACAAAGTGTCCAGCCAGTCCCCGGCCGCTTCAGGACGGTCAAAAAAGTGAGTGCGACCATCCACCTCCACCCGCAGCCTGGCCGGGAAGAGCATGGCGTATTTTAAGTTCATGTCCCGAAGCCGCCGCTTGACGCCCAAGAAGCTCAGTCTCTGCTTCTGGACCGCTTGGGTGAAGTCAGGATAAAAGTTCACCTCCTTGTTCTCCAACTTAATCGGCCCTTGCAGTCTGGAGGCTTGCAGAATTGCATCCCTGTCCCGAAAATTAAAGATACGGGCAATAAGAGGCCGCGGAGGGGCTCCGACCTTCGGCCTTCCCCCGGGAACTCTATGAGCCCTCTCCACCGCAAAAAATTTACTCAGTCCCCGAGGCTGGAGATGGGCAGTGATCAGGTCCTCCACAAAAAGATCCGCCGCCGACTCCTCCCGTCCCTCAGGTACTCCGATGATGCGGATATTATTCCTCCGGGCCCGGCTCTCGGAATCCTCCAGGCGCCGATCCATGAGCGCACTCGCCTGACGAAGCCGGTGTACCTCCGTCTGAAGGGCCGCCACCTCAGTCGTGAGGCCCGACGCGGTGTGGGCCAAAGAATCGACCCGGTCGTTGGTCTTCGAGAGATCAGCTCTCACCAGGTTGACATCAACGAGGACCGCGTCGATTTTATACACTAACGTGTCAAACCGCTGGCCCACCGAGGCCTTCATCTCAGCAATGGCGCCCATGACGTCTTGCAGAGTCAGATCTGTGGGCAAATCCGGGGCATCCGGAGGGCACTCAGAGGACTTGTGCGGTCCACCGGGAGATCCCTTCGGGAGGGTGTAGCGGTCCATGATGTTGGCCTGATGTGCGGCGCCACGCCGGGTCGACTTGGCCTTCAACCGATCTCCATCTTGTTTAGTGGCCATGGTCGCAGGTCTCACACCCTCACCAGCCACGCAGTAAAAAGCGAGCAATCAAGGCCACGAGCTCCGGGGGGCCACCCCAGGACGGCGGAGCGGGCCACAGCAGGCAGGCAGGCAGGGTCTCCCAGCGAGGCCACCCCAACACCAAGAGCGCCGCGATCCCACTTGCAAAGACAGCAAGGGGGCGCGAAAGTGAAAGTGAAAGTGCGGGGTACGCGACTCGCCAGGCCCAGCCCGCCGTTGTTGTTCACTTTGCCACCGGGTCGCCCCCAAACGCGAATCCGGGGTCAGGAGAGAAGTAGGCCGCAAACTTCAATCGGTGCTCACTTCGGCACCCGAGGTCCGATTCAAAAACGGGAAACGGGTACCACCTCGGCTCAGGCTCACCGACACAGTTCCCTCAACTGATGCAGGATGAAGTCAGGATAAACGTAGGAGGTTGCGGAGGTCCTCGGGAGCCTCGCACCTACGCGGCCATCTTGGTTGCGCGCTAGGCTCCTCCTCTTAAATGGTGTCTTTGAAGGGATTTGGATCCTGTGGTCGCGGGTTTTGTTCCAATCCTGAACTTTCTGGCGGACTTGGTAACAGAAGGTTTGGCATATCGCTCAATCAATGCGATAAGGTCGGCAGTTTCAGCAGGTCACAGCTCAATAGACGGGGCTCCAGTGGAGGAACACCCGTTCGTCTGCAGGCTTCTGTGTGGTATCCGTCATTCCTTGTCCCGGAACCACACTATTCGGCCCTATGGGACATCAATTTAGTCTTGAACCTTTTTCTGTCTTGGCAACTGAATAGGGACCTTTCTTTAAAAGAAATCTCGTCCAAGCTGGCAATGCTTTTATGTTTAGTCTCCTGCAGGAGAGTTTCTGATGTCCGTGCATTGGATATCTCAGCGAGAGTTTTTTCGCCAGACCGGGTAGTGTTCACGGTGGGACGACGCACTAAGTCTCATACCCGGACGTTCTCGTACCCGGCTTTTCCAGATGTCCCAAAAATTATGTGTTGTGAGCTGCCTCAAGGCATATGAAGAAATAACTCAGGAACTCCGCCCTCCTTGCGAGCGTCAACTTCTTATCGCTCTGAGAAAAACGCACAAGGCTGTCTCTTCCCCCACTATAGACAGGTGGGTGAGTTGGGTCATGCAGGAAGCAGGTATTGACACAAAGCAATTTGGGGCCAACCACTCAGCCAGGGGTGCGGTGGCTTCCAAGGCTTTTTCTCTAGGGGCTCGTCTAGAGGACTTGATGCTTGCTTGGTCCTCGGACTCGACCTTTAAAAGGTTTTACTTGAAACCTGTAATAGAGGTCGCTCAGTTTGTGGTAAGTAAGCTTTAAACTAGCATAATCTGAGCCTCCGGTCCTGACATAGAATATAAATTTGCCTAGCACCGTAAAGGTAAGTTTCAATTCTATTAAGGACACGGAGGCGAGGATTATCCCACCCGTGACGCGGTCTCGTGCGAACCCACTCGTAAGATGGTTATTACCTATTCATGTTTATAAGATTTCCAGTCTTAGTTGGGAAATGTATTTGATACGGTTGGTTTTACTCGTATGCAATCGTTGAAGCCTTGTAGTTTTGGATTGGTTTTTCTTGAAACCCTTACGCTGTCTCTGCTCTTCTAGGAAATGCCGGTTCAAAACAGGACCAGTGATGGATTAGCATGACTTGCACGAAGAAAGAGGAGGGACAGACAGAGTGAAAGGACTATGTATTGGTTATGGACACTATGGAAGGACTATGTTGTTGGACACCTCCCTTGGTGTTATGGGAGTTGATGTTTTCTTTGTTCAAGTGTTACTTTTAATGCATTCAAAGATTTGTATAAATAGGTCTTTCTGGCTGCTATGAGATTTATATGTTAATAAAGTGGACAAAGACTAAAGCATAATCCTCGCCTCTGTGTCCTTAATAGAATTGAAACTTACCTTTACGGTGCAAGGCAAATTTCTATTCTAGGCTGGAATTATATTTTTATCCTATTAAGTCCAGCCATATTGCCAGAGTCAAGAAGTAGAATTTTTGGCTGCATCACTATTTCCTTTGTGCATTGACTAGAACCTTTCATGCTAAGGACGGATATTTATATCTGATAATAGCCTTGGCAGATAGTGGTCCAGTGAGCTTGTTTTACCACTATTCCCTTTGAAACCGGTTTCTGAGGATGTTGGTTGGCAGGATCTTGTCGAATCTGCCTCCGGTGAACTTGTATATCAGATGTTACTAGTGTCAAGTTGTCCATTTTGCCTTCTGCAGCCATCAAAAGGTTGGCTGGGCCACACCCTTAATTTAACCACACAAGGACACTCGATGTTAGGGGGTGGGGATAGCTTTTGATGCTTCTAAATGTTTATACACCAGTTTGCAATATCACCCCAATGAAAGGACACTTGGATGACAATCTCATGATTATGTTAGATGTGAACATGTGATTCTTATTGGTAGCTGTAATGTTGGCGCAACGGACCAAACCATTGCCCGAGGGTCCGTGCGCGTGTGTTAGGGTAAAGCCCCCAATAGCGTGGCCAGAGTTGGGTGAGCCCGACGTCCCCTCGGACGGCACGCACGAACACTAATAAAAAGCCCAGGGCGCTGGGCGTGGCAGGCATTGCACTGACCACCACCATTACACCTGTGTGCAGCAGTGATTACTTTATAGGCCCTAGGCCCGACATTACACTGGCGACGAGGTGGTCTCGCCACCCCATCGCGCGATATCGAACCCACGCTCTTGCCCAAGGAGCGGTTCGTGCCACCTGCTGTTGGTCCGGCCCCCGCGCTGCCTCTGGCCCCCTGGATGCCCTGCGAGGTCCCCCACTGGCCTCACCTGTTTGCCTGTGCTCCCAGCGGCTTCCCCGGGCACCGAAGACTGCATCCCCCCCCCTCCGGCTGCCTGCCTCTTCTGCGGAGCCTGCGCGCGCGGAACGCTGGGACCCACCTGCTGGCTCTCACGCATCTCGCGTGCAACACGTGACCCGGCCCTGCCGTTCCTCACGCATCTCGCGTGAGGTCCGTTTTTGCTGTGAAGGACGTCCCTGGTCGACCCTGCATCCTCCCCGGCGGCCCCTGGCCCTCAGCTCGACCTGCCTGCCTGCGGACGATGCCAGGGAGAGTGGTGTGCCCTCGTGACGTGAGTCGGTGACGCCCCCGGCTGCCGCCCTCGGCGAACATGGCCAACGTGCCTCCCCTGGAGCCCTTCGAAGTCACTGGCACCCCGACGTCTCAAGCCGCACGATGGAAGAAATAGGTAGAACGTTTGGAGAATTACTTCGTGGCGGCGGAAGTCGCGGTTGTGCGGAGGCGTGCCATGCTGCTACACCTGGGTGGTGAGGCGATCCATGACATTTCTAAAGACGTGGTGGAGGGTGGGCCGCCCATGACTTACGCCACGCTACGTGACGCCATCACGGCATACTTTGAACCGTTCGCAAGCGCGGACTATGAACGATTCCTGCTCCGCCAGGCCCGCCAACTCCCAGAAGAGTCGGTAGACGTCTTCTACGCCAGGTTGAAAAAACTAGCCAGCACGTGCACGCTCCCCGATGCGGACGACGAGATCCGCGCACAGTTCATCCAAGGCTGCGCGTCGTCCAAACTCCGTGAAAGGGTACTGGAGGCGGACAACATGCACATGCGCGACATCCTCACGCTAGGGCGCTCGAAGGAACTGTCCAAGGCCAGAGCCGCGCACATGGAGCCGACGCCGGCGGTCGCAATCAAAACGGAACCGGTGTGCGCCATCAAAACGGAGGTAGCCGACACTCGCACGAAGCATCCCCAGCGGAGAAGCCTGAGACCTGTCCAGCCGTCTCCCAGCCGAGCCTGTGTGTGGTGTGGAGGAGCGGCACCACATAAAGGAGCTTGCCCGGCCCAAGGCAAAATCTGCAGCGCATGTGGCAAAGCCAACCATTTTGCCAGTGTATGCCTGTCCACGTCAAGAAAGAAGCAAGGAGGCCCGCCTGGGAGGGTAAGACAGCTGGCACCCCTACCCAGCACCTCCACTAACAGCGACATGGATGACGACGACGAGGCGGATGTAGCCTCGGTGCATGTCGTGCGGATGCTCAACACCCTGACAGCGACGCCGTCGGCCGGACCCATGTGCACAATCACGGTACAGGACCAGGCCGTAACCGCTCTGATCGACACCGGTGCATCAATCAACCTGATGGCGGCCAGTGTGTACCGGACGCTGAGGAGCGCACCACCACTCCATCCAACGAGGGTGCAAGTGTACGCCTACGGCACCCATCGCCCCCTACGCCTGTGCGGGGCTTTCAGGACAGACCTGTCCCACGACACCACTCGGCTGCCAACCAAAATATATGTGTCGCAGGAAGGAACGGGATTCCTGTTGGGGTGCCGAACAGCCCAAGACCTGGGCCTGATCCACTTTGCACTCACCGTCCAAACCCGCAACCTAGACCATCTGGTGCAGGAGCATGCGGCCCTGTTTGAAGGGATCGGGTGCCTCAAAGGACCCGCCATACACCTCCACATCGACAGGACAGTCGCCCCGGTAGCCCTCCGGCACCGACGCATCGCGTTCCACCTACGACCCAAAGTGGAAGCAGAACTACGGACACTTGAGCAAGCAGGAATTATCGAACGGGTGAGCGGACCCACCCCATGGGTGTCACCCATCGTGGTGGCGAAGAAGCCGAAACAGCCGGATGCAGTGCGGATCTGCGTGGACATGCGCATCCCCAACCTGGCCATCAGGCGCGAGCGCCACCTGACGCCGACCATCGACGACATCGTTGGAGAGCTATCGGGCTCAAGATGGTTCTCCAAAATGGACCTGAGATCAGGATATCACCAGATCCCGTTGCACCCCGACTCCCGCCCAATCACCACCTTCTCCACGCACGCCGGCCTCTGGCGCTACACCCGGCTCAATTTTGGGATATCGAGCGCAGCGGAGGTGTTCCAGAACATTATCCAGAATGTCCTGCAAGGGCTGGACGGCGTCTTAAATGTCAGCGACGACATTCTAGTCCACGCCCCAACTCTGGACGAACATATCCGACGCCTCCGAGCAGTATTCTCCCGGCTTCAGGAACGAGGCCTAACCCTCCACAGAGACAAATGCGATTTTCTGCGTAAAGACATTAGCTTTTTCGGGTACCGATTCTCCGACCAAGGGATAGGCCCGGATCCGGATAAGGTCAAGGACATCCACGCGGCCCCCGCGCCTACCTCCGTGACAGCTGTCCGCAGTTTCCTTGGAATGGTCACATACTGCGGGAGGTTCATCCGAGACCTGTCTGACCTCACTGGGCCCCTCCGCGACCTCACCAAAGCCTCCGCCACCTGGGAGTGGGGCCCAGCACAGCAAGAGTCGTTCCAGAGAACCAAAGAGGCGCTCTCATCTGACACCACCCTGGCGTACTTCGACCCCCGGCTCGAGTCACAACTCATAGTAGACGCCAGCCCGACAGGCCTAGGAGCCGTGCTAGCCCAGCAGCAGAGGTGTGGAGAGTGGGCCCCCGTCGCGTACGCAAGCAGAACCCTCGCGCCGACGGAGCAGCGGTACTCGCAGATCGAGAAGGAGGCCATTGCGATCCTGTGGGGGTGCCGCCACTTCCACATTTACCTGTATGGACACCCGTTTGTGGTGATCACTGATCACAAACCCCTAGTCCCGCTGTTCCAAGGCTCGTCATCACGCCCTCCCCCGCGGATAGAGAAATGGGTCCTCCAGCTCCAAGAATTCCAATTCACAGTAGAGTATCGACCAGGCGCCCGAAATCCAGCAGATTTCCTGTCCAGGCATGCCCGCCCGGCCACGGACGTGGAAGCCACGGAGGCGGCCGCCACCGAGGAGTATGTCCGGATGATCGTGGAAAGGTCCCGACCTCTGCCGATGTCCCTAGAGGAGGTAGCGCTGGCTACCAAAGAGGACGACTGTCTTCAGATGGCCATCCGAGCGGTCGCGTCAGGAAACTGGAAGCCGCTCCAAAGCCCGTCGTCCTTTCGCACGCCCGAGGCTCAAGCATCACTGAAGGCGCTCTACCTCGTCAGGAACGAATTGTCGGTGTCCCCTGAAGGCTGTCTCCTGAGAGGCCCCCGCCTGGTACTGCCCAGCAGCCTCACTCAACAAGCCGCCCTCCTGGCGCATGGCGCTCACCAAGGCATCGTCAAGTCGAAGAATCGCCTCAGGTGCAAGCTCTGGTTCCCGGGACTTGACAAGATGGTAGAAGACACGGTCCAGCGGTGCCCAGTGTGTTTGGCGACCAGCCTACCCGACCCCCCAGCACCCGTAATCACTGAAGACGGCCCGACCTCCCCGTGGGTTCGAGCCAGTGCCGACTTCGGCAGCTTACCTGGAGGGCGATACATGCTAGTAGTGGTAGACGATTACTCGCGGTACCCCGAGGTGGAGATCGTTTCCTCAACAGCCGCAGCGGAAGTGATCCCCAAGCTGGAGAAGGTCATGGCCACCCATGGACTCCTAGGTGAGCTGCGCACGGACAACGGTCCACCGTTCAACGGCACTGAGCTGGCTGAGTACCTGCAATCCCACCGCATCAAACACCGACGCATAACCCCGAGGTGGCCGCAAGCAAATGGAGAGGTTGAGAGACTGATGAGGACTCTAAATAAAACTATTCAGATTTGAAGTACTGGGTATTTTAGTCCCAGCGGTGCAGGGGCACACACCCTATGACTTCGGGGTTTCACCCTGTTCCGGACCTACAGAAACACAGAGTCTTCTGGGTGAAGTCAAAGAATCGTTTATTGGCTGCAGACCAATGACAGGTATCCTAGAAGTACAACAGCGTGTATGTTCTCAGGAGACTGCTGAAAATCATAGGAACGGACTACATCTTAAATAGGCCTTTTTCGGCCTCAAGCATACATTCCTGAGTTTTATGAAACGGCAATATAACAGTGTACATTACAAAGAAAAGGCAGAGTCATGATGACCATCCCACATTCCAGTTCGGCCAACTGACAATGATTTACACAATAAGGTTGCGATCCCACGTTAGATGTCAGTAGACCCCCCAATAAACATGAGCATCTCCTGTTTTGGGAAACAAGTCATAAAGCAGGAACAAGCAGGTGTGGAAGAGATCAGCCGGGGGTTTATGTAGGATGAGAAGGGTTTTATGATGGGTCGAGCCCTGATGCTAATCACAGGTGGACGGAGGAAGGGGAGCTCGTGAGACCAGTTCGACCCGGGGGAGCGGAGCCAGCTGCCCAGGTCACCGAGGAGTCACGGGAAAGCACATGTACTGAGAGGCCCGTATTTGCTCCATTATAGCCTATGTGAGGGCAATGACAAGATGGCCACTGCTTCCAAAATGGAACCCGCGTAGTGCAGCAAGATAACGTGTACGCAGTGCATTCAGGGCTAGAACGACGAGTAAAGCACTCGTACATGCCGCATTTACCATTTGCGGTTCGCTAATACCAAGATAGACAGGGGTAGGGCCTGGTCCCCTACGCGGTTCCGAAGAGTAAAGTACGACAGACCCTCCTTTTGCCCTTACATAGGCAATCACTATACTCATCTTAATCCGAGTCTAGGTCAATGTACGCAAAGTCATGGAGATGTTGCTGTAGCATCATCCTATTACTTAGCTCGTCTCTCGATACAGGTTTCCTTACACATAAGGTAGCACAGAGGCCACACATCGCAGGAGCACACTGTATGCACAGACAGAACAGGAAAAGAATGGCTAAAATCACTCCAATGACCATCAGGACTTTCCAACCCCAGGCAGACATCAGTTCCCAGAACCATCCCATCAATGACCAATCTCCCTTATCCACGCGTATGGATTCAGATATTTTGTGGAGTTTGGAGATGGCTTGATACACCGTTGGAGCATTATCTGGTATGAAAATGCAGCAACTGGATTGGATGACCTTGCATACCCCACCGCGGTCTGCAAGAATAACGTCTAGGACCATGCGGTTCTGTAGAGTCATAAGGCGGTCCGCTTGGAGCTCAGCTGTCAGATTACTAAGGGCACCAGCCGTTACATTGATGGTGGATTCAACCACACGCGTCAGCTGTCTCAGGTTCCTACTATTGACCATAGGTCCCCAAAACGGCAGGAAACCCAAGAAGAAGTCTCCTGCTTCCTGACCGGCAGTGTCCTCCTTACTAATTACACCTCTCACAACTCTCGTTTTGTGATAATCAGAAGCAGCAGTGAAGGTAGGTGGTAGCAGATTCGCAATATAACATGTGCCCGAGAAATCAGGGGGCAACCATGTATATGCTCGGTCATTACAGATGAAATAGGTACCCTTGGCAGCTAGAAACGCTGGGGAAAACTGTGACGGGAAAGTGTACGTTTCGGTACAGTCACTTCTACCCAGTTGAGCCCTAGGGTTCTGGCCATTACCCTGTAAGCAGAACCGACCCATGTGGGGTACGACCCAGATTGGAGATGAGATTTGTCGCTGTCTTTCACCCAGACTAATACTATACCCTGTCGCGTTCCATCCTACATAAGGTCTCAACTCTTCTTTGGGAATGGACGAGTATGCGTCAATATCCCTACTCATATCGGCAACTCCTCTCATCAAAGCCTTATTATTGGTGATGGGTCTGATGGAACGCGGTTGGCGAGGGGAGTACGTCTCCAGAGCATAGAGAAACATGGTCTGGAATGCCCATGATGATCCATTTGAACTATACAGCAACACCAGGTAGGGAATACCCTTGTTAATGGTATGTGGCATTAACCCACAGACCCAGCAATTGGTCGTATTCACTACTAGCTGGTGCTGGTGCAAGAGCTGGATAAACGAGTTATTTACGAACTCCGATCGTCTGGTCTGTTCGTGCTCAGGCAGGGGGTGAAAAGAGTGAGAGGAGGCAGTAGAAAGAGGGGTAGGCTGTTGAGTGGGTGTAATAGGCTTTTGAGCGGAGAAGAACACAAGTCCTACAATAAACATCATAATACTACACAGTATAAAAAGGCATAAAAAGACAAAACATTTACTTTTTACAATTCTACACATCCTGGTTTTAGAGCTCATTTCCTCGATCGGTCTCTCCATCTTAAAAAACTCCATCCTCTACTCGGGCCGCTCGCGGCGGGTGAGTTTCTTCTGCTGAGGAGTACGCCTGTCAGTCCAGGGAAACGCCCTAGACCAACCAGAACCGTCGACCTAGCGTCTTCGGCCTGTACCCCAAAGTCTTGACACCGCGACCCTGCGGCAGAACCCGGATGGTGGTTCGAAAAACAAAAAATCAAGAAAGTCTTTCAGATGGGAGAGTAAAAAATGTCAAAAAGGAAATAGTGAGGAAATCTTTATTCGTCCATGGGCCTAGGTCTCAAATTATAACGTAGACGGCCAGGTGCTGTTTGGTCTTGAAACAAAAGTTCAGGCTCAGTGGTGTCCAATCGATTCGATGGTGGCACAGCTTCCTGCAGAATATTGTCACTCTCTTGGTCTGAAGCTGTGTTTCTTAGACGTGCATCACTGAATGGTGTGAAACGGAGTACAGTGTCTGTCTCAGAGTCGGTGATACCCTCTTTGACCCACCGGTCATATGGCAAAGGCAAGGGGACTACCTTGCAGTGGGTACCATGAACCCAGTGCTTCTTCCCTTTCACTCGCACCGCTGACCTTGTCGATAGCAGAACAAGATGAGGGCCAAGCCAGCGGGGCTCGTCGTTGCTCTTGCGCTGGAAGTTCCGGACGAGCACCCACGTACCAGGGTTGATAGGGTGTCCAGGAGTTTCGGAAGCTTGGGGAAGAGTATCATGTACCTGTTGGTGCAAAACACGTAGTTTAACAGTCAAATCATACAGGTAATCGAGCAGCACTGGATGCTCTATCTCACTGAATTTCGTGGGCCTTGGCACACCCCATACATTAGCCGGGCGGCCAAAGACCACCTCATAAGGACTAAGTCCCACTCGTGAGTGTATTGTCATTCTGGTGGACAGGAGTGCTAGAGGCAGGGCATCAGGCCATTTAAGACCAGTGCTAGCCTGAATTTTAGCCAACTTGAGCTTTAAGGCTCCATTGTAGCGCTCTACCAATCCAGCTGATTGGGGGTGATTTGCAGCGTGGAACTTCTGCTGGATGCCTAAACCTTCACATACATTCTTCATCACTTTACCCACGAACTCACTCCCATTATCACACCATACCACTCTCGGCATTCCAAACCTGGGGAAGAACTCTTTCACAAGGACTTTGGCTGTGGACAGGGCAGTGTTATCTTTTAGAGGATAAGCCTCTAACCATTTTGAGAAAGCACAAACAACCACTAGTACATATTTCAGGTTGTTGCATCTTTCCATGTGAATAAAGTCCAGCTGCAAAACTTCGAATGGACATGATGGGGGCGCAAAGTGACCGGCTGGAGTTGGGGTTCCCCTACCAGGGTTGTACTTCAAACATACCATACAATTCTTGACCACATTCTCTGCACACTTGGGAATTCCAGCATTCTGCCATACTGGAGCCAACAACTTGCATATACCTTTCGTACTGATGTGTGCCATTCCATGCGCCATAGTAACCACTGGAAGCACATACGCGTCAGGCAACAACCATCGCCTATGTTCTGTCAGATCAGTCCAGCAACCATTCTCATCCAACTTACCCATACTCTCTCTCCACTTGCTTAACTCTTCCTCTGTGGCTTCAGCTTGAAGCGACTTCACACTCTCTATTGTGTTCTCACACATTCCTACATCATTAACCCATCTTGCGGGGCCTGCAACATACATTCTAGTTTTCACATTCTGTGCGGTTTCTCTCGCGGTCTCATCAGCAAACGCATTCCCACGACCAACATCGTCTGTGACTTTCCTGTGCGCACTGCATTTCATGATCGCAACTTGCAACGGTAGGGTCAGTGACTCAAGGAGATCATTCACCAATTTGCCATTCTGAATTTTAGCTCCATGTGACGTCAGGAACCCACGCTCTTTCCACAGTCGCCCAAAATTATGAGCCACGCCAAAGGCGTACTGGCTGTCTGTATATATATTCACTCTCATTCCTTCAGATAACACACATGCTCTCGTGAGGGCGATTAATTCTGCTGCTTGGGCCGAATTATGTGGCACTCGTGCAGTTTCCACGACCGTATGTAAAGTCGTGATAGCATAGGCAGCAGTCGTATCACCATTAGGGAGCTTAAAACATGAACCATCTACCCACAAAGTACCATCACACTCAATCAGGGGAGTATCTTTCAGATCCACTCTTCCTTTCGTCTCTTCTTCCGTTCTGAACAGACAGTCATGTTGCTCAATCTCATCTGAGTCTGCTGGAATCGGCAACAACGTAGCTGGATTCAGTGTATTGCATCGTTTTATGTGTATGTGATTCGCTAACAGTGTAAGTTCGTAACCCGATAGGCGTGCACTAGTCAAGTGTTGTGTCTTGGTTCTATTCAATAATGTGTCTACAGCATGTGGAACCATAACGATCAATGTGTTGTCCATTACCAGACCAGCAGATTGTCGGATAGACATCGCTGCAGCAGCTGTCGCTCTCAGACAGCTTGGCAATGCCCTCGCTACAGGGTCCAAAGTGGATGAGAAATACGCGCATGGGCGCGGTCTGTCGCCAAAAGGCTGTGTTAACACTGACAACGCACATCCATCTTTCTCGTGCACATACAATGTAAAAGGTTTACTGTAGTCAGGAGTACCCAACACAGGTGCTGAACATAATGCATTACGCAATTCCACAAAACTTTTCTGGCACTCTTCAGACCATGGGATAGGATTCGGTGTGTCTTTGCATGTTAAGGCTAACAAAGGTTTTGCCAGCAAGGAGAAACTAGGGATCCAATGCCTACAATATGAGGTAATGCCCAAGAAAGCACGTACTTCTCTCTGTGTCTTTGGCACACTCAACTGTGCAATGGCTCGAATTCTTTCTGGGGTCAGTCTCCTTCCCTCCTTCGATAAGAGATGACCTAAGTAGGTCACTTCTTGTCGACAATATTGCAGCTTAGATAAGGACACCTTGTGATGAAAAACGGATAAATGGCGCAACAATGATAATGTGGCTTCTTTACAGATCTCCTCAGTATCCGCGGCGATTAGTAAATCGTCCACATACTGAATCAGGATAGCGCCACTAGGTAAAACAAGTGCATCAAGCTGTGCTTTCAAAGCTTGACTGTATATAGATGGACTCTCACAGTAGCCCTGGGGAGCGCGTTTGAAGCGGAAGCTTCGGCCTCCCAGACTAAACCCGAAAATGTCTCTGCTTTCTTCTGCAATTGGGATGCTAAAGAAAGCATTCTTTAAATCGATCACTGAAAACCATTCAGCAGAGGCTGGAATCATCGTTAACAAGGCAGTTATATCAGGGACAACTGGAAACTGTGGCACAGCAATCTTATTAACCTCTCTAAGATCAATCACGAATCTGTAAACAGGTGGCTGTGAAAGGTCCGTTCGCTTTAAGACAGGTAAAATCGGGCTATTGCAAACGTTGCCTCTTGTTTCTTCAATCACACCCTTATCAATGAAGTCGTGGACAATATCTAACAATGCTTTCTGGCCTTCATTAGAGATCTTATACTGGGGAATACGTGGCAGTCTGACATTAGCCTTTAAAGTCACCACATATGGCGGTATCTTCAAGAGGCCCACATCATTGGGACCAGTAGCCCAAAGGGCATCCGGAAGGGACGACAATTCAGGCGGCATTGTATTTTTGGACAAGTACATTGGGGAAACTACTTTCTTGCCTAATGTAAGTTGTACTCCCGAAGGAGAACAATACAACGTGGCATGCAATCTTTTCAACAAGTCCAGTCCCAGCAAATTCTCACCACAACCTGTCGTCAGAATCAGAGGTGCTTTCAGCTCGCAAGGTCCAACAGAAAGTGACATGGGACTAGAAATTGGGTTCCTAACAGGGGCGCCAGAAAAACCTACGGAAACATTTATGTCGCCAGACAAAGGTGCCCCAGGGAGTTTGGAATGCATAATTGAACTCTTTGCAGCACCAGTGTCTAACAGAAAAGGCTCCGTTACATTTGCTGTAGTCACCTCAACATACGGCCCACTCTGGTCCACTGGCACTGAAACAACTCCCTCTCTCTGTCTACGGCTGTCCTAGTAACCAGCATTTTCTGCATCACCATCTTCTGCATAATAATCATTATTATAATACTGTGCCGTATTACCGATCGCGTTAGCTTGCTGATCAAAGCTATTAATGGTATTCTGAGGCGGCAGAGGACGCGTATTTTGGGGAACACTTCCACGCCCTCTACCTCTAGGAGCTTGCTGACCACCTCTACCTCTTGCGCCATACATATTACCATTCCGCTGTATTAATTTAGGGCAACTATATTTAAAATGACCTTCATCTTTGCAGTATGAACATTGGTTGGGACCTACAGGGACACGTGGTTGATAATACCCATTCATTTGCTGATTGTTCTGAAATTGTTGGGGTTGGTGATAGACACCTTGGGGTTGCCTATAATTATTTTGACCTCCACGTGGCGGATAGGCCTGCTGCAAAAGGACCTTTGTCTTTAATTCCTTCGTTTTCTTCTCTGTTCTATCTTTCTCGTCTTTATCTCTATTTTCATAATACTGTGCGGTAGCCAGTATTTGCGCTGAAGAGGAAACAGCCCAAGAACTCTCTGAATCTTTCAACTTTTTACATAGGTCAGGGAGTAAATTCTGCACAAACTTATCCACAAACAACCGTTGGCCACCCTCAGTACTCATATCCTGCCCACTGTGATCAATGAACGTTTCCTCAAACCTAGTAAAGAAGTCTGACACTGTCTCATCCTTTTTCTGCTTACATGCAGATAACTTGTCCCAATTTACGCGCATTGCTGGCATTAGTGTCTTCATATACGTGATGATTCTACCAGGGAGTTCAGCTACTAAAGGCTCAGGTTTCGCGCCACCAGTTTGTCTTGCATCGGCAGCAATAATGTTAGCCCATGTATCCCCCAGCTCTTGGTCATGATCCGCATTACGGATTGACCCCCATAGGGGCTGTGGAACAACATTACCAAACAACATGTCTATGTCGGCCAGATTCATAATACATGATCCTGCCGTTTGTGACAATTCTTTATAATAACCTGCCGGATTTTTACGGGGATCAGGTAAGGACTGTTTAAGCGCTAACACCTCAGAACGCTTCCATGGAACATGCACCCAAACACGCTGGAAATGCGCTGCCACAGCGGGGTTACCACCGGCAGCTGCAACCGCTTCCTTCCATACCGGGGGCACTTCTCTCATAGGGTATTGTCGCACCTTTTCCTTTCTCCCCACAGGGACATCTTGTTCGAACAATGACTGTTGACATTCATCATTCCTGAAGGACAGTACAACCGCAACTGCTTTATCTATATCGTGGTCTACAATCATACCAGCTCCAAAATCGGACCTTACTCTACACAATTCTCGTGGCCTCGGATTTCTACCACTATCCTCCAATTCCTCACAGAGAATTTCGCACATCTTCTCAAACACATATCTCTGCTTCGGGGCATCCCACTGATGGAAGACATTAACAATTGATTCCACATCATACAATGAAGGGAAAACAATCCATCTGCGCGCCATGCTGTCTATTACGTTCTTCTCATCAGGTGTAGGCAACTGACTACGCAATTGCGTACGCTGCAAACCAGGAGTCGCACCAGACAACTCAAAGAGAGGCGACATTAATGAAGTAACCACGTTAGCTAAACGCTGTCGTGCTGAAGGAGAAGCTGAGGCAGAAACAGGGGGGAAAACAGAGGGAAGAAAAGAGGACGTAGAAACAGGTACCGAAGTGGTGCAAGGAAAAGTGTTGGGAGAGGCCGCTGGTGAATTAGGCAAGGTTACAGGAAGCGCGGGGGCAGTTGGAAACACAACTGGCGGCCCTTGAGGGGGCTGCGTTACATTAATAAGAGCCGGTTGTGCGGCAGCTGGTGGTTGCGGCGAAGCCTGCAATACATTAACTGGAGGTGGCATATTCACAAGCTGAGGAGGCGCCGTAGCATTTTGCGCATATGGGGGTGGCGAACTCAACAAGTGTGACATTAGGGGATCCTTCTCCTTGTCTTCGGACTCATTTTGCTTAGAGTGCGGTAAAGCCGGGTAACATTTGTCAATCCCTAACTTACGCTGCCTGTGCAATTGCTCGCTCATCTGCTCCTCCTCATCGTCTCTAAATTGTACAGCTGCTTGCATTACTGACATACCTTTCTCTCTTTTATTCTTTTTCGCTAGCTTAATTTCCTTCTGTTTGGCTTCCTTCCGCCATAAGCGGAAAGAGTCAAACATTGCCGGCCGGGCTTTCTTCTTAAACAATTTAATTTCCAAATTATCTAGAATATCGGTATCGAAACTACCATTTTGGGGCCATTTTAAAACACCGTCCTTCCTGGTGTAGTGGATCCACACTTCGTTATATGCAATAGGGCCTACGCCATGTTTTACATAGAGCTCATAAGTTGGAGTTCCAACCGGAGGAACCGGACATGATTCTTCCAGCTGGAAATCTTTTCCACAACCCAAACAGAATAATCTACCAAATATTCTAGAACCAGGCATCTTCGCTCACTAGTCTAGATCCAAACGTCAAAGGATTATCGATTACGATAGTCTCGTGAATACACGAATCCTCTGGCTTTGGGGTTTGCAAACACCAAATCACCAATTACCAAATCAAACCAAACGATCCCGAGGGATACCAAAACAAATGGGAGACGCTCCACTTATACTTAACTGAATATTGCTGATCGATGACGTCACCAGAAGACTCTCTCGATTGTTTCGCTCTCTCAAAACTCGTCAAGGGTCCAAAACAGGTCGATTAATCAGGGCAGCAGTCCTTCGTAGCCGTCGGGACGCGGAGAACCTCGCAGAAAAGACTTTCGGACCACGTCGACATGCAGGGGTCGATGAAGTGGCGGCCTTCCTCCGGAATTTCCACACGAAGCTCCTCACGAACCTCTGGCTTGGACTGGTACCGCTGAAATCGGCCCGAGTTGGGCGCCAAACTGAAGTACTGGGTATTTTAGTCCCAGCGGTGCAGGGGCACACACCCTATGACTTCGGGGTTTCACCCTGTTCCGGACCTACAGAAACACAGAGTCTTCTGGGTGAAGTCAAAGAATCGTTTATTGGCTGCAGACCAATGACAGGTATCCTAGAAGTACAACAGCGTGTATGTTCTCAGGAGACTGCTGAAAATCATAGGAACGGACTACATCTTAAATAGGCCTTTTTCGGCCTCAAGCATACATTCCTGAGTTTTATGAAACGGCAATATAACAGTGTACATTACAAAGAAAAGGCAGAGTCATGATGACCATCCCACATTCCAGTTCGGCCAACTGACAATGATTTACACAATAAGGTTGCGATCCCACGTTAGATGTCAGTAGACCCCCCAATAAACATGAGCATCTCCTGTTTTGGGAAACAAGTCATAAAGCAGGAACAAGCAGGTGTGGAAGAGATCAGCCGGGGGTTTATGTAGGATGAGAAGGGTTTTATGATGGGTCGAGCCCTGATGCTAATCACAGGTGGACGGAGGAAGGGGAGCTCGTGAGACCAGTTCGACCCGGGGGAGCGGAGCCAGCTGCCCAGGTCACCGAGGAGTCACGGGAAAGCACATGTACTGAGAGGCCCGTATTTGCTCCATTATAGCCTATGTGAGGGCAATGACAAGATGGCCACTGCTTCCAAAATGGAACCCGCGTAGTGCAGCAAGATAACGTGTACGCAGTGCATTCAGGGCTAGAACGACGAGTAAAGCACTCGTACATGCCGCATTTACCATTTGCGGTTCGCTAATACCAAGATAGACAGGGGTAGGGCCTGGTCCCCTACGCGGTTCCGAAGAGTAAAGTACGACAGATTGCCCTAGCAGATGGCCTCAACGTAGAGCTAGCCCTCTACCAATTCCTGCGCGAGTACCGGCTGACGCCCCACTGCACCACCGGGGTCCCCCCGAGCAACCTGTGTCTGGGCCGAGCGATCCGGGACACCATCCCGCACCACCCCGTGTGGGAGTCATCACCAGACCCACCCAATCGCTCCACAGAAAGTCGACTAAAAGCTAACCAAGAAGCCTCCCGGAGGAGGAGAGCAGCAGACAGTACAATCCAAATCGGCGACCGGGTGCTAGTGAAAGACCGACACCCCGGAGGAAAATTCCGCCTGCCCTTCGAGCTGGCCCCATGGACTGTCACCAATGTACAAGGGACCCTGGTCACAGCAGTCAGAGGCGGTGAAGAAGTCACTAGAAACATGTCGTTCTTCAAGAGGGTCCCGCGCGAAGTGGAGGAAGACCTTCCGGAGGTTGAAGACTACTACCCAACGCCGTCTCCAGGCCCTCGGAAACCCCCAGGAGCGGATGAGCCACGTGGGGCGGAGAGCGCCGGAACGGATTCTTCCACGCCAACTGGGAGAGAAGAGGTGCCACAAGGGGCGCCGAGCCGCCCGGACCCGGTGGAAGCGGACAGCTCAGAGGACATGTTTCTCACCCCACCGGACGGGCGCAGCCAGAGCAAGTACCATCTACGCCCGTGCCCGCGACCATCCCAGAGGTACAGAGACTTTGTGGCTCGCTGTCAACCGTTGGAGTGAGGGAAGGCTGCCCCTCCAACAAAAAAAAAACCAAGTAAGACTGTTCCTTTGTTTTTCCGTGAGACTTTTAGAGACTGTTAAACTGTTGGGTCGCGACAGGCGACATATTTCGTTTGTTTTCAGTTCTGGGTAAAGGAGGAATGTAATGTTGGCGCAACGGACCAAATCATTGCCCGAGGGTCCGTGCGCGTGTGTTAGGGTAACGCCCCCCATAGCGTGGCCGGAGTTGGGTGAGCCCGACGTCCCCTCGGACGGCACGCACAAACACTAATAAAAAGCCCAGGGCGCTGGGCGTGGCAGGCATTGCACTGACCACCACCATTACACCTGTGTGCAGCAGTGATTACTTTATAGGCCCTAGGCCCGACATTACAGTAGCAGGAAATGCTACAACTGGCTTTGAATTACTTCAACCATAAGACATATATATATATGTTAAACACACAAGGATGAGTACAAAAATGTAATAAAGAATGGATAGTAAAATGCCCTAGGGACGTTTTGTCTTGCAAGCCCTGCACTGCATTGCACTTCTTTATAGGTGGATGTGCACTTGTGATTAAACCAATGGCAACTCTGCAAATGGACCAATAGCCGAAATGGGCTGACCCTTCGCCCCATTCTATAACCTCTTGTGGCTGGAACCAAAATGTGAATGATAGACAGTTTAAAAGACTACAGGCTGACCCAATAACCCCCTCCCCCAGCTAGGTTCAAATGTATGTAATTTTAGTTTTGTTTTTTAATTATTTGAAGTTAATAGATACAATTTAAAAAAAAAAGCAAAGCTGTCTATTGTCTAGACGTAAAAATGACAGAATCCCTCGTTCCTCTTCATGTAAGGGCCAACCGAAGCAGGGCCTCAAGCTCACAGCCTCGGAAAGTGAAAGCACGCCTGGCAGCCGCCTTGCGAGAAACCCCCGGCTCGCGCCCTGACAGAGAAGCAAGCGTAAGTACCCTTGAGTTGGCAGTTTGTACTGCTGCCTGTGGCGCCGCGGTGCTGCTGTCAGCTCTCCGGCCTCTGGGTGGAGCCCGGCCTCAGCTGCTGACGCGCCAGGAAACACTCGGAGCAGACACACACCGCTTCGGCGAGCGGCCCGGGATCCAGGAAGGGGGCCGGCGGAACTCGAAACACTGGGGCGCGAGCTGGCTGCAGCCGGACGCACGGGTCGGCGCCTTGTTGGTAAGTGATATAGACTTTTATTACTTGTATGCTGCGCTCCTAGAGGGCAGGTTTGCATTTGAAAGTGGCGTTGCTACTGACAAGCGCCTGGTCGCACGAGTAACGATTACAGTGTTTTGTTTCCATGAGCAGGGTGGGGGGTGCTCTGCTCTCAGAACTTAAGAACTGCACCACGCACAGCCCTGTTCACTTCCTTCACGTTTCATAGGTGTTTTGTAGCGCACTGAAACAAGCTTTTTTGTCTTTTTAAAGCCCTGTGCTACAGTTTATTTTATTGACTTTGAGACGTTTCTTGCATTCCTCATGTTTTACGTTCAAAGAAGGTAGGAAGAGTATGTTCTGTAAACACAGCTTGTTGGACAAATGTATGCTAGAGGAAATCCGACAACTTTTAGGAGCAAGGCGGTTCATTTAAAAAAGGTGTTTTTTTCTAAATTGGAAAAAGTGGCGGTTACAGAACAAGATAACTGTTTCTATTGTGTACGAAGAGAGCTGAGTGTGTAAGTTTGCCAACCGTCTTATCTTGGGTTTTCATTTACTCATGCTTATCAGTTCGCTGACCACAGCTAAGATGTAGAAGGCTAGGTACATATTGCTACTTATATGTTTACTGGTAGCACAATCGGTGCCAAAGGTTGTGGTATTTCGGGGGTCTAGGAGCTTAGTAGTACATGTGTTTTATCTTTGCTCCTCCAGTCTGGCCCTACTCCTATGATCACTGGTTCCGAGAAACGCACATCATAGCTGGCATTAACAGTGCCCACACTACATCGCTCTTTGACTTACTCAAAGCGCTGTAGCCCAATGCAGTGATGAGTCTTTCCGAAGTCCTGACATTTCTGAGTTGAGATTAGATACTGTAAAGTGGTGTGTGCGAAGAGTGTCAGGAATAAGTGTCAAGAGATTCTTCATTGACCAACTCTTCACAATCCGTATCTTCTCCGAGAAGGAAAACCACGGAGAGCGCCTTTCACCTATCTGGAGAATGATGAGTTCTATGTCACTGGGTGTCTTTGTCTCTTGTCCATGATCGTGGAACCATGAACATTTATCACAGTTATTAAGTAGGACCAAAAATAGCACATAATCTTTTTGTGTGTTAACACTGAGTCCCATTGCCCAAAGCATGTCAGCCTGGCTCCATGCTTTGGGCTAAACACATACTTGCACACTATTTATTTAATTTTCTTTTTCGTACGATTCTAAAGGTTCTTCACTTTTTCTAATGAAGAGGTTGGAGAGGTTGTCCCATGAGTGATCCTGTTGTGGATCTTCAATCCAAAGAATAGTTCTGGTGGGGATTTTGCCCATAGAGCTATGTGGCATATCACAATACTCTCTTACTGATTGGCAATGTGAAGATTGTATTTATTTTTGTGCTTTTATGGCCTTTAATTCGGCCGAATAAAGTTCTTTTGATGATAATGACTGGCAGAGTATTTGTAAAATCTGTTGCTGTGTCAGTTTGAAATCTGTCTGCCTTTTTAGGTCTTGCCTACAGACATCTGTTAGCTGTCTGTTGCAGAAGACCTATAGTGTACAATAACAATACTTACAGTGGCCTTTAGATGAGCTTGTTGCTTATCATTGGTTGACTTTCTTGCCAGTAACATTTGTTTGTTTCTTATTCAAGGCCTTACTTCCTCTTCTTGTGCATGGCTCTTCCTAGAAGCATAGCTTGTTTGCCATCCTTTTGAGTGGGTGATTTGTGTCCTTTCATGACTCGCGTCAAGGAACTACTTTTTTATTTTCTTTGAGCACCCATGGGAGCATGTGTTTTCTTGCTTTCTTCCCCCTTTCTTTGACTACCCTCATTGTTCGCGCTCTGTGTTCCTATGCCTCCCAACTCATTTATAAAAGCAGAGTAGCAGGTATATCTTGGTAGGGTTTGATTTAACCGCAGACTTTATTGAGTTGGGTTTGATTTATCTCCTGCAACTCAGGTCTTGGAATACAAAGGCAGCATTTACGGCACTGGGAGATTGGTGTACTCCTGCTCTCTCTGAGGTGGCATTTGAGGCAGAAACTATACTTGGAGTCATTGGAAAGAATACATCTTTTGTTGAAGGCCCCTCATTCTGCTTTTTAGGACGCTGCTGAGCACCAAATGGCTCTAGCGTTTGTTTTCAGTCCGGAATCCTACAGAAAGTAAATTATGCTTTGCCAAGCATTTTCTATTAAATTTCAACTTAGTCTTTTTAAATTCTTTTCACAGTTTCCTGCATAAAAAGTATAAGTTGAAGAATAAACGGTATCATTTATTAAGATAAAAAATATTGAAGTAAACACACTTTTCATTTAAATGTATTTTATTTAACTTTTTTTAAAAAATTTTAACAGTGCTTTACAAATGAGCATTGGTGAAGCCAGTAGCTTGGCACTCTCCTTATAAAGGCGCTACCTATTGGTTTGCCAGTGATTGTTAGGTCTTGCTTTATGCAGCTATAGTTGTACTAACAAATTTAGTTGTCTGTTGTGAGTTTTCATGTTTTTCGTTTTTCAAAAAATACCAACAAGTGTATGTAGATATACATGTAGAGCTCGCGATGAAAGGATTTAGGTCAGCCTCATTCAGGCATTGGCTTCTTTCTTGTTAGCCATTGATTGTATGGACCATCTGTCAAGCCAGTAGCATTTTGTGGATGATTACATTTTGCCAGTGATTTTAAATGCAGGCCATATCTATTACCTCCTCGTTAGTCTTCCTCGCCACATGACTTACAAAGTGAGCTTCAGCTCCACACCAGAACCCTCCAAAGCAAAAAAGTCAGCCTCCCATCCCTTCCCAATATGGCCGACCCATTACACCCTTGACCTCTATAAGAGGCGGGCTGGCCCAACCCTACAGCCTGTTTTTTAAGTTCTGCGCTGCAGATCCTCCAGAGCGTGTCTTCAGGTAAGTGGTTTCTATTGTAGCTGGGACTAGGGGTCCCTGGATGGTGGCCCTGCTCAGGGCGGACCCTAGGACTTTGAGGCCTTCCTCTTTCCTTCCCCCGGTGTCTTGTCTGGGCCGGTTAGGCTCTGCTTTAGCGAGCCACAGGTTTACAGGCGGCCGGACAAGGGGGGGCTGGGGCCCTTTCTGGGCGGTCTCCTGTCCCCTCGTCCGTGTGGGCAGTGTGTTTATTTATTTATTTATTTTTTTTTTTTTTTTTTTTTTTGAAACCGTTTATTGCAGTTTATAGAAGTTACAGGTATGGGCCTACAACCACACGGCCGGCCGCTAGAGCATCAAAAGCATATTACATACATACAGCAAAAAGCTTTCTCAGCGGTGCACAGTAGGAAGACAGGAGTGATCAATGGTGCAGGCCTCACAGCTCCATGCCCACAGTACGGTTCCATTTTCTTAACGTAAAACAACGTAAACAAACCACAACCGCAAGGCAACCCTCGATCCAAAGTGACAACACGTGCTCCATAAGTGGGGGATCCAAACCAGCAGCAAAATTCTGAAGAGGGGGACGGGAGTAGATCAGGGACTGGGGGACCGCGCGCCCGCGGCCAAGGGAGGGGCGCCATCTAGGGAGACGGAGCCGGCGAGGCCGCCGGTAGCAGTGGCGGCTCACAAATACCCCCGCGGTAGGCGTTCCAGGGGCCCCAGAGTTTCATCCACGCCCCAGGCTTACCCCTCGCCACATACACCACCTTTTCACGAAACATACACCAATCCATATGCTCTTTCCAGGCCGACACCGCAGGGGGCCTCTGGGATCCCCACAATTGGGCAATATCACGCTTGGCTATCATGTATCCCAGAGTCACCCACCGCGCCTGCGGGACCGAGTAGTCATTTGGTTCCCAGACATTCAGCAAGCATCTCCTCGCTTCAGGCAGCAGCGCGACACGCGTAACCATTCGTAGAACCTCATGCACACCACGCCAGAATCGCTCCACCTTCGGGCACTCCCACAGTATATGCATGAAAGTCGCCAACGCACCACAGCCACGCTTACACATTCCATCACCGGCAAAACCCATACGTAAAAGCCTTGGCCCCGTCACGTAGACCCGGTGAAGGATCTTGAGCTGGACGAAACGAAGGCGAGCCGGGATGGCCACCTCTTTCGGAGAGGCCACCGCGGAGATCCAATCCTCGTCGTCCAGCTCCAGCCCGTCGGCAACCCAAGCCTCGCGGAGACTAGTCAGCAGACACGATCTATCGTTAATCAATTTTTTGTATATGAGGGAGATCGTGCTGTCCGGGACATGGCCATCTAGCACTCTGTCCTCCAGGGGGGAAGACTCCGGAATGGATGCAACATCCGGGAAGACGGAGCCCAGCGCATGGCGGACCTGTAGGTACCGAAAGTACTCACTGCCCTGCAGCTGAAACTCCGCCTGCAGCGTCTCAAAAGTTTTGAATCCCCCCCTCGTCCAGAGATCTCCCACCGTGCTGATTCCGATCGTGTCCCACTTCTCGAAGCCCTTCGACGTCCACAGGGAGCCCAACCTCTCAGATGCATACAGCGGAGACGCTCGGGTCAAACGGTCCTTCCACCCCATAGCTGCATTAGCCGCGTGCCAGACACGCACCATGACACGCGTCGGTCCCGTCAAACGGGAGTCGGGCGCGCCAGAGTAGAGCGCTCGATTATAATCGCCACCGGGCAGAAGCGTCCTGTCCATCTCAAATGCCGGGTTCAAGGCGGGCCCGTAAAGGCCATGATTAATTGCAGCTAGTTGGGAGGCCCAGTAGTACCGTTTGATGTCCGGGAGGGCGACCCCTCCATCGTACCACGGGAGCGTCAATTTAGCCAGAGCAATACGCGGCCCGCCGTCCCAGAACAGGCGCCGCTGGAGGCCCTCCACCTCGCGAAAGTAGCGTGCCGGGACCAGGTCCATGGTATTCTGGAGGGCGTAGAGGAAGCGCGGCAGGGACATCATTTTAAATAAGGCCGCTCGGCCGAGCGGCGAGAGCGGCAGACGCCGCCAGCGCACCACGTCCTCCCTCAGACGCTGGAGGGGGGGCAGCAAGTTCCGCTCATAGCGGGCCTCCGGGTCAAGAGTGATATATATACCCAGGTACCGGAAACCCTGGGAGGCAATCTGGATCGGACAATCCCGTGGCAAGACCGGGGCCTCCCCGGAGAGCACATAGACACAGGATTTCGCCCAGTTGATGACCAGGCCTGAGTTGCGACCGAAGGAGCGCAAAACATCAACCAGGACGATCAGTGACTTGCGCGGGGAGGCGAGATACAAAAGGATATCGTCAGCATAGAGGGACACACGGTCCTCATGCTCGGGGGTCCAGCGGAGACCACGGATAGAAGGGTGCCACCGCAACCACTCCGCCAGGGGCTCCATGGCCAGGGCGAACAGGAGAGGCGACAGGGGACAACCCTGTCGCGTGCCCCGCCCCAGCGCGAATGGGGCAGATACTCGCCCATTCACCACCACCTGCGCCAACGGGCCCGAATATAGCAATTTGACCCAGCTGACGAAACCCGGGCCGAACCCAAACCTCGCCAGCATCGCCCAAATATATGGCCATTCGAGCGTATCAAACGCCATGGTGGCGTCCAAGGACGCCAAGATGGCCGGCTCCCGCACAAATGGGACACGCGCGAGCACCCCGTGTAAGCGCCGCAGATTAAGCGCCGTTTTTGCGGTGTGGTATAAAGCCCGATTGGTCTTGGTGGACCAAATCGCCCACCACGCCAACCAACCGGTTGGCCAACACCTTGGCGAGGATTTTGGGCTCCGCGTTCAGAAGCGAAATCGGCCTATAGGATGTGACCCGCTCACGGGGCTTCCCCTCCTTATGGATCACCACAATTGTAGCCAGACGCTGGTCCGGCGGGAGGGAGCCCTGCGAGTGGGCCGCAAGGAACATCGCGCGCAGGTGGGGCGCCAACACATCCGGGCGTAGCTTGTATAGCTCAATGGGAATACCATTGGGGCCCATGGCCTTGCCGGATGCAACCGAGCGAATAGCCGAGGCAATTTCGTCCGAGGTGGGCGGGGCATCCAGCGAATCCCTGTCCTCCACCGTAAGGGAGGGCAGTGCGATGTCCCGAAGCAAGGCATGGGAATCTTCCTCCGAGCAGGGAGAAACCGGGGAGTAGACTTCGCGGAAATAATCCGCGAAGCAGGAGACAATGGCTTCCGGCTCAGTGACGCACACACCATCCACGCTCTCAATCAAAGGCACCACGCGGCTCGCTCTTTCCCTCTTGTCCAACCACGCAATCAATTTGCCAGCCTTGTCACCCACATCATACAATCGCCCCTGCTGCTCTCTACTGAGGCCCCTGGCCGCCTCCGTGACGAGGGCCCGATAGGCCGCCTGCTTTAAGTGCAAAACATGCAACTTGGCGTCTGTTACCCCGCTCCCCAGGTCACCCTCCAGTTCTGCAATCTCGGCCTCAACCCGGGTCACCTCCTCCCGCTCGCGCCGCCGGGCATTGGAAATAAAGGAGAGGGCCTCCCCTCTAAGAACCACCTTGAAAGCCTCCCACAGGGAGACGGCAGACGGGACCGACCCCACATTCTCATCGAAATAGCGCTGTAAGGATTTGATCAAGTCGGCACGAATGGTGGGGTCGCGCAAGTACCATGCATTGATCGGGGCCACTCTGCCATCCCCCCTCGGGAAGACATCGAAATGCAACAACAATGGGGAGTGGTCTGAGATACCCCGTGCCAAATGGCGCACCTCCCCCACCCTCCCTGCCTGGGCCGCCGGGACAAGGATGTAATCAAGCCGCGAGAGGCTACCATGGGCCCCCGAGTGGAAGGTGTACTGTTGCAATACGGGATGCTTTAAGCGCCAGCAATCCACCAGGCCCAGCGTGTCTAAAAGGCCGGGCAGCCACGCCTGTGCCCGGGGGAGGTCCCTAGGGGGATGGCGATCCATAGACCCAGAGGCAACCGCGTTAAAGTCCCCTCCAACCACCAACAGGCCACCCGGAAGGTCCAGAAGGAGGCGCCCCAGGTCCGCAAATGTAGTGGCTTGTAACCCAGGCGGGACGTACACTGATATAAAGATAAACACTCTACCCTCCATTCGTCCCACCAGAACAGTGTAACGTCCCCTCTCATCATGGCGCACCTCGTCAATCTCCAACGGGAGCGAGTTCTTGACCATAATACCCACCCCCCGCGAGCCCGAAGTGAAGCCGGAGTGGGCCGCCAAACGATATCCCCGCCGATTCATTGCATGAAAGGTGTTACCTATAAGGTGTGTCTCCTGCAGGAAGACAACATCTGGAGAAATACGTTTTAAATACTGCAGGACCACACCACGCTTAATCCTATCCCCCAGGCCGTTAACATTCCATGACAACACAATCAAATCCCTACCCCCCATCATACGTCAAAACAATCGGTCGCCCCCCACCGAGCATCTTAAAAACAACAAAACAGTTGCGGGTTTGCCTTGCGGTGCTAACAAACAACACACCCCCCCCACCCCCCGGTCCCAACAGAACTCCCCCCTCCCTGCACCCCTGCATGAGCCCAGACAGCCCCCCCAAAGTGCAGTGTGCCTGTCGCCCCATAGCTAAGTACTAACTAGTCCCCCCGAGGAGGAGGGAAGCCCCCAGCAGACCCCACCCGACCTCCCTGGGAGGGGAACATACGAAAGCAATATATGGTAAAGGAACAATATCCAGAGCAAGGCCTATACAGTCACCCCTCAATTCTGATCCGGCGGGCCCTCCCCGCCAGCCGCGCCCCCCCCACCCCGATCTCCAGGCAAAGTATCTAACCAGTCCCCAGCCACCTCGGGCCGGTCGAAGAAGTGCGTACGGCCATCCACCTCCACCCTCAGCTTAGCCGGAAAGAGCATTGAGTACTTGAGGGTTAGGTCCCTTAGGCGACGTTTAATACCAAGAAAGCTCTGTCGCTGCTTCTGGACCGCCGGAGTAAAGTCTGGGTAGAAGTGTACATCCATGTTGTCCAGCCTGACCGGTCCCTGTTGCCTGGAGGTCTGGAGGATGGCGTCTCTGTCCCGGAAATTAAAAATCCGGGCAATAATAGGCCGCGGCGGTGCACCGGTCTTAGGGCGGCCCCCAGGGACCCGGTGGGCACGCTCCACCGCAAAAAGCTTACTCAGCCCCCGGGGCTGGAGATGGGTCAGGATCAGTTCTTCCACGAAGAGATCTGCCGCCTCCGCCTCTCGGCCCTCCGGCACACCAATAATGCGAACATTGTTCCTCCGGGCCCGACCCTCGGAATCCTCCAGTCGCCGGTCCATCAGGGCGCTCGCCTGGCCAAGCCGGCGCACCTCCTTCTGGAGGGCCACCACGTCCGTAGTGAGGCTCGTTGTGGTGTGGGCCAGGGAGTCAACTCGGTCGTTCGTTTTTGACAAGTCTGCCCTCACAAGGCCCACATCCACCAGGACCGAGTCAATTTTTTGCGCCAAGGTATCGAAACGCTGGTCCACTGAGGCCTTCATCTCTGCGATGGCGCCCATGACGTCCCGGAGGGTCAGATCCACCGGTTGGGCAGGCGCCTCCGTCGGGCCCACCAGGGATGACCGCGATGTCTCCGGAGAACCCTTCTGGAGCGTATTGCGATCCATACTATTGGCCTGGTGCGCCGTGCCACGGCGGGTTGTCTTCATCTTCGCCCGGTCGCCATCTTGTTTGGTGGACATGCTGGCCCTTCCACCGTCGTGCCAAGATCTCCAAACGGGCCGCCACACCAAATCACGGGTGTCAGGGGGGGGGGCGGGGGCGACCACCGGGCCGCGGGTCAACCCACCGCCGGCGGGTCAGCCGGGCACCTGGACAAGGCAACACCACCGCACCCCGCTCCGCAGCCCGACCCCGCCTGAGGCAAGGAGGGCGCAAAAGCGAAAGTGAAAGTGCGGGGTACGCGAGTCGCCCAGCCCCGCTCGCCGCTGTTATTCACTTCGTCCCCGGATCGCCCCACTACTCCAATCCGGGGGGCCGGCGAGGAGAAGGCCGCAACCTTCAATCGATGCTCCCACCGGTGTTCGGGGTCCGATTCGAGCCCAAAAAACGGGTGGCGCCTCAGCTCGGGTTCACCGACACAGTCCCCTCAACAAGGACAGGATATCGCCAGGATTAATTCAGGAGGTCGCGGAGGTCCTCGGGAGCCTCGCACCTACGCGGCCATCTTGGTTGCGCGCTAGGCTCCTCCTCCTATTTATTTATTTTTATCCTCATCTTACCAAGCTTTTCTATGCGGATCTTATAAAGCCTTTTTAACACACTGAGGGCCTCCTGGCTTTTCCGTAATCACCTTGGTCTCCAACCAGACCCCTTAGCTTAGGGGAGCTATATGTAATCATTGGACCAATTCTATTAACCGAAGACTACGTCCCCAACAAATAAGAGGATACCAGACATTAGATGGCTTGTCTGCAGCGCTTTCGTACTCCAAACGAGCCATACTAAATGAGGCCCTGAGCCAGTTCTGACTTGTTGGTGGTTGGGGGTCTTTCCATTTCTTGCAGATCTCTCTCCGGGCCAAGAGAACCAAGTATAGCAAGAGGCCTCTCTGTAGTGGAGAGACTATATGACTTGTTAGCCCATCGTCTTCAAAGAACACAAATGACAAATTAATGCTAATGTTGATCTTAAAAATATCTTGAAGTGAATCTCCGACCTCTTTCCAGAAGTTCTTCAAAACCGGACATTCAAAGAAAACATGTAAATCGTCTGCCAAGGGTAATAAGCATCTGAAACATTTAGGAGGGGGGGATGGGCGAATTTAGCAATCTTTGCCGGGGTATAGTACAGCCTATTAATAACAAAAAAGTGGTTCTTCTTCAAACAAGCAGGTTTAACTTGCTTGTAGAAAATCTTCAAAGATGGCTCAAACAAAGAACCTATAGATGGACCCAGAGATGTTCCAGACCAACCCATCTCAGAAGAGGATATCTTCTGATCATCAACATCAATTAACAGTTTGTACCATATTGAGATCTCTTTCTTCAATGGATTGATAGATTGACACAAGCTTTCAATATCTCGGTTTCCTCTAAATTCCCCTTTTTCCGCATTGACCCAAGACTTCAGCTGCAAGAATTTAAACCTAGAGAATCCAGCCCCTATTCTAGCTTGCAAGTATTCCCAGGGGTGAATCCCCTCGGAGTCTGCCAGCTCGGACCAGGTGTTAATTCCCGCCCTTTTAATAGGTAGCGCTAATGTGTCTTTAAGGCATTCCGGAGTTCCAGGGGAGTCCCAAATTGGGGCACAGTCAGAGTAGTATCCAATACCCCACTTAAGTCTGATCTTATGCCATAGCTCTAAGGCTACCCTCAGCACCTTCAGACGAACTCGCTTGAAGAACCTAGGGGCGCCAAACTTATATAGAAAAGACTGGCCCCCACCCCCTCCTTAAGCTCTAACCATTTCTCCCAGCAGCCTACCCCACGCTGACTTCTCGGGTTTCACACATAACATCCGAATACTTTTAAACTGGATAGCTGTCGCATACAGACTGATATCTGGGAGGGCTGAAACCCCCCTTAACAAGCCTTCGTCTCAGCTTCTTCCATGTCAGCCGAGCCCCCTTGTCTCCCCATACAAATTCCAGATTTTACTCTGTATTTTACTAATACAATTATTAGGAAAAACAAGGGGGATGGTAGAAAATAGATAAGAGAGTTTAGGCAAGATAATCATTTTCACTAAATTAATTTTTCCAAAAATGGTCAAGGGGACGTTCCTCCATCGGCTAAAGAGACGATCTATTTCTTTGGTTACTCTGTTCAAATTTATCTGTGGGATCATTTCCAGATTCTTAATTATGTAGATCCCTAAATATCTGAATTCAGTACTAACTTTGCCAGACCATTGATCTAAATTCCAGCACATTACTTCTGTCTTGGACCTATTGATCAGACAACCAGACAAGTCTCCAAAATTAGACAGAAGCGCTTCCACCCGAGGAACAGCTCCTTCAGGGTCACTAGTATATATAATTAGATCGTCTGCATATAGAGCTAGCTTACAACTGTATTGTTCTGACCTAAAGGGTCGGATTGAATCATCTAATCTTAGAGCGTGTGCTAGCGGCTCTATATAGATGTTAAACACTAGAGGCGACATTGGACATCCCTGCCTAGTGCCCCTTTGTATGGAAAAGCTTGATGTCAATATTCCATTTAGGAGAATTTTGGCCGAGGCACCATAATAACAATTTTTTAACGTTTAAATAAAAATAGGTCCAAAACCCGCCTTCGCCATTACTTCCCAGAGGTACATCCAACAAACTCTATCGAATGCCTTGGCGGCATCTACAGCAACTATAGCCAGAGGATCTGATCTCTGCGTGGCCAAATCGATGTTCCCGATTAACAACTGTGTCTGCTCCTGAATGTGCCGTCCAGCAACGAAACCCTTCTGGTCTACATGGATCAACTCTGAGATTACCTTGGCCAATCTCCCTGCTAATATACCCATAAAGATCTTATAGTCAGCATTTAGCAGGGAGTTTCGACGATACGAGTCTCCTTTAAAAGGATCTTTGCCAGGCTTCAGAATCAAAACAATTGTTTTCTGTTTCCAGGACTCAGGAACCCTACCCTTAAAGCTATAGACTGAGTTGAAGATGGTACTTAATTGGGGGGTCAGCTCCTCTGCCAGGTGCTTATACACTTCACTTGGAAGTGAATCTGGACCAGCTGCCTTTTTGTTTTTAGACTTCTTTATTTGCTCTATTATTTCTTCATGTGTGATAGGAGCCTCTAGCCTGTTCCTGCTTTCCTCTGACAAAGAGGGTAACCTTTTATCCCTCAACCATGCTTGGATTGAACTTGAAGAAGGTAACAAATCTTCTTTATAGAGGTCAGAAAAAAGAGAGAGGAGACAGGCTTGCATATCATCAAAGCTAGCTGATGTTTCCCCTTCGACATTAATTATTTGTTCTTTAATGTTGTTCCTTGCTTGGTCAGCTCTAGCCTTCCAAGCCAACAGGGCACCAGCCTTTTCTCCATATTCAAAATTCTCCATATTTTTGGAATGCCATTGCAGTGTGTGTCAGGTCTCTTTCTCTTAGTCCTGTTCTGCTCGTGCACCCCCCACCCTGGCTGTTACCATTGCACTCCTGTAGAGGGGTATTGGCTGTTTGTGCCTCGAGACTGCTCTTGCCCTGTTTTGAAGCCGCTGTAGACTGGACTACTGGTTTTGGGGGTCTTGTGGAGGGGTAGGGTGCCCGGCGGTCCGTTCTACGGTCCCAGGGCGCTCCTCCGCTTCCTTATTGTATTGGTCGGGGTCCCTTGAAGGCTTCCCTGCGGCCTGCTCTGTCTCTGTCCCGGGGGGCTAGCGGTGTGTCCATACCTGTTTTTGCTCCGGCGCTGGCTGTTGCGGGGCTGCGCTTCTTCTTGCGTGCCTCGGTTGGACGCTTTCGGTCCTGGTAGCCGGTCTCGTGGCGCTCTGCCTCGATATGCCAGATTGGGGTTGGCCCGGTGCTGCTCTCCCGGGCCAGTGTTGGCGCGTGTACTTCCTGGTGCCGCGCGCGGCTGCGCTCTGTCTGGAGCCGCGCGCCTCAGCGCTTGCATCTTGCAATCCTGGTCCCGATTTTGCCTCACGCTCTCCCGTTCCTCGGTCCAGGGGCGGGTGGTTTTTGGATGTCCCTGAAGTGGCACTGTTCCCTGGTGGGTCTCCTTCTGCCTCTTTGCTCAGCTTTAGTCTGTAGCTTTCGGGGTTTTTTGAGTGTCTTTCACACACGCACGCACATTTCACCCTTCTCGCACTGCTGGACTATACGGCGAGTATTGGATGCGGCTGTGTATGGGTACTGGTTGTGGTGGGAGCCGGCGGTCTAGTGGTTAAGGTATCGGATTCTCAACCTCATGGTTGCATGTTCTAACTCTGGTGTTTCCGTGGGTTTGGTTTCTAAAGTTGAACCGTAGCCAAGGGTGCTTTCCCTGGAAAATGTTTTGTTTGACATTCTCTTCTCGGCTCTGCTCAGTCTGTCACGGGTTGGCCGAGGGGTACTAGTTACTCTGGGTGACGGTTATTTTTGAGGCTATTTCTCTGTTTTTGGCAGTTCTGGTCTGCATCTTGGCCCGCTATGACCTAGTGGGGTCAGTAGTAGGGCTCTTCCTACCTGTTGGCTCCTGCTATTTGCCTGCTCTCGGTAGTTGAGCGGCTTCGGGACTGGTTGGTCCCTTGAGGGGAGACTGTCTGGGATTACCGAGTTTATAGCGCATTGGTGTTTTGTGCTTTATGTCTGTTGGTCTCTCCGTGCAACTTTTTGTTGCAATTTGTCTTCCTTCTTCCCTGCTGGTCATTGCTGTCTAGTTTTTTGTGTGCGTACTGGTTTTTTGGGATGACGCTGTACTGTGGCCTAGTGGTTGGGGTTACAGACTCTTACCCTGAAGGTCATGTGTTAAAATCCAGAGGTTTGTTGGTTTTGAGTTCTCAGTCGAAAATAAAAGTAATGTTACTTTCTTTAAAATACGGCGTCGAGTTGTCGTGCTTACACTGTCTTGTGCACTTCATGACGTGTCATTGGGCCCTCTCTATCTTTCTTTCTGCCTACAACCATACCGCCCTTTGACCCACTGGTCTCGTCTGATCTCAATAGTTACGCAGATTCGGGCCCAGTTAGTACTTGGATGGGGGACGGCCAGGGACTAATGATGATGAAGGTTTTTTAAAAACTTGTCTTGTGGGTTCCTTTGGGTGGAACAACGCGCTTCGATGGGGTGCGTCCTTATTTGCCATTAATGTGCGTACTGTTGGTGCTTCATCTTTTGCCTGTTTGACCGTTGGGCCCACGGCCTTCCGACCCTGTCGCACAATGTCTCCTCTGCTCTCAAGGGATTTCACAGGGTCGGGTCTGGTCGGTTCCTGGATAGTATTCCTCCTGGGTTTGCTAATGACTGTAGGCTGCTGAGCGTGTGTTCCTGTCCTGGTGTTTTGCATGGCATTTTGGGGTGTCACGGGGCTACAGCTTCCCTTGTTTGCTGTATTTGTCCCCATCTCCTTCTCCCTTCCGGGCTTTGGGCCTACGGTCCTTGCGTCCTGTGGTCTCCTGTTCCCACCTGCTCTCCGTTGTTGTGCGGGGTCTGTCCCGGTCGATCCATTGTTGAACATCCTCTGGGGGTTTCCAGGGGCTGTGGACTGCTGCATGTCGGTTGGGGGCGGCTGCGGTTGGCCTTTGCCGGTCCGTCTCTGGGCTGATTAGGTGGTCACCTGGTGGGCTCTTGCTTCTGTTTTGGCTCTGGGATGCTTCTCCAGTGCCGCGGCTTGACGCTCCCTCCTGCTCCCTGTCTCGGCAGGCTACTCTTGTCCTCCCTTCCTGGCCGTGCTTCTCCTCGCTTCCAGGGGATCGGGGCTCTGTTGCAGGCCTTCTGTGGTCTCTCTTCTCGTCCTGGGTGGCACGGTTCCTTGGGTCCTGCCCGCTGCCGGGCCGCTCCGGTTGTCGCGCTCCCCTGCTCCTGTCCTTAGTGCTGTGGCTCTTTGGTTGGTCTGCTTCCTTTGGGTGGTGTCTGCTGAGTGGGGCCTGGAGTTCGGCGCACACCTCTGCAGGGGGGTGCGTCTTTTGGCCTCTTGTTGCGGGTTCGCAGTTGGTCGTTCGCGGTTGGTCATTCTCGCTGGTCCTTTACCGACGGGTCCTGTTCTTCTGGACCGGGTAGCTGTGGCTCAATGGTAAGTCTTGTGACCCCTAATGCACAGGCTCTCACAGGGCAAGGATTCATATCCCGCCAGGCCTCCCCTAATATCCTAAGTTGGAGGGCTTTTATTCCGGTTTGCCAGTGGGTGTTCCCCCTCCTGTTTCTGGTTTTCTGGTTTTTGGTTGCCTTCTTCCTGGTGCCTGTCCCCCTTCGGCTAGTTTCGTGTGCCCCCTACTGTTCATGTTGGGGTTTTCTGCCTTGGTGGGGATTTCACACGTGGAGTGTTTTTTGTGCCTTGTTGACTGGTGGTACTTCCCCTGTCTGTCCATTGAGGATCCTCCCCGTCCTGTTCTCTTGCCCCGGTGTCTCCTGGTGCCTCCTTCCCGGATGTTGCGGCCTTTGCTGTCCTGTGGGGCTTGCTTGGGTTCCTGGCCTGTCCTGGGTCGGTGGGGACTCCTGCTGGCGGTTTTTCCGTCTGGCTTCTGTTGGCAGTTCCTTGGCTTGGCTGGGGTTTGCCCCTGCATGGCGGGGGCTTCTGGTTGCCACTCTGGGCATTTTGTCCTCTGCCTCGTTCTCCGGGGGGTTGCGGGGTTTTCCCCCTTGGTGTTTTGTCACGGTTGTGTTGTCCTTGTCTGGGGCGCTCTGGTTCCGTTTGACTTCCCGGGGTTGGCTCTCTCTGCCTTCTTGTCTAGGCTGCCGGATTTGCGCCTTCCCATGGTCCCCTTCTTGAGTGGGTTCTGCGCTTGCTGGGCCTGCCCCGGTCGTTTGCACTGTTCGTGGTGCTCGCCCGGGTGCTTCTCCCTTGGTTATGGGGGTTGGGCCTGTGGGCTGTTACTCTATGGTCCATATTGTGCTTCTGTCCCTGTTTTTGGGGTGCTGGGGCCTTCTGGCTCGGGTTGGCCTCCTGGGTGGCCTTGCTCGGGTCCGTTTCGCCCGGCTCTTCTGACCTCGCCTTTGGGATGTTCATGCCTGTGGCCTTCCCTCCCTGTTCGCACAGGTGCCTGTCGGCTCTCTGCTTCTCGGCTGGGTCGGGCCTGGTTGTTGGTTGTGTGTTAGCCCATCTGGGTGCTCGCTTCGGCGGCTCATTGCTGCACTTGGTGGGTTGCGGGACCGCTTTTTCTTGTCCCCTGCACGGGTCTGTCTCGCTCATTCATGCTGCGTTTCCCTCTCTTCCGTGTTCGTTCTGCTTTCTTGTGCGTGGTGGCCCCTGGTGGGCGTTCATGTTTTTTTCCTGGTGGCTTGGACTTGGTCCTGGTCCCTTCCGATCTTAGGCCTCCATGGGGGACTTGTGGGCTTCCAGCTTTTCGTGGTTGGCCGGCTGGGTTCCGTGGGTGGCCGGGTTGCTTCTGTCATTTGCTGCAGCCTCCTGGGTCGGTTTTGCCTTGTACCTGCCTGGCTTCTCTCATTGGTGTCGGGCTCCCTTCCGGGGGGCCCTTTGTGCGGCTGGGGTCCGGGTCCCGTCTGTTCTCTCCTTGCTGTTGGGATTTGGGCGCCCTTAATTTTTGTTGTTCGGTTGGGGTGCCTCGATTCCTTTCTGCGCCTACTTCCGTTCTTCTGGCTCCTTCCGGTCTGAGTTGTTCTCGTCTGGTTCCTCTGCTTCAGCTCGGTTGCCACCAGGCCTGGTGGGTTTTTGTTTCCGTCTTCCCCTCCGGTCGTTGGTTTTGGGGTGGTTCGATGGCTGGTTTTCAGTCAGACTGTGTCTCTTGCCGCTGTGGCTTCTTGTGGTGTTGCTGTTATGGGGGTGCCCTCTGTTCTCTTCGGTTCCAAAGTCTGGATTTTTCTGCTTCCTTCTCACTATTGACTGTCCGTCGGTCGGTCTTGGTGTGTTGGGACCTGCTACCTATTCTCTGTTCTGGGGCCTGTTGTTGTTGCCTTTGGCTCCGTACAGTTTCCTCCCGGTCCTTCTCTGTCCGCTTCTGTCATTGGTTTTGGGCCTGCTTCTGGCTGGCCTACAGGTCTCGGGGGTCTGGGGTCTCGGCCCTTCCAATGTCTCTGTTTCCCGGGCTGGTTCTTTCTGCTCGTGGGTGCCTCTCTCTTGGGTGTTTTTTTCAACTCGTATGTGTTTTTGGGTTTGCCCTCTTTCGTGGGCGTCCCAATCTGATCCGTTGGTTTTTTGTGAGTTTCCATGAAGCCTCTTGGCTTTGGTATGTGCTCACTTTGTTAGTCATGTGGCGAGGAAGACTAACGGGGAGGTAATGCCCCGGTTACTTACCGGTAATCTTCATTACTCCGAGTATAGTCTTCCTCACCACATGAGTTCCCATCCCTCCCTCCCTCCCTCCCTCCCTGGCTATCGGCTTCATGTTTATGCTTGGTAGTTTCAGGCTGTAGGGTTGGGCCGGCCCGCCTCTTATAGAGGTCAAGCGTGTAATGGGTCGGCCATATTCGGAAGGGATGGGAGGCTGACTTTTTTTGCTTTGGAGGGTTCTGGTGTGGAGCTGAAGCTCACTTTGTTAGTCATGTGGCGAGGAAGACTATACTCGGAGTAATGAAGATTACCGGTAAGTAACCGGGGCATTAACTATACCATGCTTTTAATTTTTACTTGCACCCCGTTGTGTGACGCAATGATGAGGAAATGTCCTCACACGTAACTCACACTTTTAGAAAGTTTCCCTTTTTTTAAGGGGCCTCAGTTGCCCTTGATATTTTGGTTGCCACACTTAAAAATGAATCACTCCTCATTGCAAGGTGGCTGCCAAGCTTGATAAAATTTACTCAACTAAGAAGTGCAGAGGGACGGGGAGCTACTGAGGAATCATGTGACAATACCAGTTTAACACTCTGCTACCATACGTCTCTCAAAAATAGGACCTCACTTTCAAGTGAAAGGTTCACATCAGTAAGGTCGAGTCTAATATTATGGATCCTTTGGTACCTGCCATAGCCTCACCTGCTCTTGGTCTACTACCTGGTGTTGTATTAATATTCAAATGTTTTATGCAACAGTGTGACTGCAGATTCTCCATTGTGTCCTGTGCCGGCTTTGTTCGCTGCCATTCATTAGTGAAAGTTAAATGAGTGACATGTGACCTCCACAGGCTTGCATCCACAGCACCTATTAAATTCATTTGTTTGGTAAGGCTTCCTCTAACTGGCACAGAAAAGATTACCCTGTCAAGAGAAGTCCAGGCTTCTTCAGAATTGGATACTGTCACTTCAGCGGAAGTGTCACAACACTAATACATTGTGTGTCTCACCTGCTCTCATTGTTAGAGATAACTTTTTACTGGGGTCAATAAATGTGGATGATTCACGATTCACATTAGCGCTAGATGCCAAAATATATGCTTCCTTACTGCCATGCCTTTCCAGAATATTTCCATCTTTGATGTATTCCTTGATTTAATCTTTTAGATATTGAATACAGTGACACTAATATTCTATGTTACCAATCAAGATAGAAAATGTTATGTAAAAGAGACTTCTGCATTTTCCCTATCCAAGATGATGGCCAACTCAATGTGAGATTTTACATTTTGAATAGAACAAACATGAACTGGTTAGTTGTGGCCAATTTTGAATATTTAATATATTCAGCAGCTTACCATGAAGATCCTTACTTTCCAATGTTGCTTTACGTCTGCTTGCATCTCACTATGCAAGAAAGGCAGTTTCTTCGACGATCCTCTTTGGATCAGTGTTTCCCGTGTTCTTCACTCCAGGGTTTAGAGTATTTTCGTCAATTGTGGTTTTTGCCCAGGAATTCTTCACCAGTATCTGAAAGGATATGGTGCTTCTGCTAGGACAGTATCATGTTAGTGAATGCTGACTGTTTGATCAATGCTTTTGAGATGAACTGCATTTGGTTGTGGCTTTACCAACTGTGACTTTGGATATATATGAAGCAGCAACTTGAATGCAAAGACAAACCAACCTATAATCGATCAATTGGTGGTTGAGAGGGATGCAGCAAAGCCTGCCCTGCTGGAAACAGTTATTTTCATGAGAACCGAGACTCGCTTCACTGAGATCAACGCAGTGCAGTTCACCGCTGTGGCATGGGAGAGGCTCCATAGAATGGAGCTCTTGTACTGTACGTGCCAAAGGCTCCCCTTTTGCTGAATCGCCATTAGACTATGCTCCAGGAAACAAAGGCAGCAGCACTTGGGGTTACGAAATGGGGTAACCCTAATGAGGCGGGAGTGTACATTACTCGGACTACGTTGACAGCCCATGCTGAGAGCATCCCACTTGATACCTTCTTATACGATAGGCTCAAATCCATAGGAGACACATCACACCTGACTTCCCGAAGGAACCACTCGGTTCATACCACTACAGATTATCATGACTTAAGACTTTCCCAAACCACATCTAACCAAACTAGACAAATACAGAAGGCAGTGCCAGAACGACCACCCCCCCGCCAGAGAGGGATGGGGGGGAGGAGGATCTTAGAACCCCAATACCAGATACCATGTGGTAATACTGCTGTACACAAACGAGGGAACCAACTTAGACCAATATATTTTCTTTTCTTACACCGGGTATATTGCACTGCAGCAACATTATGTAACAGGAATAAGAGAGACGGATACATGTGAGCGCTGTGGATTACCCAAAGCTGCCTTTATAAATCTGGCACGGTAATGCGGGAAAGTAAGAAAATTCTGGAATGGGGTAGAAAACACACTACAATGAATCTTAGAGTCTCCTATTGTTGTACTGGCACAAATGGCATTTATGTGATGGGTGAGAGGCATCCAGAGAGATATCGGGAAATTCACTAAACTTACGTTGCTGGTGGCCAGGCGCCTTGTGGCGATGTACTGGGGTAGAGTATGCGCTCTGACTAATCCGCAATAGATAGTTGAAATGATGCACTGCAACAACTAGCTAGAAATGTATGTGGAACTGCTGCCTGTCCTATCCTCGAGACATATGAGCGCACTTCAGGGAATATCCACGAGCTGAGGCAGGGAGGAGCAACTAGGCATTAGCCCTGACCCGCTCACTTGAGAAGGGTCATACCGGCTATATGGGGGATGGGGAGGGAGGAGCGGAGCACATTACCTGTGATGCATTACAACTATGTGTGCATTAAGATGCTAAATGTGCTATACAATGTTGATGTGTTAAACTGAAAAACCATAATAAAAACAGTTTTAAAAATGTTACTGCTTCATATAATGTAGAATGGAAGGGTGAGCAAAAAAGGGGATTTATATATCCAGCTAAAAAAAAAAAAAGCTTCCGTCAACACAATTTAGTATTTCATCGGTTTTCTCCTATAGGTTCCACAATTTAAAATCCTGGTTAGGGTAGGGTCACTTTCCTGAAAATGAGTTTACGGTTGATGTTTTCCCCAGGTTAGGTGACTTCTGTGCTTATATTTTGATACATAAAATATGTTTTTTCGATCACCACAAAAATATGTATCAGACATTTTTTTGGGTCTACACTCTAATCAAGATTCAGCCTGAAGATCATGTGTTGGTTTTAACTATGTTGAAATAAATGGGAGACACTGTGAGTTTTACAATCCAGGAGTGCAGTTATTGAAAGTGTTGGTCTGTGTGATGCGGGTATAAATGTAACCATGTCAGAACGATGAATAGCCATAGCCATGATCCCATTGCTATTATAATCGTGGGGATAATTATAATAGGCCTTATCAGTATGGTATGGTTTGGATCCTGTGGAACAGGGAGCAAGGGTACATTTGTAATCATCATCATCCTCTTGTCAGGTTACTTAGTCAATGCTATGCAAGGAATTAAGAGAAATAAAAGTGGTCTTTTTTTCATACTGCACTTTTTGTATTTTCAAGAACCTTTAATTTTAAAAATTTATTTTTTAGAAACCATGTGTCATTTTCCTAAACCACAATACACCTACTACAACAGAATGCATATATATTACAAGCCATCTGTTACCAATCTGGTTACTCTCTATTCCCACCAACCACCTCTATATTACATTTCGAAATATTCAAACTGCTTAAACAACCATCACTTCAAACATAACATGTAAATAAAGACTGAACAAGGCTTCTTTAGTACAAATAAAATGCAATACAGAAAAATATCAATTAAAAAATATATATCTTTATTTGCATTTTTCCAACATATAGGTAACAATGAACACACAAACAGGAAAATATCCATATTGCATACTTAAAAATAGACAGGGCAATCCATTTTCTTCCTTGTTATAGTGCAAATGATTTAAGTTTCAATACCAATATCACAATCCCAAGCAGCCAGGAAAACTTCATTTTAAAAGCACAAATGATTTATTTGCTTCTGCACAACATTTAAAAAGGTGTGCTGCTTTTATTCCACACCTTTATTTTAGGATTTGTTACTAACATATTTAAGAGAAAGAAAGGCTTTTCCATCTTACACAGACAATAGAGAAATTAATACTGTAAAGCTGTTGTCATTAATACTTCTAGTACAAGGTGCTTGCAGCTTCTCTCCACCGTTTGCCCAGATCTTCTGTACTGTCCTTATTGATATGTTAGCTGTCAAGAATTGCCAATGGGATACTTTTCCTGCATGAAATAGTAGAGATCTTGCACCATTTCCCCCTCACTTCTGTCAATATATATTTGTTTTGTGCTTCTTGCAACTTAACAAAGAGTGGCATGCACCAAAGCGACAGCCCGGTAGCATGTGCTTCCTCTGCTGCAGTCATTAGCATCATTCTGTGCCTGCATTATCTAGCAGGTTGTATCAGTATGGGACAACATTGTTTCTTAGGGTACTGCAACAATAGTAAGGTCATTGCTATTGCCCTCCTAGATCTACCTATACGTAACTAAGTTCAGGGTTGCCAGGTGCACAACTCACCTTTCACGCATTGTAATTGGGCAGCTGGGTAATAATGTTCTAGATTGTGTCCTCCGAGCCCTACTTGGTGGGGGGGTGGAGGTGCAGCTCACCCAGAACACCTTGTATAGTTTGCATCTCCACATTAAATCTATCTGCGCTGTTTTTACCTGCGCTGTTTTTACCTCTATAAAGCAGACTCTGGGAAGATTTGTTTGCATGGCAGTGAAGAAATAATGGAATCTTGGTGGTTGTACCATCTTACAAATGGCATCCAATAGCTATCACCTGTTCCAGAACATTACTAAGTTTCTAGTTGATACAGGGTTTTGAGCGGTTAACCCTCAATGCAGCCTGGAACTGCGTGATATACATTTTCCCTTAAGTATTTAAATTCAACTGTTTTCCATCTAAGTGTCAACGGTGGCAGGCCTCCCCCACCCCCTTTTCCTCCACCCACTTTAGAAGATAGAGACAAGAGCTCTGCATATTTACTTTTAGGCCTAATATCTCCCAACGTTTTTAAAGATCTCCAGTGTTTGTTTTAAATCTGTCTCCACGTCTATAAGATATGTCAGCACATCAGCGTATAATGAGATAACATGCATGTAAACACTGTAGGAGAGTAGGATCTGCTTCACATGGTTACCCCCACTTTTTGCTGGTGTTTCACTGTTTTTTGACTTTAGTCTGGCTGGGGCCCTGCTATTCAGGACCCTAGCCTAGCTGCTTCCTCTCTAAATTGATTCCATGTACACTAGGTACATCACAGATTAGATTCTGAGGTGCCCTTATAAGTCCCTAGTATATCGCATACTATGTACCTAGGCCATAGGTACCCCAGAGGCCTACCACCGGCTGAAGCATGTATTATGCCACCCCTGGAAAGCCCTCCAAAATTACACCACAGGTCTGCTACTGTAGCCTGGGTAAGTTGGTGCATGCACCCCTTGCTGAGATATAGGTTCACTATATCTCACCTATCAGTCACCCCTATGGCAGGCCTTATCAATCCTGAAGGCAGGGTGCTTGGTTATATGTGAGAGGGTGCCCAGGCATGAGCTGAGCCCCTCTGCAGCCTTCGGAATCTCTTCTCCGGGGTTGTCAGTAGTGCAGTCTGACCATATACTCTTAAGTGCATTATATCTAATACGGTTAATGCTAACTTTGGACTGACTGCACGGAAACATGCCGTGTTTGGTGTCAAACACCTTGGAATCATACCCCCACATCAATTCCTGGTGTGAGAATATGATCCCACCCTTCTAGAGGGAGAGACCTGGCAGCACCGGTGTAACCGGTACCAACTTAACAGAGCCCTGGCGTCACAAAATGGATGCTGCAGTGACAAACACTGGTCTGGCCTCCTGCTGCTGACCGAAACTCCGGCAGGGGAAGCCTGGACAATAGGTTTCCTGTCACAGGGAGGTGTAACCACCTCCCAGACAGGCTTATGTGTATTGGGGCTGGGTGGGAGCACTCTCTGGTGCTTTGAAGTCCTGCACTGGTGGCACATTTGGTGTACCTGTGCATAGTCCAGTTCAAACTGGTTGCAGGGGCTACCTGCCCCTGCGCTGGCACGAAACTGGACAAAGGAAATGGGTGTAACCACCCCTCTTTCCAAACCCACCCATAGGTGGGGCCTTAGTGTTAGTCCATCCCCTAAACTTAGTATAAGTATAGGAACCCAGTCCCTAGGACTTTAGATTACCCTGGACGAAACTCCAGCTCAGACCAGTTCAGAGGCTTCCAGCCCCTGCTCTGGCGCAAAACTGGACAAAGGAAATGGGTGTAGCCACCCCTCTTTCCAAACCCTCCCTTAGGTGGGTCCCCAGAGCTAGTCCAACCCCTTTCTTAGGTATAAGTAAGGAACCCCTGGCAACAGGACTTTAGATATCCCTGGACGAAACTCTGCAACTGAATCCTGGAACTTCGACGCTCTACTCAAGACTAGAGGACGGAAGAAATCTCCCTTGGGATCAAGGAGTGACTCCCCTGCTTGGCAGGCACCAACGAAGCAATTGCCGGTCTGCATCTCCGAAGCTCCCGCCGGACGCCGAAGACTTTGCAACACAGGAAGAGAATTTCCAGACTTCTCAGAGGCCGACCCGAGTCCCCAGCAAAGCTGAGACCTGCAACCCTCGTGAGTAACGTGGAACCGGAACTCCTGGTCACCATGCACTTTTGCAAGTGCATTGACTTCTCGACGTCTCTTGAAGTCGTGCTTGGGGTTACTTGTAGTCTCCACCGAAGATTGTCGGCCTAGTCACCCCGAGTGACCCGTGGGCCGCCATTTTGTGATTCCTCTCGAGGTCCCTTCGCGATCCCTGGTCCGTCGACTGGTGGATCCCTGTGAAGGTAACTTTGATTTTCCTTGGGCTTCTCTGGTTGCTCCAGACGTGCCCCGACTCCCCACCAAGTGGTGAGTCCCTCAGACCTTGCTGGTCTGCACCGAAGCATCTTTCGCCTTTCTGCGTGGGTTGCTGTTGCCAAGACTTGTTGTGTCCAATCCGGGCACCGACGCTGCAGCAGTCGACATCCTTCGTGGGACAGCTCGAATCCAGCTCCTGGTCGTCCTCGACGCCTCCTGGTCCTTGTGGCTGAAGAGTCAAGCTTCACCTTCTTCACCTGAAATCACCCGAAATCGGTGGGCATGTGCCTATCGTATTCCTGGTCACTGGCTAGTGACCCAGACTCTTTCCCCTCTGCTTTCAGGTTCTTCTCGACTTCGATCCAGGCTTGGATCTCTTTGGACACTTCACATCTTACCGGCAGCAGCACTTCTTTGCCAGCTCCCATTGAAAACGACGATGTGACCCGACGCCATTTGACACCTATGCACCCGGCTTCCCTGGGTGAGGTAACTAGAGTACTCCGGTGCTCCTGTGGGTGTGGACACTAGAACTTCCTAAGTCAAAAGGGTTTGGTCCTGACTCATTTCTAAGTGTCCCTAATCTTTAAAAATCTAACCGCGACTTTCCCCATAGAAGCTAACGGGAGCTCGCATCTGTGTTCTCACACTGCGCCTGGCTCCCGTGGGTCCCCTGTGTCACTTCCTTGGGGTCCCAGCGATTCTACAGGCTCTAGGCCTTGTCTAGTTAAGTCGTGGTTCTTATACCACTATTTTAGTATATGGTTTGGCTCACCCCTAGGGCCTGACGTGTATTTGTGCTATTTTACTGTACTATTTGAAGTGTAACTTATGTGTTTGGACCTCTAGCCTCATAAAGAGACTAGTAGGGTGTGTTTAGAAATAAATACATATATTTTATATATATATACCTGGTGTGGTTGCTTTTCATTTGGTCATTCAATAGATTAAAGACTGGTAAAACAAGCTGCTTTACATTCCTTCAAGACTTAGCCTGAAGGCTGCTCTCCATAGCTACCACTAGGATAGCTTTCAATAAAGGTTGTCTTTTAACCTATCATCAATAAGGGGTTGTTTGGACTGGTACAGGGTGCCCACTATAACTAGTGGACATCATATACCAGGCCAACTTCTCACAAACACCAGTCACTAGCCTCCTTTGTCTACCCTCTATGTGGAATATTTCAGCCCTTGGCTCCATCACATAAGCAATCTGGAGCAGTTACAAAGGGTGTCCCTGGCACTGCCTCACTCTTTTTGAGAAGAAAGCTAAATTATCTTGCAAGTCCTTACACTTGTGGTTTTGTATAGCATATTTATCCATGCCAAGATCCTTGAGCCCATTACTTGTAACACTGCAAACTGATATTCTTAATTTAGAGAATCAAAGGCATTTCCCAGGTCATTGATATTGCGGGAACTCTTGTGTACAGCCTGACATTACATAGAGCAGCCTTCTTACCTTCCTCGCTGTATTCCTTTGTGGCACAAATCTTAACTGGTCTGGATGTACCAGTACAAGCAAGAGATGTGAAATCCAAACATTTTGCCCAATATTTTGCAATCTAGTAGGGTGAATGGGAAAAATGAAGCCACTTCTAATGTGTCCCCATTTGGCTTAGGTAGTATGATTATTAAGGCCGCATCTGTGAGGTTCCAGTGGTGGGTCCATACAGAAGCACTAAAGTTGTCCTTATTTTTTCACACAAGGTTTCTAAGTGGTAGCATTTTTTTCTGTTCAATAAATGACAATGTGAAATGTATTTGTGTTTTCACATTTGGTTACATTTACGTATGATTAGAAGTTACCAGGGACTAGATAAACGTTGGATATAAATACATATATTAATATGCAAAACCTAAAAATGTGAAGACGGTGCACTTTCTTTGTTAAATCACTGTATATATATGTTCCTGTCTTGATTTCGTGTCAACACGTCTTGCTGCCCCTGTATTAGGTGTTCTACTACAATACTGAGTATTTAAGATCCACCTACAAGAATACTTACGCCAGAATATTGACTACTACTATATTGTCAACGTAACTATATATAAGAAAGTGTAGATTTACAATCTTGATTCCATGGCTACTTACCCATATGCTGTATTGTCAAGCATAGTAGATCAAGACTTCCCTATATATACTGACCTTGATGGTGTGGTTGTTGATATTCTGCAGTTGATGCTCTTGTATGTGGATATTTTTGACCTCACTATTCTAACATACTCCCCTCTTATGTATACTCAAGAGCAACTCAACAGAGAAAGATGTTAGTGTCGCTAATAAAGGTAAATCTGGGTGCTTTGGTTTTAAATTCAACCGGAGCCAAATACGTCAACATGATGTAGTACATATGATTTCAGCACACAAAATAGTTCTTGTCGCCTTGTGAAAAATCTTAAACTTTATCTTTCACTGTTGGGAATAAGACAGCCACTTCATATTTTGTTCCCCTGCTGCATGGGGAACAGAGATGGCATCTTTTGCGGCACAGGGAATAACACATACCCTCCTGTTTAGCGATTCTTCTGCAGCTGGAGACAAATGCAGCCTTTCTTTAGCTAACGTTTCTCCAACCCTCTCCTGAACTTAGAGCCCAATAAGGGAGGCGTTTCTGGAATTCGTTGCAATCTTTTCTTCTTCGCCAAATGCTCCGCTTTTTCTACTGAAGAAACTATTAAGCATTTAACCAGCGGAGCCATATCACCCTTTGCAAATGGTTGTCTTTCTGCATCTGAAAGTGAAACTACACCTGCTCAGATCCAGGTCACACAGTCCTTCCTTTCCTAAACTTACATGAGAAAGTAGAGAAGTGTATATAATTAACAAAGGATTGTGGGTATGCAAAGGTAATGTTAAGCCCATGTTTACAATGCTCCTCTCCCAAGCGGGAATTTATCCCCACTGTCGATAATTATGCCTCGTTTTCTATATTTCTGCGCCCTGTGACTAGAGCTTACAGCACAGGCCATTACACCAATCCACATCTTTAAATTTTCCAATCAATAAAGAATGAATGTTCGAAGCTGTTGGCTTTGCCAGTGCATCTTTAAAGTAACTATGAATGACTTTCCATAGTCATTTCCCAGGAGCACCGGGTGTCCTTTTCTGCTGATAGAAACTCATTCATTTTGCAAACCCCATGAGTCCTCTTCATTTACTGAGGATAATTGTCCAATACTATTGTCTCTGATTTTCCATGCGGAATTTATTTCATATAAAGCTGGGATCCTATCAACCTCTGATGTTCCAGGTCAGATATTTCCTTCAGGAAATCTAAATTATTAATCAGTGATGACTGTGAATTATTTCCCTATGTAAATGTGTCAGACGTCAAACAACTACCTCCTGCCATACGTTGAGCGTCAATGTGACGACATTTCCAGAGCCTCTGGTGCTGACTGCTTGCTTATGAACTGCCATGCATGTAACAGCTGAGCAACTCTTCTACCAGTCGTCTAAGAAGGGGAACCGCACTTTCTGCCACGGAAAACGTTTTGTGGAAACAACGCCAAAGTGACTCTCATGCACAATCCTTTTGAAAGTGTGGGCAATGACCAGCCCAGTCTCTCGCAGAATCGTTCCTTCCTGTGGCAAACAAGTTGAGACTTAAAAAGCAGCTTGACAGTACTGTGATGGGGTGTTCCTCGCTTTTCCTTTGGGGCACTAATCAAAGGAAAGCACTGGGTGGTTCCACGCTCAATAACTCTCCACACCCAAGAAGGAATGAAAAACAGACACATTCCTAGTAAGGACTGCTGACGTTACAGCTTCAACCTTTTTGAGATCGGGCCACATGCCTTTTTGATTCAAAATGTACCTGAAGAATTTCTATGTTCGTTCAAAGAAATCTCTCTACTTTTCATGTAGTGTCAGATTTATATCTGCCAGAACCTTTATCACTGTTTCGTAGTTCAGGGAGTGGAATCCCCTGAATTATCTTCCTGACGGGTTCCTGGAAAACCTCAGCCACCGACAAATTACCAAAGCTGAGAAGATTGTATCATTACAGTCCCATATGGGTGGCAACAGTAGTGATGTAGTGAAAAGTTTTTTTCCGGTTCCAGCTGATAGACTTTGTTGAATTCACATTTGGAGAAGAATTGCCACACCATTCAGTTGATGATCATATCCTAAAGCCAAAGGGCAATGTGTTTCTCTCTCTGAATTGCAAGGTTAGACTGTTGCTTATTTATTCAGATTCTTGTTTTGTCTCCCACTGTCTCTAGGGTATAGGAACGGTTGATGAGAGTTGGAGATCGCGCCCCACCACCATCAACTCAAGTGATGTCTAGTTGAAACAATTTGCTGATTTCCACCTTAAGCTGAATATGCAGAATTTCGCAAAAGTGCGTAATTATGAACGCACTGAGCAATTGGTGTCTAGCTTGATTTGTCCTTCAACTTTCCAATCTGTTTAAGAGCTTTGGAAACCTTTGCACAACATCACAGTTAACAGTTGCTTTGATCCTGACAATGAGTGTACATACAAGAGGCATGGGATAGTAAGATGGAAATGGTGGCATTTAATAGAGTGTGTAACAGCGATGCGAAAAATCTGTCCTTTTTCGAAGATAAAAAATGACTGGTAAAACGCAAACACCCTTGGACAGTAATAAATTCTTACGTTAAACCAAAACCGCAAGCTTATGTAGCGGCACATTTTCGATTGGTTTTAAAAAAGAGTTTCATGCTGTACTGCTTTGGAGAATACAAAGCCATGGATTTGCAACAAACATGGAAAGGAAAATTGCTAAATGCAAATTGCCGTTTATGTGGCTATCACAATGAATCTTTATGCTACTTGATGTGCGTCTGCCCTGCAGTGAAAGAAGCAAGAAGGAGACTTTTAAAAGCAATTTTAAAAGAACTTCACATTCGTACCTGTAGACTTGTTTGATGGGGGGAACATCAACCATCTTAATCTGTCGAGGGGCTAAGTTTCTTACCTTGATTGACAAACTCTTACGAACAGTGGACAATACTAAATGAATTAGGTTATAAATGAGTTGGAAGCCTTGCATGAATTGTAATTTATTTTTTATAAATGAACGATCTTATTATGAAATTTTATTTTAAATCTTTGTAACTGTCTTTTTAACAAATTTTTAGTATCGGGCTTTATGGTTGTGATAACCAAATAGTTTTTCTTGACCCACTGACTGAGTGTACTTATATGTAGCCCAGCTTGACAGCTGACCTGAAAGTAAGTGGCCATCCTTAGTTGGCAGCTTCGGCAGTCAGGTAGTTGTCACGTTTACACAAGTGTTTCTGGTGCAACAGCACCATGCTGAAATAAATCTTGCAGGGAAGGAGCATGCATGAACGTATGCCTTTGAGTGCCACATTGAAAATCGAGAGACAGTTTGTTAAATTCAGCATCTGGTGTGTCATTAATAGCTGTTCAAGTATCAACTAAGAATGAGAATTTCGCACCCTCAACCCGAATGCCAAGCACTAGTTCTATAAATCCAATATAGCCATTATACAGCGTCTCCTGATGATTTGGGCCATTTCCCTGACTGGGTGAAACTACAAGTATCTTGTTGTCTGGCGAGCTTCCTTAATTGTATTTCTGTTTGGACTTGCTTTAGCCAAGTTCCTTGTTTACTGAGCAACAGTCAGTTTGCTTCAGCCTCTTCACTATCTGCTTGGGCTTTGCACATGTTATGGTATTGTCTGTCCTTCCCGCAGCCATTGCATCTCTCAGCCATGGCTGGACATTTACTACTGTGTGAGGTCCATTAGCCACACTTGTGGCACAACTTCATGGGTACAGAGTTAGATGAGCAGGATTCCTTGATGCATGCCGCAAACTGCAATGTGCACTAGTCTTGCGCCTGAATTGATCCATTACTGTAGCTTGGTGGTCAGCGGCATGGCGGATGTTCTTTACTTGCCATTCTTAATATAACATCCGGCTTCCTTGAGTTAGAAGTAGCTTTGACTATTCATGTCCAGGCATGATCTAAAAGGGTGTATTATCGGAATACCTTGTTTCAAGAATATCTGTTGTGTCAAGCCCAGCATAGTGTACGAGAAGGCTCATATTTCTCTCATCCCTCTCATCATCTTTTACACCCATCATATCAACAAAATGTTAAAATTCTTGACCATCTCGCCCAGCAAGGCCCCAAATTCCTTGACTCATTTGCAAGAAAGTGAGGTGGCATACCCAGCACCAAACCATCGGATGACACTGCAGGATTTTCAAAGCTGTTGCTTTGGCGCTCCTTTTAAGTCTTGAGCTTTTTCATCACGAGGGCAATTTTGTAAGTAGACCTTTTCAATGTGGGTACAAGGTAAACCGAGACAGCACCTGCACAGTTGCTCATTCGTCGATTCAAGACTCGTTCGATGCTAATGTAATGTCTTCATAAGCAACACTAACAAGTGCAAGATACACAAACTTAACTTTATTAACTATTTGCAGTTAGCACAATCATTGTCAACAACGGCAGCATTTCAGATGACTGTGTCCTTTCTCCCCTGTGTGCTCCTCTAGTCTGCTTGGCCCATTTATACCTTTCTGATTGGTTGGTCCGAAAACACGCATCAACTGGTGTCAATATCCGCTTGTCAGAAATGCAGTGTTGTGACAACATTACAATTACTTTGACGTTTGACACCACATTTCTGCTCCTTTTTGAAAACCAGTTTAACAAGTTAAGTGACTGTCCGGTGAGGAAGTACATAAATCACTCTCATCCTCTTGTGCTTGGTTTGAACTTGCATTGAGCATTCCATGGTGGTTTTTATACTTGGCATTCTCCATTATTAGCTTATCTACTGCTATCTTTTTTTGTGTTCCCATTTTCACCTTCTTATGGACACCCACAATTTACCACTTTTTTGCTTCTGCTTCTAACTCTTCTCTGCCTAGTCTGAAACTCACTAGAGTATACAACAAGATGATAAATAGAATGCTTAGATTAGTCTCAGCTACTGGTAAATACTCGGGCTGCATCCCAGGTCACTGTTATTTTGCACACCATGTCACCTCAGTTTGAAACCAGCTCCAATGGGAACACTCTAGTCCGACTACTGCCCGACCAGGTCCTCCCTGAACTGGATTTCAATCAACCTGGCCTGGCATTGCAGGCCTGGCTGTTTCTGTTGGAGCAGGGTCAAGACTGATTTGCATATGGTGGGGTCCAAACCGAGGTGGCGTGGTGGACAAAAAACGATGGACTGAAGTGCGTCCAGAGCAATTGTCAGTGCTTGAGAATAATTGAAGCATTCCATCCATCACCTAGTTGTCATTGTAGTTGACACTGGGCCCAAGCTACGCCCAAATGAAGAGCCCCAATAATGGCAAAATCGGTCTTGGATTGCTTGTGTTGCGTTTTGAGCTGTATTGTTCCTATTGGAGCAGGCACAAGACTGATTTGCATTTGGCAGGGTCTAAACTGAGGTGCTTGGTGGGTGAAAAATGATGGATTGGAGTGCAGCCTGAGTGATTGCCAGTGTTTGAGATGTATTCATGCATTTCATCCAGCACCTTTTTGTTGTTACACTTCCCACCCTAGGTGCGATTGGTGTGCCTAGATGTGAGTCCTGTACTCACTGTGCCACTGGAACCAAGTTGCACCCGACTGAAGAGCCCCAATCAGGACAAAACCTGTCATGGGTTGCTTATGTTCCATTCCTGGGAGGACCTTGACTGGCAGTTCGGGGTTCAAGACTGATTTGCATATTCCAAACTTAATTGGCATTGTGGGTGAAAAGCAATGGACAAGAGTGTGAGCCTGAGCGATTGCCAGTGAATGGAAATAATTCACGCATTCCATCCATCACCTAGTTGTTGTTGCAGTCTGAAACTCATTCACTCAAAGCTATGCTGTACAAGCCCTACTTCTGAAAGTGAACAACATGACATCTCTCCTAGAAAACCTCATTTATTTTCAAGTTATATCATTAATCCGGTTTCATCTTCCTTGTCTAAGTCCTTATTAACTTGAGGTGTGCACGCCTCCCAGTAAGATTGTTGTCACAAAACTTCAGAGGAATACTTGCTGGCCATAATAGGAAGTGACCACTGATTATTGAAGTATGGAAGGCAGGAAGTCTTGAGTACTGGTTACAGTATAAGTGCCACTTCCATGTATCTCTTCCAGTGGAGTTATAATTGAATTTTTTTTTTCCATTTCCTTAAAATATGCGGATAAGTTGTTTGTGTTAATATCAAGGCTATAGAACCTGTTATTGTTCATAAACTAATCATGTCCACAGCTTCCTATTTGAGATGCAGAAGTCGATAGAAAGATCTAAACAGAGTAATTCCGATGGATAATCTTACATGATTTATAAGAAATTAGGAAATAATCAGTATGTTCTCTTATTGTGAAACATAGATAAACCTATGATATACTTATGGATATTTTGCCAAATGTTTTCCAGTTGAACGCTATGGTAATCATCCAAAACCGAAGTTTGACAATTGTTTACACATCGCTTATGAATGCCCTTTACCTAGTCCCGGACTGTCGGTATCCTGTGAAATGCGCCGTCTTAGTCACAAAGTTTGCCCCGGGTCATGTCTATGCTCAATTCCCTCTGCACGTGATGTACACTGTACAAGGCATGGCCAGTGCTGTAGCCCATTCCCAGTACCCTCCATAGCGGTGTGACCGCGTAAAAAAGTGAAAAGATGCCAAAGATATTCTCAGTGTCTAAATTAGGTCTCCCATTACTTGCCCCAAGCCCCCTCCCCCCAACCTCAGTTCATATTCATGGCCCACCTATGCTGCTTCCCCCGACTCCCTACCCCTTCCGAGATCCAGGTCTGTTATGAATGTACTGCGAGGTTGAACTCCTCAGTTTTAACTAGCAATGTTTCCTGCTTTTAACCATCCAAGAGGGAGATTCGGCTATAAATAGTTTGTTAGGTCATTCAGGGAGTGCGCGTTTTTCTCAAGTTCATTTCAAATCTTTTCTCAATAAATTGGACTGTATCTCTTTGCATCTCTGTGTTTAGTTAATCCCAGAATGTCCTAAAATGTACCTCAAGCGAGAAGAAAATAGCCTCTTCAGGAAATGTGCTTCTGACGTCCCCTTTCCTTTGGTATTATTACATGTAACATTTTTGGCAGAGCAACTAACAAGTTTCTTTCTATACTCTCTTGTCACGCCAATTATCTTAGTTTTGTGACAGATCCCAGGCACGTTTCAGAAATTGCACAATTTTTGAAACAGAAGTGTGTTGGCGGCGTCCGGAAAAGTTACACTCGTAGGCTGCAGAGTTATGCATTATGGCATACTTCTTGCACTTTATCTAGCTCTAAACTGTAAAATACAAATGTTGCCATAGTGCACCACAGTTTGCTTGCACTTAACTACATTTTGTTTTATTTAATTTGAACCAAAGTCCAATGTAATTGGAATGAAAGATAAATGACCTGTCTTTGGATAATTCAGCTTCGGTGTTTTGCATTGCTGCTGTAAACACGAATATAAAACGTTACAGAATATATACACAAAGGGGCTTTGATTCAGTACCCTACAGCCATTTATTTCATGTTTAGAAGTGTCAGATCTTGTTCCATCCTACAGAAGAGACATTCGGTGGGTAAAAGAGTTGAAGTATGCAGTAGGGATTACGGTAGCTGAGATAGCCCAACAGTTGTATGAGGTCCTGTGGGAAGAGTCTGAAGGTGAAGTCTTTATTTGTGTTACTTTCTGTTGTGCACGAGGGTTAACTATTCGATCCTCTTTAGTTATCGTTCATGCTTTGTATCATCCCGAGGGATAGCAAAGAAAACAAGCATTGGTATAGCCAATAGGTCTCGCTTTTGGGATCTTATAAGTGTTTAGCCATGCAACAGTTGCATAACTAAATACTTATAAGGTCCCAAAAGCCCGACCTATTGGCTATGCAGAGCGGCCGTGCGGCCGCGAAAGTGAAAGTGATCGCGATCAAACATCGAGGCGCCCGCGCACATGCACTGTAGCTCTATGCTACAGTGGTAGCACTTTTTTGAGCCCTCACAATAAGTCTCGCCAGACCAGCGCATGCGCTGGGTCAGGCGCGCTGTAGCTCTATGCTACAGTGGTAGCACTTTTTTGAGCCCTCACAATAAGTCTCGCCAGACCAGCGCATGCGCTGGGTCAGGCGAGACCTAAAAACAAAGTTGTGATAAGTTGAGCATAGGCTCTTGAGAGGGAGGCGGGGGACACGTATCATTGGGCTGGCACTGTGAGCAAGGTAATGGTAAACAAGCATAGGCATAGCCAATAGGTCTCGCCTTTTGGACCTTATAAGTGTTTAGCCATGCAACAGTTGCATAACTAAATACTTATAAGGTCCCAAAAGCGAGACCTAACGGCTGCGAAAGTGAAATCGCGATCAAACATCAAAGCGGCCGTGAGGCCGCGAAAGTGAAAGTAATCGCGGTAAAGCGCGGCGTGCGCGCCCGCGCACATGCACTGTAGCTCTAGACTGACATGGTAGCACTTTTTGGAGCCCTCTCAATAAGTCTCGCCAGACCAGCGCATGCGCTGGGTCAGGCGAGACCTAAAAACAGAGCCCTCGCCACTCAGATGGCCTGCAGGGCAAACCCCATTGAATTGCGAGGAGAATCCCGACATCTACGATGACTGGCACATGAACAGATGATGCGAACCATCTTAAATGAGTGGACGCATTTCACAATTGAATTGGACTCCCTGGCCGGTCCGGTTCGGGTTTTTAGGTCTCGCCTGACCCAGCGCATGCGGAGTGGAGAGGTGTGGCTCACTAGGTAGAGGCGGCAGACCCGTAAGCAGAGAATCGGCCATGGACCAGGGTTCAATTCCCGACGCGGCAGGGTCGTGGACCAGGGTCAAAATGGACTTGATAATTCTCGCCTCGGTACCTACTCTAACCAGGAACACACTCGGCAACTCTGGGCATTAAGCTTGCCTCATCTCTACAACGGTCCCCCACAGACGCCGGGGATGCCTGGTTTCACCTTGGAGATACCCAGAAAGGGACCATCTCACAGGGATAGCCAGGACGGGTTCCCCAGCGGTCCACAGCGCCGGGACGCCCCCGTTGGTGGGCAGCTGTGCGCTTTACAAGCTAACAACATTTACATTTGTATCATTCCTAAAATGCTGTTCCTGCATCCCGTGAAGAGGCCATCTTATGTGAGGACATTTGCAACGTTCCACCATGGTTGCCTGTTTTTCTTTTTTTTTTTGTTTCTGGAAAGCTGTTTCCACCATATTTTCTGTATCTGAATTAGAGTGCCTTACTACTCTCAACTTCCGGTCCATTTTGTTGCTCAGCACCCTCCTGTTCCACACTCTGCTCCCTGCCTGCACAGAATCTGGTCCTTGGCTCCTGATAGCCGCTTACTCCGATAGCCTGTCTGAGGTCTGGCTGTTGCAGCTCTTTTGCAGGAGAGCACCCAGTGAAGGAAAGTGCAACATCCACAGACATTCAGTTTAGCCATACCTGCTGTGCTAGAGCCTTTGAGGTTGGTTTTCAGGAAACGGGCACATCAGGGAAGACTTTGAGCTGCACTGAATCTGCTCGGACCACAGGCAGCAGCAGTGGTACAGGGCCCAGGCAGGTGGCAGATTTGGACTGGGGATGTTAGGAGTTTCAGGATGTGGGGTGCTTTATGCCTTTTGCATCTGCTTGCCACTGCTGGAACCAGACCGATGGCCAGCCAGGTCTGGGAGGATGAGTTATAGTGGATGTATTTTTGGTGCAACACTAGATTCCTGCTCATGGGTGCTTCGTACTTTAATTTGCTAGGCATTGGCTGCAACACAGTTCTTTTTGTTACACCTTAATGTGATAATAGATCACTTGGTTATTTTACTGACTTATGTGAAATTCTGACCAACGGGCACTTATTTTTCACACACAGGTACTTCTGGTACCTATTTTAACTGTGAGGTATTTTGCATGCAATGAAGTTTTTTTTTTTTTTACGCTTTCAGTCTATTTCTTCTCTTATTGTCTTTGGGATATTGTTTAATGTTGAACACTTTTTGTATTGGGCATGGTCATGTTTTTCAGAATTCCCGTCATTGTGTGGGAACAATCCGGTAATTCGCCGGTTTCACACTATTTATTGAGGAGTGAAGTGCTATTTTTCCTGCAATTAAAATGTCTTCTGATCTCATGAACATTTTGCTGATGAGACCATTGTTTAGTCTGACTCCTTGTGAAAGCGAATGTAAAACGGTTTTTGTGACTGCTTTCACACTAAGGCTGAGTCGCTTGCTTTTTTGCACTTCGTGGAGTTCACTTACGTTTAGAGATGATTTAATCGTATGACCCTTTATGGTGGGCCCAGGCAAACCCGATAATTATTAATAACCTATCATGACGTGTTTAAGGATTAAGATCCCCAGGTAGGTAAGCCTTCAAAAGGGTCACATTGAGAGTAGAGATACATTTTATTCATAGTGGCATACAATCTTAGTGCCATGCCTAACTATGCTGCTCCACGTCCCTATTTACACACAAACTGTAAATACTTTGAGATTTACTTCTGTTTACATTTTATTTTTTATTTTTTTATTTTGACGGTTTTGTATAGCGCGAACAAGACCCTTGTGGGTATCAGAGCGCTTTACAGGGTAAATACAGTTGATTGACATATACATATTGTGAGAAGGTGGCCTGATATATGCTGTCCACCAGTTCTAGTGGGCACCTTGTATCAGTCCAAACAACCCCTTATGGTGAATTGGTTAAAGACAACCTTTATTAAAAGCTATCCTAGTGGTAGCTATGGAGAGCAGCCTTCAGGCTTAGTCTTGAATGAATGTAAAGCATCTTGTTTTATCAGTCTATAATCTCTTGAATGATCAAATGAAAGGACAACCACACCAGGTATATATTCAAAACATATGTATTTAGGTTAAAACACACCCCTCTAGTCTCTTTATGAGACTGGAGTTCGAAGTACTTTGTTTACAAGTTAGCAATTATCAGTAATAGCACAAATACACGTTTGTGCCCTAGAGGCGTACCAAACCATATACCAAAAAAGTGGTATAAGAACCACGACTGGGATAGACCCAAGGCCTAGAACTTGTAGAATCGCTGGGACCCCAAGGAACCACCCAAGGTAGTGACACAGGGGACCCACGGGGACTGCATGCAGTGTGTAAACACAACCGCGGGTTGGAAATTTAAATATTAGGGACACTTAGAATCGAGTCAGGACCAAACCCTTTTGGACTTAAGAAGTTCTAGGGCTAGCACCCACGGGAGCACCGGAGTACTCGAGTTACCTCACCCAGGGAAGCCGGGTGCATAGGTGTCTTCTGGTGTTGGGTCGCGTCGTCGATTTCAATGGAAGCCTGCAAAGAACTGCTGCTGCTGTGAAGAGAAGTGTCCGAAGAGATCCAAGCCTGGATCTAGGATGGAAGGAACCTGAAAGCAGAGGGGACAGAGTCTGGGTCACTGGCCAGTGACCAAGTGCAGGATGGACCAATGCCCACAGATGTCAGGTGCTTCAGGTGAGTGGATGAGTGTCTTGACTCTTCAGCCACGAGGTCCAGGAGGCGTCGACGAAGTCCACGAGCCGGATTCGAGCTGTCCTACGAAGTCTGTCGAGTGCTGCGGTGTCGGCGACCAGAATGGACCCAACAAGCCTTGGCAACGGCAAGTCACTGGAATTCAGAGAAAGGACTGCGGTGCAGACCAGCAAGGTCTGTGGGACTCACCCAGCGAGGGTAAGTCAGGGCACGTCTGGAGCAACCAGGAAAGCCCAATTAGAAAAGGAGTTGCCTTCGTGGGGACCTGCTAGCCAACGGGATAGTGATCGCGAAGGAGCCTCGAGCGGTCGCACTTGAAGCTGGCCCACGGGTCACTCGGGAGTGGAGGCCAACATTCTTTGGTACAGGAGGTGCTCAAGGCTGGGGCTACTCGGAGGCCAAAGCGCAACTTCGAGGAGGTCCAGGAAGATAGTGTTGCTGCAAAAGTTTATGGTGTCCAGGGGTCATGGTTCCACGTCGCCCACGATAGCCACGGGCCTCAGCTTTGCTGTGGATTCAGGGTAGCCTTGGGGAAGTATGGAAATCCACCTCTGGTGATGCAAAGACTTTGGCGTCCGGCGGGAGCTTCAGCTATGCAGACCGGTCAGTTGCTTCTGTGGTGCCTGCCAAGCAGGGGAGTCACTCCTTGACCCCAAGGGAGATTTCTTCTGTCTTTTAGTCATGATAGAAAGTCGAAGGTCCAGGATATATGTTGCAGAGTTTCGTCCAGGGTAATCTAAAGTCCTAGGGACTGGATTCCTATACTTATACTAAGTTTAGGGGATGGACTAACTCTAAGGCCCCACCTATGGCTGGGTTTGGAAAGAGGGGTGGTTACACCCATTTCCTTTGTCCAGTTTCGTGCCAGAGCAGGGGCAGGTAGCCCCTGCAACCGGTTTGAACTGGACTATGCACAGGGACACCAAATGTGCCCCCAGTGGAGGACTTCAAAGCACCAGAGAGTGCTCCCGCCCAGCCCTAATACACATCTGCCTGTCTGGAGAGGTGGTTACACCTCCCTTCGACAGGAAACCTACTGTGCAGGCCTCCCCTGCCGGAGTTTCGGTCAGCAGCAGGAGGCCAGGCTCGTGTCTGTGGCAGAGGCATCCATTTTGTGATGCCAGGGCTCAGGAAAGTCCTACCAGGTTTGACCAGTATGAACATGTGTCTCCCTCTAGAAGGGTGGAATGCTACCCCCGCCACCAGAACTGGTGAGGGGGTAGTATTCCAAAGCGTTTGACACCAAACACGACATGTTTTGATGCAGCCGTTCCAAAGTTAGCATTTACCGCGAGGTTATAATGCACTTCAGAGTATATGGTATGGCTGTATCACCGAACAAAGCAAAAACCAAAGGAAATGATGGACGGAGTGTTGAACATTGCAAGCACTCACCCCCAGTCAACTGATCTGGGTTTAATCCATCACCGTTCTTTAGCCCACTCTGCCACCCCAGTTCAGACATGGTCATATGCAAATCAGTCTGACCCTGTGCCTCATGGGAACAGTCCAGCCCGAGCTGCCAAGCCATGTCTTCCCTGGACCGGAAACAAGCTTCCTAGGACCGGTTTCTGGCATTTCAGCCGTCTTCAGCCAGGCTTGCTTGACTCCAGTGGCAAAGTGAGCAAGGGACTCACGTCTGAGCATACCCTGCCAACTTATGGCGAACAAAGCAAAAACCAAAGGAAATGATGGACGGAGTGTTGAACATTGCAAGCACTCATCGCAGTTGACTGGGGGTTAGTGCTTGCAATGTTCAACACTCCGTCCATCATTTCCTTTGGTTTTTACTGTATCACAGAACAGCCATAAGGAAGTATTTCTGAAAGCTGCAGAGGGGCTCAGCTCATTCTTGGGCACCCTCTCACACAAAACCAAGCACTCTGACTGCAGGATTGTCAAGGCCTGCCATAGGAGTGGCTTATAGGTTTATATGTCTGTGTGTATATGTATGTATATATATATATATATATATATATATATATATTCACTGAAAAAACCATAGGTTTCACACACGTTATAGTTAGGAATTAGCATTTAAAAAACCTTGCAAATTCACTGAAAAAACCATAGGTTTCACACATGTTATAGTTAGCGGAAATTTTACTGATAAAAAACCAGTGAAATTGCCCCGTTATAGTTAGTGCTGGCAACTATAACTCACGCGACCGCAATCCTCTGCTGATGCTAATACTGTATTTAGACACTTATTTGCCCATGTCTTCTTCCATACATTTTTAGCTATACATATATTACAAATATTTTTTTTTCATAAAGACACATATGTCATCAGCAGAAGATTGCGGTCGCGTGAGTTATAGTTGCCAGCACTAACTATAACGGGGCAATTTCACTGGTTTTTTATCAGTAAAATTTCCGCGAACTATAACATGTGTGAAACCTATGGTTTTTTCAGTGAATTTGCAAGGTTTTTTAAATGCTAATTCCTAACTATAACGTGTGTGAAACCTATGGTTTTTTCAGTGAATTTGTACGGTTTTTTAAATGCTAAGTTACTTTACGCCATTCGAGGCGTGCGCGCCCACTTAACGCAGTTCGTTCCGTGCACGGTTTTTATCAACTTTAATAAGCCCTGTACATTTGGTGGCCTTCGGCCACCAAAAGCACAGGGGGTGGGGTCAATGTGGATAGTGTTTTTTTTATTTCGATTTTATAATTTCATGTTGCCAAAATTTAGTTTTTTTTACCTATTAATAAGCCCTGTACATTTGGTGGCCTACGGCCACCAAAAGCACAGGGGGTGGGGTAAGTGTGGATAGTGTTTTTTTTTTTGTTTTTTTTTTACCGTACGCTTACGGTAAGCGTACGGTAAGCGTACTCGGCGAAATTGCCGAAAAAAAAATAAAACCGTTTTTGCTCTTGGGGGATGTTTGGGGACTCCCTCAACATGACTATGTGGGAGGGAGTTGTCAAAACAGCCCCGTAACATGTTTTTGGCCATCTTGTTTGATAAACAACACTCAGTGCGAGAGACAAAATGGCGGCCGCCGCTTCCTGGTTTCGGCCGATTCGAATGTTTACTAAGATCTTAGAGCCAATCAGAATCGCGCTCGCGCACGCCACCGTACGCTTACGGTAAGCGTACGGTAAGCGTACCGTAAGCGGGCTCAGATATATATATTGATTTAAAGGCTATTTTCTCAGAATCTACTGAACAGATTTACACCAAACCTACAAAAGGCACTTCCTTGACCTAGGGACTACCTCTCTGCCAAATTTCTAGTAATTCTGTTCAGCCGTTCGGGCTGTAGCTCGTTCTAAAGGTCCTATGGAAAAATGCATGGGAAAAACGCGTTTTGGGACCCCCCCTTTTATCTCAGCCCCCGCTTGACGAATCCCGCCGAGACTTTCAGGGTAGGAGCGGAGCGTAGCGCCCCACCTATTTTGAGAAATTCGCGAGGATTCATCGACCGGCGCCAAAGTTATTCAAAATAGAATGTTGAGGTTTTCCTATGGAAAAGGGGTCCTAACTATAACTACCTACTGGCGACCGCCAGTAGGTAATATAGATCTAGATATAGATATAGATATAGGTAGCCTATACCACTGTAAGGGGTGCAAGCACACCCTTACCCAGGCTGCAGTAGCAGACCTGTGGTGCCATTTTGGAGTGCTTCCCAGGGGTGGCATAATACATGCTGCAGCCCCTGGTAGGCCTCTGAGGTACCTATGCCCTGGGTACATAGTATACCATATACTAGAGGCTTATAAGGCACCCCAGAATCCAATTAGATATGTTATGTACCTAATGTACATGCAAACCATTTTAGAGAGGAAGCAGCTAGGCTGTGGTCCTGAGTAGCAGGGCCTCAGCCAGACTAAGGTAAAAAAAAACAGTGAAACACCAGCAAAAAGTGAGGGTACCCATGTGAAGCAGATCCTACTCTCCTACACATATAAATACAATGAATTATGTGAATACAGTACTGGTAACTATTAGAGACTAGCACATATCGACAACAATGTATAAGAGTTCAGGGAATTTGGACAAGAGAATCGATTTCACTTCTTTTTTTATAAAAGCAGAGGACGGATTGAGTCTCGTTTCTGGGGGCAAGGCGTTCCAAATCCTGGGAGCCATTCCTGAGAAGGTACGATTGTATGTTTTCTTCTTGGAGAAACGTTGTGGTTTAAGTAGAAGTTTATCAGAACTCCTAGTAGATCTGTTGCCACCTGATAGAACTAGTTTCTCCGCAAGATATCTCGGTGTTTTGTGGTGCAATGCCTTATGTTTCATACAGGTGATTTTCAAATGGATTCTGGCCTCAAAAGGTAACCAGTTGAGGGCACGAAGGTCAGGGGAAATGTGGCTGTTTCTTTTGGAGCCTGTGATGAGTCTAGCGGCTGTATTGATTGAGGCTCTTAGCGGAGCGGTCGTTGATCTGGGAAGGCTGCCGAGAGCGATACTCCCATAGTCCACTCTAGTAATTCCCAGAGTTTGAACTGCCTGTTTAAAGTCATTTGCGGGTATGAAGGGTTTCAGTTTTCTCAGGGTGTTCATCTGACAATTAGCTCCTTTAGTTGCAGCGCTGATGTGCTTCTGCATATTTAGCTTATTGTCCAGAGTTATTCCTAGAGATTTCGCGGAATCAACGATGAGAGGTTGACCGTCGAGTGCAGTTAGTTGCTTCATCCACTCGCGGATGATGGTTGTTTGGTTGGGTGAGCGATTAGGAGGAATTCCGTTTTTAGTGTGTTTAGTTTTAAATGGTTCTTTGCCAGCCGGGTCTGAGTTTTTTGGAGCGTTGAGTTAAGGGACTTGATGTCTTCATGAGAGTGGACCTTAATGTAGAGTTGTGTGTCGTCGGCGTGCATGTGATATTGGATATTTGAGGAGTTGAGAAGCTCAGTGAGTGGGTCCATAAACAGATTGAAGAGTGTTGGGGAGAGGGAAGATCCCTGGGGTACTCCCAAGGTAACTGGGGTGGGGTTATTGGTTGATCTTGAATCTTTGTGTTCTGTTTTGGAGGAAGGAAGTGAACCAGTTTAACACCGTTCTAGATTGACCCATTCTATGATTCAAGAGGTCTAGTAGGTTGTCGTGTTTGACTGTATCAAAGGCTGAGGATAAGTCAAGTAGGATTAGCAAACAGGCTTTATTTTGATCCAGTATTTGTAGTGCGTCATCTATTATGTGCGTCATGGCTGATTCGGTACTGTAAATATCAACGAGGTAATCCCAAAGCGACTACACAATGGTACATTCCTGTTACAAAGTGTCACACACATATGATTACATTCCAAAATTATATCACATTTATTAAAAAAGTATACATATATTGCAATAAAAATCCCTCTTCAATAGATACAATGCATATTAAAAAAACAATCACTTCATTTCAACATTTATGTAATACATTTACAAATAAAAATTACAAAACACAAACTGTTATGAGCCCGCATAACAGAAAACAAAAACAGACAGTGAGCTTTGTCATTAATGGCACATCCTGAGTGACCATAAGTTTTACACCGTGGTTTGGGATATATGCAACCCACTACTATCTCCAATTCTCTACGGCGGTCCCTTGGATTGTGTCTATCTCTGGCGTCGACGCGTTTCGATGGTTTTTGCTTTATACAGCCATCTTTGTCAAGACAGTTTATAGGCTTTAATTGATTCCGGCTCAGTTTCGAACCTTTATCGGTCTTGCCCTCTGCTTAGAGCACAATTCCTGTGATAGTTGTTAAAAAAGGTTTCGTACAGGCACAGTGTTTGTTTCAATTGGCCGTGGTACACGGACACCTGTTGCGTTATGTTAGACACGCTAATGAAGCTGAGCCGAGAGGCGCGTATTTCTTAATGGATAAAATCACCGGAGACGGGGGTCCATTAATCACACCCTTGTATAACGTCTCCTGTTGAATCCCTCTTACGGCTTGTAGATTCGTCCGCCGGTATGGTAGTCTTCTTGCTACGTCTGATTCGGTACTGTGCCCTGATCGAAAGCCTGATTGGAATTGATTGAGCAGGTTGAAGTGGTCAATGTGGTTACTAAGCTGCATGTGGACACATTTTTCGAGTAGTTTGGCCAGGGTCAAGATGTTGGATATTGGGCAATAGTTATTCAGGTCTGACGGGTCTGCTGATGCTTTCTTTAGGATGGGGGATACCTGACCAGCTTGAGGATATCTGGGATGGTTCCTTGCATAAGAGAGGTATTTATAATCCTGGTCCATGGGGGCACTAGAAGTGGAATGAAGGCCTTTAAGTGGGTTGCTGGGAGAGGGTCTGTGAAATGATTGGAGGGATTCAGAGCCGTGAGCATGTTTAAGTTAGTTTCTTCGCTGTTGAAGGTGGTCCACGAGGCATTGTTCTTGAGGTCGCGCTTTGCAGAACAGTTAAGCGGGGTCACTGGTGTGGTCAGAGAGGAGTTCATGTGTGGGTCGGTATGGGATAATAGGTCGTTAAGTAGGTCTGTCTTTAAGTTTTTAGTCTTTGTTGTGAAAAAGGAGGCAAGTTCTGCGCAGTTAAGGAGTGTTTCAGGATTAGCTTGGGGGGAGTGGGAGACACCCTTAGATTGAGCTTTTGATTATTTCGAATAGTTTTTTGGGGCGATTCTTAGCTTGGTCTAATTGTTGACATATGGAGTCAGCTTTTGAACGTCTAATCTTTCTGTAATAGGAGTTTCTGGTGCTTCTTAGTAATTTGAGGTGGGCACCGGATGGAGCGGCTCTCCATTGTCTTTCAATTGCTCTGTGATCTTCTGTCTTCATTTAGCTTACCATCATACCAGGGGTTTGAGTCTTTTGTGGTGACTCTTTTCAATTGTAGGGGAGCTAAGTTGTCAAGTACCCTGTTCCTAGAGTGGAAGTAGTGATTGGTCAGATCCTGTACATCCTTTAATACATCCAGTGGGGGCGGGAGGGTGTGGCTAGCGTTTGCGAGTGCGGCAGGATTGAGGTTTTCTAGGTTCCTCTTCCAGATTTTCATTCTCTTAGGTTGGACAGATAGTAGTTTAACTACTTCCTTGATATAGAAAGTGATTATGTAATGGTCGGACCACTCGCAGGGTAGAATCGATTCCAGCTGGGTAGAGTCTGCTTTGGAAATTACTAGGTCCCGGTTTGAGCCTTTTTCGTGGGTGGGGCTATCACAGATTTGGGACAAGTTGAGGTTGGAAAGGAGAGCTTTGAGGCTATTGACCTCTGGGTCATCAAGATCATTCCAGTGGAGGTTGAAGTCCCCCAGGAAGATCTGAGTATTCTGTTGACCGACATTTGTGGCTAGAATATCCATTATGTGTTTGATGAAGGTAAGGTTGTTACCAGGAGGATGGTAGAATGAATGAAGTGAGCATATTGACTTGTTATTGCTCATGATGTCTAGGCAAAGGTATTCACAGGAAGAGAACACCAGGAAGTTGGAGCGGTTCACAGAGTGGTTGTTCCTATAAATGCAGGCAATACTACTCCTTAGCCTATCGAGTCTATCTAGTCTTGTGATGTAATAGTTTGGGGGAACTAAAATGTCTAAGATGGGCGTGGATGATTCGTTAAGCCACGTTTCTGTTAAAATTATTAATTTGGGTTCATTGGTTATAATGAGGTCAGCTATATCAGTGGCATGACGTGCTGCTGATCTACCGTTTAGTAGGAAACATTTTAGCTGGGCCTTGGTCGGAGTGGTGTTCTGGTCGTGGGAGATGGGTACTCTCTTGAGGTTATTTTCAACAATACCTCTGGGAGAGTGTCTTGTAATTCTAGATGCATTGGGATGGATGGGTTGGATTAAGGACGGTTTCTGTGTGCGCAGGTTTAGAGGGTAGGGAAGGGAGTTTGTAGGAATGAAGTAGGTTGGTAAGCTCATTCGGTGATAGGGTTTTCTTTTCCCTGATCGGACGGGAAGAGGCATTGGGGTAAGGTACTGTTTTCCATCTGGGGAGCAATTGAGGCGGGGGGCTAGTGCATGGCCGATGAATGGGTTTCGCTTGTGGCATGGGTTGTTGCCGGATCAGGTCATGAAGAATTTGGATGTCCTCTTTTATTTCTTGTAAGGATAATAGTATCTCCTCGAGTCTGGGGTCAGGTGTCGGAATTATCATATTGATAGCCTGGACTGTGGTTAAGTGAGGAGGGGTTATTGCTTGTGTGGTGTCCCGGGGCGTGAAGTAAACTGGTTCGACGAATGGTGGTTTTTCAGTGTGGTAGTCCATGGGGAAGGGAGGGGTGGAGAGGGGACGTGAAGGGGTATTGATGTGTGCTTTAGGAGGATCTGATTCGTTGTGTGGCATTATTACAGAGTGGTAGTTACTGAAAAGGGGGGGGGGGGGAGTAAAAAGGGGATGTGAGGGGGTATTGGTGTGAGCTGTAGGAGGAGGGACGGTGAGATTCGTAGTGCAGGGAGAGGAAGAAGGTGGGATTGTGGACTGATCGGGAGTAAGTGTGTAAGGAGAGATTGGAGCAGAATCTGCAATGGAGTTACTGGGGATGTCGAGGGAGGTGGGGAGGGGTGTACTGACTAAAGGGTGGGCGAAGGTGTGGTTGTGGAGATGGGGAGTGGTAGTGGAGGACGAGGGGGCGTGTGGGAAGGCTGGGGGCGAGGTGATGCGAGTGTGAGGCGAGGTGGGTATAGTAGAAATTGTGGTGGTGCTGGGGGAGGAGTAGGTATTATGGAGATGTATGTCATTTAATGGGGTGTCTGTTAGGTCTGGGGTGGGTGTATATGTACTATGGGATACCGAGGGAGAGTGTCTGGATGGGAAGTCAGGTAGGGAATCAATCAGAGAGTTAGAGTGGTTTGTTGGGGAGGTGTGATAGGATCTTGCAACCTTCGCTTTGATGATCTGGAAGATGTTGTCCAGTATATTCAGGTTTTGGTCTGATGCCTGCATGAGGATGATCCCATTATGATAAATTGTAATTGTAGCAGTTGCTTTGTAGAACGGGGAGAGAATGATAGCTAATGTAAGACCGTGTGAATAAGGCGAGAAAGGCTTTCCGCCATTGTGCTCTCCTTTTGGTGTAGAAGATAATGTCATTCGTTATGTGTCCTGTGTTGTTTGAGAAATAGGGGTCAGAGATTGGGGTTTCTGGCTGTGATGATTGTAGTAGACTATGTTTGAAGCCTTTTGCCGCCTTTTTTGAGAGGTTAGGGGGGTATGTGATGGAATAGGTGTGTAGGCCCATGGGCTCCATAGTATGGGGTTGGTATGTTAGGGGTGGGGGGTGGGAGTGTCAGATAGTGAAAGAGGGAGTATGGGAGGAGATATATTTGGAGAGTCTGAGAAGTATTAGGCCTCCCTGTTTTTTCCAGATGATGGCTCCTTGGGATAGGTCCTCTCACCATTACCCTTAGTGGGTCCCCTAGTGGTAGGGGGTCCTTGCTATTTATAGGGGAGGGGTTAACTTTGCTGACTATGTCTCATTCTAGGTAATGCCCTGGGATCCTTAGTCATAAATCTTAGCGGTTGCAATTATTTATAAGAAATAATATCAATCAATTTTAGGGTTAGGGTGTCTGGGGATGAGATCATTGTGCACGCCATGGGGTAATTGCCTAGTATATCAGTCGTTCCAAGATGGCTGCTTGCTTATCTAGTGGTGCAATAGATCTGGGGGTTAGTCCTATCACTCTTTCTATGCATCAAAACTACCTGGATATAGTCCTCTATCTGTTTCTATGGGGGCAGATAAGCGTGCATGGTCCTTTGTTTCTGTTTGATAGCGTGCTGTAACTATTAGTCCTATGTCTTTGCCTATGTGGTGGTGAGAGGTGAGTGGTCTTTTTAGTTAACCCATACAGCTAGCCATTTTTTAGTAAATCTGTTCAGGCACAAAATGGTGGGGCTTGTACTGTTCATCGCGGTGTGACCACCCAAATCACCGCTGAATTAGGGGACCACACATGAGGGTTTGGTTCCCATGGATCAGCAACTGTGAGACCAAAAGGTTTATTTGCAGGAGAGCCTGAGCACAGAACTTAATTGTTTAAAAGTGGAGACCAAAAGTTTATTTTCAAGAGAGATGGGCGCAGAGCTTAATTGTTTGCGAGTGGCAAGCTCCTTTGCATCGGTCTCTCCGCGCGCTAACCTCAGTGCCCCTCAGCGTGAAAGCGCGGACGCGAGGAGACATCCATAGCAGGAGCAAAATCCCCTATGGCAGGGGGAGCAAGGGTTCGCACTGATCGCCGACTTGGCCTCCGTGGCACTCTTGTATTAGGCGCGGTGCCAGGCAGTGGGAGGGAGCGCTTGGGTGTAGTGCGGCTCATGAGGGGAGTCTCAGCTCAGCCGCCTGCAGCAGGGCTCACCTGGGGACCCACAACCACCACCGGGTATGTGGCTCTGCACAGGACTCTCTGCCCACCTCCATGGATGTGAGGATCTTGGCGGAGGGCGGGACAGCTCCAACGTCTCGGTCACCGATGCGATGCCAGAGGGGGGGTCGTACTTCTCTGCTCCTGCTGCAGGGGCGAGGCACTCCATCGATTGGGTTACTGTCGGTATGTGAGCACGACTGTTCAAGGTCGGGCCGTCATCGCCGGATCAGACTCCTGCCGTTTTGTTTCCCTGATGTCTTGGCTTCTCCGATGATTGTACGAGCAACGATGTTACCTCTGCTGCAATATCTTCCTTGTCGTGTTCCAATGTTCCTTTTTTGTTGCGGTATATTAAGACTGTGGGGCTCGCATGGGCTAACAGGGATATTATAGTTTGTCTTGATCCCTAGCCCTCGTAGCTCACTCGTTGAGCTCCTCACCAGCCGCCATCTTGCTGACAGATTTACAAACGTTCCGGACCTTTTCTTTTTTATCTGTTCATCCAGTCGTCTGCCATTCAAACATTGGCTCATATAGCCATGCACTCCTTTATCTATTCCTCCACCACCCACACAACCACTCACCCATCTATCCATGTACTTACTCGTCCTTCCATACCCTTCACTAATTTTGGAATTCACCCACCAAACAATTTGTGCAAACATGCACTGTAATTTCCAGTTTAGGTAAAAATTATTTCAAAAAGCCTGATCTATTAGCTTTGTCAATCTATGTTTTAAAAGTATGGTGCTATAAAAAGAGAATATTCTCATCCTTATAAACTGTTGGCAGTGAACTTGTTTTGAATGATTAACTCGCTTTAGCGAACAAGAGATTAAATACATTTAAGAGTGTCTAATCGACTAACTGGTTTTTCCATTCTGCTGTTCCTACTGGGCTATGAAATATTGATTTGGACTAACAGGGACACGGTTGCTCCTCTCCTCCTACCTCATTGGCGCAGCATCAGTCTTGATCAGGTGTCTGTTATGTCACACCACAGGGATTCTTTAGAAAATAGACCTTGTAGGGAACCAGGTGGTCAGCCTACATGGCTAGCGTCCTGTCTCTTTGACTGCTGGTATTCTGCCCTGCGCCAGCATTCTGTGCTCTCATCAATTTGAGTACATGTGTCAGAGCTTGGGTCACAATATTAGAGGTGTTTTCTCCAGAGGCTGAAGCTTGTGCAGATGAAGATGCAGAGTTCTGTGCTCTTCCGTGGGGCACCTTCAGTTGGTGCTCTGCAGTCAGTGATGAAGTTGTAGTGTCGGCAAACCTAGCCATGCTCTCCGACATGTAGTTGGTACTGTTGCGCAGAGGGCTGTAGGAGCAGCACTGGATCTGTAAGGTCAGCAGATACATCAGGCCAAGGACTGCATGTTTAGCAATGGGTGGAACAGATAGTACTGAGGTACTGAGAATACAAGTGTGAGTGTCTCTCGAGACCCCGTGTCAGCAGACTATCTCTTTGGGGGATACCAATGCCTGTACTCTCCAGCAAGCACTGTTCTGCTATCTGCTCTGCTAATTGTGCTCAAGAAAGAAATAAAGGAGGGTTACCTTGGGAATCAAAGGGCACAGGAGAGCTGATGAGAACCCTTTAGAACATGTGCCCCTAACGAAGGAGCAAATCCCTTCCCTTCTATTGATCAGCTGCATGCCAACCTGGAAGAAAATACTACCAGGTTTGGGAGGGCGGTGTCTGCCATTAAGGATTAAATTGAGGCTTCTACAAACCACGTGGTGCATGTGGAACAGGCAACGGCTGGAGTTGTAGGGCCAAGCACTGGTTCAGTGTCCTGGCAAACATTAAAAATTGTGCTCTTAGGAGTGTGGTGCTAATGGGGCAGTGTCCTAACATGAGGAGCTCTCCTCAAATTAGGGTAGCTGGACTGCATATGTTAATTGATGCAACCTGTTGGAAGCTCTGTTGGGGAGCTCTGAATGTGACCTGGTACACAAGGCTTACAGGACAAGAAGAATGACTCTGCAGTGGGTGACAAAATAATGATCTTGCTAGACTCGACCAAGAGAAAAGAATCTGATTCGATTGTGCATGATAAGCATGCCTTCTCCTCTTCACAATGCATGTCCGGCACTCGGAGGAGGAAGAAAGAGCTATGGTGACCAAGGAGGATATTGCATGAGAGAGGAAGCATCAGTGGGGTTTCCAGTCAAACTTAAAGTGTGCTGCTATAGAGATGCTTTTTCTAAGAGTGGCTTTGCCATGCCTGGAAGGGTGTGAGCGGTGACTGTGAGGGGGAGGATTATTTGTTGATTATCTGTGTTTCTCTGATGCGGGGAAAGCGGGTGGTTCCATTCTTGCATGGTGAGCGTGGTGCAGGTTTTTTGGTGTGAAATTTTCAAGAGATGTTTGGAGTTTTGTTCTTTGGCCTTCTCCTTTCCTCATCTTCCCACCCTTTTGATTCAATTTAGTAGCTCACTGCCACAGTTTGTTCAGCCAGTTCCAACTTGGCCCCCTTTTCAAGTGGCTTTCAAAGTTACCTCATAGATTTTTCTTTTTTTTTAATAAAGTTTATTAATTTTCACAGGGTTGACATACATTCCAGCGTGTTACCACATGCACAACAGTTGCATATCTCAGTACCAACAACAGTACATGTCAAAGAGAGCAACATCCCCAGCTCCCACTCCCCCCCCCCCCTCCCCCCCCATCGCTGCTCAATTATCAGTATTATCAGTGTTATCATATTCTTTTCTTCCAACATATTTCCTACCCGGATGCAATTGGTATAGACTACAGTGTCCGCATCCGTGATTCATGCATTTCCCCTTACCCTGTCTGTGTCCCCTATTCCCTAGCTCTAGCTTCATCGGCCGTCCAGGCACGCAAGGCAGACAACATCTGCTTCCACACAGCCAGGTCTTCTCCCAGGAGCTCATCTTTCCCTACATGTTTCATTCTTATTTCTTCCGCTGCAGCCCACTCACATATTGTGCAGCCAGTCAACATAACAGGGGGGTGAGTTCTCATCCACTTAATGGCTATGTGCCTTTTTGCTAATAACAACCCCAGCATAAAAAATTTACAACTTAGTTACTTTTTGGGCGGGACTGGTATCAATCCCAGCAATACTGCCTTTGGGCTGCGTGTTATCTCCCACCTGGTCGACTCAGAGATTCTGCAGCAGTGCATCAACAAGGAACAGCTCCATACCACATGCACAAAATCTGCAGCTGGAACACCGTTTCTAGCACACCTATTCAATCTTGTGGCGTATATGCTATGTAAGGTCTTGGGCGTGAGATATGGCTGGTGAACGCAATTGTATTGCAATAATTTACAGCTCACATTGCTGCTCACAGTATGTACACCCATGTGAACCATCTCCCAGTCCCTCGTGGGCAGGTCCTCTCCAAACACTTCCTCCCTTTAACCTGAGCCTTAGGCACGCACTAATTTTGGTAAGTCTTCCCTCAGGGCCCGGATATATGCGGGATCAGTCTGCGACATCCCACCATTTCTAGCAGTGTTGTTAGGGTCCTGAAGGCAAAGGCTCATCTGGAAAGCACGGCCATATCTCACACACAGTTGCCAACATCTTGGCATATTGTAAATATTGACTTGTACCTAATGCAAACAAATCTACTGCGTCATCTCGCGTGATAAATTGTCCCCCAAGGTATAGATCTCCCAGCACCTTGCATCCTCCATCTTTCCATTTCTGTACAGACATAATCTCCCCTATTTTTGCAAATGGTTATACTGTACATAGTGGCATATCACGTGCGTAAGGGGCACGATGTAACACCTTTCCCACATGTATCAAATATGGTCAATGTGCCGATATCTGGGCACCACACATAAGCAGTTCAGGCAGCATAAGGTGTCCATGAGAACTCTGCTGCAATCTCTTCTCCCAATTGTACTCCTCGTCCAACCAGTGGACCACGTTTTGGAGGTGTGCTGCTAAATAATAAAGTTCTACACTGGGAAGCTCAATTCCTCCCCGGTCCTATGTCTATTTCACCATAGATAACCCTATCCCTTTTCTTTTAACAGCCCATAGTAGAGCCACTATTAGACCATCTAGCTCGAGAATATACTTTTTGGGAATATCGTACAATGTACCTTGCAGCTTGTACAGGCACCGTACAACCATTTTTAGGTCTCGCCTGAGCCAGCGCTTTAGCACTAGCACTGCTCTTGCGATAGTTTTAGTAAGCGGGATTTGGAAGTGCAAAGTAGTGGCTTTTGCAGGCCTCTAGCTACAGTGCATGTGCGCCGCCGGGCGCGCGCACCATTTGTCCGCCTGCGTGATCACTTTCGCTGCCGCTTTGATGTTCTCAGTGAGCCGCGCGGCCACTGAGAACATCCAAGCGGCCACAAAAGTGATCACCATATGCTCTGTGTCTATCGCTCTGACTGCTCCTCATACTATCTTACTGGGGTTTCTATTCCGTAATCCTGTTTTTTCAGAATATATGCAGTGCTTTACAGAGGGAACTAATTCTACCATTCATCTCCCACTCCCTTTATTTAAGTTTCAATTATTTTATGCGGGGTTGTTGTAAAGCAAAGCTAACTGCTCTACAGTGGCCTCACGGCACATCTATCTCTTATCCTGGGCCCCTGAGGAGTACCGGTTCATCGACGGCCGCTGGTTTCTGCGGCTACTGGAGCCCTGCAGGGCGGGTAAGGCTGTGTGACACCCAATCTCACTGGCCGAACCTGTGCTTTTCCCCTTCCTAACATTCACCTATCTGATACTTTTGAAAAAAATGTTCCTAACTTTTTTTTTGTTGCTACAATGAATGTCTTTATTGAATAAAAAGGTCACTTAGCATCATGGTTAAAAAAAAATACACATGGGGCGAAAAATGTACGTTTACCACAGCATTAAAACTTTGCTGAATGTTTATATAAAATGTCTGCTTAACTCCAGTGGGCTGCTGCGAGGGAGAGGGGCTGCCGCCACCACCACCATATATCGCCAGCACGGGCATCTCCTGTTTAAACAGTTGAAAATGGCGCCTCGGCTCTGAAGAGGAGGTTGTGTTGCTTGTAGCGGGCAATGCCAAACGGACTTCATGGAAAATAGGTCTTCATTTTAAAAACATAACCTTTATGTTCGTAGAGGCTTGCCTATGAATTCAGCAAACCTTTCAATGTGAACTCTGCAAGCTTTCGGATTTTAGGCGCACGGCCGCAGGTTCTTGTACAATGAGTGAAATCGGATTGTCCCCTAACGCGCTCGTCATTACATATAACATATCCCAAGGCATGCAGCTTTAACCTATTAGGCACGTCTTTTTTTTGATTGGTCAGCAATCTCTGCTTTTAACCTGTGCAGTTGTTGGGGCATGGTAGAAAACCTGGTATGTAGAGTAGATTGTCACCTGTGTGCTACGGATTTAAATAGAGGTAAAAAAAGACACACAAGTGTATTTTTTAAATGAAATAGTCTAATGTTTAGGCAACCTGCTTTTATGTACAGGATGATTTGTCTTTTAATTAGATTCTAAAACAGGCTTTTTATGTGCTAGAGCAACAACAACCAGTAATCCACTACCAATTCAGCCTGTGTCTCCAATCAGCTGCATTCTATGAGTGCCACGTATATTGTTCAAAATTATATTTTAGTGCACACAAAACACACAGAAATCTACAATACTATAACAGTTACACTGAGGAAACTTCGTCCTGCTCACTAGGTGTTTTTTGTTACTGCTCCACGTCTGTTTGTCCCACGCAGACACTGTCATCTTTCCCCAACATACCCACTTCCCCTCTCATCTCTCTCACACTCCCACTACCCACTCTAATATTGCAATACCACTACCCACTCTTGTCCATCCCTCACACTACCCATCTCCTCTCTATACTGCCTACTCACACACGCTACCTTCATCTACCTTCTCACGTTGTACACTAGTCCACCTCTTGCCACCCCCAGGTGCCCCTTCCACTTGTCCCTCTGTCTCATACTCTTTTTCACCCATCTCTCTCTCTCTCTTTCACACACTATTTCCACCTCTCTCATATGGTTAATTTCAGGTCTTCAAACACGGTTTCTATCCCTTTACTTTTCAAAGTTTCCATCCCTCAAACTCACGCTCTCCTCCTCTTCTTAGTGTGTCTTCTGCGTACACAACACCAACCCTCTTTATGCATCGATGGGCTGCTCTCCCCGTCTTTCTATCTCTCTCACACACTATTTCTGCTCTTGTCTCAAGTTCAATAACCGCTTCCTACTGAAACTACCTATCCCTCTCATACTTCCTTTCTGGCTATTCTCTGCAGCTCTCACCACTATCTATTCACCATGTCACATAATTCTGCTACACAAATACACTACACTACACACAATTCCACAACTTACAATTCCAATACAAACCACATAATTTCACTCCACACACATCCATTATGCTCCAAAACAAAACCTTATCAATTTCAACGCCAATAACTCTAACACTCACAAATGCGAGACCTATTGCATTCCAAATGCTTGTAACAAGTGCTGCCCTGCCCATCAGCGACAAAGGAAGGTCTCTCCAGAAACTGACCAATGCTCTTAAGCCCTCCAATACTCTCCGAATATTTAAATCCAATTTTTTATTTTTTGTTTTGAGCAGGCAATCTTGATACCCAAATAACGTTTACTTTCCTCCCCCCTTGACAATTCCACCACGGGAAGTGCCTCTGGGCGTTTTGCGGTCAGACCACCAACTGGTAACAACTGAGAATTGTGGGCATTCACCAAAAGACTGGACGCCTCCCCAAAAGCCCCTAAAACATGTAAAAGCAATGGAACCGATTCCTCTGGATTGCGCAAGTATACCAGTGCATCATCGGCATACAGGGATACTATATGTGCAATCTCTCCCACCTGGATCCCCAGGGTTTCAGAGTGCATCGCAATAGCGCCGCCTTTGGCTCGTGCAAACAGTAAGGGTGACAGGGGACAACTCTTTCGGGTTCCACAATGCAAGTGGAACTGCGACGACACAATGTCACCTGTTCGCACACTGGCACCTGGTTCAGTGTACAATAGTTTAATCCATTCTATGAATTTTGGGCCAATTTCCACCTTCTGCTCCATGGGTAATCACAGGCGACAGAATCAAATGTCTGCTCAATGTCTAGGAATGCCAAGGCATACATTCCTTCACTCAGGTGCGGCGCATGTAAGACATAGGCCAGTCTGTGGAGATTTTACATCGTGCGAAATGAAGCTGCACTGTTCCTCGTGTATTAGTGAGTACAGATACAGGAGCAGCCGTGCTGCCAGGACTCCACGTAATATCTTTACATCCTAATTCAGCAATGAATGCGGTCTAATTGAGGACACCTCTACCAGATCTTTGCCGGGTTTTGGTATCATCACTATATGGGCCTCATACCTGGTTGCAGGTAGTCGTCCCCGTTGGAGTGCTTCCTGATAGACCTCCAACAATCTATCAGTGATCATATCCACATATCTTTGATAAAATTCAGCCGGGAGGCCTTCTCCTCCCGGCATCTTACCAGGTTTCAAACTTTGCATTGCCGCTAGGATCTCGCGAGAGGCGCCTTCATAGTTGCCCTCTCCTCTAACCCGAACCATGTGAGTTGTATCTCTGCTAGGAAAGAAGCCTGTGATTGTCTGGCCCCACAGTTCGTACCTCATATGCTTTGCAAAGATGTGCCCGGAATACCTCATTGATTGCTTGTTGGGTTTTGACTAAGTTCCCGGTTGCATTCGCAAAACCATGACTGGTTCCTTTGAGTCTTGTCTCACCAGGTGCGGCAACATCTCCCCTTCTTGTCCTCCTTCGATGGAGCCTCTGCTGATATGCCATGTAAGCGTGATTTTCCAATCTACGTCCGCTATCTAAGAGGTCACTACGAGTTTGCTGCCATTCCTCTAACCTCTGCGGCTGTAAAGGGAGCTCTTCTTCTATTACTGAGAGTTGGACCTCTCCCCGAGCTATGTCTCATTCCAGCTGGCGACTAACGAGATATGACGATTTAAGGCATACCCCTTAAATAACTACCTTCATCGCATCCTAATCATTTGCTCTATTACTGGAGCTACCCCAAGTTTCCTGAAAATAATGAGAAAATGCCTCCAGCACCATATCTGCAAACGGTGGGTCTGTGGGTGCCTCTGTTTGCAAGCGCCATAGGTGTACCACAGAGCGAGTTCGAGCTCTCCCTAGACTTAGCAGGAGCGGTGAATGATCAAATAAGTATCGCACTAGGTAGGACACCTACCCCACCCCTCTGCCCCATTCCTGTTGAAACAAGACCGTAATCTAGACGACTATACATTCCTGTGGCAGTGGTATAACAGGAGAAAGTTCTAGAGTCTGTATGTTTTTCTCTCCAGACGTCCAGTAGGTTCAAACCCCGCATCAGTTCCCTGAGCTGCCCAGTCATGTGTGGTTTTGTGTTTCTACAAGGAGGCTCGCTATCAAGCACCCCATAAAGTACACAGTTACAGTCTCCTGCTAGTATCACCTCTGGTGACAGGTAAGGCGTGGCAGCGGACACCACTTTATTATAAAAGTTCTCTCAATCAGTATTATGAGCATATTCATTTATCAGACACATCCCTCGCCCATTTAGGGCTCCACACAGGATGACATTGCATCCCTCCGGGTCCACAATATGCCCGATGATTAAAGGGGACAGCCGGGGCCACCCATATCATGGTGCCAAAGGCGTACCCGAAGTATGTGGTTGCGTATAACTGCCCCTCCACCTTTTGCGAAGACTCGAGATAGTCTCCCCACACAGGAGTCTCCTGTAAGAACGCTACAGAAATAAGGTAACGCTTAATATAGGCGTGTACTCTACTTTTTTTTTTTTCAGCTGAGCTAAGCCCCTGAAATTCCATGTCAGGAATTTAAAGACATCCTCCAGCCTCATTTGCATCTCTCCAACCCAATCCAGGGCCTGTGCAACCAGACAAAATCTTCCCCAGCAGACCACCAGAGCACAGTCAATGTTACCCTGAAACAGCACAAAAAACATAATATCACCCCTTCCCAACATCCCCCTCCCCTTGGGCAGTAGCACTAACCATCCCTGACCATTGCTAGGCAGCACATGTACTAGTGATTCCCGCCCCACACCCAATAGTTGTATTACTATCAAATCTAGAATACAAATAAACATATGTGCATTATACTAGAGTTTCACACGCTGTGCTGGCTGCAAGGCATTACCCCCGCAAGGCCTCCTTGGCATCCAGACCCTTGGTCCCTACTGTTCCTACCAGCTCAGGAGTTCACCGAACACTGCATACTCAGGCACCCATTCATATTTCCCCACATTTCTTTTAGTGTGAACCCTTTACACCTCCTTACAATATAAGACATACAACTGTCCTTCCATGGAAAGATCTCAATCTAACATTTAAAGGATACCCAAAATAAGTTGCAAGCCAACAGGCATTGCAGCATCATATTTTGTCTTAGTTCAGCTAAATGTTGTTGCCTTACTCACTGTACAGTACTCCGACGTCAAACTAGGCCTCCATCTGCTTCGTCGAGTCTTAAAGGAGTTTTGCTAGTCCAGCACCACCTCTGTCTCTGAGGGTGCCATTCTCACACACCACTCTGTGGCACATTGGTTTGGAGGCCTCTGACCGCCTGCCTCTCTTTGCCTTTCTCCGCGGTCGTGCCAGGTGTCGTTGCCTATTCATGAATTGCCCCTCCCCTCCCCCCCCGAGGCGTGACTATGTCAAAACCCATCCAGCATATCCACCCAGTCCCTAGCTTCGCTTGTCGTGAAGAAAAAGTGCACCTTCCCATCGAGCACCACTGGATTTTCAGCCGAAACATCAGGCTGTACCGCAGAGTAAGGTCACGTAGTAGTTTCTTAACTTCCGGATATGATTTACTTTGGTTTAGGACCTTTAAGTGTAATCTGGGAATATAGATCTGGCCGCCTCTCAAAATGGGTCCTCCATGCGGTGCGGACTCGCTGCAAAACCGTGTCATGGTCTCTGAAGTTAAACAATCAGACTATAATCGCCCACCGTGGCCAACGTGGGGGTGGTACCATTGCACGATGTTCCCTTTCGATAGTTTAGAATTTTGATAGCTTTTGTTGGTGCATAACCGAGACCAGCCAGTCCTCTAGGAAAAGTTCTACGGACTGGCCCTCTGCCTGTTCCGGAAAACCTATAAAACGCAGGTTGTTACTCCTGGATCTCCTATTGACATCCTCAATGCATTCCTCAAGACTCACTGCCAACTTCTGTAAGGAGGACACTGTTTCACGCTACGTGGCGACCTCACGTTGTAGGTCATCCACATGCCCCTCATGGTCGTTACATGGTCCGCTACCTTAAGAAGGTTGACATCAATGGCCACAGAATCTATTTTAGAGAGCAGTTCTGCTCGGGTCCCCCTTATAGCCTCCATCAAGTCTGCTAATGATGGGTCATTCTCCCTTCTCTGCCCCCCCTGTCCGTCTACCATTTTTTCAGCCATTGGGATGGCGTGGGTGTATTTATTTAATTTTATTAGCCTGCACTGATTTAGCTCCCGATCCTTCACCATGCTACCCTGGATCGCATTTACTGCACCGTTGCGTTACCTTAAGTCTCCCATTGTTCTGGGCTACAATTGCGCACAGGCGATCACTGACCCTCTGCTGTCCACCTTCACTGTATATAGCTGGCCTCCGTCATACAGTAAGCACTGGCAATTCCACAGGGCAGAGCACTACTCAGCAGGGAAATCACAGCCACAGAGTATCACAATCCAGGCAACTGGCACAGGGCAGCAGGGCAGACACACACCTGAGGCCTACAACTCCCAGACTCCCGCATGGGCTGGACTGCCGGTCTCTAGGATGCATCTACACCCCTGAGTGGTCCAAGAGCGGTTGTTTTCCCTCGCTGTCGTATCCAGGCATGCAGGGGCGATCAGTCTCTGAGGCCCACTCTCCACAACCCCACATGGGGGGGTCTGATCCCAGCATGGTTGGGGAAACCCCTCCCCCCGAAGTTGAAGTTGGGGAGAAGGGCTCTGATCAACTCAACAGAGGTGGTACATCGCCCCCCTCAGAACCCCCATGGCGATGCCGGCAAGCACCTCCCTCCCAACAGGGCGCACTCTACTCACCCAAGGCAGCAGGCCGGGACTGCACAAACGCAGTACATGTCCCCTCTCCAGGCAGGCAGCCTCCGCGTACACCAACCCTGCCTCGCCGGTGGTCTACAGCGCTCAGGGCGTCCCCGCCGACTTCACTTGCAAACCAGGTCTCAATAGGCTGGACCCCCAGATGCAGGGGGGGCAGCCGATCATCCAGGGGGTTGTGGAGGCACACAATTCCTCCAAGGCCAGCTGCTCTTGCTCTCTCAGGCAACCCAGCACCTCATGGCACTGCCCACTCCCACAGCTTCTCCGCAGGATGCCCTGCTCTAGGCCTTGCTCCCAGGTGATAGACTCCAGGCGATAGACTCCACAGCTAAGCGGTGGTAACACTCACCCGTCACCCCCTCAGCCAGGCTCTCCCTACTCAATGGGTGTCTTGTGTGTCTTTGAAAGCGAATTCGTTGCTGGGTGGGGAGGATAAATGTAGGATATTTACGGGCCTGACATAAAGCACTATACAGCGCGTCGAATGTGGCTGCCATCTTGACCATGCCCTTTAAGTTACTTCATAAATGTGTGAGTTTTGCTATTTCGTTTATTTGTCTGTCAATTCACGTGTTGGCGAAGTCCTGATATGTAAAAGTGAAAGCAGATCTAAAACTTTTATTATGAATCCACCCCCTCATCTCTGAGATGAAAACTATTTTTGGTCATGGAACCCACAAAATCACAAAAACTGTCTTATTACAATTACTATGTAAAATTCCAAACCTCCTCTTTGTCAGTAGCAAGTAGATAGGTTTTGGGTTGCAATGTGTCTTGATTTGACTAGATCTTCCAATAAAATGTGAAAGGAGAAACAGGTCATTTTGGAAAAATTAATAAAATTACAGAAAAAACACCCCAAAAAACTGCATTGCAATTAATGTTGACTGCAGCCCAGGGATTTAGCAACCAAAGCTTGCAAGCTTCCCAGATCATACAGTATGTGGGTCATCTCATTGATAGTTTTAGTTGTTGCTTCCTCTGTGCTGAACATTGTATAACAGCAAGATTGATAAAGCCCAAGTTGCTGACCGTCCGGTACATATTTGGAATTATATGTTTAGGGATGGCGACCCGATGATTTAGAATTACAGATGAACCCGAGCTGCTGATGGTTACATAGATCCTTTCCATATATATATATATATATATATATATGTAATAGTTGTGAAGTAGTGAGATATTCACATACACAGGCAGAGCTTCAGATTTGTGATCTTTCTCTGCGCAATCCCAATTTGACATTTGATTTAAGAGTGTATAAATTTACAATCCAATTTTTCATTGCTCTGTCATTTCAAGGACACCTTGCCAAGTTATCTATTGGAGTAGCTAGATCATGTTAGAAATTTTTATTATAATGTTTTTGTGAGGTGTCTGAAATCCTCCCAATCATCGTTCCCAATTATGATGATCTGTTTTCTTTTCTGGACTTGGCAACAGACCTTTAGTCTAAGTTAATTCTTAAGGATTTGATTGTGCATTGGGAATCAAAACTTTCTCTCACAGAACTGATTGCATTCTGGATATTGCATAAATTATGCCAGAACATGCAGTGTGATGCAAAGATTGTTGCAAAATATTTTTTGACTGCACCTGGAGTTTGTGTTTTGGAAATGGCAAATTGCCTTCTGTCTGTCAGAATAGTAGCCATTAAAGTTCTACATGGACCTTCTCAATGTGGAAGAAAAGTTTCATGTTTTAGTTCAAGTTTGAGCACGTTTATTGAGAAAAATCAGTAGTATGTGAATCACAAAGATTGCCATCTAGGGGATCCCACACACCTCACCAACGGAGCAGGGCTCCCCGATAAAAGGCAGAGCTAAAAAATATACCGTACAACACACAGTTTTATATTTAATCACATTACAAAGTTACTATTAAAAGAACAAATAGGTGGTTAGGTGAAGTCATGAGAATTAGATGTTCTTCCGAAGTAACAAAATGTAAACAGTTTGTCTGAATAAAGTAGTTTTCAAAGGTTCGTGTCTCATATGCCAGGATGCAGCATTTCCGAGGCTCGGAGATGGGCACATCCAGTGAACTCAGTTCACATGAGCACGAATACATGGCAGACAGGTTACAGTTTCACTCACAAGCAAACACATTTACATTCTTGTTCAATCAGTGTTCCTTGCTAAATAGAATCATCCCCTCATGTAAATTGACTAAGTGATGTATTTTGATATGTAACTTATTGTCTGATGGAGTCTTTGAAAAGTTTTATAAGCGATGGATAAAAAGTAGCAACATTTCCTTAACTGGTATCTCTGAAACCAGTAGTGAATATTTTGATTCAGTCACTATCCAGATTCTGTACTTTTTCATTTATTCACTCCAGCTCCTGGGGTTTCAGACCATTTTGGCTCCATGGGTACAGCCTTTGCTTCCAATTGCTAAGTACTCTGTGCTTGTGCCATTAGATTGGTGTTCATGCCTTAGAAGTCAAGAATCAATTTTTGGAAATGTGCATAGTCCTGTTTTTTCCTGTATTTGCATTTGAAAATGCCCAAGGTATGATGACTAGGTTCAGAGCGGTGTGCCACTGAAAGATGTTGTGGAAAAAAAACGCTTTATTAATTTCTAAAGCAGCAGAATATTGCTCTTACATTGAAGTTTTGAGTGTGCATTAAAGATTGGAGACGTTTGTTATGTTGTTTGTATTTGTAAAGCTCGCTATCACCGCAAGGCTATCTTGGCACTGAACAGGTGTGTATGCTTAGCCCTGCCTCTGGTGGGTTGGTTAATTGAAAAGCCAGGTCTTCAGCTTCTTGCAGAATTTAAGAAGAGAGGAGAAGGCTCTGATGTGGAGTGCGGGGATCATTCTACGCTTTAGGAGCGATGTAAGAGAACGCTCGTCCTCCACATCTGGTTCTGTGTATGCATGGGATGTGTGCGAGTAGAAATCCTGTGTAGCGAAGGTGTTTGGTGGAAGGAAATGTGACTGTTCATGTAGGTGGGGCCTGAAAGGGGGGGTGGTGTGTGTGTGTGTGTCTGTCTGTCTGTCTGTCTGTCTGTCTGTCTGTCTCCGGAGCCAGTGTAGATCCTTGTGATGTGCGTGAGAGGTTGAGGATGAGTCTGGCTGCCGAGTTCTGGGTGGTTTGTAGTCTTCTAGTGGGTTCCTTGATTAGCCCGACGTAGAGGGTTTAACCATAATCCAACTTGATGGTGACGTAAGGCAAGAGTGGCAGTTTTTCTAGTGTTACTTGGGAGCCATTTCAAGATCTTCCTCAGCATCTTCAGGGTGGAAACAGGATACAGTGATGGCCTTGATTTGTACAGTCATACCCAGTTTTCTGTTGATAATTATTCTGAGGTTTCTGGTGTGGGTTTGGGTGTTGGTTTGGGTCCGAGTTCGACCGGCCACCAGTTGGAGTCCCATGGTGAGGTGTTCTTACTAAAGATCACTACTTCTATCTTGTCTGTGTTGAGCTTGATTGAGACAGTTGGTTTTCATCCAGTTAGCAACATCGTTCATACAAGCGGTACACTTGTTTCTTGTGTTGGGGTCTTGTCCGAGAGGGAGAGTATGAGCTGCGTGTTTGTATAGGTGAGAATGTTGATGTTGTGTGCGCAGATGACAGTGGATTATGTATGCATTGAAGATGGTGGGGCTGAAGGCTGAACAATGAACCTTAAGGTACTCCATGGATGAGTTTGCAGGTTTCTGAAAAGTAAGGTGACAGGCTGACCCCTCCGTTAAGAAGGCGCTCCCCTCTGTTAAGAAGGAGCAGATCCAGCGGAGAGCAGTTCGTTGGATGCCAATCTGGTGCAGGTGCCTCATGAGGATGGGATGTAAGACTGTGTCAAATACTGCAAAAAACTCCAGGAAAATGAAGGCTGCCGTGTCTCTTCTGTTGAGGATCATGTCGATGCAGTCTGGTGCCAATGAATGCTGTATCTGTGCTGTGGTTAGGCCTGAATCCAGACGGCATGGTTAAGAGGAGTTGGTAGTTGCTGAGGTGGCCAGTGAGACATTGGTCAATTAGTTTCTCCAAGATCTTTCCCAGGTATAATAGGAGGTAGATTGGTCTGTAGTTTGAAAGCATGGGTAGATCAGTGGATGGTCTCTTGAGTAGGGGGCATGACAGCAACATGTTTCCAGAGGTCCAGCAATGTGGTTGAGTCGATGGAGGCGTTCTGGATAGGTGTTGGTGCTTTACTAATCAGTAGGTTTCATTATGTGAAGGTGTGGTGAGCGCAAGGGTCAGATGGGGCCTCCTAAGTGCCTGTTCTTCATGGTAGCAGAAATTTAGACTGTGGTGACAGTGGGCCACGAGGTCAGGGTTCATTCTTTAGCTGTGATGGGAAGTTGTTACAATAGTAACTGGGTCGGGTTGAGGGTCGAATCTACTGGATTTGGAGGTGATTTTGTTGCAGAAGAATTCCAAGACGTTGTTGCAAAGGTCTTGTGAGGGGGTGAAGTAGCTGGTTGTGGCAGGAGATGCAGAGAAATCTTGGATAATGGCGAAGATTTCCTTGCTGCTGTGGGACTGGCATTGATGCAGCCTGGTAGAGCTGTGTGCTTGATGTTCGTTGTCTGCTGGTGGTAGCGTCTTCGGGCTGAAGATGTCTTTTTCTGCGGTGTCTTGATTTGTTCTCCATTGATGCTCCATTTGCTTGAAGGGGTGTTTTGTCAGCCTGAGTATCTATAGGTTCCACCTGACCTACTCTTGAGGGTAGCGCAGTTGGGTTACGCTTGAGGGGAGCCAGGGTGTCAGCGCATGTGATGATCTAGCTGTTGAGGTTTTTGATGGCTTTCAGGAAGTCGCTGGGTGAGGCCAGGCCAGTGCTTGGAGAGGGCGGAAACCCTGTTCACTTTTGAGATACTTTTCCAGCTGCGGCAGGCAGTTTTGGTTGTGGTAGGTCTGTGGTGGTGCTTAATGGGTATGCTGAAACTGATAAGGGTGTGGTCTGTGTATGTCACAGTTGCAGGCTTGTCGACTGTGACGTTGCTGATTGAGGAGAAAATCGGTTCCGGGGGTATGGCTGGGTTTGGTAACATGCAGGGCGAGGCCAAGGTTTCTGAAGTTTTCTAGAAACGCCATAGAATTTGGGTCAGTGAGATCTTCTATGTGAAAGTGAAGGTCTTCAAGGAGAATGATGGTGCTGGCTTTGATGATGGTGATGGATGCGCAAAGTACTTGATGCTGCTGGTGAAATTGGTGCGGGGTCCTGCAGGTCTATATATATGTGGGTTCCACCAAGTGAGAAGCTGGTTGTTATGTGTATCTTGAACAGGAGATCTTGCATATAGCAGGTAGGGGTGTCCGTATAGCTGGTGCAGCTGACAGGATCTTTGAATATGATGGCAACTACTCCTCTCAGCTTCTGTTTTCGGTCTTGCCTAACAACCTTGTAGCCGGTGGGAATGGCTGTAACCTTGGGCGAGGGTGAGCTTCATGGTTGTTCAACCTTCTGGATAGTGTATAAGTTAGTCTGCTGTTTTGCTTTAGTGGTATAGGAGTATATTGACCACAGGTATGTTGGTATGACAACAGAACCTTTAGAGAGAGGCTTATTGCAATATTACTTTGAAATTTTTAGGTGTATTAATATTCTCTAGTAATCATTTTATTCCATAACAGGTGGTTTGGCGTGCTTTAAAGCTTCATTAAGTGTGCACTGTGCTTCAAGGGCTTAAAAAATAGCAGCATTTCTTTCCTATCGGTCAGTTGAGCCAAAGAAGCTTGGAGAATTCGGCAGTCAACCAGAATTCGTGACGATCTCTCACTTTATTCAAACTATTTCTTAATCTCAACGTAAAAGTTGAACACAAACACAGTTACGCAGACACTACCTTTTTGCCGAATCCTGGGTTGGTGATAGTTTTATTACCAAGACAATTGTATCGCTGTTCCAGTTCGGTGACCATGACATTCAGTTTGTTGTTTTCGTGTACTTGTAAAGTGCATTTGTTTGGTCTAGTGTCTGCTTTTTAAGTCTTGCCTGGCGAGCGCACCGCATGCGCTGCTCTCGCTATTGCGAGTACCTTTTGGAATAGATTCTGCTGAGGGCTTTCATGCACTCGTCTGCATGGACAAACATGGCTGCTGTTGCCATTTGTCCATAGCAAACAGCATGCGCATGTCCGTCGGACTGTGGTCAGTCCGCCATCTTGCGAAGCTTTCGTTGTCACAGCAATGAAAATGCTGCGTCGCGTGTGCTTTTAATTAGCGTGGCCTTTCATTTTTCACGCCCGCTTGTTTTTTGTATTCTCTCAGATCTCATTCCTAGGATCTCTTCGTTTTATGACTGCAGAGCAAGTGTACAACTCTTCGAAAAGAACTAATAGTCTATTCTATTTCAATGTAATTGCTGCTAACTTGTTAAGAACACAGAATAAAATAAAGCCTCTTGTATTTAAAAGCAGCACAGCCTGCAGGCTCCTCAAACATGGTAACCTCAGTCCCGCCCACCGTTCTCTCGTCACAACCCTGCAACAAGTAAAGGTTTCCACGCTGATACTTTCCACCGGGCAAATGAAACAGCGAGGCACGCTTGACCACACGCAATTCTCTTCTGTGCGAACCAGCTGTTTGGGCAATGCTGGGGACGGCCACTAAGCCGTACTTTATGGCCTGCCTCTGGCTGGCGTTGGCAATGGCTTTCCTGCTAGCTCAGCTGCTGCATGGCAGCGTCTGCACTACTTACTTCCCTCACGCCCTGCTCTGTCTCTTCGAGGATGTCATCCGCTACTAAAGACCAAGAGCGGTTGGGAGGGGCAGCGCTTCGCCTGGATGAGCCGCTGTGACGTACCAAAGAGGTGAGTAGACCGGAAGAAAAGTTTCAGGCGGAAGTGAGCTACCCGTAGACAGTGTGAGGTTCAACTCAAAGTAATGCTTACAGTAATGAATGTCAGGATGTCCAGAGAGGGTTGGGTGGGAACTGAAGAGAGTACTATTCAGGGTACACAAAGGCGTAGGAAGCAGTTTTCACATGGATGTGAAGGTGTGAGTACAGGGGGCAAGAAAAACAAATTAACCGGGAGAGAAAGCCATCTCGCTGTCTTCTTGTATGTTGTGATCACTGATAACCTTATAGGACGAGTTCAAGAAAGTTTTTCCGACTTCTCAATTGCCTGCCCTACACTATTATATTACAAGGATCCTTAGTGACAATCTTCTCATCCATTGACAAAGGCTTATTAGACAGTAGTTTGCCATTGGATCACTCAAGATTCGAAACAAAATTGGGTGTGAATTACTCCAAGTTGTACACCTATTTTCCACGGGTATGTTATGATATTTTGATCCTGCTTATATAATAGCATTGTTTATTTCTCTAAATGACGTTAATATTTTATACTTACTGGGTGACCATCAAGCACAGATGGGATCTGGTCTAATGGACCATTGCATAAACTCTCGTTTCTCAGGCTTCCTATGCTACTTTTAAAAATATCCCAGTAATAAAAGAGTATAGTGGCCAACTTTCTAGTATCAGTTGTCAGGGCACTTCCTCTTACAGAGACGCTTTAGGCATATGGTGCCACCTGAATATGTTTATTTAAGGGGTGCTTTAAGAGTTGCTGAGCACATTTTAAGTCACAGTATCCACCAATGATACTGGCAAGTTGCCACTTGCTCTCCCATACAGAGTAAAAGCCTCACATTCTCCTTCTGCTTTTATTCTCTCATTTTCAAATAGAAACTGACTCAGTTCAGGAAGTGAATGCTGAAGAAGAACATTGACAGGACCCACAAGAAGGTGGGGAAATAACTTGGGCAGGGGGATGGTGCAGGCAGCACACACCCATTAACTAGATGTGGTCTAGTTAGTAGTAAGTTTTATCTATGGAAGTAGGACATTGGAAATCTAATTCCTGCATTACCACTTTACCAAAATAAGCTGCTAATAAGCACGGCATAAAAAAATCTCTTCACGTTCCCATTTCCCTCTGTTCATAGTCAACGTATCTTGTCAACAGACCCATCCACTCCCCAGTTGTTTTGAAGTGTTTAAGTCAAACTATGGAAACAGGAATACATGGCCTTCAAGACAAATCACCTTTTTGGGGGAAATATGTTTATTGATTTTATGCACAACAAAACGGCTATACAGTAACTTTGTTAATTCTCACCCCAATTTCACCAATCCCTCCCCAAGACCACACAAACCCTTTTTTCAGTAAAGTATCTATATTCGAGAAACATAACCATAAGTGCATTTGAGCAGTGTTCTTTACAGCTACTCCACCGAATTTCCCCCATCTAATTGGTCACGTCCGGTGACGCTATCTGTTCCATTCACGTGGGTCCCTGGTTCCAGTTGCCTCAGATTTTTTCGAACTTTTGTTGGCATCCTCACACCTTGTATACATCCTGTTCCAAAATCTTGCAGTGGTCCATGCCTACCTCTCAGTCTTGTTGCTTTGGGGGATTCACAGGACCCCAGTTCTGAGCGATGTCCCTCTTTGCTAAAATACAGCCTAGATTTACTAGACGCTTGTGGTATTGTGACTTATCTATCTGCCCCTCTATGCTCAATATTGCCAGTTTGGGTTGTAGATCCAAGGGTAACCCAGTGGCCTTACATCCTGCATCCTCTAAGACAGTGTGCGCTCTCTGCCCTACCAATTTTGTGCAGTAAGGGTCTTGCGTATTATGTACAGTGTTCATTTTTTAGTTGAATCAGGTGGAAACTAATCTTAATTGTCACCTCTGGCGGGGAAGTCCAATGCTCTCTCGCAGTCTTCATCCTCTATCGCTCCCAGGTCTTGTTCCCTCCTTTCCCGCAACCTTAGAAGGGGGTCTTCTGTGTTCTGCATTATGGTGCTGTATGTCAATGAAAAGGTTAGCTATTCACATTCCCATCTAGCAGTCTACCCTCCAATGGGGAGTCTTCCTGTGTCTCCTTTTCTGGTGTAATGCATTCCCTAAGGGCATGGCGCAATTGGCAATAACATCACCATTGTGACTCTGGCATCTGATATTCCATCCTCAAATAGTCCAATGGCACCATCCCTTTGGCATCCCAGACGTCTGCCAATGTGGAGAGTAATCCCATGCCCGGAATCCCGTCAATGCCGCTACCACCCGCAGTCTAGTCCCCTCCCATTGTGGCGTTCTCGGTGTTAGTCCAGTGCCCTGGCCCTTTTCCTTGTCCACCTGTTCAAAATGTCTACACTATCTTGATGGCAGGGCTTTGCCGTGGGGGCCAGTGCACCCAATACTGCACATGCAGGTGGCTCTATCTGCCCATTCCTGTTCTGTCCTGAAAAAAGTTGGATCCTCCTGATCCACTTAAATCCAATGATTGGCCACTACTACCTGTGCAGCCTCATAATATTTATGGATACATGGTAAGGCAATGCCTCCTACATATTTGGACCTTTGAAGAACCTTTAAGGCAATGCGGGGTTGTCTCGCCGCCTAAAGGAGTATGAGTATTAGGGCATATGTTTTCAAAAACAGCATGCCCGGGATCCTATATGGGCTATTCTGGAGGATGAACAACAGTCATCCCATTCAAAGAAATACGGTCCTTCCACAGAGTCAAAGGCTTTATTGGCGTTGAGTGAAGCAATGACACATTCCTCATCCGGAAATTCTGCTCCTGCCATATTGTTATGTAGCCTCCTCCGATTCAGCCTGGTTGACCGTCCCAGCATGAACGCTGCTTGGTCCGTGTGTACTAAATTCACTATCACTCCCCTTAGTCTCACTGCACAAACCTTTTGCTAGAATTTTTTCTTCGGTATTAAGTAGAGAGATCGGCCGGTAGTAGTCACACTGATCACGCGATTTCCATGCCTTAAGGATCGGAACAACTGTAGCCATCCGTATATCCTCTGGCAGCTCCTCCGCCTGGAATGCAGCCATATAGGCAGCATGGAGAGGTACCGCAGTTCTCCCAGCAGGCTTTTGAAACAATTCTTTTGGCAGACTATTTGGGCCCGGCGTCTTTCCTGCCAGCATCAGTCGCATGGCGTTAGATACCTCCTCCACTGAGAGGTCTGCTTTTAAATCCCTCTCCTGTTGTGGGATCAGGTGTCGGACGGGGAAGTCTTCGAAAAAGTCTACAATTTCCTCTCTAGTAGCCTGCAACTTTGTGCTGTAAAATGGCTCCAAGTAACCGCAAAGGTCTCTGCTATGCTCGAGCTGACCCTCACCACTTCACCAGATGGCCCCCAAAGTTAATGCACAAACATGCCTTCCCTTTCCTTACTACCTAGCCACGCCAGCAATTTGCAGACTCTGTTTCTGGCTTCATATATTTGTTTCTGTTTCGCCAGAAAAATGGTTTTCACCTCCTGGCTAGCCACTGTAATATACTCCGTCCTCCTTAAGTCTAGTGCAGTTTTCAAATGAGGGTGGGAGAGGCCACGTAATCCCTCTCCAGCTGCATCAGTTCCCCTTCCAAGTTAGTCATCCTCCCAAGTTAGTCATCCTCCCTTGTCTCTCCCTCCTGTCACCTATTTCCCCTGTAATAATCACACCCTTTATCATTGCTTTATATGCTTCCCATAATGTGACTTGGTTCTGTACCGTTCCCCCTGTTTTCCTTACAATAAAGTTTAGTGACCTTATCTAGTAGTTGCACTTCCTGTTTGTTAAACAGGCACCATGTCTCCATCCTCCAGGCCCCTCTGCCCTTCTGTCATTCTGTAGTCGGAGCAATTCGCAACAGTGAGTGATCACTTATCCCCCTGGCCAAGTACTCTGCCTCAGCAAACCTATGCAGCGAACAGCCGCAAGTGAGCAAGTAGTCAAGCCTAGAGTGCATGTCATGCACATTCGAGTAAGAAGAGTATCACCTCTTGTGTTGGTGAAGTGCTCTGCAGACATCACACACCCCTATCACCTGTGTAAACTCTTCCAATTTCCCTTGAGTTGCCTCACCCTCTGGCATTTTCCTCATCCTGTCTAGGCAGGTATCCAGTGTGAGATTGAAATCCCCTCCCACTATTGTAAGGGGCAGTGGACCTTCTAATAGAATCTTGCTGACTATATGGAGATTATCAGTTGATAAGCCTGGTGATGCATATACATTAACAGTAGAACATGTTCACCATCTAGCTCCCAGAATAGCGCCACATAGCACCCGTCAGCATCCATCCATTTGCAGGTCACATGGAATGGCAGAGATTTTCTAAGAATCACCACCGGCCCGGACCCTGAGGTGAACTGTGGGTAACAAGCCAATTTGTATTTGCCCCTTCCCATGTTAATGCTGCTCCTCAATGAGATGTGTTTCTTGCAGGAAGACTATGTCTGTGTTATGCCTGCTCAAAAACCTTAGTGACCAGTCCCTGCTTCACCTTCACTTCCCAGCCAGTTTACATTCCACGTTAGCAGCGTCATGACCTGCATTTGTCATGGTGGTTGCGAATCCCTCCTCCTGTCTGTATCTCCTGCCTCCGATTGTGTTTTGTCCTTATCCCCTTGTATATTTTTGGATCCCACTACAACATGAACAATCCCTACAACTATCCCCCACCCTACCTTACCGTGGCCCTGAAACTAACCACCCCCCAATTCACAGTACATCTGATCCCCAAACAATGACAATATAACAATGTGTCTTGCAAATCACATTTTTAATATATACCTGTTTTTAAATACAAGAGTAGAAGTATTTGAAATCATGCTAAACGCTGACAGCCAGTATCTGAGGAGAAAACTGGACTTGTGCCCAGTGGACGTACAACATTATCCCAGGAGAGGTAGTACCCAGTTTCAGTGTTTATCCAATGAAATATCTATGGTGGGAAAGTTATGGACTTGAAACAAACAATCTTGTATGCTAATCTTGTCACTCCTACTTTACCAAGTTATTGGATCTTGGACAAATCTTGCTCTCTCTTTAACTCTGTCCCCTTTTATGCCATTATGCAAGAATTTCAAAACAGGCTTCATACACAATTTGAGCACTAAGGGATAGGTCATATTGCCAGGAAGGCCTCTGTTGTAGTTTTCATTCATATATGATGATTTCATCATATTTATTGGGCTAAATGGAAGGTTCTTGACAAGTAACAACCCCCTGACTCGCCATTATTTTCTTAGAAAACAAGATTGGTTTAATTCATTGGTATGACATCAGCAGTTATGTAGCATTTACTATTCCTGATGAGGTATTGAAGCACTTAATCTGTTTGAGATTAGGGGAGGTGCAGGGCTTCGAAGTCTCAGTAGGTATTTCGGCTGGGCCAACACCCTTGACTAATGTGTGACTACAGGGTCCACCCGCCTCTAAGTTGCCCTATGGGGCCCTAATAAACGTCATTAGAAGAAACTGGACCAGGAATTGTGTAGGTCTGTGTCTTGCATGGATTATTAGGTTTATTTCACTTTTACTTTATAAGGTGTGATTATTGAGCACCCAATACTGGATAGTGTCTGTATATTTATGAATATAGAGGGAGTTCTCACAATAAGAACCTGAGCAAAGCCATGATATCTGGTTCAGCCCAAGTGGCTAAAATGTGTAGACCACGATCACCTAAATATTGTTGGGGATCATTGCCCCCTCCCAGTTACATCTCTTCATTTATTTTTTAAACATACCCTTATTCCCAAATGCACAATAAAATCAGATTGAGATATCTGAGATAATTTTAATACACATTTCCCAGATCCCACTAACAATACCGTTTAGGCCTGCTCCCAGCGCAAGAACGTTGAGCCGACTTGGCCACACTAGGTGCCTACCTGATGATGGAGCATGCCACCGGAGAACTTCGGTGGGGAAGGTCTCATAAAAAAATCTTAAGTGATTCCAAGCGCAATAAGGTTTGTGTTTGTTAGGGGAGTCTTCTCCCCTTTGATTTTTCTTAGATTAGGGAAGGGCAGACTTAGGAAATGTAGTTACCAGCGTGGCTGAACTTTAAGTCAGTCTGGAAAATGTAGAGACTCATGGTAGTTGATTGCAGTTTTCACTGCTCCAGGTACTCACACTAGCATGCCGTAAGGTACAAAGATGTTACTAAAGTAGCAGTACTTAGGACTCCTACTGTGCTACAACTTCTCCCTCCCAATTACATCATCATTGTTATTGTTTCATCTTGGAAGAACAGGCCATACAATATGCAACACAGTGATCATATATAAAACTAAAGAAAAACAGCATCTAACTGTACTTGGGACCCTGTACACAAAAATGTAATGGATTCCACCCCCCTAGAAATCTGCATGTTTAAAAAAAAAAAAGGCTAATAAAGTGCTTGAATTTTTAAGTTCAGCCATATAAGAAAGTGCTACTTTTACATTGCAAGTGCATAACGACTTCCTGATCATATAAGTCTGCATGTGTTTAAAAATACAGCAGACTATCAAAGTGCTCTAGTCTATAAATTCAGCTATATAATGAAGTGCTAGTTTTATATCATAAGTGCATAATGACTTTTTGACCCAAGTGCTGTTTGCACAGCTTAGTAACCACAATTAAAAAAGCATATTAAGTACTACGTCGGGCAAGGGCATAGGGAATTAGGTATTGGTAAGGTGCAGGTACTGTTGGTTGCAAAGACAAGTTGTAAAAGAAGTGGCGGATACTCATTAACCTCTTCAGTGCCCCGCTCTTTCCCCGCCCTGTGCCGGGCGTTGAATTAGCGGGCGGGGTTCATGACGAGATAGTCTCGTCATGGGCACAGCGCAACCGTGCTCCATGACGAGACTATCTCGTCATGGGCACTGAAGGGGTTAAGAATATCTATCTGCGTGGAATCAGTGCATCAAAATGTAAACAAGAGTAATAACAACGGCATGATAAAACTTGAACAAGGTAGAAACTCTATAGTAGGCCCAAAATCTCACTATTGTCGGTGGCTAGCAGTCTAGTGGTCCTCCATGCTACAAATATATAAGAAGAAACCTTTTTGAAAATGTGTTTGGAATCTGTGCATATGCATAGAACTAAAGCAGCCATACAACTTCTGATGAAAAGGGGGAGAGATAAATCTTCTAGCCTTCAGAGTAAAAGAGCACAACAGCATAAAATGCATGACGGATTCCATCCCTCCAAACTCACAACTGCAGGTGGGTGGCCACTGTTGCTGTTTTTTCAGCTGCTAGTAAAAGGTTTCACTGGCAGAATGCCTAGTCTAAATCTCGTATAAAGAGCCCTTTTCATTTTTGAATACAGAATGTTCAAGTACAGTTCAAATTTGAGAAAAGGTTTAAAGGCTTGAAGATGGACTACCATTTTTCCTCTCGGGTAATTCAGATTATAATCACGCATCTTCTTTTTTACCTGTGTCCCACTAGCTATAGTTAGGCTGTCAGGGTTGTTCCAGAAGTCTAAGCATCCTATGATGTTCAGTGTAACAGCCAAATGATTGTACCAAGTTTACCTGACTTTGCATTGGACCAAAGTTCCTGCCTCCTAACCAAAGGTTCATCAGCTCAGGTTTTGTCTAAATTTGTTTCCAATATAGTAGCAATGGTAGTGCTATATGCTTTTTGACAAATTTGAGGCCCGCCTCAAGCCTCCATGCATCCTTTGGGGTCCCTGGGCCGAGATTAAGAAGTTGGTGTGAAATCTGGTTCTCTGCTTTTGCCAGGCCCTTAGCCCTTGTATAGCCCCACAACTCTTCCCCATAGGACCCTGATGCCATGGCTTGTGCTGGATTTACCTAGAGCCTATGAATCTATAGCCCTGAAATTTAGCAAAGCTAAAAACTCCACTGGTATTCTGACTCAGAGTTAATGGTATAGGTCCACACCAGCTAATGAAATTCCATACATTTTGAAAGTGTTCCTCAGTTTGGCACTGCTCTTTAGGATCATATATTTTGTTTTTGAGGTGTTCATCCAGAGCTTCTTCATGTTACAATAATCCTCAAGTGCCATAAGGAGTTTGTGCATAGCGATCTCAGCCCATGAGAGAAGCACTGCGTAACTAGCTAATAGCAGGATTTACATTTTTAGTCCCCCACAAACTGGCACATCAAGATATAGGGCCATCAAGATTTAGGGCCTTGTCTGACCCAATGCTTATGTCAAAGCGGTTAGTTACTTCACCTCTTGGGCCTATCAAACTGAGGACTTATTACTATCCTAGAGGCACCTGATTGGCAATAATAGTTTTTCAAGGCAGCCCAATAAAAGCCTCTTCTGCCACACAAACCATAGTCGACAGTGTCAGAGGCCATTTTGAGGTCCATAATTGTCATGCATAGCCTTGACTTTATGATGCATGTGTATTTCAGGCCTATGTTGTATAGCCACATGGCTTGGCCTATTGTGCTTTGGCCTTTTCTAAGCCTACTTTCTAGCCATTTATGATCCCATTATCGCTCATCCAATTATCCGAGTGAGTATGTAGAGGTTTTGCATAGATCTTCCAGATTGCATCATGTAGGGTCAATAATTAGCGGGATCATCCCTCGGCCCTTTCTTATGGAGTGGTACAATAATGACTTTTTCCATGAGCCCGAAACAGTCTCCTGGAGCCAAATTGCATTATAGGCAGATTCTAATGTAGGTATCTGGTGCACTAATGAGTAGACTTGACACAGAAACAAAACCAAGGCAGTTTGAGGACTTTACTTCTTACTCACTGCTTCTTAGATGATGTTGCACAATCAAGACAACTCTAATTCCCTATCTTAGAATGAGGTACCATGCCAAATCTTACCTCTCTCTCTGGAAACAGTGACACTGTCCCACTACACTGGGAAGTTATGTCCACACTATCAATGGGATGAAGCATGATTTGAGGTCTTCTCCTCCTGTGGACATCCACCAGTTGAGTGCCAGCATTGCAAAACACACTCTTTTCTGACTTTTCATCTTCCATACCATTTGGGTCTCACTCCTCTTTGCACCTTTAGCATGGTGAAGCTTACCAAGCCAGCCTCCACCTCAAAAAGAAGTGAAAGAAGTATTACCCGTGGCTGCAGTACATCCCACAATATGAATGCATGCAGAGGCTTCAACTTCAGTTGACTCCTCCTCGAGCCATCCTCCTAAAAAGTCCCCACATCCTGTTACCTTGGCCTCCAACCCACATTAGAAAGTTCAGGCATACATACTCCACCATACTTTACCATTACTAGATCCTGGAAGATGAAGATGGTGTGTTAATTTCAACTCCCTCCTGCTATACTGCAAAAATCCACCGCTACCTTCCTAGTACTGGTGGTCTGCCTCTACTATTCTTTATCTGTTGAAGGGTTCCCATTCGCTGGTACTGTATAATGAAAACATGACTCAATTGCACATTTCCCAGATTCCTCTTTTGGAGCCTCATTCAGAGCAAGAGCTTGGTCCAGATATACAGGCTCTATCAAAACCACTTGGCCCCTTTCTATATTCACTTTGTCTAGATTTCTTCATGAATATGTTTTGTACCAATCTGTTCGCAAGAGACATAACCCTGATGCCCCCTTCTTCAGTCTTGGTGTAGCCAAAACTGGAACCAGTACAGTCCTCTGTGCCTCCTGAACTACTATCAGGCTAATCCTTTCCAGTTATTTTGAGTTACTTTTTGCAGCAGATGCTGGTCCCGAGCTAGGAAGTTGGCCCTGCTTTATTCCAGTTCCAATCCCATGAGTGTACTAGCAAGCCATCCTCTTAGATACCTTTGAATCTGGGCTGCAGTGATTGCAGTACCGGCACATTTATACTGCAAGATTATCTTTTCCCTTCTTATCCAAGGTGCTTAAAGTGTTGTCTATTTAAACACCTGCTCTGCTGCTGAAAAATGAGTAAATCTATGCCTTGGTGGCTGCTTTGCCCACCCCATACCAACACTTATGATCCAAATAGAATCCCAACTCCTCAAGTATGCTCAGTAATTTGGAATTGTTGTCTAAGACAGGGCTACATTTTCTTGTCATTTTTTCCTCAAGTGAAGTCAAGGGCATCTGTTACCTCCAATCAGGGCTTTTGCTGTAATTATAGAGTACATGATAGCTTGAAATAAAGACAAAAGAAAACAGTTTAGCAAAGGAGCACAGAGAAAGCAAAAAAAACTCCTCAAGCTGATCTACTGAGTAGTGGATGCTTGTGAGAGTCTGAACCTTGGCCAGGATGAAGAGCTCAGAGAATCGATCATTAAAGAAGGACTATTCAGAATACTAAATGTCTCCCCAAAAAAACCAGTCCAATTGCAGATGAGGTTCATCAACCTCAAGATGATGGATTCAGGCTGAGGGCATATTGAAGAAGCAGTAGAGGACTAAGCAACAACAAGCAACAAGTCCATTGAAGTAAAGCCACTGAAATTGAGTAGGCTTCATAGTGTGGCTATTAACCTTAACCTGGAAGTATTATGTAGCCATTTTGAAATTGGAAAAGGAAGTGGCATCACCCTGTGGTTGCAACCTTGGGTAGGAATGATGTGATTTGCAGCCAACTGGGATGTGCGTTGAGAGTGAAGCAAGAACTGCACTGTGGGCTTCTTAGTTGATGTGCGCCATAAGTAAGGTACGGTTCATGGTGTGTTTTTAGCAGTGTAGGAATTACTGCACTTTTGAGAGGATAAAGACCATGGTAAGTGTGAGTCAACTGGGACACTGAATCAGAGTACTGTGTCTGCAGGGGAATAGGTACCAGCAAGAAAGCTGGGAATAATGTAAAGGAGTTCAGTAAATTCAGCGCAGGTACAAAGGGCAAAGTAGAATCTTAAGCGGGGGCCAAGATGTATGCAGAAATATGTGTCTTGCAGGGAAATGATGCTGGACTGAGTATAGGCACATAAAATGCACAGCAGATAGCCACCATGTATGTTTAGAATGAGGTTTAGGAGTTCAATATGCCTAGCACTCAGTTTGCAGTCTGCTTGTGACAGTTGTGAAAGAAATCTTGCTCCACGTCCAAAATCTATAATTCCCTGGACTACAAATACAGAGACCACAAGGCCAGTTCTGTTTTTGTCTCAGAAGCGTTTCCACCCCAGTCTTTCATCATGAGGATAAGGAGGTGACTGTATCTAAAGATAGAAAGTATACCATTTTTTAATTAACTTTCTTTTCATTTTGTCTTAAAACAGCACTGGAAGTACATTGTACACCTTAAGTAAGGAGTTTCTTACATCCAAGACGCCCCCATAGATATCCCCCAGCTGCCCTCCCGTATTCATATGGTACACACACGTGAATCAAATATGGGACTACCATCTAGGATGTGTTGTCGGAATGATCCTCCATCTTGATGTCTAACCGTACAAGGCCCTCCATTTCCTCTAGACTTTCCCATATTTCCTGGGGCATCCCCTTCCCTCGTAGACCACCCTTTCACTTCCATGCATCTCTTTATGCCTTCTAGCCACACGCTTTATTCGGTGCTTGCGTCTGACCCCTTGTGAAAGTATGCCAATCTGGCTAATGGAATCTTTGCTAGCTAAAATCTCCAGATACTGCTAAAAAAATATAAAGTTCTTGGCTTGCCAGGGATGGCAAACAGAAGAAAACAGAAGGGATTTAGAGATATGCGGATGTTGGAACAGCCAGATCTTCAAAGCTTTTCTGAATGCTTTTTCACTGGACGAATGACTAAAGGTATCGGGGAGGGAGTGCCATAAATTCTGTTGAAATGGCCAGTAAATTTTCACAGACACAGTTTAATAGATAAAACTATACTGCACACAAATGATAGTGTAGAAATCGGGTTTTAGTGAATATTTATTGGCTGTGCATCACCAAGTAAAGTTTATTGATTTGTCCCGATACTATTAAAATCTTGGTATTCATCACAATTCAGAATTGCAAAAAAATGTGCTTGATTTTTGCCTTCCTAACTGCTGAATGTGTACAGTCCATTTACTGGTATTTACGTGTTGATGTGGTTTAGGAACAATTACACCCTACTACCTTTTCTTTCAAACTTCATGTACCCCAGCAGGATTGTCACAAAATTCACTTTACTTTTGTTTCTCTGACAGCAAAGTGAGAGGCGTTTGTATACACCATCCCCCTCCCCCATTAAACAAGCATTTACAATGCAATGGTCTCGGCATTGGTAAAGTTAGAGCTATTGGCATTGCTCATGACAATATTTTTGTTTGTTTTTGTTTTTAAAACATTTAACCCTTTCGCTGCGGCGGGAATTCCGCCGCAGCGCTGGGGGGGGGTTGGGGGGCAGCGCGGTGGCGCGGTGCTCATGATGGAACCACTCCGTCATGAGCCGCGGTTGAGCTGTGCTCATGACGGAGTGGTTCCGTCATGACTCCGCCCACTGCGCTAATCGCCCGCACAGGCGGGGAATTAGCACTGCGTGGGCGGCGCGGCCGCCAACGGCCGCAGCATGACGGAACCACTCCGTCATGAGCACACGGCGACCGTGGCTCATGACGGAGCGGTTCCGTCATGAGTGGGGAAGGGGTTAAAGAAACGGCATTGTTATTTACAATGTCAATAGCTTAATCACTCTCAAATGCGAGACCTATTGCATTTGCACCCACACACAGAGCCACCTACACACACACTGACTAAGCTATTGACATTGTAAACAACAATGCCGTTTCTCTACATGTTTTAAGAACAAAAACATAAACAAAAATAATGTCATGAGCAATGCCAATACCTCTAACTTTAACAATGCCGAGACCGTTGCATTGTAAATGCTTGTCTTTAATTCTGGGCATGTGAGCTTACAATGTGGGTGTAGGCGGAAGCCCCACGAAAGATCTGCTCATTTTGGGCTTGAGGGTTCAAGAGAACCCCGTGCTGAGCCAGAGCCAGGAAGCTGGCATGAATCAGCTTGGTGCGAGCATTGTCACTCGTCCACCTCTATGCAGAAGTAAGCTTAGTTACTGAAGATATCTGTGAGTGAGTGAGTGCTGCGTCAGTCACTAGCTCAGAGCGCGCAGCATAGTTATTTATACTTGAAGTCTTAATGGGAGTCTGACTAGACAGAAGATGTGGGTGAGGGAGTGACAGCGTCGAGTGAAGAGGGTAGAATGATGCTAATTAACTGGCAGCAGGCAGTGGCACTCAGTGCCCCCGTATGAGAAGCGGCCTCTGGAGGGAGGTGGGTTCCAGGATGGGAACTTTCAGGGGACGCGGGGTCATACCATGTGGAGCACGGTAAGTAGAAACCAGAAAGTTATTTAGATCTTCGGGGTATGGTGACCATACTCAGCGAGAGAGGCAGTTGGTTGTATTAACTCCCCTCTCAATGAAGGCCTCGTGGTGCGTTGTGACTTCAGCATCAGAGGTTGGCCCCCTCCCTGTGTCTCACTTTCTGCCGCTGCCCCCACTGCAAGGGCCTAGGGGTGCGGTGAAAGTCCTTCTCGTGAGAGGCTGCGGGTGCACCATTCGCTGCCCACTCAGGAGAGACCTCGAGGTGCAGCCACGATCCTCAGGCCGGGGCACACTTGTTTATTGTTTGTTTAATAGCATGGTGCCACAATTACAGTACGCAATCACACTAGAAAGACAGTACGCAATCACACTAGAAAGGGAATTCGGTTAGTGACCTCCCATTTCAGGACCGTTGCAACATTTTCAAGGCTTTACATGACCTTCACATTGCCAAAAAAGGCGTGGCTTATTATATCTGTCTGTTTTCATAGATAGCTTGGTTTACTCGTGCTAACGTGTCACTCGAAGTGTCACACATCTGGCAATCGAATGTCACTCATGCGCACACTGAAGCTTTGGATGTCACACATACGTACGTAGTCTGAAAACCTGGCAGATGAGACGGCACAAACGACAACTTACAAAAAAGCAGCACCACACTGCTATCACAAGAAAGTCTTACCTTTTGTCCAGCACCGGCTCCGACCCGCTGTCGACCCATTTCCGTTTCCCAAACTGAGAGACGAGTCAGGGGGCGCTCCGGGAAATGCGATCTTGAAAAGACCCCGCCGAGCTCCGAAACTAGAACGGGTGCCGCCTGGGGTGAAGGGGAGGGAAGGACTCAGACGCACATGGCTGGCACTTAGAAGGGCATTCAGGGTCTTCTAAAGTTTGCTTTTGAAGTGTTTCCCTTCCACACAATGGTTTGGGGAGGGGCTTACATGCTTTAAGGGCTAAAGACACAATCTTAAAACACATATGCCAAGTACACCTAAACAAAACGACCGCGCGAGGGCAGGGGAAGAAAGACTCGCACGCGCTGCACACAAACATTCATGAGTGGCATGGAAACCAGTCACTGGCAGTAAACACTGCCGAGATTCTCTCTGAGTCTTTATCTTTCCAGACTTGCTTAGGACTGTAATTGTAACTTTTTTATTCCTGCTTTGGTGGGGTCATTCTCATGATTAAAACCTAATTTTATGTTTTTCTAAATCTAAACAATGAGATAGTAGATAAGAAAACCTGTCGGATTAGTTTGTCGCCTTTAGAAATTAAAACAAGTAAAGAGGGCACCGGAAGACACCACCGCCTTTCTCCGAGGCAGAGCAGAAATGCCTCGGAGAAAGGCAGCGTCATTTTCGTATTCGGGGGCGTGTTTGTCTTTTCTCTCCTCCAGCCATTGGCTGGAGGAGAGAATGAGACTTCTTGCAAAAAACACGCCCCCCGATCCGAAAAGGACGGAGCCTAATCGGAATAACTGACCTCTTCTCCAATGGCTGGCCAGCATTCAAGAGGCCAGCCAATGGAGAACAGGGGAGAAGAGGGGCGGGTTCAAGCCCCTCTTCTCCAAGTCATTAAATCTCGGAGCTAGACTGCGCAAGCGCAGCCTTCGCAGCCGAGACCTAAAAATGAGCAGCAGAAAACTACCCTGACATTTGACTTCTTATCTTTGAAGCACAGCAAATGTGACACAATAATTAACAAATTTAAATTAATCTTTAATTATTGCTTTGACTTTGACGACCATCCAAAAATCGCATCAGGATCCACAACGCTCACCTTGGCCTCAAGATTGGTATATAGAAGGTACACATATCCTATAATCTTCAGACCAAACCCCACTCGGGGAAGAAGGGCAGATTAGGCCTTTTTTAAACAAAACCTTGCACTAGGAAGGTCGTCACAGTATGCACCAATGGCCTGTGGGATTTTCCTAGAGCTGCATTACAGGTCAGTTTTTAGTAGATGCTGAAAATTGCCATTGTTGGATTGGTCAAGTTAGTAAGGCAATTAGCCATGTTTGCTTTTTTGTCCTCTGTATGGAATTTTGTGTGTGATTAATGTCATTGCTGTTCACAGGTTCTGGTTTCGCTTTTGAATATTGTTAGATTGTGGATGCTTCTTTTGTTAGTTGCTTTAAGACCTTGCTTACATTTCTTCATCTTTCTGTGCTCTTGTTAAAAACGGAGGTGATGTAATGGTACATGTTTCCAGCTACAGATCCTGGGTCATGGTTGGCTGTTTGAAAAACGTGTCTAGTTCTACCTTATTGAGGGGCTTAAGTTGGTAGCTGTTGATATTTGCTGAGCATTTATACCTGGGCCTGTATCTTGGTAAGACTGAGACTACACAGTCTTCCCTTCCTGAGCAAGAGTTATGCGCTGCTGACTTGGTTGACACATTTAATTGTGTTAAATGTATTAATGTTTAGATCAAGAAATCTTAATTATTCTGTATTGTTTTGTCAAAGATTATTGAGTAGCTTTCTGTGATGACCCAAGACTGCTGATGACACCATTCTGAAACAGTATCTCTGGTGTCTTACCCTTTCCCCCATTTTACCCCTAGTTCCTAATTGAGGTATTATCAGTACCTCGATTGGAACGGGTGGACGATTGAGACTGTCAGCTATATCCTTTGGCGATTTGTTCCTTTAGTCAAATCCTAATAGTTCATAAGAGTTCTGAACTGCAGGCAACTTAAATGTGTTCCCTACCTAAATTGCATTTGGAGCCCTTGCAACTTCACTGGCCTAGTACAGGAACCATTTTCTCAACACCCAGTTCAAATGTTCTTTCTCTCCATCACTTTTTTCAACATAGTGATGGTAAAATGTCCTTTTCGCCTGAAGTAACCACAGGTCATTGTCACCTCAAGCTCTTCTGAGTACTGCTGGGGAAGATCTATCAGTCAGGGACAGTAACATAAATCTGACTTGTCCCTCCGCATAAAGATGATGGATTTAAATTTGGTATTCTCGTCATTGTAAACCAAATTGGTGGTTAACACCGACAAAACCGTAGCCTGTTTGATACCAGGAAACAGGTTACTATCTTTTTTTAACTAGTCTGTAAGCTACCAGGCGACCTGTGGTCATGTACTTCTGGTGTCTAAAATTATGGATCTCCAGTAACCCGCAATTGTAAGCAAACCCACGTATTACTGTTCAAGGCCTCAACCACAATAGTGCCAATTCAGTGCAGTTATTAGCAGTAGGGTTGTTAATATTATTTGTACTGTTATTGTTGTTATTGTAATGGTTAGTGTTATCATTTTTTTTATTAATATTATAATAATCAGAAGCTTACTTTTGCCTTTTTGGAGAGTTGTAGTCCAGCATCGTAACAAAATAGGCTGATCCTATACAGTGAAGAAATTTCAAAGTGTCCTTCTCAAAACTCCATTCATCCTGATCGCCACATCTGGGATTGCAGGCATTGTTATGCTCTTTAGGGTTTAACGGTTTACATGCAGTGGATGAACTGTTCATGTCCAGCACGTTACCATTGTAGGGAGGTTGACATAAATGACTCATTGTCAGAAACCGCAATGATCAATCGAGACCAGTAGGGGAATTTTCAGTATTGTTTATTTCCATTCTCTTTTTCTTTAACTTTTTTTTGTATATAAGTTGAGGATACTCCTGATTGTTTAGTTTGGATCTCCTATTTTCCAGTCCGTGCGTCTTCCTTCGCCGAGGGACTCTTCAGTCAAGTTGGTATTCCTCGAGGAAAAAGAGCTGACAAAGGCAAATGTTTTAGTCGCACTACCTATCTCTTGTCGGGGTGGGGGGGGGGGGGGGAGTGAGGGATCACATGCTCTAACGTAGTCCACCACCACGTGTTCTTTAAACAAAAGGAAGGTTGTACGGTTGGCGGTCCTAGGGGTTGTCTGAGATTTCCCCAGCCGTGCCGGCAACCTCCTTCCTCCCAACCAGCCCTCGGAGACGCACACATATCTGTGCAAGCCACGCTCCTCCGGAAGCGTGGCAGGGCGATTCGCTGACTCGTTGGTCTCCTGGCTTATTGCAGGCTGCTTCTCGTCGGACTGCTCCTCCCGAACTCTGGGGATCAGCGCTCTCGACCTCGCTCTCTGTTCTCCGGTCCTTGGCGGCATGCTTCCCTTGTGCGTTTTCCCAAGTCTCTTTCGGTTACTTTTTCAAGGCTTTGGTCCGCGTGGTGGATGATAACCTCCTCTTGGGTTGAGTCTGATGTTAAATGACTCTACGTCAAGGTGTTTTACGCCGGGGTTATCGTCAAGGGAGTCTTATTCTTCTATCCAGGCTTCTGCATTTACAGGCTGCGAAAACAGAAGAGGGTCTGCTTGATGTGGAACACACCACCACTCAACCTCATCCTCCTTGGTTTCCAGCTTGGAGGTACCCTCTTCCTGACACTCATCCACTAAAGTGCTAAAGAAAATCCTAATACTGAGAGCACCAGAAGGATTTTCTTTTTGAAAAATCATGTTGGGACACAAGGGAAGAGCTTCTCAACATTATGTTTATTTCGAATGATTGTGATGTACAGCGTGCTGACATTGCACTGATTGAAAGTAAAACCAGGCGGTTTCCCTTTGATCTGTACTTGAGGGTGGCATAACTCTATTCTCCGAGCACCGATTGAAGCAGGAGAGGTACTGCTTGAAAGGAGACAATGTTCCTCAGCCTAGTGAAGCCCAGGAGGGTGACTTCCCCCAAGCAGGGATCTACCCACTAGACATCAGGAATTTTCTTTTTTGGGTAAGAACAATTGCTCACCTTACCCAAAAGAAACTCTTACCCCCCTGAGGTTGGCAAATTGGGATTTAGCTTCAGTCTGCCCCTACACAGAGGCAGAAAACTCTCTATGACACCATGGATCTTTTAAGAAAAGCAAACAAAAGGAGGGCTAGGGTGGCCGACCCTGGCACTGAACCGTGCCCCCACCCCAAAAAGGGACGAGACAGACTTTCTACCCATGAAGGGTAGATACGAAGGGTTTACAACCAATCTGTCCTTCATAAAGGTTGGGCAGAATGCTCACTAGACCACCTGGAATTTAGTTTTTGGGAAAATAAAGAGGGATTGGGCAGCCTGCCAAGGCTTCAGGCCATAACTCCACCCCATAACAGCATTAGATGTCTTTTTGCCACCTCCAACCCCGGGGGACATATTGGAGGCAGGGGTTTATACCCAATTTGAGGACATTTTGGGAGGGTTTATCCCCAACTTTACGGAGGGGGCAGAATCCACCTAGACACCAGGGATTATGTTTTTTTTAACCCCTTGTATGCGCATGACTGCTCCCGACCGTCATGCATCACGGTGGGCGTGTGCGCACGACAGCCGGGAGCCGTTGTAATCCCGCCCACCGTTTATTTCTCCCGCACAGCGCGGGAAATAAACCCGCACCCAGGGGGTTAAATATGGGGGTGAGGTGGCCCACCTGATCTTTTAGCCTGGCTTCACCTCTAAAAGGCACCACAGACTTTCTACCCCTCCTGAGGGCCGTTTGGGAGGATTGCCTCAATGATTAAATTATTTTGCATTTCATGTGATACACTTTCAGTCAATATGTAAACTATCTCTTCTGCTTTCTTGTTTTGAGCTCGGACATTAACACGTAGGTTTATGCTTTGTGTCTGTGAAATGACATAGGACCTCATTTAAAGGTGGGTGGTATAGATGTTCTGATAGCTAACTATAGATCATACCAAGTGAGTATGCACTCACCGCAGACACTCGGTGGTTGGTTAGCATTAACACCTAGGGATTACATTACAAGAAACATTTGTGAACTGCTCAACTGTGAAAATGTTATGGTGTTCGCAGAGGATTCTGGGAGGATGTATTGAAATTTCTTTACTGGTACATATCTAGCTTTTACAAGTTAACATTTTACTCTAATTTACCCTTGCTTCGCCTAAAGTATCAAAGGTAACAGCTTGATCATTCATGTAAATGTTGAATTGAGTTGGGTGGAGCTTTTCCTTTTGCTCTGTCTTTATACTTTTTGTTATTGCTGCTTTATCCCCCATTCATCTTGTTTAGCTTTATATTTCACTTTCTTTCTTGATGTGCCTATTTCTTTTCCTTGATCGTCACTTTTTTTTTTACTTTAGCAATGCTAAAATGGTTGTATTTGATCCTTTTCTCGCATACTATATATTTTTCTCATTCCTTTGATGTTTTAAAGTTGTGCCTCTTTTCCGCTACATTTTATTTCAGGATTTAGTCTCTGTGTGTAGCTTTGTTCTCTCTCTAACTCAATTATAATATGAATAGCGTTTTGTCTATTTGTGATAACTACCTTGGTCTTTTTTTGTACTCTTTCTCTCTCTTTGTTGTCTTGTCTATAATTTATCCATCAATCTTTCGCCAATAGTCACTCATTCCCTTTTTGTATTTATTACTTTATTTGTTGTAAATAGTATAAATTTAATGTTGCTTGTCCCTGATTCTGTGCCCTATCTTCCCCTGACCAGGAGCCGCTCCACTCAAAATGTCAACTTGAGCAAGGGGGGGGGGGGCGGCTTAATCAAGACATTGAGCTATGTGCTAGGCATATAATATTCTTTCAATCCTGTATCTGGATTGCCCTATTTAGCTTTCGCTGCTGTTTTGGGCTAAACATAAAACAATGTTTCTAGCTCTCGCTAATCTGGGGCAGCAAGCTTTTGAGACTTTGCCTCAGGTTGGTGTCTGCTGCTAAGGAGGTCTTAGCGATAGCATTCTGTAAGCATCCACACTTGAGGGTTTCCCCCCTTAAGTGCTCTTTTAGAGGCTTATAACCGCATGTGCATTGACTGGTCTGCCGTCTTGTCAGTCACCATCCTCTCTGGGGTAGCGCCTCCACCTCTTAGGCTTAAAGGCAGGTGCAGGGCTCCGAGAAGGCATCCTTTTTTCCTTACCCCCTTGATGATGACAGCAGATCGTTCAGAGGGTTCTTACCAGCCATACTAACTTTCAGATGAGGAGAAACTTATTTCCCACGGAGTTCCCCTTTAAGTCGTGAGCCTTGTTGTCATTAGTGGTTTGTTCAAGAATGTGCAGAACGTACTTAAGTGTTGCACAACTTCGGTTTACAGTTCCGTATTTATTGTGCAATACCGACGCCTGCAAATAAGCTGGTGTAAATATGTAGCAATATGGTTGGTTATAGTGTGTAATTCAGTCTTCCTGCCCCATTAGGACTTTACCTATGTATTAAACCTTTACATTTGCACCATAAATATTAAGAAAGTGCGCTTCAAATACAAAGATGCCATCAATCACCGACCTTTGTTATCACACAGTTCCTTCTACTTGTGTGAACATAGCTATGGAAGGGGACGTGTGGGAGAATGCATCCTATATTTGAAGGTTGGCTGTCTCAGTGGACTAGTACACCCATCTCATTTATGACCATGGCAACAGAGTGCCTTGTGAATGCATTGGGCAAAAAGAAACTGAAGGAGTCCGAAGGGGCAAACTGTTTTACATTTTTTGCTAATCACCAGTGGTCACAAATTAAAGTTCAGTTAAGTTAGAAGGATTTGATGCGACTTTAAATAATTCAGCAGTAATGGAGCACCATGCTTCATGCTGTTGAGCTCTTGCTGCTGTGTGATTTCTGTTAAGAACAGCGTCCAGTGTCGTTGCAAAGAAAGAAAATCCTTCCCTGCAGCCCCCTCACAGCCCGTGTCTTAATTAGCAGTTTAATTAATTTGAGAAACACATAATTACTCTTTCAGTGTTTTGCTCTGAATGATTTATTGCTGTAAACATTTCATTACCATAGACGCTGCCAGCTACTTGCACTCAAGATATCTCATGTTCCTGATGTCATCCTAACTGTCCCAGAAATAATTCACTCCATGAAAACATCCCACACTCGCTAGGAGCAGGGCCCTGCGCTTGTCATCTGCAGCGGGTTCCAGACAAGGGACTCTGTTATGCTCGTGTCATACACGCACCTTCACCCTTCCTCTTACAACAATTCAACATAGCAACTATGCACTGACTTTTGTCCTTGGTATTATTTTTATGTTCTCCTGTATGCCGCCGTGATATGCCTCTCTGCCAGGATCCTGGTTTGAAAGATTCCTTAGAAGCCCCAAAACAACTCTGAATATGTTCTGAATTGTATCTCTTTTCTGAGGGACAGTGAGAGGCCTGGAGCTTTTGGAACCCCAAAGCCAGGCTGCTCGCAGTACCTTTTGAGTAAGCGCCCCGACCACAAGAAGAAAAATGCAAATCAAAAGATGACAACTGAAAGCAGGAAGAGGCATATGGTGTTAAAGCTTTAGAATATGCAACGAACAGCATCAACATGAGCATTCAAGATGGAATAAAAGGCACTTGCTCCATTGTGGAAAGGGGATCCAGATGAGGTTCTAATAAGTCCTTTATAGTAATTGCCATCCTTTATTATTGCTTATGCCCTATTAAGAAGTCCTTTTCAGGAGTGGTTGTTTTATACAAAACAATAATAGAGCTTCACAGTCGGTTGTAATATCTCAGTTTTATATAGAGCAAACTAAAAAAGGTATTTGAGCGCTTTACATGAGACAAAGTTTTTTTTTAAAAACTTTTTTAATTAAATTTTCATATAATACACAGTAATAGCACAACACATTTACCCAGACTAAGGATCCAGCATAGTACAGGTAGAACAATCCATGGAGGGCATACAGCCACAGCCCCCATGCAAAGATAGCCGCATCACCTTCTGGACTACGTGCCACCCGGATCCCTCATACTATTATTAGTAGCAAGTCAAGTCGCTTTCCCTGGTTGGAGAATTTCTCCCTTCGGGGAGCCCCACTACATCATCCACCTCTCCAACAAAGCTGTCCGGGAGCTCTACCCATGTCTGCAAGTTCGCTTGCACCTTGTCATCTCGTCTAGACAGTTTAATGTGCTTCACTTCTGCTAGGGCCAATTTCTTAACATCTTTGTACTAAAAGAGAACCTGAGGACCCCTGTTACTCAACCAGCAAATCGCAACCCGTCCGCAAGCCAATACCAGTGCTAAGTTCAGGTATTTATACTGCATCTTTCTTCCTTTTTTTCTTAGGGACCACTCCCAGGATATATTGCAGCGGCCGGGGTTCCAGCGGGAGGCCCAATAACCACTGTCAATGTAGCAAAGACAGACTCCCAGTAATGCCTCACCAGAGGGCAAACCCAGGCTAGATACAGGAAAGGGGCCTTCCCGCTTGGCACCTCGGACATGCGGGACTACTCCCCAGATACGATGTAAGAAATGTAATTGTATAAACTGGAATCTTGCTTTGCTAGAGACTGCTCGCACCTGCTTTCACACCTATCTCACACCTCATCCGGGAGCTGGGCCCCTACAATGCTTATCCAGTCAGACTTCCCCTCATCGACTGTCCGCGGGGGGCATCACCCTTTAGGGCTCTGTACATGTGCATTATGGTGTGCTACGAGGTGCCCAGTTATAGGATAGCCTCTAATGTCCTGAAGTTGCCTGTCGGAAACTAGTCCAGATCCCCTAGCCGTCGTTGCTAGCTTTTCATATAGGAGGAATTGATCAGGGCCCATACCAAGCATGTCTTGTGCTTTGCTGAATGAGAGAAAGCTGTCACTTGGGTACACATCCCCCAGGGTCTCACATCCCCCTCCTCCCATGAATTAGCTGTTGTCATTGTCTACAGTATCTGTCTAAACAGCTAAAGAACCCACAAACTCTGTCTGGCACCGACCGGGTGGCCTCCGGAGCACTCTTTTTTAATAATCTGCTCCCAAAACTCCCCTGCCTGCCTAATAATGTATGAGTATTGTGCTGGTATGCGGGGGCCTAGCATGAGTAGCTCCACCAATGAATCATCCCCATGCGTTCCCCTTAGCAATCTTTTATTCCAGTTGTCTTCCTCAGTTGCCCATTTAGTGGTATATTGTATATGGGACTCGTAGTACTAGGCCTGCAAGTCCGGTAGTCTCAGATCTCCCTCCTCCAGATTTCGCTTTAATAAATCTAAAGAGGCCCTGCCTTGCTTGCCCGCCTGCCCAGACCAGTTTTATCAGGAGGCTATCCACCATTTTAAATGTGGACAAAGATTGAGAACAAATGGAATTCTGTAGAGTAAACTGGGAGCGCCATGATCGAGAGTAGCAGTGATGTCCAGAAGTCTATCGACTTTTGAAGATCCCTAATCCCTCTCCCCTTATTATTGACATATTGTTTGTGACAGGTGTGAGCCACCACTACCCCCAGATATCGAAATTTGTCCGTCTCTCACCACAGTCCTAGGTCCAGTAGCTCATCAGGCAGTCAAGAAGCCAGGCTCCCTAGGGGGAATAGAAGGGTTTTCCGAAAATTGGTACATAGACCAGAGACCTCCCCAAAGCATTCCAGACACCACAACAGAAGGTTCGATGACTGTGGCAGTTGCAGATACAGCAGAGCATCGTCGGCAATCAAGGACACTAGGTGAGTGACATCCCCCACTCTGATTGCACACTCTGCAATTTCTGATCGAATGTAGAGCGCAAGAGACTCAATAGCAAGCGCAAATAATAATTAGGACAGAGGGTACCCATGCTGTGTTACCCGCTGTATGGTCCACGCCGCCAACACCCGCCCAGCCAGCTGAACCCTGGCCGTGGGTTGCTCATACAGTAATTTAACCCATTTGCAAAAACCCGGGCCAATCCCCATACGATTCAGCACCTCCCACAAGTACTCCTAGTTGAGCGTATCAGAAGCCTTTTCTATGTCAATTGATGCAAGGGCCAGCTCTGTGTCTCCGTCTGTTATGGTGTGTAGCGTATGAGTCAGTCGCCAAATAAAAAAATAAAAAAACACAGACAACATATGTAGTTAAGGAAGTCTGACTGACAATCACTCTTTCATGCAAATGTTGAAAGAATCATGTTGAAATGCTGGCTTCACTTGTAATGCATGGACCCATGACCGCTCTACATGGGTATAGCTGCCTTTCAGAAGTAACAGCCTGCTGGTAAACTTTCCTTATAAGGATTGGCCAGAAAGCTTCTTCTTGGGAGATGTGGTCTACCGACTAAATTGGTGACTGCTGCCTAAAATCAATTGTAAGCCTGGGGCCATCATTTGAACACTTTCTGTGGCACTACGCAGGTAATTTCCACTCATGGACCCTCATTTCGATTAGCCACAAAAGTTGGTGGAACTTAGAAAGTACCTGGATTCCATTACTAAGCATTTTTATTTAAACCAAAATGTTTCTTTCCTTGGCTTCTATGCTTTGTCAATCACATTGAACATGGAGAGGTGCTTTTCGAAGTCCATCAACATACACTACAGTGAAAAGGACAGTAGAGTACATGCAAGGATAGCACTGCATATGAAATCAGGAGTGTGGAAACTTTTCAAAAATCTACTTGGCCAGGGGACAAAATGTTACACAAATCTACTTGTCCTGGGAAGGTAACTGCTAGCCCCACCTACTCCATAAATCACTAAGGCAGGTCTGCACAGAGCGAAACCTGCACTGCAATCAGTGCAACATACTGAGCAATATATATTTCAAGTGCAAGTCCAATTATGCAGTGCATGGTCATGCATTCTCAAATGCAACTGTTGTACTGGGTGGTTGTACAGCATGTGTGCAGATGTGTCAGTGTGCACTGCACCCAATTATCAACTAGTTGTCATGTAACACATTTTCATGTGTAGAAAAATAGAACCTAAATGCAGAGTGCAGACTGGTAATTGACTATATTTCTTGAAGTGTTTTTGGCACAGACCAGACTGTGTCGAAATATGAAGGTGTAGGACAGAAGGGCCAACTCCTAGCTGTCCAGCTTCAAAAATACTCAGTTGTGATGCTCTGATAAACTTGTGGATGGGAATAACTGCACTTCTTGGCAGAGCTTATGAACAGTTCATGGGACAGCAAAATCACGTAGCAGAGGGGCTGTGGTTCACTGAGGCAGAATCTACAAGTACAAACACACAAGAGGCAGTACTGGGCAGTTAAAAACAATTCTCCTTTCACACTTCTGTGTGGTGTGTTTATATTATTGAGCACTCACTGCTACATTTCCACATTCTTCTCCCACACAAAGAGCATATGCAGCATTGGCAGTAGCAGTAGAGGGTCCTCTCATGCATATAGTAATTGCAGCAGCAGGGTAAGTTACCCTAACATGAAGAGATGCAGCTCAGCAATTTATGTTCAAGTTTCTCTCCCTTAGATATGTAGGACATCTAGCAGCTGTGAAATCTACACACACTCACACTGCTGGAAAGCAAGCGTTCGTCTCACAGCGAAGGGAAGGAGTGTCAAGTTGAAAAGACAGTAAATCTAGAAGTGGAGAGCTGATCATCATTGAGATGGGGGCTAGTGAGTAACTGCAGCCACTCAACATTTCATGTCACACCTAGCAAGGACGCCTAGGCTCAGTGACAGTAGAGTTGGAAACACTTTCCTGGCCTCTTGGATAGTCAAATGCTATCTGGTGAATTAAGGTTGTTTATTCTTCAGCGGATTTAAAAATCCAATAATAGCTGAACAAACTGCCAAAAGCGCCACTAATTTATTTTATTTTCTGTAGTGACATATCGGGTCTGGTGGCTTAGTGGATTAATGCGTCCACTGTAGGGCCCTGTGTGTTGACCTGATGATCACAGGTTCAAATCCCCCAGGTCCACTTAGCCTTTCGTCCTTCTGAGGTTGATAAGATGAGTACCATTGAGTTGGGTAACAATAAACATCTATTATTCAGCGCCACAATACCCTTCTGGGTGAATGTGCGCTTTACAAATGGACATGTTATGTTACCAAGCCAGGACTCGGGCCTAAACGCTGAGGCACTTTCCCTCCACCTCTTGCACGGATGGTGGTAGAGTCCGAGTTCAAGATGCAGGATGCTCTCCTTTCACCTTGAAAACTGGGAAAGCTTCAGAGTCTGCTTCATCTGTGAAAGGAAAGCACCGTGCTTGTCATGCGAGCCATGTGTGGGCGTTTTATTTTTCCACCCAAAGGTATTGGAGTGCTTCTCATGAGCACCAGTTACATTACACAAGTTCATGTTCGTTTATTTTTTGTCCAGAACAGATAACGCGATCTGCCCAGAATCACAGGATGTTTAGCAATGCTGAGACTCAAACCTGATCCCCAAGGTTCAAAGTCGGCAGCTCTGGGAGTCAGGAGCGGAGCGGGGTGGGCATGTGTGTGGTGTGTGTGTGAAGGGCAGAGGGATGGTGCTTGGTAAAATGGTGGGGCAGCCCCACTCTCTCTTCGGAATAAGGGGACTTTTTGCTCCCTTTACTCAGTCTGGAGTCTGTGACAGGAGGCCCTCGCCCTCCCTCTTCGACTGCCCTCCAAACAGCTTGCGAGGCTGGAGAAGGTGCTGTTTGCTCAGTGGTTGAAGTGCATTAAACAATGTATAGGAACTGTGATACTGCACGAAACGGGGGAGGCAGGGTTAGTGAGTCTGGGGGCGGGGTCAAAGCAGTGACTAAAAAAAAAAAAAATTTAACTAGAAGATGAGAAAGCATGAGTGAGCAAGATGTTATAGATCAGGGATATGCTCCAGAGTATTAATGTAAAAAGATCCTGTGTATTCCCACTCAGTCAACAGTGTATTATCCCTAATAAACTGACCAAACATCGTCACCCTAACTTGATTCAGGAAATACAAATACACGACTGAAATAAAAACTGAAAAGAGAAACCAGCTCATTACTTCCTTGGTCAGAAAGGCAGGAGTTTGCAGTCTGGACAGAGTAAAGGAGAGCGAATTCTTACTTAAAGGTACAGGGCTCTCTTCTCTCAGTTGTAATATACAACTATCCTGCTTAGCAACACTCACCTGCACACACATCCAATAAAGCCCCCCCCCCCCCCTCCCCTCCAAGAGTGGATTTTAATTAATCTTCTAGGAAAACAAGATATGTTACTTTTAGAATTCATTCGAAAATTTTAAATGTGTAGTATGTTGTTTTGAAAAGTTTATTTATCACTTAAGGTCGCGGCTCCTCACTGTCTTCCTCTCTGCAGGAGTAAGTCACAGTGAATAAGCAGTTTGACCATCACAGGTCTAGGCAGGGGCTACGGGGCCGGAGGGGTATTGGCAACTCTTTCAATTGTGACAACTTCTAGTAGACCTGAAGAGTCTAAGTAACATGGCATACAGCCTCCCAGAAACAACTCCATGCTCGTCTCTTCTCCAGTATGCCAATGGTAAGGGCATTGTGTTTTATGCGTCATCTGCTCTGTATTACAGTGACCTAATTCCTTCCTGCAATGTCAATCTGGTTACAAAATGCAGCAACGTCCTCTCGGAGGGACTCCAGGGCAGTTTCAGTTCCCTTAACTTGATCTGCCAACTTCCCTTTACCCGCCCTGAGCATCCCTAGGTCCAGTGCTACAGTAGAAGTGTTCTACTTTAGAGCTGTTTCTGTGTTTTAATGACCTTAAGATTACAGTCTAGTATTTCTGGTGAAGGCACATGGGGAAAATGTATGGCATTTGTTGCAAGATATTGAGGGTTTTTCTGCATCCAGGGACCTAGTGGGGTCTTGAAATGTTGAGTGTGTACTCTGTGTTTGGTTTGCCCATTATGTAATTTTAGCTGTTTGTGTTTGGTGTGGGATAACTCTGTTCAGTATCCGAAGGCTGGGTAAACACAGGATAACAGAGCAAAGTTTCAGGTATCCTTCAAGTTAACTCTTTATAGTTCGGGTCTCACTTCTACCTCCTTCCACTCACAGGAGAGTGCCTTATGGGAGGGTACCTCAGCAGATTAAGGAGATGTTAGTTATCTGATGTAGTGTGCAAGTAAACAGGGAGCCGATTGATGTGTAGTTTGAGACCCTCAGCAAAGATTTGGCAACTGCACTCCTTTCACAAGTTTACTTTGTCCCCAAGTCTTAGATTAGTATTGGCCCCACAATAACACAGTCAAACTCTTTTGGGCGTGTTAATCGTGCCAGAGCATGCAAGGCTCTCACCTTGTTATAGCACCCGCATAGGCATTTATGTCCAGCACATTTCCTCTATGGTGGTGGGTCACTGTATTGCTTTACTTCTTTTACTATAACAAATAGATTCCTCCTTCCTTCTGTAAATGCTGTTGGTGCTTGTCACATTTCCCAGGATGAGAGTAACCGAGCACCACAGCCTTAACACCGCTATACAAGCTACTGCAATTTCACTCCTGGGCATGGGAATAGAGTCAGGCTTTTCCACCAGCATTGTATATTGGAAGCATAGGTGGTGCGAGACGCATCCTTTCTTCATGCCTCCACATTGAGGACTTCACAGCGCAGGCCTCACTTGGTTCCAGTGTCTCTCCCATCTGGCAATCTGTTTCTGGTTGCATATTCTGCTGCTTCCAGATCTGCTTCTGTCTCAGCAGTGACCAGAACCCCTCCAACTGCCTATTGGGTAAGCAGCAATGCCCTGTGGCCTGCCCAAGCTCACCATCCGAGTAGGCTGCTTTTCCACTTCACTCTTCAGGTTCTGTTGTAATTGTAGCACATTATGGGCTCCCTTCAATAGCATATTCTTCAGTTGGGAGAATGGCCCATTAACGTGCATGATTCAATGGGGACATGTGATGGCTCAGAGTGGGGACAATCGGCTGTTGTTGGCCTTCTTGTCTGCTCTGGATGGTATTACGCGCTTCTGCTGGAGATGTTTTTTGTTTCATTAGTAACCCTTTTTCTCCTGCTCTACTACTATCTGGGGATAAACGGCCTGCCTTGTCTTACTCCTACTTTCAGTAGGGTGTCAGTGAACTCCAACAGAGGAATTTATGTGGGGCTTCTCTGACTCAGGATTATGGTAAATGATTAGCCAATTTCCCCAACCACTTCCCAGTCATTTCTTGTTTAGGGTTTTTCAAAATATTTAGGCTGTTGTGACGCAGCTTTTTTTATAATCGAAAAAGTCCTGATCAGAAAAATAAGGTTTTATCAGTATTCAGCAGCAATAACAATTGATGCATCATAGTAGTATTTTGATTTTGTTGTGTCTAACAACTCAATCTGCAATTCCTTGAGTTGTAACAAACAAGGGCGCATGACTCGATCAGCAGTTTTAATTTTAATTCAGACATTCCATTTGCCCTACTCTACCCTATTGTGTGCAGTCAGGTTCTTTGCATCTGTTACCAGATATCATGTGACGGCACATAGGTTTGTGTAGGAAGAATGCATAATGTATCCATTGTGTTTGCTAATTAAACTATTCATTTATTCCTGCAAAATAATGGGAAGGTCGATTTGAAAATTGCAGTTAGTGTATCTTTATTAAAGTTGGATTTCATGTAGATTTGTGTGTCCGTGATAGATCCCTTACTAAGCATTACCTACAGTACTGACAGAAGTAGACAAGTTTTAATATGGTATTGTAGCCGCTTAGTCCCCCATGCACGATACCCAGTGTACTGTATGAGGGTGATCTCATTGGCCCCTCACTCACCAGACAGGGGCATTGTCCCTCTCCTTGAGGCCTAAAGTGTTCTTGTTCCTTCCCTAGTGAGCAAGACAGAAAAGCAAGTGAGGCAAAAGAGAGTTGTGAGCCAATGTTTGGGCTAAACCTTTTATTTCTCTAATGTGTCCACCGGGATTCAGCAATAGCTACACTCCCTTTCGAAACAAAAAACGTAGCATAGTTACTAGCTCTGTGCAAGGTTTGATTTTCTCCAGTCCCCCGAACAGGGCTACAGAATCGGAATAGTTATACCCATTCTCACCACTTGAATTTGAATGCCTACAGTGGAGACCCCCATTCGTCAGGCACTTACTGCCTCACAGTACTTTGTTCTCTTTGAGAAAAAGCTCAGGATGGACATTGACATATTTATTTCTTATAGATGTTTCATCGAGTTCCTGGTTTCTGGTACACACTGCATCCCTAAATAATGGATTGCTCATCTTCACTACCCTTAGGGCCAAGTGCTAATGGGGTGTATTTAGTGCTCAGTTTTCAGCACAATAGAAAGGTAAAGTTCCAGAACACCAGGCAATCATAAAAAGCTCCGATTGTTGCAGTGTGAGCCCAGTAATTCCTGACTGCCCTGGTTGCAAAGCGCACCGAGTGCCCAAAGCGCGCGCACGGTGCGCGTAGGGCACGGTGCGCGCACGGTGTAAAACCTGAAAAAAAAATAATTAATAAATACATAACTTAGCATTTAAAAAACCGTACAAATTCACTGAAAAAACCATAGGTTTCACACACGTTATAGTTACGAATTAGCATTTAAAAAACCTTGCAAATTCACTTAAAAAACCATAGGTTTCACACATGTTCTAGTTAGCTGGACATTTCACTCGTAAAAAAACAATGAAATTCCCCCGTTATAGTTAGTGCAGGCAACTATAACTCACGCGACCGCAATCCTCTGCTGATGACGTCAGATATTACATCACTGATGACATATGTGTCTTTATGAAAAATAAATATTTGTAATATATGTATAGCTAAAGATTAATGGAAGAAGACATGGGTAAATAAGTGTCTAAATACAGTGATGTAATATCTGACGTCATCAGCAGAGGATTGCGGTCGCGTGAGTTATAGTTGCCTGCACTAACTATAACGGGGGAATTGCATTGGTTTTTTACGAGTGAAATGTCCAGCTAACTATAACATGTGTGAAACCAGGCCCTGGCGTCTGGACCAGTCAGCATCTGTTGTAATCATCAATAGTAACCACTTTGCGTCAAGGGGGACTGTCACACCCACCACCCTGGACATGACCTCTGCGACCCCGTGCCAATAGCGTGCAATCTCAGGACATTCCCATTGTGGAAATGTGCTTTTTAATGAGCACACCGGTGCAGGGGTCACCCTGCTCTGTCCACGGGTCCATAGACCAACAATATAGAGAGTGGCACTGAAGCTGGAATTCATATAACAAGTTTATTAATCACTCATGAGTGGTACTACGTCCACACAGCACTCTCAATTGCTGCCTGAGGTAGTACATTGAAGTCACAGAACACAGGCCTTATATACAGCTTTTTCTGCACTGGTAACCATGTGGATACAAATAGAAGGTACAAGCATACACAGGAATAACTACTGACAAACATGGGCAGATGGGAGATCACTTAGTCAGCAAAGTGGGAGGGGGAACAGAACTGTTTACAACAGCAGAAAATGATTGACAGTTGAGTCTGAGACCAGGTGTTCTGGCAGCTACAAACTCTTAGCATGCATATTGCTTTTGGCTGAGTCAGGAAGTCAACTAAAATAGACAGCACAGGCAGGGAAAAAGACGAGCAGCAGAGGATGGAAGACTTAGAAAGCCAACAAAATGGATGCCACAAGCAAGATGGCTTCAGCTTATGCTAACAAATTATTTCAAATTTCCACACCATAAGATGTTCAGGAAGGTTCCCTCCCCCTGACATCCCCTGACACACCTTGCGTCCGTAATCTTGCCTCATGAGTAAAGGCGGGTGCGTGGGTAGTATGTACGGTGCAATATTTTGAGTTGGACCAATCTAAAGCAGGGGCGCATCGCTAATTCTCTGGGACTCTGAATCGCCTCCTGCCACTCCTCCTTGTCGAATGGCCCCAGGTCTTTTGCCCATGCGTCACGGAGAGTCGTCAGGGGGTCCGGCACATTGTGTATCAGCTTACGATAGATCGTGGATGTTGCTTTCTCAGCAATAGGATCTAGGAGCACTCTGTCTTCCAGTGGGGAATACTCCGGAATGGAGGTGCCACTGTGGACGTGTGTGCGCAGTGCGTGGACCAGTCTCGGGTAGTGGTAGTGTTGCGTCTGATGGAGGTTGTATTCCCGCTGGAGGGCCTCGAAGGGAAGGGAAGGGGAGAGTCATCCTTTCAGACATCCCTCAGGTATTCGATGCCTATCAATTTCCACCCTCGAAAGGATAAAAAACATTTTGAGGTGAAAACCTCTCACATTTATACATTTATCCAGAGTTGATCTGGTCCTTCATTGCATTTACATGGCATACTCTAGCACAGCCTTTTAACCAAAACATTGCAATCTTTGCCTAACTTTTTTTTATTTCTTATTGTATTATATTTTTATTGAAATAATGATACATACATAAAGAAAATCACGAAGAAAACATGAGAAACAAATAATAAGGGCATGACTATCAGCATTACAATTCTGGTGGGGGTATGAAACCTCCATATAAGGATATCACGTAAGTATCAAATAGCGGCCGATAACAAGTAGAGAAAAATACATATAAAAGCAATCTGGGGGGTGATTAAGAAAACGAGGGAAGAGTGAAGGGGGGAGAAGTCCACCATTATGACTGCTGTGTTCCAGCCAAAAGCTGTTCCTCGAAAACATGCGACAGTTTCATGATGTAAGTTCCTGTATTTATGTGCAGCCCGTGCCAAGGATATACCCCATGTCTTCATCTGAGATGGCTGGGAGCATGTTTATGTCTAAGGCTACAGTTCTGATAATGGAGGAGAGGGGAGTCCCAGAGGGGGTCCATCCGGCTCCGTCTGCATTGTAGGGGAGGGGATCGGTGAACCCTGATTCGTTGATTGTAAATAACTACGGTAGATGTGCCAGATGTCCCTAGGACGGGAGTCAGGGGGGTTGGAGCGAAGCGTAGGTCTCAGTTTGCATATTACAGTATGCCATGCTCCGCAACCATGCCTCCCGTGTAGGGCGATGTTTGGCACCGCATGACAGCGCTATCTCTCTTTTCGCTAGTAGCAGCGCTATGGCGAGGAACCTACGGCAGCATAGCTTCACTTCGCTAACTATCCCCAAGAGTGCCAGCTTTAGAGAGGGGACGAGCTACACGGAAAGTATTTCAGATAATGTTCTAAACACCTCTGTCCAGTACGCAGCTACTGGGGGGCATGTCCATGTCATATGTGCAAAGTCCACCTGTACCGTCTGGCATTTGGGGCAACTGGATGTCTTTGTAGGGTCATATTTTGCTAGCTGTAGTGGGGTAACATAGATTTGATGTATAAACTTAAAATGCAATAGCTTATGGCGATGGTTTGGGGATACTCTTTTTGTTTGTTCCTGACAGTAAGCCCACTCCTTGTCTGCCAACGGTTGACTTAAGTCTTCTTCCGACTGACGCCGGGCCCCCCGGTCCCGTACTTGCTTGAGTGCCATACATACCCGGTATAATTTGGTGACCAAATGTGTTCCTTCTTTATCCATCGTAAGCAATGTAAGCGGCATGAAGTCTTCAGGACGGGCGAGGAATGAGGGGTGGCTGATTGGAGCGCTCCAATCAACCTGGTAACTATGAATCAATCAATCAATTAATCAATCAGGGAATTGTAAACGCGCTACTCACACGTGAGGGTCTCAAGGCGCTGAGGGGGGTGGGGGTCCGCAGATCTGTTTAGCCGAAGAGCCAGGCCTTGAGTGTCTTCCTGAAGGTGTTCAGGGAGGGGGCGCGTCTGATGTCTGTCGGTAGCTCGTTCCAGGTCTTGGCTGCAATGTAAGAGAAGGAAGTTCCGCCTGCTCTGCCTCTGTGGATGCTTGGGGTTTCGGCCAGTGCGAGGTTGGAAGATCGGAGATTTCTTTTGGATACGTAGAAGTTGATTCTGTCGTTGAGGTATTTGGGTCCGTTGTTGTGTAGGCATTTGTAGGCGTGAGTGAGGATTTTGAAAGTGACTCTTTTCTCCATTGGGAGCCAGTGGAGAATTCATAGGTGTTGGCTGATGTGTTCGTGTTGGGGGATGCCGATGACGGGTCTGGCATGAATTTGTCCATGAATGACAATTCAGCTTACGCGAACAAGTTCGGTATAGTTATTGCCTGCCCGTCCAGAAAGAGCGAACCAATAGTGCTTAGTTGTAGCTTATGAAGGATACGTTTTACGATCACTTCTGAAGTAAGTGGCAAAAAGGGATTTTGTTGTAGTGGAATGTTAGGTGAATATAAGGAGCCTGTACCTAATAGCCGACTCAGTTTGCGCCATGCCCAGCAGGTGGTGCATAGCGGTTGTATGTCGTATGGGTTGAGCGGTATGCCCACAAGGAAAAGCACACCTAATGGAGTAGGGGCAGCCGAGTCCTGCTCGTAATGTTTGCCTAGCTTAGTATATTATGCCGGGGTTTTAATTTTTTGGATAGTGGTGCATTTGAAGAGATCTGCAATTCCAAGATTGAGACAGAAAATGTTATGTAGGCCTAGAGTAATCTAATATCCATGTGAAATTTGCCCCTGATGCACACAGTTAAGTCAACATATTTTGGAGATGTTTTTCAAAAACCTCTCGATGGAGGTCTCATTTAAACAAAAAACACACATACCTCCGTAATCTCTGCCTTCATGTCATGTTTCTGTGGCTTATTTTAAGTTTATCTTTATTAAAGTACATTGCCCTTGCAGGGCATTATGGGGTACTACATTGGAAACCAAAAGCAGCAGAGGCCAACCACTCGCAAAGACATCTCTTATAAGTACCATACTTCATATGACACGATATGTGGTCAGTATTTTTGGTTGGTTTGGGCATCCATGGATATACAGTAAGCTACAATGCCCCAGTTGGTGAGTGACCGAGGCTACATACAGCGGTACAACCCCCCAAACCCCACCTCTTGCTGTCCTTGTCCCTTATTTAAACAACATTTGGCCTCCTCACCAGAGATGTAAACACCACTGCACAACTGTCTGTTAAATGTTTGCCTATTACCTTGCGAATTCACTGTAAAATGCATAATTTATTGCTAATTTTCTTTGTGGAACCCACCAAAAAAATCATAAAAACATTTCTTTGGTCCCTTGCAATATAAAACTTTACCTGGAGGGAGAGCAAGTGGGCCACGGAGTAGCCGTTTTTTTATAGGCTCCAGGAATGAGGAATGACCCTTGTTCTGCAGAGCCCTATTCCATTCATAGGACATCTTTGCCCTTGGCACACATTTGCTAAGGTGTGGGAAAGGAAGGAATGGCTCTGCAAACATCAAAATGATAGGGAAGCTGGTTACTACGGAGGCACTATTGCTAGCAGATGTCCAATGAAGCTAGGTGTGAGATTCAAGATGATGCCAGTGGTGCACGGTGACACCCAGGGACCTCCCTTGAGCTGTAATGGGTGAGGCGAGGGGTGAGAGAGAGAGAACCCTTGAAGCAAATGAGCCACCACAAAGAAGTGGAGTGCAGGACTCTATCAATTGTCAGAGAAGGATGCTAATTTAACTAAAGTCAGTACAGGCACACACAACCCATATCACTTCATGCTTAGCAGTTAATTTGAGCAAGGAGGTATGCGGCAGAAGGAGCAGCACATGATATCAACACTGGTGGGATCAGACTGTGCTCGGATGGTGATGCGGCTCACTCATGATGACGGAGAAACACTCTGAGGATGAAAATGATTTTTCTCCTGGAAAATCAGAAAGGGAAAATTATGGGAGTGCACCTAATGAGGCAGAAGCATTGTTGCTAATATGCTGGTAGAGCAGAAAAGTAGTATGGAGGCATTGGACGTAATCGTGAAAAAAAACGAAACCATGTAGTAACATTACCAAAAGTAGTTGAATTGCCATTAACAAAGGCGGAGGCCTCCATGAACAATGTGACCAATAGAGGGCAGAGTGGATATGGTGGAGGAGCAGCAGAAGGGGCTATGGGATTTCTGTGGCTGAATGTCAGGGGCATTGTAGACCCTACACCCTAAGATGGAGGCTGAGTAGAACACAAACTGCACACCAGAGTGCTTGGTTTTTCATTGCTTGCTTTGGGGTCAGATGTGATGAGGTGCATTATTTGTGCGCACTAACCTACTTCCGGATTCATCATATGCAGGGATATGGGTTACCATTATTGTGACTCTTAGAGCCCCTGAATTGTGTGATCCGGTTTTTTAAAATGCACCTCCTCTGAAGCAAAATTCAAAAGTGGATCCTCTTTTACCCTGATCTCTGCCCAGGCTCGGAGGAAGGGGTATGATTATTGCAACAAAAAACTATTGGCTCTTTCAGTTAGTTTAGTATCCAGTGCCTCATGATGGATCAAAGAAGGGAAAACATGTGTCTTCACACAGATGGAAGCAACACAATCCTTTGTAGAGGAAGTTATAAAGGCTGTACCTCATGCATACTAAGTGGTGTGAAAATGGTGTACATATTGACTGCAGGAAATACTGAACGGACTTGTGCTATCACTTTTGGCGGCCTTGACTTTGTATACATATAGATTTCTTGTGAAGTACCTCTTGCATTCCCTTGATGGACACTATTCCCTTTTATCCCTTCCCGAGCTAGTAGGTCTCCTTTGTAATTTTCTTCCATTCCCAATTCTTCCACTGTCTGCTTTTATACATGGGGCTGTGTTCTGAAATTTGCAAGTGGGTTACGCTTTAAGTTAGTCTAGGACTTGACTACTGACTGCATTTTTAGAGTGGGTGGGCTAGTTTGACTTCCCATGATTTTTGTTTGGTGCGTGATCCACAGTAATTTTTGCTCGAAATGCTGATGTTAATAAAAATGATGTAAATAAACAATTAGACCAGGTCCCCATGTACCTTGTTTCTGCGTGTAAGTGCTTTGCCCTTCCATCGGGTCTTCCTCCGTCAGCTTGGCCTCTCCATCTCTAGTCTAGAACCTTCATCAACATCATATTATGTTAATTTCTTTTGTCTTATTTTGTTTTTTGTAGAATTTTCTAAGTACCTTGGGATTGTGAAGCACTATGAATGGCACGAGTAAAATATTTTTCATCATACATACATGCAAATTTTGCGTAATAATGAATCCGAGCCAAAATGAGTGGTAGAGGTATGAGAACCATGCATGTAGTCAGAGTACTTCTGTGGGCTAGTGTCATTAAGAGGTACAAAATAAGAGGAAGAGAGAGCATGAGAAAACAAAACATTTTAAATGAAGCTTTTAAGACTTTTGATATTCGGGTATCATTCTTGAATTAGTTGAAGTTGAGAGAGTAGGTTCGGGGGGGGGGGTATAGTTTCTAGAATTGCTGGTACTTCAGTAGGAGCTGCTTTTCTCGCCTCTTTGAAGGTGGGAAGGATGCCATTTGTCTAATATCAGTTGGGATGTTCTTCTGTGAATGTCTAGAACAAGAGTGGTGGGTAAATTCATTTTTTGTGGCAGTGGGGGTGTCGGGATGGCTTCTAGTTGGTTTACAGTAATCATTACTTGCAAAAGACAGTCGGCACAACATCGATTAATATTATGTTAGTGTTTTAATCTGTTGCTGTGAGTCGTGGCTCGAGCTAGATTCTAATATGTAAATGTTTTTATGTTGCTAAAATTCACTAAAGTGTGTACTTACAAAGCTTCTGTAATTAAAGAGACATTTTCATTAAAGATTGCACATGTTCTTTAAAAAAAAAAAGCTCAAGAGTGCCTGTATCAAACACACTGTAGTTCGCTTTGTTGCCTGAATATGTAGCATTCTTTCCAGCATTACCCAGAGACATGCATTAATTTATCGTGAAACAAAGAGATTGTTCAGAGCAGTTTTGGCTGACATTGCCAGGAATCTTAGAATTATTCTACATTGATCACTGAACAGTGAACCCCTTGTGCTCGGCTGAATTTCTAGAATGCAGTTAAACTTCTCTCAAATGTAAGCAGACAACTTTCCCTTCTTTCATGTCTAACTTATTTACATGAGGAAAGAGGTGTAAGAAGGTGCTTCATGTTTAATTTTTTAGATTTTCAGATAAAACACGTTGTGGGTGCATTTAGTTGTGCTTGGCATACTCGGTATAACTTTTAAACGATTTCTAGAAAAATGGAACAAATTTAGCAGCAAATTAAGTGAACCAATTATCAACACATTGTGATTCTTAATACAAAAAATAGACCTGCCTATGCAATCATTTTTAATTGTTAAGCTAAATGTCTTTGAGCAGAATATATTGGAGGCTTTTTCAGCATAGCATGGTATTACTTGTCCTGCTAAACTATACAAATAAAACTAAATATTTTCTTTGCGCAGAGATCGACAACTATATCATTATGAACACAAACAAATGGTAGCTTAACAACAGAGACACTGCTAAAATGGTTGTAAGGTGAAACATGATTGGATCCACAATTACATCGCTCTGATCATATATTTGAGGATATCTTTTATACTATTAGAAACTGAACATATAATGGTGGCTAGGGGGCCCGTTTGTCGCACAAACCACGTGTGTTGACTTGGTTTACAATGCCCTGATCAGGTGTTGCCCACCTCAAAAATAGCTCTCCACCAATTTGAACCATAAATTACATAAAGTTTTTAAAGCACACAATTGAGAGGCAACCTTAAGGCAAAAACAATATGTATCAGCCAAATGCTATTTGATTTGAAAAAGGATGAGTCTAGAGGTGTTGTTCTTGATTAATACTGTTCTTTATTCGAATTTCATTATGTAGGCATGAGAAAAAGACTTCACGCAGCCAACGCTTTTCGCCGAGTTACGAGCTTCTTCAAGGCTAAAATATATACAATTATCATTTACATTACTGATTTGATTGTAACATTTTAACATTTAACTCTATTTACATTAGTCAATTAATTGTGAGACAGGATAAACCAGATTTGTGCAGAAAAATATATATATAAAATTATAATATAATAGTTTGTCATGCAACCATATATCTATTTTTTACATTAGTTTCTATTTTTCATTTTTTATATCAAATACATTTTAGATAGAAAGGAAGATTGTCAGCTATATTGGGTTGCTGGGAGGGAAAGCCCGTCAATATTGTGACTGTCTACATACCACCGGCACTATATAATATAGCTCTGCCTGCACTGAGCACATTCCTACTCAAACTACCGGAGGGTGAACTGATAATGGGAGTGGGGGGGGGGAAAGGAGGACTTCAACACAACCCTGTGTGACCAGATAGGCTGTCTCCCACCTAGAAAACTGATTTGTAACATGTCACAGTTCTCCGATTTTCTGGGAGCCTTGGGACTCGTTGAGGTTTAGCGAGCACAGCATCTACAACTACGACAATTCACGTTTCACTCTGGGGCACACAATAGCCTATCACGTATAGACTTCAATCTCACACTGGCAGACAGCGTCTCTAGATTTATGGATATTCATCATTTAGCAAGGGGTATTTCCGATCACTCCCTCATTTTGGCCAGTTACGCCGCAGAAACACAAAGCCAACGCTGCACGTTCTCTATACACCCAGGGTATTTAAAAAGTCCACAAATATGTAATAGCCTATTCATAACCACACACAACTACTTTGCTGAAAATGAACACTCAGTGGATTCATCACTCACCCTCTGGGAAGCATATAAACCAGTAATCAGGGGACAAGCCATCTTCCTTACATCAGTCCACAAAAGGGAAAAACAAAAAGTGACCGAAGCCCTAGAACAAGGAGTACTAGACCTAGAAGCAGTGCACTCCCAGAACCCCTCAGATTCTAACACACAACAACTTAACATAAAAAAGCAAGAATATATGGGAAGAAGACAGAGCCAGGCAAGTGGCTACACGCCATAAGATCTACAAAGTAGGGGACAAAGCAGGCAAACTGCTTGCCTGGTTGGATAGACTCAAATGGGCAGATAGATGGATAGCCTGGCTCCAGACAGACGCAGAGACCCCAATTAGAGACCCACAACTCATTGCAGACGCTTTTGCAAAATATTATGCCAAGATCTATACCCCAATGACCACTGCCACAGCAGCAGAACCCACTGAACTCCTTAGACATTCACCTCACTACCCTTATGGCTGAAGAGACACTACAACTCAAGAGTGACCTCACAGAGGAAACAATAACCTCTGCCATAGGCGATATGCAGTTACGGAAGGCTGTGGGCCCCAACGGCATTCCAATTGAATTGTATAAAATAACAGCAACACAATTAGCACTGTACCTTACTGGGATGTATTAGGCTAGCATGGAGGCCAGGGAGCTCCCTAGAGACCAATGTCTAGCGACAATAGTCACAATTCACAATCCAGCGGAGGACTGTGCCTCACACTGACCCTTCTCCCTGCTTAATGCAGAAGTGAACATACTGGCTAAAACACTCTCATACAGACTGACACCATACCTCACCTCACTGGTGCACCCAGACCAATCCGGCTTCATGCCGGGCAGAAACACGGCCCTCAACCTGCGATGTCTAAACGGGGTACTGGGAAGAAGCAGCACCATCCAAAAGGAGGCCATTGTCCTCTCCTTGGACACTAGCATGGCCTTCGAAACCATTGAATGGACCTTTCTCTTTGCGGTCCTAGAACGTATGGGGTTCAGCCCCAAATTCATGTCCTGGTTTTGCCTCCTATGTACGAAACCTTTGGCACAGGTAGTGGTCAATGCAAGACTCTCAGAGACCTTTTCCCTAGGAAGAGGGACACAACCGGGATGCCCCCGTCGCCAATACTCTTTGCTATAGTACTTGAATCACTTGCCTTGTGGGTCAGGGGTGGCCCCCTGATACGGGGACTCCGTTGGACAGCAGAATGGGAGGATCGCATATCTCTATATGCAGACGACATCTTACTGTATGTCGCATCACCAACACGCTCCCTAGGCAGAATAATGAACATATTCACAGATTTCAGGAAATATTCCAGATATACGATAAATTGGGCCAAATCAATCTTGTCCGTCCTTAACGCCCCGCCCTCCCAAAAAAAATAATACCGATGGAGTGTGAGGTCACGGTGGTAGAGGACTGCTTTTGCTATCTGGGTATCTGTGTTACAACAAACTCCGAAGAGTTAATGGATAGGAACCTCCAGGAATCCCTGAGGCGTTTATGGAGTGATGTGAAACGCTGGTGCTCCCTCCCTTTGACGTTATCAGGACGCGCTGCGCTCTTCAAGATGATGGCAATACCCAGATATCTATACGACTTCCGGAGAACACCATTTTGAATACCACAGACTTACTTTCAGGCAATAGATGCTGAAATATGTACCTTGCTATAGGATTGGAAACCACCCTGCATAGCTATAAAACAATTAGTTAGGGGATGGTATGATGGCGGCATAGCACTGCAACACATACAAGCTTATTACAGGATATAACAGCTCACAGTTCTCAATTATTGGACACACCACCCATATACTGACCCCGTATTTCAGAAGGATAGATACATCTTGGGAGAGGGAGGAGCCTTGCGAGCACTATACGCAAACACTAGCAACAGGAGCTTTACAGGGCCTACAGCACAAACGGTCCATCTGTGTCACACAGTACATAAAAAGCTGGGCTGGCACAACAAGCTGACGCAGTATACCCCACTTTGGAAGACTGAGAAACTGGGTCAACTAATTAACTGTTCTGGATTCACTAAATGGGATCTCATTGGAATCACAAGGGTGGGAGATCTCTGGGACAAGGGAAAAGGCATTCCATTCGCAAAGCTACAACAGCACTACAACATGGCCATAACGGAAACATTCTGATATTTACAGGTCAGACACACACTTATGGCAGTGATTCCAGCAGGCACGACCCTCCCAGTGGCCTCACCGTTAGAGGATAAGCTGCTCACAGAGGATGGACCGCAAGGCAATCTCGCTAACTTATCAAAAACTAATCAATAATTTGCCAGACCCAATGCAAGGCCTACGAGAGAGATGGCAAAAAGACATGGGGAAACTAGATGACACTGACTGGCAGGAAGCACTGGAATGCCCGCAGGAGGTGGCAATACCCTCTAGATTGCGATTATTACAACTTCAGGGCTCCACAGAACCAACCCACCCAGAGAAACACTATCTAGAATGGGAATAACCGATTCCTTGCTCTGTTTGCGTCAGTGTGGGGAGGTAGGCACATTCTACTATAACATATGGGACTGTCCTAAGATCAGGAATTACTGGACGACAATTATGCACACAATCACAGGTATGCGGAACCCCTGTATCACCCGAACCCAAAAGGTGCCTTCTGAACATCTGGGAGGCGACAGACCTCAATCACAAAAATCAGGACTGGGCGACGCTAGACGATTGCAAGGCGTAATGTCGCTAAACACTAGGGAGCACAGCCTGCATCAACCCACACAGAGTGGTGCAATGATATGGATTGGGCCATGGTAGCCGAGATGACACTCTATATAAGCAGGAGATGCCCCAAGAAATGGGAACAGGTGTGGAGTGGATGGAATACCTATAGGGGAGGGTTATGCGACCCCCGGAGCCCAACACTAACAGGGTTTTGAAGAATTTACCCGGACGACCTCGCAGTCAAGTGGCAGGAACGAATTATGAACAATGTAAAGGCCGTTCATATCTTAGCACTGATAATTGCCGAAATGTTGTCTATAATATCTGTATTGTATTAATAGCATGTGCTTCTATTTAATAAAAGTTAACCCCTTCACTGCTAGGCCTTTTCCACATAAGGTATCCACACCAAATTTGCATCCTTTTCTTCCAACATCATAGTGTTGTTAAAGGTACCCAGGGTTTGTTGATTCCCCTGAAGGGGACAAAGAAATTAGCCAAAATACAGCTAAATGTTTTTGGGGAAAAATGGGAAAAAAGTGCTGCAGATGAAAGCGTCTGTTTTTTCCCCCCTGCAAATGGTATCAACAAAGGGTTTGTGGTGCTGAGATCACCATCTTCCCAGCTTTCAGGGACTTAAAGACTTTTGTCAGAAAACCAAAATTTATTACACAGTTTTGGCATTTTTATTTTTTTATTTTTTATTTTTTAAATTTTTATTGAGCAATAAATCAATTACAAGCATGGGCCTACAACCACCAGGGCCGGCCGCTAGATTCAGAAAGGATCATACAGATGTTAAGGCAGTAGTCGACTCCCGGGGTCCAGCCCCGTACATGACTCCGGATAGTCCTAGGGAAGCAGGATGCATAGGTTTAACATAAATAACAAATAAAAACAAAAGGCGAGGCGTAAGGGCAAAAAAAAAAAAAATGTGGGTCAGGCTACATCCGGGGGACTCTACTTCTGACCTTCAAATAGCTATTAAGAGGAAGGAGTAATGATAGGTCGGGGGGGGGGGGTCACGGGAGAGGAACGTCTATATTCGATTATCCCAAAAGTCGCAAGGAACCATCAAGGGTCAGGGGGACAAGGCAATATCGGTGTCCACTAGGGGGGGAATACAGATACCCCCACGATACGCGTTCCATTGCCCCCAGATTCTACCCCATGCCCCCGGTTTGCCACGAGCCACATACACAGTCTTCTCCCTGAACATGCACAGTTTTGGCATTTTACTGGGACATAGCCTATTTTTTCTATTTTGTGCTTTCAATCTCCTTCCAGTTAATGGTAGAAATGAGTATGAAAGCAATAATGGATCCTGGAAAGCTATACATTTCAGAAAAGTAGACAAAATTGTGAATTCAGCAAGGGGTCATTTGTGTTGACCCTTCAAGGTTTTTTTTTTTGAAACTAACATTTGAAGATAGGAAAAATTTAAAATGAGTTGGAAAAAAACAGCCATTTGTGCCAACGTTTTTTTATTGTGTTGCTGTGTTCTCCCGATAAGAATGATACCGCACGTGTGGGGTAGGCCTAGGGCCCACGACAGAAAACGGCCCAAAACGCAACATGGACACACTACATTTTTACAGTGAAAACAGACCCTTTTTTTTGCAAAGTGCCCAGCTATGGATTTTGAACCCTAGCTCAGCCAGCACCTAGGGAAACCTAGCAAACCTATACATTTTTTTAAACTAGACACCAAGGGGAATCCAGGATGGGGTGAGTTGTCTGGCTCTAACCAGGTTCTGTTACCCAGAATCCCTTGCAAACCTCAAAGTTTGTAAAAAAAAAAACACATTTTCCTCACATTTCTGTGATGTAAAGTTCTGGAATCTGCGTGGATCTACAAAATTCCACCTATCCCGCATTCCCCAAAGTCTTCCGATAAAAATGTTTTAGGTACAGGGCACATGCACTTTAGCAGTTGGTAAAGTATCAAGAGTCCTAACACTTACAAAAACTAATTCAGCAAAATGAGGAGGAGGAAGGCAAAGAAGATTGGGGGTGACCCTGCAGAAAGGGCTATTTCCAACACCAATCTGCAATGTAAACGTGCTGTCCTAGCACTGGATAGTACAGTTTACTAAGTACAGTGTCTTGTTTTAACCAAACTTCTCCTTTTTTTTTTTTATACAAACATATTTTATTGCGTCAAGTGTCAAATACAGTGCAGTGCTCTGTAACCCAGAAGCTATCTGCTACAGTCTAAAGTCCAAAAAGTTGACATTGACATTTAAAATATACAATATAGATTTTCAAAAAGAAACAAGAAAACTTAACCAATATATCTCCATACCCCCCCCCCCCCCCCCCCCCATGGCACTATCTCAGCACTGCAGCTCACGCACCACCCCTACTCCCATTGCATCAATAAAGGTTTTCGCTTAACCACTGGTGCCTTACACCTCAGTCCTGCGTAGTCATCCCAGGATCGTAGCATCTCCGGAGGAAATGGGCTCCAGGGATAGGCCTTGATAGTCCGCCCATCGCTTCCCAATCTTCGGATGTTTTTGCAGGCAACCCAGTGCCTTAAAGATAGGTTTATTTTCTTTTTTTACTGTAAGTTTATTATATTGTGTAAGAGAATATAGAGCTGGAAATGTATGCCTATGTATCCTTAATTATCAGTGTATATGTATCTTCTAAATGTCTTCTGCCTACATTAGTCAGTATTAAGAATTCTCTCCTGTAATGGAAATTAAATTTGAGCAGGAGGATATTTTTGTGTGGTTCCAGATGAAATAAGAAAGGAAGTTTATGTACATTTAGTCCACTTGTTATACAGAATTTATAATTTAGTGGCTTTGTATTTTGGCACTATCATTGCGTAACTCAATTATTGATCCAACGTTTTCTCTCTCAATCCTTCAGGAAAAAGGAGGCCTCTATTTTTAGTCAACGCGTATTGGCTGTCAGCCAACCTGTAGTAACCACAGGTGAGTGATAAAGAGGATATGTATAAAGAGATGAATGGAGATTGGTATTAATCAGATGATCTTCAGTGGTGGGGCATATGACTATGTAGTCTTTCTGTCTGAAGTTTGTTCTAAGTCTGTTTTCCCAAGAACCCGTGTAAGGCCTTATTAGTGTTACAGTGTAAAAACAATAAATTTCCTCTATTCTTCTTCTTCTTTCTTTTTTTTTAAACTATTTTTATTAATGACAGTGCAAAAATGAAATGCGGTTACAAGTTGAATCATGATAAACATCTCACGTCTCAGCTCACATTGGCATAGTCAGGACTTAATACATTCAGTGTGGCAGTGAGTTATGATCAACCATTTACCATCCACCCCCCTCAGTCAGAGTCCAAGTCAGACCCAGTTAGAGGCAGAGTACAGATGTTCCCTCTATTCTTGTTCCAAGCTCCCCATACTCGCTCCCACTTTTTGGGGCAACCTTGGCGTACATATGTCTCCTTTTCTGCTACCATTGCCTCATCCATGTCTCTGCACCGGTCATGGTGTGTCGGAGATTATTGCGATCCCCAGAATTTGGCTATATTACGTTTGGCGAACATCATTCCGAGTGTCGTCCAGTCCTGCGTTGCATGGGTTAGGTCAGTGGGCTCCCAAATATACAGGAGACATCTTTTGGGCTCTGGCATAACTGACACCCCACTCACTTGGGTAATAGTCATCAGAACTGTTGTCCAGTAGGACGCTATCTGTGGGCATTGCCATAGTGTGTGGTAAAACGTCCCCTCCACCCCACAGTTCCTCAGACAAAGCGAACTTTCGGCCCCCCCTATTCTATGTATGGTCACTCTGGCATAGTACATGCGATGTAGTATTTTCAGTTGCACCAGTCTCAGTCTGGAGGATATCGCTACTTCGCGTGGGGACGAAAACGCCTCCTGCCAGTCTGTGTCATCTAAGTCCCCAAGTTCGTTGGACCATTTTTCACTTAGAGGTGTCATGGGGTTGGGCAGATTGTTAATGAGCTTACGATAGGTGAGGGAAGTGGCCTTCTTGTGCATGTAGTCTGTCAATAACCTATCCTCGAAGGGGGAGGCCTCCTTAAGTGTGGTACCAGCAGGTATGGCTGCCATGAGTGCGTGCCTGATCTATGTGTATCTAAATATTTCAGAGGGTGCCATGTCATACTGTTCCTGGAGGTGAGCAAACGTAGCTACCTCACCCCTGATCCACAAATCATCCACCGTTGATATTCTGATAGTCCCAGCGGGGCAAACCTTGGTATTTCGAAGCTTTCCTAGTCGTTGTTTTCCTCAAAGTGGGGTGGATTGGGTTATGACACCTTCCCAGACTAGTTTTTTGAGAGCTATGTACCAAATTTAGACTGTATGCGCTGTGGGTCCTATCAGTGGGGTAACCTGCTTCCTAGTGTATAATGCCCGCATTATTCCTCCCTCCCCCAACCCATATCTGTCTGCTCCGAACGCGGGGTCTGTTTGCGGGGCGTGAATCTATTGATTATCATCAACTGGGACGCCCAATAATATAGTTGTATATTTGGAAGAGCTATGCCCCCATCGTACCAGCCCCTGACCAATTTATTCATTGCAATACGGGCCGTTTTTTTTATCCCAAAGTAAATTGGATACCTCCACCGCTATCACCTTAAAGTAACTCGGTGGAACAAGGAACGGGGTATTCTGCAGGGCACAGAGAAACCTGGGAAGCGCCATCATCTAAAAAAGTGCCGCTTTCCCAAGCAGTGTCAATGGCAGGGCCTGCCGGTGTTTTGCATCGCATTTAAAGCGTTCACGAGGTGGCATGAGGTTTTGTTTGAGAAATTCTTACGGCATCAGTGTGACGTGGATTCCTAAATATTTAAAACTTCCCTGCACTATTTGTAGGGTGCATCCCTTCGGAAGTTGGGGCGGTGGGCCATGAAGGATAAACAGAACCGACTTAGTCCAATTGATGGTGTATCCCGAAACCTGGCCATATAGGTCCATAGCGCATGGATGGATTGTCTGGGAGATGCCATATATAACAGTACATCATCAGCATATAAGGATATGCGGTCCTCCCAGCCTCCAGCCCATTGGAGCCCTCGGATTGTTGGGGTCCACCTAACTTTCCTTCTTTTTAAGTAATGTTTAAACATTTTAGAAAATAATTGAATTGACCTATATTTTGTTTTTATTTCAGGCTCTGCACGATATATTAATTGATTCTGTAATATAATGAGAAACAAAAGCAGCAATGACTCAGCCCTGATCAGGTGAAGAAAATGTTTTCATGCAATGTCATTTATTTTGGGTGTCTGTACAGCAGATATTAGAAAATTTAAATTTTATGTTTCAGAACACATGTGTATGTGCTGATAGCATCTTTAAAATGCATCTGTTTGATTATTGTTTTGGGTTTAGCATAAAAAAACTATTCAAGTTTAGCAAAATGAAAGAACTATCGACAGTAAGAAAAAAAATCTTCTAAAAATAATTTCCTGGAAGTAACAATTACTCACCAGATACACAATTTACCAATAGCCACTGTTCTTTGGCTGCATCTTACCACTATCAAACTAACTTATTTTCTTCAATTTTCGTTTTTCGCTTACAGATCTGACTTATTAATTCCAGCCTCTGCCTTTCCTCAGGTTACAAATTTAGAATCATGTTTGCATGATCCTGCCTTGGGAAGACTCTATCCAAGTCATCGCATTTTGACCTCTTTGCACCACATCACAAGATACAAAAGCTTGTTTTACAGTAGATCCCATGTTTTCTCCACACACTTCTTCCCACGGAATTCTAGTTAATCATACATGTGTATATATATATATATATATATATATATATATATATATATATATATATATATATATATATATATCACACGTTCCGATTTCCTCTTTACAGGACAATAATCCAGCACTCAATGGAGGGTTATATTCACTCAACGTTATTAGTGAGTTGATGGCATCCACGCGTTTCGGCTGTATATGTGTGTGTGTGTGTGTGTGTATATATATATATATATATATATATATATATATATATTACCTTACCTTACCTTACCTACTGGCGGTCGCCAGTAGGTAGTTATAGTTAGGACCACGTTTCCATAGGAAATCCGCAACATTCTATTTTGAATAACTTTGGCGCCGGTAGACGAATCCTCGCGAATTTTTCAAAATAGGTGGGGCGCTCCGCTCCGCTCCTACCCTGAAAGTCTCGGGGGGGATTCGTCAAGCGGGGGCTGAGATAAAAGGGGGGTCCCAAAACGCGTTTTTCCCATGCATTTTTCCATAGGACCTTTAGACACAGCTACAGCCCGAACGGCTGAACAGAATTACTTGAAATTTGGCAGAGAGGTAGTCCTCAGGTCAAGGAAGTGCCTTTTGTAGGTTTGGTATAAATCTGTTCAGTAGATTCTGAGAAAATAGCCTTTAAATCAATATATATATCTGAGCCAGCTTACGGTGCGCTTACGGTACGCTTACCGTACGCGTACGGTGGCGTGCGCGAGCGCGATTCTGATTGGCCCTTAGATCTTAGTAAACATTCGAATCGGTCGAAACCAGGAAGCGGCGGCCGCCATTTTCTCTCTCGCACTCTGAGGGGGGAGCTGATAAACAAATGCCAAAAACATATAAAGGGGCTGTTTAGACAGCGCCCATGCACATAACCATGTTAGTTGAGTCTTCAAAGATCCCCCAAGGCAAAAAACAGGAATTTTTTATTTTTCGAAAATTTCGCCGATTACGCGTACGGTAAAAAATTATAAAAAAAAAAAAAAACCCACTCTCTCCACCCCGTGTGCATGGCATATAAGAGCACAGCGCGCACGGAACGAACTGCGTTAAGTGGGCGCGCACGCCACGAATGGCGTAAAGTAACTTAGCATTTAAAAAACCGTACAAATTCACAGAAAAAACCATAGGTTTCACACACGTTATAGTTAGGAATTAGCATTTAAAAAACCTTGCAAATTCACTGAAAAAACCATAGGTTTCACACATGTTATAGTTAGCGGAAATTTTACTGATAAAAAACCAATGAAATTCCCCCGTTATAGTTAGTGCAGGAAACTATAACTCACGCGACCGCAATCTTCTGCTGATGACATATGTGTCTTTATGAAAAAAAAATATTTGTAATATATGTATAGCTAAAAATTTATGGAAGAAGACATGGGCAAATAAGTGTCTAAATACAGTATTAGCATCAGCAGAGGATTGCGGTCGCGTGAGTTATAGTTTCCTGCACTAACTATAACGGGGGAATTTCATTGGTTTTTTATCAGTAAAATTTCCGCTAACTATAACATGTGTGAAACCTATGGTTTTTTCAGTGAATATATATATATATATTCACTCAACGTTATTAGTGAGTTGATGGCATCCACGCGTTTCGGCTGTATATGTGTGTGTATATATATATATATATATATATATTCACGCCAGGATCCAAAAACTTTCTTTTTCTTAAATGTTCCAGCGAAACTGCGGTAGATCCACAGGAAATTCATTTTTTTTTTTTTTTATAATTAGTCCCCCGGGTAGGCCAGGTTCCGGGGGGAAATTTGTTGTAATTTAAAGTGTGAAGGGTGGTGCACAGGGCCCCCCTCTCTGAACAGATTTTGACCGCAGGGACCCCATTGGGATGAGGGAACCTGACCCCCTCCCGGGCTGCTTTCGTTCCTGGGGACCCCATCCCCAGCCTTGCAAATAAATGGGAGGGGGCTACGTAGCACCCTGCCAGAACCATTAATGGCCCTGGGGACCCCATCCCCCACCGCCTGCTCCAGCTATGTCCCGGGGTGACCACCCCTGGAACATAGCTGTTTCCCTAGCTGCACTGGTGCGAGCAGGAAACTGGTGTTTGCTCTTGCTTTGCAGAAGAAATTTTAAAGTTCCCACCAAGCGAGAGCAAACACTTGGGGCCTGATTTAGATCTTTTGCAGAGGGTTACTCCACTGCAACGGTGACAGATATCCCGTCTGCCAAAATATAAATCCCATTGTATCCTATGGGATTTATATTTCGGCAGTGGGATTTATATTTTTGCAGACGGGATATCCGTCACCTTTGTCACAGTGTAACCGGTCCTCTAAAGATCTAAATCTGGCCCTAAGTCTGATCCCTGTGGGCGGGAGCATCAAAAATGCTCCGGCCTGCTGGGCCCCGACTTTTAATGTCTTTCTGTGCCCGTTCTGAAGCGCACAGGTAAACAGAAATATCGCTCCAGCCCGCAGGGAGCAGCATTTAAAATAAGAATACCACTTTGTCCTTTTTTACCTGGGAGAAGACCACGAGCCCATATAACCATATCAAAAACTGGCAATGCTATTTAAGCTCACGCCTCTTAACCTGAACCGTGGCCCCTCCCAAATCCTGGCCCCGTCACCAAGTTCTAAGTACTTGCGCTGCACTTTATTTTTCCCGTTTAAACCGTAGTCGTCGCATGCACCAAGATCCTGCTGCAGGTGGGGAGGTGTGACCCACAAATTTACAATACCTGCATCTGATTTACCTTGGAGATGAATATGTCAGTAAGAGATTGCTAGGAGTCTCTGCAGTACATGCATACTCTCTCATACCCATCTCACTGGTACCGTGCACAGTACAAGTTACGCCCAGATGTTTGCAGCAGGTACGCAATCCAACTCCTAAATTATACATCTCTGCAACAGGTGCATTATGAACCAGCCAAGCAATATCAGTCATTGCTCTTGAAACATATGCCCAGCAGATCAAGTTTTCTCCAGCAAGAGGCCCAGCTCCACAAGCTATCTCCGTGAGGAAGGCATTTTTAGTGGATTTGAAACTCATTGCCTACATTCTATAATTTTAACACGATTTCTCAAGCTTCAGTTGAGAGATATCAATGGTATAGATCGCAAAGATGAAAACCTAGTTGGGGCCCCTGAGAGTGGAAATTGAGCCTGCAGGTTAGGCATTGGGACGTGTTAACTGTAATGACTGTGCGACCAGAAAACGAAATTCCACCACTGGAATTGGTTGTACCAATTAAATGTAAGTACCTAGTGAACCTGTCTGCCTATCAAGGGAACCGCTGCCTAAGATGATTGCATAGGTGGGTCGCTCAATTGTGTTGCAGAACACACATCCTCTGGCGATAGCGGAGGTGCTTTCCAAGAGCACTGAATGTTCTGGTAAAGGCACCTTTAGAGTTTTTGACCAGGTATTTGTAAAGTGCAAACTTGTCACCACCAAGGGTCTCAAAGTGCTGGGGGCCATCGGGGAGAATAAGTGAGCTATTGCCCAGAGTCACATGGTGCTGAGCAGCCCCCAGCACTGGGGATGGAACAGTGAGCCCTGTGCTCAGTGATTTTGAGTAGCATCTTTTGGGGCTGTCTTCAACATTGAACCTCATTGGATGAACACAAAAGCTAGATGGCAGATCACCCAAGGATTGCCCTTGGCTTTTTATTACACCATCCATCCTCACAATTTCAGCAGAAGTTAGAAGACTCAACTCCCTTCTTCTATTTGTGCTACCACCAACATGTAAACTGAGCATAACCAACAACACAGGCCAGGTGTAGGTTAGAGAAGGCAGAAGGAGGTTCTCCATTTAACCACTTCTAGATGACAACTGTAAACTTGATACCCAATAGTGCCAAAAAGTCAAGCAATTTGCAAACACTGCTTTACAAAAACACATAAATAAGCTAATGTTTACAAGAGCTCTCTCTCTGGCCTGCTAGGGCACGTGGGAATAAAGTAGTAGGACATCTGACGTGATTGAGTCAAATTTTGCTCTCCTGCAAGACAGACAGCGTTTGGTGAAATAATTGTTTAAAATATACAATTACAGGATCTGCAGTTCTAAAGGGCTCTGCCATTTGATTGAGAATGAGTTCTGTTGTGATTAAGTGATCATAGACATTCTCACGGGTTAAATACATCAGCAGCTGTCACGACAGCTTTAATTGTCTGACTGCCTACATGCTGCAATAATTGAGGGATGCATTGAATTAAAAAAGTGGATATCCAGAGGAGAGCAGTTACTATTTTGTGAGCTAATGTGGACAGGCGCGGACCGGCAGATGGCGGGCCGACTGCTGATCTATCCATTAGGGACACACAGGTGGAGAGATTTAGCAATCGTGTAGCTCACAGTGTATGCCCACATGAGGCATGAAATAACATTTTAAAAACACGGTGAAAATGAGCCCCATAGTGATTTAGAAATTGCTAATGTTTGGCCTAGCTTCTAACCCTTTCAATCATAGGACAGACATCAACCTATTTTTTTTTGCAAAAACAATTTTTATTGCATCACTCAATCACAATTGCCATCTGCAATAACCATCAAATCCTTGGTCATCTCCCAGTATCGGACACCATTGCATAGTACAGTGTAGACCACTTCCCACTACCAATGCACTGTCCTCCAACACTCCCCAACGCAAATGTTCCCTCCCCCACCCACATGTCAGTGTGCCAGAGCCCCAGGTAGGACAGACATCAACCTAAATGCCTATTGTTGTGTTGTGGGCCCTTGGCCCACATGCTAATAAATGATTGACACACACACGGTGAGTGGGGTACTACAACCGGCCACGAGCACGTGCACCGGGCCCTTTTATTAATAGGCTCACGTCACTCGTGACGCCTGTGAGGAATGCGTGTGGAGTGCATGTATGCCCATTTCCCCTCAAGGGAGTGGTTAACAACTCTGTGTCTGCTGAGACACTAGAACGTGTCTCGCAGGACACAACATTCCTCCCAAATTTTAATGAAGCCCAAACACTCCCTAGTCCAACTTATAGGGATAAACGACAACTAAATATACACCACAGGGTCCATCAGCTTCTCGTGGGAAGCAGGAAGACAGCAGACAGTGGCTGGTGACTCTGACTGCAGCAGGATGATCTCGGCAGGCATTCATAATTTAACCTGGGTGGTCCAGGACATGAACGCTGAATTGGAGACGTCCGCTGCACTCTTGTAACATGCCGGTGGAAACATGTCCTTTGGTCCGAGGTGGCTCCCCTTCGCTGACGTAGAGAATGGTATGTGGTGGGTACTAACAGTTCATTAAACTGGGTGCGTCAAGAGCGTGGTTGGAGTTCATGGTGAAAGTTCACGAAAGTGTTGCGGGACTGACTGACGCCCCTGTTAGACTATCTTGCTGTATCCAGTAACCTGTCGGTGGGGCAATGTCTCTTCCAACTCTCCCGCCTGGGGAGGCCAGTTGTCGGGTTTGCCACGGAACTGCTTGTGAGCTGCGCTGGGGCTGCGTGTGTGCCGACTGGGGGCAGCTGCAAGACCACGGAGGAGCCAGCACCTAGTCACTCGCACAAACCTCCGGGATGGATGGGTCTTGGGCAAGACATGCTCTCTGCCGCTGTTCAGGTGTGAACCAGGTTAGCAGGTAGCCTCTGGGTCTTCTTATCGGTTGGTTTAACAATGGTGTAGGACTCCAGTCCATTGGTACTCTTGAGATGGTATCGTTTGACACACTTGATGAGGACTGGCGTGATGGCATTGCCAGCCTTGTGGTGAATCCGGACAACAGTTGGTGAGGACTTGCCAGGATGGTTGCAGGCCTTCAGTCTTGAGCCGATCACCTGAGGCAGGGAGTGGCCAGGTGACTCCATTTCCTTCGGGCGACAGTTACATCCCGTGCACTTTGACTCCTTGGGCTGTTAGGACGTTGGTGACAGGGGCGTGAAAGACACGCTGAGAAACGTGAGACTGTTCGCGCAGGCTTTGCGGCTTACTCTCGGTCTCCCGCTGGGTGGACGCCAGTTCCTTCTCTGGTTGTCACCCCCTTCACTTGCTGTTGATGTGTCAGGATTCTCTCCTTTTGCAGCTCGGGTCCTCTTCATCGACCGACCCGGCCACTCACGACTTCCCTTTCTTGAACTTGGTCGGTTGTCTGATTCTTAGTGTGGACCCTCCGGTCACACTTCCATGTTTCTTGCTGAGTGCGGTGTCATGCACATGGCACTGATGATGTAGTTGCCATTGGACCTGGATGACAGGTGGCGACGATCGGCTACGAGAGGAGGTTTCTGGAGGGACTTCGCAGCTGCATGTCTCTGCCTTGCTGAAGCTGTTCTTTCACCTCTGGCATCTGCGGTCAGGAGCAGGGATGCTGTTCGACTTCGACTGCGAAACTCGGGGATGGATGGTCGCACTGGGAAGCGTTGGAGAGCAACGCGGTTCGCGCTTGCTGCGGCTTACGTTTGGTTCTCCCTTGGGGCTGTCTCCAGGGACGTCAGTCCGCCTTGGTGGCTGTCTGGTGTCTCTGGGTGTGCTCTTGGCTTGTGGTGCTACGAGTCCTCGTGCTTCTCCTCTTGTTTTCCTTAACACACCTGTGTTTGTCCAGCTCTTCCAGGTGACCGGATTGTCACTCTTCTTTTTGCTTCTTCTCCGGGTGCAGTGACATGCACCATGTACCATGTTCCAAAAAGGCCAACAGGGCCTATCAACTTAAATGGGCTCTGGACCATGCGGGTGAGACTTCTGTCGCTCTTCTCTGCTGCGTGGCGAGCAGCCACTTGCCTCGGGTGCTCCTTCTTCAGGCAGCTTCTTGAAGCTCCTACTCCGGGTGTTCCCTCTCCTGGGAATGACTTCCACGGGCAGTAGGGAGCTGTCGTAGTGGCTGGCCACTTGGAGTGTGCTACTCTCCTCTTGCCTGTCTTGGGTCACCGGTGACTCCGTCTTGAGGCAGTGTGAGGGAGGACACTGTGCTGTGTTTGGCCCATTAGGGGCTCCGTTGCTGCTTAGGAGATGTAGAAGATCTCCCTGCTGTCTCCAGCAGTGCTTCTTTTCTTTGGAGAGGTCTCCTTCCCTCCTGGGCATTTACCCGTGCTGACGTGCTTCTGGGTGCATGTGGCGCGCACCTCAGGCTTCTTCTTGGGCGCCCTCTTCTGGCACCTTGCGTGCCTGCTCTTCCTCCTAGCGGTGGTGGTCGTTCACCACCAGGGGCGTGTGGCGCACTTGTCTCACTGGCGGTGCCGTGAGACAGGCACTGGGGTTGCCCTCTGCACCAGTCTTTCTTGTGTATCTAGGTGGGGACAGCTGGCTGGAACCTTTTCATTCTGGTTGCTCCTGGCGTCACTGGACCCTTGGCAGCATCATTGGCCTGGTGGCTTTGGGCTTCCTGAGGCTCCTTGTAGGGGTTAACAGTCTCTACCCCTCCAACGCAACAGGCATGAGTTGATGCCTTGTCAGAGAGTGGCAGGGATACTATGCAGTGTCGTCTGGCGCCTTCTGCTGGTACCTTGCATGCCCACTTTTCTCTGGTGCTGGTGGGCATCCACCACTTGAGGGCGTGCTGCGCTATCTTCTTTTCCAGGGATATTCCTTGTCCACCTGCGTCCTCTTTTCTCTGGCCAGCATACATGCAGCGCTAAACCTTTGCTCGACATGCCTCTGTGGCGGTGTGCTGGTGGCGCTTGACATTGCACATAGTCATTTTTTTGTTACTGCCGGCAATCAGGCTTTCTGTGACACTGTTTCTTTATTTCTGTGGTGGCTGACCACCAATGAGAGCCATACCATGCTCTTTTGGTTAGTCCTTGCTTCTAACCCCTTTTTCCAGGTTTGGCTTGGGTACTGTACTTGTAACCCGGGCTGCCCTTAGAGGCAGAGTCTCATGCTGGGGAAATCACAGGGTGCAGACAGTGCTTGCAATGTATTTTATTTAGCGGGTGCGGTACTGCTAATCGGCCACTAGATGTCAGTGTCTCTTCATTTCAGAGGTGGGTCCAGATGCCTCGAGCTGTCTCCACTCTTCTCTTGTGGGATGCCGGTGTCAGGACTTTCTCAGACCTTAGCTGCTCCCCGGATGCCGCGAGTCACTTCACCACTTGCAGGGGTCTTGCTGCTTTCCTCCCCAGGTGAGTCTAGCTTCTCACCATGCTTGACTGTCTGTTTGTGGGGCAGTCCTACCCTACACGCGCTTCCTATGATGCTGTTGGGTCTGTCTGTCTGCCTGCGTGCGGTCTGACAAGACTTACCCTCCATTCATTCAGAGTAGATAGTTGTGGGGCCCCCCAATACTTAGCCATGTCCTGTTTGGCGACCACCAACCCCAAGTTGGTCAGGATGAGTTTGCATCTCGGGATATCCACCTCCGTGGGTATTCCCAGAAGGAGAAACTTTGGTTCCAGCTCCAGTTGGATTTCTAATATACTATTGACCTCTGCCACAATCTTTCCCCAGTACGTTCGGACTGCATTACATTCCCAAAGGGTGTGTATAAATGTTCCACATTCCGTGTGACATCTAAGACAATCTGGAGCTCTCCCTATTGTATGTAATCTTGCCCTGTCAAAATAGGCTAGGTGCAGTATTTTGTATTGGATGAGGCGCAGCTGTAGTTTAATTGCCACCTCGCGTGGATGCAGGAGTACCGCTTCCTAGTCGAGGTCGTCCATGACCCCTGTGGTTCTTTCCCACTTAACTCGGAGGGGGACCCAATTTGTCCGGCATATTATTAAGTAACGTTTTATAGGTATATGAAATAGCTTTAGCTGGGATCTCCTCCTGTAGGAGTCGACCCTCTAACGGGGCATATTCTGGTATTGTTTCTCTATCCAGTCCTTCTGCCGCCCAGGCATGCTTCAGACGGAGGTAGGCATACGCCTGAGTGTCATGGAGATGATAACTGACTTGGAGTGAGCGAAAGGAGGCCAATACCCCTTACTCCAAGACATCCCCCACTTTGGAGATACCAATTAGGTCCCATTGTCTAAAACCCCTGAGCTTTCCAATCTCCAATAATCTATTCCCCTCCCAGAGGGTGTCTCTTTTGTCGGGTTTTGGTCCCAGTTCATCTGCCGCTCAGCGTTTTTCCATGCCTCCAGAGTCCTCTGGATTGCCTGTAACAGTCGGCTACTTCCCTTACCTCCGTAGAGATAGTGCAGGTGTGTACGCTCCCTGAACTGCAGTCTTTCCAGCCTATACGTCTGGTGTTCCCCAGGTGCGTGAATCCATTCGTTGATTACAATGAGATGGGATGCTCTATAGTATACCCTAATGTCCTGAAGGGCCAAACCCCCATTATACTGGTTCCTTTGGAGTGTTTGGAGTGCAATGCATGGATGGGCCCCATCCCAAAGGAGTAGGTGCAGTTCGTTGTCTATATATTTATACATGGTGTCTGGTGGTTTGCTGTAGGTGTTTTGCAGCACATACAGCAACTGGGGAAGAGTGATCATTTTATACATGGTGGCCCTGCCCATAACCATCAATGGAAGCCTCCTCCATCTCTTAACATCTTCCTGGAAGTTGGAAAAAAAATGTCTAAGGTTGGGAGCTAGGCTAGCTGCCACATCCGTGGTAATATAGAGACCTAGATAGGTAAGGCCCTCCGTTTACCAGCGCAAGCAGCTAGGGTAGGCCTGCGGCTCCCCCGCCCCACCTACTGGGTATAAAGTGGATTTACTCCAGTTGATCCTATACCCAGCCTGGCGCCCATAGTCTTAAAAAATTTTGAGAATTTGAGGGAGTGTCTCCTTTGGCTTTGTTACATATAGCTGAATGTCATCCGCATACAATGATATGTGTTCTTCGTCCAGCAGAGGGGCTTCATCCACAAAACCACCCAGCCACGGAACGGCTCTGACGCAGGCCAAGGGTTCAAGTATAAGGGCAAACTGTAAGGGGGAAAGGGGGCATTCCTGCCTAGTCCCCCTGTGAATCGACCAGGTGTTCTAAAAAGAACCATTCACCCGAACTCTAGCTTCTGGATTTGTATATAATAGCGAAACCCATTCCCTAAACTCTGGGCCCAATCTGAATCTCTCCAACGTGCACTTCATAACAGGCCAATGGACAGTGTCAAACGCTTTCAACGTCGAGTGACCGGAGCAGGTGAGCCTCTTCTCGATCTCGGACAGCGTCCATCCAGTTAGCCACGTGTCTCCGGGTATAGCGTGTGGATCGTTTTAGCATAAAGCTGGATTGGTCTCCATGTTCCTGGGAGGTGATGACGGTTAAAAGACGTGTTGCAAGGATGGTAGCCAGTGTCTTGGTCTCAATGAGATGGGACGGTAAGACCCACACTCGTCCGGGGGTTTCCCCGTTTTGGGTATCACCACCACCGTTGCCATTCTAAGGTCCGGTGAGAGTGTCCCACTTTCCTTGGACGCCTGAAACATTGCAAGTAAATGTGGAGCTAAGAGGGTACTGTGTGCCTTAAAAACTTCCCCCAGGAGTCCATTAGGGCCCAGAGTTTTCCCGGTCTTCAGTCGACCAGTGGCCTCTATGACTTCCGCCAGGGTAATATCGTCCTTTAATCCATCCCTCTAGGCTTGTGCGAGGCAAGGGTGTTCAATCTCTTTGAGATATTGGGCTATTTGTGTTTCACCCGTTCGCGTCTGAGGTGCATAGAGTGTTGAGTAGTAACAGGCAAAGGCCCCTGCAATATCCTGGGGTGTAGTGTAGGTATGGCCTTGTTACCTAATGGATGTAACCCACCTCGACTCTTGCTCCTTCCTACCCAGCCAAGCCAACAGTTTGGCTGCTCTATCCTCCGTCTCATAGAGTCTATGTTGAACTGTGAGTTGGTGTGCCCGCGCCTCCTCAGTGACCAATGCCTGATATTCCCTTCTGGTGACCTCAATTTGCTGGAGGGTATGATCACTCAATGTGGGGTAACCATTATTTTCAAGGTCCACTAGCCTGCGCTCCATCTCTAATATCTCTTGGGTTTCCTGCCTCTTTTTATGGGCAAAAATATTTTGGGCCTGATCACTCAACATTGCCTTGAAGGCCTCCCAGAGGGTAACAGCTGACTGTACCGAGCCGACGTTTTCCTTAAAATAGAGCTCAGATTCTACCTTAATTTCTTTTGCCACTGTTCCATCTTTTAGTCCCCAAGCATTCAGTCTCCAAGAAGTAAGTTGACCCCCCCCCCCCCCCCGCCTTTTCCAACCCGCAGGTAGAGTGGTGAGTGATCTGAAATACCCCTAGCCAGATATTCAATTTCTTCAACTTGCTCATCCTCTCCAGCTGGAGCAAATAGGTAGTCCAACCTTGAAAACACCCTGTAAGCCCCAGAAAAGTATGAGTATGTACGTGTAGATGGGTAGTGGCGCCTCCCAAGGGCCGTCTGGAACCTTGCCAGGGCAGTAGCGTCGTGCGACCCGGCTCGAGTCAGTGTACAATCCAAAGAGGGATCACTCACACGATTAAAACCACCCCCAATAATGTGCGTGGCAGAGCCGGACTGCAATAGAAATTCTGTCAACTTATCCAGCGTACGTTGCTGGAGGCGTGGGGGCGTGTAAACACTAATAAGTACCCACGTCGCGTGGTTCCAGGTGCCCTGGACTGCTACATATGTGCCATCTGGGTCCTCCCATCGTCGAGTGACTCGGAAGGGGGGTGATTTCTTAACGAGGATCGCCACTCCCCTTGAGCCTCGGGTGAAACCCGCGTGTGCCAGGGTGGTGTAGTGCCCCCTACCCAAAAATGAACAGTGTGGGCCCATGAGATGTATGAGATGTGTTTCCTGTAAGAATATTACATCTGGTTTGAGCCTTTTAAGGTAATTGGATACTAACCCCAGGTTAATCTTGTTCCCCAACCCATTGACATTCCTCACTGGGTAACTGCCCGCAACCATTGTGGAAGCAGAGTTAAAGCGTCACATGCCCACCCCGACTTCCCAACAGCGCCCATATAATGCGCTCTCAGCTCAGTATCGATATTCATGCAAACTATCTGAACAAAACTACCCCCCCTCTTCCCAATAGACATACTTCAGAACATTCTGCAGTGTCCAAAACGTGCCCCTCTCCACACTCTGTAGGCACCCCCAAATGCGTCAACATGACAACACTGGCACGAGTAAACCACCCAGAGGTCTGTAGTCCCCTCCCCCTCCCCTAGTAACTCAACTATATGATAGCACACTAACCACAATACACTGTATACTTCCCTTTATTGGGCCAAGGGTCCCAAATGTCCATCAGACCCCGGGAATCTCACAGCGTCTCTAGGTGGGCCCTGTAGGCCTACCTCTACATAAGTAGTGTGCGGCCCCAGACTCTTCTAAACAGCAGAGATCAGCAGCCGCCGAGGGAACCTCCTCTAGGGTGCAGTGATCCTGGCTCCCAGCTTCCCCAAAGAAGCAAACCTAATAAACATCTATTTTCACTTTTTAAAAATGAATTTTTCACAGACTCATGCACCCCACAGTGTCTCGCGGTGGGCCCTAGTTCTTCAGTCCTCTTCGCCATTGCTTTGACGCTGCAGCAGCCGGGGGTCTTCTCCAGGATTATCTGGCCTGGAGGCCTCCAGTCGTTGGATACTCTCAGGGAGAGGATGCTCACTGTCCGCATTCCCAGTCGTTCCCTTCAGATTGATCAGTCTCTCCAATGTCACTTGATTTCTGGGAGGGCCGAGACATGCGCTCCTAGGCAGTGTTGTCATCCATGTCCGATTTGGGGGCTCCCCATTCCTTCCGCTTCAGAGACCTCCCCGATGTAGCCATGGCAGCACTCCACTTTTTCAGCACTCGTCTCTGACGTTTTTCCTTTGGCTGTTCCACGCTGGGGCTCGGTCGTTTGTCAGTAGACCGGGCCACAGCCGCCGTTGATCCACGCCGAGGCCGTTCTTCGATCCAGGACCACGCCTCCTCTGGTGTCTGGAAGCACTGCGTGGTATCCTGAAAGATGACTTTTAGTTTGGCTGGGAATAGTAACGTGTACTGGATCCCGAGGGCTTGAAGTTGCGCCTTGATAGGATCAAAGGTGCGTCTCAGCTTTTGGACATCTCACGAGTAATCCGGGAACACCATCACTCTTATGTTTTCGTACTTGATCTCCCCTTTCTTCTACATCTCGGAGTATGAGATCCCTGTCCTGAAAGTTCAAGAATCGGGCTTTCAGTGGCCGAGGGGGGGCTCCCGGTGGCAGTCGGACAGCAGGCATTCGATGCGCTCTCTCTATGACGAAACATGATGAAAACTGTGTCTCCGGGAGAGCTTCTCTAAGAAACGTCAGCAGGAAGCGCCCCGGATCAGAGCGTTCCGCGTTCTCTGGAAAACCTGTAAATCTCAGATTGTTTCTGCGGGCTTATTTTCAGCATCATCGACTCTGCAGGCCACCTCCTTCAGTCGCCACGAGTCCCGCCAGTTCCATACATGCGGATCGTGAGGTGTCTTCTAATTCCGCGACGCACTGTTCTGTCTCTGTGACCCTTTCGGAGACCCTTCGCAGGTCTTGGCGCAGGAACGTAACCTCTGTTCGTATTTCTGCCATCTTGCCCTCAAGGCTTTCTCGGGATGCATGTATGGCCTGCAGGTTCGTCTCTGCATCTGGGAGGGCGGGCAGGACCTCCCTCCGCTCCCCCGTCACTGGAAGAACTTTAGTAAAGCAATCCAGCTTCCCTTGTTTAGATGTCTTAGGTTCCTTATCTTTAGCCATCTTGGGCGCTCTGTCAGCCGGCCGCGGCCGTCCAACTCTCCCAGTCCCAGCAGCCACCGCAGTCGCCCGGGGCCGATTCCCTGCGCGGCTGCCCCTCTCAATGTGGCAATAATCCCTTACGTGGGGCCTCAGAGGTCTCACAAGGGTAACTCTGTACGCCTCACAATGTGGCGAACCAGACAGAGGTGAGGGGTGGGGTTTCGCTGGGCTCTTCTCCGTAGATAGTGGTGCCACTTCACCAATCCAATAACTAGTAGTGTCCCCACCGGTTGGATGAATCCGCTGTGCACTATCCACCCACTGGGTACCTTGCAGGGGTATGTTCGCGGCGGCTCACCACACCAGTACAAAGTCATGACGGCCCACCGCCCCTCTCGCCACTCCGCTTTGCCCCAAACAGCTGCTTGTCGCTGAGCAGAATCTGCGTACTTCGCGTGGGTGGCAACTGTGCGCTGCACCGCGTTGGGCACTTGTCTGCGTCCAAGACCGCCGAAGACAATACGCTCTGGCCAAAGGTCTCTGTTGCCTTCACAGGCCCACCAGGGGAGTGTCCCAGGCCACCCGGCCTCAGAAGACCCGATGACTCTGGTCCTTTGTGTGCCTGCTTCACTTCGGCAGGGTTAAGAGGAGCGGTGCACCAACCTCCCCCAGCCCAGTCTCTCACCCGTCTCTGCCGCTGGGGGCAACCCGCCGTCGTGTCCGCTCAGGCAGCAGGAAGTATTCCGCTACTGGAGAGGGTCCCCCTCCTCTTCGACGCCGTGCGGCCGGCTCTGGCAGCCACACTCTGCTGCCTGGGTCCCTCGAGGCAGACGGAGGGCCTCACTCGTCACTGCTTTTGGGAGGGGACGCGTCTCAGCGCCACCCGTAGCCGCCGTGGCCATCACTGCACGGGGTGCACCACTCTCGCACCCGGAACTCATGACCCTGGGCCGGCCTCCACCGCCAGTCACTCCTGGCTGGCTGCCATCTTGCAGAGGCGCTTAGCGAATGCCACGCCAACAAAGCCTCCGATCCCGGCAGAGAGGATCTCCACACACCTCCGCTGGTGCCCCCTCGACTGCTGCTGCCGCCATCCGACAACGTTCACTGGAATTCAAGGCGTCGAGGATCAGGGTAAGTACAGAATTAGGTCTGTGGCCAACGGAGCTCGCGAAGAGCGCAGCTACCCGGCCATTTTCTCGGCCACGCCTCCTCATCTCTAACTCTTGTTTATTATTGCAAACAACACATGATGATCATGCTTCCAGATCTGTGACCTCCTAGAGAGTATGGGTACAATACTTAAACCTGTAAGAAAGAAAACAAAATGTTTGTATGGAATTTCGATTGATTAGCTACAATCTACAGAAATTGAGTTTTTCTTTTAAATACACAGTTGCTAAGAGATTTTAACTTGCTGCTCACGTATATCTTCCTGTTTGGAGACCATATCTACTTTATGTTTTAGTTGATAGTTCGTTGGTCAGGGATTGAATGTGCTCTAAACTGACAACTTCGAGTGATGTGAAACTTGTGATATAAACAGCTGTTATTTTGTTTTTTGTTTCTTTTATTTGGTGTGCGGTACATTTGTGCAGTGCGTCAAATTCCATGATGTTATTTTAAGGCAAGAACAGTGGGGTTATTAAGACTCAAGTCTTCCTTTCTATGCAAAGTTTTATAGAATTAAATATCAATTGATTGACTTTTCTTCTGTAATCACAAGTCGGCAACTTTTAGAAGTGGAGAGAACTGTTTATACTTGTAGTGTGCAGGAACTTGCACCCTCCTGACCCATCCTAGTTGCTGATCTCATTCAAATAGGACCAAGCAGAGCTGGTCTCTTTCCAGAAGCATAACCCTATTGACCTGATATGGAAGTTTCCCAAACCATCCTTACTATAGAAACGCTCTTCAGTACAATAAGAACTAAATGATTGTTTTGAAAAGGATGTAGCCTATAGAATCCTGTATCTGCTAGGGCAGCAGTCACAAATGTGTCCCCACTGAATTGGATTTAACCGAGAGAATGAATTCATTGAGTACTAGTATTTCAAGATTATGAAATAGTTGCCTATCATTGCTGCTGTAAATATGTATGGACTACTAGTGGAAATCCGAGACTCTATCATCTGTATGTTCGACACTTAATTATAATGGCTGGTATATGTTTCAAAAGTGTGTAAATATATAGGAAAGACCCGATACTTATGATCATATCTAACAGGTTTTTCTTTGGCTGAGAAGAAGACAAATTTGGGATTATTCTTATGCAATTAATTATATGTAGAGGTATGTAGGTTTACACAATCCTATAATTGGGAATCTTCCTCCTTTTTAATGGGGTGCATGAGTCTGTGAAAAATTCATTTTTAAAAAGTGAAAATAGATGTTTATTAGGTTTGCTTCTTTGGGGGAGCTGGGAGCCAGGATCACTGCACCCTAGAGGAGGTTCCCTCGGCGGCTGCTGATCTCTGCTGTTTAGAAGAGTCTGGGGCCGCACACTACTTATGTAGAGGTAGGCCTAGTCCCGTGGAGATATGCGGCCGCAGTGAGCTGGTAAGAAACAAGCAGCCTCGACCATGTAGTGGGCTCTCTACCTGCAGTGCGTCACACAAAATGGTGGGTGGACGCTACCAAATGCTTGTAGTGGATCTGGCTACCCTGTCTGACTGGACTGGTGACCAGCAAAAGTCAGAGGCTCGCTCAGCTTTGCGTTGACAACAACAGAGGATTGCTGGGAGCTGCTGAGTGAGTGCTGAAACCAGCAAGACACACAGAGAGGTCCCGCCCTGATCTGGGCAACTGAGGCAAGGCTCTGACGTGGGTGGCCTGCTCCTTGATAATGGAAACGGTACGCAGCCCTTTTTCCCCTCTTTAGGGGATGATAGTGGCTGGACATATGCTTGGGGGCCTTCCCCCAAATTGGAGCAGATGCGGTGGACAATGCTCAAACGCCTGGCAAGAACGCAACAGTGTGCCTGCTTTGTTGGTCTCTGAGAAGCTCCGTTTGTGGCCTGCTAGCCACTGAGGGGCCCAGGAGCTAAAACCTACCTGGCCTGCCACCCTTGGCATGGGTACAGACTGTGTGCTGTCCAATCTAAGCAACAGAAGCATTGCAGCAGGGTTGCATTCTCTATCTTTCTCTAAGACGTCTATCCGTGCGGGACCTGTCGTGGCCGCCACCTCCTGAGCCCTCATGGAGGCCTTGCTTTTCTATTGGTTGTCGGGTTCCTATAACAGTATGGAGACATGCCCCTCGTAACATCTCTTTGAAAGCCTTCCATTCCACCAAGGGGGAGGAGGCAGAATGTGCTTTGTGTGTAAAGTAGGCAGTGTCTCCTAACCACAGGTGCTGCAGTTTTCAAGTCAGGACTGGGGTAGGCACTCTCCACCAGTGCACATCCGTGTATAGAGGGTTATGGTTGGAGAAAGTTTTATTTAGGTAGGACATACACTTGGTCTGCGCTATCCTGTCTGCTGGGCACATTTGGTAAAATATAAAGAGTGAAAAATAGGAATCGTGGACACCTATGCATTTCCGAAATGGGAACAAAATATAGAGTTTAGAAGCAGTCTTTATTTGCACATCTCCGAAATTGTGGGTACCGAAATCGGGAAATTTTTAAAAATGACTTCTTGTTTACACATTGTCTTACATTTAGAAGGCAGAAATTCATATAAAGTCTTTAGGTAATAACACTTGTTATACAATTCTGTGTTCCCCTAAGTCTCCCGATAAAAATGGAACCTCACTTGTGTGGGTAGGCCTAGTGCCAGTGACAGAAAACAGCACAAAAAACGCAACATGGACACATGACATTTTTCCATTGAAAACAGACCCTTTTTTCGCAATGTGCCTAGCTGTGGATTTTGAAATCTCGTTCAGCTGGTACCTAGGGAAACCTAACAAACCTGTACATTTTTTAAAACTGGACACCCTGGAGAATCCAGGATGGTGTGACTTGTATGGCTCTCACCAGGTTCTGGTACCAAGAATCCCTTGCAAACCTCAAACTTTGTAAATAAAAAACACATTTTTCTCGGTTTAATGGTATGGAAAGTTCTGGAATCTGTGGGGAACCTCAAACATCCACTCACCCAGCATTCCTCCAAGTCTCCCAGTAAAAATGGTACCTCATTTGTGTAGGTAGGCCTAGAGCCCGTTACAGGAAAAGGCCCAAAATGCAACGTGGGCACATCACATTTTTCCAGTGAAAACTGACCCATTTTTCACATTTTTGAAAACTAGTCACCATGGGGAATCCAGGATGGGGTGACTTGTGTGGCTCTCACCAGGTTCTGGTACCCAGAATCCCTTGCAAACCTCAAACTTTGTAAAACAAAAAAACATTTTCCTCAATTTTGTGTGATGGAAAGTTCTGGAATCTGCGGGGAGCCACTAACTTTTACCCACTCAGCATTTCCTCAAGTCTCCCTATAAAAATGGCACCTTACTTGTGTGGGTAGGCCTAGTGCCCCAGACAGGAAACACCCTAAAACGTACTATGGAGACTTCAAAATTATCGATTGCAAATCTATATGGTTTTGCGAGCGAGTAAATTGCGTTTTTGGTCCCGGGCTTGGCGGCCATCTAGGGAAACCTACCAAAGCCAGACATTTCTAAAAACTAGACACCCGGAGGAGTCCAGGGAGGTGTGGCTTGCGTGGATCTCCCAACATTTTCCTACCCAGAATCCCCTGCAAACCTCCAATTTAGCTAAATAAAATCACGTTTTCATCACTTTTCTGTGTGGATCACCAGACAGCTCAAATTTGCTACCACCCTACATTCCCCCAGGTCCCCCGCTAAAAGAGGTACCACACTTGGGTGGTAGGCCTAGTGCCCGTGACAGGAAATGGCCCAAAACATACCGTGGAGACTTCAAAATTATCGATTGCAAAACGATCTGGTTTTGTGAGGGAGTCACCTACGTTTTTGGTCCCGGGCTCTGTGGCCATCTAGGGAAACCAACCTAACCCAGACATTCCTGAAAACTAGAAACCCACAGGAGTCCAGGGAGCTATGGATTGCATGGATCTACCAACATTTTCCTACCCAGAATCCCCTTCAAACCTCACATTTAGCTAAAAAAAAAAAAGGAGGGGGGCAGAATGACTGATACTTAGGGAAACGTTGGGGGGAGAAAAAGCCCTTGCCCAAGGGGCCGATCCTGGTGCCTAGTGCCCAGTAAAACTGAAATGAGCTGATCGGCTTATTTCCGTTTTGGTTTCTCTGAAATGATGTCAGCGCGACGTGCGCGCTGATCGTCATTTCAGAGAAACAATCGGAAGCTGGGGAAGCTCTTCCCCAGCTCCCGATGCTGTTTTCATTTAAAGGAAATCCCTCTGGTGCCCGCACCAGAGGGATTTCCTGTGCCATGTGTGTGGACGGCCGGGAGCCGTCCGACACACATGAGCACTGTGTTGTCAGACGACTCCCAGCCGTCCGATGCACAGAAAGGGTTAAACACCAGGGTGGATGAACTCACCTAGCAACACCACGTGGATCATGAGTGACAGTTAAACCTGGAAGTGCTCACAGGGCATCTTCCAACAACAATGGGGAGAACCCTGGTTCACGCTTTGTCACCACCAAGAACATGCAATGTCAGCACTTTTGCATTCTGGAGTTCCCCAGAAGGCTCTCTTGTGGAGGTGCATCCAAACTAGAGTGGAACACGGTTCTCCTGTATGCCTTCTCGCTGCTACTTCCCATGCCCCAAGTTCTGGAGATCAGGAACGACTGGGTCCAAGTCATCTTATTAGCACTGGATTGACCCAAGAGAGTGCGGTTCCTGGAATTTCTGGGCCGGAGCCTCTACCCTCTGATCAGGCTGCCACTTCAGGAGGATCAGCTGTCGCAGCAACAGGGCGGGATCTTGCACTTCCTTGCATGGAGTTTGAGCAGGGACAGTTGATCCCCTTTGATCTTCCGAACAAGGTTGTTTTTTTTTTTTTTTTTAAACCGTTTATTGCACGATGAAAAAGTTACAGGCATGGGCCTACAACCATCTGGCCGGCCGCTAGAGTAGCAAAAGGCATATAACATACATACAGTGAGAGTCTCTCGGCGGAGCAGATTGGCAAAGCAGGTAAAATCAATGGCGTAGGCCGCATAACTCCTAGCCCACAATACGGTTTCCTTTTGTCAAACAGAACAACACAAAAAACCACACCCGCAAGGCAACCCGCGAACCAAGTGACAGCACGTGCTCCGCAAATGGGGGATCCTAACCAGCAGCAAAACTCTGAAGAGGGGAATGGGAGTATAGCAGGGACTGGGGAGCCACGTGCCCACGGCTGAGGGAGGGGGTCGGCTAAGGAGATGGGGCCGGCGAGGCTACCGGTAGCAGTGGCGGCTCACAAATACCCCCACGGTAGTCGTTCCAGGGGCCCCAGATTTTCACCCATGCCCCAGGCTTACCCCTCGCCACATACACTACTTTTTCACGAAACATACACCAATCCATATGTTCTTTCCAGGCCAACACCGCCGGGGGCCTCTGGGATCCCCACAATTGGGCAATGTCACGCTTCGCTATCATGTATCCCAGAGTCACCCACCGCGTCTGCGGGACCGAATAATCATTTGGTTCCCACACATTCAGCAAGCATCTCCTCGCTTCAGGCAGCAATGCGACACGCGTAACCACACGCAAAACCTCATGCACACCACGCCAGAATCGCTCCACCTTCGGGCATTCCCACAGTATATGCATGAAAGTTGCCAAAGCACCACAGCCGCGCTTACACAATCCGTCACCAGCAAAGCCCATACGTAGAAGCCTCGGCCCCGTGACGTAAACCCGGTGAAGGATCTTAAGCTGGACGAAACGAAGGCGAGCCGGGATGGCCACCTCCTTCGGAGAGGCCACCGCGGAGATCCAGTCCTCGTCGTCCAGCTCCAGCCCATCGGCAACCCAGGCCTCGCGGAGGCCATTCAGCAGGCACGATCTGTCATTGATCAGTTTTTTATATATAAGGGAGATCGTGTGTCTGGTACATGGCCATCTAGCACCCTGTCCTCCAGGGGGGAAGACTCCGGAATGGACGCAACATCCGGGAAGACGGAGGCCAGCGCATGGCGGACCTGCAAGTATCGAAAGTACTCACTGCCTCGCAGCTGAAACTCCGTCTGCAGCGTCTCAAAAGTCTTGAAACCCCCCCTCGTCCAGAGATCTCCCACCGTGCTGATTCCGATCGTGTCCCACTTCTCGAAGCCCTTCGATGTCCACAGGGAGCCCAACCTCTCAGACGCATATAGCGGTGACGCCCGGGTCAAACGGTCCTTCCACCCCATAGCTGCATTAGCCGCGTGCCAGACACGCACCATGACACGCGTCGGTCCCGTCAGACGGGAGTCGGGCGTGCCAGAGTAGAGCGCTCGATTATAATCGCCACCGGGCAGGAGCACCCTGTCCATTTCAAATGCCGGGTTCAAGGCGGGCCCGTAAAGGCCATGATTGATTGCAGCTAGCTGGGAGGCCCAGTAATACCGTTTAATGTCCGGGAGGGCGACCCCCCCATCGTACCACGGGAGCGTCAATTTGGCCAGAGCAATACGCGGCCTCCCGTCCCAGAACAGGCGCCGCTGCAGGCCCTCCACCTCGCGGAAGTAGCGCGCTGGTACCAAGTCCATAGTGTTCTGGAGGGCGTACAGAAAGCGCGGCAAGGACATCATCTTAAACAAGGCCGCTCGGCCGAGTGGCGAGAGCGGAAGACGCCGCCAACGCGCCACATCCTCTCGCAAGCGCTGGAGGGGGGGGCAACAAGTTCCGCTCATAGCGGGCCTCCGGGTCTAGAGTGATATATATACCCAGGTACCGGAACCCCTGGGAGGCAATCTGGATCGGGCAGTCACGCGGTAGGGCCGGAGCCTCCCCGGAAAGCACATATACGCAGGATTCCGCCCAGTTGATGACAAGGCCTGAGTTACGCCCGAAGGAGCGCAAAACATCAACCAGGACAATCAGCGATTTGCGCGGGGAGGCCAGATACAAAAGGATATCATCGGCGTAGAGGGACACGCGGTCCTCATACTCAGGGGTCCAGCGGAGACCACGGATAGAAGGGTGCCACCGTAGCCACTCCGCCAAGGGCTCCAAGGCCAGTGCAAACAGGAGCGGCGACAAGGGGCAACCCTGGCGCGTGCCCCGCCCCAGCTCGAACGGGGCCGAGACTCGCCCATTCACCACCGCCTGCGCCAATGGGCCCGAATACAACAATTTGACCCAGCTAATGAACCCCGGGCCAAATCCGAATTTCGCCAGCATCGCCCAGATGTATGGCCATTCAAGCGTGTCAAACGCCATGGTGGCGTCTAAGGATGCCAAGATGGCCGGCTCCCGCACAAACGGGACACGCGCGAGCACCCCGTGCAAGCGTCGCAGATTAAGAGCCGTGTTGCGATGGGGTATAAATCCCGATTGGTCTTGGTGGACCAAATCGCCCACCACACCGACCAACCGGCTGGCCAACACCTTGGCGAGGATTTTGGGTTCCGCGTTCAAGAGCGAAATTGGCCTGTAGGATGTGACCCGCTCACGGGACCTCCCCTCCTTGTGTATCACCACGATCGTGGCCAGGCGCTGGTCCGGCGGGAGGGAACCCTGCGAGTGGGCCGCCAGGAACATCGCGCGCAGGTGGGGCGCTAGTACGTCCGGACGCAGCTTGTAAAGCTCGATGGGGAGACCATTAGGGCCCATGGCCTTGCCGGACGCGACCGAGCGAATAGCCAGGGCAATTTCGTCCGAGGTGGGAGGAGCGTCCAGCGAATCCCTGTCCTCCACCGAAAGGGAGGGCAGCGCTATGTCCCGAAGCAGGGAATGGGAATCCTCCTCCGAGCAGGGGGAAACCGGGGAGTACACCTCGCGGAAGTAATCCGCGAAGCAGGAGACGATGGCTTCCGGCTCGGTGACACGCGTACCATCCATCCTCTCAATCAAAGGAACCACACGACTCGCTCTCTCCCTCTTATCCAACCACGCAATCAGTTTACCCGCCTTATCGCCCACATCATACAATCGTCCCTGTTGCTCTCTACTGAGGCCCCTGGCCGCCTCCGTGACGAGGGCCCTATAGGCCGCCTGCTTGAGGTGCAAAACATGCAACTTGGCATCCGTTACCCCGCTCCCCAGGTCACCCTCCAGTTCCACAATCTCGGCCTCCACCCGGGTCACCTCCTCCCGCTCACGCCTCCGGGCATGGGAGATAAAGGAGAGGGCCTCCCCTCTGAGGACTACCTTAAAGGCCTCCCACAGGGAGATGGCCGAAGAGACAGACCCCACATTCTCGTCAAAATATCGCTGTAAGGATTTGATCAAGTCGGCACGAATAGTGGGGTCTCGCAAGTACCATGCATTGATTGGGGCCACCCTGCCCTCCCCCCTCGGGAAGACATCAAAATGTAACAGTAATGGGGAGTGATCCGAAATACCCCGCGCCAGATGGCACACCTCTCCTACCCTCCCAGCGTGGGCCGCCGGGACCAGGATGTAGTCAAGTCGCGAGAGGCTACCATGGGCACCCGAGTGGAAAGTGTATTGCAGCTGCGTAGGGTGCTTTAGTCGCCAGCAATCCACCAGGCCCAGTGTGTCTAAGAGGCTGGACAGCCACGCCTGTGCCCGGGGGAGGTCCCTAGGGGGGTGACGATCCATAGACCCAGAAACTACCGCATTGAAGTCCCCCCCAACCACCAGCAGGCCACCCGGGAGGTCCAAGAGGAGGCGCCCCAGGTCCGCAAATGTAGTAGCTTGTAACCCAGGCGGGACGTACACTGACATGAAAACAATCACTCTACCCTCCATGCTACCCACCAGGACAGTGTAGCGTCCCCTCTCGTCATGGCGCACCTCATCAATCTCCAGCGGGACCCCGAAGTGAAGCCCGAGTGGGCCACCAAACGATAGCCTCGCCGATTCATGGCATGGAAGGAGTTACCTATAAGGTGTGTCTCCTGCAAAAAGACAACATCTGGCGATATGCGTTTCAGGAACTGCAGGACCACACCACGCTTAATCCGATCCCCCAGGCCGTTAACATTCCAGGACAACACAGCCAAGTCCCTACCCCCCATCATACCTAGTAGCAATCAGTCGTCCCCCACAGAGCATTTCGAGTACAGCTATACAGTAAAGGGTTTGCCTTGCGGTGCGAACAAACAACACCCCCCCCCCACCCCCCCATCCCAACAGAACTCCCCCCTCCCTGCACCCCTGCATGAGCCCAGTCAGCCCCCCCAAAGTGCAGTGTGCCTGTCGCCCCATAGAGAAAGACTAACTAGTACCCCAGAGGAGGAGGGAAGCCCCCAACAGACCCCGTACGACCTCCATAGGAGGGGAACATACACGATCGAGAAATGGTAAAGAATATTGTCCCGAGCGGGGCCTATTATTCACCCCTTAATTCTGATCCGGCAGGCCCTCTCCACCGCCCGCATCCCCCCCCACCCCCCCGGCCCCGATCAGCAGGCAGAGTGTCCAACCAGTCCCCAGCCGCCTCGGGGCGATCAAAGAAGTGCGTGCGACCTTCCACCTCCACCCTTAGCTTAGCTGGAAAGAGCATTGAGTACTTTAGGTTCAGGTCCCGCAGGCGACGTTTAACACCGAGAAAACTCAGTCTCTGCTTTTGGACCGCCGGAGTAAAGTCTGGGTAGAAACGCACATCCATGTTGTCGAGCTTGACCGGTCCCTGTTGCCTGGAGGTCTGCAGGATAGCGTCCCTGTCCCGAAAGTTAAAAACCCGGGCAATGATAGGCCGCGGCGGGGCACCGGTCTTCGGCCTGCCCCCAGGGACCCGGTGAGCACGCTCCACCGCAAAAAGCTTACTCAGGCCCCGGGGCTGCAGATGGGTGAGGATTAGATCTTCCACAAAAAGGTCGGCGGCCTCCGCCTCTCGTCCCTCCGGCACCCCCACAATCCGAACATTATTCCTCCTGGCCCGACCCTCGGAATCCTCCAGTCGCCGGTCCATCAGGGCGCTCGCCTGGCCAAGCCGGCGCACCTCCTTTTGGAGGGCCGCCACATCTGTCTCGAGGCCCGTTGTGGTGTGGGTCAGGGAATCGACCCGGTCATTCGTCTTAGACAGGTCTGCCCGCACCAGGCTCACATCCACAAGGACCGAGTCTATTTTTTGCGCTAGGGTGTCGAAGCGCTGGTCCACCGAGGCCTTCATCTCCGCGATGGCGCCCATGACGTCCCGGAGGGTCAGGTCCACCGGCTGGGCGGGCGTCTCTGTCAGGCCCGCCGGGGACGTGCGCGATGTCTCCGGAGATCCCTTCTGGAGAGTGTAGCGGTCCATACTGTTGGATTGGTGCGCCGGGCCACGGCGGGTTGACTTCACCTTCGCCCGGTCGCCATCTTGTTTGGTGGACATGCTTGCTCTCCCACCGTCGTGCCAATCTCCTCAAAAGGGCCGATAGACCCGTTCACTGGGTCCGGGGGGGGGAGGGCGGCCACCGCACCGCAGGACGATCCACAGCTGGCGGGTCAGCCGGGCACCTGGACAAGACCACACCGCCGCACCCCGCTTCGCGACCCTACCTCGCTGGAGGCGGGGAGGGCGCAAAAGTGAAAGTGAAAGCGCGGGGTACGCGAGTCGCCCAGCCGTGCCCGCCGCTGTTGTTCACTTTGTCCCCGGATCGCCCCACTACTCCAATCCGGGGGGCCGGCGCGGGGAAGGCCGCAACCTTCGATCGGCGCTCCCGCCGGTGTTCGGGGTCCGATTCGAACACGGAAAACGGGTGGCGCCTCAGCTCGGGTTCACCGACACAGTCCCCTCAAAAAGGACAGGATATAGCCAGGATTAATTCAGGAGGTCGCGGAGGTCCTCGGGAGCCTCGCACCTATGCGGCCATCTTGGTTGCGCGCTAGGCTCCTCCTCTCCCGAACAAGGTTGTTGATGTCATTTTAGCCACTTGGCTGCCTACAACGAAATCTGTGTATGCAGGGAGCTGGGTCACATTTGTGGTTTGGTGGGGTGCTTGCCAGTTGGACCCATTGTAAGCAAACTCTTGCATGTATTGTTTATTTTTGGCCCAGCGAGGTTTTGCTCTTTGCACAGTTAAAGATTAACTGTCTGCCCTTTCAGCTTTTTTGGGTTTACTGGAACAGCCGTCTTCATTCAAGTCACTGGTTGTTATGTGTTTCCTTAAAGGATTACAGCAAGTGTTTCCATCCAAGCTGTTTGTGATGCCATGGTGGGTATAAAATTTCATACTCACTTTTTTAATGTATACCCCTTTTTAACCTATGCATAGTTGTTCATTGTGCTTAAATGGTCTTCATGGTCGTGATAACTTCCTCACTGCAGGTGAATGAACTTAAGGCCCTTTTGTTCCTTCTTCTCTACACCACCTTTTTTCCAAATAAAGTGGTAATTAAGGGCTCGAGCAGTGTTCCTGATGAAGGTGGGTACAACTATTTATGTTGGACAAGCCATCACACTTTGAACTTTCTTTGCTCCACCTCATCCCTCAAAAGATTGAGAGACTCCTTTGCTTAGAGCTGAATAGGGCAATCAGTTTTTACATTGATCACACCAAGGAACAGGATCACTGACGAATGGAAACAAAAATATTGTGTAGACAGAATAGCATGACAGAAATATGGAGGACCAAAATATCAAGAAGGTAAGTGCAAATAGTTAAGTGTAGATTTATTATTCTTAACTCCACATCAACGTACATTGAAGATATATATATATATATATATATATATTTTCAAGGTATATATATGTGGAGTTGTATATAGTATAACTTTGCTTACCTATAGAAACTTACCTTCACAATATTTTTGTCCTCGATATTCTTCACACAGTGTTTTGTGCGCACAATATTTCTTCACACATTGTTTTGTGCACAAAATATTGTTTCTACGATATTTTGCCTAAGCACATCAATGGAACATTGGGTGGACTATCAACTTTTTGTGGGGTTCTCTGAAGTGAAGAAGGCAAAGGCGGTACAGAAACAGAACATTTCTCGATCAACAGTGCTCTGCGTTAAGATCTGCAATGCACTGGTGAAAAAGTAACCTCCAGAAGCAGGACCCTAAGGGTCCACTTCACCAAGACCAAAGCTGATAGCACTGTGATGGCACACGTAGTGCATGTCTTGGATATCTGTCAGGCAGCTACGTGGGCACATGTTCATGAAACTCTTCTGCGTCAACAATCTGGTCAGTCAAGATGTACATTTTGACTGCTCAGTCTTGTAGGACTTTTTAGTCTGAGACATTCCACATACCCACCTCCTTGAAAGAACCTCTTTTGGTATCTGTTCATAAGGTGAGGAATCTGCATCTGAAATTATACATCCGGAGAACAATTTACTTATCTTTAGTAACTCTCTTTCTGGTGAATAATCTATCTGCAAATTCCTCACCTCTCTCCTGCCTCCCCATTCTGTGTTATGGGCTCTTCTATCTAAAAGGATCCCAATCTAGGAATCTGCACACTGTTTCGTTCAGTTTGCTGATATGCTCCACATCTGAGTCAGTGAAGAGTTAAAGAAACTGATGTCAGCATGCACAAGTGGCGCTTGTATGCAGCTCTGTTCCTCACTTCAAGAGCTGAACGGCGTTGGCACAGTCGCATAGCGCAACCTACCAGCTCGTAGGGCCACTGCTTTTGTGTTTTCCGGATCCAGTCTGGTGCCTGGGGAAATCCACAAGGTGTAGAATCCGTGGTTAAGATAGAGTATGCCCCAGAAAGAGCATTACCGAAGTACCAAAGATAAGTAATGTGTTCCTCTGAGTTGGAATGCTGGTCTCTACACAAGGGCAGACATTGCGTGCTTCTGGGAACATCACTTAATTTTCCAGTGTTATAGTAACTAAGTATATCTATTGTAGGTAGCCCTTCAGTTTTGATTTGTGTCCAAACGTGCATTCCGTGCGCCAAAACCTTATAATTCACTTCTAGAAAGATGCCATGGACACCCTCCGATCTCTCGCAACCCCTAGGCCAGAAGTAACATTCCCACATGCATATAAAATGGCGTTTCAAGAGACAGTCTCTTGAAAAGGTTTTAACAATATACTTTTAATACATGCTTAGTGTCCATGTATCCAAATTTTGGGGACTTATATTCTTCATTTCAGGCAGTTCTGTGGCTAAACAATTTGGAATCCTCAAGTCACTGAGAGCATACCTCAGTATTTTTGAGAAAGATATAAAGCAAGAGCGATTTATTGGCTAGGACTCGAAACAAGATTCTCCTTGCAGGTATTACATAGGAATCTGAATGCTTTTATCTTTGCTATAGACAGGGAAGTAAAGTGTATGAAGATACTTGTTAATGTCATGAAATATGTTGATTCGGGGAGTATCGGAAACCAAGCTAGCATGGCTGGTACATTGGGGAGAGCTCTAATTGTGTGCACTATATTATGGTTAAAAATAACAGAATGATCACGTGGGCAGCATTCTAACTTGACATGTAAAGGAGCAGCAGGTCTTTCGTTAATTAGCAGAAGATAGAAATGGTTCTCTTTAGCATCCAGTTATGTGAACTAAGTGTTGAAGTGGGAGTCCAGGTATTGGGGAGTAAAAGGCCCTGAACTATCTCCCAGTGCTCTAGGGGACTGGCATCTGGAAAGGTCCTGGCCATATGTGGGCAGGCCTTTGAATTTGTAAAGCATTTGTGTTGGGTTTAGCTGTAAAGATGTACAGATGTACAAAATGACCTTCTCTACAAACCTGTAACCATAAACAGTAGAGAAGACCATGATAATATTTCTTTTGAAACTTGGCATCCCCCTTAATCTAGATAACACAAACTTAGCTGAAGTCATAGCTAAGAGGTCTTTTGCTCACATCCTCTCTTGAGATATCAGTGTGGTTTAGCTTCAGAATGGCCCCGGGGAACAGGGTCATCACGGCTTCACACAATTGCCTCACCTCTGGCTTTCACTCAGATTTAAGACATGAATTACCAGTCGTCATGATTTTATGCGGTACACCATGGGGCACTATTGACTTTTCTCACCATTTCTCTGTCTGCTCTCAGCCCTCACTCTTTTCTGCTTGATACCGCATGACTTCTGATGTAGCACTGCCTTGCATGACATTCTGCTTACTATGATGTATGTTGCATTATATTGATGTGATAATGGAGTCTGATTTGATACTTGCTGGAATAATGTGTGAGCTAACTCTAAACAATCCTTCCCTGCTTCTAAGTATGATCAGTGATTTTAACTAATGTGAGCTGATTGACTTCGGATACTTACCCAGACTCTGCTTGATCCGATTCTAAAAGGTCTTGCTCTGCTCCGTATCACTTTGCATAGTTCTCAATATAACATTCTTCCCCACTTTATTTTGTGTTACTTTGATAATCATTTCTTCTTAGCAGCCAAATAGTTGAGTCTACCTCAAATTGCTTAATTGGTGATATTGTATAACATGCCTGCTGGTCATTAAATTGTGAACCTGTTAGTTGTTGATTACATTTTCCTGATACCTTCCAATGATTTCATTACGAATTTCGCCTAATCTAAATATGTAAAAGCCAATTCTAATTTTCTGTTTTTATTCCATTCAGTAAGGGTAGGGGCAACCTGTGCCCCCCCAGTGCCTGGCAATATTTAGTTTAGCAATTATTATACCCAGCGTTACCCAGATTTGAAATTTTCAAATGAGATCTGTCGCCTCCCATATATTAACCCCTTGTGTGCCCCGCCCTTTCCCCGCCCTGTGCCGGGCGTTGAATTAGCGGGCGGGGTTCATGACGAGATAGTCTCGTCATGGGCACAGCGCAACCGCGGCCCATGACGAGACCATCTCGTCATGGGCACTCAAGGGGTTAAGGAGACACCATTTAGGCTCAGGCAGCAGCTTGGTCCTGCTGACTTATGTTATCGTGCACATAACATTTTCCCAGTACGTTCTACTCTATGGGCATTCTCTTAAGATGTGGTAAAACTTGCCCGTGTGTCCACACTGACGTTGGCATTTTGAGGTATCTATTATTCTCATTTTGACCAGCGTGTCTCTGGAGAGATAGGATATATGGAGTGATTTGAGCTGAATTAGTCGCAATTTTGAGGATATGGCTACCTCCTTAGGGGACCTAAGGGGCTCCTGCCAGTCCTCGTCTTCTAGCTCCCCAACGTCCCCCCGCCACTGCTCACGGAGACGTTGCAGTGGATCTGCAGAGTTGTTTACTATCTTTTGATCTGACATGGAGATTGCTCGGCGATTCATATAGTCCGTGAGCAGTCTATCTTCAAGCGGGAATGCTTCAGGGAGAGTACTCCCTGGCTGTATCGCCATTAGGGCGAATCTGACCTGGAGGTATGTAAAGGTTTCGGTCGTAGTAAGATTATATTAATGTCGTAGGTCTGCGAATGAGACTACCCCTCCCGTGGTCCATAGATTGCCCACTTTGGAGATACCTAGGAGATCCCACTTATCGAATCCATGGCATTTAGAGAGACAGCCTTGTTTCTCTGCTTCCCAAAGTGGAGTGGCTTGTGTTATTTTGTTATACCATCCCAACCTTTTATGTACTTGATTCCAGAGTTGGTCTTCTTTTGCTGTTGGCCCTGTAAGTGTGTTGCTTCTAGGTGTCGTGCATAGAACCCGCAAGTAGCCCCCGTACCCAGGAGGAATCTGTCCATTCAATATGCCAGTTCATTGTGTGCCCGGTGTACCCATTGATTTACTACCACTAATTGGGGTGCCCAGTAGTATGCCTGCATATATGGCAATTCAGTACCCCCATCATGCAATCCCTCCACTAATTTCTTCATCGCTATTCAAGGTGGTTTCTCGAGTCAGAGCAGCGTTTGCACCTCCAAGTCAATGCCATATCGCATATGGTGTATTCTGGAGAGCGTAAAGGACCTGAGAATTGCCATCATTTCGAAAAGGGCCACGGGCCCTAACAATGACAGCGGCAAGGCGCGTCAATGGCGGACATCGCTCCGTAGGCGCAGCAGTGGAGCTTGGAGGTTATAGTCGTTGCATCTATCCGGTCCGCTGTGACGAAGATGCCGAGGTATTGGAAGCCAACTTCCACTACAGCCGCTTAGCATTCCGTCTGCAAAACCGGGGGTGGACCATGTAAAACATAGATCATGGATTTGGACTAGTTTATTGAGTAGCCAGAATACTTTCAGAAATTTGTGAAGATGTTCATTATCCTAGCGATGGAGTGACGTGGGGTTGCAATATATAATAAAATATCGTCTGCATCCAATGATATGCAGTCCTCCCTTCTGTCCAAAGGAGTCCCTAGATTAATGGGTCTGCTCTGATCCAAGCTGAAGCGACTCGAGAATCAGGGCAAAAAGGAGCGGTGACAAGGGGAAGCCCTCCCGCGTCCACCTCGCAAAGGCGCGTGAGCGCTGCCCATTTACAACAACCTGTGCCATGGGTTTCGTGTACAGAAGGCGGACCCAAGCCCGGAATTTGGGGCCAAACCCCATGCATTCCAAGACCTCAAATAAATATGGCTTTTCGATCGTATCAAAGGTCATATGGGCATCCAAGGAAAGCACTACTGCTCTTCCTGAATGGTATCTTCCCTAACCATCACCCCAAGTAACCAACGCAGATTTAGAGCAGTGCTCCTTCCAGACATGAAGCCGGATTGGTCAGGATGTGCTAATTTGGTGATGTGGTGAACAAGCCTGGCTTCTAATAGTTTAGCTAGTATTTTGGTTTCTGCATTGAGTAGGGAGATGGGACGGTATGAGACACAGTCCTCCGCACGTTTGCTTTATTTACGGATAGTGACTATGTTGGCTAGTCATTGGTCCTCCGGGAGATCCCCCACCCCCACACTCTCAAAGTACATCTTTAAGAGATGAGGTGTCACTTGTGAGGCCATGAGTTTTTACAGTTCAATTGGGAGGCCGTTTGGCCCCATTGCCTTTCCTGCCCGAATACTGCGGATAGCTGAGACTACTTCCTCAACCGTGGGGTCGCTATCCAGGTATGCGGAGTTCTCGGGGTAATGTGTTGGGAGGTGGATATCTTTTAAAAGATTTGCGGAGTCTGCAGCTGTGGTCAAAGCCGCTGGGGTGTAGATATGAGTATAAGGCTCCACAAAAGTTTCCGCAATATCCTGCGGGTCTTTCAGTGTCTCTCCCTTCTCCGAGTGGAGTGTACTAATCCATGTGTGGGCACGCTCGCGTCTGTCTAGCCGAGCCAGTAGTTTTTCTGCTTTGTCTCCAATTTCTTATATTCTATGGTGTTGCGGGCTATTTGGCTCTAGCATCTTCCCATGTTTGCTCTGTATAATCTTGTTTTTTGATATTTAGCACATGCTTGGTTTTGTCTATTGGATCATTTAGTAGTCTGGTTTCCAGATCTAATATATCTTTTTCGAGTGCCTCTGTCGCCTTCCCTTTGTCTTTTTTGTAGCCGACCATAAGGGAAAATCCCTTCCCCCTGATTACTGTTTTGAAGGCCTCCCACAAGATCCCTGGGTACGCCACTGAGTTTTCATTTTCACTAAAATAGGATTCCGTAGTCTGTATTCGTCCCGCCTATATTTGGGTAACCTTCAGGCACCATGGGTGTATGTTTATGGTTTGACCCATACTTTGTGTCTCATCCGCATAGCTGATCCATACAGGAAGTGGTCTGAGATTCCTCTTGCCCGGTAGCGAACCTCTTCGAAATGGGGAACCTTATCTCTGAGTATGAGAATGAGATCAATGTGTGAAAGACTGTTATGTGACCCTGAGTAGAATGTGTTGCATTGTGTTTGCGGATTTTGGGCTCATCAAACCTCCACAAGCCTAAGGGCTCTTAGGAAGTCTGCTAGTTGTGAAGGATTTCGGTGCAGCTTTCTGGGGGTGTGACTGTCTTGTAGATCGCATAGTGTCATGTTAAAATCCCCTCCCATTATTAGTTCCTTCCTCCTTTGGCGTGTTGTGAAGGAATGCGCTCAAGTCAGGCAGGGCTATGGTATGTAATGCCGTAGCATATATACCGAGACAATATTGGCGGGCTTCCCTTCCCAATGCACAGAAATTGCTGTGAACCTACCTTGTGCCTCTGTCCAGGTCTGTTCTATAATAAAGGGAAATTGTTTACGAAGGAGAATGCCCACTCCCATTGACCCAGTTGTAAAGCCAGAATGTGATGCTAATTTATAACCCCATCTATCGAGGGCTCTGCAGGCGTTGCCCACTAGGTGCGTTTCCTGTAGGAGTACCACATAGGGCAGATGTCGTTTAATGTATTGCAGTACACGCCCTCTTCAATTTATCTCCAAGCGTATTAATATTCCATTAAAGCAGCAGCAGCTTGGGGATAGGTGTTATGTTTTGCATATCAAAGTCCTGAAGAGAATTCCCCACCCCTGGTATATACCTAATTCGTAGGGTATTCTTGAGGGCAGTAGCTGAATGGCGGTCTGTGACAATGTTTCGTATCGTGCCTAGCTGCAACTGATGTAGTGCTTTACTAGGTATATTGACTAGGAAGCATGGCTGTCTTCACCCACTATTTCTAATCTTGCTTATTATAAAAACTAAAGAACTATTGGTTACTTCAACGTAAAACTCCCCCCCACAGCCTCCATGCAAGACGGACTTAGAACTACTGCCTCCCCAACAATGCAGAGCGCCTGTCTCTTCCCCCCCCAACCTCCCCCCTTCATCTCCGGATATAGTGTCTCGGCTGCTCCCCCACCCTGATCCCTTAGCAACAAAATAGACCTTGCACGGTACCAATAAGACGTAGTTGGTCCCATCTGCATTTGGAGCATCTGTAGTCCCTGCCTAGTTTATTTCTTCGTCTCACAGATTAGTTCAGGTCTTTCTGAGCTCAAGTATAAAGTGACCATTGTCACACCCTAGTGTGTGACTTCAAATGCTCCTCCTGTGTTGTTGCACCCCTCATGTTGCATGGATCGGATTAAAGGAGGAGTCTGTGCATCTGGTGTGTCGTCGGTCAGGTTGTCGCTATTTGGGTCTGGGTCTTTGTAAACATGTTCTAGGTTTATTTGCTTTTTCTGAGGGCAGTTGTTGCCTCTTAGTCCTCTGCTGGAGCCTGTCACCCTTTGCCATCCATCAAGCCATTCCCACGCTTCCTCTGGAGTAGAGAAGAACCACACCTTCCCCTTCGCTTCCACTGGTAGCTTTGAAGGGAAGAGCAATGAGTATTTCATGTCTTTGTCCCGTAAAGCTCTTTTAACTTCCATAAAGCGTTGTATCTGTTTTTGAACTGTGATCGTGAAATCTGAGAAGAAGATGGTATTATTTTCGTATTTCAGTGGGGGCGCACTGCGGGCCGCCTGTAATATTACGCCTTGATCTTGAAAGATTAAGATTCGAGCCAGGAGAGGTCTTGGAGGTGCCCCCGGTCTGGATCGACCACCCAGCACTAGGTGGGCTTGTTCCACTGAGAAATATTTTGATAAGCCCCTGGGTTGGAGGTGGTTGAAGACTAGGTCTTCGACAAATAGATCTGCTGCTGGACCCTCTGCTCTTTCAGGGACCCCAATAATCTGCACATCATTGAGTCTTGATCTGCCCTCACAATCATCTAGTTTAGCTTCAAGTGTTTTGCTGGTGTCTGAGTACTTATCTTGAGGCTTGAGTGTATCAGCTTCTGTACTGAGAGTCGTCGTCACCACCTTCTCCACTTCCATGACTCTGTTGTTCATGTTTCTGAGGTCTGCCCTGATGAGTGATATTTCCATGCACACAGAGTCTATTCAAGTTTTGAGTGAGGTGTGTACCTTTATTGAGGGCCAACATAATGTCTTGGAAGGTTAATTCACTCTTCGCAGGCGGTGTATGAGTATCTGACTGTGTGACTTGGTCTGCGGACCCTTCCTGGGATTTGTTCAAGCAAATTTATCCAGCTTGGTTTGGTGGACACTTTGTGCATCTTTTCCCCACTGTCATTGTTGGCTGAGTGAAGCTGATCTATGTTTTAACAGGGGCAGATATTTACTGGGAGCCTCACCTCCGCCTGCTTGTGGAAAAATAGTGTTCCACGCGGCCTCTCTGTTTTTTCCCCTTGTGTGAGTAGCGATCACTTGCCTACACACCAGGAGTATGGTACGCCTCTCGTCTCGATCACTGGATGTGGTCTAGGTGGTGAGCCCAGTTTGTGTTGTGAGCGTGTGAGTGCACCTCGTTCCAGTGGGCCCACCCTAAGTTGGTGCATGTTCTGTCTTCACAGCGCTTCTCTGATTTCTTCAGGGCCAGCACACAGTGTTGCTGGTGCTTGTGTGCGTCTCCCCTCTGTTCAGGGGTCGCACTTATTTCTGCTGGCTTCTCTAATGTTGTACTGGCGGCTGAGAGGCCCCCTGGCAACAGCAGGTGCTGGGCCAATCTTCTAGGACCCTGCGCGTGAGCACCGCTGCACCCTTCCGGGAACTGCTGCCTCCCTTCACAGCCCCAGAATGTGGGCCACAGAGGCTCGGGTCGGATCAAATCTGTGCTTCCATGGTGTCGCCCGTAGCTGCTTTCCAGCCTCCTTTTATCTGCTCGGGCAGCCGCAGTTCTTCTCCGTTACTGCCCTCCACGGCGACCGCTTCTGTCACTGTTTGGCCCAACCTTCCTCCACTGGATCATAGGGTCTATCATTCGCCACTGGAATCTTGGAGCTGCTGACCGCTTGTGCAGCCTTCCTGTTGTGCCCTCTCTTCTTGAGCTGGGGATCCAGATCTCCCGTGCTTTCGTCTTCAGCGATGTCTCTCTCATTACTCGAGGCCTTGGCTTTGCCTCGTGTTTAGGCCTCGGTCCGTTCTCTAAGTTGCAAGTTTCTCAGGGCCCTCTGGTACCTCTGGGTGATTCTAGTTGGTGTCTGGTCTTGGTAGCACTGCTTTTTGCGGTACCATGCCCGGATTATTGGACGGATTTTAGGGATACTTGTCAGCGCTTGTAAGAGCTTCTTATATGTCGGCCATTAAGCTCGGCAGCCAGCCATGCCCCCGTATTTATTACACTTGATTGGAAACAGAATTTTCTGTGATCTAGAATCCTATTGTTTGTTGTATGTTGATGTATGGCTCAAACAGTTTTCCCCCATTTAATCCCTTTAGACTTTTTGCTTTTGGACTACCTGGTTTTGTACTTGTACTGTGAGTGAGTCTCGCCAAATGAACCTCACGCACAGTAACTTCTGTGGAAATGGACTCGCAGTGCTAACTGGCAGTGTCCACCTTTCAAGATAAGGTCCGCTTTTGCACAACAGGGAAAAGAGGCTGTGGGTTGGTTACAAGTGAACACATGAGAAAATGTGTGCGCATATGTGTGGACTGGGTGTGTGAGACTACCCCCTAGCTCAGCCTGATATCTAAACACAGGTAGCTGGTGGTAGAATGGGCCTTTCAGGGACTTCGCTGGTGTAGTCCTTATATTGTGAATGGGCATTTCTAGTGTAGGTCTGAGAGCTTAACGAAAAGAGTGTGTACTTTTTTGAACTACACATTATGGGCGAAATCCTCACAAGTGCATAGTTTTTCCCTACTTAAGCCTAGAGGCACCGGTCAGGTATCCACCTGAGTGCTGATCAAAAGTCACATTTGTGATATCGGCACTTTGAGAATTGTCAAATATCCCTGGCTCAGCTCATAATTAGATTTCATGCCTTGGTCTACCCATACAGGGCCAAGTTAATTAATCTGCTGGCCAGTAGAAGGATCAAAGTCCTTCCCACACAATAGAGCCATTGGACAGTGCTTGGTCCTGTTCCTGGGAAAGGAAGGAGTAGGGAGGAAATCTGCATGTGCTAATTACCTTTCACATTGCTTCTGGCCTGAGAAGCTTTTTTTAATTTTGTTAAGTTTTTTTATTAAACGATTTATGGCAACACAGCTGTTCGCCTACAACCCGGAGGCCGGCAGCTAGCTTCATGTAAATATCTTGGCAACAGGATACAGCTTTCTCTGCTTACAACCCTTCGGGCCAGCAGCGATGCGAGGTTTATCTTAACAAATCTAACTAATAACTTCCCTCCCCTCCTGCTTTACCCAAAGATCTCTGGTATCACCCTGTTTGTCGTGTGGTGTGTGTGACTATCTGGCCCAACCGTCCGTTCTCTTTGCTCTATGGCAACAATCCGCGGGCCCATTACCCCTTCGTCACCCTACTCTGCCCAGTAGCCCTTGTAATTTAACCATGACCCTGGCGCGTAGCGTGGTCAGTGATTCTTCACCGTTTAGGTTCTTAAGAGATCCGACCCCCCTGCACTCAACCATGCCACAAATGGTTTCCAGATGTCCTTGGGTCTGGATCTGCTGGGCATTAATTCCCCATAATTCTAGGGCTGGTCTTTACAATAAATTTACCGTGTTCACCCAGGCAGCTATTGTGGGGGGCTGCTGCTTTTTCCAATGAATTGCCACCTGTCTCTTTGCCAATAGTAGCAACATTGCCGTGAGCCTCCTGGAGCTCTTTGGAACCTTGGACATGAAGCCCAGTAATACCGTCAGTGGGGTAGCCTGTATCCGATTGTTAGTAATTTGCCTGACATGCTCAATTACTTCCTCCCAGAATCCTGCTATCGGTCCACAGTCCCATGCCAGGTGTGAGAACGTGGCGCTCGGTGCCCCACATCTCCAACACCTCGCATCCGGGTGGATGCCCATACGATGTAACTGAGAGGGCGAGAGTTCTTGTAACTGCGAGCAGCAGTATTGCCACTTCTTGTCCGTGATATCCTGGTTTAATTCACTCTCCCACCCTGCCCTTGATGCGCTCACAATGACCGGCGATTCTTTTTGCGTGATATTGTAGATACGCGTGATCAGTTTGCGAGGAGATGGATTTGCCAAGACATTTTCCAACGCTGGCAATGTCGGATGTGCCTGTGGGAAGGACACATAACGGGCCCGGCAAGCGGCCCTGATCTGATAGTACAGAAGCGTGTCCGATGCTGTGGGTTCACGCAATTTACACATCTGTTGTAAGGTCATGAACGTATCATTTGGATATAGATCGCCACCCTTTTCCAACGCGTGCGCTTTGGCTCGTGTTGCGATTGCTTTGTCCGTTAGAGGATGGAGCAGTGGATTGCCCCCCAATGCCATGGATGGAGCATATAGTTCCCCGACATGGGCCCTCTGTGCAATGCCTCTCCAGGCCAACCTCATGGTCTCCGCTGTGTCTATTTCTGAATGTTGTCTTTTGTAGGGCTGGTAAAGCGCCACGTTCAGTGGTACAGGAGCTACCCTGTCAATTTCTACCGCCACGTGTGGCTGAAAGGGCGTGGGGTGCTGCCAGAAATTGCGCCTGAGCGCTGTATGCACACAATTCAAAGTCGGGTGCTCCCAATCCACCCTGGGTGAATGGCAATGTCAACAGCTTCCAGGATGCTCTGGGCTGTCTTCCCGCCCACACCAAGTCTAGAATGTGGGTCCTAAGTTTCCTGAAGAAATGTGAGTTAAGCGGCATTGGTATGTTTACGAAGAAGTATAGTAGTTTGGTCAAGATGACCATTTTTGTAAGAGCTATTCGTCCCATAAGGGTCAGTGGTAGCTGTTTCCATTTCTTTGCTTTGCTCTCAATCCAGACCATCAGCGTGCCGTAGTTAGCCAGCCAAATGTCATGCAGTGATCGGCTCACCCGTATTCCCAGATATTTGACCTCCTCCCCAGCCCACTGTATAGGGAATTCAGTGTCGACTTCGATGGTGTCGTCCGTAAGCGGGAATATCACAGATTTCGACCAGTTTACTTGGATTCCTGTGAGTCCGCCATACCTTACTACTTCTCGCATGACTTCTACGAAATTCTCTTTCAGATCTGTTAAATATATTATCATGTCGTCCACATACATTGAAATCAACAGCCCTCTGGACGAGAACCCTATGCTTCTGTGAGTATGGTGTTGGCGAAGGGGGGACGCCAACGGCTCCGTCGCGATAGCGAACAGCAGCGGTGATAGCGGACATCCCTGCCTCGTCCCCCGTGTTATGGCGAAAGGTTCCGACGTTTGCCCGTTTATTATGACCCGTGCCACCGGGTCCGCGTATAGTAGTTGTATCTGGTTGAGGAATAAAGGGCTAAACCCCATGCGGGACAGTAGAACAAAGAGAATCCTCCATTCTAAGGAGTCAAACGCCTTCGAAGCATCCAACAGCGCAGCAATCGCTTGCACTTGGGGAGCCAGATAATGCAGGAGACCGAAAAGTGTTCCTAAATTATGGGCAGTTGAGCGACCCGGTATAAAGCCAGACTGGTCTGGCAATTCTATCTGCGGCAGCATTGGTTGCAGCCTGTTAGCAATGAGTTTAGCATAGATCTTAGCATCCAGGTGTATTAAGGAAAGCGGACGATAGGAGTCGCCGGATCCTTGTCAGGTTTCAGCAGAGCAACTATAGTGGCCTCTCGTAGCGTGGGGGGGGGAGGACACCTGTCTCCATTGCCTCTAGGTACACCTGCAGCAGACGCGGGGCCAACAGATCTGAGTACTCCTTGTAGAAGGCCGCAGTGAGCCCATCGGCCCCCGGGGCCTTCCCCGCCGGCATACCACTTATTACCTGCTTAATATCTTCTATTGTGATGGGAAGCTCCATATATTGCCTAGCTCTGTCGTTGAACCAGGTCAAAGCTACGGTGTCCAGATAATCCACTATGTCGGACTGCGAAGGGTTGGACTTCGAGGTATATAGTGTTTCATAATATCGTGACATAATGCATAAGATTTCTGGCGGCGTTCTAACCAGCTCCCCGTCCGCCGTGCGCATCTCAGTATTGTAATCTGCCCCCTTTGGTGGTCTAAGCAAACCTGCCAACGTCTTCCCAGCCCTGTCCCCCTCCCCGTATCGCCGTGCCTGTGCATGTTTATATAGGTATTTCGTTTCCCTCTCTGCCTCTGCCTGAAATTCCGACAATTTAGACCTAATCTGTGCTGTGACAGCAGGGGACGAGGAGTGCGCCCATGTGCTCTCCAGTTCTCCAATTTCGCTCTCCAATTTCTGCAGTGTGGTGCGTATATCTCTAAGGACCCCTGTTTTCAGTGCTATGCAATCCCCCGCACTACCGCTTTGAATGCTTCCCACAGCATACCAGGTGACTCCACCGACCCCTCATTTAGAGAGGAATAACCTTCAATTTTCCCCGCAGTTCTTCCCTGAAGACTTGATCCAATAGTGCCCCTGATGGAAACCTCCAGCTGAACGGGGTTATGTATGGGCCTGGTACTTTGAACGTCAATAGTGCTGGTGCGTGATCCGATAATGTGCGTGGGAGATGTTGGGCTGCTATAACCCAGCCGTGCATATCTTTAGAAACCAACCGGAAGTCTAATCTCGACCAGGCGTTGCGGTGGTGTGTAGCGCAAGTGCCTTCTCGAAGTGTGGGATGTAGCGCTCGCCATGAATCTACTAAGTGCATGTCCGACACTATGTCCTGCAGCATCGCGGCCGCTCTCGGGTGGTGCTCCCGTGTTGCCCCCTGCCTGTCCGCTACATCCGAGAGAACCACGTTGAAATCCCCACCCCATATAACAGTGGCATTAGTCAATGATTGGACTAAGTGTCTGATGTGCTGGAAGAAGTCTGGGGCATAGGAGTTTGGGCCATATGTGTTTATTATCACCGCGGGTGTGTTATACAGTGTACCATGCAATAGGATGTACCGTCCCTCCCTGTCTATCATTGTGCGATGCGTACGCCACTGGAGCCCCCTGCGTAATAATATAGCCACTCCCCGAGAGTAGTTGGAGTATCCCCCGACCACAACACGCCCCATCGATTGTTCCGGAGCATGCTCGCTGTGCCTCCCATTAAGTGCGTCTCTTGCAGTAAACATATGTCCACTCCATGCCTTGAGAGATATGAGTGCACCAATCTGGACTTACGGCGGTCATTAAGGCCTCGAATATTCCATGTGAGACATTTCAGTTGTGTCATGGTGCGAGCCAAGACCTGTACGCCTACTACCCATGGGCGGTGCAAGGCCCCTCAGGAAAACAATCGCCCACTCAACATACCATTTGCTGTCTACAACTTTAGCTTTTCCTGGGCCGGTTGTTACGGCCAACACACTCTGTAACCACCTTCGAAATTTAGGTGTGCATTCGCAGTCCAGCAGGTACCCATAAATAGAACAACCAACCCGGTCCCCCCAATCCCTCCCACACCAACCCCCCAAACAGATTGTGATATCCCCCCCCAACTCCCCTCAACTGTCAACAATAACTCCACATTAGGAAACCTAAGGGACTCATCCCATGGGGTACGTGGGTCCACCGGCATCCCACCCCTGCACTCATGGCAGGGTGGCAGAGTGTTGCACTTACTGCCCCAACAGCAGACCCAGCGCCATTATGTAGCAACAGCAACAAAAACATATTGACAGACCAACCCTGCATGAGTGTGCGAAAAGAAGGCAACACAATCAACACCAGACCAGTCATGCAATATCTCAGATGAGTTAACTTATCTGCCCATTCAACGTAAGGAGTTGGGTCCATCAGTCATTATCGCTCGGATTATGTTCCACAGGAGGATCTTCCAACGTCGTTCTCTGTCTCTGTTCCTTTGCCATCTGTTTGGCGTACGCCAAGGCAGCCTTCGCATCCGTAAAGAAGGTGGGCTTTCCAGGGCCCTGGATCCGCAACTTGGCCGGATATATCAACGAATACTTGGTGCCTATCTGCTGAAATATCTTTTTGGCTGGCATGAACTCTCTGCGGGCTGCTTGGACCTGTAACTTGAAATCCGGGTATATGGCGATGTTGTTGCCATTGTACTGTATGTCCCCTTTTTCCCACGCCATTCGAAGGATCGTATCCCGGTCTCTATAGTTAAGGACTCTCGCCAGTATGGGCCTCGGCGGTGCCCCCGGCCGCGGCCTGGGGCCTAGCGTTCTGTGGGCACGTTCTATGAGGAAAATGGCGGACAAGGCAGGACCGAAGAGATCCCTCATCATAGTCTCTATATACTTCTCCATATTTGGTATGTCTGTGGTTTCCGCAATGCCCTTGATGCGTACGTTATTCCTCCTCGACCAAGCTTCCAAATCCTCGTTCTTTAGCTTAATCACACGCAGCACTCCATCCATTTCCTGCAGTTTCTTGTCCAGTTCTGTGTGCCCCTCTTCTACCTCCGTCACTCTAGTTTCCATTGTGGCCATGCGACCCTCTTGTTTTTCTACCCTATGTGTTATCCTGTCCATCTTTGAATCAAGGACCTGAAGGCTGGATTTCAGGTCTCTAAACATGGCCCGAATGTCTTCCTCCGGTCGCACCGCCGAAGCCCCCTCTTCCGCCTCACGTCTCTGCTGGCCAGACTCGCCCTCCGTCACCTTGTTAGATTTTTTCTCAAACGTGATCCGGGGTTGTCTCGTGTCGTGCTTCCCCATCTTCGCCGGATCTCTGGTTCCCGTGGCGATAGTGGCTATGGGTGAATATGCTGCTTGTGTGACTTTCCCTCCAAGCGCGATACGCAGTTCGAATCCAGCCCCACCAGTAGCTGTCGGGGAGGGCCTCCAGTCCTCCTGCAGGTCAGGACACTCTGTACAACGTAGGGCTCGCCCCTTCCCGGCAAGTCTAGCACCACGGATCTTCTAGGAGATACTGTCTACCGCGTCCCTCCGTCAGTGCATCTCCGTGAGCTCGTCATCTATCTCAACGTGTTATTTCCTATGGTTCGTAACAAGCTCACCGGAGTTGGAATGCCTCTGGTGCCTCGCCTGCCCCATCCACTTGCCCCCACAGTGCTCTGAGGCTATGATTTGCCGTATGTCGCGTCGTGTGCCATCTTCTTTCTATGGTGCAGCTCAGCAGCAGGTGTAGGGTTCGTTCTGCACCTATCTGGCAATTCCCGCCGCCAATACAGCTCTCTTCCAGGGCCGCTTCTTCGGGGTCGGCTGCCCACCTTCCCTTCTCCGAGATCTCAGAGCTCCCGCATCAGGCAGCGTACCCTCTTCTGGACCGCACACCGGTCTCGCGCCGCCAAGTCCACTTCCGCCCCACACACATTCTCCTGGCAGGTGCAAACACTGGGCGATAGTATGTGCAATTTACTGGGGCGGCCCCCCCAGCGCCGATGTATCGGAGCCCAGCCGCAGCACGCCAGCACTGGCTCCGCGATCTTGCTCCCTCGCAGGCAGCGAGCAGACCCTCTGGGCGAGGCCTCGGCCTGGACGGCTATTCACTGGGCATTTAGGGACTGAGCGCTTCTGTGCGCGCCCACTGGAGTTAGTGGTGCCTGTTTGTCCTTCAAGCGGGACAGCCCGCGCCTTCCCCGGTGACGCTGACCCTCTCTGCACTGTCCGGGCCTCTCAGCGCACCCCGGGCGACGTCTTGAGGGCCGCGTTCGCTGTCGCGTGTCTGCGCTCACCTCCTTCCCCCACACTGGCCAACCTATGGCAGCGCTCCTCCTCCTGCATTTAATCCGGGTCCTCCAGCCATGTTCCGCGGCGCGTCCCGGAGGACCGCCGCCTCGTCGCCGCAGCTCCTCCGATCGCCAGCCAAGGCCTCCTTAGGTCGTGCCCTACTCGAGGTCCCAATTTTTGCTCACCGGCTCATTCCCGGCACACGCAGGGCGTTAGTGTTGCGGCTGGCTCTCACTCGGGGCAGTTTTTGACGGATTAATATCGGATTGATGTCTCTCGGCCGGCGGAGCCGCACTAACGCGCGGCCATTTCGCAGCTCAGCGAAGCCACACCTCCTCCTGGCCTGAGAAGCTTCACTCCCACAGAGAGAACGGAGAAAACCCATAACCCTGGAGTCAAACATAGAAGGGGCTTTCCTTTGAAGTTGTTGAGTGTAGAGCACAGCCACCTTTGACAGTGGGTGCGGGGGCTAAGGCTCTCTGGGAAGGTCTTTCCACAGACCACTTCAAGCTGCCATGTTAAAATATACTGTTCAGGAGGGTTTGGGGAAGGGGTGGAGTGAAAATGTCACCCTAGTATTGGAAAGAGATGGCTAGCCCTATTTAAAACCCCGCACAAGGGAGAGTCTGTTGAGAACTTTTGGATTTGTTATCGATGGTATTCAACGAATGCCCAGCAGGAAGGAGAATCACCTGATTCCACAGCAAGGATAGACTTAAAGACTTTTATACTCCAGCTTGTACTGAGGGATTAGGAGGGTTTTTCTAGGGCCCGAGGCTGCAGCCACCTTACACTCTCTGAGGGACAGTAGAGCAATGGATCTGCGGAGGGGGGGGGACCCTGGAGGATTCCCCTGGATCTTCTCTGGATGGGCCCAGCAGATGCGTAACTTCCATCAAGAGGGGACCAATGACTCTGTTTCTCACACAGGTGCCTACCAAGATGGTCAAAGCCATGGGGCTTGGGGAGTGCGGCTGGGAGGATATCCTGCTTGCAGACTGTGAAGGGACTGCCGAGGAAGTTCCATGGTGAAGGCAGGTGCCAGGAGCCTAGACAGAGGACAGGTCCAGCATCCGGAGAAGTGAAATCCAGCTCCAGTAAGAAAAATTAAGTTTAGAGGCCAGTAGGCCTCCGGAAACTACTCCTGGTAGCTAGAGCTTGCCACTAGGAGAATACAACACCTTCCCTAAGCAAATCGGCCCTGGAAAACAGCAAGAAAAGTGTGACCAAAGGTGGACTTTGTGAAAAACTACGCGTATAATGTTCGCAGGAGATTTTGAAGATACCCCTGTGGTGGGCTATGACCAGGGGTCTATGCAACCTTCTTTAATCATTTGTTAGATGGGAAAGAGGTATTTGTGGGGCCTCCTTCAACAGAAGATTTATGACCCCTAGTACCCTATCCCTGTGGTTCAACGCAATTGAAGCTGTCCAGGGAGTCCCTATCTTCTCTTGACAGGAGTGCTACGGTGAGACAGTACGTCTCTTCTGTTCCCCATGCTTGGGTCTGGGGGGAGCAGAGATTCCACCACCAATGTCTGTGCTGACCATGTCGTGGAGAACAAAGATGCCTGGAGCTGCCCGATTGCGGCATACTAAGAGAGTGGTGTGGGGAGCCAGTAGGGCCCTTGTGCCCCCCTCCCACAACCCTCCAATAAATGCAACACCAGGTTGTCATAAGTGGGCCCTGGCACCTTGCTCTTAAAAAATACTTGCATCACGAGGCTGCAGTTTCAAAAGCCTTACAGCAGGGCAGCAAAGCTGCTTATTTGATCTGGACAGCCTCTGGCACTGGAGAACCATATAAGCCCCTGCGAGAGGATTAAAAATGTATATAATGTTCATTGTGGGGCTCCGGGAAGGGCAAGGGCACCAACAACATTTCTAGGAAGTGTTTGGTGGTTGACAAAGATGGAGCATTGCCCCAGAAGATTTCGCCAGTAAAGTTGTCCTAAGTCTCCAAGGGGATTACATAGATGTCCCTGGGAGCAGTTTGTGGTATTTTCTAACACTCCTGCAACTTGTGCTTTTGACAAAAGATCTAGAGCGGAGGGACCCACCGATGGTTAGTCTGAGGCTGCAGTAGCAGCATGTTGTAGAAGAAAGACTCTTGCAAATATTATAAAAAAATTATTATGCTTTATTGACAATTATATTAATAATAACATGTTATAGCTTTATTGAGGGATTTTGGAAAAAGGGACCATCCAAAGTGATTTCAGTGGTGTTGCTGTACATTTATATAATCTAGTTCTGCGTTTTATTATTGTAGTGGCACCTGGATAAAACCAGTGGGCCTTCATTTTGATAATGACACCCCTTATATTGTGTCTAGTATATGTGGCGGCCTGGACGTCTTAGGATTCAGGGCACACTTGGGGTGTGAACTGTTACAATGATGTCACCAGAGTTCTTTTCATCTGCCTACTTGTACCTATTTGTAAATGAATGTGTAGTGGGGGGTGGGGGGCAATGAGTGGTGTTTGTTTTGTACAAGTGAGCTGGGATGCTAGCCCACACCACCTCCCCTGAGTAGGCTTTGTACTGATCTGCTTTGTTACCCTGAGAGAGTCAAGTATTACATTGGGGTACTTGGTTCCCTGTAAATGGAAGGTTGCAAACTTACTTGTAAAGCACTCACATCATTTGCAACTAATAACCCACTTTCTTGCAGATGGCTTTTGTTTTTCATAAGGGCAATCTAGTGGAATTCATTGACCTGTACTTTAGGAGTAGTAGAACTTTTAGTCGACTGTAGGTTAGATGGTCAGTCAGGAGAAGAGATCTTGCCTATTCCTTCTCTGGAGAACATGGAAGCATAAGGTAAATAGCAATTTCGAGTGGAGAGCAATATGGGGTGCACCTTGTAGATTAAGTTATTTGGAAATCCGGTGTATCCCACTCACATGTCCTATTCCTATGTCAGTCCAGTTGTGGCCTGGTGTGGTGATGATAGTTACTTTTTGACAAGTATTGTGAAGGGAGTGTCGAAGCAGTTGTGTGAAAGCTGGGCTACCTGTCCAGTTTAAAGTCTTCTCTGTAGGGGCTGCAACTGTTTCAGTTGTCAACCAAGAAAGTGTTTTTTACTGTCTGGCTAAAGGAAGATTGTTGCCTAATAAGTGATTTGAAGACGTGACAAAGTGTGTGCAGGTAGAAGCGATGCCGGTGGACCAAATGTCTTAATGTTGATACATTACTGCGGGCCTTGGGAAATTCTGGGACAGGTAGCCGGGGGATTGATTCACAGTAAAAGGCAGATCAGTGAAATATATGGCAGAAGGATTTTGATAGGACTCCAGGCAACGCACAATGTTTCCAGAAATGCGCTTTTTCTCAGTTTCATATAGCACAAATTTGCCCAGAGTGTATTAGAGCGCTTTCCAAGAGAACCAGACTTTACACATTTTTAAGCAGGTGGAGAGTAAGTGACTTGCCCAGAATTGCAGTAGGTTAAGCTAAGGCCTGTTCCCAGTTCAAAAGTTGGCAGCACCAGCTGCTTAGCCACATCTCCTCCTTATGTTTCTGTATAAATGGCATCAATTAACAGTCAGTTGAAACTGTTTCAATTTAACTTTCCTCGCAGGGCTTGTACAGATGTATAAATAGCAGAAACGTGTAAAAGGGTATTTAGTATTCAAGGTCTCCATTGCTCAATCTGTTATGTGAATGTCCAACGTTACAATAGTTCTGGAAAAAGGCTGGAGACTTCACAACGGAAATTATGAACAAAATAGTATAATTAATAGGATAATTCGGGGAAACCTTTTATAAATCCTTAAATGATGCCTTCATTGGCTATGATGGAGTGAAGTAGGCTAAAAACAGAAGATGGTTGCCATTTATCGTACTGTTATCGCGTCAAAGTGGAAAATTGACATGAATCGCAACTTATCAGAAAAAGGCTATTTGGACAATGATCTCGAATTGGCGACTGCCAATGTTGTGTGAGTTATTATGAGACTGTGAGTTCAAGGGAAAGTGGGAGGTATGAGGTTGTAATGGAAAGTAGTGGTGTTTGACACCTGCCACATTAATGATGGTGCTGCCTGTTACTTCGCCGTCCCACTATTGCGCGTAAGAGTACCACTGATCCAAGGATTGCGTGAGATAGATTGTATGTAGCCTTCTCTGTTTAACAGCGACTATTTATCCTGTTTAAAATGTTTAAAAGTTTCCACAATTATCTGTGAATTTACTAGTGATGCAATTAATAAGTTATCAGTTCGATGGTTGTATTGAATATTACTTTTTGTTTCAAAGATCTGCTACCACAAGGCAGGAAAGAAGATATGTCAGTTGTATTTCCATTCCTATCTCGTTGATGCCTGTGTGGTTGTTTATCAAGATTTATATAATTTAATGATATAGCAGAGGCCTTTGCCATGCATTTTGAGCGGGTTTATGCACCAGTCTGCACAAGGTCGGAAGAGGACTGTGCAGAATTTCTGAGAGATTTTGCCTTGCCTGTGTTGTCCCCAGGAGCGTGCGAGCGGCTTGAGGCGGACCTTACGGAGGGAGAGCTGGGTAAAGCTCTGGGCTCCCTTAAATCCAGGAAAGCATTGGGTCCAAATGGGCTCCCGGTCGAGATCTACAAAAGACAAGCCTCGATCATACTACCTCTGCTCCGAGAAATGTTGCTAGAGGCATGCAAAATAGGGCAGCTGCCCTCAGACCAGAGGGCAGCGACGATATTAGTGATCTATAAAGCCGGGAAGCCACCCGACCAGTGTAGTTCCTACCGTCCTATCTCCCTCATCAATGTGGAGGCCAAGGTTCTGGCAAAGGCCTTGGCAGATTGGTTGGTGTCTGTCATTATGGAATTGGTCCACGTAGACCAGTCAGGGTTCCTGCCCAGTAGAAATACCCGGCATAATTTACGGAAACTATATGGGGTGCTGCACATGACTAGTGGTGCTGAGGCCCAACAGACGGCATTGATGGCACTGGACGCATCAATGGCCTTTGATAGTATCGAATGGCCATACCTGTTCATGGTTCTCCAACGGTTGAGTTTCGGTCCTAATTTTTGCAGTTGGGTTAGGCTCTTGTATGGGACGCCCACGGCCCAAGTGCGAGTTAACGGGGCACTATCCAGATCCTTTCAATTGCATAGAGGCACCAGGCAGGGGTGACCTTTGTCCCCACTCCTGTTTGCTCTCGCGCTGGAGCCGTTGGCGCACTGGATCCGGTGGGATCCCATGATCTGAGGTATAGTGGCGCCAGGGGGGTGGGAGGAGCGCATTTCCCTTTACGCCTACGATATTGTTTTGTATCTGGCACGACCCTATTATTCAATGGTGCGGGTATTCCATATTTTCGAGCTTTTCGGTAGCTATTCCGGCTGCAATATTAATTGGTCAAAGTCGGTGATTTTTCTGTTGTCGGGGAACCCCCCGACCTTTCCATTCCCCCGGGTTCCATCACAGTGTTTGGCTCCAGTGGTGTCTGAGGGCTTTATGTATTTGGGCATCTGTCACGTGAGACCAGCAGGTGTTCCTGGATAGGAATCTTGGACCCCAAATGAGTCGCTTCGGTGTTGATGTAAGTCATTGGCGCACCCTCACGCTCTCCCTCATTGGTAGGGCGGCTCTTTTTAAAATGATGGCGTTACCGAGGCTTCTCTATATTTTTCAGAACACCCCTTATCCAGTCCCCCTGACCTTATTCAAACGTGGAGCGCAGGCAGTTCGGACACTATTGTGGGAGGGTGGCTCCCCGAGAATCACGCTTCACAAGTTACAAAAGGGGGTGTAAGATGGGGGCTTGGCCATTCCAGATATCAGGCTGTATTATTGGGCCTCGCAGCTTCAGGTCATAAATGACTGGATATATGTAGGCGAGGAGGAGCCGGCCTACAGGGTTGATAAAGCCGCCATGCTACAAGGGAATTGTGAGCCCCTCTTGTATTCTCGGAGATCGCGTCCGGAGTGGCCTGAACACACTAAAGTGGTGCTACGGTGCTGGAGAGAGGCCAATAAAATCTTGGAGTGGGCGGGAAAACTGACCGGTAGGACCCTGTTATGGATGGGTGATCGGTTGCGTGATGTGGCTGCGCTGACGTGTTTTAAAGGGTGGAAACTGATTGGTATTGAATACTTGGGGGCTGTATGGAAAGGGGATTCCCCCCTCAAGTTTGAGGTTTTCCAGAAGGAATATAGCCTACACCAGTCTCAGAGATACCATCATATGAGACTCAAACATGCTCTGCGCACTCACATACACAGTGGGGTCTCGGTTCCGCAATACTCCCCGTTGGAAGATAGGCTGTAACTTGACCCCATCGCCGAGAAACCAACCTCTACAATGTACCGCAAACTGTTAAATAATGTACCAGACCCCCTGATTACTCTTCGGGAGGCCTGGGTCAAAGATCTTGGTAGCATAGATAATGAGGAGTGGCAGAAGGCCATTCAGAGCCCTAGAGAGGTTGCAATACACTCTAGATTTCGACTAGTGCAGCTCAAGATTCTACATCATACTTATTATCCTCGTACCCATTTATACATATGGGGTAGAATCCCAACAGCGCTGTGCGTCAAGGGATGTCAGCGGGAGGGTACTTTCCTGCATATACTATGAGAATGTCCCGAGATAGTTCGATTCTGCCGGAAAGTCACAGACACTATGACCAGAGTGGTGGGAGAGACTGTCCCTTTGGAGTCGAAGTGACTTTTATTAATGATCAGAGGTGAATCTGACTGGTCCAGATATGTGGGAATATGGTTAGCCCTGGCAGCGGGTATTGCAAAGCGAAACATTGCCCGGGGGTGGGGACACCTGAACCCCCGCAGTTGGAGGAATGGAAACGTGATCTTGATTTGTGCCAGCGGTCCAAAGAAACACTGTATAAAAGTAGGGGATGTGCTAAAAAATGGGAAAAAGTGTGGACACCCTGGCGAAAGCACAGAGACTTGGGCGTGGGTGTATAGATGCTTGTTGGATGTGTAAACTTCTCTTTCGTCCCTCATGAACATACTGCTATTGATCTTCTGTGTTCACTCCATGATTTTTTTTTTTTTTTTTTTTTTTTTTTTAAATTCTCTTTTTTATTTTTGTTTCATCATCATCATAACATCCTCATATTTTGGCATATATTACATGGTTACTAACTGCCTGCTGCCCATTAATTTCAGAGTTGTTATCTATTCCAAACATAGTATTACATATTGTTATCTATTCAGCCAGTTACAGTTTCTCGTGGCATGTCAACAATTACTGCATACTAATACCAATGTTGCTCATCCCTCCCCAACAACATAACTACTTCCCCTTCCCACCCCTATCCCACCCTCCAGTGTGCTCCACTTCAGTGTGCAATTTCCAATGTAACCTGATCTATAGGTGTTTTGCCTAAAATGTGCCATCTCTGCGGGATGACCTCCATCCCCATGTTATCTGCTACTCTCTCTGCCTATAGCACTTCCACTCCCCGCGTCCCCCCCCACAGCCCCCAATGGTCAGCAGTCTAGAGGAGGGTCTGGTTCATCTTCCAGGTCTCTGTCGGGCCTGCGCACTACCTCAACTAGCGCCTCCCAGGCACGCGCCATTTCCAACATCTTTTCCTTCTGCAACCTATGCGCCAGCCGTAGTTTAATCACGCTTTCGCTCGCTGCCCACTTAAGAAGTTCATGCTTCCATCTCTGCACCCTAGGTCCCTGGTTGTGTTTCCAATGGCTGGTTATTTCCCTTTTAGCTAATATCAGTCCCAGATCTATAAATTTGCTGGTCACTTTGTTGTGTTTTGTATGCGGAAACCAATGCAATAAACTCACCCCCATATCCTTGTTAAGTTTGCGCTCAGTTACTAACTCCAGTGCCGTAATTACTTCTCCCCAATATACTGTCAGATTCGGGCAGGACCACAGCATATGCCGAAAGTCCGCACCTTCTGTTCCACTTCTAGGGCAGCCAGCCGTTTCCACCCCAGAGATCTGCTTAATATGCTTCGGGGTCATATATGCCCTATGTAACACGTAAAATTGTATTAGCTGGAACCTAGCGTTCCGAGTACTCTTCCATGCTCTTTCCACTAGTGTAGACCAAGTAGCCTCCGGGATGTCCCTCTCTAAGTCCTGCTCCCACTTCCCTTTTAGTCGGTCCATCGGTTGCCTCCTCTCCTGTTCCATTCTCCTATTGAGGCATGTGATGGCCTTAAACGTACCAGCCGCTATAGCTACATATTGGCAGGTTAAGGACGTCTCTGGTTCTGTCAGCCCTGTCTTCCACCTGCGTTGAATAGCCACCACCAACGCCGCGTGTAATAAGAAGTGTCCCCGCGGCAGGTCATATCTGTCTCGTAAACTCGAGAACGGGAGTAAGGCACCGTCTTCATAGAGGTCGCCCACCATAAATACTCCCTTCTCCTCCCAATCTCCCAGAGCTGACCAGTCTCCTCCATGGGGTAATGCTGTGCATGCCCCTGTCGGGAGCTTGGGCGCGTAGGGGCGCTCCACGCCATGCTTTTTATGACTCCTGACCCAGCAACGCGGCAGCGTTCTCTCTTCATTATTAATGGTGTCTCTACGCAGCTTCTGCCCCAGCAAGATATAGGAGAGCACATGCGGTGGCATCCAGCAGTTGTTGCCTGGGTATGGCCCTCGAAACGTCGCTGCCGCTGCCTGTGTGAGCCACTGGAGCTGGGCTGATAGATAGTACCTTTCAGTCGGGCACTGCCCAACCTCCCGCCGCCCTGGGGCGCATCATTGTATCCAGAGCAACCCGTCTCCTACCATTCCCCCATAAGAAATCTCCCACCATCGCTTTTAGCTGCCGGAACATCGCCCCACGTATCCATATTGGGAGGGTCCTAAAATAGTATAGCAGTCTCGGTAACACTACCATTTTTAACAATGCCACCCTCCCTGCTACCGACATCTTCAGGGTGGTCCAGAACTCCATATTCCCCTTGACTCCTCGGATTGCCCGACTAATGTTGCCTTCCAGGAGCCCGTCCTGAGTATGATAAATGAGTATTCCCAAATAGGGCAGGCACTGTGCCTCCCATCGGACCCCTTGCACCTGGGGTGGCGCCGGCAGGTTCAGTCTCACCGGGAATAGACAAGTCTTCAACCAATTGACACGCAGCCCCGATCTATTCCCATATTCGGTCAGCAATTGTTTCGCCGCTGTTAGAGCCTCTCCGATGTCCTCCAAAAACATTAATAGATCGTCTGCATACAGCGAGATGTAGTGCACATCCTCCTGCAGTGCTAGGCCCCGGTACTGCTCCCCCGTGCGCGCTAGCATGGCTAATGGTTCTATTGCTATTGCAAATAGCAGCGGGGAGAGAGAGCAGCCCCGTCTCGTCCCTCGCTCTACTTTACACGCCCGAGAGACTGTGGTGCCCGTTCGCACTCTAGCCGTGGCCTCATTATAGAGGATCCGCGTCCATCTCGCATAGTCTTCCCCTATTCTCATTTTCCCCATCACATAATATAACAAGCATTTGCAATGCAATAGGTCTCGCATTATTAAAGTTTGAGTTATTGGCATTGTTAAATAATGCAACACCAATAGCTCCGGGACAGACACAAAGACAGAGACAAAGACAGAGACACACAGACAGAGACACACGGACAGAGACACACAGACAGACACAAAGTGAGACACACAGACAGAGACACACAGATACACAGACACAGACAGAGACAGACCAACAGAGACAAACAGACAGAGACACAGACAAAGACATAGAGGCACACAGACAGAGACACACAGGCAGAGACACACAGACATGCACAGAGACACAGTGACACATACAGTGACACATACAGAGACACGCAGACAGAAGGGCGTCACTGCATGTCCACGTGGAGATGCTTGAAGTCCCACTATCTGGCCCACTTTGCATGCAGTGCTGCATTGTAGTGACATGAGCTGTTGGGAGAGTTTTCATGTATGTTACTCAGAACTTTCCTGTTATTTTCAGCAGTTGAAACATATTTACTGCTTGTGAATTTAATGTATGGGGCTTACTACCATAAGGGTTAATACTGCAGATGGGGTGATCACATAGATGATGGTTCCTAGTAGGGCTACAGATCCTGTTGAGTTTCGGGGCGACCCCTTACTCTAGATGGGGGATCCAGAGTTAACCTTCGTGATGCAGCTGGGTCTGGTGCGCGTGCGCATGAAACATTCTGAGGAGATCACACACCGAGCAATGGAAGAATGCTACTTTTCTAGGTTTGGTGAAAGAGGGGTGTGGCAAAGGGGGTTCACTGCCTGTGCAAAAGTGTCTAGTGGGCTTACACTGCATCCCTTTATGAACCACGCCGACTGGATGATGTCTGACTGAGGACAATAAGATGAGATATTAACACCATACATAAATGTAAAAATCATGAAAAGATCCGAGTTTATGAGACAAGATGCAAACCCGTGTGGGTGCTTCCATGCAGAAGTACAAGCTGGGTACACCGAGCAGCATTACCTGGGAACTGCTGTGTAAGGGTGAAGTCCAAAATGCCGCACTCCTGCGGCTGCTGGCGCTGTCTGCGAACTTAAGCACACATCTACAGGCTGCTTGGAGTGGTTCTTAAAATAAATTTAGCGATCGAGGTTTGCGCTTGACTTTGCCCTGGCTGCAGATTTACAGATCCTGACACTTCTGTTGTGCCCTTCACAGCTGAAACAGTTGCAGGTTACGTACTTACCTAGAGTTACAGGAGTATGATTGCACCAGGTAAGTCTATTATTTTTTCACATGGTAAATGTGTTTTTCGTGTGAGGAACCCTCTTGTCTTGCATCATATCTATTATGGGGCGATCCCTTTCCATCGCCACCCTGGAAACGGGTTTCCTTATGCTCGCGCTGAGAGTAAATCTTGCACCATTCCCGAGATGGGAATCGACAAAATGTATGCAAACCATGTTCCCAAACTTTCCGGGCATATCCGCCATATTGCACCAGTTCTCCCAGGTGACCTACATTTTATGGCAGAATTCATGCTCCTCTGACTTTGCTGCAAGTCATTCCCTCTTATAAAATCAGTGGATATATAAACAGATTCCTTGGCTATTATGGCAGTTAGTGCATTGCCTGTGTTCACAACTGGAGCTGGTGTCCATAGTCACTAGGTTAGCCTGTTGGGTCTGAGCACATATGCTACAAGCAGTGCTTAATTTGAGCCGGTGTTTTCCGGTTCTAAGCACAAAACCGATGCTTGTGACAGTTTGCCACAAGGTGGCGCTGTCTGGCTAATTTAGAAATGACCACAACAACAGTTAATTAGTACTTCAAAATACATTTTAAATGACTATTACCTGTTCCCCAAGCCATTCTTATAGCTTTGGGAGCCTGAAGTAGTTCGAATTGTCATGCTTGTAGGAGTGTGATGGTTAGTAATTGTGTTGTTACTATCATTGGCAGCGCTGGCAGGGGCAATGTGTGGGGCAGGCTGCAGTGGCCTCCTGACGAGAGTGCCGGCACTTATTTATTTACAAATTAAGCAATAGTTATAAGAAGCACAAGGGTGGTGCCTTGTGGTGTACGGAAGCGCCCACAAGGTGCTCGGGGATTCATGAATTGTTGTAGGTCTAGCATCTACCCACCTACCGCATAGGTAGTAGGGTGTCCCGTGTAAAGACTGCTGTGGTGTCATGTGTGAGGACTGTATGAGTTCTGCTAAAGCATGGCAGTGACCTAGCGTGTGCACTAATAAATGCAGTGGGGGCGAGAGGCACAGTTCATGCGCTGGTGCACACACCTCTGGGTGGTTAACTAATAAACATGGTGAATGCACACCTGCATGTGGGATGTTACTTATTGGATGTCCCTAATGCGTGTGGATTGCATTATTTTCCGGACATAAGTCACGCATGGGAAACACTTTGCTAATCGTGTTATAAGTTTCTTGGGGTCTCACAATATGAGGGGCACTGCACCGAACATCCAAGTGACGGAGTGAGTGGCAGTTTTTTTAAAGCACTTACCACCACCCCAAGAGACCTCTTGGCGCTGCTCCACAGAAGAAACTTTATTATGGGTAATTCGGGCTGTATGGGTGGTATTCAGAGTGATGTGTCTGCAACTTGAGGAGGACAGTGCACCCTGGGAGGAGTGTTCCTTTCAGCCTCAGGTGACAAGGCCAAAGGTTTGGCGGCAGATGGTAGGAGCTGGGGGACAGGCCCAGGGAGCTCGAAAGTGTACGAGGGGCTGCGGGGGCTTTCCGAGGTTAGGCAGGAGGGGCGGGGAAGGGTGTTGGCTGCACGGCGCTATTATTATGCATTTGTGAAACACTTCAAAGGCGGGAGGGAGGCGGAGGCATGCCGTCTCGCCCATGTCGGGGTGGATGGAGTTCAAGGGTGCCAGCTATTACGCATCAGAGGCCCCTGGTGGAGGGTGAAGCCTGCGAGGAGCTGGCGTGTCCTGGGGCAGGTCGGAGTATCCGGCGGGGCTGCCTGAGTGCTTGGCGCTGACGCTGCTCGCGCCTGCAGTGCGTCGTGCTGCACCTGTATGAGGGGCGTAACGATGGCCTCCAACTCCTCAGGGTCCCAAACTTCCGTGGGGGGCACTCAGCACAAGATCAATGATTATCCGCGAGATACGGGAGACTCAAGGGCCCGCATAACAATTTGTAAATGGGAGGGGGGGGGGGGGGCGGGGGCATCATTTTGCCCGTACCTCTCTAGCCACTGGATTTGAAACGCTATCGAGAACAAGCGCGTCTCAGAAGCGCCTCGGATACGGTGAGGGGGTCGGCAGCGGCGGGGTGTGTGCGCGCGCGTGTGTCTGTATCTGCGCAAGCGCGTCTCAGAAGCGCGTCCACAGACCCCGATCGCTGCGCGTGCCCTGGTCTGTCTCCCTTGAGAGGCATCTCGGCAACAATAGTTCTCGTTGGCAGCAGCGCTTCGCGCTGCAACGCCAGCGAGACCTAAAAAGGACCATTCTAGGCTGTCCAAGGCCTTTTCAATATCTACAGCCAGCACCGCTGCTCCCGTTTTAGTGTCTCGCTGTTCCTCTAAGATACGCAGGAGGCGTCTAATATTGCCGGCCGCATTTCGTTTGGAGATAACCCCCCCCTGATCCCCGTGGACTAGGGATGTCATATAAGGGAGCAGTCGCATCGCCAGTATCCTGCTTAATATTTTATAATCCACCGTTAACATTGACAGCGGCCTATACGCAGCTAGCTCAGCGGGGTCTTTGCCTGGTTTTAGAATGGGAATTATAATGGCCTCCCGGGTCGTGGGTGGCAGTGTTCCCGCCATCCAGGCATGTTTATACAGCGCTTGCAGCCGGGGCGCCAGTAGGTCCACAAAAGTGGCGTAGAACTCGATCGGTAGCCCACCAACTCCCGGGGTCTTATTTGGGGCCATGTGCTTAATTGCTGACCGGATTTCGCCTAACGATATCTCTTGTCCCAATGCTAGTGAGTGTTCCTCCTCCAACTGGGGCCAAACCAACCCACCAAAATAACTCCATTTCTTCAGCATCTGCTGTCCCCATGCTACGATACAGCGTTGCATAATACCACGCAAACATATCGTTTATTCCCCGTTGGGAATATTCCATCGTAGCTGCCGAAGCTCGAAGCCCCAAGATTGGCGCTCCTCTATTATCAGGAGCAACAAGCCGCGTTAAGAGCTTACCCGTTTTGTTCACCTCGTCATGCATTCGCGCAGTATATGCTTTATAATCAAATGCCCTGAGCCTCTCAACTTGCCACGCTACTTCCTCTCTCGCTCCCAACACCTCTTTTTGATCCCTCGCCAATGTATGACTACGCCTCTCTGCGTCTCGCAACTGCTCGTCCGCCCTTTGTATATCATCTAGTAAGGTTTTCCGTACCCCCACCTTCTTGGAAATACATATCCCTCGGACCACTGACTTGAATGCTTCCCATTCTATCGCTATTGTTGTCGCTGTATTTTCATTTTCATTTTCATTAATAGTGCTGGAGCTCTTCCCGGAATACCGGGTCTTCTAGTATTTCAGGGCACAATCTCCAAGTTGGAATAAACGCCCGCTCTTTGTGCCATCCCAAGTGGATCAGCAGAGGGTTATGATCTGACAATGTTTTGGCCAAGTATTCACTGTGTTGCACTTTAATACAGACATCAGACGTTCCCAGCATCGCATCCAACCTAACATGCAAATCATGCATACCAGAATAATATGAATAATCTCGCTCTTGCTGGTGCTGCTCCCGCCATATATCAACTAAGCTCCAATTTGACTGCCATCTCTGCCTCTTATCCGCAAGTCTCGCACTCGCCGACTCAGGCAGTGGTGGGTGAGACCGGTCTATGGTTACATCCAGCACTGAGTTGAAATCACCCCCCAAAAGCAACGAGCCCGGTGCGTGCGCAGCCATGGCTCCAGATAGGCGGTCAAAGAAACTTCCTTGTTCAACATTTGGAGCGTATATACTCCCTATCATGACGTCTACCCCGTTCAGGCGCCCCGCCAGCAGGACATAGCGCCCCTCAGAATCAATCATCTTGTGCGTCCGTTGGAATGGGACTCCCGCCCTGATCCACACCAGCGTACCTCTTGCGTATGCCGAATAAGTAGTGTAATATACCTGCCCTCGCCATCTGCGCTGGAGCGCCTTTCCCTCTGCTAACGTGAGGTGCGTCTCTTGTAAGAGAGCAACGTGTGCTCCCCTGCGCACCAAGTATGCATGCACCTCTGTGTTCACTCCATGATGTACTAATGGAACTGTTTTTGTGCTGTGTGGTCTCTTGACCTCTGTTAATAAAGAGTTAAAAAAAAAAAAAAGATTAATATAATTTGTTTTTAAAACAGTGGTGGACTACTCCCTGATAGGAGTGTCTGATGACGATCCATGGATTGTCTTGGTTGGATATCACTTGGATTGCATGGGCTCATTTGAGTTCTTTTAGCTTTCAGAGTCCTAGCATTGCCTGTCAGATACAGTTCTATTTCTCTTTAAAAGTTCATTGGGGGGTGGGGGGCTGAATTTGTACCTTTTGGAAACTGAAGTGGGCGATTATTCTGGTGAGCCACGTTGAGAATATATAACTTGATGAGAATTAGTGTAATCTTGTTTTCGTTTTTTGGTTGTCTAGAATTTATCAGCATGGCATCTATTCAGTTCAAAGCTCTAGAGTTCCTTTAAGCAAACTTCTGCCTTTTTATTACCACTAGAGTGGCCCTTTATTAATCACGTGGTGCCAGATGTATTAATTGGCAAGGTTTAGAAAGTGAAAACCTGTAGAGATAAACTTTAGTAACCGTGCAAGACTTACTCCTCACTAACATCACCCTACGGCCAGTGTTAATTTACAATTATACAGAGTGCAGCCAAAGAATACACAATTTTTAGGCAAGCAAACTGTAACAATAATCTGTACATGAATATCAGTACAAAAATACATTTATCATTTTATAGATATCAATTAAAAGTTTGTAACAAAAAAATAGAGGGTGCACAATACTAGGTCCTGAGCATATAACTTATATTCGGTAAGTCAAAAAATATAGTCCCAAGCAGAAAAAAACCCTCTGATCAGTCCACAGAAGGTGGATAGAGTTTGTGTGCAGTAACAAAGATCAAAGTATATAGTTTTATGATCCTGCTCTTAGAAAACACTGTGTGTTACTACACAAGGAGTTTATTTGATTTGATTCATAAGTTCTCTGTGAACAATACAAGCTGGGTCTTGATACTTAAAATTACAGCTGTTCAATACGCGTTTCTTGAGATGACTGTCCTGCTTCCTCACGGCTGACGGGAGTTGAACTGCTGTGAAGTTCAGAACTCTGTACATCTGGCCTTTAATCATTACCCCAAAGTGTGGCCTTCACATATCTTGTGGCTTATACATAGTTTGCATTCCCAAAATTATGAAGAGCCACTTCCAGTTATTTCTGATAATTAGTTAATTTCCTCATTACTCCTTCTCTCATCTCACCTCTTTCTTTGAAGGGTTGATCTGTTTTCGGAACTGCATTTTCCTTGGTAACGTTAATTCATCTTGATGGCATTTCTCGCATCCTGACAAAACTTTTCAATTGTGTTTCATCCATTGCACCATTGGGGAAATGACCTCTTGATGTAGATGCATGTTTTGTAGGGCTCGCGCCCCTGTACCCCGAGGGCTCGAGGTCACCTCGAGGGCTTGTGGTTAACAAAGGGTTGAAATGTGGGTTGTTTGAACATGTGGGGTAGCGGTTGGGGCGAACGGCAGCTGGAGTCTGTTGTACTGGTCAAGAGTTTAGTCGGCTCTTACCTGTGTCCATAATAAATCCACGTATGCAAATATTCACCGGCGTCCCCAATTTCACAACAATTTTGGCGACGGTCTTGGCCGGTGTCTGGGCGTCAGCAAGCTTACGTGTGGCATTCTGTGAGGACACAGCGGCTTTGAGGTTCTGAACGGACCAGCGAACCCTGTGTGGTTGGATCCTAGGTCCTCTGGGTGGTTAGCGTGCACACCTGTGCCACATTTTGTCTTTGATCCTTGGTTGGTTGCCTATGGCTGGAAGCGGAGTTCGTGGTAGCTCTAAACGGAACTCACTGCAATTTAGAGGCTTCGTCCCATTCATCCCGCCTACCCTGGGAGTTGCCCTACCTCACGGCTGGGTTCTGTGTGTCTCCGCCCACTGCGGCTCACGTCAGTGGCGGAGATCTCCAGAGGTGGAGTCTTTGAAGGGCTTCCTCCCTGCCTTTCTGCATTGTTTGGGAGTCGGCCCGCCCCAGGGCTGGGGTCTGCGGGTTACCGCCCTCTCTGTTTCTCACACCTACAGCAAAGACTTCTGGATGTGGAGTCTTACTGTTGCCTGACGCTACATTCTCTTCACGGAGAACAGGTCTTACATTCCAGTTTTTTTAAGCTCCTCATCAATCGAATTTGTGACGTGTTTCTTCAGTATTCACACGGTACTGGAGTTCCTGCTTCTTGCTGTTGTTACAGCGTTGGACCAAGTCGGCGTTTCCTGGTATTCTAAGGTGATGTGCACCCCTGGCAAGAATTTTCCTTTGTGCATGCACTGACCTCTACGGTGATGTGCACACCTTGATTTGGCTTGGGTTATTACTGTTGGGAAATTCTGTTCTCAAGTACTTTCTGGTCGGTGATGCACACACCCACTAATTTACTACTTGTGCTCACACAGCTACAGCAGTGATTTGCACACCATCGCGATAGTGTTCACATCAGGCTCAGTATTGTTTTATCCACATTTTTTTAAAACCTTATTTAATGTGTATTTTTAGTCCTGCTTTTCTAAGAATTTGGGGGCTACTGCCATTTTAACATGGAAGCTTCAGGATGTAACGCAGTATCTGCGCGTGTGATATCACCACGTGTTAGTTATTCCCCCACCTTTTTTTTATGCAGCCTGGCACACCACCCATGCCTTGGGATGATTGGGTCTAAGATTAGATAACTATTTGGAGGCATTAGATGGGGGGGAGTTTAAGCCTTCACGGAAAAAAGCATTTTGTTGAGTGCTGTTGGTAAGGAAGGTCAGAGAATGTTCAGGTATTTGCCGCAAGCTGTTGGTGTTAATGGTGAAATCATTCAGGATGTGTATATGGAGGCCTGACTCAGATTAGAGATACTTTATGCCAAGAAGGAAAACATAGTTATGTCCAGGTACAGGTTTTATGCCCAACATCAGAAAGAGGAAGAGAGTATTGATGAATTTGTTTCTAGACTTTGTGAATTATCCACCAAGTGCAGTTTTGGGGTAATGACGGATGAACTCATAAGAGAACAATTTATTGCTCAATGTACCGACAAGAAAAACCAGGAGAGATTATGGGCGGCTAAAAACCCTAGGTTGAGTGATGCTATAGGGAAAGCCAAGGTTCTGGAACAGTCTAATTTGTGCATGAAGGAGCTAGGGAAAACAGATTAAAAAAATGGATGTTTCTGAATTGAGTGCTGTAAACAAATTCTCCCAGCCTAATTCCTCCCGTGCCAAACACTTTGTTCAAAGAGGTAGGACTTTGCCTTCTCCTGCCCCTAGCAAGTGTTGCAATCGTTGTGGCAGCCTCAATCATGCTTCTGATTCCAAGTTTTGTTTTGCTCAGAACAAGGACTGCTTGAGGTGTGGTCGATTTGGACATTTTGCAAAGATGTGTAGATTGGCTTGGAGAGGCAAAGTTGCCTGTGTTGTTGAGACTGCCCAACAAGTTGAAACCCCAGATAGAATTCTATGTGTCGATGGAGGTGAGCCTGAAGATGGTGAACATGATTTACGCAAACTTAACAGATCCAAAGCATTATTTAAAGTGAATGGCATAGAGGTGTTGCCGATGGTTGACACAGGTTCCAAGCACACCATATTTCAGTTTTTTATTTTTTACACATATGTGGGAGGGTACAGTCCTGAAACCCAGGGACATTACACCCACAGGTTACCAAGGGGAAAGAATCGACATAGGGTTTATGGAATCTTTGATTGAGTTTGAAGGGAGGTCTGTTTGTGGTAAGGTTTATGACTCTGATGATGGGCCTGCTATTTTGGGTTGGGTTCATCAATACGACCTCCACATCAAAATAGATCCAAGAGCTCCCATGCAAGTCATGGTGGTAGAGGATGAATCTGTTGAGAGTACTTTGAACTCACTTAAGCATGTTTTCAGTGAAAAATTGGGTCTACCTAAAAGTTATGTTCATAAGTTTGTACTTTAAAAAGGCACGATTCCTGTGCAACACAAGCTCAGGAGAGTCCCTGTTATTGTTAGAGAAGGTGTAAAAGAATTATTGGATGAAATGCTAAAGGAGGGGATTATTGAACCGGTGGAGGCTTCCGAGTGGGTTTCACCAGTGGTTATCGCACGCAAAGCAGTTGGTCACCTGAGATTCTGAGTGAACTTGAGGTCCCTCAATCAGAACATCATTGCCGACACCTACCCTCTGCCAAACATTAATGAAGTGTGATGTTGCTGAAAGGTGGTAAATTATTTTCCAAGCTAGATCTTAAGAGTGCATACCACCAAATCAAGCTCCACCTGGACTCAATGCCCCTCACTGCCTTCATAACTTTGGGGACCTGTTCCATTTACCTGCATGCATATTGGTCTCTCTTCCGTGGCAAGCGTGTTCCAACACATGATGTCACAAATTTTATAAGGGCGTGGCCAACGTCTTGTGTTTTCAAGATGACCTCTTAGTTTTTGGTGAAATGGACTAGGCACACAATGCTGTGTTGAAACAGACTCTACAAAGGATTGCTGACTTAGGAATTACCTTGCACAGGGAAAAGTGTTCTTTTCTTACCGAGAGCGTGGAATATTTGGGCTATACCTTATCATCTGAGGATGTTAAACCTAAGCTAAGCGTTCTCAAGGTCATTGATCAAGACCCACTGATCAGGATCTGCTGAGATCGTTCATGGGTTTCATTGAATATTATGCAAAGTTTAAGTGTTTTGCTGATAAGACTGAGAAACTCAAGGCCCTCTTGAGGAAGGGTCAGAGTTTTACATGGAGTTCCAAACAACAGGAATACTTCGATTCCATCAAGAAAGAAATTTGCGGTGCAGGGAATTGGGCTCCTTTTGACATCAAACTACAGTCCGTAATATCTGTAGATGCTAATGCGACAGGCTTGGGTGCAGTCCCCTCTCAAAAACATTGTGAAGTGGAGAGGACAGTGGCCTTTGTATCTAGGACACTAAGTCTGAAAGGAGCTATTCTGTTATTGAGAGGGAAGCCTTGGCTGCCGCTTGGGGTGTGGAGTACCATTGCACGTATGTATGGGGCACAAAATTATTATTGCGCTCAGATCATAAACCCGTTCTTACTATTCTCTCTCCTGGAGGGGCAGTCAAGGGATCTGCTCGATTAACCAGATTGCCAGCTAGGGTGCCAGACTATCGTTATTTCCTTGAGTACATTCCCGGTTGGCAGAATAAACAAGCTAACTGCTTATCCAGGTTGGCGCTAGACTGGTTTCAAGCTGATGACACTGTTGTCTCTGACAAACATGATGATCCCGTTGCTTCTGTGGAGGATATGGGTGTGAAGGGTCAGGTGCTTTCTCCTTGTAGGAGTGCAGTGAGGAGATGGCTTAAGACAATACACCTATCGAAGTGATGTGTCTGGTGACCTCTGGTACAAGACGAGAGAATTGTGTAATTACATCTGTACGCCCCTTCCTCAAAAGTTTGGTCGAATTGTCCACTTGTGGTAGCAAGGTACTTATGAGAGGGGACATGTTTGTTCCTCCTTTTGGAATAAGGAGCAAAATCATTAGAATGGCTCAGGAGGGTCACCTTGGCCAGGGTGTGACTCAACTTCGGGTCAAGGCTCAGGTTTGGTTGCTAGACATGGATAGTCAAATTTTGGAGTGTCATTAGTTGCAAGATCTGCATGAAGGTGAGAAGAGACTCAAGGTTGGAAAACAAGCGGTCATGGGTCACACCTCCAATCCTGGCTAAGCTTGGCACAGTGTCTGTATTGATTTCATTGGTCCCATGTCAGAGTTGGACAAAGAGTGCAGGAGATAAATGCAGTGTATATACTAAAAAGCATCTCTTGATTATGGATATCAATGACATTGCCCTGTTTGTTTTTGTTGGAGAGCATAGAATCCTTACAAAATCTGAACCTGCAGCTTAGTTGCTCTTTTCCAGAGACCTAAACTGTAATGGCAGCTTTGGTACATGACCGAGTATTGTGTGATTCTGGGAGAATGTAATATAAATATGTTTTGAGTATGTAAACATGTGTGATGTAAGGAAATTAAATAGAAAGGCAAATGCAGTCTGTTCCTGTCCTAATAACATGTCCTCACTCACCATCCTGCCCCTTTCCATCCTGTTGTCTGTAGTCTACTTTTCACAACACTCAACACACAAGATATTGTTGTTTGTATAGAATCTCACATTTGGAATGGTTCTGGTGCTATAGAAATGTCCTCCGTAAAGCACGCAATTGTGCTATAAATCTAGTTTTGCACTATATCAAAAACGTAAAATGTAAAGGTCACCTGTTTTAATAGAGCATCTAATGAAATTGATTTGTTTAATACTGTATGTTATGTTACGTATGAGCTGCATATTTATAAATAAAATACAGTTGTGTTTTTGTGAACAAGGAGTCATTTACAGCAGATTATTCTCATTTGTGGCCGGCAGCCTACGTTGTCTTTTAACCTTTGCGTTTTTTTTTTTATTATTTCAAGGTTGCTTGATGGAATGTGATGCACCCAAGTGGATTAGTCCTCTTTGAACATGCTACAGAATAAAGTTTCTTAAGCAGTTCCCTTGGTCTGCTGATCGATAGAAACTTTACAATGGATATAATGAGTACCAAAGCCAGCTGTCCCAGTGTTAGCATCCCGAGCCATGATGAACATCGAGAGAAAAAGAAGAGGTACACTGTAAGTATGCCGCCACCCCACGCGTGAAGCATCCACATGCAGTTTCAAAAGCTTTAACAAGAGAATAGACCCTCCATAGCACATTACATTGCTTTGAAATGCTCCATCAAAACACTCACCTGCCAAGTAAAATGCAAAAGCACCATTGGAAAGAAATGAATAGCTGAAAAGTGGGTTTTGACTTTGGAATGAACAAGCAATGTTAAGTATACTTGCAGAACATAAAGGTTCCACAGTTACTGGCATCAAACAAAAGAAAACTGGAAATTGAATTTGAAATATTAATCTCTACGGCATAACCAATCTTAATTGATGCTTTTGTTGATCTAATCCTTTTAACGTTATCGTATAAGTATATTATTGCTCGAACAGTGACAGTTGTTCAAGCAGTACACTGCTTACAGGCAGATCTGTAGCCCACAAGGCAACCATTAAACCATCATTCAATTGAGAAAGCAATACTCATATTGAACATATTTAATACCATAAGAGAGGGTCGATCGTTTTTTTCCCTCCTGTTACATAGCGTTTTGAGTCGCAGATATGGATACCCCAAACCAAGTTATGTAATTACCTAGCATTAGTGATGTTTAAGCTATTCTCTGTGCATTTCTCTCATAATCCAGCACTGGGAACTTGGCAAATCTGTCAACTGGTCAATGTATCATATTTGTGATTTGATCATGATTCAAACAATAAGTTAGTTGAATGAAATATGTTTTTGAATTTGGTGCAAGTGGTTCTTGAATGCTTCAGTGATTTGCAGACCTGTCCATCCTCGAATCAGTGCCCTCATAAGTAGGCATGGTATTAAGCAGCCTCGATAGATGAGAATGATGGGTAGCTGGAGCAGATCACCATGAAAGCCGCTTATTCATCACTATTTAAGGGATTACATCACACATAACTTTAAATAATGTATTTTCTTGATAAAGAGCTCAAATTGAGTCGGTATTGAGTTAAAAGATGGATCCAAAAGGCACTTGAATGCACCAAGGACATCTTCCAGAATGATTATTTGTTTAGTTTTTTAGAGGGGAGAAGGGTGTTATCCAGAGTGGGGGTAGCCGATTGCTTGTTCACAGGGTCCATGGACTGGAAACTGATGTGAATCTTTTGAATTATGAGATTGTTGTTGCATGATTACTATTAAGCGAGGCACTATATTTGGCAGGCAGCACAGTAGAAGATTAGTTTTTCATTAATATTTGTTTATTTTTTATATTAAAATGTTATGTTGCAGTTGGGAACCCCAATGCAATGGCTCTTGTGTCATTAATAAAATATTTTCTGCATATTCTCAGTATGTCCAGCTCCAGAGCCACCATGGCTGCCTACCCCAATTTTAAACAGGGGGACATAACAATTAACAAAGATATGGAACCAACCCATTCAATCAAAAGTGGCCGGAATACATCTTTCCCTTCCAGTCTACTTAAACCTTAAATGGGTCATCAGCCTGAATACTCCATTAAGACAAATCTACTCACCCACTTACCTCAACTGCTTCTGCAAGAGTTCATGCATTATAACCTTTTATCTACAGAATACATTTACTCCTTGCCCTCGTGCCCGCCATGATTTTTCGTGAGGAATTTTAGGAGTGCCATCTCTCACAAAAGATAGCATTCCAAGGGACTCCTACTGATCTACTCTTTATTATCACATTCAAGCTCTTGCTCCTGTTTATGTTCTCCAGCACCTGGTCAGCAAATCAGCAAGGTTTTGTGGCCTTCATACTGCAAAGCTTTTTTATGTTTGCCCCCAACAATAGCTCTCACCCTCATCTGTATCTTTTGTTGCTCTGTTGGTCCTGATGTGATGGCATTATCCACATACAATATTGTTTTCCCAGTTCATAAAGAGCATTTTTATCATCCACTTCTCCAACAAGGGAGCAGCGTCATCCCCTTTCACACGTGTGGGCAGCCGTAGAACATTCTTTTAGTTTCGGGAACATATTCTCAAGCTTTTTAGTTCTATTTGCCAAAATTTTAATTTTACGATGTTGGGAAATGTTCTCTCCAGGTCACTCGTTAGTTGGGCCTACTTGTGGTTGACTCTGGGTAAGTCCCTGTATCCTGCATTCTGCAATCTATTTGTGTAACTATTTTATTCAGCTTTTGGAACTTGCTCTCGATTCGGGAGATCAACTTCTCTATTCTGTTCAAGACTGCCAGGTTTGGGTTTCTATTTTGTGAGCAGGTGCTTTTGGTGAGGAATCTCTCTTTTTGCCTAGGTTAGGGACTGCTGTTAATAAAGAAGTCCATTTTTGTTTTTTAATCTTTTCTACCATCGTTATCCCTAAGCCTTGTTGTTCCTTTACCCATATCCATAGCTCTGGGAAATTTCTTCTTACCTACGGTATGCACTCTTCAGGAAGTCATAGGAATCTGTTTCTTTATCCTAGTAGTGGTGCCATGCTAACTGGATGTTAAAGTCCTGCTGCACTGCTACCTTTGTACCACTGGCTGTCACTCGAGCTCCATGGCGAACAGCTTCTCCTTCTTAGTACTTCTCGAATGTTTGTTACATCCCAGGCAGCTCTACTGGGTCACAGCAACAACAACCGGCAGTGGCTTCGCTACTCATATATGCATCTTGACATTAATCCAGTCAAGTGCTCCTCCGCTTAACTCACAGCTTATGTGTGCACCATATCCGAGTCTCATAGCCAGATGTGGGCAGCATGAAACTCCACTCCACCCTTTTCAGAGCAGTCCTTTGGGGTAACCAGGGCATAGGCATTCAGAACAGAAGATCTAATACTGAGCTAGCTGTAGTTCCTTTAGCTACATTGCCTGTGGATAGCTGCAGGCTGATATTGAACACCCGTAGACAAGGGTGTAGGCTGAAAATTAATGTACCCCCCTCTTTGAAATGAAAGCTCTGATGGCACAAAGCAAGTGAGCCAACCGTTCCCTAGAAGAGCTCGCCTGGCTCTACCATCCAGACTTCTATTTATCCTCTCACCTTTCTATCCACCTGCTGATAGCCACTAATTCACCTTTACATTTTTACATCCATTCATTTTTTCATGCATCATTCAATCTTTTCCCATACCATAAATCCATTCACTCTGTCACCAACTAATCCTTTCATCCATCATCCACTCTGCCATCCATCTATCAACCCATCCATCCATCAATCCATCCTTTCACTCATTCGTTCACGCTGCCACCCATTTGCTCATCCTTTTACCTACCTACCCACCCACCCATCTTTCCTTCCTTCCCTTTACCTTCCTTTCACATGCCCATCCACCTATCCATTCATTCACCCATCCATCCATCTACCGGACCATCCTTTCACCGGTTTATCTACCCATCCATTCTTTCACATATTCATCCATCTACGCACACATTCATCCACCTACTCACCCTTCCTTTTATTCAATAATCTTTCTTTCCCTTTTCTATTTGCTCATGTTTTGTGTTTCCTTGCTCCCGCTTAATCTTCTAATGATGTTTAATTCCTTCATAGTGTTACTTATGAGAATTTGTCGGCTGAGTTGCAGACAGAAGATGCTCATAAAGAGCCCAACCCCCTCTGTAGCTGCCAAAGTGAGGGGTTCACTACGCACCGGCCCATAGATCTTGTTGCAGCTCTACCTTGTTTGCTTACTTTAAAGGATGCTTAGGCCAGGTCTAGTAGCACATCTCTATACTTGAATGGTGTGCGCAGGAATGAAAGAAATGTCCGGGAATTATCCTTTATTGATCAAGTTTTATAAGCGGTTCACAGAAAAAAAGTGAGTTCAGCCAACGCGTTTCATTCTCCAAGAGAACTTCGTCAGGGCTTCTTAGGGTAATAACCGTCTTGAAGGAGAGAAAGCATAAATTTGCATGCGCTGTAAGTGAAAGTGTATAGTATATACCCAGAGGGAACCAAGTAACCGATGGTTGTTCTTGAAATAATAGAATTCAAAGGGTGATAACGCTCCAAAATTCACAAAGGAAATTCAAAAAAGGCTCCTCCCAAGGGCAGCGGTGTAATGAGTCTTAATGTGACGAATTTTATATTGTTCCATTTTCATTAAAAAGACATCCAAACAAAGCTCTGTGTCCTACTGTAACAGACACACCTTCTTAATAAAAGACATCCAAAATCGGGCCTGCGGAACCGCGAGCCGGCGTGGCGCAGGCCCGATTTTGGCCTTGGGTTAGTTTCCCCGTTCTACTCCAGAGTTAGTGCCTGGAGACTTCACGACGGTATTTGGTTCTGTTAATTGACCTTTCAGATTTATTGCACACCCACAAAGAGCCTCATTTGGATGTCTTTTATTAAGAAGGTGTGTCTGTTACAGTTAAATACCTTGATTGTTATTCTTGCCACTAAAGGCTACCAGTGGATTGTTATCAGAACCATGCATTTTTCTTTTGATATTAACCTTAGTTCTTGCAGCTTCAGTATTCTGTAGTTTCATTTGCTGGTGAGTTTCTTGTAAATACTAGAGTACTGTCTCCTACAAGGTGCACCTTTTTCAGTTTGAAAGCTCCGCCGTGGCGACTTCCTCAAAGAATAGCTGTAATCTTTTGACATGCAAAGTATTTCCAACTCCACAGTACTTCGTTAACTTGCTGTTCCGTGGTAGAGGGCCCACCCATAAAATTAGTAGTAATAGTTAAAGTTGTCTGCTATAGTTAGGGGGCTTAGCCCAACTTTGACCAGGTTCACAGGATGTGATGCTCAGCACTGTTACTTTTGTGTTCATGTTATTAAGTAGTAAACCGATATCTCATATTCATACATGTATGGATTTAACAAATTATGTTAAATTGATGATTTCCCTACTGAGTAGATGCAAAGATAGATAGATGTATGTATGGAAACATAAATCGGTATGTAAAAGTAGGTCATGGAGGGGTTTGAGTTAAGGGTATAGCGTTAAAGGTTGACCTTCTGGGCTCTTCGGAGGACCACATTGTGATAATTGATGATGTCTTTGAATTCACAGGTGCAGCAATATTTTATTTGTTGTCCTAGAGACATTTATCAACCTGTTAGGCCGGATGTTGTAGTAGGGATTCTCATATGTGCCTCAGAGAACAAGTAGTAGAACGAGTACACTTTCCCCTTTCGAAATGAGGAAGAGTAGTTTACACTCTAGACACATTAGGGAGATCTTTTTTCACTCTTGAATTTGTTAACTTTCCTATCCCCACGCAACTGCATTTTCTCCAGGTGGAGTTAGACGCTACTGGAGCTAGCTTTCTTAAGTGTGTGAGTTAGGAAAGCAGTAATGGACGGGGCAGGTGACAGCTCAAATGTTGCTGGGATCAAATGCTGCTTTGAAATGAATGGAAGTGTTTATTATTTTTTTACATTGTGTTGGGTCATCATGATCTTGGAATAACTGGTGATCTGTTTGCTCATTACTAGTGTTACGTGTGAACAGAAATTTTAAATAAGCTAACAAGAAATATCTCTACAACAAAATATGATCCTGATGGTAACTAATTGTTGTAGTTTATAGATATTAGTCCGTCATTATTTGAAAAGGGCTATATATAGGTACGCAGTGGATCTTCTATATGCACACCATACTCTATTCAGCCTGAAATATACTGTAGTTTATCTTTGAAATCGTAATTTTATGCTTCAAAAAAGTGATTGTTTAGATATAATAATTTAGGGTCTGATTCCCCTCAAAAAGTCAGAAATTTACTCCTGTAAACGTATTCCTGCCTTCGAATGCATCGGATTATTCCAAACTACTCTCATATGCTGGAGGGTTTTACATGGATAAATGTACATTGTGTACTGCAGGTGTAAATACCTCTCGACAGTGCAGTTGCACTTTAAAATCATTCTCTTTTTTGCATGGAAAAACTAGTTTCCCCTATGAGAAACCTCTTCCTTTAGGCTTCTGTCATTTTCCTCCTTATTCTCACTCTGTATACTGTACTCCTGCCCCTAACAAGTAAATACCATGCAGTGCACAGGGTGAGATTCAGCTTTGAAAATGTATGTGAATGCTAATGGATATATATGTTTGAGTGTTTACAAGTTTGCAAGGGCATTGCTGCTGGGGAAACCCCACTTCCCAAGCCGGGAAGCAGATTTACTCACAGTACAAGTACTAGTGAGTAAATCGTTTTAAAAGTATAAATAGCCAATATCATTATCTGTCGCCCAGGTGTGGAATTACAATGGTAAATCTGTGTATGTGTGCATGTAAGTTCAAAGTAAGCATGCAAATGGCTTTGAGAATCTGGCCCTTAGTGATTTTCAGGAGAAAATAGTGTGTGCGGCTCCCACTCTTAATTATCTTTATTAGATTTTCTCCAAGGTCATTCTTAATATACTTAAATATACTTCAATACATTCAATAATATACTATTTTTCAAATAAAAAATGTTAATAATTGTAACTGTGCATCGTTTACAGAGTATGTATAGTATTAACATATCAGCACTCATGATGTCATTGTACAATCTCAAATGCGTTGTTAATCAAAACCAATCCATCCCGAAGCATCACCTTCCCCTCCCCTTCATCGTAGCCCGGCTGTGTACAGATGAATATGACTCCTTCACAACGTCATGCCTCGCCTTCTCACAATAATATACTTGACATTATAGTACCAATCTTAGTACATTGCCATATCTCTGCTGTCATAACCTAAGTTTCATGTGCCTGAAACAATCATTCACTATCTTTATAGGGACCCTACTATTTATGATTAAAATATTATTGTTGAATGCCAAAGAGGTGGTATGGGGTCATGGTGTCTCTGCTGTTGTGGCTTTCAGATTTAAGTTGGTAAAGTGACTTTGGACATTTACTAGATGTGCACTGCATAGTGCAGGTGTTCTAAACAGGTAAACTGAAATGAAATGAAAACCTTAAAAGTAGAAGCGTTTGGGATTATTTTAAAGACTCAAGATCTTAGTATTGTTTGAGGTTGAAGGTGTTTCATGAAGCTGTTTCTGTCTTTTTTATTTTTTTAAAAGCTGTTTGTCTTTTGGATCACTTATGGCATTAGCTATTTTTCTGAGAGTCTTTGTTTTCCACAGGCTATGTTAGTTTGAGCAGTAAAGTTTATGGATTGGATGGTAAAATTTGAAAGTAGTGTAGTGTCACAGACTAATTTTGTCTCAAGGCATCTACCATCTATGTTTTTGTTATGGCTATGACCAGTGTAGTAAGTCAAACAAGCTTGTGTAAAGAGTTTTCCTGGGCCTCGCATTGCTCTTTCTGGCTGATTTAGCTACCTTCCAGTGCCTATAGAATTTATAGAGTTTAGACGTGGTGTGAGTAGACATAACTTTTTAGACCTCCTCAGCTTAAAATGCACTTTTGAAGAAATCTATTTAGCAAATGAAGTGTACAGAAAAAAGAGGCAGCCAAACCTCTGTTTTTGGACCTACAGCCTGAAATAAAACAGAAGTGAGCTATGTGAAGATTAACTGCTTGGTATACAGTGTGGCCTTAATCTAGTAATTAAAAGCAAAACAGCACAAGTAAATTGAAAATCAACTTCCATTGGTCATACGAATAATTGTGCATATACATGGATCTAAGAGAATATAGTTATGAAAAACTACAAATGCATCAGAAATGTTTAGCTGAAAAGCTATAGTTCCAGGTAAGTATTTTCATTTTACTACGAGGATTTTTAAAACATTATTTGCTCTTAAGTAATTAGTTTTAGTCTATAACCTTTACATTTCAACATGTATGGAATGCTGCCTCTTATGTTAGACATAGAATGCAGCACAAATGAACACACTAATATTAATAATTCAGTTCTCGCCTGTGACACCACTCTGAGTTTTTACAAATATTTTAATTTATTTAACAAATAAAATTGGTCCATTAGAGGTTGAAAATGTTCAAGTTTACAAGTATTTCCTTTTTGCTTTGACAGGTTTACAAAGTCATAGTGTCTGTTGGAAGAAGTGAATGGTTTGTTTTTAGACGATATGCAGAGTTTGATAAACTTTACAACACGGTGAGTAGTTTGTTTTGAATGTCTTTCCTAAAGTCATTTTTGAATTTCTATATTCAAACTAGATTTTGATGTTTTTTTAAAAACTTTTATTCTTATCTATGTATTTGCATCTGGTTAAATTTGTTTGGATTTCCTTCAGGTTCACCTCAAAGGATCATGCCAGGTATGTTATGTTATGTTATATTAAACTTCTAAAGCGCTCGGCTACTCAAAGTGTCCCGGCGCTACTCCAGAAAAAAAGTGAACTACACACACATCAGAAACTAAAAGAGCAAAGTTTTAAGCTTTTTTCTAAACAACAATGGGTCCTGAATGTTCTGGAGTGCCAATGGAAGCCCATTCCAGGCCAGACCGGCTTTACGAACAAAAGAGCTCCCCCAAGCCTTTGGCGCTTAAACCTAGGAATCTGCATCAGCAGCTGATCAGAAGAACAAAGCTGTCTAATATGTCTATAGAAAACAAACCTCTTTTGAAGGTAGGAGGGCCCAGACCTGTACAGGGCCCGATGTACAATGGATAACATCTTAAATTTCAGCCGAGATTCAACAGGGAGCCAATGCAAGCTGTGTAAATGGCTCCGGACACTATGTGTGGAAGAAAGGCCCAGGAGCAGTCTGGCAGCTGAAATTTGAACTACTTGTAGCTTTTTAACGAAATAACCTGGGCTACTAACCCAAATGGCGTTGGCATAGTCCAAACGAGACAAAATCAAGGCCCGGACCACAGTTTCCTTGGCACTAACAGGTAAAAGAGGGAGAAACTTCCTAAAAAGTTTTAAAGTGCCGAAGTAGCTTCCTCCCAGTTACTTCACATGAGTGGAAAAGTTCAGGTTTTCATTGAACCAGACACCGAGATTTTTTTACGGTGCCCTTACCTATAAATGGATGAGGAAAACCCGAAGGCCAAATCCGTTCCCTAAAATCCACAGGGAACGATCCATTCAAAAGCACTTCCGATTTTTCTTCGTTGCACTTCAATTGTGCACTCACCAGCCAGTGAAACACGGCCGACAAACAGTGCTGAGCGGCCTCAACCGAGTCGTCTCCTTTCCTCCAAGAGAACGATAGCTGAGTATCATCAGCATAGGCCCCCAGTGACTCCGCAAGGTAAATCAGCGGAGTCACATAGATGTTAAAAAGGAGAGGGCTAAGCGATGACCCCTGCGGAACACCGGTTACCAACTGCATAGGTGTAGAAGCATAAGGTGGAAGCCAGACCTGCTGTGATCTGTTTTCCAAGAAGGATCTAATCCAGCGCAGCACCGCTCCCGAAACACCAATTACCTCTAGTCGATATAGAAGTAAAGAGTGTGGCACAGTATCGAATGTCGCCGAGAGGTCGAGAATAACCAGGGCCGCTCTCCCACCGGCATCCAAACACTCCCGAACTGCCTCAGTCACCTCCAGCAATGCTGACTCCATGCTATAAAAAGCACGGAAGCCAAATTGAGCTGGATGAAGCAAACCCGATACCTCTACATAGTTGGTAAGCTGAGACGTAACAACCTTCTCGCAAACCTTCGCCAAACTTGGTAGGAGCGAGATAGGTCGATAGTTCTCAGGAAGCAGAGGGTCAAGAGAAGGCTTCTTGAGGAGGGGGAGGATCAGTGCCTGCTTCCATGATAATGAGACACATGCCTCACAAAGTGATGCATTGACCATATGGTTGACTTCGAAATCAGTCGAGTCTGCCACTTCAGATAGAAGCCCAGCTGCACAAGGGTCCTTAGGAGAACCAGATTTGAGCGCCTTAAGAATCCTAAGGGTACAAGACAGATCCGCCGGTTTAAAAGTTGAAAAAATTGAAGTAATCTTTAACATCTGCTTCCCCAACCAGGCAGAAGTAGAATTCATGGACACCATTGAAAAGGAGTCCTGAATGCTAACTATTTAGTCCCTGAAAAATGTAGCTAAGGTGTTACACCAGATGATCGATGAGGGTACCAACAAAGCCTCGGCACTAGGAGACACAAAACTCTTCACAATAGAAAATATTTCTCTGGAATTATTATTTGCACGATCAATACGATCGGCAAAATATCGGCCTTTGGCCAAACCAATAGCCGCATAATAAAGTTTTTGTTTAGTTCTGAGTGTAAGTTTGGCTATGGGGCAATACCCGCTGGAACGCCATGCTCTCTCCAATACCTTCAGAATCCCCAATTCCGAAGTAAACCAAGGCTTAGAAGGGGACTCTCTTCTCAGAATAGTCCGACCCGGACCCGGAGCAGAGGGAGCGCCGATTGTGGTCGTGATCCAATCTGCAAACCTTGACACATTAACCTCAAGGTCCTCGGAAAAGGAAGGGCAAGAGGCTGCCAAGCAGCTACTCAATTGCCCAGCATCCAGTTCTTAAAAGTAGGCGGCCGATGGACACTGCCTAGGCGGATAGGACGCATAATGTCCCAAGAAAAAAATATAGGAAAATGATCTGTCCAGGCGACCGGGAGAGGCCTTTCAACTACAATGGGAAAATTGGAGCAAATGGAATCCAAAGTATGTCCTCCTTGATGGGTAGGATAAGTGACCCATTGAGAGAGGTGGACCTAATGCAGCGAGTCAATAAAAGCAGTCAAATCAGCTGTATCCATAGAGTCGAGATGGATATTAAAGTCCCCGAAAAGCAAATAGTTTGAGAAACGCAGAACTCTGTCAGCTAAAGCGTCCCCACATGAATCCAAGAATACATTAGCTATCCCCGGTGGACGATAAATCAGAGACCCCCCCCAAAGTAAAATGGGCAGAGAGTTGTAAGCTAAAATCAAGAACCTCACATGCACCCCAGATGGAAGATGTTTCGCTAAACAGTGCCCAGCACTCTCTATATAGAATAGCCAGGCCTCCCCCTCTGCCGACAGGGCGATACACTCAATGGATTTTATAGCCAGCTGGCGTGGCTAAGGCCACAATAGGATTAGAGAGAACATCAAGCCAAGTCTCTGTGATAAACAATAGGTCTAAGTGATTATCAGAGACCATATCCGCAACATCTACATAATGCTTTCTCAACGATCTAGCATTAATGAGGGCGGCACTGATGTTCCCTTGCACCGATGAAATACCAGACACACTATCAGGAGAGACCAGGGGTCCTAAACAAAAACCACAGTCCACACAGACAGTGGCATTCGAGAAACCCGCCAAATCATTGCAGTATGATGAACATTGAGGGGGTCGTAAGGACTTTAGAAACAAACTAGAGTACTGAACGGTATTACTACTAGTTGCATCCAGACAAGCAGTATGACTCGCCCTGAGCACTGACTTAGCGCAGACGGGCTTGCCTTAAGCGCGCCTTCGGCGCGCCATCGGCGCGCCCGCTGCGCGAACGAACAGAGCCCATTAAATAGAATGGCTAATGCCGGAATACGATGTGAAATGAGTGGACCGCTGACCGCAAGGAGCGCGCGTCACATCCAAAACTGCGGCTAGCCGGAGAAGGCTACGTCTACAGTGTAAGGCAGAGGCAGGGAGTCAAGCCCACACCAAATGCCCAGCAAAGCTGTGTCATCAGGCACAAAACGATCACAATTAAAAAGAGCTAAAAGTTCCCCAAATAAAAAAATCACACAGAAAATGAAACGTTCCCCCCCAGTTTTCCCTTCGTAACAAGCAATGCTGTTTTAAAACAATTTCTTAGTAGCGTAGCGGAGAGGCACCTTACTAGGTGACTAAATCTAGGTTAAAATGCTGAAATTGAGAAATGTGTTGGAGGGAGTTCACTATGGGAGCCACAGGGAACCTGCTGTACTTCGCTGGCAATATTGTGACAGTTTGGTGCAGAGGGCAAAAGTCTGTGTGTTAGTATCCGTATCCATTGTAAAAACTATTCAGTGAGCCTGGTGGTGTTGATGGCCACTACATGATGATAGCAGTGTACGTTGTGCAGGATGATTAAGTGTAATGGAATAAAATATATGTTAACAGTGTGTCTTGTGCTCTACAAAATAATGTATTTATTGGGTCATATTTGCCTGCTGCTACCAGTAAGGAGAGCACAATGGAGATCCAACAGAAATGGGCATAGCTATACCAAAACAAGATAATTTCCTGTCTAGCATGCGCCTAGCGATACACTGATTCTTCAGTACAATTTTATGGACAGTACTTCTGGCAGTAGTCCTTGGTTTAAATTCTACAAAAGGTTTCCTAAATGGAGAGCCCTTTTTAGAGGTGACACAATAAACCATTTTACCATTCTAAATGGAACAGCTTTTAACAATAGAGATAATATAGACGAGCTGAGCTGGAAGTCAGAGTTCATGTCGTGCAAACAAAAAGCAGCGCTGTTTGAACGTCTTGACCTAGTCACGAGAGCTGGTTTCAGAGCAGAGCACAGCACACAATCAGCCTTGATAAAATCCACAGAGGAAGTAAGGGATGCCCTGGACAAAGGAGGTAATGCAGCACTTATCATGCTGGACTTCTCTGCGGCCTTCGATATGGTCCATCACAATGACCTGGATATCAGACTTTGGGGTAGAAGGTAAGGCCCGGAACCTCCTAAAATCCTTCCTTACGGAAATGATTCAAACCGTGGACCTAGATAAAGCTCGCTCAAAACCATTTGTCCTTGCCATGTGGAGTACCACAAGTGACCTCCCTCAGTCCCACGCTTTTTAATGTCTATATGACACCCTTGGCTGCGTTGATCAGATCTTTTGGATTCCAGCTGACGTCCTGCGCAGACGACACACAAATAGTGACGTTGCTACGACCTGGGCAAGAGGCTGAGAAAGCGAAAAAGTTCCATGATTGCATGAAAGCAGTCAGGTTGTGGAGGACCATGAATTGTTTGAAGCTTAATTCAAGCAAAACGGATGTCCTGGTTTTTGGCAGCAATGCCTATTTTTGGACACCAGATTGGTGGCCAGAGGAACTAGGGACGCTTCCTGAGCCAACTAGGAAAGCAAAAAACCTTGGATTCTTAATTTACAACAAACTGACATTTGAAGACCAGGTAAATGCGGTTACCGCTACAAATTTCCATCTTCTTAGAATGATCAGGAAAATTAGGCTCTTATTACCGGCAGACAGCCACAAGGTAGTGATAACATCTTTAATCTTATCACGTGTGGACTATTGCAATAGTCTATACCTAAATATCCAGAAGAAACATCTAAAGAGGCTTCAACTCATGCAAAACGTAGCAGCAAGACTTTTGACTGGAACACCAAAATGTGTCTGGATCAAAAAAGGAATAAAACAGCTGCATTGGCTCCCAGTCAGACAGTGGATTCAATTCAAATCCTTATGCACAGTCTTCAAGGCCCGGAATACCTAAAACAGTGTTTTAAATGGTATGCCCAAAGAAGAGTACTCCGATCGGCTGGAGCAAGATATGTGGTTGTACCATTCTTTAAAAAAGCCAATTGGGGTGGGAGGGGGTGGGGTGGGGGGGGGGGGGGGAGAAGTTTCACTACATGCGCCGCCAGGGCCTAGAATGAGATTCCTTTCCACCTCAGGAAAACCACAGAGCTGTTGACATTCAGGAAGGGACTTAAAACCTGGCTCTTTACTTAGTTCAACACACACCTTGTCAACCGGAAGGCAGTACTCCGCGCCAGGACACCTCCAGGTAACCGTTGCGCCTAAGAAATATAATTAACATAACATCTCTAGATTTAATAACAGTAAAAAAATCACAAGATTAGAAAACTGTCTCATCTAAAGAAGATTGCTGCCATTTAGACTAGGGATTAGAAAAGCAGGATATAGCTTGGAAAATTCCTACTTTTTGTTTTCATCCCCATCTTCCCTCTCACCACCTATAGATGTAGTCTAGGTGTAATGCTGAGGTAATGGTGATTTCCCATTATTAGTTGGCTTGCTGTTTGACAACAAACCATGTTCTAATGGTAACTATAAAGAACCATATTTGTTTTATTTCCCTGTAGTTGTAGAGTCCATGCCAGTACCCTTTGTCACAAGTGTGCTGGCACGAAGAACAAAGTATAAATATTGCCTCTGCAGGATATGTCTGTAACAGCAATTTTCTGATTTTATCCCCTCTCTTTTGTGCCATTCAATTTTCTCTTGCTTTGTCCCTCACTAGGCCTCTTCACCTCTGGGCAGGCAGGTTCTCTCAGCACAGAACGTAGTTTCTCACATTTACTCTGCTTGTTACATTATCTAGTCACTTTTATCTTCCCTTCAGATTGCCATATGGCTATTTGTGCACTGACTTAATCTCAGTAATATTTTTGGGGAGCCCCCTGCTTTTACCACTCTTGTTTCAATGTCATTCATTTAAGTTTGGTCCTAGGCGGCATTCGTTGAAGTTGCTGGTGTTATTTGACCTGCTGCTTTCTTTTTTTGTCTGTCAGCCTCCTTTTTTTTTTTATTCTTCCTCGGATCACAATCCCATTGCCTTCAAATTGAGCTCGGAGTGTTAGCATTTTGTACAGCCGCCTATGATCCTGAAGCTTTTCAGTGGTTTAATTCCACACTTTCTCAATACCATTTGTATCATCAGCTCTTTCGTTCCTCACCTTCACTAGTAAACCCGATTGAAGATTGCATGCTGATTGATTGCTGCATCTCTTTGGGTGCTGTCGTTGTGCGAATGCTTCAGCACCTATCTGTGACTGTGAGGCTGAAATGACATGAAGTACCATTAAACAATAATAGTTGCCATCTTCACTCCCCAGCTAGAGTAAGGGGCCTGGGCCTCTAGTTTCTACTAGGGCTGCAAGTTGCAAATTCAGCAGATCACCACATTTTTGTTTCTCTCTCTCTCTCTCTCTCTCTCTCTCTCTCTCTCTCTCTCTCTCTCTCTCTCTCTTTCTCTTTCTCTTTCTCTTTCTCTTTCTCTTTCTCTCCTTTCTCTCCCCCCCCCCCCCCCCTTGTAGTGCTCACCTAGCACTGCCCATCCCACAATGCACAACATTTTACAAACTGGCATATGAAACCTATAAGAGTCATTTTGAAAAAGCTTCAGATTTGCTAGCCAGTGTTTGTGTTAGTTTTAGTGTTGATCAGCTTGTATCTGATTCTTTTAATGGCATTTGGAGGCATACATCTAATTAATTCTATGGCATTTGGAAGCAATAGCCCCAAATTATACTTACAACAGTGTTTGTGCTAGTAACACTCAGTAATAAAAAGTCTAATGGTGTTGATTGTAAAGTGACTAGTTGTTAATATATATATTTATGCATAAGAAATACTCTACAGCAGTGCCATGCCAATGAACTATAGTTTTGTACTGCAGAGAGGGAAGAAAGAGCACAGGGAAAAATTTCAATTAGTGAATGATGGTCATGCACACTGAGTGAGCATTGTTGTACATGAATATTAGGGCTATACAGTTTTCCATCAATTTTGTTCTTTATCCAACAGCAATGAGATTTAGTGTCCCAGTCAAAAAGAGAATGGGCATTATTTAGTTATTTATTTATTTAAGATATTTATAAAGCATACCATTCTCACCTAAGTGATATTCTGCCACTAGACCACATATTTGCCCAACTTTAACCATCGCAAAAGTAGTTAGAGCGAAAACAGCAAAGTCTTCAACATCATCTAAAAGACTAGCAAATCTGACGTGAAACATAAATTCGGAGGCAAGTAGTCAGCTGCCAAAAAATTAAAGGAGCGACCACCTATTATAGATTTCTAAATTTGCCTGCTATATATCGAAGTCTGATTCGTGAAACGGAGATCACAAGCTGGCTTACAGAAAGAAACTCTGTTGTGTAGAATTGATGGACCGTTGTCATAAAATGCTCTATGCGCATGGCAGACGTACTTAGAAATAGCTCTCTTGCAGACTAGAAGCCAGTGAAGAGAATTGAGATGGGCAGAAGCAGAGCTCCTGCAAGGCCTACTACAAATCAATCTTGCCACTACCTTTCGAATAGATTAAAGGCGTGTAAATGAATAATCCGCCATGCCTACATGCAACACATTCCCATAGTCAAGCCTATTCATAACCAAAGCTTGAACAATATTCCTACACCATGCTACTGGGATCCACAGAAATAGTCTGTGAAGAGTACATAGAAGACCAAAACCGCTACTGCACACAATATTTACTTGGTCCTGTATTGAAAGAGAGTCCTCAATCAGGAAACCCAAATTCTTCGCTGCTCTTTTCGGCCTGGGTTCAGGGCCTAACAACGAGGGTCACCAAGAGTCATTCCAGACATTGTAGGCACCACCAAAAAGCGAAATGTTTGTTTTGTCTGCATTAAATTTTAGACTGTGTGCCTGCAACCAGCTTGCTACTTCCAAGACTCAGCACACTAAGTTCCCTTGAGTCTTAGTATGCTTCACATCGATGGAAATAATCAACTGAGTATCATCAGCTTAAGTAAGAATCTCAAATTCCCAAGCCTGGACAATGCCCACCAAAGGTGACAAATAGATATTAAACAAAGTGGGACTAGGGGAAGATCACTGAGGAACCCCACAATGCTACATCCAAGGGCTAGATTTAAAAGGGGCAGCTGTGCCGAATGAAATCTGTTGCTCAAAAACAAGCTAAACCACTGCAAAGTAGTAGAATGCAGGCCAATTTCATGCAGCCTTTGTAGCAAAAGGCAGTGTGACACACTGTCAAAATCCGCAGACAGGTATAAAAGGATAAGGGCTATCAGTTTACCCTTATTCTCCAGAGCCCTGATGCTGTCCAACAGTGCCAATAAAGTAGACGCTGTGCTGTTTTTAGCTCTGAACCCAGTTTGAGAAGGAGCCAACAAATTATTACTCTCCAAATAATGAGAGAGTTGGATGATGACTAATCTTTCCAAAACCTTCGCCAAATAGGGTAAGATTGAAATGGGGTGATAGTTGGACAATATAGCTTTCTACACCAGCGGCAGATCCAGAGCTTGCTTCCAGGCAGCAGGAAACTCTGCATCTTTCAGAGATTTATTCAAAAGTAGTGTTACATACGGACTACGTATAGGGGCCAAGCGAGTGTAAATAAAGTATGGGCAAGGATGAGCCTGATTTCACCATACCATCATCTCTTCCACCAGCTCCTCCATTAACTCTGAGAACCTACCCCAGTTGGAGGAAGCCCCTAGGTTCAGACTAATGTCCTTAAAAAGGCTCCTCATCATCGGGGATTGATCTCCAAAGGCCGAATAGATAATATCAATTTTGTCATTGAAGAACAAGCCAATTCCTCACTAAGAGGGGCTAAAGCTCCAACTGTCTGATCCAGAGCTACTGGATGAGCTAGTTCTTTAACTATTTTAAATAGTTCCCTAGATGATAGATCCACTGTTCTCATCAAGTCTTCTAACAAAATATTGTCTCTTAGCTTTCCTAAGTTGTTTGTGATAAGCTTTGAGTGCATTGCATGGACACAGGATAGGATTTCTGGCTATGGAGCTCACTCCCAGTGTATGTGGCCTTTTGTCCATAATAATCCACACCTCTGTTTGAAACAGAATACCCCAGTGCACCTAGCACACCACACCTATGACACAATCAAGCATCCCTCCAGAAAATCCATAACTTTTCTTACTTCACAGAATTCTCGACCTTCATACACCATTGTATGCACTGATGCACCAATGTATTTCCCTCCTCCATGTTTACAAATCTGGTGCTCTATAACTAACCCACTCGTGGACATATGCTGAAGGGCCTACATTATGGAAAATCGTTTTTATGTCTAGACTTTCTCGCTTCCCAATGTAATCAAGTGAGGGGTTACCAATCTGTCCACATCAGGGCTGCAACCACCTCAGAAATTACATTGTCCCAGTATGTTTGGGTCCTACACAGTTGTTATGTAACCTGATGCAGTATCTTAAGTTGTCAAACTGTTTTGCTTGCAGGTCCACTACTTTATTTTTATGCTTTAAACACTTAATGGGCTTGGAGACTAAAGTATTTTATGATGCAAGAAAAGGTCAACAATTCGGTGGGCCTCTGTCCATGCATCCCCTGATTATATTTGTTTTCATTTGAGGCAGAACAGGTGAATTTTAGCTTAATTTCCTGTATCCCGTTTAATAGCATTGAGACATTTGCTGCGTCATGCCTTGACTCTTGAAAATGCTGTTTATCTTGGTCTCTCTGCAAATGATGTTTCTCAACCTAAGCTAGTACAGAACTGGCAGCTGAATTGCCCTGAAATTCCATAAATGTAACCACACTTTTGCCAGTCCTCATGTGCTACTTTGAGTGCAGAAAAACGTTTGTTTAGTCCTCAGCCGACATCCATTAGCTAGTCCTTTCCCTTTTAAATCTACCACTTGCCATTGCTTGCTACAGGCCTAATAAAATGTTTTCATTTATTTATGATTTTATATTTCTCATATCTCTTAAGTGAAAAGTGGCAGAGCACTTTCCAGATACCCAACCAAGAGATTCAAAGCTTGTGACACAGACAACATGGTAAATTAAACAGAGGGGGAGGATGGGGGATAATGTTTTCGGTTTGTAAGAACTGTGTATCCCATTGATAAAAAAAGGTTTTAAAACCTTTCCAGAAAGCGGACACTTTGTGAGAGGAGGAAGAGGACAAGAATAGGTGGATGCTTACCAGATAACTTCAGTTTTTCAGGAAATCTGGGGCGGTTTTCTAGTCATCCTAATCTTAGATCTTGGCAACAATGTGACTGCAGTAAATGAAATGAGGTGATGTTTCTACGTTTTTTTTATGCCACTAGATGTTTTTATTCTGCAATGTAGGTAGGCAGGTTGTTGAAAATGTCGGGCTTTGAAGACTAAACAGGCAAACTTGAACTCCGATCTATAGTCAATGAAGGTCTCTTAATACTGGGGTTACGTGATCACATTTCTTGGAGCAAGCAAAGAGTCAGTAGCTTCATGATCTAGAGCTTTCAGAGATGTAAGGGAATGTTTGGGTGTTTTGATGAGTGGCATATCTTATTAATCAGTTCTCGAAACCACAAACGTTTAAATTTTAAAGCAGCAGTCTGTTGGTTATAGCGTGAGTTTAAATCATTATACAGAGTAGAATGCAGCTCTGTAAAATTTTACAGTTTGTTCGAGGTGTCCATTGCAGTAGAGCTGTCGATCAACCTAGAAGCCAAGGGACTTAACGTGAGAGAGAGAGAAGCCATCCGTTTGTAATTCGGTTAGCCAGGTTGCATTGTACTTTTGGTGATGTTGGCGTACAGTGAAGTAGAATTATATCTTTTATGGGTTGAACTTGAGAACATTTCAAGACATCTATTTTTGAGGGATTGACAGGGAGACCTGGCTCCTCCATCATGGCTCTCTGTGGCTCCATTTAGAAACTGAACAGCGCGAAGGTCAGTATTAAACTCTGAAGGACACTGCTTGTGACAGTGCCACAGTCAGAGAGTAAGTATTTCCTATTTAAGCAAAATGCTGTTGATGCAGGCTTGAAAGATTTTGAAGACTCTTTAATGATCATTTATGTCATAGGATGGATGGAAATTCTCAAAGTAACAGATTAGTTACTTTGTGGTTTAATAACTTGGGTACAACCCGTGATTCTTCCTTCATTAAAGGAGTGATTTTGCTTTTCTAGTGATACCTACGTGGAGGGTGTGGTTTCAAGGTATTTATTTATTTAATCAACGTCAGCAGCCAAGCCTTTGGTGCTTCATAATTTAGATTTGAAAAATACAAAATACAATGGTGTTGTATTGTACATGGCATCATATTTTTCTGTAACGAAAATATAAAGAAAATCATAAATAGGGATTTTTTTAAATCCAGAGCAGTTCTGTCAATGTAAGAGAAAACAATGACCTATGGAAAAGTACATAGCTCATGGCAAAAATGAGGAACAATGTAACAGTAACTTTGCATAAGGACAACAATACGCCATAATTTGTAAAATGATTCAGAGTCCCCTTAATACTTGGTCATTGATAATGAAACCTAGGTTAATTATATCCGGATACATCAAACCCGAATTTGAAGAAACACAGTTTCAATAATGAGGAGGGAGCAGGAAAAGAGTTTGTCATTTCCATGCACTTAAGTAGGGCAATGAAAAGATCCAGTAATAATAAAGTTTTTCTTTCAGACTTTTATACATCCACAAAGTCTCTGGTAGGTTTCCTTCTTTTCCTCTTATGATGACCTATTGTGTAGTTGTATTCAATTCTACTATATGAACCCTCTTAAGATGGTTAAGGTTGTGAAAGCAGCCAAGGCCAGTTGCAAAATGACATAAGAGCCATGATGAATGTTTCCCAGGGTTTGTTCCTTCTTCATTGGTTATAATGTTTAAAAGGTCACTAATTAGCCCTCTGATTTTGTCCTTCTCCGTTTGTTATTGTGGGTGTAGTTTGCATGATATTTCCCGCTCTTAATGATGCACTTGGATAAAATTCTGGGGCAGCTTCCCTGTTTCAATAGGTTATATACACTCTTGATGATGATATTCATTTTATTTCTTGGATTTTTGGATTGTCTTGGGAGAATGTGACGATGTTGTATTTTCTTTAGTAGCGGCAGTTCCCGCATGAACTTTTTCCCAAAATAATTCTGAGCCTGTTTTTATCTCACTAAATCCTCATATGTGAGTTGGGCTGTGATTGCAATGTAGTGCAATACAGCTGTTGTAACACTTCTTGTGCCATCACTAGGTCTTCCAATCTGGTATTTCCTATGTCCCTTCCTGGAATTTCCACCTAGTGGTGAAGCATAAACTTTCTTTACAGCGTCAGCACTAGGAAGCCCCTTATAGGAATGATGGTCTAGCAGGTATGTGAATAATTTTGGCTTTTAGGGAACCTGATTATAGATGCTTCCTATTTTTTCTTCATTTCTGGACTTATCCTGTTCCTTTTTGATATCCAGCCTCGATCTGCTTGTGAGAATCCTTTCCATGATTGACTGAATAGACTGATTAGGCTGAGCCTGTGTTAATACAGACACTTAGTCCACCATTCCACTGTCTCTCCGGAACTCATTCTCATGAACCTATTAACATTTTGGTAGTTCTGCTGTATGGACATTTCTGCAGCTGCAGCTGTCTTGGTAAGGGATCCTGGCTATTTCAGAATGTGGATGTTCATAGTGGGAGGCAACTGAGGTAAAAGAGCTCTGGAAGTGGCTCCCCTATTTTGCTTGGTCATTCTCAAAAAATTTCTGGTTTGTGGCCTTTAGCACTCTGAGGAGTTGATTCTGTGGCACCGTATTTTACACAAGACCCAGAAGTGACTTTTGATTACATTGTCTGGTATTAGTTAATGGGAGTAGAAGATGGCTTTCAGTAAAGAAATTAGCAAACAGTTTGGCAATGTCTTCTGGTTTACTAATTAAAGAATGACTTCTGTTTCTCAGAGGGTTGAAGATTTGCTATGCCCATGTAAGCCCTTTTCATAAAGAGCTTACATGCGTTTTTCTGTGGAATTTGTGGGTGTTTTGTTTAATTTGAGGTTTGGTCTGTCTTCTTAACAATTTGAAAGATCTCAGTTTGCATTTTTAGGAGGTTTGTAATCTTTACGTGAGAAGAGATCACTTTTTTATCAGTTACCTTGCTTTTGCGGCTTTTTTTTTACTGTTCTATAACATTTACTAGCCTCTTCAATCAATATAAATCTTTATTCGGCAAATAAAATCACCATAAAAGAATACAAATCAAAGACAATAGTATAAAATTCATGGATGATAAAAACAAACAGTATGGTTACCCATAAAAAAAAAATGTAAAAATTAAAATAGTTAATCAGTTCTCGTCCTCCTTGACACCCAGACAGCTCGTAAACAACATAAAACAGTAAAAATCATATACTCAGTGGGAAACGTCTGAAGATACATCAGGCAGGGCTAACTTGTTTCAAATTTCATCAGGGGATACAAAAAGTGCTTCCTCAGCCAACGGAAATAAGAGCAAAACATTATAAAATGCAGCATATCTTGCACAGACACTTTGTCGCAGCTACAGGGTTCCCTTTCCTCAGACCATACCCACCTGCATGGGGTTGCCAAGAGGTAGTGCAGTTGATTGAACCTAAACCTTGACAGTAAAAACCTGTCCTGCTGTGAGCGAATCAAACCCAGATACGGCTCCAACCCCTGCACAATTTATAAGAGCATGTGGCCTTGAACTGATGGCTTCTGAAGATCTAAGACTTTTTGCGCCTAACAAGAGCATTCCAAAAAACAACCTGATAACACTACCCAGCTCGTGAACGAGGAGGAAGGTAGGGTCCAAAAAAATATAATGGCCTGCCTATGGAAGAAAAAGCTGCCTTAACATAAGCTATCCGCGGTATACTATTTACCCTATCCAGGGCCAAAGAGTCCTCAAGTATCAAACGGCTTAGCTTCTTTTCCGCCATGCACCAGAACTTAATCCAGCACAGGAGCAGGCTTAAAGCTATCAGGTCCGAAACTTGATCAAGCCCAAACTCTGCATGCATGGAAATTGCTGGGGTACACTGGGGGACCTGAGCCATTTTACGTAAAAAATTATTCTCCATCGTTTGGATCCGATCCAACTTGACGTACCCCCAGACCTCACTGCCATAGTGAAGCTGTGTGATACTCTTCGCCTGATAGATTTTTAGGAGATCCCTTGGTGCCAAGCCTGTGTTCAAAACTAAAAACCGCCCCCATTGTTTTTATAGACGCTAATCTTTTTGCCTCGACCATGGGTTTCCAACAAGGAAATGCCTTGACTTTGCTCAGAATAAAATTAGATACCTTAACAGTCTTGCTTCTTGTCGATTTGGGGCCCACTACCATTACGTATGACTTAGAAAAATTGACTGACAAGTCAAGGTGCCCCATGAAAGACACATACCTGGCCAGCAGCAAATCCAACCTGCGCGCAGTCTGAGCCATGAGGACCGCGTCATCCGTGTATAATAAAACAAGGAGAAATCTGTCACCAATCTTGGGGCAGTCAGCTGAAACTGATAAAAGTGCAGACTCTTGCCCGTTAACATACAAGTTGAACAAAAAAGGGGCAAGTATGCACCACTGACGAACCCGTGTCAGCATGATTTGGAAAAGGATGTAGACGTCAGATCAGATGATGTACAGTGGATTTGGTAGAGATTATTAGGTCAAGTATTTTTCCTTTTATATGTTTTGGATAGGTGAACAGTTAGTTTGTCATGCTTGAAGATGTGCTTTGTACGTGTCTGTGCCTTTGTATACGAGTTTCTGTAAGTATGTTGTCTGTATACTTTGGTACCAGTATGTCTGTTGGAATTGGTGTCTGTGTCTTTGCCTGTTTGTCCACTTTTAGTGCTTGTTAGCCTCTGTTCTCTGTGCATTGGCATCTGTGTGTCATTTAGTCTGTGTTCTGGGTGCCTCTAAACTGTTTCTTTATTTCCCTGAGGATCTGTTGGTTTGTTTGCATGAGCATGTGTAGGTGTGGTGTCCTGTTTGCGCCTGGATGCCCTTGCTTGTGTTAGGTGTGTCTTTAATCGATCTGTTTATTCACTCCTTATGATGTCGCTCTATGTGCTGCTTGGGTGCATTCAACTGTGTGTTGTGTGGGGCCATGTATGTCTGTATGGGTATTGTCTACCTGTGTCTGTATGTTTTCGGCGCTTGCGTACCACGATGTTTATTGGACTGTGTGAATGTGTCATGTGTATATCACTGTCTACAGGTGTTGAGCTGCCTGCATATCTTCATGTATGTGAATGTATGTTGTTTGTCTCAGTTTGCATGAACTAAATACCAATTTGCTTTGCCAGTGCTTGTTTTTTTGTAGCAAGTGGCACATAAATGTACTTAGGTCATCCAAGTAACAGTGTTACTACAACTCAGGTCCACTGTATTCTTTTTTTAGCTAAGATGAGAAATAATGCAATATTTAATTATTTGTACCTTATTTTTAACATGTGGGCTAAATATTACACAAATATTTCTGCGGTGAGTATTTGGGGGTCATTGAGCTTTCCTGCTCGCTTTATGAGTGCCTGACAGAAAAATTAATTTAAAAAAAGACACAGATATAAAATTAGTCACGGAGATCTTCATCGCGTATAAAATCGGCAGCAGCAATAATAATGTGTGTAAGCACTTGTCATGAAAATTACATATCTAAGAGCCAATGAAAAACTTATGGAATGCATCTTATCAGTATGCACTGCAATATGCCACAATAGTTGACCTTTCAATACGAGCAAAAGTTGTCATACTCTTGATGCAAGCTTATAAATGTGCAATTAATTAGCAAACTGGCAAGCCACTTAAAACACCGCCATTAACAGCAATTTTTTCATAAATGCATGTATAGTTTCATTAAGGAGGTTATCTTTGCATTTGACTTGGTACAGAGCATTACTAACAATGCTTCGGTCGCAAGATGTCTTTGTTCCCAGGCTTCAGCTTGTTAGGGGTATTCTGACACTAATGCCTTCTTTTTATGGAGTGGTCTTGAATTCTTTTACATGTTTAACCTGAATAAATTGCCCTTGCTTTTGCTGCTGAGTCGAATGTTATACGACATTAGATGATTCAGCTTTTATAGTGCAAACTTGATACTTCAAAAATATACCAAGCATTGAAATCGTTGATGCTATTGTACTTTAATTCTTGGATCCACCTTTGAATGGTTTTGTCTCTAGGACACTAGAACTACAGCAATGTTTTATTCCGGTGTATTAAACATCAGAATGCTGAGGAGACTGTGATAAGAATGCACACCTAACTTAAGGGGACCTAAATTCGCCTGTTTGTTTTATTTTAGCTTAAAAAACAATTTCCAAATACAAACCTGAAAATTCCTGCTAAAAGAATATTCGGGGATAATTTTGATCCAGGTGAGTGGACATTTTTATACTACATTTGTTTTGAGATGGGTGGGGACAATGTGTATGTTTTTTATTACTACTCTCCTGGCAGGGGATCCTTTTCAGCAGGACTTCACTTACCTTGGTAGACATAGTGCTAAAAGACACTGTGTGGGGTCAATTGTACTGCTGTTGACCAAGTTCAAGACCTTTCATCAAATCTCTAGCACCTAGAGGATATTTAAGATGTGCCCAACCAATATCAGAAAACACAATGTGTATATTACATTGAACCTTAGACTTTGATCACACTGCATATTCAAAGATAATTTAAAATCCAAGTGCTTCATCTTCACCTGCCATGATTTCAAATATAAGCCTATCTACTTTTTCACTTATTGACAAAACAAAGAAATTAATTTGAGATTTTCAATGAAGAAATGTATTTATTCTTTTAAGGGCCTCATTAAGAGCTTCCTGGTGTGACTCCTGGTAAATCCGCCTCTCGGAACTACCAGTACCTCTATTGTCTGTAAATCCAGGGGGACAGAGTTAACAGGGATTACAGGTCTGACACTGAGGGTCCTTTTAGAAATGAGGAATTACTGGGGTAATCGGGGATGCCGGTCTAATTGCTCTGGTGCTTTCTCATTTCTCCGAGGTGTTTCACATTTATATTTAGCTGATTACTGCAGCTACAGTCCCTGGGTGAAAAACCAAAGGTCCTGCTACTCTGCAGACCTTGTAATTCCAAAAAAGGATGGACACATTGTTCCCAGGAACTACAACATACCTTGAGCACCACCTTATACCTGTGCTGCTGGTCTTCTCCTGGAAATGTCTGCCTCAAATGTCGGCACCATCTTGGAAAGGAAAGAAGACATTTATGGTTAATGACAGTGGGGCCATCTTTGATTAAGAAAGATACTAAGACAATTATCGGTCATTTCAAGCTGTGAACTGTGTCTGGAACCTGTGGTTGCATTATCTCCATTTGTGTAGTGATCACTAAAAGCTCCATCTTCTGCGGCCATGCAGGAAGCACTAAGTTTCTAATGGGTTTTTATCTTTTGTCTTGTTCTTATACGTGGGGAACCGGGCCTCCAGTTGTGAGGTGAAGACTTGCATAGTGATACTGATACCACTGCTAGCAGCCCTGAAATCAAACATCAACTACAAAAGAGGAAAGTTTAAGTACAGTCTGGTGACACAAACATCTGCTGATTTGTTTGTGCAATCATCTCCACAACCTTGTACGTCCAAAAAACCCTGGTGGATGCTGTCTTTGTTATATTTATTTGGAATAATCCAAGGGACATGTATTACTGGTTGGGAAAAGGGTATTTGCCACATTTTCCAATGAACACACATCTAACTTCATAACATAACATTGTGCAAAGACAATTCATAAAAAACAGAGAACCTGTAAGCAGGTAACATGAACAAATCTATTTCAGGATTGGAGGTGAGCATCATGCTTTCTTTAGCTCATACTCCTCATCAGTTTTGCCACGTTATCAGTTGTCTTGAGGAAGACTTCCTTAAACCTAGAACCTGAGGACCAATCTGCCGCTTTCAAAATTACTATATATATTCTTTTATTTCATTCCTGTATTGAGGTTTAGTTTTGGCCTTTTCTTTTGCCTTTTAAATCATTGTATTGCTCCTCTTTAGGTCCTGAGGAACATCTTGAGTTTACAAGCTTGAATCCACTCTCCGCTCTCAAGCATGTTACCATCTTATATTAATCTTGCTATTTCCAGTTCACCCTCTTGCAGAAAGTAAATGCATGTATTTTACAGATTTTAGCTCTGCTTTTTATGTCTCATTTGTATTTTGACTGGGTGAAGGAAAACGCTTTTTTCTTACTGGTGGTCTTCATTCCATGGTATCCCTAAATAAGCTTCATCACTCTGCCGTAGTTTGCCCTGGTTGCATGCAAGTTTGAGCTCATCACTTGCAACCTTATGTACTTACTTTTTTTAAGGTCCCCTGTATTAGATGCAAGTCATTCGTCCATTTTGAGCCAATTAATCTAGCAGAAAAACCCCAGGTTAATGGTGGTTTCAGTGTTTGTATATTAACAAATAGAGGACGCAAGGGAGTTATGACTATTGTTCTAAGAGGACTTCCTCACCGTAAACCTTAATATACAAAATGATCTTCATGAGTGACTGTTGTGGAAAACTAGCCAAATTGTTTGTTCTTCAGTTATACGTGGAGACCAATCTTCTGCGTAGTCCTTATATTTATTTGGATATGTTCAAGGGCAGTTAATGATATTTCCTGCATAGGAAACCCTCAACGATGAAGTTTTGCTGGTTCCTTATTATGAAATTCAGCACTCGTACCCTGCACTATTGTACTTTGTTTTGATTTCACTGTCTCACCTTACTACACCATTTTTCATAATGTTTACTTTTTTTTTTAACCATTTATTAACTAACAGATACTCTTTACTTAATATTAGTCTAACATGTAATTTTACAAAACTTAAAAATGTGCCTGGCATCAAAAGCACCTTCTTTATTTACTAGAGTTTACCTTGATTTTGTTAAAAATTCTAATTATGCTTCACCATATTGAGTAACAAAATAACAATGTGTTATTAGTCACATCAAGAGGTATGTGTTAATTTAAAGTTACATAATGCAAATTCTGCCATGATGTGGTCTTGAAGTGCTTGTCGGTATCAGTAGTTTCTTGTCCTAGTTTCAGGGATTCCATTTCAGACCAGAGCATTGTGATTTGTAGTAAATAGTAGACAGTTTGAGGTTCCTTCATATTTTGTTGTATATAATTAAGTATGTAATATATTTGCTAGATGTGGTCAGAAGTCGATCCAAAGTGCTTATGTGCTAACAAGGTTATTTGACTTGCTCATTGCCAGCAGTATTGTATATTCATGAATAACCTGTAGAAATTAGGTGGTGTTGCTGAGTACTAGTATCCATCTGCTGGCTGATCTGGGCCTTGTTGGGTGGATGTTATGAGACTCCTTTAAATGTGTACTGTTATATGATGTTGTTGTATGGTAATTGAACAGGTGAATGCTGTTCCAGGCACGTTGATAATCACCAACGTAGTATATCTGTACAGTATTGAATGTGTGTGCATTGTTGTGTCTAATATCTTGTGTTGGAAGTTCTTGTGTGCTGTTATTTAATAGGAATTGTTTTTGCAGGCACTTTAACAGTCAACTATATGGTATGTCTGCACTGTTCTGTATATTGCTTTCTGTTGGAGGTTACATTACTGTTGAGCACTGGTGCACCCTAATAGCCATGTAAGGTATTTCTGATGAATATTTCTAACCACAGATTCTTCCCCTTTATAATCCCAAGCACTAGACTGGAACTTGTGATTTAATTTTTTCAGCTATACTCTCCTCGCGCACCAGCATTTCATGTCCTATGGCTCCGCAATGACATCATACCACTCCTGAAGTGACGGAGCAGGACCCCACATAAGCACCACTCCTGCACATTGACGCCAGTCCTTTCATTCCTGCACCCTTCAAAGTGAATTCGGAGCTCAGCTCACATCTTTAAGCTTTTCCAACACCAAAATTGCCCAGACAGTGTGCCAGGGAAGATGTAGTCCCTGAATACAAGAGGATTTAAGCTTTGTTGTGACTGCAGGAAACCGATGTCGGTTACGGATCCACAAGATATGTCCTATGGTGCTTAGGCTCCGGTTACAACTCAAAGTGCTAGAAAGCTAAGCGGAACACATCCCCATCCTACCACTCGAAGTCTGAGAATAAATTATCCAGCAAATAGTGGCCTTCAAGAAGGCAGTGCTGTAAATTTTTCAGATGCTACCACTCCCTCTGGTACATCTTTAGTCTCACGGAGTCACAGGTGGACTTCTGATACCTGGCCCTCTACTGATATTGATTGCCTCTCAGACTCTTTTCCATTGACCATACCAAAGCTGGTCCATACTTCGGCGCCAGGGTCCACCCCAGTTTCGTAAGTGCCATCGCCGAAAACAACTCAGCTGGTACCAATTCCAATCGCGTTGCCGGTTTCTGACCCTGATCTTAAGTAGGACCGTTTTGGGCCTATGTTGTGCCATGAAATATGGAAGCCGCAACCCGTGGTTTTACACACCAAACAGACCTGCAGAAGCAGACTTTCCCTTGATGCCTGCATTATCAGAAGCTAGAGGCCTTCTTGAGCTCCAACTCTGATTTGGTCCAGGGCATGCCTAATGTCCCTCACTACACTGATGATGACGAGGAGGTGTAAAATCTGATCCCCCGCATTACGCTGATGATTACACAAAATGCTGGTGGCCCTGATGTCTCACCAGAGAATAGAACTGGACTCATCACCTGGTTCACAAATGGAAGAAAGTGCATATTTTACTCTATTGGTGTGCTGAGCAGTAGAAGTGCTTAATTTGCATTTGCCTAGTCTGGAAAATAAAGCCAACTTATTGAAGGAAATTCTTCAACCAGGTCCAGTTTCATCTGAGACAATATTATCTTCTAACGAGATTCTTATGGACCCACTCATGGCCACTTGGTCTAAGCTATGCTCAGCAACTCTAGTCAGCCAACCTGTGGCCAGATGGCATAGGCCAGCTCCTGGACATCATGACTTGACCACATCGAAAGTCAACCCAAATGCTTTTCCTGAAAACCCCATTGGATAGTGAAATATATTAGTACCTTTGGGAAGAAAATGTTTCCCTCTGCTAGTTTAACTTTATGATCTTTGAATGTGGTGTGCCTTCTATCCAGATACACCCATGTCTTTTGGGACATGACCAGAAAGATCTTACTTGCTATCCAAAAGATTCTCAGGACCTCACTGGCTCAAATGATCCCAGACTTACAGAATGCAGATAAGTGTGCTTCGTGAAGGCCAGGCCACCACTAATCGCATATGCCTTGATACTGGCACCAGTGTAGTGCTTAGAATACATGCCTGTATGCAATCAGCTTGGTTTTCCATGGATGTCCTTCGATGAATGTAGACCATTTGTGTTAAAAACAAAAAAGGCGCCTGTAGGAATGTGCCTCTTTTTGCATGGTTAGCCCCCACTTTTTCCCTGATGTGAATTTGAACTGTAAGTGCACTGGGTCCCTGCTAACCAGGTTTCCACTGCCACATCTCTTTCCCAAACACTGTACCATGATTGGCACAACTTCAGTTACTCCTGTTAGTCCCTAGTAAATCGTACCTCTGGTACCTATGGAATAGGTACTGAAGAGGATCCTCTGGCTGCAGCAGTGGTTGTGCCACCCCAGGGACCCCTCACCAAGGCTATGCACTCTGCCATTACAAGCTGAGTGTCTTGGTGCAGAAAAATCAGAAGAGTCGACATGGCGCATAGCCCTGTGTGCCATGCCAACTATACATTGCATAAGATATAGGTAAGCCAGCACATCTGCAGGCCTTGAGCCCTAAGGCAGGGTGCACTATATTCTGTGTGAGGGCATATCAGCATGAGCAGATATGCCCCTACAATGTCAAGTCGATTCTGGGATGTTTTCAATAAACAGGGAAGCAATAGGGAGTACATGGGCTGGATATTTGTCAACAAACGTTTTCTAGCTCCATGATGGCTTCACTGATTTCTAAGATGTTTGGTACCAAACATTTTGTCTTAATAAATCCTCACTGATGTCAGTGTTGGATTTATTGATAATTTCCCACAGGAGACCCTTTTAGAGGGTCCCCTGAAAACCTATCAAGCACTGGTGTGGTCTCTGATTTGTGTTCAGGCCACCACCAGACATGTTTCTGACTTCATGGGGTGAGAGCCAGCGCTCTCAGAGGACTGAGACAAGCCTGCTCTGGGCATAAGTGCTTCACACCTCCTCCAGGACAGGATGACATTCCTGAACAGTAAGTTTCAAAGGTGATGCCGCCTTAGAAATTCAACCCAGGAACCTCCAGGTAGTAGAGGAAGCCAAGCCCCGTTTCCTGCTCCACATTTGGCGGGAGGAAAGGCTGGGTAGTTAGTTAGATGAGGAGGAGGGTCCCCACTTGGCCTACACCACCCTTAAAGAGGTACAGGTGCGGTGAACCCGTCTCCTGGAATTCTACCATCATGGGATGGTGGAAAAACAACCTATTAGGGATAGGATAGTGCCCCTTCCCATAGATAGTGGTCACTAGAGGGTGTAGACCCCTAAAGGTAAGTAGGCCATTGGCTACTACCAGTCTCCCTTTGTAATGCCCCTAAATTCTTCATTTAGGTAGCACTCCCAGACCTGAATATCAGATTTGAGGGACATGCAAAGACCCACTGCACGAGAACTGAAGCCCTACTGCAAAAGAAAAAGGCGTCAAACTCTGCCTGCTGCTTCAAGGACTTGCCAATCGCCGCCTACCATGTTGTCCTGAACTTGAGAGGACTCTAAGAACCCCAGAGCCCCTCCCGCCTTCAAGAAGTCACCAAGAAGCTCCCTTGGAGTGACGGTATCATTATCCTGCACACCGCAGGTACCAATCCCATGAATTTCGGAAGACCCCTGATGGAAGGCAACCAGCTGCTGTACAGGAACTCATCCAGCTTCACGACTTGGACAGACAGCCTCTTCCAAAAGCTCACGGTAAAATCAGGCAAGGCAGCCACACGGAAAGCAAGTAGACTGCAGTGCTTAAGTTGAAAGACTTTGAAGTGGAGTGGCGGTTGTTTGGCTTGAATTGCTCCAGGGCTTTTTGGTCTCCCAAGGTTAGTGAGTCGTAGCCAGTTGTGGGTAGTGATAAATTGGCCAAAACGTAGTATGGCATTCAAACAGTTCTTACCTTAATTAAATGTTGCAGACCAAACTGTTCAGGCAGTAGTTCAGCTGACGGTAAAACCCTCTAATAACATAATTTGGGAGTGCAGTGGCCATGGCCTCTTGTGTACAGGTAAGTCGCAGCACCTAGGTGGTGCATAGGTGCTGCCAGGGCAATAAGTAGTGCCAACAGCCACTTTTCGCATTATCAGCCAGGGAGAGAGGAGTCTGCTAAAATGGACTGTTGTTGAAAAGTGTCCCTTTCTTGGGGATTTCATGCTGTTCCATAAACAATGTAAGCTTGATTATTTTACTGCTAGGACCATTGTAAATTAACATACTTACTGTGCTACAAGAACTTGGTAAAAACAGAAATTATTCTGTTTTCTAAACAGATTTTCTTCAACAAAGAAGAACGGGGCTGAATGAATTTATTCAAAATTTACTGCAACAGCCACAACTATGCAACCTGTAAGTGCCATTTTTGTCCGTTAGTAGAGATAGTGTAGACCAAATATGTTTTGCAGAAGTAAGTGTACGTATAATCAATGATATAAAATTGCAAACACCCGTGTTATATTTCTTTGAAGAATATGTTTGAAGAACTGATATGTCTGGAAAGTTGAAGTGAAAACAAGATGAGCTGGTCATTCCAGTCCTGGCCCTCCTTGCATCTGCAACTGCTCAGTTGGTCAAAGGTACTGCAGTATCTTGTTATCTAGTTGAGCCAGTACCACTTCAACTCCCTGATGTTAGTTATCGGTCTATACTATGAACGGTTGACTGTAGTCGGGAGCCTTCAGTATAGGTGCTTTTCACAGTGCTCTCTTCAGTTCCTCAAAAGCTTTGATACTCCTAGATGCCCCAGGGTAAGTTGTGCGCTCTAGAAAAAATCCTTACCATACCATACCATACTCCGGGTTCTTGGGAGGCTTCTTGGATGCCAAAGGGGCAACTATGGCCTAATTGTAAGCTGCAATGTTTCCGAAGTAACTTGTAAGTAATAGAAAGGCGCTTGCTTCTGTTTTGCTAGTGGGCACCTCCCACGCTGAATTTCGGCATCCAGCGAGGTTATCTTCCAGTTACCCAGGATGTCCAAGGTAGACTACAGTGGACAAGGTTGCCAATTTTGTTTAATGTTTTTATAATACAAGTGCAATGTCCTCTAATTTCTATCATCACAACAATTGTGTTACCATGGACAGTTTCTCCATCGCACCCCCTGAAATGTTCTGTCCTTGAAAACGTTGGCTGTGACGAATATATTGTTGGTACATTGGATGAACACATTTAGAAAAATTAGCAGTCATAAATTGTTCTGGGCTGTGACTGGTTGACGTACTATATATACACAACATGGACGATGATTTTGACAATAACTTTTGCTACATATAAGAAACATTTTGAGAATGTATCCTATGAGTTCCTCAGTGTTGTTTTCATTTTGTTCACACAGCATGTGTTGCAAAAACAGGTTGCATCGAGGTGTGCTCTCATACTTTTGAGTCTGGTATATCTTGTTCATTAGTAGGAAACACCAATAGGCAATAGGAATGGGCATACAAATAGGCACATATTTAGGAAATATATCCAGTAGCATAAAACCAACTAACTTCAAACCAAAGCTCAACTTGATTCCCAAGTATTTAAGGAATGCACTGTGTAGGTTAGAGTCATTGATGCTAATGGCAGAAGAGGATAAGGATGGTGTGTGGTTATTCAGCAGCATGCTTCACTCGTATTTCTTATTGACATTCTGTTCACTCGCGGTTCTCAAAGTTAATAGAATTTTGTTCACAGCTGATCAAGCAGCTTCCTACAAACACTTTTTTCCATGAATGACAGGACTTCCAAGGTGTCACTGCCATTTGTCAATGGGAGGGGGTACGCTACTCTTCCAGGATATTGCTTTGTGGCACTTGGCTAAAATCAATGTCAAGTCTATGTATATGTTGCTTAATTTTGGGGTTTTAGGTTTTACAAAGAACCCCAGCAAAACTCAAGCTACTCCACCAGGTGTCTCAATACTCTTGAATCTCCTTCCATGCCAAAACTATATCGTAGAAGCCTGCGTTTGGGACTACACATAGGACAAGTTATGTCTTTAGTGCCCTTCATTAGGTCAACTCGTGTGGGGGTCATATGCAAATTATTAAATTGGGTGTATTTCAGCCTCACATTCCTGTAATACTTTTGCGTGTACTCGAGGATCGTAATCCATTCCTTGCTGCTGAGGTTTTGGTCCATTTCAGCCTCCCATTTAATCTTAATGTGCATCAAGCAAACCTGGTTTGGCCATCTCCAAAAAGGAGTGGTAGAACCAGGTCACCACGCTGCGACTGCTCACTACCATGAGTAGTAATTGCAGTACTTTGTGAGTATCTGATTCTCTAGCATTAGTTTTCCATATAGTCTTGGCCACCTGAGTTAGTGACATGTATGTCAAGAATTGTAAGTGTTGGAGGCCAGATTAATTTGATAGTGCTTTGAGGAATAGCAACTCCCTGTTGCAATATAATTCACCTATCATGATCAGGCCGACTTGCGACCATTAGGCCAGTGCTTGTGGTTTGAACCAATCTTTCCACTTAGGAAATCCCACTACTGGTATAGTAGGGGCATAGACCGGACTGGGCATATTTTACAAACACAGTCCCCTCAACACCTCAGGCAATATCTGTCAAAATATTTGGGCTTTCCAGTCTGACCCAGCATTCTTGTGACTTGTTCCCCCGTAGTTTTTCCAATCCCATCTGTCCTAGTTCTTGGGGAAACGCACCCTCTAGCCATCTAGCAGTCTATTGAATATGTTCTGCCAGATAATAGAGTACCAGATAAGGAAACCCCAGTCCTCCCTACATTATCATCAATAAAATGTTCTTAGAGCCACTCTGTGATGACTCCCAGTTCATATGAAGTCTGCTAAAGTTGCCTCTATTTCTCTTAAACCGGACCCCGTCATCAAAGTGAGCAGTCTTGGAAGCCTCATTATTTCAATCAACCCAATCCTGCCCATGCCTGACCTTTCTGGCCCCTGTGAGCGGAGGATGTCACATGTGGGTGCAGCCTCATGGCCAATACTGAGCTCAAAATTGGATCTTCAAGAATCAACATAGACGGGGGTCCATAGGAGGCGTGATAAGTTGGGGTCCTTTGTGGTTTAGGAGTTGGTGTCATTAACAGCTCGCTCGTAGTGTCAGGGAGACTTCCCGTTTCCCAGTCCAATGTATACATCTTGTTCAATTGGTATGCCAGGATTTTACAATACATATAGTATTACCTAAAGCTAACCACTCCATTGCATGCTTAATTTCCCCTTCAATAATGGGAATACCCGGCATCTCTGCGGCCTCCTCTGAAAACCTTGTGAGCATTAGTCTGCCCAAATAATTCTCAGTTTTGTGTATTAAGGACTCTGCTTTAGGTTTATAATTGTTGCTATCATTCTCTTTGATGGATGAGTTTATGCTGGTTTGGTCTCTGAGTTCCTGCCCCAAACTCTCATTAATTTGGGTAATTACAGAACAGTTGAAGAATGGTATAGATAACCATGCCAAGATGCAGCCCTGTCTCTCACCCTACGCATGTGCATGAGCCAAGTACCCTGTATAGTCAAAGCACTGCAGCCTCTCAACTGCCATGGCATACTCTCTCCAAGAATTTAATAGCTTCTGTTTCTTTCCTGGATCACCACTACTACCGTTTCAAATTTCCATAACGTCTCATACATTCTGTTTGAGTCCCTAGCCAGTAACTGCTGCTCCCCCACACCTCTACCTATGCAACGAACCTTAACTACTGTTTTAAATACTTCTCGGTCAGCATGAGGACTCGCAATTTTGTCCTGATCTTCAATAAAGTAATTGAGTGCCTTGTAGAGCGATTCTTTAAGCTCCGGGTCCTCCAAAGCAATACCCTGTAGGTGCCAGGTGGGAATTAGTGGGGCCTGCCTCCCCATCTGATTTTAAGGATCCAAGGGTTATGGTCTTCCCTGTGTATTACACTTGGTATGCAGCCAAGGCTATATGCAGAGATTCCACAGTGCGGTAAAGACTGGCATGTAAATCATGCATTGGGGGGTAGAAGAAATATTCTCCAATCTGTGGGTGGATGTTTTTCCAAAATTCCACCATTCCCCTATTTAATGGCCTTTAAAAAATACCTTAGTCACGCAGAGATCTGCCTTTATCTATGTTTAGGACACAATTGGTATTTGATCCAATCACTCTGGGAGCCTGAAGCCAATTAGTTAATCTGGCCGAGACCGTATCAGAAATTTGGAATTGATCACTATTAGTAGCATAAAGACTTCCTAGTGTCACTTTGTGGTCATGCGGCCCTCCTGTGTACCATCACATAGTGCCTCTGTGTATCTATTCATCTGTCTCTAAAACTCAACACACTGAAAGCGCAGTGAGTTTTCCAATGGGTGTGCGAGGGCCTTCCCTATCTCGGTCTCTCCGTGGCACAAATGCTACCTAGGACCGTGGCGGTGAACTACGCGTCTCTAACTACCTGTCAGGGTTCCGCCATCGAGAACTAACCGTGCCCGTTGTGCGGCCGCTATTCTCTGTGGTCAAAATGGGACACACTTGTCAGGTAGCAGGAAGCTCCGGGTGGTTGCCACCCCCAATAAAGTTCTTGGAAGGCTCCGTGGGCGGTTGAGGAAGTCCGTGAAGATTGCCGGTTTAGTCTCTCGCAGTTGGTTGAAGTTGCGAGGACAGACTCGGCTGTGAAGTGCGCTGGCAGCGTTCTGAGCCGTGCACTTCACCAACGTCTTTTCAGAGTGTGCTTTCACTGCGCTTGCGCTCTAGTTAGTCAGGAGGTAGTGTAGCAAATATTTCTATGAGCTTGCGCAGAGTCTTAGTTCTGGGTAGTTTTGTTTCACTTGCGTCGGTTAGCAAGTTAGGAGTTTTCTCAAAAATATATTTAGGAGTTCTAAGAGTAAGAATCTAGAAAAACACAGAAAAATAGAAGAAGCTTACCTGATTCCCACAGTAGTATCCAGTGCTGATGAAGCTCTCAAACCACGAACCGCAAGTATAAGACTGCAAAAGACATAAAAGCTCAATTAATGTCTATGTAATTATCTCCTATAACATTCTAAATTTAAAGGCAACAGTTAATTAAATTGTAGCATAGGAAAAGTTAACCAATTCCAAGAGAAAGAAGAAAAGCAAAAGCCTTAGCATTAAGGGTAAGAGAGTGAGAAGTTGTTAGTCAGAAATGAAGGAAGCAGAAAAAGAAATGTATTTGTAGTTCAGTAATGGTGTGTTGTATCACTGATTTACAGTTCACTCAAGAGAGTTAAGAATAAGAGACAATACCAGAAAAACGTCGTAAGAAGGACGTAGAGGTGAACCAATAAAAGCAAGGCAGTCTCTTCTCTGTCCCCATCCCCTTTCCTCCGGCAGGGTTCACGTTAGCACTACTTGTTCTTGGTGCTCGGTTGAAGGTCTTTCATGGGAATATGGAAAATTCTACATTCTGCTCGTATGAGTTCGAGAAGTGATCGTGAGTACATAGTGGTCTTTACACCACCCAGGGTTGTAAGGACTTTGCGATATGGCTTGGCCGGATCCCTGTGGTCAAGATGTCCATCCTCCACCACGTCGCCTAAATTTTCAAACTCTTCCGTTAGCCCCGCCTGACGGCGCTATTCGCTCACTCCAACTAGACGGTAATAATTTCATATGAGGAGACACGAAACATAGACTCCAGAAACACTTAATGTACCGAGCAAAGCAAGAGGGGGTGTTGCGCTACTACCAAGACGGCCCGCTCTGCTCCGCTACCTCATTGAGCGGAATAGGTCCCTCTCTGAGAAACACTGGGTCTTAATGGACCAGGCGGTGGCTGGCACCCAAATATAGAAGGAGATGTGGCTGCCTCGACGGCATAGGGCTTGGGGACTCTACTCATCTCCTGTGAAGAGTGCGACCCTGAAAGTATGGACAGAGTGGCAGTTAAAGCTGGCCTAAGCACTTTTCCTTCACCCATGACTTCTCTTTTTGCTAACCCAGACTTTCCCCCAGGGATGGAGCAGGGCAGCTTTCGAAGATGGGTGGATGGGGGTTGTAAGCGCCTTGGCTGCTTATTTGACCTTAACGGTCTTCTCTCATTCGACTAACTAAAACATGGCTACTCCCTGACAGAAGCAGACCAGTTTCTCGTTTCTACTTCTCTTCCATTGGGTGTTGGGTCCTGACATGCACCCAGGTGTGGGTCACCAAATTACTCCATTTGAAAAGTGGTTGTTTCTTAAAGCAGATGATAAGCGGCTTGTCTCGGAGATCGATGCTTATTTGGGCAGGACAGGGCCCGACTGTGGACTCCGGGTCAGAAGCGGTGTGAGGCTGAAATGGGTAGATCCTTCTCGGGCAAGGAGGGGTAGGATATATTTTATAGAGTCCACCACACAGCACACACAATGATGAACACCGAAACAGCATATAAGATAGTCTCCTTTTGGTACTACATGCTGAGCTGCATTCGGAGGTGGAAGATGGACAAATTGGGAGACTGTTGGAGAGGCTGCAGGAGTGCCAGAACTCAACTTCATTTCCTATGGCACTGTCTAGGTATTGGGAACGAGTCCTAGATGACATTGACATCGCTTTCAACACTACCATCCCACGATCGCCAGCTTACACTATTCTGGGGCTCCCAAATGCGTTAACATTCCCTCTGTGTTCCCTTCGGGGGAGGCAGATGGCCCTGGCACTGAACGCAGCTAATCGGGTAATGCTCTCATTCTGGGCCACTTACAAAACACCGGATCACACTGGTGGTTGCACCAACTGTAGCTCGTCTTGGGGATGGAGAAGCTATCCTTAGAGGTCACTCCTTGAGGTTCCTCCTACCCAGAACTTTGGGTTCCCTTTATCTCAATCCTTTCTAAGGAATTTAGGGAGTTGTCCTGCCCATCCTATCTCCGATTCGAGAGACTTCCCCCTCTGAGCGTTGATAGGTACTGTTTGAGGTGGCCTTGATAGGGTCTCTGGTTGGGAGCTACTAGACCTCCTGCTTGTCTCCCCCTCTAGTAGCAGCTGGAAGGAAGGAAGGAAGGAAGGAAGGAGGTTGGGGGTAGAAGTTGTTTGTTCCTTTTTCTGTTTTGTTTAGTTACTGTATTCAAATCTCAGTTTCACCTCACGATATGCACTTATACTGCTGACTGACCCAAACTACTGAATGAACGCGGCCGGCCCTGTTGGGTTGTAGGCAGCATGCTGTGTCTTTTTTTGTGTGTGGACTGTTAATGAACAGAATTGATCCCAAAACAACACAGATATAACAGAAACGCTGATGTTTGGGAACAACACCTCCTACATGGAACAACTCCTGGTGGTCCTCTGAACTAGGACCCTCACCCATGCCGACAGACCATGCCCGTAACCTTAGCATTATCCTGGACAGCAAGCTCACCATGAAAAGCCAGATCAGTGCAGTTTCTTCTGCCTGCTTCCTCACTATTTGCATGCTCTGTAAGATCTTCAAATGGCTCCCCGTCAACACCAGACAAGCAGTCACCCAAGCCCTAGTAACCCGCCGTCTGGACTAGGCCCTCTGAAATAGGACCCTCACCTATGCCAACAGATCATGCCCGCAACCTTGGCATTATCCTTGACAGCAAGCTCACCATGAAAAGCCAGATCAATGCAGTCTCCTCCGAGTGCTACCTTACTCTTACCATGCTCTGTAAGATCTTCAAATGGCTCCCCATCAACACCAGATGATCCTTTACCCAAGCCTTAGTCACTAGCCGGCTGAACTACGAAAACACACTCAACGTAGGAATCCCCATGTACTTCCTGAAGAGACTGAAGACCATACAGAATTCAGCAGCCAGAATCCTCCTCGACCTCCCCAAATGGATCTACATCATACCCACCTCAAGAAGCTCCACTGGCTCCACATTCAGGAGAGATGCCAATTCAAGATGCTGATCCACACCTACAAAGCCCTTCACAATCAAGGACCAGCATACATCAAACACCATGTGAATTTCCACCAACCCTCCAGACAACTGTACTTCACCTCCCTCTACCTTGCACACAAACCCCACATCTGTCGAAGAAATAGTAGAGGACCCTTATTCTTCTACCTCACTGCAAAGTCCTCACTGCAAAGTCCTTGAACGAATTCCCCATTCACCTCTGGACCTCATCCTCTCTTCTGGAATTCAGGAAAGGACTCAAGACCTGGCTTTTCAACTGAACTCTCCCGAAGTATCAAGGCTCTCAGCCCCTGGTTACCCTCGCGGGTGATTAGCAGCCCTTTATAAATCTGGTTTGATTCATTGTTTTATTTCAGTTTGTATAGCCATGAAGGGTATCCCAGGGCGAACCCAAATCAACTCGAACTTGGTTGTTTAGATGGGCAGTTTGCCCCTGTATTCCAACCAGCACCTTTTCCAGGTCCTTCAGTGCAGTTACCCTAAACTAAAATGCTCCCTCTAGTGTTGAAAATGCTGTCTCCATGGCACTAGGTGCTAAAGCAGTCTGCCAGTAGCCACTAGTCAGATCAAAAGTGCTCAAGTACCTTTCAGCACCAAGCCAGTCTACAAACTAACCAGCTCTGAGGATTGGATGTGCATCTATCTTAGTGACTTCGGTTGGAGCCCTGTAGTCCATACAAAAGTGGAAGTCTTTGAAACCTTACTTGGACTACAACAACACTGGGCTGGCCCAAGGACTCCGGGATTGCTCAGTCACTCGCAAGTCTAACATCTTGGACACATCTTCCTTGGTGTTCTCTTGAACTCTGTCAGACATCCGGTAAGTCTTGCTCATTACTGGTAAGCTATTCCCTGTACCTATGCTATGGTTTTAACCCTGACGTCCATGTAAAGAGGTGGGAATATTGTCCCAATACCGATCTACCCAAATTCTGCTGCTCAGGAATTAGCTTTGGGGTAGATTGTAGCCCATTCACAGAGCCATCCTTCACATCACTGTGCTGAAGGTCATAAAAAATCTCACGGTCTTTAACTTCCCCCGCCAGTACCATGATGTTCACTGCATAATCTCCTTGGAGGTATGGCTTCAGTTTGTTTAGATGGAACATCCTCCTGGGATCCATTGTGGTACCTATATCCACCAGGTAGTTGACTTCAGAAATCTTCTGCGCTACTTTGTATAGCCCATGCCATTTGACCTTCAAAGCATTTGGTGTGTAGGGCTTCAGTACCAACACCTACTGACCCTTATAGTACCCAGTCAGCATTGCATTCTGGTCATACCACTCCATCAACTCTTGATTTGCCTGTATATTTTTCTTTGCCTGACTCAAGCATTGTACCTTCTACTGCCTGAAGCTAGTCACATATTCCAACAAGCATTGGCATAGCCAATAGGTCTCGCCTTTGGAACCTTATAAGTATTTAGTTATGCAGTACAATATCCTTGGTTCAACAACATCAACTGTTGCATGTCTAAACACTTATAAGGTCCCAAAGGCGAGACCTATTGGCTATACCAATGCTTGTTGATAACTGCTTTCTACCGTTGCCACTGTTGTACTCTTTCATTTACTTATTTCAGCCTGTGCTGCCTCTCTGGGTCAGGGTGAAAATCTGATGGTGAAATCCCTGTCCCCAAACTGGGCCGGTGCCCACCACCTCCACAAATGACGCAATGCTGGACAACACAAACATTGTTGAGAGCACATATTATACACTCTGTCGGACAGAAACAAGTACAATGTGCTCAGAAAAAGGCAACAAACAAAATTAAAGCTTAACAAATTATATTCGATCTACAACATGCTTAATGATCTATGTGCCTCAAACAGGTGAAAACTACACATTGTTAACTCTGGTGCCCTCAATAGGTTTTTATATTGCCTGGATGTCATTCATAACCAGTATGGTGGAGAGTAGACCCGGCCGCTTTTGACACATCTCTCATCCTTTCCTACTATGAACATTTAGGGAAACTGAGTTGAGTGGTGGTGTCCTAGTTTGTCTGTCTTCTTCCCACCAGGCTGCCCTCAAGCACTAGGTTTATTCCTCCAGGTCTAACTTACTCACCATGTGAGTGTTCCACAAGGATATTCATTAAGTCCTTCAATGAGTAATATATACATCACTTCACTTGCCAAACTGATTAGATCAAGAGTCTCCAAACGTCTGAGTAATGAGAGGGACTTCTGATCGATGAAAATTAGCCAGAGCAACTTAACAGTGTGGTAATAGTGACCATATTGGACAAGTTTCATTAGTGATCGCCGTGTGCAAGATTACCGATAATGATCGCCTCCGTGCATTAGGCATAGTTGCGAGCAGTAATGTAAAAAGGTTTTATCAATTTGGTATACCACAACATGGGTAATTCATAGCAGTCATCTCTGAAGAGCCGTCTTTCCAACTCTGCTCCAAGAACGGTCATCCAGGCCATATTTATTTCAAGGCTAGATTATGGAAATCCTCTCTATCTAGGTGTCAAGAGTTTACTCAGGTGGCTGAAAATTGTGCAAAATACGGCGGCTAGACTTCTACTCCATCCTCCAAAGTTCTTTCTGACTGCCAGTTTACTCCAGGAACTTCACTGGTTCCCTATTGAGCGCCTCATCCAATTCAAAACACTGTGTGGACCTCAACATGACTACATGACTATAATACACTATCTCTGCAGGGACCTGGGCATCCCAATAGTCACACATGATCTTATTAGGGACCTGGGTAACACTATAATCACGCACTAATATTATGGGGACTTGAACATCATTATAATTCCACAATAGCTCTATGGAGACTTGCACATGACTGTAATCACACACTATCACTACAGGGAATTGAACATTACTTTAATCACACACTATCTGTACGGCGACTTGAGCATGACTGTAAACACACATTATCTCCTTGGAGACTTCAATGTAAATTTAATCGCTCACTACCAATGCGGGCAGGTAAACATGACTAAAATGACACACATGCTCTGTGGGAACCTAGATAACTCTATAATCACATACTATCTCTGTGGGGACATGGACATCCCAAAAATCACATACTATCTCTGTAGCAACCAGGTCATCCATAAAATAACACATTATCTTTTTAGGGACTTTTTGCCTACTGACCTCCTGTTTCGCTGACTTCATTTTTGCTGGCTCTGGGATTCTGGGCACTTAACCACTGTTAAACTTTGCCAATGTGCTGGGCATACCCCTCCCACTTAGAGCAACAAATGCAAAAAGAACAGATGATGGACGGAATGCTGAATTAATCAAACATGAACCCCTAGTCATAAATGTGGGTTAAATCAATTTTTTTGCACGCCACGCCATTCCAGGTCATCTTTGCCAAGTGGACGTAATAAAATGTGCTAATGCCCAGTGCAATGTGAGACACCTCTGTAACCACAGTGCCCAAAAAATACTAGTGCGTTTTGATAAAGATCTGTTTCAAAAGCCAAATTGATAACATAATTTTCAATGGGTACTGCTTGTCGTAAATCCTTAGGCAGAAAGATTACCACAATACAGCAGTCATCCTATCACACCTTTATTTATGGCAATTCTCTATATTTCGAACCCATTTGTGGCCTGTCCCCCTGTCAAAGAGGTGGGGCGGGCCGGAGGAGGGAGATGGCGCGGGGAGAGGGGATTAGGGACTTTAGGGACAAAATTAAAAAAAATACAAATAAACTTACCAGATCACCGTCGCCTCTGCTGTCCACTCCATCCTACTCTTCCTGCTTCTGGGACAGGCTCAGGATTGGCCTGAGCACAAAAACTTTACGCTCCCAGGCTGACTGGGAGCCTGTACCTGCTTTCCTCAGCACCAGCATAGCAGCTGGGGCTGGCAAAAGCTTCACTGCACACAAGGAGTTTGGCTGGCCTGAAAAGGCCGGCCAAACACCTCATGTGCAGTGACGGGACATGGTAGTGCACTAGCCCTCCCCCACCACAGCGTCATGCCCCTGCCCTGCCCCCAAGACTCATCAGTGTGATTAAAATAAAACGGGATAGAAACCAGTTTTATAATCATTGTATTTGCGGCTGGTGGCAGCGCTCCTCCGCCCAAATGGTGGGGCTGCCCCTGATAGGACCTTCTCAATATTATTTTCACACCTTCGGACGCCCCAAAATCTTTCAGCACGGTTCGTTCTTGAAATCAACAGTCAGGATTCCATATTTTATCAACGGGTTAAAGCGTGCTGGCTACCCGTACCTATTGTTGTGACCTTTAAATGTTTATATGTCTATCACAGAGCCATTCATAAGACTGGATCCACTTTGCTTCAGACAGTTTCATCAATATCTACCTTTCTGGAATCTTTGTTCCAGCAGTGCCCAGTTACTCTCACTCCAAAGATCAGGTGGGCACAGTGCTAGGAATATGCCGGGCACATCTGTCTGCTCTTCCTACCAAGTTATTGGATGCTCAGCGGAGATAAAGAAAGAGGGCGAGAAGTAAAGAAGGAGAGAAATAAAGGTTGAGAAAAAGAAAGAGGGAGAGAAAAAGTAAGATGAGAAGAAGGAAATTGAAAGGAAAAGAGGGAGTAAAAGGTGGGGAGAAAAAGAGGGGGAGAGAGAAAGAAGAGACTAAGAAAGCACAAAAGAGGGAGACAAAGAAACAATGAAAGAGGGATACAAAAAGAAAGAGGTAGAGAAAGAGAAAGCAAGAAAGAAAGGGAGAGAAAAAAGGAGAAAATTATGAGAAGGAGAATGAGAGGCAAAGGGAAAAATACTGGATGTGTGTCTAGGCTCTATGGGTATGCTGGGAGGTCATGAGCGTTTGTGCATGCTTTTCACTGTGCCTCGTTTAGCAGCATCTATACTGTATTAATGTCTGCAATAATGCCCATTTCATTGTTTGGCTGTTGTACTTCTTGCCATGACATGTATGGTGTGTGTATTAATCACTAAAATGAAATAAAGTTTGTGTAATTTTCTTTCTTTTTTATTTGTTCATGCATGCACCGTGTGACATTTGTGTGGTACAACTCCCCCGAGAACGGGCTGTGTGTGCTTTGCGAGCTTACACTGACAGGGCATGCATCTTCTAGGATGGAAAGGAAGGAGTTGTGTTTAGTGCACATGTGCGCACTGTTTGGGCACCTGTATTGTGTGTGGAGCATACAATCACCCAAAGGAGTTTTTGTTGAGTGTAATATGAAAGCTTTGGGTGGCAGAGAACATGTCCGGGTAGGTGTTTGCTCTGGGGAGGGCGCATGAACCGTTAGAATGCATGATCTGACCTGGATAGGTTCTCTGGCATGTAAGACTGGTGTGATATGGGAACATATGCTTTGCTGGCTTAGACGCTGGTGGTTTGTGCTCTATTGCTGCATGTGTGTGCACACTGTATGTGGTGTGGGTACATCAGCTGTATGTTACACATTTGCATGTTCTCTCATGTCTGTGTCTCAATGTATGCTGCAGGTGTGTAGCTGTACAGTTACATACACACTGTGTGTGCTTGTACAATGTGTTGTGTACTGTACTGCATCTGTGTGCGCGCGCCCACTTGAGATATCGGCGTCTATGCATACATGTACTGAAGGTGTGTCCAACGTAAGATCAGGTGGGCCTGATCCATGACACACACTTGCAGGCAATTAATCTGAATGCACATTACATATATAGTCCGTGACTATCCTGAAAACGTGTCCAGGAACCAATCTTCCTGGACTTACGATGGACACCCCTGATAATGTTTGTGTGCATGCATACGTTTTTAGAATGGTGTGCAGGCATTCTCTTTTGATAGTGGATCGTGCATTATTTGGGGTTTGGGTGCATGCACTGTATGCTGTGAATGCATGCAGTGTGTGAGCGTGCGTGGGCAGTTAGTCAGCCAGTCTGTGCGCCCTGTATGCTGTGGGAGCCCAAGTACAGTTTGACAGCATGAAGAGTGGGGCCGCTTGTGTTGTGCTGAATGAGCAAATGCACGGATTTTACAAGAAAGCAATGCAAGCACACACTGTGTGATGTGCACGCATGCTGCAGAACAACCCGCTGGAGTGAAGGACTCGAACATTTCAGTTACATTTAGTGTCAGTGACATGCTAACGTAGTTTCTGTCGTTAAATATGACTCGTAACCATAGAATGGCGAGACAAAACTTAGGAGATGCGTCACTTCCTGCTATCGGGGAACAGTAGATAAAATCAAGATGACTGGTTTAGGAATGCTGTTTAGTCAAGATGACTGGTTTAGGAATGCTGGTTAGTCAAGATGACTGGCTTTAAGAACGCTGGTTGTCCCCCGGTTAGCTCAAAGACAGCCTGCTTAACTTTTGGATACGGAAGCTAGCACTTCGTCATTCTTTTTAGAGGAAACATCTTCAAGGCACGGCGGCTGGCTTTAAGCAGACCTGGCTTCGCATTCACGAAAGGGAATGTGGGTCCCAAGTCTTTCTTCACTCTTCAGGGTGTAATGCAAGCCTCTCTTGTTTATCCAACCCCGCCGTTCGGGGGCCAACACGACTGGGTTTAGCTGTGGGCTAAGAATGTAGCCAAGCAAGGGGGAGGGAGCGATAAAGCGCAAGACGGAGAGGCAGAGCGAGGCGCGCGCGCTTGTGCGCGTAATCGCAAGCTCTAGGCCGCCACAAGCAAAAGCGTGTGGTAGCATTTTCTGAAGCCCACTTACTAAATGTCTCGCCAGAGCAGCGCATGCGCTGGCTCAGGCGAGACCTAAAAACACAATAAGAATGGAGGAATACTTACAATTTATCTAACGATCAGCAATCACTCAGGGTAGCATTCCAACCCATTGTTCTTTTGCCCATACATGCCAATTCATATTAGACCCAGCAGAAAGCAAATCCACCTTTGTTCTGCTTCCGATAGTAACAGTCCAGCCCAAACTTCCAAACAGCTCCTCTCTGAAACGGAACACAAGCAAAGCAAGGCCTAACCTGACCTCTTCAGTGGGGTACAGCTTGGTTCCAGTGAGCAAGGGACACATGCTTGAGCATTCCCTTGGCCTTTTCTGTGACTTGATGTTATACCCTTAGTGGCCGAAGGGTCTCTTGCTCACTGTGCCATTGAATCCAGGCTATACCTCACTGACAAGGCTTAACAAGGCCAAAACTGGTCTGAGATTGCTTGTGTTTGCTTCTGGAGCGGGCCTCGTCTGGCAGTTGGGGATGTACTGTTCTCATTAGAAATAGGGTCAGGAGTATTTTGCATAAGCAAAGCCTTTGTCTAGTGTGGCACAGTAGGTGCAAAATGATGGGTTAGAATGTTACCTCAAGCATATGCAAGTGGTTAGATAATTTACAAACCTTCCTCCCATTATCTTTTATGTGATAAATCACATAGCCCACTAGATCCTTGGACTGTAACTCAGAAGTTCCTTCACACCATATTCTGATAAATGCTAGTGGGCCTCAAACTAGGTGCACAAACAGAAGCTCAAAGGGCCTAAACCTACCCCTTTCTGTGAATTTCTCTGTAGGCAAATATGAGACATGGTAGGATACTCCTGACGCATCATTATTTAAGAGTCTTGTTAAATCTCTCTACCAAATCATTGGGTTGTGAGTTGTAAGCTGTGGAGAAGCGGTAGGTCCCATCAGCTTGCTTCCCCCCTTCCTTCATATATGAGGAAACAAACTTTGTTCACCACTCGAAAAAAACTGTTTTAGAAATCACACCCTAGAAAATATCCAAAGCTTCCACTTTTGCAGTCATGCTCCTCAGGGTACCACCACAAGAGAACTGGTGGCGTGATCCATCACAACCTAGATGGGTTTGTTGTCTGAAGCTTGGATTGAGGGGGGGGCTCAGAGGAACTAATAAGTTGGCAGTGACACCAAAGACCCTCTTTTGGAAAGCAAGACAGGTTCTCTAAGACATCTTTCTGTGTGTGCGCATTACTGGTCAATAGAACAGATAGTCCAACCTCTCCAAGGTCTTTCTAATGCCCATGATTCATACAAAGGGGACTTTGTGGGACTGTGACAACAGGAACTTCCTGTGCACTAAGGGAATCTCTAACCTCTTGTGATCTCCTTTCTCAGGATTTATAAGCAGTCCATCCTCTCAGCCAACATAGTCCCACAGGTGTAGGGCACTCAACCGATGCCTGGCAGACTATCTCCTGTGTAGATCCTCTGACCGCTAACAAGCCCTCTTGCAGTGACCCAGACTCCCAACACCTGGTCCACTTGGGGTATTAATACTCCTCTCTCTCTGGAGCAGGAGCGATGGCCACCACAGCTTGTATCCCGCCTTCCACTGGATACCCATGATGGTCTGTGGGCGGACTAAAGAGGCTTGGAGGCAGGGGCTACCGGGGAACAGGGCAGTGGACTGACCTAACCACTGGCTGCTTGTCCCACGTGGTTGCTGGGACACTCGCCCTTGGCCACAAAAAGGCTGGAAAGCCTGTTGCCTGTGGTGGCTGGAAGTATATGGGAGTGAATGGTGACCCCTTCTGTAGCTACGAAAGGGACAGAAGACAGATTTGGGCTTGACGAGGGGCCATAGAAGAGCTCAGGGACCTGTCCTTGAAGCACTTCAGCGCTGAATCTTCCTTGTCTTCAAATATACTAGAGCCATCAAAGGGCATGTTCATGAGGGAAGCCTACACATGCCTTGAAAAAAACAGATGTTTCCCGTAAGTAGTGGTGCAACAAGGCCACCAATGATGACATCGCTCTGCCTCGTGGGTCAGTCTTCTTAAGTCCACATATGATGGAGAACTTTGCTGCATCTCTCCTATCGGCAACCACCTGAGAGATTATGGCCCGGGCATCTTCCGGGACCATAGGCAGCACTTGTGCTACCGAATCCCATAGTGTATGGGAATAACTGTCCAAAAGGCACGCAGTGTTCACCGACCGCAATGCCAGGCTGTGGATTCCCTGCGTGCTGGGATGAATGTAGGATGTGGAGGTTTGGACCACCAAGCTGTCCGGAGTGGAATGCTGGGTAACAGAACTGGGATCCCCAGGAGCGGGGCGAAGGTGGTGGGCAGGCGTTCCACTCACAGGAGACCCTGTGCAGGGCTTGAACCATGCCCCAGTTAAGACATCTGTAAGGGCTTCATTAAATGGGAGTAAGGGCTCTGAGAGGGGAAACTCCCGGCTGAAGCACCTATGTCAAAACATTAGTTTTGACTGCCACTGAGGGTAGGTCAAGGTCCAGGTGCCTACACTCACTCGTCTCATCGGATGGCTTCGACAGACGTAGGGATGTTAAGGAACATTTGGATTTCTTTGGCTTCTTGTGTTTGTGGGACTTACCTGAGTTCCCAAAGACTTTGGCATTGTGACGAGGAATGCTGGGACGGGCTCCATAAACAGTCCTGGGACCTCCCACGCAAACAGGACTTGGAGCGTTGCAGAGTCGACTGACGTTTGATGGTGAGGTGCTTGTGGGATTGCCCCTCAGTGCCTTCAGGTGCATTGCACAGCAGTCCTCACGCGCCTTGGAGATGTATTCCGGCTTCAGATACCACAAACCCACCAAGTGAGGTCTGTCACAACATTTGCCTGTGACAGGGCCCACAAGGTTTGAAACCAGGCAATTTCTTAAGCGACATCCTCAACCAGTAGAAGAATCTCAGAAAAAAGGTCGACAAAGGCCAGTCAAAAAATGACTGACGGGTAGCTCAGTCCTGATCAGCGCTATCTGAAGCGAAAGGAAAGAACGGACGTTAGCTTGCCAAAGTGTTGCCTATATAGGCTCCGTGCACATGACTTCCGGCGTGGCTGATGCGGAACCGATGCCACCTACCAGCGCACAAAGGTACTCCTCAAATCTTCTGGATCCATTCTGACGCCTGGGTAAATTCAAAGGTGAGGAACCTGCGGCTATAAGCCTTTATCAGATATAGTTATTACCCCAGGTCCCCAGTGATCCTTGGGGTTCCCTTGTTAAATAGTACTGCTGTTTATTCTTATAGAGCGTTTAGACTGAGCTCAGCGCATTTAAAAAAAACTCTTCAGATCTTGCCGTTATTCAAATGGTAAGCATTTTTCCAGTCGGCTTTTCCTTAATTTGAGCCAAAGGTGTACTCCGAGGAAGGGGAAATGGCTGGGAGCTGAAGATGGCCGACGTGTAGATGTGGAGTTCCCCACCCAGGCCCCGAATCCTCAGGTTTTGAGCGCCCTCTGGAGGAGTTGATGCTCCTGGAGCAAAAACATAAATCAATTCCTTCCAAGAAGATAGGGAGATACCTTACTGCTGTGAGGTGTCAGTGCACACCTAAAATATAATAAAGCCAACTATATCATTTTTTTTAATGTTATTTTTTTACACAGAGGTGCGTTATAGTCCCTTAAATATATAAACATATCACTGTTCATATAAATCGCAGGAAAAATAAATGATAAAAACAGATCCAGTAAGAAGGTACAGAGGCAAAGAACAGAGAAATCCCATGCAAATATTGCGCACATATTATTTAAACCAAGTTTTTGAGATTTTATCTTCAGCTCTCAAAATGTGATCTCATATTTTACCAAATTGTTGTACAAGAGCTGCCCTCTCCGCAAAATACTTTTCTCTACCCCTTACTCTGCATTTTCCTGAACCAGTCAGCAAAGCATGGAGCTACTTTGGACCTCCAGTTTTGTAAGACTAACAATCTTGTCACTAGCATTGAGATAAATAACTTCTGATGCCCCCTCGCTACCAATGACGTGAAAATATCCCAAAAGCCAGAGTAAAGGATTCTGAGGGATCTCAAGCTGGAGTGCAAATTCCAAAAATCTAAATCTGCTATTCCAAAAATTACACAATTTAGTACAATGCTAAATCATATGAGACCTGTTTCTGTTACCATCAGCATCGCACAACCAGTGATGTGGATGATTCTTACTTACTTATTTTATTTAAAAGTTGGGAAGTCCGGTAGATTAACTACTGTTGTCATGGTGGGAGTCCCACGGTAACAGTAGAAACAGCAGTATTAAAACATTACCACGGACCTCCATTGAACAGAAAACTCACTTAACCTTTCAACCTTATTTTATAACATCCAAAGTTCAGCCAATCACAGCAGAGACCTCCGAGTTCCCTTCCCGTACAGAGCCACCAAACTTCAGATTTTATGCACAAGTGTGTATATATATAAAACTCTGAGGTAATCGGTGAGCCTAATCTGGAAGTAGGGAGGGTCGCATGTGAATCTATAAAATATATCAATGCTGGAGAACCACAGTGTATAGGTAAGTAACTTGTTTTTTTCGCCAGTATTGCATCTTTTATAGATTCACATGCTTGAATCTGACTAGTAAACAGAATAACACAATAAGAGAAACTATCCCACCATGACGTAAAATTGGAGCGTCAGAAAACCAAGAAGAAAATATGTCAACAGTCCGTTATATACATACAGTTTTACAAACCGACTTGAAAGTATAAAATAACCAACCAGTATGTAAAGGATAAATTAGGCTAAAAGCCGCCTACCTTAAGCAAAGAGGCGTCGAAGTGCAGCTTGTCCAACAGCTGTATCTGCCTTCTTCCAAACATCGAGGCAGTAATGCTTCGTGAATGTGTGAGCGTTCACCCACGTTGCTGCCCTGCATATGTCAGGAAGGGGGTTCTCCTGCAAACCGGGCCAAGGAAGTTGCCACTTTCCTAGTTGAGTGAGTGAGCTTGCATTTTCGTAGGGAGCGGGCGGCTAGCTTTTTCATAACAAAACGCAATTGTTGAGGTGACCCAACAAGCGATGCTGGCCCGTGTTAAGGCTTGTCCTTTTCTAGGTGCAGAGAAAGAGATCATAACAGAGGATTTACAGAAGATCTTCATTCTTTGTAGATCAAATTTCAAACAACATTTAATATCCAGTGAATGCAATGCCCTCTCCACTGCTGAGGATGGATTAGGAAAGAACGTTGGTAAGACAATCAGCTCATTGAGGTGGTAAGTCAAAGGCACCTTAGGTATAAAAGAAGCGTTAGTGCGTAGGATAACCCTATCTGGCAAAAAATCAAGATATGGTTCTTTTATAGTGAAAGGTTGGATTCCACTGATACGTCTGGCAGACAGACGTAATGGCCAAGAGAAAAGCCACCTTCCAAGAAAGGAACTTCAATTCACATTTCTGTACTGGTTCAAATGGAGGACGCAGTAGCTGCAACGGGACTGTATTTAACTCCCACATTACTGGAGGAGGTTTAACAGGCAGTAAAGCTCTAAAGAGTCCCTTCATAAATTCTTTGAGTTGATTAGACCACAGGGAAGCTTGATCTGAACGTCTTCTAGATCTAGAAATCGAAGCAAGATGAATTTTATGAAAGAGTGAGAAAGTCCTCATTTGGCTAGGTGCAAGAGATAAGGCAGCACCTACTCCAGAGACGATGAAAAAGGATGCAATGCTTGAGAGATACACCATGCACAGAATCTCTTCCATTTAGCTGTGTAACATGTCAGCATTGTAGGAGCTCGACACTTCTATAGTATCGAAGAACACTCCTCAAAGTCTCAAATCCCTAAATTCTTTTTGAGGAAAGAGAATCGGAGCACACTCTGATAGGCGATGCAGCTCGGTGTACCAGAATTGTCTTGCCCATCCGGGAGCAATGAGAATGAGCCGACACAGCTCTTACTTCATTTTCTGAACTACTCGAGGAATGAGTGGAAACGAGGGAAAGGCGTAGGCGAACATCCCCATCCAAGAAAACTGGAAGGCATCTCCCCACGATTTTGGATTAGAATTCCTGCTTTCGAAAAGAGGACACTTTGTTGAGGAACGTGGTAAACAGATCTAATGTAATAACCCCAGGATTGGAAGACCACCTGCAAATGTCGATCGTTGAGCTCCCATTCATGACATTGTTTGGAGACCCTGCTGAGAGAGTTTTCTCTTGAGTGGGAAAATCCTTGCCGAGATCTGTGTTAAGAAGTGCACCCAGAAAAATCAACAATTTGGCTGGAATAATGGATGATTTTTCCAGATTGATGTGAAGACCTAGAGACTCGAAGAGATTCCGACAGGCTCTTGTTGAAATTTCTGCCACTTGAAATATTGGAGCTTTTATGAACCAATCATCCAGGTAGGGAAACACCTGGTGACCTGAACATCTTAAAAAGGCCGCTATCGGTGTCATGCACTTGGTGAACACGCTGGGAGCAGATTTCAAAACCCGAATGGAAGCACTTTGAATTGGTAATGGAGCCCTGCCCCTTCAAACCTGAGAAAGCTTCAATGCTGGGGATGGATGGGAATATGAAAATAGGAGATTGAGAGAAGCCTGATAATCCCCTTTCTCCATGAGAATAGGAATCTCCTGTAGAGAGAAAATCCTGAAAGATTGGTTTTTGATGAACTTGTTAAGCATTCTGAGATCCATGACCTGTCTCCATTTTCCCGTTTACTTTTTGATGAGGAGTGAGAATAAAATGCTGATTTTATTGGCTGAGGGATACTTCCTCTATGGCTTGCTTGAGAAGAAGTGATTGTTTCTCCGTTTTGAGATCCGGAAGGTGACGGAGTGGAACTTTCCGCGGTGGAACATTTGGAGGATGCTGAACGAATTTCAGGGTGTGGCCATGGTGGAAGAAGTCTAAATCTCATTTGTCGGAAGAAATGGAGCTCCATTTCAGAAAGAATTTGGAGAAGACTGGATCGTGGCGTGGGACTATGGTAGCAGGGGCTGGACGAATTTCATTGCCTTCTATTGGAGTCTTGGGATTTTCCGGCTGATTGCTGCCTCTTGCGTCCTGCTGGTCTTGAATAAGACTGAGCAGCATTGGATTGAAAAGTCCAGTTGTATGGCTGGTAGGTATTCTGCGGATATGGTTGGTACTGCTGTTGGAATTGCAGCCGCGATATGAACTGCCCCAGCACTCTGCCCCGAAAGGACTGAAAACAGCGCTGCTGGAGACTGCCTTAGCCGTGTCCGCTTTTATGGATTGTAGCACCTCTTCTATGTGCTTACCAAATAAGCACTCTCCATCAAATGGCATGTTGTGAGCTTTGACCTGAACTTCTGGACAAAAAGTGGTCGCTCTTAGCCATCCCTGGCAACGCAGAACCGCCACTCCTGCCATCTGGTGAAACGCGATAGATGAAATGTCCATAGCGATCTCAATAAGCTTTGAAGACACTGTTTCTCCTTCCAACAAAATGTCCTTAGCCTCTTTCTTTTTATCGTCCGGAAGATACTCCCAACAGAGTAGAGATGTCTGATCACATCTGTTGGTCATATCTCCCTAGAATGGCTATGGCATTAGAGACTGTAATGGAAGTGGCTGCCAACGCAGAGAACCTCTTACTAATATTGTCAAGGAGGCGTCCCTCCTTGTCTGCTGGAGCTGTACATGGAGACGCTGGATTCTTGCCTCTCCTTTTGCGCTGCCTGCATGATGACAGAATCTGGCCTCAGATGACCAATTAGGCATGCAGGCGAGTTGTCAGGAGCCTTGTAATTTTTATCCAGGTTTGCAATTACAGCTGGAACGGAAGCAGGTGTTCTCATTAATTTCAGTCCTTTTTGCCTCAAAAAATCAACTATAGGGATTGCCCTTGGTGCCTGACTTAAAATCGCGTAAGTAACATTCTGTTTGCTTAGCTGGCATTGGCAAGTTGAAACGTTCATTGGCAAGTTGAAAAGATCATGAAATCCCCCAATGTCTGCTGGAGGGTAATCCTCCGGAGGGGCAGGAGATGGTGGCAATGGGGCTATATAGTCATCCCATTCATCATGGGCATCTTTGCCTGTGTGTATTTCTCCTTCCTCCGTCTGTTATTCAGCATCCTGGATATCCTCCGTGATGCCTATAGGAGGAGGGAGAACTTTTTCCATGGTGGATTTAGGAGTGATTTGGCCAGGGAGAACACTAGGAACCTCTTGCGAAGGTAAAGGCCTCTGCGGAGCATATGCATCTGGGAAACCTCTACAATAGTTTCTCAAAAGGAGGAACTGGGAGTTTTTTAACCAGGTCCTGCACATATACTCCCAACTAAGGTATGTAGAAAATAAAGGAATGTGCAGTTCCCAAAGTGGAGGAGAGTTCAGTTCTCTTACGGGTTGCCCTCACACCCCCCCTTTATAGGAGATCTTTTCTGATGAAGCCGTTGGGTGTGTGAGGGTATGTGGTCAGGGTAGTGTGGTGAGTGAGTGATGTGAGTTAAAAATAGGTCTAGTGCTATCCTAGGTAGTGGTTATTTATTCTGGGGTGCACTAGCCTAGCTAAAAATGTGTGTGCCCTGCCTGGATGTAATGATCCCACAGGGTCTGTCTAGTGTCGGTGGTCAACATATTTCTTGCCTTACAGCCCCTAATGGGTCTAGCGGCAATTCGTCAGGACCAATGTCTTAAAAGTGAAAGAGAAGGTGCTCTGGACTCTTACACTACCGCAACGTTGGTGCAGTGCATCATTGTGAAACCAGCGGTGCTGACTGGAGTCAGGGCATATAGCCTGAGGATTAGAGACCCCAGATTCAAAAGGCCAATGCCGACGGGGTTGGCAGAGTACTTCATTGCTCGATCAGAAGGGTGGCGTGGCAACTAGCTAGCGTCCTACCCCTGCTCTGAGCCCCGTAAAGAGGATCAGATCAGGGGTAGGACGCTAGTTAGTTGCCACACCACGCCACCCTTCTGATCCACTTTAGGAACTGCACATTCCTTTATTTTCTACAAACATCTATAGTAATCATCAATCATATGACGGAGATCCGATACCAGAGAAACTGGAATGTTCACTGATGGTTCCCTAAAATGATGGCTCTCCTCCTCCCTATAAGGGGTAACGGTCCTGGAAGGAATTAGGCCGCTGCATAGAAAAAGTATCTCTCTCTGCAAAAGAATATTCCCCTGCAAGGTAAGAAGATGGATCATTGTCCTCAATATCAGAATCTTGGCACTTGACCCTTAACTGTGATGGACTGTATGCAGGGCCAAACAAACTTTCATCCTTCGACTTTTGGAAGTCCAAAAAGTGAGCAGGGAGCGAAGGGGAAATCTTGGAGGAATCCTGAATTTGCTTGGGCTGAAGGCGGCTAATTTTTCCTTCCATCGACGGGCTAGACGACGGTGCCGTGGCCGATGCAATCGTCTGCGACACTGTCGACAGTGCGTGGGCAGCCTTAGTCTGCGGGGCCATCGTCATCAGTGGTTGATGATGAAATTCTCGTCGACGGAGTAGGCCTCATTGACGATGACATCGTAGTTACCATCTGCCGTGATCCTTCCCACGTTGCTGCCGTTGACGTCTTGACCATTGTCTTAGTAGCCATCATCGACGAGGCCATCGACCGTGCAGAAACCTCAGATTTTCTTGAGAAGGCTAGAATCTTCGACAACGAGGCCGTCGACGGGTGAGAAGACTGGTCTATGACAGAAGTCAGAGAAGCAGAAGCTGGAGCTGAAGAAGACTTTAAAGCCTCTGTCTGAAGTTTTTTGTGGTGTTTTATCTCAAATTTGTCCTGGGACTTGGATCTCTTTGAGTCCCCATTATGGGAAGAGGAACTGTCTTCCTTTCTATTTCTTGAGGAAGAAAGGTGGACCTTTTTCTCAGGATCAGACTCCGAGTCTGAAGCAGCCTTTTTCTTCTGGAGCCAGAGGAGTAGCCTACCCTCCCTGTCCTAGAGGGTTTTAGCTGAACAAGTGCGGCAATAGTTGCATTCCCTGGGTTTGTGGCCAGGGTAGAGGCAATATAGGCACTGTTTGTGGGGGTCTTCAGAGAACAGCCTACACTTCCCACAGGTCTTACGGGGCCTACATAACCATTTTTAGCCTCTGGCATCTCAATAAGAAGGCAAACATATATAGAACCCAGAAATACCTTGAAAGTAGTAGAAGCTGGGACTGGAGGTCAAAAGTTGAAGATAGACTACTGTAACTGAGCAGAGCTCAGAGAGACTACCTATCACCCGACGTGCAGTAAGAAATCTGAGATATGGTGGCTCTGTAGGGAAAGGGAACTCTGAGGTCTCTGCTTTGATTGGCTGAACTTTGGATGTTCTAAAATAAGGTTGAAAGGTTACTTAAGTGAGTTTTCTGTTCTATGGAGGTCTATGGTGATGTTTTAATACTGCTATTTCTACTGTTACTGTGGGACTCCCACAATGATAACGGCGAAGATTCAAGCATGTGAATCTATAAAAGATACAATACTAGAGGACCGCATTCCTAGAAAACCTGAGATCCTCAATGTTTTAAAATTCAATTCATATGTTCTTTGTCAGATATCTCTTGTTAGTGTTATCCCTTCCTCCTTTAGCCATTTTGCAGCCATCCGGCTATAGGTATCTATTTTATCACATGATAACAGGTACCTGTACCAGACCGATACTTTCCTCTTCTGGGGTATACGAATTACATTTTCAATTGGCTCCTTTTTCTCCATTCGAGTCTTACAATCAATGTGCTGCAAATGACCATTGGAGACAGATTTTGTTACTAACAATAAATGATTCGATTTCCTCCCAAGTTTTCAATTTTTCACTCACCAGGAAATCATCTACTTTAACAAACCCATTGGTTTGCCAGCTTTTATCAGTGGCTACGTCCATGACTGTCCCCTTTCCCTATTCAATAACGCCCTATGATACATTCTGAGTTTATGTAAGGAAAGTTGTGTTTTTCTTCTTAAAAAAAACCACACAAAAAACACTAGAGAGTCTTGTAGCTTACTTTTTTAGGAGACTTAGACAGACGTAATGGATAAAAAAAAAAGCATGTGCAAAATAGGTTCTCTGGCTGGGGAGACCCAACTCTCCTTTCCCAGAGTTCTTATATAAAATTTCTTACAATACTCTCGGGCTGTCTTTAGTCCATAAAAATGACAAAATTGTAGAATCCACCATTTATAAATATCAAGAGTATAAAATCCAGTGAGCCACTGCAAACAAAAAATGTAATAAATTAATAATTTTTGTAAAAGTTACCCTTTCCAAAAGCGTGAGGGGTAACAAAATTCACTTAACTAATCGTTTTTTAACTTTATTCGAAAGAGGCTTCTAATTCATATCATACAACCCACCTATATCCTCTGTAACAAAAAAAAACTATCCAAATAGCATTTTGGTTGAGTATGTGCACACGCCCTACATTCATTCAGCAATTTTTCCACAACTTCTTATTGGCCTTATTAACTTTGTATTAACCTAAAGTGTAGACTGTAGAGGGCCGCAAGTCTCAAAACCCTCTCTTGCACTGATCTCTCTGGTACCAATAATAACATTATATCGTCCGCATATAATTGAATTTTGGACATTTGAGACAAAGGTGTCTTAAAACCTTCATCTTGTCTAGTAGCCTGGGCTAACGGCTCAACAAAATAGGCAAAAAAGAACTGGTGAGACGGGGCAGCCCTGCCCAGCTCCTCATAAAACTTTAAATAGACCGGCATTAGATGCATTTAAAATTATTTTTGCATCCGCCTTAGTATACATTCACCTTATTAATCTTGTGGTTTGAGAAGAGAATCCAAATATCTTCAGAATCCAAATGAGTGTTTCTCAGACCAATCCAAATTAGTGGATCCCAGACCACAAGATCAAATGTCTTTTCACCATTTAAAAGAAACATTTCAGCTGCTACCTGTTTTGTGGCACATATATGAAGATCCACTAATTGGTATTGTTGCAGAGCTGCCACCCTGCAATGAAGCCTTTCTGATCTTCATGAATCAGATTAGGTGCTAATTTATTCAGCCTATTTGTGAATATCTTCATTATAATTTTATAATCTGCATTAGGCAGTGTAATAGAATGATAGGAGTTAGGATCTAGAGCATTTTTGCCTTTTTTCAGAAAACACACCACATTGCCCCTATTAAAAGACGGAGGATGGGGGAAGGGGGGGGGGGGGTAACCTTACTTTCAAAATGAAGTTGCCGTTTCCAACAATAAAGGATTTAAAAGATCTGCAAAAACCTTATAAAATTCAGATTGGAACCATCCTGGCCCACCTACTTTACCCCCAGGAATACTCTTCACTATGTCCTCCAATTCTTGTAGGGTGAATGGACTTCCCATAAAAAATAACGGTCCTCCCCTGATAAAACTGGGGCTAAGATGTTCTTTAAAATGTTATTGTGTCTGTAGGTTTGAGAAGGTCAGGGGGCAGCCTGGTTAAACTGGGTCTCACACATCAGACCGGCCGATAACCTTGCTCTCCAACACTCGCCCTGGAAATCACAAATTTATCCCATTTTGAATTCCTTAGATGACTTCTTTGCTGTCACCAAACCCCCTTGAACTGATGCTCCTCACTTCTAACCTAGGACCCATCATGTCTGATACCTTGCCAAAGTCCTCAAAAAGGCTGTCAACCTCCTACTCACCGATCACCTGAAAAGAAACAATGTGCTAGACCTCTCCTATCAGAGCCAACCACAGCACGAGATGTCCCTGATTGCCGAAACAGACAACATCCGCACCCTACTCGACAAAGGAGAATCAGCCGCCCTGATCCTTCTTGACCTCTCTGCTGCTTTTGACACCATCTTCCACCACGAACTCCTTAGACGTATGCACCAGATTAGAATTGAGGACGACTCTCTTAGATGGATGGCATTGTTCTGGCACACCAAGAGAATCCTCCTCCCTCCCATCATGCCACAACCCAAGTTCACCATATGCGGCGTCCCTCATGGCTCATCCCTCAGTCCAACCCTCTTCCACATCTACATATCGCCACTAGCAGACCCAATCAGAACCCACATCATCTCCTACGCCGACAAACCCAGGTCATCCTATCGCTCTCAGCCCACCCAACCACTATGAAGGCCAGCTTCCAAAACTGTATGAAGAATGTCTCATCCTGAATGAAGGAAAACTGGCTAAAGCTCCACTGTGACAAAACCGAAGTGATTATTTTAGGCAACCACAACTCCCTCTGGAACGACACCTGGTGGCCATCAGACCTTGGACCTACCCCTACAACGAAAGACCACGCCTGCAACCTCAGCATCATCCTGGATAGACAACTCTCCATGAAATGACAGGTCGTCAATGTCCTCTCCTCAGCCTGCTTCTACACTCTCCGCAGAATTTTCAAATGTCTCCCCATCAGCACCAGAAAAACAGTAAAACAAGCCCTCATTACCAAACTGTCTGGAGTACGGCAATGCACAATATGCAGACACCCCCCAGCGAACTCATGAGAAGACTCCAGACCATACAGAACGGAGCAGCATGGCTGATTATCAGCCTACCCAAAGGGACCCACATCACCCAGCACCTGGTACCTCCATTTGCTCCCCATCCAAAAAAGATGCCAGTTCAAACTACTGACCCACACCTACAAAGCCCTCCATGAGCAAGGACCTGCATACATGAACTACTGCCTGAACTTCCACCAACCATCCAGAAACCTTTGATCTGCCCACTTTGCCCAGACAAAGCGCATCTGTTGATGCCGCGCCAGAGGACGCTCAGTCTCCCACCTCGCCGCCAAGTGCTGGAACTCCCTGCACCTCCCAGCATCACCCTCGCTGACAGACTTCAGGAAGAGACTCAAGACCTGGCTCTTTAACTGAAACCTGCAGCCCAGCGCTTGGATACCCTCACAGGTTATAATCTGTGCTATATAAATACTGATTGATTAATTGAAGGTGTGTCTCGGAGGACGTTAGGCAGTCATTCTCCCCCATCCCGGTATATCTCCTATGATCCCCACACTCTTGTATGCGTCTTTGGACCTGCCTCTTCCACACACAGCAGAGGTCCAACTTAAGCCTCCAGGCACCCAAGGTCAGAGCTGCCCTTGGCATCATGTGTCCCTTTCAGCAATCCCTAGACCCAGTTTCAGCACTGTCCTATTTGCAAATGTGTAATCCTCTTTATCGACCAGTTGGAGGACTATTTTGGGGGAGAGGTCTATGGGTTGACGCATGACAGACTCCAGTGTGGCTTCCGCTGCATCACAAAAAGGTTGAAGGACTGTGCATCCCATACTGTGTTTAAAAAAATTCATAAATCATGCCCCGGTGTGGTGATGCCCAAGCTGCCCCATCCACAAACCCCCTACAATGATCCAGCCTCTGGCAGAATGGTGCTGTGCCACTGGGGTGTCCCCTGTGTCAGTTTACCTTCTTACCCCAGGTCCCTCAGTACTGCCCCCCAGACTCTCATGGTAGCTTTTGTTAAAGGGGAGGCTTGCAAGGGTAATCGGCCGACGTACATACATATAGTGGGGGATGGAGCCCATGTGCCAGTGAACAGCTTAAGAAAGTGGCTCATCTGCCTTGCCGTAGATCCAGTATAAGCAGCAGATGTTATGAGCTGTCGATCTAGTGTGCATGCTGCTTTGATCCTTGTGTATGAGGTCACGGACCACTGTGAGGAGGCATGTTGCAAATGTTTTGGCTAGTGTTTTGGGTTCATGATTTATTAGTGATATGGGTCTGTTTGATGTGCATAAATGAGGGGCCGCTCTGCCTGGTGGATTAGCATGATTAGTGATTCTTCCAGTTTTTGGGGGAGTCGTCCTGTTTCCTGTGCCTCTGCAAATAGTTGCAGCAGGGGATGAGTGAGAATATCGGATTGGCATCGTAAACATTCGGTGGGGAAACTGTTGGGGCTAGGGCTCTTACCCTTTGGGAGGAGAGAGACGGACGCAATCTCCTCGGCTGTGAGTGAGTCATCAAGAGTAAGGCAGTGTTCTGCCGATATCCACAGCAGTTGAAGATCAGAGAGATGTGCCTCGATCTATGCGGGAAGACCTGGGGTTTGTTCATATAATTGGGCATAGTATTCAGCGAATGCAATCGCTATCTTGTTAGGTGTTGTGATTGGGGTGCCTCTGTTGTCTTCAATTAGCGTCACATGGCAGTAATTCTCGGGTGCCTGGCTCAGCCAGTGTAGGAGCTTGCTGGTTTCGTTGCCATTTTTGTATAGGCGACTTTGGGAGGCCTTCAAAAGCTACCTGTCTTTCTCTGTTTGTAGATGCTTAAATGCCATGCCGGCTCTCTTAAGCTTGTGGAGCGCCTCCACATACTCTCATTCCACGAAAGCAGCAATCTCCTAGAGCTTCGCTTTCTTCCGATGAGCCTTGGTCGATATTACTGCCCCCTGTGTCACAGCGCCGAAGGTCTCCTATAGTGTCGGCACGGAATCTATTGATCCCTTGTGGGTTGACGCTTCTCTATGGGTGTAGCTATATGGCTGTTCGATCTGCCACCAGGAGCTAAGGCACCACGGAGACTTAATGCGCAGGGGACACCGCTCCAGCTGTTCTGGGGGAGGGCTTAACCAGTTAAGCCACAAGCACAGATTTGTATTGCAGAAATCGAGGGCAGGTGTGCTATGGGGACTAGGAAATTGTCGAGAAGAGAAAGGGTGCCACGAACTCCTGTCCCATGGTTGTATTGTTGCCACACATTGCCTTGTCCCAGTGTCTCAGTGAATGTAGTCACTAGATGTGATGAGTGTTGGGAGCACGGCTGTGGCCCAACCTGTTCAAGGGTTGGGGTCTATCAACATGTTCAAGTCGCCACCAACTGTCGTGAGGCCCAGAGGGGGTTATGGCGGCGATCAAGTGCCTCACTGAGGGATGTGAGATGTGCCTGCATGAGGGAAGATGGGCATATTTTGAACACAGCACAATGGGCAACATCCACCCTGAACCAGCAACCCAGAGAAATCGGCCCAGATCATTGTGGTGAACCTGGTGCACTAAGGGGAAGTTGGGTGTAAATCAGAAAGTCTATGCCTCGTGGCCCACGGGGAAATCCAGAGTGGTATGCCACCCAGAAGCTGCATCTCTGGAGACAACTACAGTGGTTTCCCTCGAGGTGTGTCTCTTGCAGGAGGAGGACATCTGCTCCAAGTTGTTTAGTTCACCGGAGCATAGCCCCTCTCTTTATTTTATTGAAAAGACCATTCACTTTCCATGTTAAGTAGCGCACCGGGGTACCCTCCTTGTGGGAGTGCACATCAGGGCGGGAGGTCATAATGTCCTAGTTGAAGAAGAGCTGTAATGTTGACAACAGTGAGGCATGTGGTGTCTATGTGAAAGCTAAGAACTAGAAATCGTTTCTCTCCCTCCCAACCCCCACCCCATACTTCAAACAGTGAAGTACCTGTTGTCCAACCCCCTTCAACAATAAAGATACAGTTCAATGAAAAACCATAATAAACACATAAACATACTCCCTGAGGTGGACCCAGCTATGACATAGACTCCCCGCACTCCCCATCGTGGTCAGACCCAAACAATTATTCAAGTTGTGGAGTGTTGCCACTGCTACCAAGCCCCGTGCCCGTGCAGTGCAATCCGTGAGTTTGTCACTGTTGTTTAAGGGCCCATATGTGGTGGTCAACCATCCTCATGTCCAATTATTCGGCGATTCATCAATCCAAGCCCAGGCTTCCTCCACTGTATCAAAGAAGTGGGCTCTGTCCTGATCAATAGAGTTGAGCCCTGCTAGATATAAAAGCATATAGGTGACATGCATTGCCTTTATTTTGGCCTTGAATGCTGCTGTACTCTCACTGTGTAGTCCTTGAAGATCACAATCCTGGCCGATTGTAGGGAGACTGATTATTGTGCAGGCCCATAATATGGCGTCCGTGTCGAGGTAGTTGAGAAGTCATATTATCACTGGGTGGGGTGGAACCCCCGTGGGGGTGCTTTTGAGTGAGCACCCTGTGTGCTCTCTCAGTGATAAAGCATGACAAGTTCTTGCATTGGGACCCAAGTTCTGATCTAGTCGAGGAAGTCAGTCTCCTGGGTCCACTCAGCCCCCTCTGCACCCCTACTAGGCACAGGTTGTTACGTCCTCGGCTCAATGCTCCAGCTGTAGCACCACATTATGGAGCTTAGTCAAGTCTATTTTGTTGGCGTGAAGCTCGTCTTCCACACAGGAGACTCTGGTTTCCACCTTAGTACTGCGGTCTGCTACATTGCGGGGATCCTTCCACAGGAGGGTGACCCTTGAGCCTAGCCCCCCTAATCTGTCTTCCAGTGCCTCCTTTGATTCCTTTATGGCTTGCAGGATTTCATAGTTCAGCACGGGCTGGCATTTGTCACCCCCCCCCCCCGGCTTACAAACCGGTCTATCTTACCTTGCAAGAGACCTGGAGTTCCCTGCCCTTTACCATGTCTGCAACAAGGGGCCGATGTCGGGTGCTGTGCCTATTGGGTTGGTGAATGCTATGACCTCCCAGCTCACCAAGGGCCCCACGTGAACAGATATGGGCATAGGAAGTGCCTGTTACCACGTTCCGCTGGTCGTGGGTGGCCCACCTCGTCTCAGGAACCACTGAGGGGCACGAGCAGCCGAGGATCGGTCACTGGGGTGACAGAGAGAAAAGAAGAGACGTCCAGGAGGAGTCAACTGAGGCCAAGACCTTACCACCTTCCTGGATCCAGCATTGATCAGGGGCTCTGGATACGCCACTGCTGGGCTGTCCTGCAGCTGCCTCTGAGCACCCAACGAGACCCTCAGGCATCCACCTTGCTCCCTGGGAAGGGGGGGAGGCTGCTGCTGTGGCTCCACTGGGCCATGCTGGTCTACCTCGTAGAGACTGTAGCACGATTTTCTTAATATATGAATATCATTCATTGGCAAGACTCCAGATTGACTTCTGCAAATCCAAGGGACAAAACTGGCTCCGACTTGCAGGATAAGCCTCCATTTAGATGGAAGTTAAAAGGGCTGAAGTATTTAGACTGTCTGACGACCTTAATGAATGCATCAGAGTAACTACAGCCTGCTGAAGGAGACCAAGGAACTCTTAAACTCATCTCATGGCACAATCATGCCTTGTCATGGCTGTGAAGAATCACATCCCTCACAATGGTGACTCTACCCTAGACACTATACATGTTTTAGGCCCTGACACTCCCACTCTCTAGAGGCACAATCTCATATCTACAAGGCATCGGCAACACTTTTATGTGGAACGGTAAAAAGATACGACTGCACAGACTAGCGTACACAGTACATCCTAGACAAGGAGGCCTGGGTATTCTACACCTATGTCATTACAATGAAGTTGCTCGGTTGCACTATGTGATCGAGTGACTGTGGTGAACAGATAATATATGGTGCTTAATAGACAGAGTCTGGCAGTCCACCCTTTAGAGGAGGTACTCTAGGCCCGGAAGAAGCAACAGTATTTGAACTTGTACATCTCCCGTAGACCTCACTATATATCTATTTAGCATAACGTCCATTATAGAGAACTCCGATTTCTTTCTGGAATTAGATAGAGGTCACTTTCAAACATACAAGATATGGGGTTGTTTCAGACTTTACATCTTTACTATAATGGGGAAAATGTGTTAATTTGATGACATTAAGGCTACTTATCACATCTCTAAGTAAGAGAGAGATACCTTTTGCAAATTAGGCACTGGGTGACGCAGCCTTGCATAAAGGAGGGCCTCACAAGGTCACTACCAGGTTTTGAAAAGTTTCTAAAAACGTTAACAATACTTGGTTTCTATCCACTACGTCCTGTTTAAAGCACAACTCTTCTCAGTTGGGTTTCGCTTACCATGGACACAGTGAAAGCCCTTAATACCCCATTAAAACATAACCAGAGAGCCAAATTCATATACTAGCATTTTTGCACATCATGCAGAGGGGTGGGAAACACTCTCTAATATTCTATATCAATACCACTACACTCCCACCCTGCTTCATAAAAAAGATAAGACACCGACCCATGGCTTGTCGGAGACAGTGTAAGGAACTTAGTATAGTACTGCACATAAAAGGGAATGTCCCTAGATCAAGGAATTCTGTGGGAATGTGGTAACTAGTATATCCTAAAATGAAGGCAGAGAGGTAGATAGAAGCCCAGTGTTGATCATCTTATGAATCCAAGTAGCGAAAAATCTGCCCACTCTTCCATTACATTCAAGTAGAGGGAAAAGGATCTCCCACCTACTACTAGTTGCCAAACTGACTATTTTGGATCTTAGGGGAACTACTACACCACCAACTTTAAATGTATAGCTCTAGAGGCTATGGCAACTGCTTTGCCTTGAAAAGATAGCATACAACCTGAAGGAGTAAACTCATACGATTAGGAGACTATGGGCTCCAGTTCTGACATGCCCGTTGATGATAACAGGTTTAACATACCCAAATAGACTTTAACCTTAGGCCTATTGGACAATGAGTGGTACACGTTACTGCAGGTTTTGGTATAGCTAGACATACCTAGAGCCCGTACTGAGGCAGGTGACTGCTGCGGCCTCACTCTTCAGCGCACCTAAGCACAGGAAGCCAGTGCTGCCGACATTATGCTCACACACGCATGTGGGGCCCCTGCAACCTGAATGTTAACTAAAGCTCTTTGAAGTGTTCAGGGTGCCTGGGGCACTGCCAGTCTCTCTGAACGACCACCCAGAATTGATTTCAACTGCCAATACCGATGCTGCTGCAGTGTAGTTGGGGATGACTCCATGACCTCGTAGAGCGCTGCCAGCTTGCTAAGAGTGAGGCCTGAAGGTGCGTCGGTCCCGGTGCCCCCTGAGGGCTGGGGGCAGAGAAACGCGGATCGGGCACCGAATCCAAGAGACTAAGTTTGGGCGCACACTTGACGAGGTATTTGCGGCATTGCTGGCATTTTTAGAGGCTATGGCGATGTTTATTCATCTTAAGCAACCAGATCGCAAAATGGCGGCTCCACGTTCAATACGGAGCTTTGCTTTACAGATTTAAACGTTGGTGTCCTGCTACCGCTATGCTAGTTAAGCGCTAAAATAGTAATGCCTGCAACTTGCAATATATTTTGGCGTTTTACATCCAAATGGGACTTTAAGAATATTTTCGGATGAACGGTGCCGGACTTTAAAATGGCGACCGAGTAAGACATCGATTACAGATAATACGAGAGGCGTCCGACTGTTCACACTGCGGAAATACAGAGCCCTAAAGAATATTGCAGAACTGATAAACTGGCTTGCTTACACCCACTTTTCCTTCTGGGCTATAGAGATGAATGGGGACTGACGGAATCTGAACTTTAAGGTCTCATTCCCCTTGCCTGACCTCAAGATGGCTGCCCCAATGAGCCCCTCCTCGATGCTCTTTCTCTCCTGGTCCAAAATCATGGATCATCGTCCGGATCCTGATCAGCCCTCACCAGACCTTGTTCCTGCTCACCCTCCAGGTCATTTTCCCTGAAATCTTTCCCTCGACAGCTGAGACCTAGCCATTTTGACTGATGCCCGGTGGAGCTACCTCGCTAGCTAAAGGGGAGATGGGCTATGGATTCCCTCCTTGACCATCACCTACCCAGCCGGTCTTTGGGCAAACTCTCCTGCGTCTCTCCAGACCAGCCCTCCATCTAGGGATGGAAGCGACCACCACCAATCTACGCACAATGACAATCTCTGAGTATACTCCTGATCTCCATCCTGACAACGGAGTCCGAGCTCTATGTCAGACGCCCGGTGGAGCTGCTCTGTTCAGCTATTGAGGAGATCGGCCTTGGTTCATACCCTGACTGTCACCTACCCAGTCGGACTTTGGGCACAGTTTTTCTCCCCGTCTCGCCCCCCCCCCCCCTCATCGTATTTCTGTTACCCTGCTTTTTCCTTGTCTCCTAGCTATCTGTTCCCATTCAGCATTCTTTCATTCTTTGTCTACTTCCTTTGCTCCTATCCCCTCTCACCTGAATCTTTCCCCTTGCCCGCTACACCGCCCAGCCCCCTGTCCTTTTGTGCCCTTTGACTAAGCATTCCTTCTCTCCTTGTTGGTGAAAGATCCAAGATATATACGCTGGAGTCTCAGCATACCTGCTGAGAGAGTCCGCAGCGCCAAGGGAGCCACTCACAATTGAGGTATGGTATGGCACCCCTTGCCAAAGCACTCCCACTCCCCTTTTTGGGGAAGGATCCAGTAAGTAGGCCTTGGAGTCTCAGAGACCCCTCTGGGAGAATCCACTGCGCTTAGGGAGCCTCTCACAACAGAGATGGGGTAATGATACCACTCCCCCTGGGATCACAGTTTACTGGACTTTGGGCGCAGCTTTGACTCGTCTACTGGTTTGTGTCCCCGTCACCCTCCCCCTCCTCTTGCCATGCTGTGTCTCTCACCCTCCCATCCTCTTTCCCTCCTCCATTCTCTGTCTACTTCCCCTGCTCTTACCATCTCTGCCCCCCTCCCCCCCCCGGAATCTCTCCCCTTGCCTGCTTTTTCCCTGACCTATATGTTTCTTTTTGTTTGTCTCAACCTTACTTGTCATTATATTGCCATGCTCTAATAACTGTTTAACCTTTGTAAAGATGTAACCTGCAATTATTGTCTGATACTCTTGTAAAGCGCTCTGATACCTCCGGGTCTGGATCATCGTCCGGATCCTGATCAGCCCTCACCAGACCTTGTTCCTGCTCACCCTCCAGGTCATTTTCCCTGAAATCTTTCCCTCGACAGCTGAGACCTAGCCATTTTGACTGATGCCCGGTGGAGCTACCTCGCTAGCTAAAGGGGAGATGGGCTATGGATTCCCTCCTTGACCATCACCTACCCAGCCGGTCTTTGGGCAAACTCTCCTGCGTCTCTCCAGACCAGCCCTCCATCTAGGGATGGAAGCGACCACCACCAATCTACGCACAATGACAATCTCTGAGTATACTCCTGATCTCCATCCTGACAACGGAGTCCGAGCTCTATGTCAGACGCCCGGTGGAGCTGCTCTGTTCAGCTATTGAGGAGATCGGCCTTGGTTCATACCCTGACTGTCACCTACCCAGTCGGACTTTGGGCACAGTTTTTCTCCCCGTCTCGCCCCCCCCCCCCCTCATCGTATTTCTGTTACCCTGCTTTTTCCTTGTCTCCTAGCTATCTGTTCCCATTCAGCATTCTTTCATTCTTTGTCTACTTCCTTTGCTCCTATCCCCTCTCACCTGAATCTTTCCCCTTGCCCGCTACACCGCCCAGCCCCCTGTCCTTTTGTGCCCTTTGACTAAGCATTCCTTCTCTCCTTGTTGGTGAAAGATCCAAGATATATACGCTGGAGTCTCAGCATACCTGCTGAGAGAGTCCGCAGCGCCAAGGGAGCCACTCACAATTGAGGTATGGTATGGCACCCCTTGCCAAAGCACTCCCTCTCCCCTTTTTGGGGAAGGATCCAGTAAGTAGGCCTTGGAGTCTCAGAGACCCCTCTGGGAGAATCCACTGCGCTTAGGGAGCCTCTCACAACAGAGATGGGGTAATGATACCACTCCCCCTGGGATCACAGTTTACTGGACTTTGGGCGCAGCTTTGACTCGTCTACTGGTTTGTGTCCCCGTCACCCTCCCCCTCCTCTTGCCATGCTGTGTCTCTCACCCTCCCATCCTCTTTCCCTCCTCCATTCTCTGTCTACTTCCCCTGCTCTTACCATCTCTGCCCCCCTCCCCCCCCCCGGAATCTCTCCCCTTGCCTGCTTTTTCCCTGACCTATATGTTTCTTTTTGTTTGTCTCAACCTTACTTGTCATTATATTGCCATGCTCTAATAACTGTTTAACCTTTGTAAAGATGTAACCTGCAATTATTGTCTGATACTCTTGTAAAGCGCTCTGATACCTCCGGGTCTAGCCAGCGCTATATAAAACCTTAAAAATAAATAAATGAACTTGGGGGGGTGGAGGTGGGGAGGTGCACGTGAACTTGTCTAGCCAGACAGCACAACGAGTTCCTGTGTGTCATTTATGTTCAAGACGCATATGCCTGCCTTAGGTTTTGTAACATGAAAATTCAATAATAATTATTGAAAACTAACCAGTACTCAGAATCACTTCTAAGCAATTTATGCACAGTCTATGAAAACCAAAACTTATTTAAACAATATTTCATCGTTCGTTTCACTGTGTTGTGTGGAACACTAAGTGACAAGTTGCAACAATATTTGGGATGTGATTGTCTTTCAATGCATAGAGTTATTGTCAGAAACCCAAATCATAATATGTGCAAATCAGTAAAAAGAGAATTCCTCTGACCTCGTCAAATAAACATCAAAATGCACATGTGCCTAGAATCATTAATTTTGTTACGTATGTTTACAGCCCCGAGGTGAAAGCATTTCTTCAGATGGACAACCCAAAACATTTCTCTGACCCTTCTGAAGATGAAGATGAAAGGAGCAGTCAAAAGGTGGTAGTTTTGTCTGAAAATAGTTAAAGAACGTGTCTGATGTATTCATTGAACAGCTACTGTTTTCAGTATTTGTAAGTTTTTCTGTGTGGGGAATTCGCATTGACTACAAATGATAGGTCTTGTAATAATCATTGTTTAAGATACTCCGACGTCGTATCTTAATTTCGGAGTAAAGACATATAGTTTTCTAAAGAGAGAGGTACATTACCACCACATCCCTCTTTCTTGTCCAGTCATTGCTTTTGAGCCGAATTGCTTCCCTGAACAGGAAAATGTTTTTTCGCTTTAAATCATTTCTTTCTATCCCCCCTTGTTGTTACGGAGGAATGTGATGCAGTGCTATACTTGCCAGTTCCCCTGGCTTGGAGTGTGTGCCGAGATGTTCCTGAGGCTTTGGGTGGGGAGTGCAAAAATAACTTTTTCTCCTCGGGTCCCTCCCACATCTCCACACTCAACCAGATACATGTGTTGCAGGGTAACTTCAGAATAAAGAAAAAGACAGACTCCTCTTAGCAATGTAAAAAACAGCTCTTTACTGTCGTGACAGGGAGAATGGTAAGTCCACATAAGTAAACAGCAGGTCTCAATCTGCTGCTTCACAGGCAGCTTCTTTTACACAAAGTCAGACAATAATAATAATAATAATAATAATAATAATATGAAATTTGTAATGCGCTCAGCTTACCCAGGGGCGTCCCGGCGCAACAGACCAGAAGGGGAGACTCAGCTAGTCACTACTGTGGAAACAGGTAGGTCTTAAGAAGTTTCCTAAATGGTAGGATCTTGGGCTCTGAGCGAATCCTGATGGGCAGAGAGTTCCAAAGAGAAGCCACCTGCACCGAGAAACGCCTACCCCCAGAACGAGCTTTTCTTACTCTGGCTGACTGCAGAAGGTGTTTTTGGTCCGAGCGCAGCAGACGTGGAGGTTTATAGGGACGGGCCATATGCGCAAGGATAGGGGGGCCTTTGCCATGTAGAATTTTGTGGGCAGTACATAGCGCCTTAAATTTCACCCGCTCCTTCACGGGGAGCCAGTGAAGCGCTCTGAGAGCAGGAGCAGCAGACTGCCTTCTGGAAACATCCATAAGGATTCTCGCAGCTGCGTTTTGCACCTGTTGGAGAGTTTTAAAGGTCGCTTCGGGGGCACCGAGAAACAGCGCATTCCCATAATCGAGCCTCGATAGGATTAGGCCACGTATCAACAGCTTCCTTGCTGGATCAGGAAGCAAAGGTAGCACCTTTCGGGCTGATTTCAGTAAGCCAAAGCAAACCCCTGCGGTCTTCCTGGCATGAGTCCGGAAGGACAGATCTTCTTCCAACCATACTCCCAAGGACTTGATCTCCTTCTTGGGGGATGGTGGATCACCAAGAGACCGGGGCCAACAGGTCGCAATAATGGAGGGACTGGGATTGCCCAGGAGCATCAGCTCGGTTTTACCTCCATTGAGCTTTAAGGCAGAGATGGACATCCAACGATAAACATTGGCGAGGCAGTCGTGTAAAACCTCAGGTTGTTCCGCCAGCTGAGTGAGGCCGACCACCAGCTGAGTATCATCAGCATAGCTGATGATCTTCACCCCCGAGGGGGCGACCACTCTTTCAAGTGGAGTCATATATATATTAAATAAAGTAGGGCTCAGCGATGAGCCCTGCGGGACTCCACATTGAAGAGGGATTAGGGCAGATTGCTCTGACCCCTCCCAGACTTGGTAGAAACGGTCAGATAAAAAAGATCCCAACCATTTCAGGGCCGACCCTGAGACACCTACCTCTGACAGACGTTGGAGGAGCACTTGATGACTCACAGTGTCAAAGGCAGCACTCAAGTCCAGGAGGATCACTGCCACTGACCCTCCTGTATCTAGAGTGCTCCTTGCCTCCTCCACTACTGCCAGCAAGGCAGTGTCTGTTCCATGGCCGGGACGGAAACCAGTCTGGGAGTCTCCTAGCAGGTGGTTAGACTCAAGATGGTGAGAGAGCTGACGGTTAACCAGCTTCTCTGCAATTTTTGAGAAACCAGGCAGAAGTGAAATTGGCCTAAAGTTGGTCAAGTTGGATGAGTCCATTCCTGGCTTTTTCAATAAGGCCTTCACCACGGCCTTTTTCCATCTCTGGGGCACTATGCCCTGCGTGAGTGAAAGGTTCAAGAGGTCAGTCAGAGGAGTTGACAAGGTGTTAGCCACGAGTTTAAGATGTTTTATGGGGACTGGGTCACTCGGGGAGCCACTCTTCATCTCTAACAGGACTTTTATGACCTCCTCTTCCGAAAAGGGGCCAAAAGATGCTAGCTCAATCAGGCAACTTGTAGGACTAGCAACCGATTCATCGCTTTGAGGGATAGTAGGTAAGGAGGATAATATTTTCTCTATTTTAGAGTGGAAGAAGCTGGCCAGTTCCTCACATTTTTCTTTGGGATTATCATGCAACACTGGAGGGACCGGAGCTTTCAGAAGTTCCTTGAAGATTTTAAACGATTCTCCTGAAGAATTGCTTGCTCTCTCAATCCGGTCGCTAAAGAAAGTCTTTTTAGCGTCCTTCAGTGCGCTTTTATATTTCCTAAGTTCCCTTTTATAATTGGCCCGGCTATCTTCCGTCCACTCTCTCCTCCAGGCACGTTCAAGCCTTTTACAAGAGGTTCTGATGCACCCCAGTTCGGGGGTATACCAGGGGGCAGAGCCAATCCTTCTCTCCCTGACAAGCCTTCTTTTATTAGGGATCAGTAAGTCCAGAGAGTTGGTAAGCCATTTGCCCAAGAGCTGGTCAGCAGTGTTGGGGTCATCTGTGAAGTGAGGACAGGTTCTAGATAGCTCTTCCGCCCAACTGTCCACCGGGAGCTTCGACCAAAGTCGATCCACAGTATGTTGTCTAGGAGCGGGGTCTCTGCGGTTCCCCAGCAGCCAGCTAAACGGAACAAGATGATGATCAGTCCAGGGGAGAGCCAACATCTGAAGAGCCTGCAAGTTCACAGAGTTAGCAAAAACTGCATCAAGCTGATGGCCTCTGTTATGGGTAACTCCCATATTAACAAGATGAAGGTCCAGTGCACCAAGCGAGCTTACAAGCTCCCTTGCCACTACATCATTGGGGTCGTCAAAATGAAAATTGAAGTCCCCAAGGGTGACGAAGTGGGACGAGGCAGCAGCCAATGGGATGACAGCCTCCATGAAGGAATCCACGAAATTCCCTAGGGTAGCGGGCGGCCGATACACAAGGAGGCCAGAGATAGAGACAGTTGAGGAGATGCAAAGGGTAAACTGACAACTTTCAGCGTTGTTAATGCCACAGTCGACTGCTTTGCATACAAATGTGTCTCTGTAAACAATGGCCACTCCACCCCCTCTCCCATCCGGCCTATCAAGATGGAACATAAGATACCCCGAGGGAAGAGCGTTGACGATGTCGGGGTCGGAACCTGTAGTCAGCCACGTTTCCGTCAGAAATAAAACATCCAGACCATGGTCCAGAAGGAGGGAATGAACTTCGGTAGTATGACAAGGCAATGATCTACAGTTGAGCAGTGCCATAGTAAGAGAGTTAGGGTGCTTACAAGTATTGTACGGGCGACAGTCAAGACAATGATTGAAAACGGAGCCCTCAGCCCAATAATAGCAGCAGCTGGGGTGTCTGGGCGTGCGTAAAGCAAGCAGTGTGTCCCGTGAGTACCTGTAACAGGGGATCTGAGGGCAAGAGGTGTTTAGCAGAGTGGTGTGCCCTGGGCCCGTCTGGGCCCGGACGGGCCCAGACGGGCTTGACTCTGGCGAAACTCCGGCGATAGTCCGGCGATGACGCTGCGTGATGACGCTGCGCGTCAGCATGGCTAGCTTTATGCACACCGAGCGCGGGACACTAGAGACACTAGCGCGCTACCTGCGCCTCCTGCAATGTCCCCCCTCCCAAGATGGCCACCAGCACGAGACAGTGGGCAGGGACCCGCTAAAACGCGGTGCTTTGACCAAATTAAGGTGAGAGTAAGGTGGCAGCAATGCAGGTATGCGAGTGGATTTAATTTAAAAACAGGGGAAAAACGAGTAACTAAAATTAAAATAAAACACAAAAACGGGACGTTTTAAAAATGAATTACAGCAGCAGCCAGCAGCAGAATAGCAGTGAGTGCGAGGCTATCCTAACGCTAGTGGTCAAGATGTTAAGGGTGCTCACCTGAGATTTGCCTGGCTTTATGCACACCGAGCGCGGGACACTAGAGACACTAGCGCGCTACCTGCGCCTCCTGCAATGTCCCCCCTCCCAAGATGGCCACCAGCACGAGACAGTGGGCAGGGACCCGCTAAAACGCGGTGCTTTGACCAAATTAAGGTGAGAGTAAGGTGGCAGCAATGCAGGTATGCGAGTGGATTTAATTTAAAAACAGGGGAAAAACGAGTAACTAAAATTAAAATAAAACACAAAAACGGGACGTTTTAAAAATGAATTACAGCAGCAGCCAGCAGCAGAATAGCAGTGAGTGCGAGGCTATCCTAACGCTAGTGGTCAAGATGTTAAGGGTGCTCACCTGAGATTTGCCTGGCTTTATGCACACCGAGCGCGGGACACTAGAGACACTAGCGCGCTACCTGCGCCTCCTGCAATGTCCCCCCTCCCAAGATGGCCACCAGCACGAGACAGTGGGCAGGGACCCGCTAAAACGCGGTGCTTTGACCAAATTAAGGTGAGAGTAAGGTGGCAGCAATGCAGGTATGCGAGTGGATTTAATTTAAAAACAGGGGAAAAACGAGTAACTAAAATTAAAATAAAACACAAAAACGGGACGTTTTAAAAATGAATTACAGCAGCAGCCAGCAGCAGAATAGCAGTGAGTGCGAGGCTATCCTAACGCTAGTGGTCAAGATGTTAAGGGTGCTCACCTGAGATTTGCCTGGCTTTATGCACACCGAGCGCGGGACACTAGAGACACTAGCGCGCTACCTGCGCCTCCTGCAATGTCCCCCCTCCCAAGATGGCCACCAGCACGAGACAGTGGGCAGGGACCCGCTAAAACGCGGTGCTTTGACCAAATTAAGGTGAGAGTAAGGTGGCAGCAATGCAGGTATGCGAGTGGATTTAATTTAAAAACAGGGGAAAAACGAATAACTAAAATTAAAATAAAACACAAAAACGGGACGTTTTAAAAATGAATTACAGCAGCAGCCAGCAGCAGAATAGCGGTGAGTGCGAGGCTATCCTAACGCTAGTGGTCAAGATGTTAAGGCTTTGTTACAAACTGTCAAACAATGAATCACTACATAGTTATACATTAGTTATGGAAAAAACATCATGCCACCTACGACCCTATATTTTAACCTAATTCACGATACATCCTTTATTGCAGGTCTAACAATGCTTAACAAACTAAGTAGTCTTCTTTTGAATGTGTGCGTTATTTGTGGTAGATGCATATTTATTGGAGTGTGTGCTTTATCATTGTGCTCCTAAGACCTTTTATCAGGTTCTTTGAGTTCTTGGCTAATTCATTCTCCTGATCCGATTCTTCAATCATCTTCAATCGTATTCTTGTTTAACTAGGATAACAGGGTACATGCCTGTGTGCTAAAGTCGTAAATTCCCTCAAGCTTGTCAACACGAGTTTTCCTTTAACATCAACCTTGTAGGTCATGCATCCTACTTTCCAGTGAACTCTTCACCTCTCTCTCATCAGCACAAGTTTTTGGCCTGCACTGTTCTTTCATTATGTATAGCTGTGTGACGCTTTCTACTGTTGCACTAAGATTTCACATTTCTCATAACACTTGTAAATCTGAGAGTTTAATGGGAGATGGGATTTCTTGGTGTCTAGGATGACTGGTTAATGGTGGTAAGAGTGAGTGGAGCAGGAAAAGAAGAGTTGGGAGGTAGAGTGAAGAAGATGAACACCAGAGTCTAGCACAGGCAGGAGAGTAGCTGTAGGGGAGAAGGAGAGCACCTCCTAATATATAGCAGCAGCAGCAGTGGCACAATGCTCTGCTTCTAGGAAGGGCTGAATTGGCCTTAGAGGTTTCAAGTGATCATTGAAGCAGTGATAGATTTTACTTGTCTCTCCATGGGCCTTTGGAGTCACCAATTACCTTTAGGTTCTTTACCTTGTACTTGGGCGATACTTTTATGTGTTCAAACTAGAAATGGGAGTAGTTAGCTCTGATTTTGTTTTTGAGGGGTCATGCCAGAAATAATTACAAGGAATCAGGTTTAGGACCGTACTTAGCAGAGTGGGACATGAGCTAGAAAGTGGCGGATGTCCATCCTGCCATCTTTAGAATGAAATTTACATCAATGCACTCTTCATACAGTACACAGACACACTCTTAGTAAGGCTCTTAAATAGTTTGTGTCCACTCACTGCTGAATCAGCTCACATGTTTCCTCTATTTTATCTTTTTCTGGTTCAATCATTAAATAGTTTGAACACCACTCGGGTGTAGTTATGAAATTCTACTTTCAATGTAAGTAGCAGGTCATTGAGTGGTGTGACCTACATATTGAAAAGTGAGGGTGACGAACTAGAGAAATGGAGGACTGTATAGTCCACTAGTTCTATTAAGACTCTTGCTTATCTATCTGTCAAGAAAGAATGTAACCATTGTGCATCTGCCACCCACAATCCAACATCCTCCACCATTCTTTGAATTACAAAGTGGTGGGCTATTCATACATACATACAAGGACTTTGGATCAGGACTCTTTATCCACTGACCTGTTTAATTGTAATTTGCCTTTTGCTTTCACCTAATACTGCTTGCAAGCATGATGTGGCAGTGTCAGCCCATTTTGGCCACTTGCTCTCTTGCACTGTAAATGTCAACATTTCATCTGAACATGTGCAAATCTGCATAAAAGCTAGGCCCAGGACCTATGAGCCAATCTTTTATTTTATTTTTATATACTGTTTGTTTTTACTTTAAATTGCTATTGCATATACTTCCAAAAATAGATTTAACGAAAACATTGCACGTTTTTCAGGCCAGACCTATTGGCTTTCCCAATCCTTGTTAGTATTTTCCTTATTTACAGATCCTTTTCTAAGTGGGGTCATCCAGGCATCCCTTGTAATCAAATTGCTAATTGCCTCCATTATTGCTACAGGTAAACCTTTCGCCATTACTTACTTCAGTGATTAGATATAAAGCGGAGATGTCTCATATCAGTTAGTTAAAAAGATTTAGCAGGTCTAGCTAAATCAGTATCACAAGCATATGCTCCTCACTGGTGATAGTTCATCTTTTATAATGCAAGTTTCCTGTTTTTTCCTTTTGTCATCGTTGGGCTTTCTGTTGGCACACGCTGTGTTCTCCTCCTTACCTTTATGGTATACCCTGACAAAGTATAGGCTCATTGCCAACTAACCAACTTGAGACCGAAACATAGTGGACTGTACCCCAACACAAAGATTACGTCAGGCTGTCTACACTTTGCTTCGCATGTGCTTTTCATGGGGTGAACATTCATTCACGTGCGCAGAGCAGGCGACCTAGCTAGGGAATTGAATGCGTCTTACAGGGAACTCTGGGGGTACATTGTTCGACCTTTGTAAGGCAGCTACATTGATATCCCCTAACTTATTCATTAGTCAATATACATTTTGGGCACAGGAGGCAGCATTAACCACGTTAGATTTTGAGGTTATTTAGGGGCAGTGGGACACTGAATGTTGCTGGATACTTACTAGAACTCAATGGCTGGGGCAACCATGCTTTGATGTCACTCAAAATTATTAACTGGAATTGGTTAGAGTGACATGGGGTAATGGTAGAATTACTTTTGGTAATCATTACTCCTAGCCGACTCTAACCTTTCTGTGCTTCCAAATTTAGCACCCAATCATGAGAGGCGTTTCTGCAACCCACCTGGGTTTGGGCAAGAAAATAGGAGAAGTGTAAACTAAAACAAAAAGTATTAAAAACAAGGAAAAGTAAAGCATGATTAAGAGTAATGAAGAAAACTTATATATAATCAAACTGTCACCGCTTGAGCTCTTGAGTACAGTATGCCTATATCTTCTTGACACTGATTGATTGCAATACCGTATTGCATCCATTTACAGTTACCATACGTATCCAATTATCGACCTTAACAAATCAACTGTGTTTTACTATCGCTCGCATGATAAAGTGATTGTACATTTTAAGTAAAATATTTTAACATGGTTCCTTTTTAGAGCATGGTATCAACAAGTGTTTCATACTGAATACTGATTTTAAACCTGCTTGCTTTTTTTGCATTATTAAAAGTAGCCTGTTTACTCAAACACCTGGGGGTTATGCTGGGTGTAGCATGAATATCTAGTTGTGTGTTAGTAAATTTCTTAAATCCTGTATCATATATACCCTCTCACAATTACTGATGCATAGTCGTAAACATTAAATGGCTGGATTAAAACATTAGAACTGCTCAGTCAGGGTGATTCCTGTGCTGTGCCTAGATATGTAATGTTTGTCTTTAAGAAGAGTTTTTGTGACAGTCCCATTTTTCTTTTTATATAAAAAATATTTTTTTACGTTTTATGTATCTGAATTATTTCACATTAATTTAGTAGAATTCATGACATTAGTATTAACAGTGTTCTGGTGTGAAAGTAAAATTTATCAGCAACTGCACATCTAAACACAAATGCATAATAGAATGTTCTCATTGCAGGAAATACGAAGAAGGTTATCATTTGTATTTAAGGGTATTCCTTCTGCTCTGTGTTTGTTTTTTGTTTATGAAGTGCACTCATACTCAAAGGGTTCTTGGCATTCAGTGGGATGAATCCAGTCACTCACCCAACAGGAACATGTTGGGACTAAGCTGTAAAAACAAGGGGCTTAATGGCCTTTCTAAAAGTCCGACAATTAATTGGAGGAGAAAGCTCTATGAATGGCCAACATGTTTAGGGCCACAGTCACGAAAGCTCCTCTTTCAAGTTCTTGACTCCTCAAGCAAGGACAGTGATAAACCGAGCTTTGAAGTCAATATATTTCAGGCCTGAAGCCAGTGAATTTCACATCATGTTATTGACATTAAAATGAATAAAGCATATGCAAATAAAGAAGCAAAATTTTAAATGCGAAAACTTATTCTGTATTTGAATGAGAATTAAACAAAATATTTCAGTATTTGAGCATTTGTTTGGTGTATACTTATTTTTGTATTTTGTGTGTTTGGAAGTTCAAATCATAGAAATTTCTTAGGACGGGGGTCCCCAGCTTCCAATAATGACTCAATGGGGTCTCCGGATTACAGTAGTGTTTCTGTGTGGATCCACAGAAGCCAAAAAGTTAAGAAACGTTGTCTTGGAATAACATCAATGAGGGAATTTCAGCCCTATCTTCAGTTTTTGTTCTAACAAGCTGCTTTTTAAAAGGCTTGCTAGTATATGGCTTCATATAACTGAACTGCTTTACATATATTCTACTTTTGAGGCAACTTTAATGGAGTTTACTGCATTTTAATACAACACATTGCCTGCCTGTTGTGCAAAGAGATATTGTGACCTAATGGGCAGTTGGCATAGCATTCATTCTGTGTGACCTGAAAATCAGACATTGGTGGCCGACAGGTGGAGAGAGATCTAAATAGATCCAAGCTCTAGACTGTATTTTAGGGAATGTCACATACTATGACAGTTTCTTTTTTAGCTTGGTTAGGCTGTAAAGAGTCCTCAAAATTTCGCCCTTGCAAATAATCTGAACTAACGAATCACTACTTACACTATTTATTTTTGGGTTATTCCAACAGAAGTCATTTGCCTCGCGAAATATCAACCTGGGACCATCCGGAAACCCCAAGTAAGTTATCTCTACAATTGTTGAATGCGGAAATTAATGCTGACATTTTCTTTAGATGCATATATGACCATTTCTATTACGCAGAAGAATTGATTGTTACATATCATGTTTGTGTTTGTAATGTCGGAGAATAGTTTCATTGTGGTGCCAAATAAGACATTTGGAACGTAGGGAGAAGCAACTCGGCACCTTTGTTTAATTCTGTATCTTTGCAGTTGGCCTTCCTTTAAACCCATGAAAAACCTTGTATGTAAAATAATCAGTGTCAATTAATAACCGGTACAGTATTTCGGATTTACCAAGGCAGGATTTTCTAATTTCATATGGTAGAGCAGTTGTGTAAAGCGTCTCCTCGTCCATCACTTTATATTTCCGTTTAAAAATCTATTCTGAAAGTCTTCACTTGTGTTCATCGGTTGCACTGTTCAGGGTTTCTGTGGCTTCTGAAACGTAACTGGGCTAATATTTTGACAGTCTGGCTCTTAACGTGAAACGTTAATACATAGGCATAAGTCAGAAAGTGCATTTTTTAAAATGGGCAACAAAATGCATTGTGACAAATTCTATTTAAGGAAAGTTTTCTTGACTTCAATTTGTAATTTTCAAATTATGTTAAGCTTTTTATTTGTGTTTTCGATATTTTCAGTCCCTTGTATGTTGGTATTCTTTCCTAGAGCTAAGACCCGCCATATCTTACTTCTTGGTTCATCTCTTTCAGCGCTAAACCAACAGACTTTGACTTCTTGCAAGTTATTGGCAAAGGAAGCTTTGGCAAAGTAGGTGTTTATTTTCCCAGGAGAAAAATTACAGCTATAAACCACAAGATGAGCCTTTTTTGTATCATAACAATATTTTAGATCAGTGAACTTTTAATGTTTGTGGCTTAGTAGTAAAGTTAAAATATGCACAGCTTTTCCTTAAAAAATGTGAAGATTGTTCTGAATGGTACAAGTTAAGTCACTTTTTATCTCTTCTCCAACAGGTTCTTCTTGCAAGAAGGAAGTTGGACGGGAAATATTATGCTGTCAAAGTGTTACAAAAAAAAATTGTTCTAAACAGGAAAGAGGTCCAAAGATAATTTACATAATGCTTTTAAAAAGAGGAAAAGCAGTTGTTCCTTTTTTCACATTGATCTTTTTCTTCCTTTCAGCAAAAACATATAATGGCAGAACGCAATGTGCTTTTGAAAAACGTAAAGCACCCCTTTTTAGTCGGATTACATTATTCCTTCCAGACATCCGAAAAACTATACTTTGTTCTAGATTTTGTGAATGGAGGAGAGGTGAGTTAAAATCTGTGTTATTCCAAATACATTTCTCTCTGTGTTTACTCATTTCATGAGTAAGTTAATAATTCTAGGTATCGGTGAATGAAAAGGAGGCTCATAGTAGTTTTACATTGTGTGCCGTTATATCCAGGTTTGTGATAGCAGTTCTCTGCTTTGATGGAAATGGGCCATTTGTTACTGCCTGGAGGAAGAGTAGAGAGTATAATGGCTGGTCTGCCTTCACACACATGATCACATTGTAACCTGTTCATTAGACTGTTCTTCAGCAACCTGAACCAGTGCACTGTGCAATCCCGTTCAGCAGGCTTGGACTTTAAGACATTCAGCTAATTTAATACACAGCTGTTATTGTTTACACTTTCGTACACTAATTTAATATATTCTTTGAACATATTGATAATGGTTCCGTGGCTTAGATAAATTAAGGACCAGATGGAAATTCTTGGCCACCCGACTTATTTTTGAGTCCCCCAGCATTGGGTAAATTGGCCATTAGACCTCAAGCAGGAGTTTTTAGATAGACGAAGAGTATTAAGGGAGGAGAATGAATTGAAACAACCCATGGTGAGAAGCTTCGCTATACTGAGCCTGGGTCGGCAGATACAACCATATTTATCCTATATAAACAAACCGTACCATCGTTTTGTTTTGATAAGATTTAGGTTGAACATGGTTCCCTGGCTCCTTGCATTCCCCAAAGGGTATTTCAAAGAGGGAACATTAAATCCTTGTCCTTGCGACAATTTCTCGGACCAGAATACTCTTCATATAATATTTTTCTGCGCATATTATAACTCGCTGCGCAGAAAATTTATTATTCCCTTGCTTAGAGGATGTAATTTCAAGCAAGTCAGGCCAGCGTTGGTATACTTACAAATGCTGGCCTCACCCATGGTCTGTTTTGGGGTAGCAAGTTTTATAATAGGTGCAATTGGGTGTAGGAATAGGCTGTCTATGAACCTCCCTGTGGACACGGCTTTGGATCATGTTACTTAAAAATTTATTTTTATGTCTTTTTCTTTACATGTAATGTTGGATAACTCCAAGCTGGGCTAATTGTATTTTATCTATTTACCCTATTTATTTATTTATTCCCAGGCCTAATTATGTGTTAATGGTCTGTATTTCCATTTTTGTATGAACTGTTGCAGCATTTGAACGAGTGTATTTTGTCCTTTGGATAATTAATTTTGAGTGGAGCAGAACTCTATGAAGATTAATAATAATCGTTTAACCCCTTCGACGCGCATGACGGAGCGGTTCCGTCATGCACGTCGGTTGCGCTGTGCGCATGACGGAACCGTTCCGTCATGGCCCCGCCCGCGCACGGAATCTTCAGCGTGGCGCGGAAATCCGCGCCACGCTGAAGAGGTTAATGGTTTTTATTGATTGTAGATTTGTTTGTATTGTTTGTTATTTGTACTTTGATGGCTATAATCAGCCGAATAAAGTACATTTTGACCTGACCTGCATATGATTGAAAGGAGAAGGGTTCACAAATAGGTACTTGTCGAAGTTCTGAGCAGGTTGCAAAGACTCCTGGACATATGATTTTATATATAATGAAACAACTGTAAATTGGTACATTTTAGTTTTGCAGCTGTAAGGGAAAAAATGCTTCCGAAAATATCTGTTTTCTTGATGTTTCCTGTATTTTTCGTTTTTTCGTTGCTCTGGCGGGGCTTTTTGAAATACCCTTTTTCGCTCAGTATTGCAAATCGAGGTCTCTCTTCTGGGATGCCATATGTGATCTGCAGACATAATGTTGTTAAGGAGCCTTAAGACAACCTTGTTTACATGCCCTCAGGACATGCATGTTGGCTCATCTCGGGCTGAGAACCTCACCTATGTGGCTAGTTACTTTTACTTTATTCTCCTCTCGTCCTTATCCCAACCAACAGCATACCTGCAGCAATTCCTGCTTTCACCCTGCCCTTCAAGACCTTTTACATTATGCTGCTCCTCTGCAACCCTACTGCATTTGCCTGAGCATGTGGAAGTTGGCATATCATGTTCTACACTGCAGTATGTACAACAGTGCCAAAGGCATATGTATAGCTATATTGAACCTTATCAGTACATTAGGGCTGCTCCCCAGAGTTACTGCATTTTTACCACCATACGTCTTGTTTCTAGTGATTTTATGGTCATTTGTTGCCTAACCCAGAAGCCAACACGTTATCATCTCTTTGCCTGTTCTCTGTCCCCCTTAGATTTTTAATCCAGTGTTTCTCTTCTGCCTTTATTTATGCCTCCTCCTAAGAGAATCTAGCCACTCCTCTAAATTGACAGTGTCATCTCCAATTATGGTCCAATGCAGAACTGCAAAACTGCACAGGACTGGGAAACAAAAACTGTGGCAAATTTTATCAGACGTGCCACGTACTGCATGAAGTGACTGAACTCCGCATGCAAGCCTGCCCACTGCTAGAGGGGAGGAGTGTGAAAAGGCAAGCCTCCTCAGTCAACAAGAGTTGTACACTTTATTTTAATTTACTTGTCTGAAGTCCATTGCCTCAATGTTTGTGTGCTGCTCCAACACTCAACAACAAGCCAGCTGAGGTGATCACTGAGTCTGGCAAGCTGTGGCAGGGTTGGGAGGAAGCACCTTTCCCCATAAGGAGAAAAAAAATCCAATTTTGCCAGCTAGTGGTCCTTCAATTAACTCTCTCAGGTTGGCAGGCAGGGGCAGGGCCTAGGGGGTAAAGGTGCTCAATACCATTCAGAGCTGGGTCCATTAGCCTCACAACACCCATGCCATTACCATCAGTAGAGTGTTCCGCAGGACAAGCCTCATCTATTGTCACCTGTATCGGAAGTATTGGAGTCCTCGGCGTCTCTTCACTGATTGTTGTTCACAATTGGGTATGACAACCAGGCTGTTGGACCTGGCCCTTTTTCAGAGTTATCCCCAAACCTTTTGCCTTCCTCTGCCTATTTTTCTGATCTTTTTGTTGGCTTTAGGACTCTGGGCGCTTTACCACTGCTAATCAGTGCTAAAGTGCATGTGCTCTCTCATCTAATCAAGGTATGATTGGTTTACACTTGATTTACTTGTAAGCTGCTCAAGACGCTGAATGGCAGGCCCGCACCATGTTCTAAGCCCATGAGCTGCGCCAGATGCAATCTGCCTATTGCCAATGCCTTTGAGGCCCTACCTTCCGAGGTGAGGTTTGGGGAGGCTGCAATGTTCTTTTTTTCTCAAGCTTTCCCCAAAATGAGGTATACTACTGCATACATTGCCTTTAATACTGCCTAGCCCAGACCAGCCCCTCTGGCCAGGGCTATACCCCCCTCAGCATACCAGAAACCATGGTGGCCTCCAGCTGCCAAAAAAACAGCCCTCAACCTTTCAGTCTCCTGGGGTCTGTCCGGTGTCCGAAAGGGCCTGGTCCTGTGGGTTACTTGAATTCATTAAGTGACTGAGAGGCAACAAAATAAATAATGTTGCGTTTTCATGTATGATATTGAGCTTACATTAACACAAAAGTGTTTGTCTCTAAATCACAACTTCGGTTACTGTGCACATTTTCGTTTTTCTTTATGCCATTATCTTTTATAATTCTGTTTTTATAATGGTGTCATTTCCAGTCAGTTGCATTCAAGCGGGAAATACTGAGCGTGGTGATTTAAATCGTTGTCTGCGGTTGATTTTCTGGGGGTAAAAGGAAATTGTACTATATGCCTTTCCTGTTGCCTATTTTTTCCAGTTTGCGTAATAATTCTGATGGTAATAGCATGTTTCACGTCTTGAGAATAGCGATTTATATTTTTGTCAAAGGGAATGCAATGTCGGTTCATGGTATATTATCTGTTCGATAGAGTAACTATTCATAGAGGTTTGGCATGCAAAACAATTTGAAACTTACAGTGTGCATTTGCTTGTTTACAGCTGTTTTTTCACTTGCAAAGAGAACGCACCTTTGCCGAACCAAGAGCCAAATTTTACACCGCAGAAATAGCCAGTGCTTTAGGCTACTTACATTCCATAACAATTGTATACAGGTAAGACTGTTGCTTCTGGTAGTATCTGGTTGCTATTCGTTTTCCTATGATGATTGGAACTAAGGTTGTGTGTGTTTTTCATTTGTTCTTTAGGGATTTGAAGCCAGAAAACATCCTTTTAGACTCGGAGGTAAATTTGGAAAACGTTATTCTCAATCCTTTGTATGCTATACTGTACATAATATGATATATTGTGTTAAACATTGCTTTCCCATACGTTGTTGTGCTTAGTTTAAATATCATATGCACACAGGACACAACTAAGGAACTCAAAGCCAAGCCATATTTAGAAAGAGCAATACCAGAAGCCTCGTGGTCAGGACTTTTTCTGTTTGTACATTTGGATATACTTCTTGGTCAAGGTTGCCCACAGCATTGACGTTTTGCCATCGCTAATGGTTGACATTCTTGTCTATTTTTTTATTTTAATGTTTCACTATTTCAAAATGTTCAAGTTCTTCACAAGGTGACAAAACCATTGTCCCGTTGCAGCCTCCAGGGAGTTACAAAGACAGTGGTGCGAACCCAAAGGGCATACACCACCCTACCTTTGAGCTAGGAAAACCTTCATCCCATACTTGAAAGTATACATTAAAACTATATTAAGGCAAAATCAAAGTGAACAGCAGTGGCATATTCCAGTTCACACCCTTGTACACACCCCCTGTATTAAATTGTGGCTATGTACCAACAAGCATTGGCAAAGCAAATAGGTCTCGCCTATACAAGAGCTATTGGCTGCACCAATGTGTTTTAGCCATGTTGTATGCCAGCATGGCTGCTTCCAGCTTGGATAAAAGTTAGTGACTTAGAGGAGTCTGGCGCTGTGTGGAGTGGGGTGGCATAGAGTGGAGGGCAGCAGAGGGTGGGGAGAAGTAACGGGTGGGGAAAAGAAGCAACATAGACGTGGATTCCAACATAGGGCATTTAAGAGAAAGAGTGGGAAACGAAAATAAAAAAACCTAAGAGGAAGATCGAGGCTTAATTGCCTCATAAAGAGTGAGGGTAGAAGAGGGGAAGCTGAGAGAAACACAGAAAAAGAGGGAGACAAGGTGTGTGGGAAGAGAGAGAAAGACTGGTGATAGAAGAAGAAAGAAAAAGGGGGAGAGGAGGTGTGCGTGGTGAAAGAGAGGCGTTGGTGAACTCTCATCACACACAAACTCCGTCTCTTTTTGGTTTTTCCTTCACATTGTCCTCCCTACCTCTAACTCTTTCTCCTTTTTGGAGTTGGAGGATGAGACCGAGATTAACAGAGAAGCAGCAATCCAGGGAGGGTGAATGGAAGACCAGTAAAGAAATGAAAGAGAGAAGGAGAAATTAGGAAGAGACAGACAGGCGGTGTGGTGGGGGGCTTTCAAATCACCACACTTCCCCAGGCCAGAAGTTATGCTCGGGAGAGGGCAAATATCAGTCTAACGTGTTAGCAGTGTGGGATTGACCTTTACAGGACTCTGGGTGATCCAGCGGGTTACCAGCTAGAAATACTCACAAACCACATACTCACCTGGGCCCTAATAAACACGCATACACATGAGCTAGTAAAGTACCGCTGGGGTCAATTTGTTGAACTAATACCTGTAAAATGAATTTACCTTATTATTTCTTACCAAACCTTTCTGACCGAATTTACTTTCCTCTGGTCAATGGACCTTTTAGTTAACTATTGTAGGTAAAAATTGACATAGAATAAAATCTCTTTAAATAACCACAGACTCAGGAGAGTTTTAAATGTTTATCTAGTTAACTTCATTTGAGCTGAGAACCCAAATACAATTCGTACACCGTTTTCTCCAAGGAAGGGAATCAAATTTAAATCAGAAAAAATCGTTAAACAACGTTATTACGATGACCGTACCTGAATTGGGAGAAACATGAGAGAGTAATACAGTGACATACTACACAGAATTATAGTTACCTAGGATGGTGCTGAAACCCACCCCTTGGCCAAGGAGCTGGAAAGGGTCCCCTGGGGCAGATCAGGTGACAAAGGTTCAGGACAGGATTCAGGGACAGTATAGATGGCCTCTTCTAGATAAGACGCCTGCGTCGCACCCCTCTCTGACACTATCTTCCTCCTCGATTCTTCTGCGATCTTCTTCTAACTAATTAAGGTTTAGGCTCTAAGTCCGCAATTTGAGTCTCCTTCAATATTTGCTCAGTTCTCGGACAGCATCCCGGTCTCTCTGCATCTCAGCAACACGAGCTCTGCAGCATCCGCTCAACCATCAGCATCTCTCCTTTCTAACTAACTAAACTACCTCAATTATACTTTTCTAATGGCATGTACCACCCCTAAATGTTTCAAATTTATGAAACTCCTAATTCTGATTGGACAGGAAAGGGGGAATGATCATCACACCATGCTAAGTTTTAACAATTTTCTTTAGTCTATTGTTCAGCGTTCCCGCCCCATAAATTTATTTTCCCAAGCTTTATTTCCCACCTGCATTTCACATCTTTATCAATAAAATGAATACATATAATAACTTTCGCATTCGTCATTTCAGAATGTCCACTGCTTTCTCAGGACATGTTGCGATCGTGACCTTGGCTGAGGTTCAAGAACATCATCGTGGTTCCTGGCGGGTTAAGAGTGCACGTGCATAGGGTATCACATGGTATATAGACTTTAGTATTGCTCTTAGGCCCAAATACGAACTAAATAGAAAGAGTCAAAGAAACATGTTCGAAATCAAAATAAAATGATTTCACTGTATACCATCTATCTCTACTCTAATCCCATTTACTTATAAAAATCTTTCGCATTAGCATTTTAATAAAGTTGCAGGGTTTAGTTTCAGCAAAAGCATGCGCTTTAACATGTGAGTTCCAAGCGGCCATCTTAGAAGCGATTGCGCAGCTGCAAAGATTTCCCTCCAAGCAAAGACTCGTCATTACTACGTAGATGTAGTTGACGCATGCGCAGTAGAGAATTCTGCGTTTGCAGCCATTTTAAGTCACACTCTGGTTACTTGTTAATACGACACATATGCAAGTTTCCCCTAAGCTTAAATATATGAACTGTAATGCATGTTAGTATTCACAAACATAATTATTATGGTATTACAAGTTATTTTGAGATGATTGCATCCGATCAAGTCTCTTTTATACGAGTCCTTGCTCCATCAGGGGTCACTTGTCCAAAGTAACAAGGGTAAGCTGGAGACTGGGAACACTGAGCACACTGGCAGACGCGTGTGCTCTAGAGATCTGCCACTTTCTCTCACTATTTCTGATGAGGGAGCTGTGCTGCCGCAAACGGTCATGGAAACTAGCTCCTCCCTGGACAGTCTATGGGCTATGCATAGGGAGGGTGAGTGAGGCGAGGACTGTGCTTAGGGTGGTGGAGGGGAACCGGAGATAGCAGGTCAAATGAAAACTAAAACTGTCTCTATAAGGCCTTGCATCCTTATATCTCCTGCCCCTTTAGTGCCAAGTGGGGGGCAGGACACGTCACAGGCTATTCGTGGGCGCTCCAGAGCACCACATGGGGGAAATATGTGGTTGTGGAGGGCACCGAGGCGAGTGCAAAAAATACTAAATGCAAACTAAATACATTGCTGCTGGAGGCAAGAAGGGCAATGTAAATAATGTGCTGAGCTGAGGGGGAATGTAACAGGTGCACTCCTTTTAATTAAAAGTAAAAAAAACAATGTCAGATGTGTCCCCACCACAAAAGTAGGAGGAGGGCTTGAAGTTACAAACCCTTGGAGGTGAAAGGGACACTTGGTTTACTAATCACATTACAGGTGCCAGTAACGTGGAATCGGGTAACTTTCTTGATTAGAACATCAAAAAAATAATATAGTCATAATATAGTTGTCCTGGCTATTTACAGACAATTTCATCCCATGATTCTTTTAATTAATCTTTGGTATTAGGTGTTTTCAGATAGACTGTCCTGCAATTATATTTTTGTGGGGAGTAATGAACAATGTGACATGCATTACTTTGAGAAACACACAATTGGTTGTTTACGTGGTACAGTTAATCGACTCCATGATTTCCATTACATAGTTGAATGTAAATGGAAGATGCTCTGAAGCGGCCCTGCAGGGTTGGCACATCTTGGCACTTGTACCCTGCAGTATGAGCACAGCCACAGAGCAGACCTAATTTACATGATTGGAATATGTACCCAGAAGGCTGCCTGCTGATCTCTACAGCATGCGCATTCACCCTCTGAGCTGTCTTACGGGTGATTGAAACATGTGACCTTCCATTTTACACAGAGATCTGTGCAGCAGGTGGCTAACCCACTGAGCTATCTGTATCAATGACAACCCTGTCTGCATCCCAGGGACTCCCAGTCTTTCTTCACAACCCTTCTCATTCTGGCTCATGGGTTTGGAGCCCAGCAGGGGTGGGGGATTGAATAAAACATTTTTAGATAATAATTGAAACCTGTGCACACCGATAAAACAGGTAACAAGGTGCTTATGGCCTATAAATGCCATACGTCCCAGAGTCATACACGTCCCAGCTAGGAAATCAGAAGTGTCATTGCCTGCTTCATACTGCCTATAAAATCATGTTTTCTTTACTTCTGTTAGCTTCCCTCCGATCCCCTTTGCCCTAACTCCCCCTGCCTTCATCACCATCTCCCATGGATTCTCACCTTCAGTTTGCTACTAAATAGTTGATTCAGGTGAGGGGATAATGGGGAAATGTTTGTTTACAGGCCAGTCACTGCACTGTATCGGTGCCCATACTCAGTCTGATTAGGTCGGATGGGCAGGAAATCACAGTCTGAGCACACAATCCCAGAGTTGGGTGCTAAGTCCTGCGGCTGAAGGGGGGACACAACTGCCCCCATTCCAGGCCATGATTACACACCCAATTTCTCGCGCCTTCTAAACCGTGAGGACGAACGCACCAATGGCGACAAACAGGACTACAACGAAGATATCATTGTTCAGCGTCTAAACAAACAATCTCATGGAAGTGCACAAATAAAAAACAGGCACAGGCTGGGTTTAGGGAGAAGAAACGGGAACGTGCAGATGGAGGGGCTTGGGTGGGACAAGAAACAGATGTTAGAGCGGGTGGAGGGAGATGTACACGGAAAGAGTGGCTAAGGAAGGAGAAGTAATGGACAGGGGCACATGGGTGGGAGGGAAAAGAAGAGAAAAGTCAAAACAAAGCAATTGTGGGAAATGCTTTGCAACTAAGAAGAAAGTAGGGCCAAAACACATGCTATAAGATTGAACAGCGTATTTATCTAGTAGTTTATCCATGCTCTCAGGGAGGGGTAAAAACAGGAAAAGGTATGACAAATGCATGCCGTTGGCAAATGGGAAGTACAAATAAAAGTGCAACGATGGAAGCAGCCAATAAAAAGAAATGGGCCCACAACGTATATACAACAGGTCTTTGGACAGCGCATGCGATGTCGAGGCTCGACCTTAAAAGTGGTGCTTGTTGAAAACACCATGACGTTCCACAGGTGTGACATGTGGTTCGTATCCTAGCTTCAGTAGGTATCCTTAATAAGAAATTTAACAGAAAGACAGCATACAAATAGCATATCAAGTACTGTAATGAAAATTAATTAAACAATTTAGAAGTCTTTTTAGATTTTGTTCTTCCTTTTATTGCACTTTGTATGTGTTAATTTGCTTCATAGATATAACAATTTTAATTTAACTCGAGCATTCACAGCTGACGCTTGTTTTGTCATGTAGAAAATGACTTTATTAAGGTTGTAAGATAATTATAGAAATTACTTATTTACATTATGCTCCTTGGTCTGATGGGTGCTTCTAACTGCAGATTCCTTACCTTGTTAAAACCCCCAGGCTCCAGACTGAATCCGGAGATTTTTCTCAGTAATTCCCTCATGTGCCGATAGGTGGCGTCATGCGAGTCCACATCAGCTAGCTTTGTCCTGCTCTGAAAGGAACATTGGGACCACTATATAACTGCCACCTCTGTGTGTTGCTTTCTTCCGCACCTTCTGCTGTGGATCCGTTGCTCGCTCATTCAGTTTCTGTCACTTGACAGAGACCATTTTCACAAAACAGTTTACCAGTGTGCAAGGGACATATCTCTCTAAAACAAAGTGGCTCAAACACTGTAAGGATTGCCACAAAAATATGTCATTGACTGACCTGGTATCTCAGTTGTTGTTATAAATGCACTCGGATGAATACGTTGGCACACCGGGACCTCCAGGCCAAACTCTACATTGCTGGAAGGCTCAGAAGACCCGATCCTGTTCCAAGTCGAGGACACAGACATGTTTTTGATACAGAGGCTGCTCCAGAGAGAGATCTTTATCCCACTCCAAGTCTTCAGGTAAGTAAAAAAAAGAAAAAGAAACACAAGAAGTCAAAACATGGCTCACCATCCTCCTGCCACTCATCAGGGAATGTGACATGGTCGTCAGGGTACTTCAAGATCCCGGTCCCCCACCGCAGAACAGACATCTGCATTAGTCCCGATCCAGCCTACGTTTCTGGGTCCATCTGCTACACCGCTGTAGATTCAAGCCTTCAAAGAGGCTATGCTGCAAATTTAAAGTACCCTTCCGGATTCATCTGGTGCATCTTTAGGCCCCATGGATCTGAGGAAGTCTCTGGTCGGAGTTACATCCAGCGGATCTGTCCCCAATGCAGACTGTGCCTCTGGATCCCATTCTGTAATCTGCCCTGACCTGAGGGCCAATGCCTTCTCTGAATCTTTCCCCTGTGCCGAATACTGTGATAATTACCTGTGCGTCAACACCAACAGTGATGTGGCAAACACTGGAGGGCAAACCCATAGTCCTTTCAGACTGTGAAGCGACTCTGCCATGTCCTCGATCGAAGCTGCACCCAACTCAACCTCTTCCACAGCATTCTGATATGCTTTCCTTGCCACATAGATTTTTAGACCCGGACCCACAGGACAACAACCATGGCAATAATGAATCACAACTCTATGATGACGAAAATCTATTTCTGTGCCTCCAGGAGGCTAGTAGCTTTGATACCTATCTGGACACTCGACTTAATTGCCCATCTGGCCACTCTACGGAGGAATCTGCTTCTGCCACCATGGTGTTTAGAAGAGCAGCAGAAGTTCTTGATCTCCATCTTTCCTCAGTAGAGGTTAAAACAAATGTACTCACTGAGGTCCTACAGCCAGGACAGACCACTTCAGACATTCTGCTTCCATTCAACAAAGCCCCCGGTCACCTTCAATGTTGCCCCCCGGTCATTAGATAAATAGCCCAGTCACAGACCAGCTCCAAGGGACAGGACGTTCCTCCTGCAGCAACCAGCATCAGAAAGCCTTGTAGTTCAGGCTTCCGCCAGCTAACTCAGCTTGAATGCATTTCCAACCACCCTGCCTTTCAGAGAGTTGAAGCATATGATAGCATTTAGCAAGGAAAGTTTACAAACATAAGGCCCTAGTTCTGTAGCATAGGTATCTTCATTGAAGTCATAAACATTGAATAATCCCTGCTGCTTGCGCAGACCCCGGAACACCTTTTTGATATATGTATATAGTCCTTGGAGTAATTAGCCTTGAAGAATGTTTGACATTCAAGTTAATTTTCCGTGGATCCTCAGTGTTGTCTGTCAGAAATGTCATTTTCTTTCTGAATGCTGGAAAAAAAATTGCTGACACTGAGTAGCTTTTTAAAAGCACATCTGAGAGAGGAAAAAAACAGGAGCCTGTTCCATTAAGGAGCTGAGAGGCACCCCTACCCACAATGCCTTGTAGTGGCAGTTTGTCTGCGAGAATCGGTTCTTTTTTATGTTTACTAAAACACATATATGTCTAGACAGCTGGGGGAGGAGGGTGGGTTATTTATGACTTCGATGAAGATACCTACAATGCAGAACTTGGACCTTTCCTTCTGCATCGTTGAATCTTCAGTGATCGTCACAAATTTTGAATAGAGTAGCAAGCGACAGATATAACAAATCTGCACCTGTCGGTCATATGTTATAATTAGAAAAAGAGACCATACTGCAATGTAGGAGAAGTTCAGAAAATATGTTGGTTCCAAGGAAAAAATCACTCTTTTATTTAACCAACCCTTCCTTCAGCTTGAGTGTCTTTGCCTGGACAACAGTGTCTTGTAAAGGTATGTATTGATCTCCAAGTGGCTATTTTACAGATATCTTGAATCACAGGATATGTCTGATCCACGCTGTGGTTGCTGCTTTCCCTCTTGTTGAGTGAGCCTTCGGTTTACCTGGGAGAGGTTTGTTGGCACTTTGGTAGCATAAAGAAAAACATGAAACTATCCATCTTGCGAATGGTATGCTTCGAAGCAGCTAAACCTTGCTTTAAAGTGCTGTAGTTTGCAAAGAGTTGGTGTGTTTTTCTTACATCCTTTGATTTGTCTAAATAAAAATGGATAACCCTTTTAATGTCTAAAGAATGTAGAGATCGTTCCCTTGCTGTAGAATGGTTAGGATTAAAGGTAGGGAGTGTTATCAATCGGTTATTGCGATACTCTGATACTACCCTTGGTAAAATAAATTAAAGAAGGATGTGTACGTAATACTGCTGCATTATGATGAAATACTGTAAAAGGTTCTAACGATGATAGTGCTTGTAAGTTCACTAACTCTGCGTGCAGAGGTAGGGCTATTAAAAAAGCAATTTTCCATGACAGATGGTGTAAGGTCGCTTTACAAATGGGTTTGAGTGGGGACCCATCAATTTGGAAAGTACTAGGTTCAGTTCCCTTGGAGGTGATGGTCTTTTAGTTGGAGGGAAAACTTTAGGTCCTTCCAAAGAATCATTTATCACAGGAGTTTTGAAAAAGGATGGTTGGAGTGGTGATTTCCTGTACGTACTCATAGTTCCTAAGTGGACTGTTATTGATGAAAATTGCAGTTTGGATTTAGCTAGAGTGAAGCAAGTATGGTAAAATGTCATTCTCTTCTAATAGGATTATGTCCATTGCTATGACACAATATACTAAATTGCTTTCATTTGAGAGGATAGCATGATCTTTTAGAAGGTCGTTTTGATTCCTTAAGGATATTCATGCATCCAGAGGTAAGTTTAAATGACCGTATTGTGTAATTTCAAAAGCCATGCTGCCAAATTCAGGGATTGGAGAGTTGGATGTAAAATTTGGCCCTGAAGTCTGGATAGAAGGTCTGATCTGAGTAGAAGACCTCCGTTGTATGGCAAGGATAGCTGGAGAAGATCTGTGTACCACCACAGCCTTGGCCAGTCTGGCGTGATTAGAATCATTTTCAGGTTCGATTTCCCTAAATTGTGAATCACAAGCAGTATCAGTGGAAAAGCATAGGTAAATGAAATCGGCTAGTTGATCAAAAGTGCATTGCCCAGTGAACATGGTTCTGGCACCCTGAATTCAAAGTCTGCATTGTTTGTTTTGTGCTGTGGCGAATAAATCTAATGTTGGTGTACTCCAGTCTGTGAAAATGTCTTGTATTGCTTTGTCGTTGAGAACCCATTTTTTTTTTTTTTTTGTGATAATGACTGAGAAAATCTGCTTCACTGTTTTAAACTCCTGGTATATGAAAGGCTGAGAGTGGCAATCCTTATGCTAGTGCCAAGTGCCAGATTAATTGAGTCTGTAGTGATAGTGGTCTCGATTTTGTCCCTCTTTGTTGGTTGATGTAATACATCATTGTAGTATTGTCCATTTGAATCATCAGATCTTTGGAGGTGAGAGAGTAGGAAAGCTTTGAGAGCCCGGTTCACTCCTTTCACCTCTAATAGATTATTTGGTAACATCTTTCCATCTGTGACCATAGTCCCTGAATAGTTAGGTTTTTCATATACGTGCCTCATCCTGAGAGGGAGAGGTATCCGTGACAATAGTTAGTGAATGCGATTCCTTGAGAAAAGGAACTCCCATTTGCAGATTTAGAGGTTTAGACCACCAGGTCCGAGATTGCCACACATTGTTAAGTAAATGCAATCTTCCGAGTTGCCTGTTTTTGTGACCATTGGTCTTCTAGATAGTATTGAAGAGGTCCATGAAGATTCTTGTATTTGGGACTATGAATATGCAGGATGCCATGAATCCTATGAGAGATGAGATTTGACCAACTGTCGGCTTGACTTGTTGAATTTGGTCCGCACATTTCTTTTGTATCGATAATGCTGTCTCCTCTTAAGGATACACACTTTCCTTTTGAGTATCTATTTTCCTGCCTAGAAAAGTCAGGCACTGTACTGGTGTTGATACTGATTTTTTGACATTTATGTGTAAGCTTAGTCTGGACAGTAAGTTCTTTGTGATATTGAATTATTTCTCCACCTTCCACAGAGAATCTGCCTTTATTTGCTAATTGTAGAGATAGGGTTATACAAATATCCCTTTTTTTCTCCAGTGACCTGCAATTACTGTAATCCATTTTGAAGGTTTGAGGAGCTGACTTTTGACAGAATGGAGGAACAGCTTATTGATAGTGTTCTTCCTTACCAGGAACCTTAGGTATTTTGTGTGAGGGCGGGGAAACCAGAATGCAAAAATACACGTCCTGTAAATCTATTGCACATAACCAGTCACCCTTTTTATGTAAGGATAGATTTGATGAAGTGCCAGCATCCTGAATTTTTCTTTTGTTTAGGAATCTGAGGTCCAGTATCGGTCAAAATTGTTTGAGATACCTTTTCTTTTGGACCAGAAGATATCTTGAGTATATTCTTTTGTTGATCTTGCTTGAAGGAACTTTCTCTATTGCTCTTTTTTCTAGCAGCGAATACATTTTGTATTGTAGATTGGATAAATGACCAGCTGAAAAGGCCTTGATCGGACAGATGGTGGAATTTGATTGAAGTAGATTAAATATCCTTTTTTTTGATGATGTTCAAGACCCTTCTGGCCGTGGTTATGTTTTTCCACTCTTTAACTAAAAATGTCACCTCCCTCCACAGGAGTGGAAAACCGTGAAGGAGGTGGCATATCTTCATTGTTTAGAGTTAGAGGAATTTCTTCCCTTATAGAGGGAAAAGATTTTGTTGGAGTGAATCTTCGTTTTTTGATACCTCCTCTGATATTGTCTTTGCCTCTGTTGATGCTGAGGCTGGTATGGCCACCTAGGGGTTTGAACCCTTTGATAGTAATTTTGCCTGCCCTTGGTTTTATATTGTTGCCTGAAAATCTTTTTCTGCTCTTCTAGACCAACAGTTTAAGCATTTTGGCTTTGTTTTTCATCCCAAGCATCTCTTTCTCAGTATGCTGTCCAGATATTAATGTACCTGAGAAATTGCAATGTTTAACTGGGCATCAGGTTTTAGGTAGGTTCTCTGGGAAAATTCCATGACCGAATTAAGTTGCTGAGAGTTTGACTGAATGAACTGCAGTACTTATTGATTGGTTTAAAATTATTGAACCACCTTTAAACATTTCCATAAATCTTGTTGCCTTTGTGTTGGAAGATCAGAGACTAAAGATTTCATGCCATCCCTTATCCCTCTGTGATATCACCTCAGAAGAGCTGATGCATTTGCATTTTTTAAATGGTTGGAAACTGTACCACAGATCTGTTTCCCCATAGCGTCCATTCTTTTACTCTCTCTGTCAGGTGGAGCTGTGGATTCTGGTGCAGAAGCATGTTTTCGGCTAACTATATAATTGAATATGGTTTGGGATCCATTTTGAGAAATTCAGGTTCCTGTTAGGGTAGTTTATATTTCTTAAGCAGTCTTGATGTAGCAACTTTAACAGAAGACGGGTTGAGGAATTTTTCTTCTACCATGTTTAGTAGAGCTGGTAGTAAAGGTACAGTAGGTTTTGGAGCTACCCTTGGTTGTAGAGTTTCAAGTATGATCGAAACTGTTGGTTGAGGAGTGTCTATGTTGATGTTCAATTTGGTTGCACCTCATGCAAAGTATCCTGAAAAGTAATATCTACTGGTGATATTCTAGATGGTAGCTGTGGTGGAGTTGTTTGAGTATAAGAGGAGTGTGTGGGATCAGTATAGGGTGATATCGATTTTGATCTTGAACATGAATCGGACGTATCCCTCCTGTTAGAGGGCGTTCTGGGTGAAGTAGTTGTGATAGGTGATGGAGGCTTTCATTTTCTGATAGGAGACCTGAAGGTTGCCTTCAATGCCCTTGTGACTGGTGAAAGAACCAAGGGATCTAATGGCGTCTGCAAGGTATAATCTGGAGGAATTATGGCTCTCAGCGGACAAAGTGGTTCCTCTGCTTGAGTCACTAGATATTTAGATAAATGAAAAGCTGTGGAGTGGGTGGAAGGAGAGCTAGATCATTCTGGAGAAGAAGAAAGTCTAACCTAAGAGATCCTCCACGTCGAGATAAATGGTATTGACATTCTACAAGCCCTTTTTGCAGACAATGGTGGTTGCGGTGGCAATAGAAGTGTTTTCAACGTCTTATCTTGCAACTTCAATGACAATGCAGTGCTCGACGGAGTCAGAGTTGGTGCCATTGTGATCTTCTACGTTGATGTCGGTGATAGTCTTGACATTGATTTTGACGCTGACAAGTGACGGTGATGAGTAGACGTCGACCCTTCTTTCGAGGGGGAGCATGTCTGCGCTAAATCTCTTGACGCCGGTGGTCTTGGCGTCAACAATGTAGTGCTTGACGGCGTCAGAGTTGGTGCCATTGTGATCTTCTACGTTGATGGCGGTGATAGTCTTGACATCGATTTTGACGCTGACAAGTGATGGTGATGAGTAGACATCGACCCTTCTTTCGAGGGGGAGCATGGCTGCACTGAATCTCTCGATGCCGACGCCGGTGGTCTTGACGTCAACAACCGGTGTCGATGCGAATGATGACAACGTCTGGGGGGTGATCTTTTATCTGTAGATCTCCCTTTGTGGGAGTCTTTGCCACATTTATGTATTCTTTCAGATTAACGACAAGATGAAGATCTTTCCGAACTTCTTCTTTTCTTTGCTCTTCCTCTGCTCTCTTTTTTTTTTTTTTTAAATATATCTTTATTGGGTTTTCTTATTCAGATACATACGATATATTATGAATCAGAGTTGCCCGACAACAATTATACATCAACATTGCTGGGAATACAGTGTCATTTGCCAATAAACCAGTTATTACAGGCAGAAATGTAACTCACAACTGCATCTTTACTCATGTTTTTGCATTATTGTGGTGTATGTGTATCCTGTTGTCTCTGCGTACAATAAATGTATCGAGGCCCTAAATATAATTTCCGCGAATAAACTAAAACTAACAAGAAAAGGAAAGAACGCCATCTAAAACTGTAATCAGCTGTGTTGTTATGCAGGTGCCTGAATACACTAGGGCCGGTGCGTTGCTGTAACATGGGAAGAATGATAAGTCTAACAATGCAACGCCACTACGTGCAATACAGTCGTACTAAGCAGTGACTCATGACATCATATGCTGCAAGGGGGAGGGGGATTGTCTTACTGCTCTGTGACTCCCTCCGCGTTGCTGGGGGGCGGCAAAGCCTGCCCTGCAGAGTCTGACTGTGTGAGTGCTTTAAGTAAGTCACCCCAGGCCTGCGCTATTGGGTATTTACGTAGCCCCGCAGTTTCCTCTCTATGCAGCGTGGTGCCCATACTATAAGGGATTTCTCCCAACTGCCCGGCGCTGGGGGATCGCTGTGCTTTCACCTCTTCGTGATGAGGCGTTTTACTGTTATCAGACCCAGATCTCTGAACCTGGAGATCACCCTGTTCTTTGTCCGTGGATACAACCCCAGCACGCAGACTTCCCAGCTGGACTGTGGGGATGTCCCAGTGCATTTCATTAATGTTTCTATGACTGCATGCCAGTATAGCTGAAGCGAGGGACAAGACCACAACATATGTATAAGATCAGCACCAGCTAACTTACATCTGGGGCAGGCAGAGGTAGTGAGATTGAAGTATTCATTGAGCTTGTTCGGGGAGAGGTACGCCCTGTCCAGTATGCATGTCTGTATAAGTTTGAATCTGGAACTGCGTGATATGTATGTGAAACCGGCGATTATTGTATCCCACTCTGTCAGTCCATGGGTGTACCCTGTCTGCAGCCCACTTCTCGCGGAGTCTCGATAGCGGTTTCAGTGTACCATAAGGAGTGCCTCCACCAGCCAATGTACCCATGACATGTAGGTATTGTATGACCAAGTGTGTTTGCGGCTCCACTGTCATGTCTCCCCAGGCGGTCATCAATGACCGCACTATAGCAGTGTGAAGAAGAAATTGACCCGCGGGGATATCATGTTCCATAGCCGAATTTTCAAACGTTAGAAGGGTGCCCTCCGCGTATAAATAACCTATTGTATCTAAACCTGCCTCATGCCAAGTCAGTAGTTCAGTTTCCGATATTTTCCCTGTGCCTCTGGGAGTGCCTGCTAATGGTATCTGCGGGGCATTTGTCCGTGTATCGCGAGTTAAATAAATGCTTCTTCTGTAACATCTGTGAGCTAATGCGATATATATCGGAGGTGGGCATGAGTTCGGGTGACTGGGTGAAAAAAGTGGTGTAGTTGGGATTGAGACCACGGTGTTGTCATAGCTGCAGTGTCCTCCAGCCCCTTCCCACTCATCCATTTTGTCATCCATTGTAACTGGGACGCTAGATAGTATAGTTCCATATTTGGGACCGCCAGACCTCCACTGAGCATGGGCGCATACAATTTACTTTAAAGCTATTCGCGGTCTGCCGGTATTCCAGATCAGATCGCGGAGGATGCCTTCCAGGGTGCGGAGGAGCCCAACAGGCACATACACTGGGAGATTTGAAAAGTAATATAGCAGTCGCGGTAGAATTATCTTCTTTGTTAAGGTGACATGACTCATTACACTTAAAGGCAATGTTTTCCAAAAATGTACTTGTGCTCTGATCGCGGTTATGGCCCGCACGAGGTTGCCATCCAATATATCAGCGGGGGATCTGTATATATAAATGCCTAGGTACCTGAACATGGACGGGTACCAGGTCAAGGTAGCTCCATTAATAGTGCTATTCGTTTCAGCTACAGTGTCAGTAAAGGAGTATATGCCAGATTTTGTCCAGTTCACTTAAAGACCTGACATTTTTTCGAATTGTTGAAAAATGCCTGCTATTACTAGGGGACGGCTTGTACATCTCTTATATACAATAGCAGGTCGTCTGCATACAACGAGACCACGTGTAGGCCGTCACCCAATGATATGCCCCAATTTTCTCCGCTGTCTCTGAGGAGTACCGCCAAGGGCTCCATCGCAAGGGAAAAGAGCAATGGGGACAACGGGCATCCTTGCCTTGTCCCCCGGTTTATTCGTAAGGCACCAGAGATCAATTTCCCTGTCTTAACCCGCACCGTTGGGTGTTGATAGAGGAGACTCACCATATGTATGTAACTCTCTCCTAGATCATATTTGCGCAACACTGCAGCAAGGTAAGGCCATTCAAAAGAGTCAAAAGCCTTCTCTAAATCGAGAACAAGGCTGTTTATCTGGGGCATATGTGTGTACTCAAAGCAGTCTGTGTATATTGAGGGATGTGTTTCTCGTGGGAACAAATCCGTTTTGATCGGGATGGATTAGTGACCGTACTAATGGGGCTAGATGCTTGGCTAATATAGATGCAAATATTTTGTAATCTGTGTTGAAGAGCGCTAGGGGGCGATAAGAGCCAAGGAGTTCAGGGTCTCTGCCCGGCTTGAGTAAGGAGATGAGCGTTGCCTCATTTTGTGTGATTGCAAGTGTAGAGTCCTCGATGGCAGCTTCATATAAATTCAGCAGTTGAGGATTAGTATGTCTGAGTATGCTTTGAAAAAATTCCACCGGTAGGCCATCAGGACCTGGTGATTGGCCATCAGGACCTGGTGATTTACCATTGGGAAGGGAAAATATGCGGTCTCTTATTTCCTCCTGCGAAATGGACTCTTCCTCTGCTCTCATGTCCTGCATCAGACCTCTAAATCTGATGCCCTCCCTGTCCATAAGTGTTCTTTTTTACATTTAACTACAAATGTCACATCCTTTTGCCTGAAGAGATGGGACGGGCAAACTACGCATACCTTGTGCGCATCAGAAGTTGCCTTCTTTCTTCCACAGGCAGGACAGCTGGTGAAAAGAGAAGACATTCTGACTAGAAGAAATTGTCTGGTCAATGTAAAAGTAGTTTTACTCAACTGAAGGGATGTTAAAGCGTCGAGTAGAAATGGTTTTGAAAAGCCTTTAATCTAGATAAAGTTGTTTTGAAGGTGTGAAAAAAATACTTGGTATTCAGAGATCTTCCTCTCAGAGCCTTAAAGGAACAGGCTCCTGTTTTTTCCCTCTCTCAGTTCAAACTCATTAAGCTACATTTTCTCTTCATACTGTTTATGCTAAAGGTATTTTTTTCCATGACACATGATGTACTTTTTAAAAGTTACTCAGTGTCGTCAATTTTTTTTCCAGCATTCAGAAAAAATGACATCTCTGATACTACATGAGGATCCTTAGGAAATTAACTTGAATTTGGAACAGTCTTCAAGGCTAATTTCTCCAGGGACTAAATATACTAGAAAGGTGTTTCTGGGTCTGCATAAGCAGCAGGGAATTATTCAACGCTTATGACTATCAATAAAGATCCTACGACGCAGAAATAATTTTTTCCTCTGCCAGCACTGCCGTTCGATCTGTCAATTAGAATTGCCTCCTGGTGCATTATTTGCATGATTTCTTAAACAGGGTGAGCGAGAGCTCGTCTACTTTACCGGACAACCATCTTGCAAATCCCCAACGAATAATACATGATGGTCAAGATGCGACGAAGTAGGCCATTCGATCGGGCCTGGACATCACTGATTGTCTGGGTAGAGTGGTTGGTATCAGTGTGGTGCATCTGAAAGAAACACGTTAGTTAGATTCCTCACCTTAGAATATCCCCAGGCGTCAGACTGGATCCGGAAGATTTTTCGTCAGCAATACCCCTTGCGCGTCGCTAGGCGTCGTCTGCGGCTCCGCGTCCGTCGTCGGCGTCGTGCGCCGGAATGACGTCGTCGGAGTACTTAGACGCCGCCCTCGCGCGCTGATGTCAGTTCTTCTTTTTTCCGCGCCAATAAGCGCAGATCCGGGAGAGCTACCCCATTAGTCACTTTTTGACTAACTTTTTTCGATCCTTTTTGATCTTGTCTCGACTCCGGTGCCGGTAGGATGCCTGGTTTTAAAGCCTGTGCTGACTGCAACCGCTTGATGTCGGTTACGGACCATCACCGCCGGTGCCTTTACTGCTTGGGCATCGACCACGACGCGGAGTCGTGTTCGGACTGCAAGGCCCTGACCTCGAAGGCTAGACGGGAGCGGTCCCGTAAGCTTCTCGAGCTTCGCCATTCGGCTCCGCGCCGCTCTCGATCCCGGTCCAGGAGGAGGTCCAAGGAACGGTCGCGGAGCCGCAGCCGACGTCATCATCGATCGTCTGGCTCCAAGTCTTCGGGTAAGTCGAAGCACTCCAAGAAGTCCAAGAGGCGACACCGCTCTTCGGACTCCCCTCGCCTGTCGCGCGACTCGGTCGAGGGTCAGGGTGGTTCCACCCCCGCGGCTCCAGCGGAGCCGCAGGCACCGCGCAAGTCCCCATACCCGCCGGTCCCTGGGACTGACGCGACGCCGGCGGAAGTCAGTGCCTTCCTCTCGGCCATGAGGAACCTGGCTCCGCCGTCGACGCCCGCTGGCGCGCCTTCGGGCCCCGCGGACCCGACTGGGCAACCTTGCCTGCCGGCGGCTCCAGCCCCGGCGCCGTCGACGGCTCCGGCCTCGACGCCGCAAGTGCCCGAGGGACACGTTCCCGAGTCCCCGCCGACGCCGGTCGACCTCGTCACGCCTCCTCTGCCGGCGTCGACACCGGTACCACCTCCGACGCCGGCTCCGCTCGGCGTCGAGCCCCAGTTCAGCCCCGCTCCGGGCCCGGCGCCGTTACGGCGTCGATGGACGCCGCGTTCGGCGCCACTGGAGACACATTTTGTGTATCGCCCGGCTCCGATCCTTCCTCCTGCATACCAGGAATCGGATGATGGGGGCGAATGGGAGGGATCCGAGGATCCTATGGCCGTTCAGGCTCAACTGTCACAGGACTTGGCAGATGAACTGGGTGAGGCCAGTGGTCTGGATACCTCTCCAGACACTGGATTCATCTCTCCTCCGACTGTGGCTTCGGAGGAGGGTGCTGCTTTCTCTGTGGTGCTGCGCAAGGCAGCCGCAGCCCTTGGGCTCGAGCTACCTGCCGTGGCTGTGAGGACTAACGTCCTCACTGAGGTGCTTCAGTCTGCAGCAAGCTCCACTGAGCCTCTGCTGCCATTCAATGAGGCCCTCACTGACGTTCTGCAGGGCACCTGGTCCAAGCCCTCCACAGTTCCTCCTGTGGACAGGAACGTCGCCAGGCGCCACCGCCCTGCTCCGGGCGACCCCAGTTTTCTGTCCCAACACCCTACCCCCGAGAGCCTGGTTATCCAGGCCTCTACCTCCCAATCCTCCTTCCCGACCGCTCCGCCGGACCGGGATTCCAAGAGACTGGAACAGTTCGGCAAAAAGCTGTTCTCCTCCCTTAGTTTGGGCCTGCGGTCTTTGAACACCGCCTGTCTCTTGGACCGTTATTCCCACTCTCTGTGGGATACGGTGGAGGACGTGCTGCCCCTGTGTCCGGAGGAGGTCCAGACACGACTTACCCAGGCTCTGGCCGATGGGAGGGATGCAGCGCGACATGCTATCTGATGTGGGCTGGACGCTACGGACTCGCTGGGTAGGGCGATTTCTACCTCAGTGGCGCTTGGACGTCACGCCTGGCTGCGGTCCACGTCCTTTTCGGGCGATGTCCAGAGCACCCTCATGGACATGCCCTTTGATGGCACTCGCCTTTTCGGCGAGAAAGCGGACAGTGCGCTGAATCGCTTTAAGGACTCCCGGGCTACGGCCAAGTCCTTGGGCCTCTCGGCCCCGCGGTCGCAAACTTCCGCCTTTCGCCCCTTTCGTGGCCAAGGAAGGGGTGCCTCCTCATGTACGCCTAGCCACCAGCCGCAGCCGCAGAACCAACCTGCGCGCGGTCGCGGATGTGGTTTCCGCCGAGGCGGTTCTGGAGGACGACGCGGTCAGCCCACATCCACCCTGGCAGCATCCGCCTCAAAGCCTTCCTAGTCCGAGCTTTCAGGCCCATTCCACTCCAGTGGGCGGCAGAGTTCGCCATCACCTGCTCCACTGGCGGTCCATCACATCGGACAGGTGGGTGCTGCAAATCGTCCGAAGGGGCTACTCCCTCCCCTTCGAGACGACCCCTCCAGCCATGCCACCGCAGCACCACCGTATCTCGGGGGATCATTTGAATCTTCTCCACGAGGAAGTTTCGGCCCTCTTGGCCAAGGGGGCCGTCCAGCGCGTTCCGAGCCCAGAAGTAGGTCGTGGTTGTTATTCCCACTACTTTCTGGTTCCCAAGAAGGGCAAAGCGGGCCTACGCCCTATCTTGGACCTCCGGAACGTCAATGCCTTCCTCCGGAAGGAAAGGTTCAAGATGTTAACTTTGGCTCAGGTTCTAGCTGCCCTAGACCCTGGAGACTGGATGGTAGCGTTGGACTTGCAAGACGCATATTTCCACATCCCCGTCCTGCCGGCCCACCGGCGTTACCTGCGGTTCACGGTGGGCCTAGAGCACTTTCAGTTTACCGTGCTCCCCTTCGGCCTCACCAGTGCCCCTCGGGTGTTCACGAAAGTGATGGCGGTGGTCGCAGCTCATCTGCGCAGAGCAGGGGTTCCAGTCTTCCCCTATCTCGACGACTGGTTGTTGAAGGCGGGCTCGCCCCAGACAGTCGTCTCCCACCTCCAGACTACGGCGGATCTCCTGCATTTGCTGGGATTTTCCATCAACGTGCCGAAGTCACACCTGAGTCCCTCTCAGAAGCTCCTCTTTCGGCCTCTATCCTGGGTTTCGGTCAGGCTAGTGTTGCGGCTTCTGGGGCTGATGGCCTCCTGCATCCTACTAGTGCATCACGCCAGGCGGCGCATGCGGGCTCTGCAGTGGGACCTGAAGTTTCAGTGGGCCCAGCATCACGGCAACCTGTCCGACCATGTCTTGATCTCGGAGGGCACTGCACAGCAGTTGCAGTGGTGGCTCACGGACCGCGATTGGGTCATGGGCAAGAGCCTCTCCCTTCCCCAACCGGAGCATGTCGTAGTGACGGATGCGTCCCTCCTGGGATGGGGTGGCCATATGGGAGAGGCGGAGATCAGAGGCCTCTGGTCTCCGGCGGAGTCTCGTCTCCACATCAACCTGTTGGAGTTGAGAGCGATCCGACTTGCACTGAAAGCCTTCCTTCCCTCTGTCAGGGGCAGTGTCGTGCAGGTGTTCACGGACAACACCACCGCCTTGTGGTATTGCAACAAACAGGGCGGGGTGGGGTCGTGGACCCTTTGTCAGGAGGCTCTGCGCCTCTGGACGTGGCTGGAACACCAGGGCGTCACCCTGGTGGTTCAACATCTGGCGGGCTCTCTGAACGCCAGAGCAGACGAACTCAGCCGCCGGTGCATGATGGATCACGAATGGCGTCTGAACTCCGAAGTGGCGCAAGGTCTCTTTCAGCAGTGGGGAGAGCCTTGGTTAGATCTATTCGCCACCGAAGAGAACGCTCAATGTCAGCAGTTCTGCGCGTTGGAATTTCCAAGGCGGCACTCGCTCGGCGACGCTTTTCGTCACGAGTGGAGTTGCGGTCTGTTGTATGCCTTTCCGCCTATACCACTTCTGCCCAGAGTGCTGAAGAAGATCAGGCACGACCGGGCCCAAGTCATCTTGGTGGCTCCGGATTGGGCACGAAGGTACTGGTATCCCGAGCTACTCAGTATGTTGACCGATCCTCCGATACGTCTGCCCCTTCGGGAGGATCTTCTGTCGCAGCAGCAGGGGACGGTCCTCCACCCGAACCTGTCCAGCCTCCACCTCCATGCGTGGAGATTGAGCGGCGGCAGTTGATGCCATTTGACTTGCCTCCTGAAGTCTGTGATATCATTCTGGCAGCCAGGCGTCCCTCCACAAAGACGGTATACGCCTGCCGGTGGAACAAATTTGTGGCATGGTGCACAGCAAAGGCTGTGGATCCCATTTCCGCCACTCTTTCTGAGGTTCTACTGTTTCTTCTTTCTTTGGCCCGGCAGGGCTCTGCCCTGGGCACCCTGAAAGGTTATCTTGCTGCCATCTCTGCCTTCTTGCGGCTTCCTGATCAGCCTTCTCTTTTCAAGTCCCCTGTAGTTACACGCTTTCTAAAGGGCATTACTCACACGTTCCCTCCTGTCCCTTTTGTAATGCCTCAGTGGGACTTGAATCTTGTTCTCACATTTCTAATGTGGTCCTCTTCGTCTGCTGACGCTTAAGACTGCTTTTCTGGTAGCCATCACCTCGGCTAGACGGGTGAGTGAGCTCCAGGCTTTATCTTCAAAGCCTCCTTTTCTCTCTGTTCATCCGGACAAGGTTGTCCTTCGGCCTCGTCCCTCCTTTCTTCCGAAAGTGGTGACTCCATTTTATCTTGGGCAGTCTGTCACCTTGCCCACCTTCTTTCCGCCTCCGCATCCTTCCAAAGAGGAAGAGAGGCTCCACCGCCTGGACCCAAAACGTGCGCTCTCCTTTTATCTGGACCGCACAAAGCAGTTCCGGGTGGACGACCAACTTTTCGTTGGATACGTGGGTGCTAAGAAGGGGAAAGCTGTGCACAAACGGACCATCTCTCGGTGGGTCGTTTTGGGCATCAAAATTTGTTACTCCTTGGCAAAAAAGGACCCTCCTGTTGGGCTGTGCGCCCATTCTACTCTGGCCACGGCGGCTACCACTGCTTTGGGACGGGGTGTCCCTTTGCAGGACATCTGTCAGGCGGCAACGTGGGCTTCGCTACACACGTTTGCCAGGCATTATTGCCTTGACAGCCAAGTCCGGAGGGATGGCTTCTTTGGCCGTTCTGTCCTCCAGGACTTTCTGGTGTGATCTTGGTTCGCAGACCCACCACCGGGGATGGTATTGCTTGGGTATCTATTCTAAGGTAAGGAATCTAACTAACGTGTTTCTTTCAAATGAACAAGTTACTTACCTTCGGTAACGATGTATCTGTAAGAAACATTAGTTAGTTAGATTCCTCACCGACCCACCCATCCTCCCCGTTCTGCGAACTGACATCTAGGGTTAAGGTTATCCTTTTCAGGCCCCTAGATTTTATTTTTGACACCAGTGTCGGTCTTTGCATGGCTCTGCGTTCCTGGCGCGGAAAGCTATGTACAAGAACTGACTTCCGCGCGCGAGGGCGGCGTCTAAGTACTCCGACGACGTCATTCCGGCGCACGACGCCGACGACGGACGCGGAGCCGCAGACGACGCCTAGCGACGCGCAAGGGGTATTGCTGACGAAAAATCTTCCGGATCCAGTCTGACGCCTGGGGATATTCTAAGGTGAGGAATCTAACTAACTAATGTTTCTTACAGATACATCGTTACCGAAGGTAAGTAACTTGTTCTTCAGTGTCACTCGTCAATAAGATCAACATGCTTCTTCAGCGATGCCCAGCAATCCCTCATGGATATGCCATTTGATGATAACCATCTCTTTGGAGATCAGGGAGACTAGGCACTAGATTGCTTTAAAGAAAGCAATGCAACAGCAAGCTCCCCTGGCTTTGAACTGCCTGTCTGGTAGTTTCCCAAACAATATTTCCCCTTTTGAGTCTTTGAAAGAGAGTTTCAGCAGAGGCCACAACAACCTTTGCCTTCTCAAGAACAAACCTCCCAGTCCTTGCGAGGTAGAGGTCAGGGATCCATCCGACAGCATCCAGGCACCCAGGGTAAAAAACGCCCCAATCCCTCTTCCCCCTTGCTACTGCAAAACATCTTAAGCTTACCCTCACTGGCGTACTATCACCTGGTTGGAGGCCAGATACGTTTTTACCGCAACAGTTAGCAACAAAGCATCACATCAGACAGATGGGTGCTTCCAATTGTTCAACACGGTTATCCCCTGCCCTTTCTCTCCACTCCTCAAGACGAGACGCCTCCATCACAACATCTTCCAGAGGTCCACTTGTTCCTTCTCCTACAAGAAGTTCACACTCTCTTGGAGAAGGAAGCTATAGGCGGATATCTTTATGATAATTGAGAATGGGGGAAACGCATTAACAATTCTCCTGATTCCAGTCTTGGAGAAAGGCGTGTGTGGCCTGCGCCAGTGGGTCCAATCTCCAGCTGAAGAATCTCTCCAGTTGGTGGTCCAGTTTAGACGCAAACATATCCACTGAGAAGGGGCCCCAACATACTTCGATGGATTTAAAGATCGAGGGATGCAGCTTCCCAGGCTCGAATCCCGGAGGTGCCTGGAATTCCAGCCTGCCACTTCTTTGTCCCTGCCGGGAATATATTCCGCAGTCGGATAGATGTTGAGGTCCAGGCAAAAGTGCCAGAAGCTCCTGGCTAGCTCTGCTAGTGCTTTTGACTATGTCCCATCAAGATGATTTATATCACATGGTGGAGACATTGTCCATCTTCAGTAACATATTGAAGGGCACTGTAATGTAGAGGTCCTGGAAAGATGGCCTGAATTAACAAGGAAAGGAGTCCTAGCGGGCGGGCTCCCTGTCTCAAATGGGTCTCCTCCTTTGAGAGAGTCTTAGGGAGCTCTTGTCTGACTTTTGCCACCTTCTATGTTGGGAGACTCAGTGTGGCCAGGTAGAAGTTCAGGACAAACCCCAGAATCGTGGTTCTTTACGATGGCATCAACAACAACAACTTCACCTTAATGACACAGCCCAAGCTTTCCAAAAGAAGTATGGTTGTCTGAAAATGTTCCCAAAGTCTCTCCGGACATTGGTCCAGAAGGAGAATATCGTCCAGATAGACTATCAGACCTTGAGCCCATAGATGTTCCATGACTGGCTTAAGCACCTTGGGGAAACACCAAGGAGCGGAGGAGAGATCAAATGGCAGTGAGGAGAATTTGTACGTCTGCTCTGTCCATATGAGCTGTAGAAAGTTTTGGTGTATACAAAGGATAGGGATTGTGAAACCTTCAAGTCCAGACTCATCCAGTCTGAAGGACGTAGGATATCCTGTAGGAGGTGGATTCCCTCAATTTGAAAGTGGCAGTTACTAACCACTATTTGAACTCTCGTAGGTTGCTAACTGGTTGATGACCTTCGTCCCTTTTGTCCTCCAGTAAAAGGTTGCTAACGAAGACCAGAGTTATAGCTCCTTTGTTCAGCAATTCCTCCATTTCCTGAGAGATTAGGAGAGAGTCTCGTTCTGACAGTGCAAGGGGACAAGGGAATTGCCTTTTCACCGGAGTGCAATAAAACTCTATATGGAAGCCTTTTATTGTTTGGAGGACCCATGCATCTGACATGAGATGTCCCCAGTTGTCTGCACCCTGAGCCAAGCGCCCTCCCACTTTTAGTTGGGAAGGAGGGAGAACACTTACCAGAGCCAATGCCATGAAAGTGTCCTCACTGTTCTCTTCTGCCGCTTTGGACATTCCGTCTTTAGACGAGCCTGAGTCTCTTTTTCCAACGGTTTCCTCAGTCTGCCTGCAACGTAGGTTGCGTCTTTCTCCTCTGGAGCCCAATCTACCTGGCTTCCTTGAAAAACCCTTATCTGCCTTCTGGATGCTTGAAGTCATCGAACAAGTCGTTGGTGATTCCTCGCATCCATGCCTCAAGATATGGGGCAGATCATTTTCCTATAATGCTCCATATCAGTGGAACAAGCTTTCTTTTGGCCTTCGCTCCTGCCCTGATTTTACCTATTTCAAGAAGGATCTAAAGACCTGGCTATTTTAGATTGTCCTTTTCCCTTAGTGCAGCGCCAGGATGCTCCTTTGGGAGCGATTCGTGCGAGAGACCAAGTGTCCAAATAAATAAATTCAAAAGACATGGGATAGAAACCGCCAAACCTGGATTGGTCTTTCCATGGATCACGTCGAGAGCCTTAGCCCCTAATGTGGGCAGTTGTGGGAATACAGCCAACCCAGTCCCCCCTACCATGACGGTCCATTGGGAAATCCAACAGGTTAATGATGTGCTTGATGGATACCTGTGCTTTCTCTAGTGAAGAAAGTGTACAGACAAATTTGCAGAGTCTTTAACGAAGGGGTCTTCAAACAGCCAGCCGTGTACAATGGGGCCTTCTTCTGAAGACACAAGATTTCCCAGCTTGGGGCCCACTTTGATTAGGAGAGATGTCCTGCGCTCAGTAGCTAGAGCACTGAAAATGATTGTGCGCTGTGCCCAACCAGATAAGATGTCTGGGGAGATGAGAGAATCCGATTGTTAAGACTCTAAAGCCAGGTCGCAGATTTTCGTGAGGGGTCCTGTAATGTCATGTAATTTATCCTGGCAGGACTGCCAACTAAAGGTAGTTATTTTGGCATCAAAGTCTAGGGTTAGTGCCACTTTGCCTTCGAGCGAAGGGCGATGACATTCTGCCCTTAGACGAGCATTAGTCTCTTTTTCCAATGGTTTCCTAAGTCTGCCTGCAACATAGGTTGCTACTTTCTCCTCTGGAGCCCATTCAGAAAAAAGGCTCCAGATGAATGGGCTCCAGAGGAGAAAGTAGCATCCAGTCATCTGGGTCTAGCATGTCGGCGGTATCTGAGATGGGGAGGAGCTCAAGGGTCCAGAGAGGGACGCAATGGCCTTGAAGGGCCTGGGTCACAGTTGGAATCCCTGCGAGTTATCTGCCTGGGAGCCCGCCACCTGGGAGGTGGGGGCAGGGGGGGCGGGTGGGGGGGGGTTTGTAACATGGTGGACTGCGGTGTAGTTCCTCCCGGTGTACTCCCTAGTGAGATAAGGGATTGAGACTCTGGTATCTCAGAGGTTAGGGAGTGAGACAAAACACCTGTTTGAGGCGATCAAAGAAATCCCTGTCCATGCCTTGAACATGTTTGCTTTGGGAAAACCTGCATAGTGGGTGGGATATCCAATAAAGTAAGCGGTTCAGACTGACTGGAGGCCAGCTTAAGGAGTTTGTGCTCTAAAGGAGTGCTTGCCGAGGCAATAGCTTGGTGTATCGATGCATCCACAGCGTCACAGAACTCACTGTCAAAAGGGAAATAGGGAGGGGTTCCCTCTTACTCCATATAGTCTGCCTCTTTGTGATGCATTTGTAGGCCTCGGAAGGCTCCAGTTCAGTTATACTGGCAGTCGGGTCTGCAGTGTGGTGCTGTGGAACACCACTTATGGAGCTTCTGGCTCTGAAGGGGGGTTCTGGCCCTGGACAATTGTGCCCTTAAATATCTATGGGCAGTGCACCTGGGATGTCCTTGAGGTGTGTGGGAAGGTGTTAAACCTGCTTGCTATATACAGACCCCAGGTGGGGCGTCTCAGTTAGTAATTGGGCTGAGATCTCCAAAGGGAAACAAGCATTGGCATAGCCAATAGGTCTCGCGTTTTGGACCTTATAAATATTTAATTATGCAGCACAATATCCTTGGTGCAACATCAACTGTTGCATGGCTAAACACTTATAATGTCCCAAAGGCGAGACCTATTCGATCATGTGGCTTTTCTGTATTTTCATATGGTGGCAAAACCCAAATAGTTGTGTCTGTCTCTTCGGAGCCTGACAAAGTCGCCAACCAGTTCAATATCTGTATGAGCAGCATTGCACATTGGATGCATTCAAACTGCTTAAAGTTAAACTCTGAGAAAACGGAGGTGTTGCTGTTTGGCAACAACACTTCTTATTGGAATTCCACCTGGTGGCCCCCTAATTTGGGACCCCTTCCACTACCAGTTCAGAAAGCCAGAAACCTAGGGTTCATCTTTGACAATAAGCCTGTATTAATAGACAACACCAATTGGGTAACATCCTCCTGTTTCCTCACTTTGAGGATATTATAAAAAGTTCTCCCCTTCCTCCAAATGGAAGTGAGAAAAACTGTCATCATAGCGATAGTAATCTCTAAATTGGATTACTGTAACGCCTTATATGTTGGCTCCCAAAATTGCCTGCTGAGCAAACTGCAGACGCTTCAAAACACGGCTGTCTGGGTGCTGTTGAACCTTTCCAAGTTCTGCTCTGTTTCTTAAACCATCAGAGGTCTGCTTTGGCTACCAATCAGGGCTCGAATTAAACTCAAAGCCTTACACTGGGCTCATAAAGCTCTACATCAGACTGGACCACTCTTCTTACAAGAGATCTTCAAATGGTATCTACCTTCACCTACCTTGCGGTCTAGTGTAGCTAGACTAATTGTGACTCCGAGAATCAAAAAGTTCACTGGGGAGAAAGAAGGTTCTCCCTGGTTACAGCTAATTGGTGGAACTTAATGCCCGACCATCTTAGAACACAGCCTAATCGTCTAAAGTTTAGGAAGCAATTAAAAACCTGGCTCTTCAGTTCCTTGGGTTAATTATATCTCTCACTCTGCCTTACATGTGACATTTATCTCACACTAGCACCAAGATGCCGATTGGTATTTGTGCAAACCAATTAACATAACATAACTTGGTGGGTGATGCGGGAGGGCAACATTCAGATCCCTGGTAGGGAGGTTTAAGGGTGGGGCGTTTACTAGGGAGTAAAGGCCTAGAAAACAAAACCCCTGTAGCAGACCTAGGGGCATATTTACGAGCACCTATTGCATCACACAACGTGGTGCAAGAGTGACACAAATTAAAAATGAGATTTATGAAGCTACGTAAGGCAACATTGCATGGTCCTGAGTGACTTCTTAAATCTCAAGTAAAGATTACTCTGTGCCAGTGAGGCATTTTCATGGGTGTTATGTGATTGTTCCCATGTAACATCCATGGATTTTGACACATTCCCAGATTTACCAGAAGTGGTAGACCTGGGATTGCGTCAAAAACCTTCACCTCCCCAGGTGAGGCGTAACAAGGAGAAATATCTTTATTTCTCCTCCTTTTTTCCTGGGCTACATTCTGTGGCACACATAGAAAGAGGTAAAAGCCTCAGGGGATTGTTTTTGCACAGGAAGGTGTGACCCTTTCTGCAAAAAACAATCCTTACAATGCAGGCACCTTTGCACCATTGTCCAGGGGTGGCCTGCATTGGCTCTAGGCTGTGAAAAGGGCGCCAGTGCAGGGGAAAAGACAAGAATGCACCGTTTTGCCTTAAATCCACCACATTCCTACCCTTTTCCTGCTGCGCAGTGCAGAAAGCATTAGGCTGTGGGCGTGCACACCGGTGGGACAAAAAGATGCTTTGGCCAATTGCGTGCTGTCTTTGTTAAAAAGACGCACGCAAAGGCCAATAGCCTGGGGCAAAACTACAAGCGCGAGCGTGTGCGAGCGTGTGGTGGATTTCTGAAAGCTCTTACTTAAAGTCGAGCCGAGCAGCGCATGCCCGCTGCGCTAGGCTCGACCTAAAAAAAGACCCAGGCCGGCGTCCACACCGTAATCTGGCTGTGAGCACTAGCCTGTACAGACCCCAATAAGGGCATCTGTTTCCAGGTGCTGAGGGCAAAGGCTCTTGAGGCAGAAGAAACCGAGTATTCAAACAGATCCGCGTTGTCACCGAGGTCCTCAGTGCGCCTCTGTGGTTCAAATCGGGTGGAGAGTGCCCTCTAGTGTGCGGAGACCTGTACCGTACGCAAAAATGGCTGCAGTATTTACAGCAAACCGGCGCCGTGTGAGGAGTGCTGAGATGCTTTCCTGCAGCACCGCATTGCTCAGTGGAGGTAAAACACTGGAGACACATTGAAATACCCCAAAAACCATGAGAGAAAGGAGACACTTATCTTAAGGCAGCAGATCAATGAAGAAAGAGAAGGACGATAGAAGAAAGCACTATTGTTGGACTCACATTGTTCTGATTGGTTACTGGTTTATGTTTCCCTCTCCCTGTGTTTCATGGGAAAGGTATTTTTAATATGATGTTTAAAATGGCTGCTGTTAAAAAGTAAAGTGACGAAAGATAGCATAATCCTCTACTTCAGTCCTGACGTAGAATTCCGTGTAAAGCTTATGCCTGCTTTGGAGAAATTGAACTTCTACTGTTCTGTTCTGTAGTCGTAAAGCCAATCATGTTTTTGATTGTATATATGTTGCTTTTAGTTTAGAGCATTCATTTTAAGATAATGTTAACAACTTGTTTGTTTTATTTAGGGGCACATTGTTTTAACCGATTTTGGACTGTGCAAAGAGGGCATTTCATCTAGTGACACCACCAGCACCTTCTGTGGGACACCTGAAGTAAGAAATATTTAACACTGTAAAAGGGCTATGGCAATTATCTGCATTGCTAAGATTCTGGGAAAAGTATATTTTCATAACTACCTATCGATCAGCTTCTTGACTAACCTGTCCTGAAAGAAAAATAATGAAAAGATAACCCTTATTCTAGTTTGACATTTATATTGTGCCCACTGCCAAGGGGAATCTTGTGCCGCTCTTTCGAAGTTATGTTAAAAGTAGGTGTGCTTTAATGCTTTGTAAAAGAAGAGATGTTACAGGAGTGTCTCAGCTGGTCAGGCAATAAGTTCCAGGGTGTCGGTCGTAGGGCTGAGAAAGTTCTACCCCCTTTGAATGTAAAATATGTTTTATTTTGGATCCGGAGTTGCCAGTTGGCAGGAAGATGTGAGAATAAACCTACTGAAAACATACAGTGAGTTGTTATATTTTGGTGTTTTTAATGTGGATGAACTGAACTCTAAAAGTGTTGTATGTTAATATTTCTGTAGATGTAAACTTGTTTGGCTTTGTTTTGCAAGGGCTCGTGACTGATACACATCGAGTGGCTAGTTTGAATGTAGCATTCTTAAAATGTTAAACTGAATTCTCCCACTTGGAGCATAAATCTTCACCCTGCCTTACTGCATGCATAAATAACACTGTTAAGAGAAATGAAGTTTTGTTCGCTTTGCTTTTAAGCTAAATGGTCATTCAACGGATCACAGCAGCGAGCCTCTCAAGTCATCGCACCTCCCCCCTAGTCCCAAGATATTAATAATCAGTATGATCTTGCTGTGTGCACCACACCAAAGCACTTGCTGCTCCAAAGGTGCTAGCGACCACAAGATCAATTTGAATCAATTCTCACAAATGATAGTGAACTGAAAAGTTAGTCCATTCAACAAAAGTCCGGTTCCACATCCCATGAGTTCCAAAACTTCTTTATTTTCCTTGATGATTAAAATGAGACAGCCACACATTTCGTTCACCACATGTGAATATTATCTGGGCATTTAAATTCTATGTTCATTCGGTAACGGTCCTTTGCATACATGCAATCCTCACATTTCTAACCAATCCCAATTCCTTAATCGGTTTTGCTTATTAGGCCCTTGTGGTTAAATGTTATGCCTGTCTTTTTTACATCTACCAGCTGCAGACTTTCAACTGATCTTGACCAACATCCAACTAATTGATTTAAAATCGTGATCTAAATTTATAACCAGTCAGTCAGTCAGTCATAAGTCTTTATTTCGATTGTATCAATCATAAAAGACAAATTTATAACCATCAAAGTGATATCCGTTGCTAAATTTATTCAAACATCTATATCAGCGACTTCTTTCTAGATACCGTTTGTTTGTCTTGGGTTATTCTAGCTCATGCCTTGACAGTAGTTTTTCTTCAGGAATGCTGAAACTGGTTATGTTCAACATGATTCATATTGTATTTAGGTGTGTCCCTTGCACATTTTTTCGCCCAGCCAAAATCCTTTCACCCAGCACAGCTCCTATAAATAATTCTGAAAATCAAGATCTGTAACAGAGCAACAGCCCCAATTTGATGAGGGAATATTACCAATGTTTTGGATGGAACAAGTAAAGATATACAAAATGCACGCAATCAGTAGAACAAATAAACATCACAAAAATCCTAGAAAAAGGAATACACTTTTACACCTCGAATGGCTTACCCGAAAAGTATTGAAAGTACTTCTCTCAAAGCTCTCTATACAGTATTAAGGTTTGTCTCCATTTTTTTTGGTTGAATCTGTTTATTGCTTTTTTACTTTTTTTAATTACAGGAATGACAAGAACACATTATACAGTAACAATACTAATTGACAATAATACATCATGCGTTGGCAAGAACAATATTCTAACTAACAGGCTGTGTTAGTAGCTACGTAGTGCGTGGACCTAAAGTGTCCCACATAGTACCTGTAGAATCAGTTGAGAAGAAAGAAGCAGAAGGTGTACATACAGTCCATTAAAATGGGTGTAGCAATACAAACGAGAGAGTCCAGTAAGTGAGGGCATGCATTTTTCACAGGAGGCAATATTTTGCAATATCAGATATAAACAGTTGAGGAGCCCAACCAGGGAGAGCTAGGACACATGACAAGAGAAATATTAACTGGTATGCTAGCCCCGACTTCACAACCCATCCCCCATCAATCGACACTGCTCATCTGGTTGTTAAATTGATTCCTCATGTCCGTCACCATAAGCCCAATCGTTGGAGGTGATGCCAGGTGGGGGCATATGACCGTTGTAGCGGGCATGTCACTGGAGGCTATGACCTCCTTGCTCTCCATCACAGGGTAGCTGGGCATCTGGTGATGGGGGAAGCATCAGGTATATCAGTGTGTAAATCAGCCATAATAGCATCCCAGCTGCTGGCTATTTGGTGCCTGTGAATTCCGAAGGCTGCTTCCCTACAAAAGGCAATGTTGTCAGTCTGTGCCCAGCTAGTGAATGACTGAATCCAGGCTGTGAGGTGTGGAGGACCGGCTGATTTCCATCTGCTAGTGATGACTCGTTTAGCTAATAATAAACCCAAGTCAATAAATCGGGACTTGACTTTGTGCTTTTTGCTCCTACAATACAGTTCTAGCAAGCATAACCTCCCATGTGCTGTAGAGGACTCTATCAGTACAATTTATTAGGCGACTCATTACTCCTCACCAATAGCCCTGTAAGAGAAGGCAAGCCCAAAGCATATGTATAATATCCGTATTTACCATCTCACCACGGGGGCAGGCGGCATCTGTGCAGTGAAAATAGCTATGTTAGCAGGAGTGAGGTAGGCCCTGTGTACAATATATAACTGAATCAAACGAAATCGGGCATTGTGGGGTATGTGAACAGGACAATCTAACAAGGTGGACCAATCCTTGCCCGTACAGGGGCGATTGAGGTTCTCCTCCCACCGCCCATGAAGGGATATGAGTGTTGGTGCCGTATGCGAGCGTGAACACCCAGCAAGCCAGCGCACCTAGTGCCTACCTTGACCTAGAATATGAAGGTATTATATAGTTAAGTGCATAGGAGGTTCACAGGTCATATCTCCTCATCTTTGCCCCAGTATCCCTATTAGGGAGGTGTGCAAGAGAAATTGTCCGGGAAAGGAGGCCATCCTCATTCACAAGTAACTCATAAGACTCCTGCCTCAGTCAAAGCGGATAATTCCACCATGGTGGTAAAGTGCTATCCGTGGGTGTGCATAAGGCCACTAAAGCTAGCGCATAAGGGATGGTCTGCCTCATGAGATAGAGGCTACTCCTAAAGCAGCGATGCACAAATAACAAAAGCGTGGGTTTGGGCAACAGCGGCCGGGTGCAGGGGTGGAACAGCTAGAAGGTACTGGCCAGGCTCCAGGGCTTCAGCAGTATGGCAGTATCCGTTAACTGCAAAGTGGCAAGCCACCTCTCCACCCACTGAAGTTGGGACACCAAGTCATAGTGCTCAAAGTTGGGGACTGTTAATCCCCTGCGGTTTGTGGGCTGGTAAAGCTTATCGAGTGCCTCACGATACCTGGAGGTGTTCCTTATGATGTTCCTAATCTCACCTCTGAATAAGCATAAAAGGAGGTACAAATGTACCAGGGTGGATTAACAAAATAATACAGGAGGCAGGGAAGTACAACTATCTTGAGCAGAGCCACTCTACCCGCCACTGACAGGGGTAAGGTCTTCCAGGCCATCTGGGCGCACAGTGAAGTAACAGCATATACCAAGTTACTGTCAAATAAATCTGCAGGTGAATGATAGATTTGGATTCCCAGATATCTGAATGTATTGGGCTGCCAGGTAAGGGGGTTTCATGCAGGTTGATGCCCGGGTTTGATGTGTGTGATAGTGGAAAAAGGTAGGATTTAGACTAATTGACTCTCAGACCAGAATGGAATGGAATGACATTTATAGAGCGTGATGGCTACCCGTAGGCCTCCCAGCGCTGCGGACAAACAGGCAAAGAACAGTAGACAAAGAAGAAAGCTAAAACAGCCAAGTTTTTAGTAGCCTGCGAAAAGATAGAAGATTGGATTCTTTCCGTTGTTGAAGCGGAAGGGCATTCGAACCAGTGGCACCATTATATGAGAAGGCTCGACCACCACATCTGGCCCTCCTTATTCTGGGTTGAAGGGCAAGAAAAGATACAGATGACCGAAGATCTCTCTTTGGATGATAGGGGGTAATCAGAGACTGAAGAATGGGAGGGCCATTCTTCCAGAAGGCTTTATGGACCAAGCACATAGCTTTAAACTGGATCCTTTCCCTGATTGGCAGCCAGTGCAAGCTCTTTAATGCTTGTTTGGCGGAGTGCCAACAGGGAATCTGAAGAAGTCTACGGGCAGCACAATTCTGAATAACTTGGAGCTTATTGATGGTATACTGCGGGGCTCCCACATATAATGCATTTCCATAATCCAGGTGAGAAAGGATCAGGGCTTTTACCATGATCCTTCTAGCGTGGAAAGGGAGAAGAGGAAGAACCTTATGCAGCATCCTTAGTAGCCCGAAGCAGGTTGCAGAGAGTTTTGCTGCCTGGTGACTAAACGTAAGGGAATGATCAATCCAGCTGCCCAGGCTCTTGATTTGATCTTTAGGGGCCGGGTCCGGGCCTAGGCAATCTGGTTAGAGAGAAGCCGGATTGAAGACAGGGGAGTTGCCCAAGAGCATAAGCTTGGTCTTATCCCCATTAAGTTTAAGGCACAAGCGTTCCGTCCACTTGGCAACCTCCTCTAGGCAGCAGCCTAGAGTGCTAGATGACCCTTTGGGGTGGTTAAGTGCCACCACGAGCTGGGTATCATCTGAATAGGAGACGATTTTTATGCCAAATGGATGGGCGATCGCTGCCAGGGGTCTCAAATATATATTAAATAGCGTGGGGCTCAGGGTAGAGCCCTGAGGAACTCCGCAATTGAGGGGAAACTGGTCGGAAACTACATCTCCCTCAAAGACCCTAAAAGAGCGGTCACTGAGAAAGGATTGCAGCCACTCTACTGCCATACCGGACACTCCCAAATTCTTGAGTCTGAGGAGCAGGGTAGTATGATTAACAGTATCGAATGCGGCGCTGAGGTCAAGAAGGATAATAGCCGCAGTGCCCCCTTGATACTAGATCCATCTTGTTTCCTCTGTCACCGCGAGGAGGGCAGTCTCCGTACCCATTTAGGGACGAAACCCGATCTGGGAGGGGTGTAGTAAATTATTAGTTTCCAGAAAGGCTACCATAGTATTTTTTAAATGCCTCTCTAGAATCTTACTCACCCATGGCAGGAGGGAAATAGGGCGATAATTGGCAAGATTGTCCTGATCCAGGTTAGGTGTTTTTAGAAGGGCTTTGACAATCACACATTTCCACGCTAATGGAACTGAACCTGAGGAAATAGAGGAATTCACCAGGTCCATAATTATAGGGCAAATGGTATCAGCTACTAAAGTGAGAGCCTGGGGGGGGAGCAGGGTCAGGGGGAGAGCCCGAGGTTATGGATGCCATAATTAGACCCAGCAAGGCAGAGTCCAGGAGAGGAAATTGTGCTAAAAGGGTATGAGGCCCTACAGTCGACTCAGCAGGGACAATCATGGAGCTGGTGGATTGAGAGGGCGAAAATGCCTGATAAATAGTTTGAATTTTCTTTTGGAAAAATGCTGCCAAAATGTTGCCGTGTGCCAAAGCATCGTGCAACCTGGGAGGTTTCCGAGGCAGTTTAGTGAGGGTTCTAGCAATTTTAAAAAATTCTTTAGGGGAATTAGCAGCTAATTCAATTTTCTGTTCATAAAAAGTGGCTTGAGTGGCTTTAATTTCGGATTTGTTGCATCTAATAGATTCCCTATATTCCATTTTACTCAGATCGAGTAGTACAACCTCCATTTCCTTTCAAGCCGTCTGCAGCACTGTTTAAGTTCCCTCAAATTATGAGTAAACCATGGCGCAGTTTTCGGCCTATTGGTTATATAAGCAGGTTTCTTAGGAAGTACTATATCCAAGGAGCCTTGGATTCAGGAGTTAAATCTCTCATTAGCTTTCCCCAGGTTAGAATTAACCTCACGGGATGGTCTATTAATTTCCAGGACCGACTTCCACTGATCAATTGGGAGTTTAGACCAGTTTCGCTCACACACCGGAATTATATTGGGGGAGCGAGCGGGTCCGGGGATTTCCCACATTAACGGGATCAGGAAATGATCCGTCCAAGGAAGGGGGATGGGGAGTCCGATAGTAAGTTCACCGCAATTACTAAAGACTGGGTCCAGAAGATGACCTTTGGAATGAGTAGGTTTCGCCACTTTCTCCATAAGCTGGAGTGCTGACAGATTCTCAATCAGCTCCATAGCCATTTTATCAGATGAATTATGTAGGTGTAGATTAAGGTCATCTAGTTTAGTAAAATTAGCTGGTCCCAAGGCTAGGTCCGCCACTACAGTGGGTAGTGCATTGAGAAATTGTCTAGCATTACCTGGAGGGCGATAAAGTAGGATGCCAGAGAAAGTGCTAGTAGGAGAGATCTCTAGGGAGAAGGCCAAACTCTCGCAGTCTAATAAAGGATCTGCGGTTATATGACAAAAAAGGTGTTTTTGAAGATAATGGCTATACCCCCTCCTCTACCAGTCTTCCGGTCAATCCGATTTATAGCATAATCAGGAGGAATGGTTTGCACAAGAGTGGGGTCTGACACGTTATGGAGCCATGTCTCAGTTAATAAGAGGACGTCGGGTTTTAGATCTTCCAACAACATAGCAAGTTCCGTGGAATGTTTGGAGACGGAGCTACAGTTAAGTAAGAACATTTTTAAAAAGAGAGGGGTATCAAGGCATTCTGACACTTTAATGAGGGGCGAAAAAGCAAAATCACAATGAAGGCATTGCGCATCTCCATTCAGAACATTCATAGAGTGCCAGCAGGTTTCCGTGGCAACTGTGCAGAGCGAGTGGAGGAAGTGAGGGCTATAGGAGATGAGTTCGACCCCAGAACAGACAGGGGTTGTGGCCCCTGGACCCGTCCAGGCGCGGACGGGCGGAGACTGGCTTGCCTTTGGCACGCCGATGGCGCGTCTGCTGCGCGTATGCCACTGCATCCGGTTAAATGGGTGGAGGAGCGCGAAAACTAGAGCGCTAACCTCCAGAGTCCGGAAGTTGCCTTTCCTCCCTCCACACAATCGGGACAACACCCGTGGTGGACCGGGGAGGGGCAACTGAGCAACAAACAGAAATCAATGTCCCCCAAAGTGCAAATAGCAGGTCAGTGCATAAATCACATTTAAAATAGCGACAGATGAAAAGATTAAAAGTTTTTGTATTTAAACACAGGGTCTAATATAATCAGGAGTAGTCAAGCAAAACAACAAAGCTTCTGCCTTGCCTGCGCGCGTCCACTGCGCGTATGCCAGGGCATCCGGTTAAATGGAGGGAGGAGCGAGAAACCTAGAGCGCTAACCTCCTGAGTCCGGAAGTTGCCTTTTCTCCCTCCACACAATCGGGACAACACCCGTGGTGTTGTCCCGATTGAGCAACAAACAGAAATCAATGTCCCCCAAAGTGCAAATAGCAGGTCAGTGCATCAGAGAGATCAGCAAATTGACGGAGGGTGTATGTAATCACATCAGGAATTGAAGAAATGTCCCCCGGTAGGTAAGCATGTCATCAGCATAGAGGGAGACCGAGTGATTGCCATTCCCGAGGGGTATTCCCAACTCACCACCCCGCACACAAAGATGAGCTGCCAGAGGTTCCACAGCCATAGAAAAGAACAGTGGAGAGAGTGGAAACCCCTTGCACATGACTCTGCCTATGGGGATGGGATGGCAAATAAGGGAGCTGGTCTTCACTCTGGCCGATGGCAGCATGTATAATAAACGGTTGAGTCTCAGGCATCAACTTCTGAAACGAAAATGGGGCAGAACTGTGAGCAATAAGGGCCATTCTAAAGAATCAAAGGCCATTTCCAAATCCATGTCCAAGCAGCCTACACGAAGCATGGTAATTGGGGCGTAGTCCAGAATTAAAAAAATCTGTCGCAGGTTAACTGAAGTTATGTAGGCCAGAACAAACCTATTTTGATCCAGGTGTGCTAAATTTGCGACTAATGGTGCCAGTAGATCGGCCAGGATTTTTGCCAGAATTTTATAGTCCGTATTCAGCAGTGCCATTGGCCTGTACCATCCCAGGACCTCAGCATCTTTGCCCGGCTTCGGCAGGGAGGTGGGCGCCTCAGAGTGAGACTGGGAGCAGGAGATTTCTGAAGCCCTTGCATTTAGTGACTGCAAGTGGGGTATCAATAGTGAAGTATAGGCCTTATAGGATTCCGCAGGCAAGCTGTCAGGACCTGGGTCCCGCCTGTCGTCAATGCTCATAGTGCCTCCCATATTTCAAAAGGCGTGATGGGGGATCATCTAATTCTGCCTTCTGGTCCTGCGTAATGCAGAGGAGGGGCACAACAGTCAGAAAAGAGGCGATATCCTCTGGGGTAGCCATGGTGACCGATTGGTAGAGGGAGGTATAGTGACATGTTAATTCACTATGGACTTAGAAACTGGGTGTAAAGTAATGGACCAGCAGCAGAGCGCAGTGCCACTATAGGACAGTTGGGCCGATCTTGTATTAACAGCAATGCTAGGAGTGAGCCAGCTCTATCAGCCTAGCATGTGGTTTAGCTGAATGGGCGGCGTAGTTATGACATCTTAAGCGATCTAAGAGAGCCGCACTCTTGTACTGTGCTTACTCCAATTTAAGGTGGCCAGTCGTGTCAACTAGAGCTGTACCTTCTAAGACCAAGAAATTGCGTTCAGTGTGCAAAATGTCAGTATCTAGTTGCTGGCATATGTTCCAGCGCAGCCCCAGGCAGTGTCCCCACAATCTCACCTTAAACGCATCCCACTCAGTGGATCTTACGGCAGTGGAGTCTGCATTTAGATTTTAAAAAATCCCTCAATATCTGTGGCAACAAAGGAACTAAAAGGCAGGTCCTGAAGTGCTAGAGGCTGAATGTGCCATGTGGGCATTGGACGGGTGACTGCATCTCAGGCGAACTGTAGATCTGGGGGATTATGATCATACTGGGTACGGCCCAGATAGTCGATGTGGGTGACAAGGGGAAGTCCCAGTGTACCTATCAGTCTGTTAATTCTTGCGTGCAAGTAGAGGGTGCAGAGAAAAGGAATACACTTTGGCAGTCTCATTGCGACTGTGCCACATGTAATTTAGGCTCCAGGTACGTAGCAAGCTATTAAGAGCCTGAGCATTTGAGGAGACATTAAAATTAAAATCGCCCCATAGCAGCCACAGGACTCTGTTCCAGCACGATAGAACCCCGGAAAGTGAATGCAAGAATGCCACTTGATCAGTGCTGAACGCATTTATATGCTTCTCAGCAGGACATGTTGGCCATCCAGCCTCACAGTTACAAGGACATATCTACCCCCTGGGTCTGTGACCACCTCATCTGGCATGAACGGGATCCCTGGCTTAACCCAGAGCAATGTTCCATGAGCATATGAGGAGAAATCAGTGGCGAAGATTTGCCCAGACCAGCGCCGCTGTATTTAACTGCTTCTTGGGTAGTTGAATAGGATTCCTGCAGTAGCGCGATCTGAATAGTATGCTCACCCAAATCAATCAGTAACTGACATACAAGTGTTCTTCTCTATACGCTGTTACCCATTCATTCCGAACACGGATCACACCCTTTTATCTCTCCTAACTCGGCAAGTAGGCAGATACAAACCAAATAAGAAAAACAAAGTATATTTACTATAAAGTGAATTGTAGTCTATTAAGAAGCATTAAGGTGAGCAGACCAAGTTATCACTTATATAATACAGTACCATAAATGGCTATAGCTAATCCATCTATTTTATATTGAAGCCCATATTCATGCGCAACATCATCAGGAGTGTATTCCACAGGAAAAGGTTGCGTAATAAGATAAAAGTTTGCCAGATTCCTAAAGCATTACTAGGCAAATATAATCCTAATTGTATTACCAATATATTTAAAATGATCTAATATTTATTAGTTTATTACTGCTTCTCAGAAAAAACTGCTTCTAAAAAACCTTCATTCCATGGTAGAAAGCAATATGGGCCAGGATAAACTTTTAAAAACACTCATAAATTACATATCACTGTAACATTAGCATGTCCCAGGCTGCATAGATCAATAGCCAGCTGGTGTGTTGAGTCCTTACTAAACTAGCGATGTGTAGATCACCTAGTTTCACTCCGCTCTTAAACAACTCTCCAGTTACAACAACAAAAAGTGCATTCTGACAAATCTCATCTCACAGATCACTCTCAAATGAAGCTTCTAGAAACATACATAGGTTCAATTGGTCTCTTGTAATAGCGTACTCTGGGCTGCACATGTTGACAGACTTCTGGTATAGCTGATCCTCATCTATCAGACAATAAGTGGATCACCAGTTCTCATCCACTCTAAATAATTCCCAAATTCTAATAGAGAGATACAAACCAACAGATCACCGCTCTTTATCACTGTTGAAAGGAGCTTTTAGAAATGCTCATAGGCTCAATATCACTGTAGCGTTACCATGTTTCAGGCTGCACAAGTCAACATACCGCTGATATATTTAATCCTTGCACAACAAACTATATACAGACCTCTAGTTTTACTCCTCTCTTAATAAATCTCCAACTGCAACAAAAGTGTGCAAAGAGACATATCATAATGTGGCTCCGATGGTCTGGACTAACCATTACTTAATAGCTTTCTCATTGCCTCATACCGCCTCTAAAACTCCGCGTCGGCTTGAAGCTGTATACAAACGTCCCTGGCAGAAAATGGATCACCCCACCTTCCATAATATGCTTATCATGTCTCAACCTACTCCCTCCCTGGACGTTGAGATGGCCAGTGCTGACTTTGAAAACTGGATTAATCAGGCATTAGATAGGTGCATTCCAGGCAAATGGACTCACTTTAAGAAAGGCCAGTCCCAGGAGTGGTTTGATGAGTCTCTTGTTAAGGCCAGGAAAAACAGTAAAAAAATGTGAGCGTCGTTGGTGACGCTCCTACTGTCCCATCGCCAAATCTGAGTATATAGCTACTAGGAAAACTTACCACAAATTGATTCGGAACACCCATGCCGCTTTTTTTGCCGATAAGATCAAAACGAGCAACAATCCCTCCAAAACGATCTTTTCCATACTAAAGGATATGATGAAATCTCCAGTGACTAGTGACAGTTCTATCACTTCGAATGACCAATGTGAGGTGCTGGCCACCTACTTTATTAATAAAGTAGCAGGCGTTTATGATAGCTTCCACGGGGAATGTGAAGCCACTGCGATGCTAGGGACTGAGTCTGCAGGAACGTGGGCTAGCTCTCTGCACATCCTCCCTTCTCTGACTTTTGACGGCCTTAAGGCTTTGATTACGAAGATTAAATCATGATCCCATTAAGCCTGATCTTGTTGTCAAACATCAGGACTGCCTTCTACCTGGCTGTCTGGATCTCATTAATCTGTCTGTCCAATTCTGAAGTTCCTCAGACCTGGAATCATGCGAAAGTCATCCCTCTCTTTGAAGAAACCTTCTCTGGATGCCTCCAGGCCAGAGAATTATCATCCAATTTCGCTCTTGCCATTTTTGTCCAATATCACAGAATCGTATGTGAATGGCATTTGGGCGCAGTACTTGGAGTCTCATTACATACTGGACCCCTCCCAGAACCGTTTCCGTCCTATGCAGTGTCAGCTCTATTAGCTGTAATGGAACCACTTAGAGCCTCCATGGACGAGGGCAACTTGACTGTGCTTATTCTGCTCAATCTTAGCGCGGCCTTTGATAAGGTCTCACATGGTATCTTGATCCATCGGCTGCGTGACATCAGTGTCACAGGCAGTACCCTCGATTGGCTCACCTCCTTTCTACGTGATAGGTCGTTCCAGGTCATTGCTCCTCCATTCCATTCCCTGACGCACCCTGTTTGCTGTGGAGTCCTGCAGGGGTCGGCATTGAGTCCGACCGTATTTAATATCTACGTCCGTTCGCTGGCCTTGTTGGCCAACACTCGCAATATACAGTTGGTATCATACGCGGACGATATGCAATGATTTTTTTCTTGTGTCAAAGACTCCAGCCAGGACGTGATTAAATTTCAGGAGTATCAGGTAGCCATAGCTTGCTAGATGGAGACTAACTGTCTTCAGCTTAATTCATCCAAAACGAGATCCTCCTGCTTGGCAGAGATTCCCACCGGTGGGGTATCAACTGGTGGCCATGCCCAAAATCGTGGTAAAAAATCTTGGCATGCGGTTGGATACTGCACTCTTGTTTGAGGAGCATGCTAAGTCGGCGAGGATCTGTTTCAGTATCCTGTGTGGACTTAAACCCATCTTGGGTTTGTTTGACCCTCATACGCGCCAGCTGGTTATGCAAGCCAAGATCCTGGCTAGGCTGGATTATTGTAACAGCCTTCTGTTAGGGGCTAACAAATCCACTATAAATAGGCACCAACGCACCATGAATGTGGCAGCCCGCATTTTATTTGCACTGCTTAAGTATAGCTCGGTCTCAGGGGTGCTACGCTGACTCCACTGGCTTCCCGTGGAGCAAAGAGTCAGGTTCAAAGCACTGTGTGTTATTCATAACGTTTTGTCTCACTCTGGCCTGCCGATTCTCAGAAACCTGGGCCACCACTATGTTCCCTCCCGTGCCCTGCACTCTGCAGATTTACATCTGATGCGGGTGCTGCATTTCCGTAGAGCCAAAGCCGGAGGCCGCTCTTTCAAGGTGTTGGCTTCCATTTTATGGAACTCAATGCCTCTCACTATTAGGAGCATCCCCAATCTCTTGGTGTTCAGAAAGGCAGTAAAGACGTGGTTATTTCAGTAGCTTATTCTTCTCATTTCTTCTCTCTCTGGTTCTCTAGCGCTGGGACGTCCCTTTGCTGGGACAGCTATGCACTTTACAAAACGCAGAACATAACATAACATCTCAATGGTATAGTTTAACTCTCCCATTACAATACCGGTGAGCACATCTTCATAAGGTATCTGTGTGTGCCATCCTTCTGAATCTCAAAGTGGCTAAATGTACCTTTAGTAGTTGCCATCTTTATATATGCTATTTGAAAACAGCTAATCAACTGAACACTCAGTAAATTAGTATCATTTGAGACAAAATTCAATTATACTTTTATTATGTCCTATTTGGAAAATGCTACAACTTGCCGTCTTCCATGGCTATAGACCGAAAATAAACACACAACCACTTCTCTCAACTGGTTTAAGTCCGTGAACCACATTTTATTATAAATTAGCATTTTTTAAATGTCCTTCCTGCTCACACAGATCAAAATAAATCCTCAAAAAAATATGTTTAACTAACAATTACCCTACATGGCAAAGAAACATTTCTATAGCAAATCAGTACCTCACATCACCACGAGTTCCAAGAATCTTCTGTCAATGTGGAATGCTACAGATACACTGGCTGAATTAATGACTAAGACATATAATCGATCTAAATGTAACAGATGCCCTTCTCTTCAGTAGCATGGTCTGTAAATCGCATATTGTTAGTCTCATTTCTCAAGATTCCTGTTCAACTCCTGTTAATAATCAAAAAACAGCATTGAAAGAGAAAGTCTTCGAACAAATAAATATTGTCCATAACAAATAAGCAACACCAACAGCGTGTGCAAACTCACATCTCCACAGGTTATAATAGTCCTCTACCAGCGCATAACGCGACAGAGATACTGGCTATATTTTTAGACAAAATATATAGTTATTTTCAAACAAGCATGCACTTTTAACGTCAGTAGCATACATAAACCCCACATCACCTCCAGTTATAATTGTTCTCTACCAACGAAAAACGCTCGAAGAGTGAAGGTCAAACTGATGGGAAATGTATACAATCAATCCAAATGCAAATATATCCTCATGAATATTCAAAAAAGGATTAAGTCTATTCTTTGATATTTCAGAGAGCATCTGTAAATTCAAACTTTAATCCTGCCATTTCACAAGTTGCACTGTCAAACCCACCTTCCTCATTATTAGTATGGCCTCTTCAATAGAATAGTATCCCTCACTCATGTCATCACACATTCTACTCACAACAAGGGGTGGCACCAATAGTCCAATCTGTCCCTCAACATACTGAATTGTCACTAAAACAGCAGAAACCATACAATCGCTACACTAAAAGGAAATGATGTATCTACTCAACTCCATCAGTACCGCTTGATAATTCACTATCTTGTCTCAAGGGGGATTGGCTATCAGCCATGGGTATCGATAACAGCAGAGCTGGTACTCTTAGTTATGTATAAGGCAGAAATCTATACTACCTCTGCTAAAATAAAACCAGCCTGCAGAGATTATATCCCCACCCTCTCAGTAAAATGTTAATTTAAGGGCAGTCTCAAATACTTTAAGTGTAGAATGTAGTTCATGGTCCGAATTCAAGTGAACATCAGCAGTTTGAAGTCTGTTAATCCACAATATTTCCTGTAATCTCAGTTTCTGCTCTTTGTCTCCTCCCCTATTGCCCAATGCAACGTGGTGGATTATTAGCATTTCCAATTCCATTGTTGTCCTCTACTTGCTGTGTCTTAGCAAAATGTGTATTTCAAATACTGATTTTTAATTGTGTTCATGTGTTCCTTTCATCTCTTCTTATGTGGTCTTTTAGTTGACTCTACAAACAAATGATAAGATACACACAATAGGATGTATTGCAGTTAAGCAAATTCCTAATTTCACATTTTTTGGACACTTCAAATTTATCTGAAGCAACCTTTAGGTTTTTCAGATAACCAATTTTTGTGTTCCAAAGTAGTGTGCTACTTTCTGGAAAGCGCTTTGACACCTTGTCAGGGGTAGTAGGTGCTATATAAATACATTTATAATTACAATTCTCATAATTAATATTTGCATAGCTAATGCAGTCACTAGAGCTCAGAATTTTTTTGAATGTTTTGTACTTTCTAAACATCATATCCGGTCTAGAGTGAATAATGTTCGCCAAATATTTATCTGTATTCAAAACGTTCCAATGTTTTTTCAGGATAATAAAAATCCTAGCGCAAAATTCATAATAAATCTTACATTGTTGTTTTTTGTAAGGTCAGTTGTGTTGGCAGGGTATGCCCAGACGTGGGTCCCTTGCTCACTTTGCCACTGGATTCAAGCTAGCCTGGCTGATGAAGGGTGTTACCCAGAAACCGGTCCCAGGATGCTTGTTTCCGGTTCAAGGAAGACCTGGCTTGGCAGTTCGGGCTGGACTGTTCCCATGAGGCACAGGGTCAAGACTGATTTGTATATAGCTTGGTCTGAGCTGAGGTGGCGAAGTGAGCTAAAGAATGATGGTGGATTCAACCCAGATCTATGACTGGGGGTGAGTGTCTGAAAAGTTTCAGCTCTCCGTCCATCATCTCCTTGTGTTTGCTTTGTTCGCCCTAATTTGGCAGGGTATGCTCAGACGTGGGTCCCTTGCTCACTTTGCCACTATGAATGACTCACCAATTGGCTTAGTAAAGCTTCCAAGGTGTCTTTATTTGTGAGTATTTCTGCAAGGTCTCTGAAAGAATGCAGGCTACTAAATATCAGCCTGCTTTATTAAGACACTTTGTCATCTACAAAAAGTCCTTACAAACTGTAAGAGAAAGTAACACGTTATTTATGATTTTAATAAGGCATTATAACACACACCACAGTGGGAACAATGGAATGTAGCTGATGCATGAAGTTATACAAATCAGGTGACTTATCAACAAATGGTCAGGCACAAATACCTTGTGCATGTATATGTGAGCTCACTAGCTGCATTGTCAGTCTTGTATGTAGGAACGTTTGTACATATGTTTCTGATGGATACATCTGCCAGTGGATTTCTCACCTTGTGAATATCCCCTGTGCCAGCATTCCACGGAACTTTTTTCCCCAGCTCTCTACGCCGACGTGGACGTCATAATGCTTCGGCTCTGCTCGCGACTCCGTATGATGTCACCGGAGCCATAAGAGAGCGTGATGACGTCAGTTCCCTTTTTTCCACGCCGTCGAAGCGTAACGGTTTTCCAGTACTCTCCTGCTACTTTGTAGTCTTGTAGTGGTTATTGTTTCTGGATTCACCATGTCTTCGACGAGGAAGTCTGGTTTCAAACCTTGTAGGGAATGTGGGGGCCACATGTCAATGACTGACCCCCATGAGGATTGTTTGTGGTGTCTTTCTTCTGACAACGACGTGGAGGACTGTTCCAGCTGCAAAATAATGAACCCCAAGGCCCTGAAGGAGAGAGAGGCGAAACTCTTCATGGCCAAAGGAAAGAAGAGGTAGAAAGAAGCAGAAATCGAGGCCGGAGTCGTCGACTTCGCATTCTTCGAAGTCGAAGAAACACAAGAAGAGGAAGCATAGCTCTCAGCGGCGGTCCTCGAGGAGTAAGACTTTGAGGTCGCCTCGACGTCGAAGTAAGGATCTTGTATCTCCTTCTCCATCTCCTAGGAGGTCTCCAGAGAGGTCGCCTTCGCCGAAGCGGTCCCCGGCGCGGTCCCCGGCGCGTTCCCAGGCGCAGTCTCCGGCGCAGTCACCGGCGCCAGTGGAGGCTTCTGCTTCTGACGCTGAACAGGAACAAGAGAAAGAGCTTTCTCCAGGACCAGCTGATCCTGCGGCGCATGGTGAGGACACTTCGGCTCCGGTTCCGGGTACTCCTCGACCGGATTCGGAATCAATTCCTTATCCGCAGTTCCCGGCGCCGGGTGCGGATTCAACGCATTTCCTTAATGCGATGTATGGGATTTTTCAATGGGCTGCCTTCCTATCCGGCGCACCATCTGGTCCCGTGGGTCCTATGGCATACACCTTGGGAGTGCCACAGCATTATGCTCAGGCCCCGTTTATGCCCTTTTTGCCGATGGCTCCTTCGTGGCAGTTTCCGGCGCCGTCTGGTGATCCATCTCGACTTCGGCTGGAGCGGCCTTCTTCGGAGCCTTCCTTGACGCCGTTGCCGACTCCTTCGGTGCCGCCGACTCCACGTTCGGTTCCTCCGACTCCGCGTACGGCGCCACCGCCGCCGGTTCCTCGGATCCGTTCAAGGAGACAGGCCCAGAGAGTCTTGGAAGAGGAGCGTTATAGGGAGGAAGTGGAAGAAGGTGAGGTGGACGCATCTTCTGATGACTTTGAAGGCATTCAGGATGCTAGTGGTCTTGATACCACTCCGGAGTGGGAGCATTCTTCGACTAGGTCTTCGCCACCGCAAGAATTGACCCCCTATCATTGTTATCAAGAAGGCCGCAGAGTTGCTGGACTTGCAGTTGCCCTCTGCTGAATATAAGCCAAACCTCCTGACTGAAGTCCTGCATTCTCCAACTTCGAATGTAGAACCCTTGTTGTCTTTTAATGAGGCTATCTTAGAGCCTGTAATGGATGTTTGGCGTAAGCCACTCTCTTCGCCTGCAGTCTCCAGACAAGTGGCAAGGAGGTATAAAGTGGCTCCGGGAGATCCAAGCTTTCTTTCTTCCCACCCTTCTCCAGAAAGCCTTGTGGTGCAAGCTTCATGTTCGAAGCATTCTTCAGGCGCCTTCCCTCAGACTCCTGCGGATAGAGATTCCAAAAAGACTGATCAAGCAGCCAGAAAGGTCTTTTCTTCAGGGCGCATGGCGCTTAAATCTACTAATGCCACTTGTTTACAAGGGGCGCTTTGTTCATGCTCTGATGGAATCTATTTTTTTCATGCCCTTTGGTGTGATTTATCCTACTACTAGAGATATATTTCTTTTTCTTTTTTTCCCCGAGTTTGTTCAATATGTCTCTCCTTCTTATCTGAGATCTTCACATCGGGGGTGATTTTCCGTACTAGCTACCTTGGTACCTTTTGGACCTTGTTAATTTTGAACGTCCTATATCCTTTGTTAACTGGAATTGATTCGGACAGATTGATACAGATGCCTTTTGAAGAATAATGTATTAGAATATATGTATTTGTTTTTTGATTAATTTTGGTTTGATTGCACATTCATCTTCATTTGATTGATTCTAGGTTTTGTTCTTGTCCCCAACTACCCTTTGGTCTATGCCCTGATGAAGTTGGGGCCCCCCCGTGGGTCCTTACCGAAACGCGCGTTGGCGCTTAATTCATCGACCTCTCGTTTCCTAGAGTATCACCCAGCTTCTCCTGGTTGATGCATTGGTTATAACACCCATTTGAGCACCAACGGATAGCTTTTTCCATCTTGACCTGAATTGCCGGTTTGAATGTTGTTTGGATTGATTGCTTGTGTGCATGAATTAGATTCACGTGTGGGACATTGAACAATGTTTTTGATTTATATATATTTATATGTATGTCTTTTTTGATTAAATGTTGAATGTATATGGATGTATTAACCTATTTATTTTCTGTAAAAATTGAAAATAATGATATGACTAAAAATTAAATAAAGAAGAGAGATATATTTTTATATCCATAACTTTTGTTGGGTGTCCTATGTTATCTAATTTGTCCATTCTCTTCCAGTTTAGTATTGTCTATAACCAGGGACCTATTTTTTAGGACCATATATACTTTTTTTGGACAGGTATTGTTTCTCTTCTTACTGATGGAATCTATGAAATTATTAGCCCCTAAGCTGCCAGAAGGAGAGAAAGCTTCTTTTATGGAGGTGGTCACTGACACTCAGGCTGCTGCAAGGCAGGTAATTCAGTCCGGACTGGACACGGCTGATTCTGTGGCAAGGATAATGGGGTCTTCGATAGCCACTAGGAGACAAGCGTGGCTTCGTTCTTCTGGCTTCTCTACTGATGTTCAAGCCACTTTGGTAGACTTGCCTTTTGATGGAGAAAAACTTTTTGGCGAGAAGGCTGATTCTGCCTTGCAAAGATTTAAAGATAGCAGGGTTACGGCGAAATCTTTGTGGCTACAGACTCCTGCTAAGGGATTTGGTCTTAGGAAATTTAGAGGCTTTGGGAGATCCTCTTTTCGTTCCTTCCGGCAACCTCAGCAGCAGCAGCAGCAGCAACAGCAGCAGCAGAATCCCCTCTATAAGTCGTATAGAGGAAGGCAAAGGGGACGAAAAGGTTCTGGCCGCAACCCATCTTCATCTTCTGCCTCCTCTGCACCCAATGAAGCTTCAGGGAAGCAGCCCTAGATCCCCCATCCTAGATAATGTGAGACCTGTGGGGGGGGTCGGGTGTCCCACTTTCTGCGAGGTTGGAAATCTGTCACGACCGACCTCTGGGTTTTAAACCTCGTGGAGACTGGGTACGCCCTTCCCTTTCGGGAGTTTCCTCCCCCTTACCCTCCTTGCCAGGGTTTTTGCTCGGAAGACCATCTGCTTCTTCTGCAGAAGGAGGTTCTTACTTTGTTACAAAAAGGTGCAATAGAGGTGGTTCCGGAGCAGGAAAGGGGTCAGGGATGCCACTCCCGGTATTTCCTGATTCCCAAGAAGGACGGCAGATTGCGTCCAATCCTGGACCTCAGAGAATTTTTACCTGAAACAGGAGAAATTCAAGATGCTGACCCTTGCACAAGTTCTTCAAGCGTTGCAGCAAGGAGACTGGATGGTGTCGATCGACTTGCAGGATGCATATTTCCACATCCCAATCCTGAAGTCGCACAGGAGGTATCTCTGTTTTACGGTTGGGTCGCAACACTACCAGTTTGCGGTCCTCCCGTTTGGTCTTACCACCGCACCTCAAGTCTTCACGAAGGAGATGGCAGTGGTGGCTGCTCATCTTAAGAGGTCGGGGATTCCAGTTTTTCCATACCTGGACGACTGGCTTCTGAAAGCGAAGTCCCCGGAGATGGTGCAGAATCATCTGCAGGTAACATCTCAGCTGTTATTCGACTTGGGTTTTTCAATCAATGTGCCCAAATCTCACCTGGTGCCCTCTCAACGCAACCTGTTCATAGGGGCGGTACTGGACACTACTGTGTGTCGAGCATTTCCTCCTCCTCAAAGAATTCTCGACATTCAGGAGATGATCCCTTTATTCCAAAATGGAGCGGTTGTTCCAGTTCTGAAGGTCCTTCGTCTGCTCGGTCTGTTCGCCTCTTGCATTCTGTTGGTCAACCATGCACGCTGGCACATGAGAGCGCTCCAGTGGTGCCTCCGCAGGCAGTGGTATCAGCACAAAGGAGAGCTCAGGGAGTCGGTCAGGATCTCCAGAGAAGCTGCAGCGGATCTATCTTGGTGGAGCGCGGAGGGCAATCTGTCTCAAGGGAAGCCCTTTCATCTACCTCCATCGGTGGCCACAGTGATAACGGATGCATCCACTTTAGGGTGGGGTGCGCATCTGGGGGATCTGGAAATCAAAGGTCTTTGGTCTCCAGAGGAAAGGTTGCTTGACATCAACCTTCTGGAATTGCGGGCGATTCGTTTGGCGCTCAAGGCCTTCCTCCCTTCCCTTCGTGGTCAGTCGGTTCAAGTCCTGACGGACAACACTACCGCGATGTGGTATGTCAACAAGCAGGGAGGAGTAGGGTCGTTTCGTCTCTGCAGGGAGGTGTTACGACTTTGGTCCTGGGTTCAGGATCATCGGATTTGCTTGATGGCAAATCATCTGGCCGGGGTGCTAAACGTTCGTGCGGACAGTCTCAGTCGGCAGTTCTCCGCCGACCACGAGTGGAGGCTTCATCCGGAGGTGGTTCGTCATGTCTTTCGGACGTGGGGAACACCTCGGATGGACCTATTTGCCACCCGCGAGAACGCGCATTGCCTGTCATTCTGCAGTCTCCAGTTTCCGATGCAGGGGGCATTGGGGGACGCGTTTCAGTTGAGTTGGGGCTCACAACTCCTTTACGCGTTTCCTCCCATACCTTTGATTCCTCGGGTTCTGAGGAAGATTCGCCAAGACCGGGCCCAAGTTATTTTAGTCGCCCCGGATTGGCCAAGAAGGGTGTGGTACACAGATCTTCTCCACCTCTCCTCGTGCCCTCCGCTCCGTCTCCCTCTGAGGGCAGACCTCCTCTCGCAGTCGGAGGGGCAGGTTCTACACCCCCACCTCCAGAGCTTACACCTTCATGCCTGGAGATTGAACGGGGCAACCTGAATTCCTTCTCTCTCCCGCCTGATGTGGTGGGTGTTATTTTATCGGCCAGGCGACACTGCACCAAGTCCATTTGCTCCTACAGGTGGTCTAAGTTTGTGAAATGGTGTGGGGAGAGATCCATTGATCCTTTAAAGGCCCATCTTTCCAATGTGCTTCAGTTTGCTCTTTCCTTGGCTCAGTAGGGCTGTGCTGTGGCCACGGTTAAGGGCTATCTGTCGGCCTTATCGGCTTTTCTGTGTCTTCCAGATCAGCCGTCTTTATTTAAATCTCCTATTGTTTTAAGATTTATCAAAGGCCTTACTAAAAGGTTCCCACCTACTCCTTTTGTAATGCCACAGTGGGACCTTAATCTTGTCTTAACTTTCTTGATGGGGTCCCCTTTTGAGCCCCTTCATAGTTGCCCTTTGAGGCTGTTGTCTTTTAAGACGGTCTTTCTTGTAGCCATAACCTCGGCAAGGAGGGTGAGTGAGCTTCAAGCTCTTAGTTCAAAACCCCTGTTTTTATCCTTGCATGCTGAAAGGATGGTACTCAGGACCAGGGCTGCTTTCCTACCTAAGGTAGTTACTCCCTTTCATCTGGGGCAGTCTATTACTCTCCCTGTTTTTTATCCACCTCCTCATCCCTCCAAGGAGGAGAAAAGACTTCATTGTCTGGACCCAAAAAGAGCTGTAAGCTTTTACTTGGACAGAACGAAAGACTTTCGTTTAGACGATCAGCTCTTCGTGGGCTATGTTGGACATTCTAAAGGAAAAGCTGTGCACAAGCGCACTCTGTCCAGATGGATCATCTTAACCATCAAGATCTGCTACGCCCTTGCTGGTAAGGTTCCTCCTGAGGGTATTAGAGCTCATTCAACTAGAGCGAAGAATTCTACCTTTGCTTTGGCCAGGGGTGTTCCTGTGGCAGACATTTTCAAAGCCGCGACTTGGGCCTCCCTCCATACTTTCGCAAAGCATTATTGCTTAGACTCTGAGGTGAGGAGGGAGGGCAACTTCGCGCTCTCTGTCTTGCAAGACTTTTTGGTATAGGAAGGTGGACACCCTCCTCCGGGATTGGGACTGCTGTGGGAATCTATTCACAAGGTAAGAAATCCACTGGAAGATGTATCCATCAGAAGAACAAGTTACTTACCTTCGGTAATGCTTTTTCTGGTGGATACAGTATCTGCCTGTGGATCCCTCATTAGCCCACCCGCCTCCCCGTTGTCCACCTTTGTATACCTTAAAGGATGCCTTGTTTGACGTGTTGTTTTATCTGGTACACTTTTAGGAAATGCTTTTGTTCCTTAGCTTTCCTTTTTTATATATGTACTATGTATATTTGTTCGAATGTTGTATACTGTGTGTACTTTGAATCTGTTGTCGGTCCACCTGTTCGCCTCGGAGGCACGGAAAAAATGGGTGGAACTGACGTCATCACGCCGACGTGGCTCTCTTATGGCTCCGGTGACGTCATACGGAGTCGCGAGCGGAGCCGAAGCATTATGACGTCCACGTCGGCGTAGAGAGCTGGAGAAAAAAGTTCAGTGGAATGCTGGCGCAGGGGATATTCACAAGGTGAGGAATCCACAGGCAGATACTGTATCCACCAGAAAAAGCGTTACCGAAGGTAAGTAACTTGTTCATTTGGTATTTCTGTAGTGCAAATGTAGCCAAAAAAGCAGTGGAGTACTGTACAGAGTCAAAGACATGCATAAAATCAACGAGTGGAAGGAGAAGGTGGGTGGGTATTTAATGCATTGTGATGTAGTGTTCCTAGAAGAGAAGTCTTCAACTCTTTCCTAAATTGCAGCAGCAGTTTGGACAGTCTTCATGGGTGGAGGGGGATGTTCCGGATCCTGGGTGCATAAATGGAAAATGCCTGCTGCCTTGTTTCATTTTTACACATCTTAATCTGCAGACTGATGGTGTTCAGGCTACAGGAATTATGATGAACACCAGAGATGGTGAACGTGTGTGCAAGATAAGTGGGGATGCTGGTTGTGATTACTTTGTAAATGATGCCGCTGGGTTTATTATTTTCACCGAATCTACTATAGCTCTTAAAGACTCTGGAGGATGGGTAAGGCATGTAACATAAACTGTACATGTTGTGGTGACCCAGACTGGTCGGGTACTTTTACCATATGATATTGCAATGCCCCTATATAACAAATAATTGGCTAGTGGTACCCAATACACTGGCATGCGTGATATATGTCACTACTAGCATGGATCCCAAGGTGACATTATTGAGAAAAAAAGGAAAGTTGGGCAGTCTCTAGGACATACAGGATTCTGGTGGGAACCAGCTTTCTTGTAGCCAAGAGAGACATTGCCCAGTATTGTAGACGTCCGGAGCCCCCACCCCTGAAGGTCTGGTCTAAGGGTATGGACTATTGTGCGAATGCTGAGACTAATTTACAAATTGAGAGGATGTATACGTAAATACCAGCTGATAGAGAACCTCAGCTATCCAGGCCAACAGACACTGATGATGAGACCGGATAGGGTTATCACTGATTTCTCTATAACATCTTTGTACGCTGTGGTTCTTCAAAGATTGTGCTGTAATTATTTCTGCTACGTTAATTGCCATGGTTTACAGATATACTGTATACTGTTTTATTGCAATGCAAAAAACATAAAACAGTATATTTTTTTTAAACAGTAAATGATGCAGCTGGCTTTTGAACATGGTGCAGGCTGACGAGGGGAGCCAATGGAGTTCCATCAGATGTGGGCGATGGATGATCCTATTTTTTCAGAGCCTTTGTTGCAGTGTTTAGGATGTCATTGTAGAGTCAGGGAGGTCATGGAGAAGGGTGTTAATCACCATGCAGATGTGAGAATATGAGGACGTGAACAACAATTCTGACATTTCTTTCTGGAAGAAATGGTATAACTTGCTTTAAAACAGAGAGCTAGTACCAGGACATTTTGGTGTTTTTTGGCAATGTGTTCCTTGAGGGTGAGGTTGGTGTCCAGGGTGATTCCAAGTGACTTGGCATTTTTGAAAGTTGTGGTTCAGAGCTGCAGGTGTTGACGTGTCAGAAAATGAGGAAATTGTAGTTAGGAGTATCGATCAGAAGAACAAGGGGAGAGGTGTGGCGCCGCGGCCAGGGCGACGGACGCTGGGGATCACGGTTCGATCCCTGGCTCCGGCGGCAGGTGTCTGCCCAGCACCATGCGACTCTGGGCAATAGCTCGCTTAATCTTCCCAACGGCCCCCAGCACCGAGATACCCCTTCGGGGGGGATTTGTGCGCTATACAAGTACTGGATTTACATTTTTTTTAATTTTATTTACCTTTTGTAATGTTCTTGCTGGTGGATATTCTATCCAACCACAGATACTTCAACCCCTACCCTTCTCCCTGTTGTGAGAAGTGGACTTTTCGTAGGTAATAAGGCTCCCAGTTATAGTTTGCACGCTGTCTTTGCTCAATAGTTTCGCTCTGCGTCATCGGGTGCAGAAAGTTTCCATGTATAAACTGACCTCAGCGCGCAAGGGTAGCATCGATATGCATCTCTGTCATCAGCCCGCAGGCGGGAGGGTGTTGTGATGAAGACCAATGGTGCCACATACTTGTGTGCAAGAGCTATTGCCGAATTTTGCGGGTCCAGTCTGGCACATGGGGAGCTTCAAAAGGTGAGGAATCTGCAGTTAAATGGAGTATTCACTAGGAAGAGCATTGCAGAATGTAATTAACTTGGTATTTCATTTCATAGCATTTGTTGGACCTGGGAGGCTAAGACTATATTGGGGCACCAGAAATAGACTCCCCGGTCACTCAGATGTATATCAATAGATTTACAAGACTCCACTAAGTCCCAGGAATTTGTTTTAAAAGCTAAACAGTACACAGATGCAACTTAATTTTAAGAGTCACTTGAACGAATAAAAACATTACTTCTGAAAGCGCACCCCAGCACTTAGCTATTTATTTATATATTTTGAAGTTTACTATAGTTTCAATCGACTTAAATAGGTGTTGGAGCACTTTCACTGAGAGTATGTGCTTACTTTGTGCAAGCAACTTATGAAGGAACAATTTCCAGAGTTAAAACAAAGAACAAAACATTAAACATGTGATAAGGTTTCCTGATTCTCTGCAGCATTTAGTATCAAATTGAGAAGTGGTTGACAGTTCCTCTTCTACAGTTCCAGTAGAATTCATAAATGTAATACAGCATCCTTGCAATGTCTGTCCGATGGGCCCATGCCTAATATGGTTTTCCAGGTCTCAGTGCTTTGAGCGAGAGCAACTTAGTTCTTTGGTCTTCCTCTCATAACAAAGACGGGCTCCTCTTTTGCTTGATATATGACATCCTTCCATGTTCATGTGGGATATTTCCCAGTATGGTGTGGAGAAGCCAGGATACCCCAGTGCTGGCAAGCTGAGCCCTTTATTTAAACCAAGGCCCTCCTGCATACCTTGCTCAACCATGACCCTTGTGGCTGGGCATGAAGTGCTATGAGTGGGACCATTGGAGTCCCGCCTCCTCCTCTATTGACCCAACTTATATCAGGAGCTTTGGGACGGCTGAAAGAGGATCCAGTGTTGAGGGGAGAGGAAAAGAGCAGATTGTTGTTCCACAGAAAATGTTTCCTGTTTGTTTATTGTGCTTGAGGTTTAAGCATTACACAGAAGGTCTCCTCAATTTTCACTTCTGTTAATGGATAAATGTTAATTGAAAATAAAATAAAATGTTCAAATGTCTAGTGTCTCTTGATGTTTCCTCTATGGCAAATCTAACTGTAATGGCACAGAGAGCAGAACCTTGTAGTTTTTAGTCCTCTGAAATTACTTATATTATGAACTTCCAGGTTCTCAGGCTCTATCCAGTCTTTAAGCAGCTGAGGTAAGGTTAGGGCTGCTACAGGAGTAGGTACTTTTATCTCAAAACAAAGAAAGAAAACGGGCCTTTTTGGCCTACAGGCCCTACTTACTCTTGTAAACTAGATTTGTTTTTAACAGCCACTTTTAACGGGGACTTTTAAATCAATCATATGTTGAATAGCAAGCTTCAAAAGGAATTGAGATTTTATGGTAGAGGTTCTGTCTTATTGTCGTTAAGAACAAATATAATCAGAATTTCTCTGTATGTAAATATTGACTTGTTTGTTTCTTGGCCGTGCATCAAGAGTCATGATATTGGAGTACCATCTGTTTGTTGCATTCCGAGCTTGTCTTTGTTTGGTCGTCAAGTTTTGCATTCTAAGCATTACTTTGATTTCTCTGCAGTTATTTGTACAATGTCCTGTTGCACCTGCAGATGAATGTGGGTAACACTGTCTGTGAGGTGTCGGGATCCTCATACCTCTATGATATTGCGCAGTGTCTCTGCTGCATGAGGAGGCTCTTGCTGCTCCCAGTACCACTCATCAAGCATTTTTTTTGTCTGATGACTGCTAGAAACTCCCCATGCCTTCAAGCAGTTCTGTGTCTTGTGGCTCACAAGTGCTCATCAATGTTTATTGGAGCCACACCTAATTCCCAAATAACTCTCTGCCAAATCAACGTGAGTCCAGGAATATGTATGCATTATATATTGTGCTGCACCTTTTTGTTCTGTAGTATTTAAACCACAGCTTGTCATGGCCATCCTTTTCTTAGGGTTGTAAATTGAAAGCTCTGTCATTACATGCATATAAATGGATTCAACTGCCATATTTTTATATGTCTTAATGTTCATTTGTTTAAGAAGTAAATGAATATTAATAGTCGATCACTGTATCTGTTTTAGTACCTTGCCCCTGAAGTGATAAAAAAGCTGCCATATGACAACACAGTTGATTGGTGGTGCCTTGGTTCTGTCTTGTACGAAATGCTTCATGGATTGGTGAGTAAAAAAAAATAAATGTTTTTTTCCCTTAAAATAAAAAAGTCTGTTCAGCTTTACATATATGTGTAATACCCCTTGATTTTATGGACTTTTAAAGTGCATAGTTCATTCTAGTCACAGATACCTTGTTATTTGCCAACTGAAGTGCTGGAAGTCACAAGGTCTTGCATTATGCCACACTGTATACAGGAGGACTTCTCTGTTGGTATATAGATCGGTGGTGCTGCTGCTGCTTCAGTTCTGAATTACAGCTGACCAGTACAAAAAAAGTGAAGGGACCCAATGTTAAATTAATAGTTAAGTCAAGATTTTTATGAATCCTTTCATGAATAATCAGGCTCCTAAAGTCTGAGCATTATGTTGTAAACAAATTGTATTCGTCAAAGACACATCCAGCGAAGCTCTGTGACCCAGAGACTTCAACCATATCAAAAGACAACATACCAGCTTTGACATTTTTCTCATGAAGTATCGTATACAGACTACAAAAGAGACATGCAGAACCAAAGCAGTCCCCTCCCTTAAAAAAACAAAACACCACCCCCCACCCCACTCCCCCACCCATCGCACTGTCCATCCAGTCAAAGCAGCAGATCTATGCACGACTACTATTCTGTTCCGTCCATGACCCATACCCCCCAGACCCGGCTGTGCCTGGTACTCCAGTGTGCCATGCCTCTTTAAAGCTAGAGGGAGATGGTCCACCACCCACCAAACTATTCCTCCAATATGGTCTCTAAGTCCAGTCCCCTGTAGTCCGCCCAGCGCTTCCATATTTTATAATGTTTACGGGGGCAGCCCCGTGCCACATAGATGGGGGCCTCCAGTCCCATACAAAAATCGAGACCGGTCTTCCAGACAGATAGTGAAGGTCGCCTTCCACGCCCTCGCTATATCTCGCTTGGCTAGAGTAAAACCCAGGAGCATCAGATGGCGCTTATAGACATTGCCCCCTATATCCTCCATCACATGCAAGAGCACCAGTTTGGGGGACCGTGGGAGATCCCAACCCAGCACCTTTGACAGACAGGTCAAGACCCCCCGCCAGAACCTAGTTAACCCAGGGCAGTCCCATATCGTGTGTAGCAGCGTCCCCTCTGCATTCAGGCAGTCTGAGCATTATGTTAACAATCTGAATATGTCTATCGACAGAAAGAATGAGCCTTAGGAGCATGTGTTGCAGTCAAGTTAGGGATCCTAAGATACAGAGATCATAAGTGAAATACGTACGGTATGTGTACATGTCCACTAACCCATTTTATCCATTAGATGTGCCAAGATTGTAATTTGTAATCTATTTCCCAACTTCATCCAAAGTACATTAATTACCTAGGATATAATTGTATCAAATGTTTGGTGAGTAAAAATGTGGAAAGGAACTCCACATAAGCCCCCTTAAATCTCCCCGCAGGTCCTCCCTTAACTTAGTGATTCCAATGTAGATCATGTCACAATTAGAAACTGTGAGGATGCACATATTGGATTGATTCCTTTGCAGTTGCACGTGTAAATGTTTTAGCTTCAGGGCTTTCAAGCTTAATGCTCAATATTTTGTTATAATTGAAGGTGTCTGATCAAGATAGTGGATGCTCTTTTATAGGGATCCTGTCACTCTCCTAGACATTCTGAAATGAATCTGTATTTCATCAACAACTTGGGTCCCTGATGTGGTGAATCTCCTTAAGGTGGTGAAATGCTGCACCTGGCTGTGTGGTTACCCTGTCCTTACACCGGTGCTATAGTATAGCTAAATCCAGTGCACACATACAGTATGTATGTGTGCACGAGATTTAGCTACACTTGTTTGTGGTAGGGTTTCCCTACACATATTGAGGGGTTACAAGGGTCTCCCCTTCCTAGGCAGCACCATACGCACTATTGCGACCCACATACACTAACGTAAATTTGCTGTGCGCCATTACTTCCTATACACCAAAACCCTCAACCTCCGTTACCTGTGCTATAGTAGACTAGATGGGGTCTGGGCTCTGAGATGTTGCCTAGGATATCCGCAGTTAGCAAGTGGCTGGTGGCAAAGAGAAATGGGACAGGGGTGGGTGAACCCAGTTGTGATCCACTATACCCTTTCAAACTATAATAAAAGAAATGTTATGCGTTAATAGATCTGCAATGTTTAATGAATACAGTACATGGTTGTAAATGAAAAATGCGCACTCTGATACGTAAATTCACAAATGTAATGGGGGCACATAAGCAGAAATATGCAAACATTATGTCATCTCCTAGGGCACCTGTCACTCGTGGCCAGGTGGTTCTGATCTGACTTGTATCAATTGGAATACTTCTGGATGTGGTCAGATTCTTGTGAAAGAGGTGTGACAGAGGTCAGATCCTGGTGCGAAACATTTTGGGGGCTCACCCCATTAGTGGATGGTAGTGCTGTGAGCTCTTGAGCTGTATCTGTGTCCTACGACATGTCCATGAGTGGCATGTAGTGACCAGGACCCTGCCTGGCATGGTCCTGGATTGTCTGACTCCAAGCGTTCTTATCTAGGATGGCTGTCCTTGGTGACAGAGACACTCCCCCACCACCAGCAAGTAAGGTCAAAGACGAAACTGGACTGTTCCCAATCTTGGAGCTACAACAGCTACAGCTGCCTGTGGTGACACAGCATATTCACCCAATCAGGACTGGGGGGCGGAAGGACAGCTGACCTGTACAAAAGCAATTCTGCAGGCTATCCAGACTACTTTCACCACCTGAAGGCATAATTCCAGGAGGCTGGCATGGACATCACTCTGAGTTAGGATCTGAGTAATGCTGTCCACTGGGTTACTAAAGCACAAGACTACATATGTGACCTGTTCTCAACAGTGCTGTGGCTTACTAGCCATTGGAAGGTCCTTGATAAGTGGGTCGAAGATGCAAAAGTATGAGTCTTATGCCAGACCGCTCAACCCAGTACCCAAGCTATCCCTAAGCTTCATGACATTAAGCTTTTAAGCCGAAATCTCCTTTTTGAGGTGCCGTGGAGGCTATTTATTACCAAGATTCTTAATTACCCAGATGGAGATGAAATAGTCAGAAGTGTGCTGACATTGGAGCAAGTTCCCTATGGATTATGATAGTCGCAAATTACACTAAATTGGTTCAGCAACAATTGAAGTTACTGAAATGACAGAAACTCTCCTGTTACTGATGGTAGGTATGAACATTAAATATAGTGAATGAAGGGCCATGTGTCAGGGGCAATTGGAGACCTACCCAGCTGAGCCAGCCAGGTTTTTGAATATGAAATGATGAATCTGTAGAACACAATGGCCACCTTTCTAGATCGTTTAATGAACTCTGCATGTATAACGGTGCTAAAGCTGCACCTTCCCAGAAAGACACAATCATTGCCCAATAGATGTGTATCCTCTAAAAGCAGGGTATCTGAAGCATAGAGCTTAGTTGATTTCCCACCAGCAGTTAGTCTAAGCTTGTCATTGAGTCTATTAGCATTTCATGATGCAATCTTTTTTTTTTTTTTTTTTTAAACTTTATTGTGCAAATTAGCATCATTACAAATATGGGTCTACAACCACCAGGGCCGGCCGCTAATATATGCATGTCAATTACATGACGTCACGAAGCAGCGACTGATCCCCAGAGGCTCAACAGGGTTACAGGAGACATTGTCTGCAACTCAGAAGCTAGGCAGGATACAAATATTTTTAATTTTAAGGGAAAAACACAAACAAACAAGGAAACAAAACTCAAGGCGAGAAACAGTCTAGACGGTGTCGAGCGCCGATGGGGGGGGGGGGGGGGGGGGCAGCGGGGAAGTCAGAACAATCAGACAAAAGAGTGCAGTATTCCAGGAACCTCAGGATCAGGGGGACAGAGAAATGTCCGGAGTATCTACAAAAGGGGGCGTACAGATGTTACCTCGGTAGGTGTTCCACTGACCCCAAATTCTACCCCACGCCCCAGGCTTACCCCGAACCAGATACACCGTCTTCTCTCTGAACATGCACCAGTCCATGTTCTCCTTCCACACTGACACCGTGGGAGGCCGTCGGGAACCCCAAAGCTGCGCAATATCCCTCTTTGCGATCATGTTCCCAAGTGCCGCCCACCGGGCCTGGGCGACGTTGTAGTCATTCGGCTCCCATACATTCAACAAACATCGACGAGCCTCAGGCAACAGAGCGACCCCAGTGACACACTCCATTACAGCATGAACACGGTGCCAATATGCCGCAACCTCGCGGCACTCCCAAAGTATATGAAGGAAGGTGGCGCTCATTCCACAGCCACGCTTACACAACCCATCCGAAGAAAAACACATCACAACCAAACGAGGACCCGTCACATAAACACGGTGAAGAATTTTGAGCTGGACGAGACGGAGACGGGCAGGGATGGCCACCTCTTTCGGGGAGGACAGTGCGGACTGCCAGTCTTCGTCATCCAACTCCAACCCGTCTCCGGTGCAGGCCTCCCTAAGACGCACCAGGAGGTCCGCCCGATTGTTGATTAATTTCTTATAAATCAAGGAGATCGTACTATCGGGCAGAGGACCATCAAGTATACGGTCCTCGAGTGGTGAAGATGCAGGGACTGTGGAACCAGCCTCGAAGACCGACAGCAAAGCGTGGCGAACCTGTGCATATCTGAAGAACTCCCTCTCACTCAACTCATACTCACTCTGAAGCACCGCAAAGGATTTGACCGCACCTTTCACCCAAAGATCACCCACTCTGCTAATGCCAATCGTATCCCAGTTCTCAAAACCTTTCGTTGTCCAGAGGCATCCCAATCTGTCCGATGCAAACAAGGGGGTCGCTCGTGTCAGACGATCATTCCATCCCACAGCCACATTGGCATCCTTCCACACACGTACTGCAATCTTAGTGGGTCCCGTTAGGTTCCTCCCCGCCGCCCGAGAGTAGAGCGCTCTGTTGAAGTAGCCACCAGGCAACTGATATTTGTCCATCTCGAAAGCCGGATTTGGACCGGGATCATACGTAGCATGGTTGATGGCGGACAACTGGGAGGCCCAATAATACCTCCTGATGTCCGGGAGCGCGATGCCCCCGTCATACCAGGGGAGAGTCAGTTTTGCAAGAGCGATGCGTGCGCGACCGTCCCAAACAAGTCTCCTCTGTAAACCCTCCACTTCCCGGAAGTAGGCCGCTGGAATAATATCAAAGGAGTTCTGGAGTGCGTAGAGAAATCGGGGCAGGGACATCATTTTAAAAAGGGCCGCTCGACCGAGTGGCGACAACGGCAATCTACGCCACCGAGCCACTTCCAACTTTAATCGCCGGAGAGGAGGAAGGAGATTATGCTCGTGGCGGACCGCCGGGTCCAACGATACGTAGACCCCCAAGTACTTGAAACCGGACCTCGAAATGTGAATGGGAAACCTATTCGGTAAGGGGGGAAGGCCACCAGAGATAACATACACACACGATTTAGACCAATTAATGATCAAACCAGAGTTTTTACCGAAAGAAGTGAGGACGTCGAACAGGACGTTAAGGGATTCCCGCGGGGAGGTGAGGTACAAAAGAATATAGTCGACGTACAATGAAACCCGATCCTCAAAGTCAGGGGCCCACTGAATGCCCTTTATCGATGGTTCCCATCGGAGCCAGGCTGCAAGCGGTTCTAAAGCAAGAGCAAAGAGCAAGGGGGACAACGGACACCCCTGCCTAGTACCCCCCCCGAGAGCGAAGGGCTGGGACACCCTACCATTGACAACAACCTGAGCCAGCGGATCCGTATATAGAAGTCTCACCCAACTAATAAATCCCACACCGAACTTCGCCAGAGTGGCCCAAAGATATGGCCATTCTATCATATCATAGGCCATCGTGGCGTCCAAGGAAGCCAAGATGGCCGGCTCAGAGAGAAACTCCGCCCTGGCGAGAACGCCATGTAAGCGCCGCAAGTTAAGAGCAGTGTTCCGGTGCGGAATGAAACCCGACTGATCCGGATGGATCAGGTCACAGATGACAGCGAGTAAGCGATTAGCAAGGACCTTGGCAAGAATCTTAGGTTCAGCATTCAATAGGGAAATAGGCCTGTAAGAGGCACAACGATCACGAGGCTTGCCCTCCTTAGGAATCACAACTATAGTGGCCAGACGCTGATCACAAGGGAGGGAACCAAGCTCACGCGACTCCAGAAACATATCACGGAGAAACGGTGCGACTTTATCCGGGCGCAACTTGTACAATTCAATAGGCAATCCATTGGGGCCCATAGCTTTGCAAGAACGAAGGGAACGAATCGCGGCAGCAATCTCGTCGGCCGACAACGATGCCTCCATGCGCCCTCGATCCTCCTCGGACAGGCAGGGCAGCGCAATGTCCCTCAACAAGAGACGAGAGTCATCCTCATCTCTATCAGACACCGGGGAGTAGACCACTCGAAAATAGTCAGCGAAACACTCCACAATCTCGCCAGGGTCAGTCACATGCACACCATCAGAATTCTGAAGCACGGGAACCACACGGTTCGCTCTCTCCTTCTTATCAAGCCATGCAATCAATTTACCCGCCTTATCCCCGACATCATACAGTCTGCCTTGCTGTTCCCTGTACATTGTCTTGGCAGCATCCGTAACAAGGGATTTATATTCAAACTGTTTCAAGCTAAGGGCGTGGAGCCTATCCTGGGTAACACCTAAGTCTAGATCAGCCTCCAACTCCAGTATTTCGGCCTCCAGCTTCACGACCTCCCCATTCCTAGCTTTCTTGGGCTCGACTATTAATGATAGGGCCTGTCCACGAATAACAGTTTTGAAGGCTTCCCAAAGGGACACTGAGGACAAAACAGACCCCTCGTTCTCCAGGAAGTAGTGGTCGAGCGACTTAATGAGGCTGTTCCGAGTCTTGGGGTTGCGCAGATGCCAGGGGTTAATAGGGGCGATCCGTCCCACGGCTTGCGTCCCAGTGTCGAAAAGAAGCCACACAGGGGAGTGATCTGAGATGCCCCGGGCCAGGTGTCTCACCTCCCCAACGTGGGGGGACTGGGCCGCGGGCATGAGGAAGTAATCAAGCCTGGAGAGACTCCCATGAGCCCCGGAGTGGAAGGTGTATTGACATTGCGTCGGATGCATTAACCTCCAGCAATCCACCAAACCAAAGGTGGCCAAAAACCCACCAAGCCATGATTGGGAAACGGGAAGGGCCCTGGGGGGGTGGCGATCCAGATCGCCGGATAGCACGGAGTTGAAGTCCCCACCCACGAGGAGAAGACTATCGGGAAGTTCCAGCAACATCCGACCAACATCAGAGAAAGTGGAGGCCTGGGGGAACATATATCGTGACTAAGGAAAGAGTCTTACCCTCCCACCTACCAGTTAGGGCGGCATAACGCCCTCTGTCGTCAAGGATGACATTATCAATCTCGAGTGGGAGGGAAGACCGGACCAGAATACCAACCCCTCTGGGACCAGTGGTGAACCCAGAGTGTGCCACAAGTCGGTACCCCCACCTATTCCTAGCATGACACACGTTGCCAACCAAATGCGTCTCCTGCAGGAGTACCACATCCGGCGTCAAACGACGCAAATATTGCAGTACAACACCCCGTTTAATACGATCCCCCAATCCATTGACGTTCCAAGATATCAACCTCAACCCACTACCCCCCATCCCCACAAGAGTTGCATGAGTCCCCCCACAGAGAGCAGGACACCTGAAACAGAGAAAGAACCAATATGCCACCTTGAGAAAAGAAAACACGAACACAAACACCCCCTCCCACCCCCCAACCAAAACCCGTTACAACTCCCCCCTCCCTGCACCCCTGCAGACTAAAAAGCCACCCCAAAATGCAGTGTGCCTGTCGCTCTAACAATCCCATTCTACAAAAAGACCCCGGAGGAGGAGAGAGGCCCGTCTCCACCCGCCACCCGGACACGAACTACTATAAGGCAAAATATACAAAAGAAGTAGAACCCAACTGAGCAATGTCCGATTGTCAAGGTTGGGGACCAAAGGGTCACTTCTGTGTAGGCTCACCACCCTCGGCCAGGGTGCCCCGTGCGATCGCCCCGACCAGGTAGAGAATCCAGCCAGTCAGTCACGCTGTCCGGACGCTTGAAAAAGAAGGTCCGTTCCTCGTATTCTACTCGAAGCCTGGTAGGAAAAAGCATAGCATACTTCAATCCCAGGTCCCGGAGACGTTGCTTAACCCCCTGAAAGCCCATCCTCTGTCTCTGGACAAGTTGAGTGAAGTCCGGGAAAAAGTTGACAGAGGAGTTTTCAAATTTCACCGGGCCGTGCACTCTCGAAGCTTGCAAAATCGCATCACGGTCTCTGAAATGAAAAAGTTTTGCGATGATAGGCCTCGGAGGAGCGCCAGGCTTGGGCTTACCGCCCGGGACATGATGTGCACGCTCCACCGTGAAAAACTTGCTCAGTCCAGAAGGGGCAAGATGGGTGAGGATTAGATCTTCGACCAGGAGGTCAACCGAACGAGTCTCGGGATGCTCTGGAACACCTATGACGCGAATGTTGTTGCGTCTTGCCCTGTTCTCAAATTCCTCCAGACGATGGGACATCAAGTCATTGGGCGATTTCAGATTGCCATGGTCTGTTTGAAGTTCCGACACATCGGCCGTGAGGCTGGAGGTCTTCAAATCCAAAGACTTCACCTTCTCATTAGTCTTAGACAGGTCGGCCCTGATTAAAGTGACATCAATGGCGACCGTGTCAATTTTACGAGCCAGGGCCTCATACTGCTGGCCGATGGTCTCCTTCATGCCGGTGATGGCGCCCATAATGTCCTGCAGGGACAAGTCAACAGGGGCAGAAGGGTCGTCTATGGCGTCCTCCGGGGTACTGCTGGAGAGCCCGGGGGATCCTTTGGCTTGAGTGTAACGGTCCATAACATTTGTCTGGAACGGTCCCCCACGAAGAGGCGTCTAGGTCTTCCGCTTCTCGGGTTCACCCCTGCCCGTCATGTTGGAAGATGCACCCCGGAGGGGCCCGCGAGACCTGGAGAAAATGGCCGCCGGCAGGTCGGGCACCAGCAGGTCAAGAAGCTGGCTCGTACGATCCGAAGAAAGTCACGACTTGACCCAAGAGGCTATAATAAGGAGGCAGCAATGACACTAAATGGAGGCTGGATTGGTCCCCGGCCGAGCGAAACGGTCTCTCAATCAGACCAAGTCAGGATCCGGAAACCAAACCGAAAGTGGGGGTACGGCCACAGATGAGGCCCACCGCCGTTGTTGTTCAACTACGTCCCGGCTCCACAAATCACCAAGTCCCCGGCACGGCCTCCAGGTGGGCCCCAAAAGTTCAAAGTGCTGTAATTCTGGTCGCCCAGGTCCGATTCAAATTCTGGAAAGAGTTATGGACTCAGTCGAGGTTCGCCTTCGAGGGTCCGTCCGAGAAATCAGGATATCATCAGGATAAATTGCGAGGAGTGGCGAGGGTCCGGGGAGCCCTGTGCACACGCGACCATCTTGGATGCGCGCTAAGCTCCTCCCCCATGATGCAATCTTGAGTTGTCCGTTTCTTTAGTTTTTAAGGTCAGTATTGCCACTGGTTCCCACGGGACTGACCATTGCGGGAGCAGACTTGAAAGGGGTGCAAAATAGTTAAATTCCTTGATAGGCTTACTGCTTCATAGATATGGAGCCCTAATCCAACACTTCTTTTACTCTTTCACTCATTCCTTGATATCAGTTGACATTTTAGTAATGGTCATCCAAATCCCCTAGTGTATGTTCTCTTTCTGGGACATATAGGTCTTTCTTTTGTATCAATCTCTTCTTTATGTCCATCACTGGCCTATCTAAAGTTATCACCACACATATTTTGGCGCAGCAAACTAATATGGCGCCATACAACTGACCCCTTTAAATGTAAGTGGCTTCTCAATGTATGGTGGCTCACTAGTGACAACATGGTTGATATCCATTGAGAGGAAATGGAGCAGTACTTTCATCTGAATGGGGAGAGTCAGTAAATTCCTCCTTTACATTATGGAAGGTCTTTAGGCGGATCTTGAGAGATAAAGTGATGGGATGCATTTCCAAACTGAAAAGAAATGAGCAGTAAGCTGCAAATTCTCTCGGGCCCTTGTTTTAAGTGTAGGTTTTCTTTCTCTGATGAGGCAGAGGTATTAAGTGATATAGAATGTGCTAGTCTGTGTCTCTGTCACATTTTTTGAATTAAGTTCGAGAGATCCGGATGGCATCCCACCATAGGGTCTAAGTTTGGGAATAAAGTAGACACAGTTATACACTGACTCAGCAAGAGCTAGTATGTCCAGCATGCAAAGGGAACATGTAACCTATCTGGTGAACTCACAGTGGGGCAGGGATTTGCTGACTTCTACTAGGGCCTGCATGAACATGTGGGGAATTTTCATACTGAGGCACTTCACCAATTTATGGATTACCTTCCTACACCTCCACTTTTGTGGGGTGGGAGGATTGTCCCAGATGGTTCGATCTCCAGTGCAAGAATAAACAAGGCCTTTCGATGACTAATATATGGTAAAACTCCAGTCCCTGACTGGCTAATAGCAGATTTAACATTTTTTAGGAAGCTCTTACAGAACATATCCAAACATATATGATGCCTCCATAGAAAGACTGCTCTGTCTCCAGATCTGGGAGAGGCGGAGGTCACAGTTTTCCTAAAGATGCTTCTCTCCCACGAGGTGTGAGTCATATAGTCTCCATTGATAAAGTTGAGATTTAAAGTCTTTACTAAGATCCTGCCAAACTGCCTCTTTTAGATAATTTCATCATTGGTTCATGCGGAGCAGAGACACACTATATGGTGCGGGCACAATGCTCTGCCTTTGATTGGTTAAATTCAAGGCCCATTAGCCATACTGCTGGTAAATTTGGAAAATGTGTTTTACTGCCTGGCAAGGGATTACCTATTTGCAGTCTTTAAGAGGATGAATCTGGACTCTACTTTTATTATGTTCATCTGTTATACAGTCCACAGAAGACCATAGTGAAGGCTGACAGAATGTCTGCTTTTTTACTGCTATTAAACCAGGATCCTGCTGTGGTACTCTATATCCCTTTTCTCTATCCACGGTCAATAGAGCCTCTTGTAATGTGAATCTGATCACAGGGTGAAATGTGATGCTTCGAAAGGGCCCATGGAATAGCTGATAGGGTCTGTCTATATGCAGATGACATGCTTGTCTTTTTGACCAGTCAGAACAGGTCTGGTCTGTGGATTGATGTCCTGTTGAACTTCTTCTGGACCTTCTCAGACCTAAAGTTCAGTTACACTTAATCCGGTGTCTACCCAGTATATAGGGCATTTGGTTGTAGGCATGGTCCTAACGCTCTAAACTGATGTTTGAAAAGACGGATTCAGTTACTGAGATTTATTTATATCTGGATCAAAAGTGTTGGTCTGAAAATATATTCCTGCAGGTCAATCAATCAATACATTTGTAGAGCTTGACTTGTCATCCGTGGGGGTGTCCAGGCGCTGGCAGGGTCCAGAGTTAGTCGAATTGCTAGGTCTTCAGAGTCCTTTGGAATTCCTGTAGAGTGTGGGAGGCACGAAGTGCAGGGGAGGCCATTTCAGGCTCCTCCTGTACTGGTCTTACATATGCAGGGGTGTGTGCCAATGAGAGGGAGGTGGAGCAGAAGTGTCTGGCATGCTTATGAAAGCTCAGGCGGTGGTTGATGTATGCAAGCCCGGAGTCATGCAGGGCCTTGAACGCGTGGGGGAGGGCTTGAAGTGGCACCTCTTCTGTACAGGGAGCCACTGGAGCTCTCTGAGGTGGAGGGGTGACGTGGGTCCGACGAGGGAGATCAAGGATGATGCTTGCTGCAGCGTTCGGGATAGTCTGGAGTCTTTAGATGAAGTGAGCCTCAATTCCCACATAGAGAGGGTTTCCAAAGTGCAAATGTTTTTTAACATATAAGTAGACTGGAATACTTCTAAATAAACTTCTAAATAAACTTCACAAATATTTCAAATCATATCTGCAGCAAGTAGAATGCAAAGGACTACTAAAGATACATCAAGTCAAATATAGGAAAAACATATGGTTGCAAGTGAGCGGTATATTTTTCTGATTCTAAAATTTAATGGAAACCAAGAGTTTAATAGGGTCAAAACAAGCAAAGACACTTTACTTCTGTGATAAATACACACGGAAGTCAAAAGTCCATGCATTGTCTGTGCACAATATAAGCTGAGCAGTAAAACTGCATGCCTAAGGAGAAGAGAGGAGTTGGCCAAAGGGCTAGGGCGCTCAACCTCGGAACTGGTTTCGAGTCTCGGTAATGACGCTAAACATCCTGTGATTCTGGGCAAATCACTAAATCTCCCTGTGCCTAACAAAAAATAAAAATAAATGTGTGTCCTCATGTAACGTAACTGGTGCTATGTAAAGCGCTCTGATACCTGATTGGATTCGGGTCAAGTTTGCACTATATAAAACTCTGCAAATAATATAAAAATAAATAAATGTTATTGCCTTTTCAGGAAAGCATTTTAGTGGAAAATGTGTCTTCTGTAAATGGTAGTATTCCCGCTCCCCCACCCACGCTCATTGCTTTACTCTTATGTTTAGGACAGTGTGCTGCAAAAAGCACCATAAGATGCATTCTACAACCCTACCATTCTCTTGCTGAATGGGCATGGTTCATTTGCTACACTTAATGTAGAGATTGCTTTTCACAAACCCCAGAACGTTCGTAACGTAACATTGATGGCAGCACCCCCACTCTGAACACGAGAAACTCCGCTTTGGCCTGAAACAGGTTTTGCACAAGAGATTGCCCTTACTGTCTTTGAGGGGTGGGATACACTGGGAATTTCCACATTGGGTATAGTGACGTGACAAATATTCGCTCTTTCTTTGAATTACAGAAGGCATTTTGCCTCTCCCTACATAATTTTATCACTATTTCCAACATGTTCATGCCCGAATACCATACTTTAAAGATCTCATAAAGCTAACAGATTTCAATACCCTAGATTGCAAACTCATGACTTTGGATGACACGAAGATCAAAAACATATAGATCCCTGATAATCAACACACCAGATTCCTTTCCCCGATTGATCGGTACTCTGGAAATCGACATAAGTCATCTAGAACATAGAGAGTGGCAGGTGAAACTTATCGCCCCTCTCAAAGTGGCAACAATTTGTTTGCTACTGGCAAGTACAACTTAAAGATTTGCACACACTATACTTATAAAGGTTAGACTATGGAACTTGGGAGGGATTCCGTCCATTAAGTGTCTGAGTTGCCTGAGACTAGAAGGTGATTTCTTTCATATGGTTTGGAACTGTTAATTTATTCAAGCATTATGATCAAGGGTAGTGGTGCTGAACATTATGGACAAACTTGACATTAACAGATAAATCTGAACTTCAATTCATTTGGTTCTTGTAGAGGTGAGACATGTCACTCATTTAGGGTGCCTCTCGAATGCTTCAATGCTTGATATGTGTATTTTTTTCTCGAAATTGACGAATAGGATCATTGAGGTCCATATTTATGAATTCAGAAGCCCACAACATAAATATGAGAAAATATGGAGTCCATGGATGAATTGCTCAGACTTTGACTCATCTAACACTTGTTGTCCTTATTCAGCGTTAGCAATAAGAGTTCACTCTTAGTGGTCTTTCTCTGTTAAGGACCTGCTACAGACAGCATTAGTTGTATGTTGGCCAGACCTATTTTTTCTGATGTACATAGAGTGGGCTTTGGCCAGCCCATTGTTCATGATTGAATAGCTTTGTTGTCCAAGTTGCTCACCTCTTGATTCATTGACTGTCCTCCCTATTGTGTTGTCCTGCCCTGGAGCAATTCCGTCTCATTGGTATGATTGGCTGACTTGTGTCCTTCCACTGCTGATGTTGTTTGCATTCAGGGAAGTAATTTCTTTCTTCCTTTTTACACTCCTTAGGAGTGTGAGTGTTCTCATTTCTGCCTCCACTCCAGTGACCAGCTTCACATTGCTTCACGCCTCACTTGTGTTGCTTCCTTGTTATAACCCTGCTCGTCCACTGCTTCTCCTTCCCCCTCATCAACATGCTCTTTTTTTAAGTGCCCCACTCGCTCACCTGCTCCTCTGTTGCCCTACACCTCTCTCACTTGTCCCTCATCCCTCTCCCACTACATATTTCTTTATTATACCTTTTTTGGCATACCCCACTCTCAGTAGAGCTCTATCTTAAAAGGGTTTTAACTTATTTCCAGATGACCGCCTACAAGTGAGTATGTACATGCATGTACGTGTGTGTACTCACCTCACAATGATTAGGGCTAGGAACATGAGCTTGACTCTCCGTATCCTTATTATGAGCCCATCCCCACTGAGGAGGGAGATTTTTACTGCCACGATTGCAGTGCAGATCTCCAGACGGATCCATCTTTTGAGCCCTACCCAGTAAAGCTTCACCACAGATGACATAACGGCATAACATGTGGTCAGTCCGAAGGATGCACATCACTGTAAGGTGAACCTGCGTATTAATAAGAAGGGTGAAGATTTCAGTCCAGTTTTTGCTAGTGCTTAAAAACCTGACCAAGAGTGTGGATGAATACTTAAAGGATTGTGTAAGAATATGGGTGGCAAGCCTGAGGGTTTAGAAGAAGTACAAGATGGTATCAGACGACATATTGTACATTAGAGGCCTCAGAGCAACTGACTCTTTAGAAGTTCTCACTGGCAGTAAGAGAACCTTTGCTCATGGGAGTAAGGAGGCTCTGCCACCAGACAAATAGAGCTGCAGTACAGATGCTGCAGGCAAGAGGGTAGCTGTAGAATTGACAATGCATTGGTGCATCACCAACTCGGTAGGCCTACTTTGTAGGCACAGTTGGAACCACTAGGAGGTGATGGATCACCCAGGTCATATATCTGCAAGGGTCCTACCACAAGAGAGTAAAAAATGTTGATAGATGGAGAAAAGATAATTTCTAATGCCAATATAAAATGTGCTGTAGATGCGTCTGACACTGCATCATGCGAGAAGAACACCACCATGTCCATGAAAAGACATGTATGGCCCCTAAAAGCTCTGAGTATATGTACTTAGGCGCTATCTCCCTACAGCAGCAGTCTTTTTAGTAGGGAGAGCCTCCCGAAACTTTCTACAGAGGAGGATTCAGAGGCAATGGCTGTTGAAAGGATAGGGAAGCCCAAGGAAAGGAGGCCTCTATTTCCAAGCAATGACTTGGAATCAGTGCCAGGATACCAGTATGGTGGTAGTGCACTTTATAAATGTTTTAAATAAAATACATGACTAACCCAGTCCTCGAGCCCCACCCCCCACCCCTGGTTACACACCAGTGTAGGGGGAGGGATAGAGTTATACTTTCCACAAAAGGAGGAAATAAACTTAGACATGTGGGTCCTGTCAAATTTCCACCTCAATATCAGATAGTCAAGAACGTCAAAGACTGCAATAAGAGGCTGCAAAAGCGCCTTTAAATACGAGTACAATATGACGTGTTCCACTGCACCTAAGAGGACAAAGGGTATACTTGATATACCGCCTCATCTCAAAAATGGATGGGACACTATGGCCAATACTAGACCTCTGGCCTCTCAGCCGTTATAGTGTTAGAGCACTTCAAGTTCACCACCTTGTAGACACCACTTCACTGCTCTCACAGGAAATCACATGTCAACTCTTGATCTCAAGAATGTTTACTTTCATATCCCCATTCACCTAGTGTATCATCGTTACCTCAGGTTTGTAGTAAGTGGAGAACACTTCAATTCAATGTACTAACCTTCAGTGCCACCACAGCCCTATGGGTATTTACCAAATGTATAGCAATGGTCGCCGCACATTTACATGTCTTTCCATATCTGGATGATTGGCTGATAAAGAGCAGCAGCCATCAGCAATGTGTAGCACACACTCAGCAGGTGGTGTTTTCTCATACACAGATAAGGATTTAAATGATTGTCAAAAAATCACTTCTTCCTCCCTTCAGATGGAACCCTTTTTAAAAGCCATATTAAACACATTGTCAGGCAAAGCATAGCTCAACCAAGATAGAGTGATGACATTTCAAAGGCTGCTTCCCCTTTACAATTATTAACAATAAAGTGGTCCCTACGGGTGAAGTGTAGCCCTTGACTTCCAAGGCAATAGTATTAACACAGGAAAAGAAGAGAAAACCTCTCAGATGAGTAAGTTTCAGTTAAGTATTTAGTGCATTTATTTACACATATCCCATTTCAAAATGTAAGAATGAATTTTAGCAGTATAATACAATAGTTATACTTTTCTGGAAACAAGGTGCTCCTAAAAGGTGACGGCGCAGTGAAAGTGATACATTGTGAACAAAACTTGTGCATTTACTTTTAACAAATATATATATATATATATATATATATATATATATATATATATTACCTACTGGCAGTCGCCAGTAGGTAGTTATAGTTAGGACCACGTTTCCATAGGAAATCCGCAACATTCTATTTTGAATAACTTTGGCGCCGGTTGACGAATCCTCGCGAATTTTTCAAAATAGGTGGGGCGCTACGCTCCGCTCCTACCCTGAAAGTCTCGGGGGGATTCGTCAAGCGGGGGCTGAGATAAAAGGGGGGTCCCAAAACGCGTTTTTCCCATGCATTTTTCCATAGGACCTTTAGACACAGCTACAGCCCGAACGGCTGAACAGAATTACTTGAAATTTGGCAGAGAGGTAGTCCTCAGGTCAAGGAAGTGCCTTTTGTAGGTTTGGTGTAAATCTGTTGAGTAGATTCTGAGAAAATAGCCTTTAAATCAATATATATATCTGAGCCAGCTTACGGTGCGCTTACGGTGCGCTTACCGTACGCGTACGGTGACGTGCGCGAGCGCGATTCTGATTGGCTGTTAGATCTTAGTAAACATTCGAATCGGTCGAAACGAGGAAGCGGCGGCCGCCATTTCGTGTGTTTCACTCAGAAAAAAAAGAGTGATATCTTGAAAAGGGGGCAAGGGAGAGAGTTACAGACCCCCTAACATTTGTAAGGGGGTCAAAGAAGGACAGAAAAGTACAAAGAAAACATTTATTGATTTTAAAAAAAATCGCGGGGTACGCGTACGGTAGAAAAAAAATAAAATAAAAGAAATGAAATGCAGATTTAAGAGTTTAGATATTAGGGGGCTCTAAAAAGAGCCGTTGTGTTTATGAAGTGATTTTTTAGTGGTACCTACAAGTAAGTACCGATGCAGAGTCTAAGGTTCAAGAGGAAGACTCTGTTCCCTTCATCATTGAAGTGCACACCATCTCCTCTATAAATGTCTTGCATGTCGTAACGCAAGTTGTTGTGGTAAATGGAACCCATACCATAGTCAGGGAGGAAAGCAGAAACAGATTTGTTGACGTGCTTTCTTGCTTTGTCAATCTGCGGACAGAAATGATTGGACCAGTTCCATTTTTGCCTTTGGCATATGTTAGAAAACACAAAGGCAGTTTTAGGGAAAAGTGAAAACAGTTGTGCAAAGGTGTCCTTCATAAGCATTTCCAGACCTACCCCAGTCAAAGTGTCTAGGTCATTGCCACCACAGTGCACTATTATGAGGTCAGGGTGTTGGATTTGCATGAAGGATTTCACCAATGGCATCAATTGGTGCCACTTTAACCCTCTCTGACCAATCCATTTAATGTCTACATTTGGCAAAGCAAGGTCTCTCACCATATCTGTTTTCTCTGCATACTTTTCACTCCAGAAGACATAGCTATGCCCTACAATCCACACTGTGAACATCTTCAAAGGAGAACTGGATGCACTCAGGAGGTGTAATTCAGTAGAATGGTAAAAAGAAATGAAAGACAGTTTGGAAATGGAGGCATACATATTTTTTTTATAAAAAAAAGAACTGATTGGCTGTTTCATACCATTCTAGAATAGAAACTAGGCTGTATGTGTAAATTAATAGAAGCATGTTTTGTATTGGTACAGAAAAATGTGTTACCAAAGAACAGTACTATGGATTTGCTGTTAGGTTTGAAAAGTCAAGCACTCTTGCTCTGTGGAATTGAAACATTGTTTGGTGAACTTCTGACCTAACTCCACACAGCAGTGTTCCATGAGCTGTTGCTATGGTAGCAGGCAGAAGTCAAGTTGGGGGAAGGGTACTAGGCAGAAGTCAAGTTGGGGGAAGCGTACTTTTGGAAAAGGGTTGGTTTTCAACCAATAGAAATGTGTGATTACATTTGAAAAAAAGGGGGAAGCACTGAGATTTGAAATTAACATGTATATGTGTGGAAAAAGAGAGGGAAAGTTTGCCATTATCTGGTTCTGCTGAGAGGAGAGAGGTGTAAAGAACAGAGATCCTGGCTCTGATAATCTGCTGTTTGAGTGCCACATTTCTTTCACAGCTAACTAATTTTAAAGGTGAGTTTAGAGTTTGAGAGGGGATGTATATGGTAAATTAAGAAATGAATAATAGAAATGGAATTCCTTTTGTTGAAGTTGTGTTTATCATTTTCTGTTTTGGGAGAAATTTAAATGTGAGGAACATGTAAAATAATATGGACTATGTTTTCACGATAAATTAAGGTGTACTGGTAAAAATAAGGAATACTTTAAGGGTTTGAGGTTGCACTCAGTAATGCAAATACATACAGCATCAGTAAGGCTGGTTGCCCTTGCTGGAGTGTAGGCAGTCACCCAGGTTACACATGGTGCTGGTCTGAAAAAGCAGTTTGGACATGTGCTTTTTTAAGAATCTAAAAAGTGGATTCAAAATGTGTCAGTCTGTAAAAGTGTTTATCACTTGCCAAAAAAAAGAGTAGTAAGTGTGCTTTCAAATTGGCAAAGAAATTTCGTTTTGTGACTAATATGAAAACATGACTCTGTGTGCAAAAAGGAATTACAGGCAGAGATTTATTGCGTATTGCTCTGGTGATTTCACAGTTGCATTAGATGGAAAGGGGGAGCCATTTTTTGGTGCAGAAGCAGACTCTTAGCACACACCCAGCTGCTTACCCTGTGGAATCATGCACAGTATTCACAAGCGAGTGGGGTTTGAGGTTTCAGTCAGTAATGCAAATACATTCAGCATCACTAAGGCTGGTTGCCCTTGCTGGAGTGTAGTCAGTCACCCAGGTTACACATGGTGCTGGTCTGAAAAAGCAGTTTGGACATGTGCTTTTTTAAGAATCTGAAAAGTTGGTTTAAAATGTGTCAGTCTGTAAAAGTGTTTATCACTTGCCCAAAAAAAAGTAGTAAGTGTGCTTTCAAATTGGCAAAGAAATTTCGTTTTGTGACTAATATGAAAACATGACTCTGTGTGCAAAGAGGAATTACAGGCAGAGATTTATTGCGTATTGCTCTGGTGATTTCACAGTTGCATTAGATGGAAAGGGGGAGCCATTTTTTGGTGCAGAAGCAGACTCTTAGCACACACCCAGCTGCTTACCCTGTGGAATCATGCACAGTATTCACAAGCGAGTGGGGTTTGAGGTTTCAGTCAGTAATGCAAATACATTCAGCATCACTAAGGCTGGTTGCCCTTGCTGGAGTGTAGTCAGTCACCCAGGTTACACATGGTGCTGGTCTGAAAAAGCTGTTTGGACATGTGCTTTTATCAGAATCTGAAAAGTGGATTCATAATGTGTCAGTCTGTAAAAGTACTTTTCACTTGCCTAAAAAGTAGTAGAAAGTATGCTTTGCAATTGGCAAAGAAATTTCGTTTTCTGTCTAATTTCAAAGCATGACTTTGTGTGCACACAGGAATTATTTTTAGATATTTAATTTGTGAAGGTGTTATTGTGATTTCCATTTATAGGAAAGGGGTTTATAGTATTTTAAGATTTCTAAAGAACATAAAAAATGTAGTAATATATTTAAATAAAATGAAGGAATTTTTTTTTAGTTTTTTTCAGGTATTGCTGAAGAGCAGTGAACAAAATTTAAGATGCCTACAAAATCCAGACTAAAGAAAGACCACAAAAAAACCTATATTTGAAGACAACTGGAGGACCTAAGTTAGTTGGAGATGCTCATGTTGGGAAAAAGAAAAAATCTTCTGGTAAGCAGACAAAAGATTTTTTAAAGAACATATTCAAAAAAAGGAAAAATGTACAAAATGTCTGTACTGGAAAGAATGTTTTCAATAGAAAAGGACAGGAAAAAATTGAGAATTTAGTTAATGCAAATATACCTTCTGTAAATATAAAGATTAACTTAAACAGAAAAACAGCGTTTAAAGAGATACGTAGAAAAATGTTTCAGAGAAGAGTTATGTCCAATTTGATAAAGGATGTGAAGAAATATAAGCAAAAGGCAAAATTTTACAAGAGAAAAAAAGAAATTGAAGCCATCGCAGCAAAGGCATTAGAATTAAAAAGGAAACTATTCATTTTAATTTTGAATACGATGCGTACATTAGATAAAATGGTTAATGTACTGAAATCACAAAGCAAAAGGAAAAGAGTAGTGAACAGAACAAACTTTTGTAAAGTGTTTTTAGGAAAATGGATGCATAGTTCAAGTAGTGAACCTTTTTTTAATGAAGAGAGCTATTTTCAAAGTAATAGTTTGCTGCATGCAGTTGACACCAGAGGTCGTGCTTACGAAGTGAAAAATGGTTGCATAATGGAGAAGGAGATAATGGTTCCAAGAGATGAGGTACAAGTGATGGCGGATGAGGCTATGGGGAGACGTCCTAAAGCCCCAGTGTACACTTGGAATTGTAGTAGTATTTGCACTGTGCGTCAGGAATCTATTGATAAATTTCGTGAGTGTCTAAGAGAATATAGTAAAAAAAGTGTAAAACAGAAGATTAAGGTGCTTCAAAGTCTAGATCCATGCAGAGTGAGAGAGAATACTGGTTTGCAGGGTCATTCTCTGGCTTGTCTATCTAGAAAAGTGTGTAATAGTGTTTTCCATCATTTTAGGATGCTGGCTGTTCATCATACTGAAATGAGAAAGTTTGTGAGACGGTTGTATTTTGCTAAAAGTCCAGCACTAAAGTTAGATGAATTGAATAGGGCTCTGTTCCGTGGGTCAGTATCAGATGTAGAGAAGGTTGTTGATGAAATTCAGTTTTGTTACTTTGGTCCTGAACAAAACAGTGCAGAAAAGGACACAGTAAATGAGGAAGAAGTGGAAGAGAATGTAGAACCATTTGTAAGTAAGACATTTAATGATCACATAACAAAATTTGAAAAAATCTCTAATGAAAGACCAAATATTACTTGTATTTGTTGCCGCAGAACTCATTATAGAAAACAAACCAGGTATGTTGATCTCTATAGAAAAAGTGAAAATGAAGATAATTATAAGTGGAAGGATTTTGCCACATATATATTTCTTGAAAATTGTTTTGAATTGGGTGAAGTTCAGCGTATTTGTAAATACTGTTACAACAAATTAGAAGAAAATAGAATGCCGACCAGAGCTGTACATAATAATTTAGAATTGGATGTTATTCCTGCCGAACTTTCTGAATTAAATACTTATGAGTCTATACTTATTCAATGTGTTCATCCGTTCCAGACCATAGTACGTATGGAGCCCAAAACTGGTAAATTACCTCCTTCAGATTTACTGAGAGGTTTAAAAGGTAGAGTGGTGTATTTGCCCTTGGATTTGAAAACAAATATGGAAACTATTGATGCAGATACTTTGGAAACTGAACCATTAGTTATTCTGGTTAATGGTGTACCTACAAAGAATAAGAAGATTTGGCAGGAGCTGGTAGATGTACGGAAAGTACAAAGAGCAAATTTGTATTTGAAAAGGAATAACAAATGGTATGAATCAATTTATATAGAAGAAGAAGAAGATTTACAAGAAGACACAGAAACACCAACTGGACAAATTGAAAAAGTGGACAAGTCAAAGGAAGAAGAAATTTATGAACATTTTAGCATACATCCTCTTCATTCAAAAGAAGTTATGGGAGACAATATTGATCTGTTTCAGATGAAGAAAGCAAAAGTAACTCCCGTGAGTGTATGGGAGGAGAGCTTGGAAGCTCGATGTTTTCCCCAGCTGTTTCCTAAAGGGAAAGGAGGACGATACGATGAACGTCCAGAACAGATTCCAGCTTCTGAGTATCGGACTACAAGACTATATGCTGAAGATCCCAGATTTCGACAAAGTATTCCTTATTTGTTCCATCTTTTATTTGAAAGCGACTTGTCTGCACTGTCTTATGCAGTAAATCACATTTTAAAAAGTGGAGTACATTTACAAAATGTGTCTGCTAAGGATTTTATGGAGAAAGTGCAGCACCGAGATGATCATTTGGAAACACAACTGATCAATCTGATGGCTTGTCAGCGTGGGACAAATGAATATTGGTACCGACGCCATGGTGAATTAAAATGCATGTTACGGAATTTAGGAACACCAGCATGGTTCCTTACCCTAAGCTGTGCTGAGTACGCTTGGGATGATTTACTGGATTTTCTACGAGAGGCAAATTCAAACATTAAAAACATCGAATACAAGACAGCAGGAGAACTGTGCTCATTGGATCCGGTTAATGTTTGCAGATATTTCAATCATAGATTTGAGGCTATGATGTCCTTCATCTGCAATAAAAAAAATCCACCTCTAGGAGAAGTAGTGGATTTCTTTTGGAGAAAAGAGTACCAGGCAAGAGGTGCTCCTCATATTCATATGCTGTTGTGGATCAAGGATGCCCCAAAGTTTGGAACAGATGCTGATGAAGCAGTGTTATCTTACATTGAAGAATATGCAACATGTGCTATACCAAAAAGCACAGAAGAGAAAAAGTTAAAGGAGCAAGTTTTACGTTTCCAAAGTCATCGGTGTGGAAAATACTGTCGACGGAAATACAAGAGCAAAGATAAATACTACACTAAATGTCGATTTGGATTTCCTAGACCTGTTCTTTCAAATGGAAGAGTAAACAGTTTTATGTCATCTGTGAGACATACTATCACAAGAAAATCACCTAAGAATACCTACAACCTAAAAAGAAAAGAAGAATCAAAAAATATAAATGACTACAACCCAGTCATTTTATCCATGTGGAATGCTAACATGGATATACAGTATGTAGCTGACAATTCCATTGCTGTTGCTCGATATGTAACGTCTTACATTACGAAATCAGAAAAAACAGAATTGAAGGAAATGTGGGAAGAGATTTCTCACGAGAAGACTGTCAGTAAGAAGCTGTACAGTTTCAGTTTAAAGATGTTATCGCATCGAGAAATTGGATCCTACGAATGTTCAGATAGGTTATCTTCTGCAAGTCTCTACTCGAAATCAAGAAGAATAATTTGGGCAAGTTTAGGCCTTGCAGCAATGAGAAATCGGGTACTGAAATCTGTTGGAGAAATTGAATATTTGGCCGAGAATGACCCAGAAAGTACAGATATTTTGAAATCAAACATGTTGGACACATATTACCCAAAGAGAAGTCATCATCTGGAGAACATGTGTCTGTATGAAGTGCTGCAGAACTACATTTATTCACGGAAAGCCGCAGAAGACATCAACAATGGAAAATATAAAGTCATTGGTGAGGAAGGATGTTTGGTGAAGCAAACAAAAGGAAGTTTGATAAATCACAGGAAGCTGAGTTGCGACAGTACTGACAAAAAGGAATTTTACTACTTGGCTCTTTTACAGCTGTTTAAACCATGGCGTACAGAGGATGAACTACTGGGAGAATTTCAAAGCTATGAAGATTCTTTTAATGCTTGCAAAGACAGCATACAATGCAGTACATTCTCAACTTATCTGCAAATGTTAAATGAAGAAATTGAACAGGAAACTACAATTGCAGCAGAAGTAGCTAGAGACAGTTCTCAGGACAGCCAAAGTTCAGGAACACTCAGTCAAGATCCCCTAGGACAACCAATCGTTGAAAATGAAGCATCAATAGCCATGAATGAAGTGGAAACGGCTATGAATCAAGCTCAAGAAGATTTTATAGATTTACAAAATTTGGAAAGACAACTGAACGAAGAGCAGCAGCAAGTTTATGAAGAGATCAGAAACAAAATTGATCACGGATTTCTACATGAAAAAAAAGAGTGCTCATGCACATCATTTCATCCAATCAGGATGTATGTAAGTGGACAAGCTGGAACTGGAAAAAGTTTCTTAATAAAAGTCATCAGAAGCTACCTACAGCAAAAAACGGATTCTACTTTGTCTTGTGTGGTTACTGCTCCAACTGGGTTAGCAGCATATAACATAAAAGGAATCACATTACATCGTTTGCTAATGTTACCAGTGGAGCATGAGAACAAAATACAATACAACAAGCTAACTGGAGAAGCATGCTTGGAAGTTTCAAGAGTATTGAAGAAGATGCAAGTTCTCATTATTGATGAGGTGAGCATGGTATCAAACTTAATGCTTGCCTTTGTGCATTTAAGAATGCAGCAAATTCTAAGGACAGACTATGACGTGTTATTTGGTGGAAAACATGTCATAGTTTTTGGGGATCTTCTACAGCTTACTCCAGTTAAAGGACAACCAGTGTTTAATACTGTGACACATGAAGACACAAAGAAGTCATTGGGAAGCATCGGTAATGCAAATATTTGGTCCTTCTTTGAGTACAAGGAACTTACTACTAATATGAGGCAAGCAAACGATGAAGAATATGGAAGTATTCTGAAAGATATCAGAATTGGACTACTCACTGAAGCTGGCACAAAAGCATTACAGAGTCGGTTGCTACATAATTTATTTCCAAAGGAAGAAATAGTTGCAGAGAAGATATACAAGAACATTGCAGAAAAGAAAAGTGTCATCTGCTTAATGCCAACTCTACGTGAATGCTCAATATTCAATGAGGAGCTTTTGAAATTGGAAAAGGAAGATATCAGGAAATTGGAAGCAGTGGACCAAATTGAGGATGGAAGAATTACTATCACATTAACAGGCACACTGAAAAATAAATTGGATTCACTAGAGAAGAACATTTCCAAAACAGCTGGATTAGAAAAAAATCTATATGTTTGCATGAACTGTAGAGTATTTTTAAGGAGAAATTTGGATGTTGAAAAAGGTGCCGTTCGTGGCTGGAGCCTTTGTGTGCCATTTTATCGGATCTTTTACCCAAGGACCTGGCGAATGCTGACATAACGAGGGAGCTGCTAACATCTTGTAAGGTGACTGGTTGCTGAGGCAGAGCAACGGACACGGGACTGCGAGGACCAGCAGCCCCGTAATCTAACACAGCTGCGGCCTCTTCCCGTACTCACGCCCTCCCGCCCTGACTCCATAAGACTCCTCACGGCCCCCGCTTCGCGGGAGCCGTTCGTGGCTGGAGCCTTTGTGTGCCATTTTATCGGATCTTTTACCCAAGGACCTGGCGAATGCTGACATAACGAGGGAGCTGCTAACATCTTCTAAGGTGACTGGCTGCTGAGGCAGAGCAACGGACACGGGACTGCGAGGACCAGCAGCCCCGTAATCTAACACAGCTGCGGCCTCTTCCCGTACTCACGCCCTCCCGCCCTGACTCCATAAGACTCCTCACGGCCCCCGCTTCGCGGGCGCCGTTCGTGGCTGGAGCCTTTGTGTGCCATTTTATCGGATCTTTTACCCAAGGACCTGGCGAATGCTGACATAACGAGGGAGCTGCTAACATCTTCTAAGGTGACTGGTTGCTGAGGCAGAGCAACGGACACGGGACTGCGAGGACCAGCAGCCCCGTAATCTAACACAGCTGCGGCCTCTTCCCGTACTCACGCCCTGACTCCATAAGACTCCTCACGGCCCCCGCTTCGCGGGAGCCGTTCGTGGCTGGAGCCTTTGTGTGCCATTTTATCGGATCTTTTACCCAAGGACCTGGCGAATGCTGACATAACGAGGGAGCTGCTAACATCTTCTAAGGTGACTGGTTGCTGAGGCAGAGCAACGGACACGGGACTGCGAGGACCAGCAGCCCCGTAATCTAACACAGCTGCGGCCTCTTCCCGTACTCACGCCCTCCCGCCCTGACTCCATAAGACTCCTCACGGCCCCCGCTTCGCGGGTGCCGTTCGTGGCTGGAGCCTTTGTGTGCCATTTTATCGGATCTTTTACCCAAGGACCTTGCGAATGCTGACATAACGAGGGAGCTGCTAACATCTTCTAAGGTGACTGGTTGCTGAGGCAGAGCAACGGACACGGGACTGCGAGGACCAGCAGCCCCGTAATCTAACACAGCTGCGGCCTCTTCCCGTACTCACGCCCTCCCGCCCTGACTCCATAAGACTCCTCACGGCCCCCGCTTCGCGGGTGCCGTTCGTGGCTGGAGCCTTTGTGTGCCATTTTATCGGATCTTTTACCCAAGGACCTGGCGAATGCTGACATAACGAGGGAGCTGCTAACATCTTCTAAGGTGACTGGTTGCTGAGGCAGAGCAACGGACACGGGACTGCGAGGACCAGCAGCCCCGTAATCTATCACAGCTGCGGCCTCTTCCCGTACTCACGCCCTCCCGCCCTGACTCCATAAGACTCCTCACGGCCCACGCATCGCGGGACGCGCGCGGGCGCGCGCCGGGCGAAGCCCGGGCCCGTCTGAGCCCGTCCGAGATCGACCGAGAACGGAACGGGACCTTCCTCTAACAAGCATTGCCTAATGAGAATCAGAAAGGGTAAGCACCAGGCCCTTGTATGTAACGCTGTGGGATTTTCTGCTGATGTTGCGAACAGCGCAAATCTGGTTCCGATTTCCAAGTCTCTATCAAGTATTAAGACCCGCTCTACTAGTAATAGAATAGCGGCATCTAATCACCAACAATTAGCCCCTACCTTGAAAAAATCTCGTAGGGGAAATCAAAAGAATGTTGCTGGGAAGAAGCCCAACATTGATCATGTCCCTCCTCCTGCCACAAGGAGGGATTTACCCCCATGTCCTAAACCCTTATCTACTGAAACGCGGTCAGACCTATCACTGTCTACGGGGTCCATGTGTGGGGCAGAATCAGACCCAAAGATATTTTGGAAGAGACTTGAAAGAATTTTAAAGAATCTGTGTGACCCGATTTACGAAAGGCTTGGTTCGATCGAAAGTAGACTGACATGTATGGAACTTTCATTTGTATCGGCCCAACCCCGAGGTGGCAGGCAAGGCTTGGGAGTACCAAAGGAATGCCCTAGTGTAGTAGGCCATTGCACTGAGACTAATCCCACCGATAATAATACAATTGCGAAAATCAATTCCACTAATCCTAATGGATCTCAACCCACCCCAGCTGCCGGTAACCAACCTAGAGCCGAACATCTACTTCCACCCGTGGTAACAAATAGCCCTGGGACAGGCAGAGCTAAAAGGGATAAGCCACCCCCACTTGCTCAACCTCTTGTGCAAGCTCCATCGGCCCTAATTGATCTACATCTGCCCCCGGAAGCCGCCCCTTATGTGGTGATCTTAACGGGGGTTCCACCTTTGACCAATGGAGCAAGAGAAACTTATGGGGACCTAAAGAACAAATGTACTTTTTGGCTCAATGACAAGCGACCATTGCCGACCCACATGCGAGCTGAAATCTTGTATGCTAGGCGAGTGAATTGGGTGGGTAGGAGTCCAAAGTCATTGAAGGGGGATTGTGTCGTCATTAACTTTAGGGATAGAAGGTGCGTGGAACATATCTGTTCTTGGCCCCAAATCGACCCTTCTCCTCTAATACGCACAATGCCATTGTCATTTTTTTACGCACCCATGTCATTGCCCCTAGGTGGGATTATTTGTGGGGGCTCTCTGTTGAGGGGTAACGCCTATGAGGACATAAGATCCATCAATAGATACGATGTGCTCTCTGGGCTAGCAGACTGCGACTGACTGAATAAGGGTAGAGTACATCCAAAACACAAAATGCTATATGCGGCCCCGACGATGTCGGGCAATCATGAAGAACTGCATGTAGTCACAGAGGAAGTACAGGGCACCCGCCAACGGGATCTCCCTAGAATAGCTGATGGAACTAATGCCAGTAGGTTTCATGATCAAGCTAACATTGGAGGGGCTGGTGGGGGAGGCTTACATGGTGAACTCCAAAATGATAATCTAAGCACTGAGGGCGCCCCTAGCCTTTCACAAGGTGTAGTCCCTTTATCTATATTAAAAAATGGGAGTGTTGGAATTGATCCCGCTGGTCACGTGCTGTTTCTATCTTGGAATGTTGCGGGTATTGGTTCTAAGCTTCTTTCTCCTTTATGGGCAGACTTCATTAATAAGCACGATATCTGTCTCTTTCAGGAGACATGGGCAACAGAACCTGCATTCATGTTAGGCTATTTGAATTTTTATGTCCCTGCGGTTAAAAAATCTAAGGGACGGCCATCAGGAGGCTTGGTCATTTGGATCAAACAAAGTCTAGGGTGTAAAACTCAATCCATTCTAACTCAGAATAATGATATATTGGGAGTCAGATTGACCTGTATGCCAAACCTCAAAATCGATGTATACAATGTATACGTAAGGGGTTTACCTGGTGGGAAAATTTCTGAGGTGATGCCTGCACTAAGTACTCTCGTCGAATCTAATCCCATCGATGTGCTCCCACTCATAGCGGGTGATTTTAACACAAACTTTGAGCCTCTAGGGTCTCAAGATATGCTTCTAGTAGAGGATGAAGATCTGAAGTGGGGCGTTCCACTGCTTGAGACAAAGGCAGTGACTAAGTGGACTGAGGCGGCCCTGTACCTGAATGGGTTTTGCCTGAGCAACCAATTGAGGGCGGCTAATGGCAGAACCATATCAGATAGGACATGCAAAAAAACGTATGATAATGGTATCAGGGCAAGCAACATAGATTATCTCCTGGTTCACCTAAGGATGTGGCATACCCTTGTGGATATGGTGGTTGAGACACGTATAGAAAGCGATCATAATCCGCTAGTTGCAACTTTTAAATTAGGTTTGGGCGATAGGGAGTCCTATGGTTTGGAAAAAATGACTGGTCCAGCCGCCGTTTTATCAAATGATGAACGCCATCTTAAATGGAGTAATGTAGTTGAGCATCCTGATCTTTTAGGCAGTATCGAGTCCTATGTGGATGAGGCGTTGTTATCAATCATGGCAATAGGTAACAATTGTCAACCTCTAGTTGAACATGAGATTATACATGAAAAACTAGTAGCCAATTTGAAATCATGCTTTTGTAGACCTTTTAAAGCAAATCAAGTCCCAAAACGTAAACAGGAGGATTGGTATAACGCCTCCTGTAAATATGCCCGCAGCAATTTGGGTCTCGCCCTTAAAACTAAGGATATGAGCAAGATTAAAATAGCTCGCATCGCACACAAAAAGACCTTATGGAAAGCAAAAAAAGATTGGGACGAGTGTGAGTGGCAAGACTTAAAAGCAGCATGCGCTGACAAAAACCAGAAAAAATTCTGGGATATTTTTAAATGGAAGAGGGGCGAAATTACTGACAGTCCTCATAATCATGTACCCCAGAATTCCTGGATAGACTTCTTTAAGTCACAATATTGTATAGGTATCGAGGATGCTAGAATGCCCCAACGGGAGAGGCCGTTCTATAATAGCCCTGTGTTTACCACAGAGGAGGTTGACGCAGCCCTTGACATGGTTACTCAGGGACGTGCACCTGGCATGGATTGCATCCCGGCTGATGTATTTCTGCACAACAGAAAAAGTTGGTGTTCATATATTAGTCATTTAGCGAACGCAATAGCCCAGGGAATGAGTATCCCTCTCTCCTGGAAGGGTGCCGAAATTGTCCCGATATATAAAAAAGGGGACAAATCGCTGGCTTGCAATTATAGGCCCATAAGCCTAATAGACGCTATGCAAAAAATTATGGGCCGACTGGTTCTGGGCAAGATTCAGACCTGGATGGAAGATAACAGTATATTAAGTCCTTTACAGGCTGGGTTTCGTCCAAAAACAAGTACAATTGATCAGGTCTTCAGGTTTGTCGTCCTCTATTGGCGGACAGTCGTCCTAGAGAAAGGGGTTCTGTATGCTGTGTTTGTCGATCTAAGGGCGGCCTTCGACTTGGTCCCACGAGGCAAGCTGTGGAAGGTATTGGAGGAGCTGGGTATGGCGCCGGAGTTGTTGGCATTGGTGGTCCGCTTACATGAGAACAATTTTGCACGGGTCCGATGGGGGCGGCAGGGGGAGGTAACGGAGTCTTTCCCCGTGGAGCGAGGAGTTCGGCAGGGCTGTGTTTTGGCACCGACCTTGTTCTCGCTCTTCGTGAACGGGGTGGCTGAGTTCCTCTCCCGGGTCCCCTCGGATGCACCGGCAATGAATGGTACCCGCATCCCAGTTCTCATGTTCGCGGACGACACATTGCTGATTTCTAAAACTCCGAGTGGCCTGCAGCTCACCCTCCGACGCTTTGAAGAGTTCTGCTTGCTTCGTGGTTTGGAAATAAACGTTTCCAAGACCAAGTTTATGGTTCTTATTGGCCCTAACCCGTGTAGATCCTACAAACCATTCGGTGGAAAAATTGTAATGGGTGGCTCGCCTCTGGAACAAGTTGACGCATTTACATATCTGGGAGTTACGATACAGAAGAATATGTGTTGGAAAAGCCAACTAGACATGTCAATCTTGAAGTTTCAACAGCAGACAGGCTTTCTTATAAAAAGATTTAAAGCTTCGCACTCGCAACCAATAAGCCCACTTCTAGAAATGTATTCAATGAAGATCCGTAGCTCATCATTATATGGTTCAGAGCTATGGGGCTTTGGCAACAATCCCAAACGTTTGAACACAATGGATAGCGAGTTTATACGTAAAATCGTTGGTGTACCACAAAGTACTCCCCTGCTACCCCTCTTTTGGGACCTCGGTCTAAAAACCTTGCAAGACACTGCTAATTTGCGACCACTGTTGTATTGGCGTAGGGTTTGGTCAACTGAGGAACTCAGGCACTATGCCCTGGGATTAAAGGAAATTATGGAGAAGGACATCTTTCATAAAATAGAATGGCTGAAGTCTATTAAAACACTACTTTTCAGATTGGGATGGAGCAATCTTTGGGATGACCCCCAAAACGCGGTTTTCCCGTCTAAAGATATCGTTAAAGCTAAGTACTGGGAATTCGTAATCACGGAATCTATTTCCAGGGGGAGTATATCCCAATTGACAACTAGATACCTAGAGATTAAGGCCCTTCCTGGACAGGAACAATTCTGGGGTATGATTGAAGAACCGACTGATCGTAAATTATATTTTCAGTTTAGGATAGGTACCCTTCCCATTTGTACATTTACGTGCAAATGGACTAATGGGTCCCAGGATAAATGTCCAAAATGTAGAGACACGATTGACTCCCTTAGTCATTTTATTTTTTTCTGTCCCCTCTATGAGTACCCTCGGAAAAGATGGGTATTACCGGTCTGCCGCCTTATAGGCATTCGAAGGTATGAGGAGGCACTAAGAATCTTGCGCTCAGATCCAAGCCAGACAATTGCAATAGCAATGGCTAAGTATATTAAGTGGGCTTGGACTATACGGTATAGACACTCTAATGTGTAAGTGACTAATGATAAGGCACCCTAATGTAGTCATGTTTTTATCATTTAATATAAACTTACTCATCAACCCTCACATGTAAAAGCCTTAGTCTTGGCCTTTTTGTGGTTTCGACTAATTTTTGTTGAGGATGAGTTAATATTGTTGTTTAAAAATGAATTGTTTTTAACTAAACTGGATGCCTAGGAACTAACATCGATTAGTAATCATGAAGTATCTTGTAATCTAGGGTGTATAAGTGTAAAAATCATGTGTTGAGTTTATTTTATTGAAGTTTCTCCACAAATCATGTTAATGCAACTGCTTGATGTGCAATACTTTCATGACTTAATTGTCGAATAAAGTTTTTCAAAACGGTTTAGTTAATGGAGCTATGGGAAGAGTTGTGGGTTTTATTAATTATCAGAAAAAAGATGGAATTGAATGTTTAAAAATAAAATTTGATCAGATAGAAGAAGTTAAAGATATTTGTCGTTGTTCAGTTCGTTTCATGCTTGTGAAAGACTTATATGTACGTAGGAAGCAGTTTCCGTTTTCTCTAGCATATGCTGTAACTATTCACAAGTCTCAAGGATGGACTGTAGATTGTGCATTTGTGAACATTGGTTCAACTGTGTTCAAAGAAGGTATGGCATATGTTGCTTTGTCACGAGTGAAAACATTATCAGGTTTATTCATGATAGACTTTGATGACTCAAAAGTTAGTGCTGATACAAATTGTGTAAAGGAGTATAATAGATTAAGAAGAAGCTATGCTCCTCATTTAGGTCAGTATCCTGTGTTGGAGAAACGTGTAGTTTCTCGTAAAAGGAGAAATGAGAATATCTGTAATGAAGATGTAGAGAGGAGGAAAAAAAAAGAGGAGTGATGTAATTGCAAGCAAAAAGAAAAAGGAAAATGAAGAACAGGTTGTAGGATGTCATTTTGAAAATAGCTCTGGTGTCAACTGCTACGCTAATGTAGTGCTGAATGTTGCATTTTATCTGGAAAGTGTGCAAGAGCAGATAATAGTAAATCAGGGAAAAAGATTCTGTTCTGAGTTGAGTCTCCTTTTTCAAAAGCTGAGTAATGATAAAACTCAAATAGAAAGTGCTACTGAAATTAGAAAACTTTTAGATGTATGTTCAGGACGAACACAGTTTTCTCAAAATGTACAGCAAGACGCACAGGAATTCTTGATGTTTTTTCTTCAGGTACTGGAAGAAGAAGGGGTTCCCATTGAAAATTTATTTGGTCTCTCTTATAAATGGGAACATAGTTGTGAAAACTGTTATAATATATGTGGCTCTAATGTTGATTCTGAAAGGTTTATTTATTTAACATTGCCAGAAAGTAAAACAGTCACTTTTGCTAAATTAGTTAAAGATGCTAATCATAGCATGGAATTCAGTGAGTGTCAATCTGACATGTTTTCAACGTTAATTTTAAAGGAATACGGACAGTATGTAATTTTAATGATGCAACGCTGTAAAGCTGATGGTTCAAAATTAGATACTTTAATAAAGAAGTTTACAGGACAGCAATTATCAATTTCAGGAAAAACTTTTGTAACAGTTGCAATAATTTTCCATGATGGACCTACTGTAACTTCTGGTCATTACACAGTTTATCTTAAATGTGAAAAAGGCTGGACACTGTGTAATGATTCCCAATTGATTTTTAAGCAACGTTTGCCTTTTGATTTAGCAAATTCCTATCTAATCTTCCTGAAACCAAAATTTTAGAGAGACTTGGCAAGATCTGTACAAAACAATTTTACCATTTTATTGGATTACCATTGGAATTTTCCAAAAAAAATGATTTTACAAATTATCATTTGGCCTAATGGAAAGGTAACCAATTGTAATGTGGACTTTTTCAATTTTTAATGAAACTTTGGAAAACCAAAAATTTAGAAAAAATCGGTAACATCTGCACAATTTAAATTTTGGAATGTTATTGGATTGCCATTGGAAATTTATTCCAAAAAGATTTTTAAAATTACTATTTGGCCATGCGGAAAGGTAAACAATTCTATTGTGGACTTATTTAATTATTAATTAATCTTTCGGAAACCAAAATGTTACAGACAATCGGTGAGATCTGTACAATTTAAACTTTAGATTTTTATTGGATTACCATTGGAAATTTAATCAAAAAAGAATTTTTAAATTACTATTTGGCCTAAAGGAAATGGAATCAGATGTATTGTGGAGTTATTTGAGATATATTTTTGTGATTATACTTCTGAAACAAAAATGTCAGACGGTATTTTAAAGAAATAAGTATTGATATTAGATGATATTTTTTAAGAATATTATGCATTTCTATAAAGTTATGTTTATGCAAAAAGAGATTGTGGGCTTTTTTAAAACAATCTTTGAGATTGTTAATTTTTTTTTTTGCCCGCTGGTAAATGATGAATGCAATTGCTTTCACAATTTATAGTGAAATGCAATATATTCTGAAAACAGCAAAAAAAAGGCAAATTTTTTTTTTGAAAAATATGTAAATATGTGTACTGTATTATAAAATGTTTTATTAAATATTAATACTTTTTTCTTTTTTTTCAGATTGAGATAGAAAATTTTCGAAAACTAGAACCATTTTTAAAGCAATTAAAATTAAATTTAAATTAATAAATATTTTTTTGAGTGGGTATGGTAAGTCAAAAATTTCATGGTCCCTTTTTTCCACTTCTCCACAATCACATTTTCAGTTTTTCATTGTAGTCTCTCAAGGACCTTGTAATGTGATAATTGATTTTTAGTGTTTTTTTTAAAAAAAAAAATAATAATTACGCGTACCGTACGCGTACGGTAAAAAAAAAATCAAAAAAAAGTTTTAAAAACATATATAAAAAATAGATGAAAGGTAAGGTTGGCTCTTACAAGAGCCGTTGTGTTCATGCAGGGACAGAGGAAAGAAAGAATGGGAATATTAGTCGGTACGACAAATGTGCTGATCTATTTTATTGTTCACTAGGGAAACACTGGTCTCCCTATGACAAATTAGATCATGACAAGTGGCGCACCGTATTTCAACCCTCAGAAATCGATGGTTTGTTTCCAGAGGAGAAGAAAAAGGAGATGCTCCCACCACAGATGAAGGGCTCACCTGACCTGCCGAAGATGGACTCGGCCCTGCAGATGATGGACCAGGCTGAGCTGCTGTGGATGTGCTTGGTTGACTTACTGAAGGGTTACCTTCAGTATGTCGAGCATGTGTCCTTCTGTGTACATCTTTAAGGTGTCTCAACATGGTGTGATTCCCGAAGGAATACTTCTTGTTGGGATTCCCTCTTGAAAGTACACGGCCACACAGTTTACAAGTCACTAAGGGTGCATTTACCTTTTTCTTGTCCTCTGGAAAGTAAAATACTCCCATATGAAAGAGGTCTTTTCTTTCCTCCTTCTCTGCCTCAAGGTAGTGCTGCTAGCCTCACTCTCAGAAGAGCTCTGCTGTTCTGCCATCGTATCACAAAGACAACCCAGCTCCTTCTCCTAAGGGATCACAAGCAGAAATGAGGGGAATGGGTGTGGTGTAGGAGAGTTCTAGAACTGAAAGTAGTTTCAACCAATCAAAAGTTGTGTTTCATGATCACATGACCCACCGTGCGCGTACGTTACGCTTACGGTGCGCTTACGGTGCGCTTACGGCAAAAGTACGCATGCCCGTAAAAAAGACACGCGCTCGCGCGCATGCGCATAACAGTCACTCCCCAACACTTCCGCGTAACGTGCGCGTGTAGCGTACACGCGTACGTGCCCCACGCGCAGTACGCGCGGCTACGCAAATTGCGTAACTATACGCAAACAGAGTAGATAAATTACGGACATTGCGTAAACCGTACGCTTACCGTACGCTTACCGTACGCGCACTAAAAAAAAAAAAATATTTTCAAAGTTATACTAATATATCTTACCTGTTTGGTAAAAAAAAAAAGAGAAAACTTGAAATATTGCAGATTTTTTAGAAAAAAAACCATAGTGTTTTAAGAGAATAAAAAGTTTAAAAAAAACTTGTTTTTTTAAAAAAAAAAACACATTTAATATAAGAATTTATAATAAAAAAATCATAAAAAATCAATAAAAAAAAATATGGGAATCACATATGTTATAGCTAAGAATTAGCATTTAAAAAACCATACAAATTCACTGAAAAAACCATGGGTTTCACACACGTTATAGTTAGAAATTAGCATTTAAAAAACCTTGCAAATTCACTGAAAAAACCATAGGTTTCACACATGTTATAGTTAGGAATTAGCATTTAAAAAACCTTGCAAATTCAGTGAAAAAACCATAGGTTTCACACACGTTATAGTTAGGAATTAGCATTTAAAAAACCTTGCAAATTCAGTGAAAAAACCATAGGTTTCACACACGTTATAGTTAGCTGCACATTTCACTCGTAAAAAACCAATGAAATTTCCCCGTTATAGTTAGTTAAGCTAACTATAACTCGCGTGCCCGCAATGCACTGCTGATGACGTCACATATTACATCACTCATGACATGGTCAGTGACATCACTCATGACATCACTGATGACATCTCAAATGACATCACTGATGACATCACTGATGACATCATCCATGTGATAGAGTGGAAGACCTCCTCTCACCCTAATATAACCTTTGATACACACATTCAAAAATAGAGACTGAATTTTTTTAAAAAATAGACATACCAATACCAATTACAACAACCTCTTCAATAATTCTAAGATCCACATAAACATCCACTTATTCACCAACAGTCCTGTACAGTCACTCATTCGTGTACTCACACATCATATGTACTCATACACCTATACATCCTGTAACACAATGCCACTCATCCATAGAGTTACTCACACACATAGTTACTCATGCTAATAAAGAATCAAACATCCATTTACTTGCATATACAGTTATACACACACCACCACACTTACTTCTACGGAAACTTACACATACTTAGTCTTTTAAACAATCACTTATAGAAACACATACTTATTCATACAGGAACTCTTTCAATCTCTCACATACACTCACTTATATACACCAATAGTCACATATACTAGTTTAAAACATATGTAGTTACTCATAGAGACACTATTGAGACAGCCATTCACTCACTAACACACCCATACAAACACTCTTCCACCCATACAGTCCTGCACATATGCTGTCTTCAACACATACAAACAGTGAGTCACTCATTCATGCACTTATGCACTACGTAATACCCCCCACTGAACCATACAGACACTCATACTGATACTCAAAAAACCAACTAATAACCTATATAGACACTCATGTTGCTGCTCACCAACCCATGCAGCCACTTATACACAAAGTGAGAGACTGATACAGGTATTTACACATTTAAACATTACTCACTTAGCCATGTATTCAATAAGATACACTTAATCAGTCAGTAATACAATCAATTTTTCAAAAACAAATCATCCATTTAGACACTTATATACTCATTTATTCTTCCATCGACCTTGAGATATATAAAACATATTTAATTTTCAGATGCGGAGCATATTGGGTGTGTAGTAGTGTTCCTGCAGGGGCCATCTGACCAGCGGAAGAAGGGGAGAATATGGGGAGATCGCTGGCGACATAGGGTGTATCCTCTGCATGCACTGGCGTACAAGTGTCACCTGTAGGGGGTATGTACGTCGAGGTTTAGTACCAGGTAATAGCAATCGGCGGATTTCTGGTATGGGCACTGGGCCGTTCGTAGTGTATGTCTCTGCAACGTGTCCGCCTGCCGTCCAATAGGATAGCCACTGTAACTGTGCGGCTAAGAAATAGGACTCGAAGGATGGGGCGGCCAAACCCCCTTGTGTGGTGGGTAGCTGAAGCTTCGACAATGCTATCCTATGTCTGTCCGCACCCCATATCAGCGAACCAAGGAGTGCGTCTAACTCGCGGAAAAAGGTTCTGGGACGGGATTATTGGCAAATTTGTGAAGTAGTATAATAGTCGAGGAACGATTATCATTTTGGCGATGGCCACCCGGCCAATCGGGGCTAACTGGAGGTGTCTCCAGAATCCCACCGAGTCCCTGATACCAGCCAGTGCCTTCCTGTGGTTACCGTCATAAAGATCAGTCGGAGTGTGATAGAGGAGAATCCCGAGGTATCGGGGAGCCTCTGCATTCCTGGCAATGTCTTGATCACCCAGCCTGACCGTCCGAGGGGGAAGGTTCGATGTAGCGGGTACACCGTGGATTTCTCCCAGTTTACTCTTAGCCCCGAGACCTCCGTAAATTCTGTCAGCGTGACCCAGATGGGCTTTAAGTCTACGGTGATGTCTCTGATGTATATAAGATCATCGTCGGCATACATAGAAACACTGTGCACGGTAGTATCTATAGGTATGCCCCCGTGTTCTCCCTCCAGTCTCAACCGTATTGCTAGCGGTTCCACCGCTAGGGTGAAAAGCAGGGGCGAGAGTGGGCAGCCCTGCCTCGTGCCACGTTGTACCGCGAATGCTGGTGAGATGTATCGCCATATACGAACGCGTGAGGTGAGTTTGGTGTAGAGGAGCTTTGTATACGCCAAGAGAGTGGGGCCGAGTCCTATTCGTTGTAACACCGAGAAGAGGTACTGCCATGTGAGGGTGTCAAAGGCCTTTTCGAGGTCTAGTATAAGGCAGGCAGCCCAGGGGTGAGTGTTACCTACTTGGTCTTGGACGTGGAATAGGCAACGGATATTCTGGCATGTGGTTCTGCCTGGGACAAAACCGCATTGATCGGGGTGTACCAGGGGCCGTTTAATCATTTGCGTGTATCTGTCCGCCAGTATCTTACCTAGGATCTTGCAATTGGTGGAAAGGAGCGTGATGGGACGATAGGATGTCAGCAATTGTGGGTCATGGTTAGGTTTCAGAAAGGTCACGATAACCGATTCCCGTAGGGACTCCGGCAACCCCGAATCTAATGCTGTGGTGTACATCGCCGTCAATCGAGGGACCAGTAGGGGGGAAAAGGTCTTGTAGTATTCCAAGGGAAACCCGTCTAGTCCCGGTGCTTTGTTGCGAGCTAAGGTGCGTAAGGCATGGGTGATGTCTGTGGCCTGTATCTTCGCCTCTAGAGACGTATGGTCGTCTTTCGTAATTGCGGGAATCGTTAAAGGGTCGAGAAAGTGATCTATACCGTCTTGCTCCTCCGAGGTGGGGTTTTGGTAGACCGCCGCGTAATGCTGATGGAATGCTGTAAGAATCTGGTCTTGGGAGCGAACTAGGGTACCGTAGGGATCTATGATCTCAGTTATGGGTTTCATGTCATTGTCTTGTTTGGCTAACCAAGCTAGCAAGGTACCCGTTTTATCACACTCCTTGTGCATCCGGTTTGCATACATCCTGAAATTGTAGCGCCGGAGGTCGACACAAGCCGCCCTATAGTCCGTTCTGGCCTCAGCCAGTCGTGTCGCTGCCTCGTCCGATAAATCATCCTGTTTAGTGAGGGTAGCAAAGTGTTTTTCGGCTTTGGTGAGTGTTTGCTCTAGGATTCGTTTAACTCCCACTATTTGCTTAATACATTCTCCCCGGGCCACCACCTTAAATGTGTCCCATTCTATTAATGTAGAGGACGCTGTCCCGGCGTTGTGTATGAAGTAGTCTTGTATACTCTGCTCCTGGTCGTGTTTGAAGACGGGGTCTACTAGGCAATCCCGCGGAAGACGCCATGTTGGGAATGGGGGTGTGGGGGTCTCCAGTTTAGGTGTAGAATGTGGGCATCGTGGTCCGAGATAATCCTGCCTAGGTAATCCGAGTGGTGTGCTTTAGGTAAAACCGCCGCTGAACACAAGAATCTGTCTAGGCGGACTCTGAGGTTATGCAGGATGGAATGGAACGAATAGAGTTGGGTCTGCGGATGCTGCATTCTCCAGACGTCAGTGAGTGCCCATTGTGAGACCCAGGCACTGAACCGCTCTGTCTGTTTCTGAGCAGTCGTGTGCGTGGGTGGGGGGTGGGAGCGGTCTAAAGTAATGTCGAGTGTACAATTGTAGTCGCCTCCTAAAATCCAGGGTATAGTGGTGAATTGGGCAAGTACCTCAGTGAGTCGTTCCCAAAACTTGTCTTTTTCTACGTTTGGGGCGTATATACTGCCTAGAAGCACCGAGTGTCCATCGAGAAGGCCCTCCAATAGGGCGTATCTACCTTCCTTATCTACCACCCATCTTAGTTCCTGAAAATGGGTTCCTGGCCGGACCCAGATCAATGCCCCCTGTGCGTATGCAGATTATGACGTGGCACATATGGTGCCACGCCATTTGGACTGTAATCTACGGATCTCGGTGTTAGTGAGGTTTGTCTCTTGTAAAAACACGATCCGAGCGTTTTGGCGCTTCGTGTAGGAGTATATGGTGTATCGCTTGTGTGGCGTATGAAGACCTCGGGCGTTGAGTGTCAGGAGACTGATGTCAGCAGTCTGTGTCTGTATAGCCATGTGATTCTGTATGTGCTCGTGTAAGTGGACCGTACCTGTCAGGGCCCGGCAGCCAATGTATGTGGTGTGGGGAGCATACTCCCTGCCATCCACCTCCAGGTGACGTGTTGCGAATACCCTGTTACTCGTGATTCCATGGGGGGTAGAATGATGTTAGAGGAGGGTGAGAAACTATGGAAGGTAACTGGGGCCGGGAAATGTTCCCAATGCTGAGGACCCGTCGTGGCCAGCGATATGTCCAAACCTACTCTCTCTGAACTGGAGAGCGCAACGATAAACCATGGGGGTGGCAGTAACATGCAAGGCGAGACATCCCGCCGATCGGGCTGTTGTAGGATCTTGGAGCGTCGTCTGGAGCTTGGCGAAGCATATCTATGTCACAGGTGCTCATGAGGGATGAGTAGGTTACGTGGGTCGCAACTGGTGGGCTGCAAGATCAGTTCAAGCTGGGAGAGAATTCATTTGTCCATCTAACAAAGTGTCAGCTGACTGGGGGGTGACCATGGGTGGTGAAACTCAGTCCACTCCGGAAGATGTTTCATCGCTGTCGTCTTCCCCTTCTGAAGAGAAGAGGTGTGGAGCTTGGCCGATGTCTTCCATTTGGGAGGAGGCTTGTAAATCGATCACCGGTTGTAGGACCTCCCGTCTCTCTTTCATGATCTGTTCTAGGTCCGGGGAATCTTGGGTATCGGTCCGGGCCCTTGTCTTCGCTCCGCCCAGTTGCCGTTTATGGGCGCGTCTTCTGGTACGAGGTGCTTTGAAAGCGCGGTCTTGTGCAGAATCCTTTCTAGATTGATGTGCACAGTGTAGATCTGCCAAGTCGTGCGCCTCTTCTGCACCTGTGAAGAAGGTGGCCACACCATTATGGAGTATCTTGAGGCGAGCTGGAAACAGGAGGGAGTACTGTATGTTGTTTGCACACAGCCGTCGCTTTACTTCCAAGAACGAGGATCTTTGCTGTTGTACTGCACGCGCATAGTCCGGGAAGATCATGATCAGTTTATTCTCCACGTGCAGGGGGCCTGCTTGTCTGGCTGTGCGTAGCACCGCGTCCTGGTCACGGAAATGTAGGAATTTCGCCAGCATCGGTCTGGGGGTGCTCCTGGTGGTGGTTTGCGAGCTGGTACTCTGTGAGCCCATTCTATGGAAAAGAACGCCGTCCTGTCCGTTGCCGGGGTGAACGACTTCACCCACGTTTCCACGTATCCCAACGGGTCCACACCTTCGATCCCCTCCGGAAGGCCCAGCACACGATTGTTGCAGCGTCGCGACCGCCCTTCCAAGTCATCCGTGCGTTCCTCTATGGTGGATATGCGGGTCAGGACATCTTGCAATGTCGTCTGATGCATTTTGACAGTGGGTTGTAACGCAGCAAGATCCTTCTCCCCCTCTTTCACTTTATCGACGAGTTTGCGGTGATCATCCCATATGAGGTTAATATCCATCGTGAGGGTGCCCAAGCGCTTTTCCACGGAAATTCTAGAGTGTCCGATGGCTAACAGTACTTGATCCAGCCTATCTGAGATTGAGGGATCAGCCTGCAGCGTAGCGAATGCAGTCCCGGTGTTGGCTTTAGGCATATTTTCGGGGCAGTCTCAGGCACTGTGGTGTGCTGAGACGCCCTTGGTTTCCCCATTGTGGTGACCGTGAGGGTCTGTGACGTTACGTTCAGCTTGAGGCGTGCGATCCGTCGTGGAGGTGTTTCAGTGGTGGACCAGAAGAACCAACGAACCCAGCTGGTCCGGGTTAGGGCGGTGCCAGGTCTGTTGATCTATGGGAGAAGGGGAGCCCCTGCTCCAGCTGTCAATGTGTCTGTGCGTCACGTGGGGCTGCGGGTGGTGATCCCGATGACTAGGACGTTGCGGGGTTCTTGGGGAAGCGGCAATCTGCCCCCACGTTGCACCCTTAGTAAGGCGTGTGGAGCATAATAGGAACAACTATGGGTGTGGTGCCTCCATGCCAGGGTCAGGCAGCGTCCATTGTAGTTGTGTTCCCGGGAAGCGCTGTATTGAGAAGGGAGGAGGGTGGGGGGGCTCTCCGCTGTGATGGTCCCCCCTGAAGAATCCGATAGCTCACCTGGAGATTGCGGGCCCGGGGCACTCACGGAGGTTCCCAGCGCGTGACCTCAGCTGTGTTATCCCTCTGGATTCACGGGCGCCATCTTAGGTCCAGGCAGCATCACGGATAGAACAGGTCCGCACTCTGTATGAGGGAGAGGGGGTGGGACTGCCTCACCCTGTCGTGGCAAGTAGTTGTCGCTCCCCGCGATCCTTTATGTTGGGGGGGGGGGGGGTCGCTGGATCCTCGATTCAGTGTCTCCGGCGATCTTGGGACCCAGCCGCCATTTTTGTTTCCGGTGTCCCTGAGGCTGAGGGGATCTCCCTGCTTCGTTGGGTGGTGGGTGCTACAGGTTGGGACCCGCACCGCTGGCTGGTATCACCCTGCACCAGCGGCGAGGACGGGGTGTGTCGCCGCCGAGGATATACGCCGCGATCTGCGCCGTGCACTGTCAGCAGATAACTACGGGCGGGCGCCATTTTGTGCTCAGCAGCCCTGGTCCCGCTTTCCGTTTTCCGCCGTCTGCACCCCAAAGCCCTCTGATAACGGCTTTTGAGGGGGTCACTGGATGTCGCTCACCCTCCGACACCTATCTGATATGTCCATTGTCCAAATCGGCACTGGGAACCGAACGACTTGCTGGCCCGATCGTGGAGCCTCAGCAAAGCACGTCCGCCTGCATAGACGGCTTGGCCATGCCTCCCCCATTCCAGGATATATATTGTGGCAAACTATGACATTCTAAGAAAAAAAAGGACTAAGAAAAATTGTGGTATCCACAGATCAGTAGTGTCGAGAAACAAGGACATATGGGGCGTGGCCAGCAACAGTAGACGCGTCTGTTGAAAGCTCCTACGGCCCAACAATAATTCGGTCCTTAATTCTGCCTTCTCAGTGCCATCAGCATATGCTTCCAAGGCACGAGTGTGAAGGGGACAACTTTGAAGGCGGCATGATGAAACTGAGACACGCCAGAGAACTTTAAACTACACAGAGAACGCTCCCAAATCAGAGGCCGTAATCCAAAATGGCGGCGGCTCGCGGCAGATCCCACCCGCACTAGAGAGGTAAGCAAGGGGCTTCAGCGCCAAAGCAGCCCAGCCAGGAGTCCCGTGGGCGACCTCCAAAACGAATAATCCCTTAAAATCGGAAAGACCACCCATCCTCTGGAGCCACCCCTCCGCCACTACAGCGAGACCAGGAACCGCCGCTGCAGGTGAAAGGGGCTGCGCAGCCCAGCATGAGACACCGCTGCGGGGGAGTCCCCGGAAAACGTCTCCGCACACCCCCATTAGAAGCAGATCGCTCCCCAAGAAGACCCAGGGGCAGCACAAGCCTGCGATTGCTGTGACAGTGGATCGGATGGGGCCCTAATGCAAGACTTACGAGCCGCCGTCTGGGCCAGGATCACCTCTTCAGCTCAGTGACACTGTTGTGGCCTGGCTACAGGGGAAGCACCCCAGGGTTGGCAGTTACACTCCACAAAGACACCAAGGGGGCTGTGAGAGAAGACTGGAATCCACAGAGGAGCACAAGACGGACACCGGGAGAGATCTAGAGACCTGAGCGACATACTTCCATAGATGAAGGCGGACGAAAGGGTCCTCCATGGAGACCCAGTACAAAACTTCCGGCACCCCAAGAGTCCTGGAACGAGAAGACTCCCCATCTGAGAGATAAAGGGCAGCACATTGAGCCATGCCATGGAGGAAAGCGACACCACCCTCCGACAACAGATCCCAATCAGACTTGGGCAGCGAATCATGCCCACCACAAAAGCCTGATAGAGAAAACCTGACACAGGAGAAGCCCCGGCGTATTGCCCCAGCACTTAATATGAGCGTCTGGCTCCTCCGTGCTCCTAAACCAATCCATAACCAGATAAGCAGGCAGTAGTCAAAGACAGGGTTCCCAACCCGATGTGGCTCAGACCTACAACTAACACAACACTCGAACATAATGACCCCAAATGGCCAGAGACAAGGAGCCAAAACCACAGAAACAGGGGAAAATGTACAGATAAGCAAAATTTCCCCAGGGTAATGAGCAAAAACGTACTCATGCCAGACAATGTGACCCTCTTACAGGCGATACAGTCCTCCAGAGAAGCACTGGATGTCACCCTACTACGGCAGGACCTACGGCACGTATCCAAAAAAGTAACACTGGCGGAACAGCGCATATCGGAGGTCGATGATGTAAAACACACCCTACGTAAGGAGGTTACAAATCTCACATCCTCTATGAGAAAGATCGCCTTGAAGGTAGATGATACAGAAAATTTGCACTCAGAAATAACCTACGTTTCATAGGCTTCCCGGTGGGAATTGAGGGACTAGACATGGGAGCCTTTCTACACGAAGGGCTCAAAGACTCTCTCCCAAAGGCACAGTTCTCGCCATGCTTCGTGATTGAACGTGCCCACAGGATTCCCAGCTTAAAACCACAGGCGGGTGCACCCCCACAGCATCTAATCGCCCTCTTCTTAAACTTTCAAGATCGGGATTCGACTCCGTGAGATGAGACACTTGGGGAGATCCGACTCACCGATACCAAAATAACTTTCAACTGTAAAATAAAAACTACGAAACCTGCAAATCCAATACATGCTGCTGTTCCCAGCGAAACTAAAGGTCATCTTCCAGAGTTAATCATTCTTCTTTCAGACACCAGAGGAGGCATGGAACTGGATAGAAGAATGCCCTCCTCTACAGCAAAAGGGGGGAACCTGTGGGGATCCCTTGCCTAGACCTTCTACCCAGTATCGGGCCCGACCACAAAGACTGAAATTGAAGCGCATTTCAGGAGATACGAGTAAGTTGCGTAGAGGCACTCCCCTAAGGCCAGGCAGGAACCCAGAGGAGAGGACCCACACCTCCGACACGGACGGGAAAGAAACAACCCAAAGGCCGACCAAGAAGGCAAGCAACCCTTGACCCGTCAGAACAGGAACACTCGACAAAAGCAGATAGTGAACATCTACTCATGCAAAAGATTACCCAACTGGAGTAGCCAAACTATGACACCGCCAGCCGAGAAAATCCCCTACAAGCAACGCACGGAGAAAGCGAGGAAGGTTGAGAGGGCCCATCGGAGGACAAAATGATAATAGGGCGGCCCCAGGTGCCTTTTGAGACTCTTATATTACATCTAGTAAGGGTCTAGGTTTTTCGTACTTGGATGCAACCCCTTTTTAGGATGTTGGTGTTTTACTAGGGAGCAAGGGCGGGGGGGATACAGACCTCTCAAGTTTAACATACGACACAGTAGTCATGTTGACAATTCAGGGAAAGTGCGTGGGCAGTGGGAGAGAGTGGGGAGGGGTGGGTGGGAAGCGGGGGAAGTACAGTACAAAGATACGGGGGTGTCAGCTCATGGCTTGTTATGGAGCGGAAAGACATCGAATCTACGGACTTGGAGATAAATCCACATTTCTGGCACTACACACATGAGTCATGACATAAACGTCGCCAAATACACCGGGTGAGGGAGGATACAGTATGACGTGGATCGTCAACAGCCTTGGCCACAAAATCAAAAGGGGGTTGGTGGCCAAACATCTTAAGAGCTTGAAACCTGATATAGTCCACCTCCAAGAAACACACCTCCGTGCTACCCACTGCGCCTTTCTTGCACGAGGTACATACACAACTCTTGTGCACGCAGGATTCTCCTCGGGATCCGGGGGGGGGGGGGGGATCGCTATTCTCATTAGAAAGACTCCACCCTTTCATATACACAAAACCTGGGCAGACACAAACTGTACCTTTGCCGCAGTGCAAGGGACATGGTAGCGAAGGGAACTAATTAGTGTCTATGCACCCCCGCGATTGCAAAAACAAACTTTGGATAAGGTAGCAGAGATTCTACTGGAATCCGATTCCTCAATACATATAGTGGGAAGGGACTTCAATGATGTAGCAGGACCCTACCTAGACCGCACAGGTGCGATAACTGGGCAACGGGGGAATACACCAATGGCTTGGTTCATGCATACATTAGGCCTGACCGACCTCTGGCACCAGCACCACCCTACTGACCGCACGTACTCCTACTTTCCAGGGGCTCACAGAGTCTTCTCCAGGCTGGACTATCTTCTCGCTCCGGCAGGGGAAATAGGAACGGTGGACAGAGGGGACTATTTGGCAAGGGGCTTATCAGATAACTCCCCCTTGTGGCTCAAAATAGGACAACCCTGTAAAACGCAGAATGGGTGGAGGCTTAACTACTTGGATCTATATACGAGAATCAGAAATCGCCCATGAAAGCAGAATAGGCTCAGAATTGTACTTTCATGAAAATGAGGACTCTGTGTCCTCAGTGGTGGTCCTTTGGGAAGCTTTCAAACCTGTACTGCGAGATAGGGCGCAAAATATAATAGCACACAAAAGAAAGAAAGAGGTCCAGGAGATCAAAACTTTGGAAAGCAGGCTCCTGGAGTTGGAGAGAGAAGTAGACGCGGACCAACTCCTCCTTCGCCAGATTTCAGTCACACGCAAGGAATATCAAGCGTTGGCTGGCCAAGAGGCAAGATCACTCCTTCTAGACACACAACACCGCCTGTATGAGCCTGGAGATAGAGCGGGGAGGCTCCTGGCATGGCTAAGTAGGAAGGAGAGGGAAACCAGTTGGGTGACCGCCATCCAAAAGGGGGGGTACCATGCTAGCGACCACACAGGGTATAGCAGACGCCTTTGTGAGTTACTATGCAGATTTCTATAAGGCCAGGGCATTGGCAGACGACGCCCAGGTTCAAAGTTATCTCTGCGCCATCAACCCTCCCACCTTGTCATCAGAGGATCGTGAAACCCTCAAAAAGAACTTAACCCTAGAGGATGTCACAACAGCAATAAGTATTCAAAAAATTGAGACGACCCCGGGACCCAATGGACTAGTGGCGGAATTCTTCAAGCAAATTCTGGCTTACTGAGTCCATACCTACTCAAGATGTACCTGGAAGCACAAACAGAGGGCGCATTCCCACCAGATCTCTGTACCGCTACGGTGGTAGACATTCATGTAGCCGGGAATCCCACAACAGAGTGTGAATCCTTACCGGCAGATTTCGCTACTGAATGTAGAAACCAAAGTATTAGCCACCATCTTGGCGATGTGGTTGATACCAGTTATTACCTCCATGCCAATCAGTCCGGATTCATGCCAAAAAGGTTGACAAGGTTTAATCTTCGTAGATTATCTAACTGGCTAGACAGCAACACCAGTGCCAACATGAAGATTACAGCCCCTAACTCTGGAAGACCCAGTATTCTGCTCCACCCTCTCCACAGCTATAACTAACTATTTCTCCGAACATACAGGCACTGGAACTTGACAGCAGATAGAATGGGAGGCCTTAAAGATGGTCATTAGAGGGGTAGCCATTAGTACAAGAGTAGGTGTCCATCTTACACTAGATAGAGAGCTGCGGGAGCTAGAAGATGAATTTGGTAGACTGGAGCAGACCGCATCCTCAGATGCCACAAAGGAGGTGGCCCTACAAGAAGCTTACATCAAACATGCTACAGATTATCGACTATCGCAACTACACGCAAAAACAACAGGCAGAGGAGGATAGGGCTGGGGCTTTACTGGCTAGGATCATAAGGGATGCGCCATCCATGACCCCTTTACAGGAGATTACCACACTAGAGGGTGCCACAGTCAACACGCAAATAGACATCAACACAGCCTTCAGGGGGTACTATGAAACACTGTACCCCCCTCCTAGAGAGTTCAGGGAGGATGAGCTTGAGAACTTCCTTGATGGGTTAGAATGCCCTCCATTATTGGAAACACACCAAAAAGAGCTGACGGAACCTATCTCCAAAACTGAAATTAGGAAAGCAATAAAAATCTCCCAAGAAATAAGACACCCGGTCTCGATGGGCTCCAGTAGAGTTTTATGAGACTTTTACAGCAGTGTTGGTTCCCCAATTAGAACGTTTAAACCAGGAAGCACTGAACACAGGGTCCCAGCCCCCCAATCCACCACCACCCCACCAACACCACCACCACAAGGCAGGCACTGGTCACATCCCTCCAGAAGCCTGGTAGGAACCCTGTGTACATGTCAGAATACCGTCCCCTTTCATTACTCAATACCAATTATAACATTTTGAGCAAAATATTAGCCCGTAGACTACTGCATATTTTACCAAAATTGATACACATAGACCAATGCGGCTTTGTGCCTGGCCGTAGCACCTCCCTCAACATCAGACGACTGTACCAGGTGCTGACCTCCACTTCGGCAGACAGCCTCGGAGCGGGCTTTATCTCCCTAGACCTGAGGCAGGCGTTTGACTCGTTGAATTGGAAGTATATGCTAAGATCACTCTCCAAATTTGGGATACCACAAGAGTATGTGTGTTGGGTTAATTTATTGTACACCGCACCTACGGCACATGCCTGCACTGGAGCTCACATTTCACAGTTTTACCCGGTAGCCCGAGGAACATGTCAGGGATGCCCACTGTCCCCTCTGTTTGTGTAAGCGCTCGAACCTTTAGCCATGAAGTTACGTACGGGTGCAGTAGAAAAGGGAATTAGGATTGGGAATATCACCCCTATACTTTCTGCCCATGCGGATGATATTATCCTTTACTTAAATAACTTGCGGAATGACCACGAACCCATCCCAACTGTGTTTGAACAATTCCAGGACCTCTCAGGCGTATCCATCAATGAGTCTAAGTCATATGCCTACTACTTCAAGGATACAGCACGGCTAGAACCTGTTCACTTTGGTCTCTGGATATTACCTTTAGCGCCCAATACTTTCAAATATCTTGGCATACAAATCTATAGGGATGCACAGGATCTGCTGGATGGCAATCTGGCCCGTGCCATTAAAACACTTAAAAACCAAATTGCATTCTGGACCTCACTGCCGCTCTCAGTGGCGGAAAGAGTGGGCATTTCCAAAATAGTCATGCTCACTAGACTGTTATGCTTTTTTACTAACTTGCCGATAGTGATCCCGGCACACATCTTTAAAACCTTTAATACACTTTTATTAGAATTAATATGGGGTAAGGGCCACAGGAGAGTGGGGCTCTCAAAAATTCAGCTGAGCACTGACCAGGGAGGCCTGGGTGTCCCGGATTTCAAGGCATACTGCTACACGAGTCAACTCCAGTGGCTTTCATACTGGATTGCAGGACATAACCTTCAAGCGATAGGGATGACGCAACGAACATGGGACAGAGGAACCCTCCATACCCTGTTATTACCGAAAGGAAGGCCCCTGATAGCGCCCCCGCCCCCCACTGTTAAAAGTAGCCCTGTCATACTGGAAAAAAGCAATCCAATACACTAATGGTTTACTCACTTATGCCCCTAACATTCCATTGTTAGGAAGCCCCACACCGACCAAAACAATCACTTCCAGCTGTATTTCTAAATGGTCGTGCAAGGGAGTGAGTACAGTTGGGATGCTGTTTAACAACAATATGTTGATGGACCATGAGAATTTTGTCAGGGAGCAAGGAGTTTCGAATTCACTGTATATTCTACACACAAGCCTTAGCAGATACTTTAAAAGCACTTGGGCACCAAAAAGTAGAGAACCCCATGCACGACTTAGTATACACACTATACCTCATGGGCAATGGAGTACACTTAGTATGGTGGTTGTACAGAAGTAATCGCTCCCATGCGGCAATTCCACTTCAAGCACTCAGAGAAAAATTTGATGTGGACTTAGGCCGAGAACTAACAGACAAAGAATGGGAACGAGTGCTGGAACAAACAGATAAAGAATGGGAACGAGGAGGAGGAGGAGCCTAGCGCGCATCCAAGATGGTCGCGTGAGCACAGGGCTCCCCGGACCCTCGCTGCTCCTCGGAATTTATCCTGATTTTATCCTGATATGGTTTACAGAATCTGGAAGATGAAGGCTGGCTGAACACGGATCTCCTTTCAGAAATCGAATCGGACCTGGGAATCCTGATTTATCGTGGTCTGAACTTTTGAGACCCACCCGACGGCAGTGCCCGGTGCGAGGGTGACCTGTGGAGCCGGGGCGTAATTGAACAACAGCGGCTTCAGTGCTGTGCCAGTGGCCGCTCCATCACTTTCGGTTTCACTTTTGGACTTCAAAGGGGCTGGACGGCGGAATTGCTTGAAGTGGCTGGGTGTTTCCTTGGCCTCTGCGTGAGGCCTTTGTCTCCGCCTGCTACTAGTGTACCCATTGCCTTTGGTCCCCTCGCACCGCTATATTGCTGACTCTGGTGAGGCGCCCGTCTGCGGTGCCGGTGCCCATTTGACCCTTGATCGGCGGTCCCCTTCGGTGAGCGTGGCCCACATGGGGGGCAAGGGTGGCCCCGAGGGGCGTAAGACTAAAGCCTCCCTCCGCGGGGGTCCGGTCCAGGCGAACAACATGGACCGCTACACACATGGCAGAGGGTCCCCGGGGGCGGCCGGTGCCCCCCCGGACGATGCCGGTGGTGGCACGTCCGCCTCTCCGGAGCTGTCCCTGCAGGACATCATGGGCGCCATTAACGGCATCAGGGAGACCATCGCCACGCAGTACGAGGCCTTGGCCCGTAAAATCGACACGGTGGCTATCGATGTCACATTAATACGGGCGGATCTCTCTAAAACCAACGAGAGGGTACAAGCGCTCGATGTGCGGACTTCCACCCTTGGTACGGATGTGTCGGACCTGCAGACCACTCTTGGCGACATCAAGATGGCCAACGATCAGATGGCCCGGCGGCTGGAGGACTTCGAGGGACGGGCCCGACGCAATAACATCCGTGTCATAGGCGTACCGGAGTCCTCCGACGGCCGCCCGGTTGACCTCCTGGTCGAGGAACTCATCCTCCAACAGCTGGCCCCCGCTGGCCTAAGTAAGTTCTTTGCCGTGGAGCGGGCCCATCGAGTCCCGGGCGGTCGGCCGCGGCCGGGGGCCCCCCCGAGGCCTATTGTAGCCAAACTTTTCCACTACAGAGACCGAGATGCGATTCTGCAGGCCTCACGGGTCCACGGCCCGGTTCGTCATGAGAACTCGTCAATTAACTTTTATCCGGACTTCACCCAACTTGTCCAGAAACAACGGATGGGTTTCCAGGGGGTGAAGCGCCGTCTCCGTGATCTGGGCCTTAAGTACTCTATGCTCTATCCCGCAAAACTCCGAGTGGAACACGAGGATCGGACTGCCTTTTTTGACTCTCCCGCGACTGTGAGTGACTGGCTGGACTCGCTGCCGGACAGGGGTGACCGGCCTGGGCCCTCTGCCAGTACCGGAGGTGACGGGTCCCCTTTGGAGTGACTTTTGGTCCTTGACTTTGCCATTTTGCACTGTTCGGCTGGGTTTTACTTCTTTTGTTCATTTTGTCTCACTATGACCTGTGTGGGGGGCGGGCAGGGACGGGTCCCTTTCCTCCTCCGGGGTCTTTTCGTAGAATGGGGTTTGTAGGGCGACAGGCACACTGCAAGTTGGGGGGGTTTTTTGGCCCGCAGGGGTGCAGGGTGGGGGGAGTTGGATTTGGGGGGGGGTTGGGGGGTGGGAGGGGTTGTTTTGATGTGGGTTTTTTGTTTTCAGGGCGAGGTACTGATTTTTGTCCAGTTTCGGGTGCTGTGCTATTGGCTGGGGGACCTTTGCGCTACTGGAAGGGATGGGGGGGGACGGGTTGAGATTGATGTCATGGAACGTCAATGGGTTGGGGGACCGTATCAAGCGGGGTGTTGTGCTGCAGTATTTGCGTCGTCTGACTCCTGATGTGGTGTTTTTACAGGAGACGCATCTGGTTGGTAATGTTTGTCATGCAATGAACAGGGGGGGATACCGCCTCGTGGCCCATTCTGGTTTCACCACTGGTTCTAGAGGGGTGGGCATTCTCCTGCGATCCTCACTTCCGTTAGAGATCACCAGGGTAGTCCCGGATGATAGAGGGCGCTATGTGGCTTTGACTGGGAGGTGGGAGGGGCAGTCACTTTCCTTGGTCTCAGTTTACGTTCCCCCGGGCCTCCAGAACTCCACCTTCTCGGACTTGGGTCGAATGCTGCTTGAACTTCCGGATAGTCTTTTGCTTATGGGCGGAGACTTCAATTCGGTGGTTTCGGGGGACCTGGATCGTCACCCGCCCAGGACCCTCCCCGCTTCCCAGGCATGGCTTGGCGGACTCTTGGAGACCTTTGGTCTGGTAGATAGTTGGAGATTAATGCATCCGACACAATGTCAGTACACCTTTCATTCTGGGGCGCATGGGAGTCTCTCCCGATTAGACTATTTTCTTATGCCCGCGGCCCAGACTGCCCGGATTCGAGAGGTTAGGCACCTGGCGCGGGGTATCTCTGATCATTCCCCGCTGTGGCTGCTCTTTGACACCGGGTCGCGGTCTGCAGGGCGGATCGCTCCCATTAATCCTTGGTACCTGCGAGACCCCACTATTCGCGACAGCTTGGTCAAGTCGATTGACCAATATTTCCTTGAAAACGAGGGGTCGGTGTCGTCCGCAATGTCCCTGTGGGAAGCTTTCAAAACTGTACTCCGCGGACAAGCCCTCTCCCAGATAGTGGTGGCTAAGATCAAGAATGAGGCAGTGGTGAAGCTGGAGACTGACATATCGGGGCTGGAGTCGGCCTTGGAGGCGGGTGTCACTCCGGATGCCCTCAGCTTGAAGCAGTTTGAATACAGGTCTCTTGTTACTGACGCTGCCAAAACTATGTATAGGGAGCAGCAGGGTAGATTGTATGACGCCGGGGACAAGGCGGGTAAATTGATTGCTTGGCTGGACAAGAAGGAGAGAGTGAATCGTGTGGTCCCGGAGCTTCGGGTTTCGGATGGAGCGTGTGTGACTGAGCCTGGTGAGATTGTGGAATGTTTTGCTGACCACCTCCGGGCCGTGTACTCCCCGGTGACTGATAGGGATGAGGAAGACTCTCGCCTTCTGCTGCGGGATATTGCTCTGCCCGGCTTGTCCGTCGAGGACCGTGAACAGCTGGACGCCCCCTTGTCTGTTGACGAGATTGCAACTGCGATTCGCTCCCTTCGCTCTGGCAAGGCTATGGGTCCCAACGGCCTGCCTATTGAGTTGTATAAGTTGCGCCCGGATAAAATCGCGCCTTTCCTCCGTCGTATGTTCCAGGAGTCCCTCGCAACGGGTTCCCTTCCCGCCGACCAGCGTCTGGCTACTATAGTCGTGATCCCCAAGGAGGGTAAGCCACGAGACCGCTGTGCCTCCTACAGGCCTATTTCCCTATTAAACGCCGAGCCTAAGATACTGGCTAAAGTCCTCGCCACTCGCTTACTGAGCGTTATCTGTGATCTGATCCATCCGGATCAATGCGGCTTCATCCCTCATCGTAATACCGCTCTTAACCTGCGGCGCCTCCACGGCGCCCTCGCTAGGGCGGAGTACCTCTCCGAACCAGCCGTACTGGTTTCTTTGGATGCCACGATGGCCTTTGATACTATCGAGTGGCCATTCCTCTGGGCTGTCTTGACCAAATTCGGCTTCGGGGAGGGATTTCTTGGCTGGGTGAAGCTTCTTTACGCTGGACCAATGGCTCAGGTGGTCGTCAATGGGCGGGTCTCTCAGCCTTTCGCTCTCGGTAGGGGTACGAGGCAGGGGTGCCCGTTGTCCCCTCTGCTCTTTGCTCTCGCCTTGGAACCGCTCGCCGCCTGGCTCCGCTGGGAGCCCTCGATCAGAGGGATCCGGTGGGCCCCGGGCTTCGAGGACCGGGTCTCGTTGTACGCTGATGATATTCTCTTGTATCTCACCTCGCCGCGGCAGTCGCTTAATGTTCTCTTTGATGTCCTTACTTCCTTTGGGAGAAACTCGGGTCTGACGATTAACTGGTCTAAATCTTGCGTGTATCCTATCTCTGGTGGCCCTCCTCTCTTGCCGCCTCGGCTTCCGATCCAACTATCTCTGTCCGGCTTTAAATACCTGGGGGTGTACGTTTCGTTGGACCCGGCGGTTCGCTATGAGCAGAACCTCCTGCTTCCACTTCGGCGTTTGAGGGAGGATACGGCTCGGTGGTGTAAGCTGCCCTTGTCCCCGCTTGGTCGCGCAGCTCTGTTTAAAATGATGTCCCTTCCCAGATTCCTTTATGCGCTTCAAAACTCCTTCGATGTCATTCCGGTTGCCTACTTTCGGGAGGTGGAGAGCCTGCAGAGGAGACTGGTGTGGGACGGGCGGGCGCGTATCGCTCTGGCTAAGCTTACTCTCCCCTGGTACGACGGGGGCATCGCGCTTCCCGACATTAGAAGGTACTATTGGGCCTCCCAGCTATCGGCCATTAACCATGCCACGTATGCGCCTGGCTTGAACCCGGCGTATGAGATGGATAAATTTCTGCTTCCCGGTGGTAACTATAATAGGGCGCTTTACTCCCGCTCGGCTGGAAGGACCCTTACGGGCCCTACTAAGATTGCGGTAAGGATCTGGAGGGCGGCTAATGTAGCCATGGGCTGGAGTGAGCGTTTAACGTGTGCTACTCCTTTATTCGCCTCCGACCGATTGGGAAGCCTCTGGACAACGAAAGGCTTTGAGCACTGGGACACGATCGGTATTAGCAGAGTGGGAGACTTATGGGTTAAGGGCGCGGTTAAAACCTTCGCGGCGCTCCAGAGCGAATACGAGCTTACTGAAAGGGAGTTCTTCCGTTATGCCCAGGTTCGGCATGCCCTGCTCTCGGTCTTTGGGGAAGGGACCAAGGTCCCGGCTTCTTCGCCCCTCGAGGACCGCATACTCGATGGTCACGTGCCCGACAGTACTATCTCTCTAATTTATAAAAAACTGATTAATAATCGGGCCGACCTCTTGGTGCGTCTTCGGGAGGCATGGACGGGAGATGGGGTGGAGTTGGACGACGAGGACTGGCAGTCCGCACTGTCGTCCCCTAAGGGGGTGGCCATCCCGGCCCGTCTCCGTCTGGTCCAGATTAAGATTCTCCACCGGGTTTACGTGACGGGTCCCCGTTTGGTTTCGATGGGATTCTCTGAGGACGGGCTCTGTAAGCGGGGCTGCGGGCTTAGTGCTACCTTTCTCCACATCCTATGGGAGTGCCACGAGGTGGCGGAATACTGGCGCCGGGTGCATGAGGTTATGAGACAAGTCACCGGGGTTGCTCTGTTGCCGGAGGTGCGTCGCTGTGTTCTGAATGTGTGGGAGCCCAATGATTATAACGCGGCACAGACTCGGTGGGCGGCCCTGGGGAACATGATTGCCAAGAGAGATATAGCGCAGCTTTGGGGTTCCCAGCGGCCTCCCACCGTGTCTGTATGGAAGGAGAATATGGACTGGTGCATGTTCAGGGAGAAGACTGTGTATGTGGCTCGTGGTAAACCGGGGGCATGGGGTAGAATCTGGGGGCAATGGAATGAGTATCGGGGTAATATCTGTGCTCCCCCCCTGGTGGACACTTCCGATTTTGCCTTGTCCCCCTGACCCTTGATGGTTCCTTGCGTATTTGGAATATCCGAGTGTAGACCTGGCTCTCCCGTGAACCCCCCCCTGACCTCTTAGTCCTCCTTCCCCTTTACCGCCATCTGGTGGTCGGATGTAAAGTCCCCCTGCTGTAGTCTGACGCCCACTCCATGTCACTACGCCTCGCCTTTTGTTTTTAGTTGTTATTTATGTTAAAGGTATGTATCCTGATTCCCTTATGTGTACCCGGAGCTTTTGTAATGGGCTGGGCCCCATGGGCCAGTTAATGACTTTAACACTGTATGATCCTTTACGATTCTAGCGGCTGGCCCTGGTGGTTGTAGGCCCATGCTTGTATCCTTTTTTACTGTTTAATAAAAACTTTTTCAAAAAAAAAAAAAAAAAGAATGGGAACGAGTGCTGGAACATCCCAAGAAAGTATCCCGCAATCCCAAATTTAAATTCATCCAAGATATGGTGTTAGTGACAGTATCAGGAAGCTGTGTTACCTTTGGAGCGAAAAAGATTAAATGAACAAGGTACTTTGATACACTGCGCTTATGCACAGCACGGCAAGAACCAGATCACAGACCAAACGCCAGTGCCTCCTCCAGTACCACCCACATATGAATGGGACACGTCTCATTTTTGCTTCCAGGATGCAGATTTAACCTCTTGGGACGATGCCAGGATATGAACGCATTGCAGTATGCCATCGATAAACTACGCCAGTGGAAAACATTTCTGAATTCCCTGACAACCCCACAGGTATAGCAAACATTAGCAACTCCTGTCCATGCCTTCCGTCCATGCCACCAACATATTATAAATGTGTTACCTTAACGTGACCCAACTATAAATAATAACGTTACCTTCCGTCCATGCCACCTTCCGTAATAACGTAAGTGTCCATGCAACCTTTGACTATAATTAATAACGTTACCTTCTGTCCATCATGCCACCTTCTGCCCATGCCTTCCCTCCATGCCACCTTCCGTTCCACGTTCTTTCCATCCATGCCACCTTCCGTAATGACGTTATTGTACCTTAATGTGACCCAACTATAAATAATAACGAACTATAAATAACGTTACCTTCCGTCTGTCACCTTCCGTAATAACGGAATTGTCCATGCAACCTTTGAGTATAAATAATAACGTTACCTTCCGTCCATCATGTCACCTTCTGCCCATGCCTTCCGTCCATGCCACCTTCCGTTCCGTGTTCTTTCCGTCCATGCCACCTTCACAGTGCCACCTTCAGTAATAACGTTATTGTACCTTAAAGTGACCCAACTATAAATAATAGCCAACTATAAATAATAACGTTACCTTCCGTCCATGCCACCGTCCGTAATAACGTTATTGTCCATGCAACCTTTGACTATAAATAATAACGTTACCTTCCGTTCATCAAGCCACATTCTGTCCATGCCTTCCATCCACGCCACCTTCCGTTCCGCGATCTTTCCGTCCATGCTTGCGATCATTTTTACAGCATGAGCATGCGTTGTAATTGCATGCGATGGAAATGTCAGTGGGCAGTTATAGCACGCGTTGTGTAGGAATGCGAACTAAAGTACCCTTCGATGTAAAAGTTGCGTCGCAATAGCACCGGGTCCAATTGCCGTCGTTGTAATGGGTGTTTCCCTGTAACACTTAATGTCTTGTTGGTTTGTTAACCTTGAAAATCAATAAAATATGTAAAAAACAAAATCTAACTGGCTAGACAGGATCAACGATCGAACTACATAAACTCCTAGCCCTTGACGCCAAGTAGGCATTTGATGCCGTACACTGGCCCTCCATGAGACAGACACTAAGGAAGTTTGGATTCAGTCCCTTATTTCTGCCATGGATTTAACTACTGTATACCTCTCCGTGGGCAAGTGTGCGGGTCAATGGAGCGATGTCGGCTGAGTTTCTGGTGGAACGGGGCACTAGACAGGGCTGCTCGCTGTCCCCACTGATATTTGACCAAATACTGGAACCGTAGCATGCCTAGTCAGAGCCCACCCAGACATAGGAGGGTTTACAGCCGATGGAGAAATTGGTCGAGACGAGCGGATTTCACTCTTATGTCGACGACATCCTCGTATATGTTACCAACCCCACAGTGACGCTTCCAACCCTACTTCATATAGTTGAGGAATATGGACGGCACGCAGGCTATAGAATTAACTGGGATAAATCCAGTCTATATCCAGATGGGGAACCCATAGATGCACGAGAGCTCCCCAGCCACCTTCACATAGACCACAAGGGATTCAAATACCTAGGCCTCTACATAACCACCAATACCTCGCTGATCCTTGCCCATAATATCTGGCAGGTAGTAGCAGAATTTCACAGTCATCGAATGATTGAGACTGTTACCCTTGATATTATTAGGTAGAGCCATGATGTACGAAATGATCACACTCCTGAAACTACTATATATTCTTTCAAAACACACACTATAGGATACCTGATGTCTTCTTTAGGACAATTGATAATGAGGTGCGTACATTATTATAGGACGGTGGCCAGGTGAGGGTTGCGCTACAGACACTTCAGCGTAACCAATCGCTCTCCAAAACATACAATCATACTACCGCGCTGCACATCTGATAGCTATAAACGAATGGGGATACCTTCCTGGCAACCACCCTACGTACGCACTGGAAAGGCGCCAATTTGAACCACACACCTACCAATACTACCTCTATAGGGAGAAGAGACTCAGACAATTAATACCAGAGAACGATAGAGGCTTGGAAGGGGGCAGAGAGGCAAATTAGGTGGGATCAAGAAACGTAGGAGGGAAACACCAATATGGGAAGGCACACGCCTGCCAAAAATGGGGAAATTGAAGGGATTTGGACCGTGGTACATAATCGGATCCTGGAGAAATGGTCCCTGCAACAGGAGTACCAGCTTAGCGATAGCCCAAGATATAAATACCTGCAATTGCAACACACGTGGAGGGCCGAGAGGGTAGACACAACTAATCTACCCGAATATGCATCACTTGGGGAAAGGCTCCTTCTGGGAGAAATACCTGAGAAAGCCATTTCGTGGACATATAAGACCCTAATAAACAATATCCCAGATAATTTAAAAGGCCTTAGGACTCCATTGGAAAACACCCAGGGAGAATTAGGGGAGGTGGACTGGGAGGCTGCCCTAAAGCACCCAAGAGAGGTGGCTATTAAATTACGATTGCGGTTGATACAATTCAAAATCCTACACAGGGTTTACTTTGACAGATTCCCCCTCCACAAAATCGGGAGTGCAAAAACCCTGAGTGCCTGCGCTGTAGAGTAGAAATAGGGACGTACATTCATACTCTGTGGGATTGCTCTCATATACAATCATATTGGGCCAAAATATTAGAGGAACTTGGCAAGATCGTGGAGGCACAGCTGCCAAGAGACGCCAAATATGCCCTGATGGGTATACCCTCAAGGGCTGATGTGCCCAGACATACTCTTACACTATGCAACTTAAGGTTAGTGGTGGCCAAAAGTGACATAACTTAATACTGGCGTGCCTCAAACACCCCAACGGTGACTGAATGGACATCAGGGATGTACCTTTGCATGGTGGTAGAAAAAGTGACTTAAAAGCAAGAGGGTGCCCAAAGAAATTCTCCCGGATCTGGGGCCCCTGGCTAACATATTATGGATTAGAAATGCTTGGAGAGTCCAACGAATGTCAACCATCAACAACAGATTGAAAGAGGGAAAAGGTGAGCCCTCACTCGCCCAGATTTATTGTGGAGACCTACACTAAATAAGTAAAGCCGTCTGATGTGGAAAATGCTAGCATTCAATTGTAACTGTATTAATCATGATTTGACTCTGTGTACTGGTTGCCTCACGATGTTTTTCGTTTGCACTGCAAAGTTGTGTATTCTCAGAAAATGTATCAATAAAATGTTTTTTGTTTTTTTAAACAAAATAAGGACATGTGCAAGTAAACCAATTGTTTCAGTAATTTGGAAAGGAAAATCATTAATAAAAGAGGACCCACCGTGGTAGAATTCAAAGATAGAGACATACCTTAATGGAAATGGTCTTTATTAATGTACAGTTTTACACATAGCAGCAGGAGAATTAAATAAGAAATACAGAATTTAGAGAGTAAAGGGAGAGGCCGGAGGAACATGGCGGCCGGCAGCTAACGGTCGCGGCCGCACTCACCTCGGGTCTTCACGGGATGAGGAGGAAAGAAGGGAGGTAGGAGAGGCATTCCGGGGTCCGGTGAGCTGTTTTTCTTTGCCTGCTGATGCGCGTGCAGTTTATGGCGAGTCTCCCTCTGTTCCAATCGCCCGGACTCGATGGGCCTCAGCAGTCAGTCTCTCGGCTGGAGATGGGAGGAGGCAGCAAGGCTCCGTAGGCGCCGGGTCCTTGCCTGTCTGTGGTTCCGGGTATCGGGGGCAGTGTCAGCACAAGCAGCGGTGACGCCGGAGCAACAGCAGGGTCCCTATCGAAAGGCAGCTGAGATATCTAAGGCGAGAGCTGCATGTCATCCTGCAGAAGAAAATAGAGGTGTAATTCAAGCACCAGCGGGGGTTGAGTCTCCGGTAAGGTGCAACGACGGAGTTTTAAGCTTGGTGGGCTCGGTCCCGGCGTTCTGGGGAGGTGGCATTGACATTCTGAGTAAGTGTATGGAGGTGAATGAAGGTGGTTATACAAATGGTATTGTTTCTCCTCCTATAGTGGGTCGCTATACTCTAAGAACAAGAGCTGCTTACTCTCAGCAGAATCTAGAGGCTACACACGTCTCTGCAACCCAAAAAAAGACATCCATTATTAACTTAACTAAAGCAAAGTTAAGGAGGTCTGGGGCTAGATTCGGGGAGAGCGATGAAGAGGAGGAGGAGTTAAAACAAAGAGGAGTTTTCAAAACTAAAATTAGAGTAAAAAAGAAACCCGCACTTACCTCAAAAATCACCCCCTCATTAAAAACCTACTATAGAGTCATGGCTACCACAGTGGAACCCAATCAAACCACGGAAGAGACCCTTGAAGATACGGAGGGGTTTTTCTCTAAGGTAAAAACCAAGTCTAAACACTCTAAACTGAAATTAGCTGTAAGCGACGGGGGAACTTCCTCCCCCGTGACCCCGTTCTCTCAATGCAAACAAAGGGGGGCTAAGCAATCCACTAAGCGGCCCACCGGGTCTCCAACTGACTCCCCAGCGCTTAAGGCCCCTCAACAGGATGTAACCCTCTCCAATAGGTTCAACGTTTTGGGACTACAGGATGAGGAAGAGCTCGCACCGTTTAAAGATCCCCCCCGGAAATTCCTTAATAAAAGCGCCCCCTCGGTGTCTCATAGCGGGAAACTCGGAAGCAGCAGAGGGCTCCGAAGTGCGATCTTTGTCGGATATATTAATCACCATGAAGAAGGAGATGCTTAGTGGATTTAAGGTCTCAGAACTAAACCAAGCAGAGCTCGCGGGGAGGTTCTCTGTTTCCGAAGCCAATCAGGCGGCGATCAAGGCTTCTTGTGAAGCTCTGGCCCAGAGGCTCGACGAGGTGGTTGCAAGGACGGACCTTCTCGAAGCAGAAATACCTGGCATTATAGAAAACATAAGTGAGGCCGCAAAGGAAGAAGGGAAGTTAGCCTTACAACAAAAGGTTCTGAAAGACGACATCGAAAGGTTGGAAAATCACTCAAGGAAGAATAACCTAAGGCTCCTTAATATTCCCGAGAACTTGGAAGGTCCAGACTTAAAGGGGTTTGTCATCTCAATCTTAAAGGGGACTGTTCTGAAAGATCAGTCTGACATTGATTTGATGTCAGAAATCCAAAGAATTCACCGGGACCCCTACAGGAAAAATCCGAAAAGACTGAAACCCCGGAAGATTCTGGTCAACTTCCTCTCATACTCAGTAAAAGATCTAGTTTTATCACTTGGTCTCAAGGAGGGTTCCTTAACTTTTTCCCCCAATGGTTCGGATTCATTTACCTTTCAAATAAGGTCTGACATTTCTCACATAACGGCTACAAGGCAGTGGGAAATGGGCAGTAGAATGGAGGAATTGAGGTCTCTGGGTGTTAAGGTACAATTAAAATTTCCGGCTCAGTTGCGCACTATGCATAACAATCAGATGCATCTATTCCACACAGTCGAAGAAGTAGACCACTTCATGGTTGGATTAAGGGGGGCAGAGCAGGCAAAATGAGATTTTTCATCTAAACAAGCGAGGGCCTCTCCACAGGATAGTATATCCTTTGTAACACCCTCTTTTTCTTATCCTGCCTCCAATCTTTTTCTCCAGTACATTATTTTTTCTTTTTCTTTCTTAAACCCGAGGTGAGTGTGACCTAATGGGTTCACCCATCTTTAAGGGAGGGTTCCTCAAGGGATTAGGGGCATGCACGGGGTTGTGGGAGGGGTGGGATCCAGGGGGAGGGGGGCACTATGGGTGGGTAAGGAATAAAAATAAAAATAATAAAAACAAAATAACCTCATCTTACTTTTGGGAATCAACTTTCAGTATGACATCAATGCGGGAGGCCATGAATATGGATGGCAAATGTAACTATTGATCAGGCCGGTTTTGGTCTTCTTTCCTGGAATGTAAATGGGCTACGATGTATCAGGAGGCAAAGGCTGATTATGAAATACCTGGAGCTTTCAGAAGCTCGGGTTTGCCTCCTACAGGAGACCCACCTAACCACAGGGGAGTCGAATAAACTATTTTCAGGGGCACCCTGGATAAAAACCTTTGGCGTCTCGAATCAATGTATGAATAGTCGTGGGGTGGCCGTCCTAGTTAAACGGGGACTAACCTGCTCAGTTAAATCCATCCAGACGGATCAATCAGGGAGATGGGTGATAGTGGAGTTGGACTTTCGGGGGACTGTTTTGACGTGCGCCTCATTCTATGGGCCGAATATTGATGACCCTTCTTATATTGTCAAGCTACAATCTAAGCTTATGCTGGTGGCTCCCCCAATAATTGTTGGAGGTGATTTTAATGCCCTATTAGATCCTATTCTGGACCGGTCGAATCAGGTGCGTTCCATCCCAACCCCCCTTGTCAGACGGGCAATGAAGAATCTGATCCATGATCTCGGCTTGGTCGATGTATGGAGGGTCACGAAAGGTGACAGGGCTGGATATACCTTCTACAGCAAGAGATTTCATCATTCCTCTAGGATCGACTATTTATTAGCCAGCAAGTCTCTATTTGGAAAGGATTCTGATGTATCTATCCTTCCTAGCCACCTTTCGGACCATTCCCCCGTTTTCTGTTCCATCAAAAAATTACTAATAAAATCTCAATCGAGATGGACTCTCAGCAGGAGGAGGTTAGATGACTCAGACCTGATTCAGGCTATAAAAACGTCCTCTCTGGAATTCTTTGACACCAATATAGGTTCAGCAGCCATCGAGGTAGTATGGGACGCCTTTAAGGCTACACTGAGAGGTCGATTTCATAATCTTATATGTTTCAAAAATCGCTCTGAAGGGAGTGCGTTAAAGGCGGGCGAAGAAAAGATCAGACTGCTAGAAGTCGAGCATTTGAGGCTATTAAAATCCTCAGACGGACAAGGGGTGTCGCAGATAATTCTTGAACTTGAACAAGCAAGACAAAGATACAGGGGTATTTTAGAAGAGAGGTGTAAGAAGCAATGGGAAAGGAGTAAAATGGAGAACTATGAGTATGGAGAGAGGGCTGGGGCTCTTTTGGCGTGGAAAGCGAGATCCGAACGCTCGAAGAATGATATAGCCGAGCTGGTGATAAACAACCGAGGGGATAGATCCACAGATGCCGGTGACATCCAAAACACCATACTTTCTCTTAAGAAAACGATGGAGGGTAGTGCCTTCTTAATTGGTCCACGTCAGTGGATAATCAATATCAGAGACATTGCTCGAATGAAGATCATTTGTGTTGTTTTTATTTATCTTTTTATCAAAGGAGCGCAAAAATTTCAAATTGTGAAGAGAAAAACAAAAGCCGGCACGTGTTTCGCCCTAGTGGCCCATTGGCCGTGGGCTTTTTCAAGGCGGTGAATATTAATCAACACAGTCTTCCTGTGAGAGTAGAAAAGACGTCTCTGCGGTCCTCGGGAAAGTCGACTAGTGAAAGGAGCTGTCAGATGTAATCTGACTCAGGTTGCATGACGTCAGCCAAATAGAGAATGCTGACGTACGGAAGAGTGTGGAAGCCACATAGTAACTTTTCAGTGGCTTCCACACTCTTCCGTACGTCAGCATTCTCTATTTGGCTGACGTCATGCAACCTGAGTCAGATTACATCTGACAGCTCCTTTCACTAGTCGACTTTCCCGAGGACCGCAGAGACGTCTTTTCTACTCTCACAGGAAGACTGTGTTGATTAATATTCACCGCCTTGAAAAAGCCCACGGCCAATGGGCCACTAGGGCGAAACACGTGTCGGCTTTTGTTTTTCTCTTCACAATTTGAAATTTTTGCGCTCCTTTGATAAAAAGATAAATAAAAACAACACAAATGATCTTCATTCGAGCAATGTCTCTGATATTGATTATCCACTGACGTGGACCAATTAAGAAGGCACTACCCTCCATCGTTTTCTTAACCTAAACTTTTCAATGGCTCTTGGGTGTAGCCATTTACAAGGACTGTGCCACATATAAAATTGGGCCCTAACAACTGCAGCGTCGCAAGTCCAGAACTTTCCACCCATACAGCAACCTACCATACTTTCTCTATTTGCAGATCTTTATGGGGAGAATTTATCCCCCTCCAAACAACAAATCCGCGGGTGGCTAAGCTCAAAATCCCTCCCCACGCTAACACAGGCTAATAAAGACCTCCTTGATTCCCCAATCACGTTGCAGGAAATAAGAACCCAAATAAAGATCTCCAAAAATGGTAAAGCCTCCGGTATTGATGCCCTCCCAAATGAAGTGTATAAATCCCTCTCCGAGGAAGTCATTCCGGTTCTGGGTTCCTTGTTCCATTCAATTTACAGCCCAACATGCCTTGTCCCTAATTCATGGAGGGAGGCTATCATTGTTCTGATCCTTAAGCCAGGGAAGGATCCAGCTAGAGCGGATTCTTATCGCCCAATCTCCCTGCTAAATGCAGATTATAAAATCTTCATGGGCATTTTGGCAGGGAGATTGGGAAAATTAGCCCCGGGATTGGTCAATGCAGATCAGAAAGGGTTCATTACTGGGAGACACATTCAGGAACAAACCCAGCTACTTATTGGGAACATTGATCTGGCGATCTCTAGACTCGAACCCTTGGCGGTGGTCGCGTTAGATGCCGCCAAGGCCTTCGACAGGGTATGTTGGGCCTATCTTTGGGAGGTGCTGGAGGAGATGGGATTTGGTCCAATTTTTATACATACTCTGAAAAGGTGCTACCAAGATGCCTCAGCTAGAATTCTCATCAACGGCGAACTTACCCCTAGTTTTAACATTCAAAGAGGGACTAGGCAGGGCTGTCCTATCTCCCCTTTATTGTTCGATCTTTACATTGAACCTCTCGCTCAGGCTATAAGATTAGATGAGACTATAACCCCGTTCAAGACTCAGCAATATCGTTCTAAAATCGCATTATATGCGGACGATATAATTATCTACACAGATAACCCCGAGATATTACTGCCAAAGGTTGGGGCTCTACTGGAAGAGTTTGGGGCAATCTCCGGATATTTAGCTAACTCCGCAAAGACGGAGGTAATGTGCTGGAACATAGATCAGTGGAGTGGGGCCTCCAGCAAAAAATTTAAATATCTTGGTATTGTCATCGTAAAAGATCTTGAAAAAATCCCATCTATCAATATAGAAAAAACAATAAGGGAAATTGATCAGTTATTTGCAAGGTGGAGGAACCTCCCTTTGACCATCTTTGGGAAGGTGAATCTAGTCAAAATGACAATCCTCCCGAAATTAACCTACCTGTTTAATGCAATACCTCTAGGTTTTCCTAAACACTTTATCTCGAAGGCGCAAAGTAAAATCGGGAGCTTTATCTGGGGTGAGAAAGGGGTTAGGCTCTCCTGGAAAAAACTAAGACGTCGCCTAGCCAAAGGGGGATTGGCTCTCCCAGATATACAGTGCTATCTGGTCGCCTTTCAGTTTAAGGCCATTAGGATGCTCCTAGTAGAACCGACTGCATGTTCTTGGGGAAGGCTGTTGGGAGAGTTGGTTAACTCAGAATGCTGTGGTAATAGAGTTGGGTTTCTCTACAAGTTCGGTTCACCAAAATTTTTTAAACGAGTAAGGCTGAAGGTGATCAAAAATGCTTTGGAGGTCTGGTATTTCATTCGCTCTAGATGTGGGATAGGCTACTACTCCGATCAGGCACCGATTTGGGACTCCCCGGGGACCCCCCCTTGCCTCCAGGATAGTTTGGCCCTTCCAATTAAAACAGCTGGGGTTGAGATCTGGTCTGAGTTGGGGGATGAAAATGGCATTCATTCTTGGGAGGTATTGAAAGCAAGAATTGGTATGGGGTTTTCAAGATTTAAGTTTATCCAACTAAAATCCTGGTTTGAAACAGAAAAGGAGAATTTAAGGGGGAATGGAGAGGTTGAAGCTGCATTAAAAAACATTCAGCATCGGAAAAAGGAGATCTCCATATGGTATAGGCTACTGATCAACGCGGATGATGTCGGTATCCCCCAACAGGCGTCAGCTTGGAACAATTCTCCATTTGAAGCCGATATCGGGAACCTCTTGGAACCCTCCGTGACCCTGCTTTATAAATACACCAAATCAGCTAGTCTGAAGAAAAATCATTTTTTTGTCACCAACCGAATCTACTATACTCCGGAGAAGATCTCGAAATTCGCCCCCAACCCTGAACCAAGGTGTCCCAGGTGCTTGCTCCCTAAAGCCAATGACATACATATCTTTTTTGATTGTCCCAAATTAGGATCATACTGGGAAGGGGTGTGCAGATATCTAGGTATGTCCTTTGGAACTGACATTTTGTTGAACGTCTCTCTGATTTTCTTTGCTAATGATCAGGTGTCCACTGCCAGTATGGCTCAATCCGATAGAGGGCTGTTACTATGTCTGATTTTGTTGGCCCGAAGGGAGATATGTCTAAGATGGAAGGACCCCCTCCCTCCGAAAATCGAGGACTGGTTAAAATCCGCACTTGCTATGGCCCGATTAGAATCTTTGAGCACCAGCTCTGGCCCCCCTACATTGTGGGCACCCTTTATACGTATGGGTCAGGAATTGAGACTCTGCTGATCCCCTGTTGCCGATGTTAAGGGTCGATTAAAAACCATGGTCCTATGATTAACACCTAAATCCCGGACGATATAAGGGGATTGGTTGGATAACCTAAACAAGTGCAGGTGGTCGGAGGGCGCCCCATCATTAAATCGACCAGTTATGCCCTGCAAACAGTTTATAGGTGAGATGAGGACAAAAAAAAAAAAAAAAAAAAAAAGAAATACAGAATTTACTCCTGAAATATTCACCAGAAAATTACACTTGGTAGAAAAATATACTTTCTTTAGCTGAACGTGACTGCTATCACTCAAGTTACACATTTAAATTACAAACGGATCAAGCCCCAACTTCATGTGAGTACATAGACCTTTAGTTGTATAAGTAACTGTTTCAGCTTAAACAGGTAATTCCATCAGATTATTCGAAGTCCATTTATTGCGGTTCACAAATTCCCAGTAAAAAAATCTTATTGTTGTCAATTATTGAAATTTTAATAATCCTACTCCATTATCTGAAGCTGATCCCACATATGTGAAACTTTGCAAATCCTCTGCATTCTCTGCTTTACACTGTAGGCGCATTGTCATTTTGACAATTCCATTATAGCAAAAGTTTCAAAAGCTTTCTTGCGAGGTCTATAAAACTGTAATTAAATAGAGAAGTAATTCAAGAAGAATGCCTTCTGTATAGATAACTGAACCACGAATATTACTACCTCTAGTTTTTCTGTCTACTATTTGCAGGGCTGGCTTGACCGCACGGCCCACAAAAGAGCTTTCAGAGGTACTAGAGTGATGCTTTGGCCCCGCCCGCATGTTGATGGACAGGAGTGCATGTTTAAATTGGGTGGAAGTTGTGTGCATTTACAGAAAAAGTGCTTAAACACGGCAACAGCTGTAAATGATTGTTTATCTAGTTGCCTGAGCCATAGCTGTTTATCAAGGCTAGCTATTGAGTTACAAAAGAGCTTAATCTTTAGTTCACACACAAGCCACAGGAATATGTCTCCTATTAGATAATTATGATGTTTGTTCTTTTCTGGCATCATTACAGATGGGGGAGGGCAGTCAGGCGTCATGAGTTGCTGTATCGCAGTCCCAACCACCTCCCCTTTCCCGTTCTATCATCCTCTTCAGAGATACCTGGTAATCCTATACTGAATGGTGATTTTATTTTTATTCCTAATTCCTAATATTAGGATTTAAAGGCTGGATAGACTTCTGAAAGCTCTTTGGTTCCCGAAAGTTAGTTAAATTGATAATTTGATTGTTAAAATTACTTCACTAATAATATATTTACTTGTCTTCAAGTCCTAAACAAAAAAGCCTTACTGACCTTAAATGCTACCCCTTAAGACTACCCTTCCCTGAACCCTAAACATTCCTTACTACCCCTTAATAATACCTATACCTGAACCTTATAAACCCCTATCTCCTATTGCAACCCATTCCAGAAACCTGAAAACCTATACTAGCCCTTAATGCATCCTTCTCCTAAACTTTAATCCCTCTTGCTGGCACTTAATGCCACTCTTCCCCGAACCATCAAAACGTTACTATCTTTGACACACTTGTCCCTAACACTAAAACCTCTTTACTATTCCTTAATGCTACCCATCCCTCAACCCTGAAAAACTAATTATCCCTTACTGCAACCCTTCCCTGAACCCTAAAAACCCCATACTACTCCTTATATCTTTCCCTAAACCAGAAAACATTACTACCCGTTAATGCTACCCATCCCTGAAAACAAAAAAACTCCTTTCTATCACTTAATGCTACCACTCCCTAAACCCTAAAACCACATTATACTCCTTAACGATATCCATCCCTCAGCCCGAAAACCCACTTACTACTACTTAACGAGATCAGAGAGCCCTGCTTATATCCATGGTGGGTCACTCGTAACGCTGCCGCGCCTGCCACTCTTTTTAAAACACTGATTCTTTGCACATTGCTTAATCTTTTTAAAAAAAGGCTTTTAAATCATTTTTTAACTTTGCTGCTCAAATTGTACCATGCTGTATCTTCGCTTGGTGATCCTCGCTCCTCAGCGCGCCCCCACTTCCTGCTTAAGCACTTCCGGTTAGTGCATGGTCTACTGCCCAGAAAAGCCAGCCGCTGCACAGCAGGGCCGAGTGGTGGGTGGATGGAGCCTACATAAGACAAGCTGGAGCTAGCGCACAGTGAACGCGCGCAGCGGGCGCGCCTAAGGCAAGCCCGTCTGCGCCCGTCCGCGCCTGAACGGGACCAGGACCCCTGGCCCCAGCCCCCTGTATTCCCTGAAAGAACTCCATCTCCTAAAACATGATATAATGGCGCTTAACAGCATACTAGCAGCCACACTCAAGTCGGAAGGGCTGTTAAGGCTACAAATGCGAACGGGGAACCGCAACCACCCAAACCCCTCTTCGAGGCCGCTCGGGCCCACTAGCCCCCTGGGACATAGACTAGCTACCCTGAACACCCGGTCACTGCAACACAATCTAGAGGTCTTCTCCCTACTTCAAGATGACACCTTAGACATATTAGGTATCACCGAGACCTGGCTCGAGGAATCCTCAACCCCGAATCTGGTAGCCGCCATGCCCCCAAACTACGTGTCCCTCTATCACAATAGACCCGGTAGTACTAGAGGGGACGGGGTTGCTATTCTCTACAATCAGCTCCTCAAGGCTGAGACGCTTTGTGCAGAGAGCATTGAAGGGGCTAATGTACTAGGGGAAAAGTTCTGCTCTCAGTCGGCCTGCTTCGTTGTCCCTATTGTGTACCGCCCCCGAGAACGTCGCCCAAGTTCGTCGAACGCCTGACGGAACTTGTTTACGACATTCGCTCACGATACAAATGCATAGTAGTGATGGGAGACTTCAACTTCCATTGGGAGCAGACTCCCAAAGAGAGCCAAGCTAAACAACTGGAAGAGGCACTGACCGCACTGGAACTCCACCAAATTGTGAACGGTCCCACCCACGAGAAAGGCCACACACTTGACCTGGTTTGGACCTCCCAGCCACATACCAACCCTCCTGTCATTAGGCCTTGTTCTTGGTCTGACCACTATATCATTAGTTGCTGTTTGCCACTCATGGAGCATAAAACCCATTCACCACCGGAATGGAAAGTTCTGAGTAGCTGGAATAAAATTAGAGCCAACGACCTGGTCTCGGTCCTCAGCAAATTCAGCCTCCGAAGTACTACTCAGGGAGACCCCGACGTACAAAGCACTGCCCTTGCGCTAAGGCTGAATAACGCTATTGATACACTGGCACCTGCACGAAGGGAAAGAATAAGGGATAAAGGGAAAGGGGCGCCCTGGTTTAGTGATACCCTACGTAGTATGAAACAAACGCTCCGCCAACGTGAGAGAGCCTGGCGAAAAGCCAATGATCCCCACGCTCGACTAGAATACCACGCAAAGTTTGCAACCTACAAAAAAGCAATTTAACAAGAAAAGCAGAGTTTTATGAAGTCAAGATTGCGTCTGCTAACAATACACAGAAAGAGACCTTCAAGATCCTGAAAGAGTTGAGACAAGTGAAGGAACAGAAGCCTTTGTTTTGTAGGGAAGATGGGAATAAATTCCATGCCTTCTTTGCATCAAAAGTGAAGGATCTTCTCACGGAAATCCAGCTCACCCCCACGCTCCCCTGTCTTCCAGAACCTATACCCTAGCCCCCCCTCTTTGACAAACCCCTCACCTCCTTCCCCACGCTCATGCATGACTCCCTGGCTTCACTAATAGGGCGAGTGAAATCAGGGTCGCCTGCTGACCCTTGCCCTCCAAGGATCTTTAAGATGGCTTTCCCCGGGGTAAAAGCCGAGATCCTATCACTCCTCAACCTATCCCTGGAAGCAGAAAAAATACCCAAGGACTTCAAGGAGGCACGTGTCATTCCTCTCCAAAAAAAAATCTGGGGCCGACACAAAGAACTTGAAAAATTTCCGGCCAATCTCCATCTTCCATTCCTATCAAAGGTACTGGAACAGTTATGCTCTCAGTACTAGACGGGCTAAGACTGAGGGCAGACAAAAAAAAACATGCACCCTGATCCTGCTGGACTTATCCGCGGCATTCGATACGGTCAACCATGACCTACTCCTGTCGCGGATCTCAGATTTAGGCATCCAGGGTACGGCGCTAACATGGCTTACATCATTCCTGAAGGGCCGCTCCCAGAGAGGACAGCTGACTGACTTTGTGTCCAACCCAGGCACAGTTCCCTGCGGGGTCCCACAGGGGTCGGCACTGTCACCACTCCTTTTCAACGCCTATCTTCAACCCTTGATAGCCGCGTTGAATCAGATAGAGTGCCAAATCTACAACTATGCCGACGATACACAAATTATCATTCAGATCGATAACTCTCCAACTGCCCATTCAAGAGTTCAAAATATCCTAAAATTCACAGGCAATTGTATGACGGCCAACTCTCTCAAAATCAATCCAGATAAGACAGATGTGCTTGCCGTCACTACTGACGCCAATCCCTGGAGCGATCTCTTCTGAACACAAGAGCTAGGCAAATATCCAGAGCCAGCCTCGGCTGTAAAAAGCCTGGGTATCAAAATCGATGGCAAGCTGTCCATGACCCAGCAGGTGTCGGCAATAGTGGGCACATGCATAGGCTTGCTGAGACAGCTACGTAAACTTGCCCCCCTTCTCACTTTTGACACCCTCAGACTGGCGGTATCAGCCTTAGTTATATCAAGATTAGATTATGGCAACTCCCTGTACATTGGCCTCCCGGGAAAGCTGCTGGCCAGATTACAGATAATAATGAATGATGCCGCCAGACTAATCTTTAGAGTGCCCAGACAAACTCATGCCACACCTCTTTTACGCCAGCTACATTGGCTTCCAATCAGGCAGAAGACAAAGTTTAAGGGCCTCTGCATTGCACATAAAGCCATCTATGGCCAAGCCCCGAGATATATTAAAGACAGTATAGCCAAATACAACCCATGTAGAACGCTACGGTCATCAGAAGCCCGTCTGCTTACCTGCCCTCGCCCTCGCCCTCGCTCTTGCCTGTCCTCCATTGGAGGAAGAGCTTTCTCTACCTGCATCCCTGAAATCTGGAACAAGCTGCCAGATAATGTACGTAAGGAGCACTCTCTGCTCCCTTTCAGGAAGAAGCTCAAGACAGTACACTTTCTGTAGGCATGGGGCACACGGTAACTCATTCCATCTCCACCCGGGCTAAGGCAGCATCCTCTAACAGCGCTTAGAGACCTGACGGTGGTAACAAGCTCTACAAATAACAATTACAAATTACAAACGCTACCCATCACTGAACCCTAAAAACCCATTCTTCCCTTAAACGCTACTCGTTCCTGAACCCTACTAACCCATACTATCCCTTAATGTTGCCCTTCCCTGGCTCCTAAAACCTCTTTAGTACCATGTAACACTATCCTTCTCTGAACCATAAAACTCTTTACTACCCCTGAGTGCTACCCTTCCCTAAATCCTAACAAAAAAACCTTGCTGTTGCTTTATACTACCCTTGCCTGAAGCGTATAAACCCGTACTACACATTAACAGTACCCTTCCATGAGCCATACAATCCCTTAACGCTACCATTACCTGAACCTACAAACTGTCTATAAACCCTTAGTGCAACCTTCCCTGAACCCTAAAAACTCATTACTATTACCAGTACTCATTTGTTGCACCAGGCCGTTTCTGCCGGTCACCCCAGAATTTTGCCTTCCTTTGCTGAACCTGTTCTTGTTGGCTTTTAGGACTCTGTGAAATTTACTTCTGCTAATCAGTGGTAAAGTTATTTTGTTGTCCCTTGAAAACATGGTAAAATTGACCTACACCTTATTGGTACATTTAATTTGCTTATAAGTCCCTAGTAAATGGTACTACATGTACCCATAGCCTGTGAATTAAATGCTACTTGTGCAGGGGTATCCAGACTTTTTAGAACCATGACCCAATTTTTTGAACAACAAACGTTTGTGATCCATCTAGCTTTAATGACATGGGGTGGGCTGTTTTTTACTATAACTAAAGCAGTGTTTGGTAGTGCACTGTCAGTTAGACTGCACATTTTCCATTGAATATGACCCCTTAATTTGCGCAGACATACAGTTTTACTGTTAAAACTATATTGCACAGAAATGATAATGTGTAGAAATCGGGTTTCAGTGAATATTTATCATTTGTGCACCACCAAGTAAAGTGTCTTGATTTGTTTTGATCCTATTAAAATCTTTAGTTCCATCACACTTCAGATTTTTTTTTAAAGTGCTTAATTTATGCTTTCCTAGCTGCTAAATGAGTACAGTTCGTTTAAAGGTATCTACATTTTGTTGTTACCCACATACCATCTAAAGCCTTTCCTTTCACACACCTGTAATCCAGCAAGACTATCACATAATTCACTTTACTTTTAAAAGTGAGAGGAATTTCTAAAAACCAATCCCTATGTTAAAAAAGCAGCAATTTGTCAGAAGACATAGCCTGACATTAGACCTCTGTCTTTGAAGCACAGCAAATGTGAAAAGATAAATAGAAAAATTGAAGGTGTCTTTATTTATTGCTTGGACTTTTGCAACCTACTAAACATTGGGTCCAACCCACAATTTGGGTTGGACCCAATCTGTCATGTAGGCTGTAGCACTTATTGTGCCACCAACTAGCTCCTTAAAACATGTCTCAGGCATGTCATTGCAGCCTGTAGTGCTGTTTTAAACTGCCATTTTGAAATGGTAAAATAAACCTTTTGCCAGGCCTACAACCTTCCTTTTTTAATACAAATGTCACCCCTAAGTTAGGCCCGAAAAGCTCAAAGGACACACTGCAATTTATTTAGAAAGTTACACACGCATATTTAAGTTTTACATGTTCTGAAAGAGAAAAACTCCTAAAGTCATTTTCACTGTAGCAAGGCTATTTCTTCTATAGACTAACATGTTTTTGATTATTACACCTAGTAAGTGAGAAATGCTTCTTCCACTTATTTGAAAGTGCCAAGTTTAGAAATTTGTGTTTATTTCCGCCTAAACCAAATGTGCCATTCTACCAGAGTCCAGGGTTACATAACTGTGACTTGCTCTCCAGTGGTGTTGAGTATTCCTTCCAGACATGGGGACAAAAGGGACCTGGGTGTAAAGGGAGTGGGTCTTCCTGAAAGGATGGCTAGGGAGGAGTTGTGCCCTTCCCTTACTGCACTTCAAAGGATACTACATGCAGCACACACAATGGGACCTGACACCTGGCCTGTCCTTGCCATTTGTCCCCCTAGACAGTTTTCAGCCAAAGTCTGGGAAAGGGGAAGAATTGGCCAGAACCCTTTTTGTAGTAGGCGTGGGATTGCCTCCACACAGAGGCTGGCACTAAGTATAGGAATGGCACCTTTAGAACCTCCCATCAGAATACTCCTGGACTGGTGGAAGATTCAAAAGAAGGACTGCCCTACTATTTGAAAAAGGAAGAATGGACCTGCTTGCCTTGAATCCAGGATCCCCGGAAGTGACTTGAAAGGTTTGAGCTACAGGGACAAAAAAGCTTCCAGAGGACTTTCCTGCAGCTGACCAGTCCCAACTGGACCTGCCTGAGCTCCTCTGCTGGCTTCTGCAGGAGTGAGTCCTGATCTCCAAAAGATGCCCCCCACCCCTCCCCCACAAGGTCCTGAACCCTTGGCTGGCAACAAAGTGTACACCTCCTGCCTCAAAAAACAAGCTACAGGTGGGAATCCTGAAATTTGGGGCTCTTCGCGACTGCAAGCAAACTTCTTGCATCAGCAATGATCACTGCGCCTCCAGCAAATGTGAAGATCTGCAAGCAACCTAGTCTTCACGCTTAACGATGACTGCCCTTGCCTCCTGCCAACACGAAGCTCTAGGAACGACTACTTCTCGCGCCAACAACAACTCTTTGCGCCGCCGCCAGTGTGAAGTTCCAGCTGAGGCTCCTCGCATGGCCTTAGAGGAGGTACAATCTTCACCAGGACAAACCTGGTCCCTGTGTCTGACCCGTGCTTCATTGAAGTCGGCCTGCACTTGACCAGGACCAGCTTGACCAGATACCCGCGAGTGGTGCTTTTTGGCACTATTTTTCACCTAGAAGTTTGAAAAAATCGTAGCTCCAGATCTACTTCTTGAATTTTGTTTTGGTGGCATTTTATGTATTATATTCACTCTATTTTTCTAAATTGGTCTGGGATTTTTCTTGTGTTGTTTTTTCTGTATTCATTGTTAAGTATTGCATAAATACTTTACACATTGTCTCTTGGTTAAGCCTGACTGAGTTTGTGCCAAAGCTAGAAGAGAGTTAAGCACAAGGACTGTGCTTATTATTTCAATTGGGCTTCCAACCCTCTCAACTAATAGCCCAATTTTTTACACCGCTCATGAACCTCAAAAACCACTGCCACTGAACACTACCCTTCCCTCAATCAGTCAATCAGGGGAATTGTAAGCGTGCTACTAACCCACGAGGGTCTCAAGGTGGGGGAGGGGTCAGCGGTTCGGTTCAGTTCAGCTGAAGAGCCATGTCTTGAGAGCCTTCCTGAAGGTGTTCAGGGACAAGGCTCGTCTGATTTCGGTCGGGAGCTTGTTCCAGCTCTTGGCTGCGATGTGGGAGAAGGATCTTCCGCCTGCTTTGGCTCTGTGGACGCGGGGGTTTCGGGGAGAACGAGGTGGGCGGACCAGAGGTTCCTTTTTGGTATGTGGAGGTTGATTCTGTCGTTAAGGTATTGGGGGCCGATGTGTAGGCATTTGTAGGCGTGGATGAGTATCTTGTAGGTGACTTTCTTCTCGACGGGTAGCCAGTGGAATTTCCGTAGGTGTTGGCTGATGTGCTCGTTCCGAGGGATACCGAGGACTAGTCTGGCAGCGGTGTTCCAAATCGTCTGGAGCTTGCGGAGTAGACTTGTTTATGCCAGCGTAGAGGGCGGTTCCGTAGTCTAGCCGGCTCGTGATGAGTGCGTGGGTGACTGTCTTCCTTGACTCGAGGGGGATTCATTTGAAGGTCTTACGGAGGATGCAGAGGGTGTTGAAACAGCTGGAGGCGACGGCGTTGACTTGACAGATCAAGGAGAGGGAGGAGTCGAGTATGATGCCAAAGTTTCTAGCGTGGTCCGTGGTGGTAGGGGGGTTGCCAAGGGTGATGGGCCACCATGTGTTGTTCCATGCGGAAGGGTTGGTTCCGAGGACGAGAACTTCTGTCTTCTCGAAGTTGAGCTTTAGGCAGCTGTTCCTCATCCAGGCTGCAACGTCCTGCATTCCTTCCTGGAAGTTGAGCCTGGTGGTGGCGAGGTTCTTGGTGAGGGAGAGGATGAGCTGGGTGTCGTCCGCGTAGTATACTACGTTGAGGCCGTGTTGACGAACGATGGCGGCGAGGGGGCCCATGTAAATTTTGGAGAGGGTAGGGCTGAGCGATGATCCTTGTGGTACTCTGCAGTTGATTTCCGTGGGTTCAGAGAGGAAGGGCAGCTGTCTGATCCTTTGGCTTCTGCTGGTGAGGAACGATCGTATCCAGTCAAGTGCGGTTCCTTGTATGCCGGTGTTGTGTAGTCTGGCTGAGTGTACGGTGGGAGACGGTGTTGAAAGCTGCTGACAGGTCTAGTAGAATCAGGGCTACGGTGTGGCCTTGGTCTAGGAGGGTGCGGACGTTGTCTGTGACGGCGAGTAGGGCGGTCTCAGTGCTGTGATTGCTGCGGAATCCAGACTGCAAAGGGTCGAGCACAGCGTTGTCTGATGAACCTAGTTAGTTCTGTCGTTGACAGTCTTCTCCACGACTTTCGCTGCAAAGGGGAGCAGCAGGATGGGCCGGTAGTTCTTAAGGTCTGGTGGGTCTGCACAGGGCTTCTTGAGCAGGGGCATCTGGGAAGGTGCCGGTCTCGAAGGAGGTGTTGATGGTGCGTTGTAGTTCGGGTGGGATGGTGGTGGTGACTCTGTGGTAGATGTGTGGTTTGCAGGGGTCTGTGGGGGCCCATGAGTGGATGCCTTTCATGGTTGAGGCGGTTTCTTCGCTCGTGATTGGCGTCCAGGAGGAAATGGTGGGCTGGCTGGTGATGCCCGCGGTCGGGGTGGATGCGGAGTCTGGCGTGTGGTTGTTGAAATTGTCGTAGAGGTTTTTGATCTTCAGGTGGAAGTAGGATCTGAGCTTGTCACAGAGGTCCTGGGAGGGGGTGATGTCCGTGGCTTCGCTACGGGTTTGGAGAATTCCTGGATGACGCTGAAGAGTTCCTTGGTGTTGCTCGAATTGGCAAGGATTTTGTTGTGGATGAAGGTCCTCTTAGTGGTTCTAATGTGTTGGTGGTAGTTTGTCATGGCATCTTTGTAGGTGGTGTAGTTTTTAGGTGTCTTGTTGTTTCTCCAGTTCTTCTCCAGGTGTCTGCAAGTACGTCTGGTTTCTTGGAGGGCAGTTGTGAAGCAGGCGGCTTTCATGGGGCGCTGTTTGTCTGGGATGGGTAGCGGGCGAGCTTGTCTGTGCAGTTGGAGATCCACGTTTGGAATTCCCTGGCTGCGTGGTTGGCGTCTGTTGCGATGGTGGGGGTTGTGTGGTTGAGGGTGGGGTTGAGTTGCTCCTCGGTGACACTGCACCAGTTTTTTCGCGGGGGTCGTGGAGCGGGTTTGGGTGGCTTGGGTTTGTCGATGAGGAAGTGTATGCAGTGGTTGTCGGTCCATTGGGGTTGCATGGTGTGACTGAAGTGGACGCTGTTTCCTCCTACGAAGATGGGGTTGAGGGTGTGTCCTGCCTTGTGGGTGGGTGTGGTGATGAGTTGTTTCAGTCCGATGTTGTCACGGAGGGTGGGGGAGATGGGGTCGCTGGGGTTGTTGAGGTGGAAGTTGAGGTCTCCGATGAGTATGTGGTCCATGATGGTGATGGCGTGGGGTGCGACGAGGTCGGTGATGGTGTCAGCGAAGAGGGCCTGTGGGCCAGGGGGGCTGTAGGCGAGGGTGCCGCGGAGTGTGGAGTTGGGGCTGATGTGGATCTGGAAGTGTAGGTGCTCGGCAGCAGGGAAGGTTTCGCTGGAGGTGGTGAGACGGAGGGAGCTTTTGTGTGCGATGGCGAGGCTGCCTCCCGGGTGGTTGGGGCGGTCCTTCCTCTGGATCTATATCCGTCTGGGATGGCGATGTCAGGGGCGGAGGAGGCATAGGTCCAGGTTTCAGTGAGGAAGGCGACGTCGGATGAGACTGAATCTACGATGTTCCAGATCTCCACAGCGTGTCTGTGTAGGGAGTGTACTTTGAGGATTATGGATTTAGCTGCTTAATACTGCTCTTTCCTGAACCTTCAAAACTCCATTCTCCCTGTTAAGTCACTCAGGTCCCGTTCCTGCTGGAAGCAGGGAGAGCTTAAGGGTGAAATACAGGGAAGTATCAAGAATCAAATTACTGATTCCTCCAATAATTCCTCATTTCTAAAGGTTCCATTTGCGATCCCTGTTTTTACTATCACCACGGCCCTCCCCACAGTTATCAATACTCCTGCTATCAGTGAAGCTCTGCTGCATTGCCATTTTGGAAAAATGAGCACCACCCCACTAATGTGGCCATGTACAGAATGGCAGATCTTTTGTTGATACACCACAATTCGATAATACTGTTACCACAACCAGTCATCATGGCTTTACTTCAAATTCCGAGATAAATGTGCAAGCCTTGTTTCTGTCACATTTTTCACAATTGTGTGTAAAAGTAGCGCTTGCATTTTGCTTATACAAACGAAGTACTGTCCTTTTACAAAAAAAGTGTCAAATGCACTGCAAACCACGGTCTATGACTGAAAATATTCTCCTACATTTGTCATAATAATGACCTACCTAGGAATGGTAAACTTCCTTTTTTAGGTCCGGATTAACAGCACAACAGTCTGGATGAGATATTTTTAACAATTCTTTAAAATATGCATAGAGTGGGTTTGGCTTGGCTCCACCCAGAGGAGTACTGATCTTTCACTTCATGCTATCAGCTGGTGATGTATCATTCCATCTTCCAGGAGGTCCTTTGATTAGCATGAACAAAGGATTCTAAATCTGAAAAATAAACTCATCTGTGCTGTTTGTCACATTCAGTTCATTTTCTCCTATATGTATTCTACACAGAACGCAATGTTTTTCTACTTTTTTCAGCATTGGCAAAACCAATAGGACAGACTTTAATGTCATATATAACATTTGTGCATACGATGCTTGCAAACAGCATTTGTGAATGCCTGTGTTTACATTTGTTGGTACATTAAAGTCGGATGATTGATGTTAAAAAAAAAAAAAATCAGAACCATAGGTCACATCATCACAGCCTCTATGCTAATAATATTCAGCAGTGACAAAACCCCCTTTAACACACCTTGTATATATAAATCATCATCATCAGACAGAACATCAAGGATTGCCTATTCCTTAATAGACTTTCTAGGTCCTTGATTACCTAATGTATATTACTATGAGTAGTTCAGTCCCTGAGATCTGTTGATGTAAGTATGGAAATACAAGAATGTATCCGTTCATCTGCATTTTGTGTTCAGCATGTCACAGAATCAGTATACCTACTTGTTTGCTTATGTTAACCATTACTTAAGTAGTGCAGGGTTTGGACGCAGCCAATCAACATACCTTGCTAGGATCAAATCTAGTGTATTAAATGAAAAGTTTTGTTTTTATTTCATAAAATCCAAGAGCGGAACTCGGTTATATGCCTACAGAGGGAAATACATCACATTAACCCAGAAGTGTTACACATCATGATATGACTTCTCCATCTTCATGGTTTATTGCGAGCTTAGCCATATGAATGGCATACACAGTGGTCCCACTATTTAGTCTGATTTCCAGTACTGTCATGGATGAATTTAGAATCTTTAATACATAGTCTATGGCCTATTGGTATATTTGATGATGCAACATGTATCTGCTTCTGTTGCAATGACATAATTTTGAACAAAGAAGAAAATATAGTAGAAGATGAGGCTTTTAAAATGCATATGAGTGACATAGGATGACAAAACCGAAGTCCTAAACTGGAAGTTACACTCAGATGGTGCATCGCTATGGTGTGCAACAGATAATAGACAGCCCAATTTCATTTCAGAAGTACATCAGAAAGCATAGCAAGAATTGAGGGAGAGTAATAAAGGTGAAAACATTAAGAATCAAGGGTATGTTAATTAAATCTCTGTGTAAAGTATTATTTGCATAATAAGATAAAAATGTATGTTTTTTTCTTTTTTGCGTAGCCTCCTTTTTACAGCCGAGACACAGCCGAAATGTATGATAACATTCTTCACAAGGCTCTGCCTTTGAGACCTGGAGCCAGCCTCACTGCATGGTCCATTTTGGAAGAGTTATTGGAAAAGGACAGGAAAAATCGACTTGGAGCAAAGCAAGATTTTGTATGTAATGTCTTGTTAAAACATTGCTTGCATTTAGCAGCTTTTTTACAGGAAATGTGTTACTTTATGTATATTAATTGTATTTTACTTGTGCTCCATGCCACACTTGTAGAGTACACTGGGAAATGACTAATAGTGCAATCTCAAATTTGATGTAACCCCACAGTTCATAGCTTCATGCTTTCACAAAGTAACATTTTAACAGTGTCTCTTTTCGAAATATTGACAGGTAAAGTGTTGCACTGGTAACCTTTGAAACTGTAATGGAAAGATGTATGTTGGCACTCACTGTAGTTAGAACTGTGTACTGCATACTTCGATGCTGCCTGATAGATGGGGCAAACACAGATGTTGGTACAGCATTGATATCTTCATGTAGGGTGCACTGGCAAAAAGATCCAGATGGGCAGAGCTACATTTTCAATTGAATAAGAAGCATTGATCAGGCTCTGACAGCATAGATTTAAACACTTTGAATCCATCGTAACTTTAATAATGAAATGTTATTGGATTTGGTTAATACCAGCATTTAATTGAAGTTAGTATATTAAAATATTTACGAATAAAATATAGACAATTATGACCATGCTTCTTATATGCAAACATATCGCAGCTACGCTATCATCTGTGTCTTCATGGGGAAAATCAACAAAGTCAGATCTAACGTCACCAATTCATCATTGTCATCCACACCATCATTTACACACATCTGCTACATAACCAACTAGTCAATCAATCAATCAAATACTTTATTCGGCAACTTAATGTCATAAAAGTGAACAATTCGATCAATCATACATTACAGTTAAAAATTAGATAGTACAAGATATCGTCTGCCAGCTCATAGTGAATTACTAAAAAGGTTAAAATAAAAATTCAAGATAAAAACATCTAAACAATATTGGGGTGCAAAACTACCAATGACTTTTCCTATATTTCGTCTTCTGAGGTTAAAGCTTTTCTGGACATCTATAACAAAAGTGCAAAATGCGAGTAAATTGGGAAACAAAATTTCACGTTACCTTTCCCATGATACGTCCCAGCAAAATAACTTTTTTTAAAGTGCATAGTGCAAAAACGCATACGAAATAAAGTGCAAACATATCATTCAATACAATCATAGGGTGTACCGTGGGTAACCCTACGTACAAAACTAGTCATCCTACAGCACTAGCTCCCACAAAGAACTCTCCAAGAATCTGAACTCACTCAAAGCCACCTCCAACAAAGATGATGTGTTAGTCTCCCCCTTCATTAAGTTTCTGCAAGGAGAAACCACACACCTCTTCTCCACTTTGTCAGTATCTCACTAACCCAACGCACCTGCCTCAACAGCCTCAAGATTGGATTGATCTGCCCCTGCTGAACAATCCTACACAAGATCGAGCTGCCTATGCCAACTTCTGTCCTTTAATCTACCTCCCATCAGGAAATACAGTATGATGGCAGTTACTGCCCAGCTACAGGAGCATACCAACACGAATAACCTATTCTAAGACTATTAATTGAGGTTCTGACCACACTCATGTTTTTAAACAGCCACGTTTAAAGTAGTCAACAATACCCTCTTCTCCCCAAAAAATAAATAACCCATGCCTCTTGGTCCTTCTGGACTTCTCCACAACTTTCAACGCTGTTGACCATCTAGCATTGATCCACACCTGAAAGCTCTGCATGGGCTTCACTGGCATAGCCCTAAAGTGGTTCACGTGCTACCTCACTAACAGTAACTCGTTGAGACAGAAACTACCAGAACTGAACTCTGTCACCTATAGAGTCTCCCATGGCTCCTTTCTGTCACCTACCATTGTTAACCCTTATATGAAACCCTTGGGTGCCACCCTTGCAGGCAGCAATATCCGGATCCACCAGTATGCTAACAACACCTTACTGTCTCAGAATCTTCTCACCCTTGCCCTAAAGGATTTACACCGTATCCTCCTGCAATCCCGGATCATCTTCAAAATCAGCCACATCACCAACCAGCCTTTTTACACCATGACCCTGTCTACTTACCTAACTAACAATATCTGGAGGTCAGTGTCAGAAGTGGAGTTTCAGCATCTTCAGATTAAAGTAAACATTGAAGGAAAGAGAAAACAAGCCTCATTGGCCTATGCCTCCAGCTTCTGAAACATGCTCTCCATCAGAATAGCACAAACCCTCCTACAATTCAAGAAGAAACTGAAAACACTCCTCTTTAAGAAGCACTACCTCAGACAGTCTTGACTTCTGACCCTTTCCACTAGGTCTGCCTCCTCCCTCTTTCCCCTTCCTCATATATATCATCACTGGGGTTTACTCCCAGTACATCGATGTGTGGCTAGCAAGCTGTTAGGACTGTATAAATACATACACACATATATATACACAACCTACATATTTGAAGATATGCAATCCAGGACTACAAATAAACGTTGCATATAGGCACACATACATCCGTAGTGAATGGGATAGATGATGCTTTTTAGTGTTTACATTAGATTTGAAAACTCATGTCAAATGGTAAGTACTTAATATTCCCTTATCCCAGTTTCGAATGTTGGACAGGATGCCATTTAATGGTAATTCTAGAATATGAGCTCTTTAAAATGCTAGGAGACGCTTGCCAATCAGTTGCAATTGTAGTCCCATTTTACCTCCTTTATGCCCTGATCTGTAATTAGCACAGTATTTTCCAGGGTAAACATTATTTACCACGAATCCTTTTCCCCGCAGGTAATTACAACACGGTTCTGTCAACGACCACGATGTAACGACGCATACCATTACTCCGCAAGTCGTTGTTCCGACTTGCGGAGGGGGCAGAAGGTGTTTGATTTAAAATCCAACACCTTCCCTACTGTTGTACATACTGGAGATGGAATAGTAAATTATAGTATTCCAACATCCAGATCCCCCCCCCCACCCCTCCCCTCCCCGAGCAAGTCGTTATGATTTGCGGGGTAATGGTGTGCGTTGTTACAGCATGGTCGCTGTAATGACTGCGTTGTTATTACATGCGGGGGGAAAGCATGCGGAATAAAGTGGCATATTCATTTTCCAGTAACTTTAGAGGTGAAACACAATGTATTGTTATTTACCTGTCCACTAGCATCGAAACACTCCATGACCAGGCCATATTTCTCCATTCTAAGTAAAACAATACTAGTTATTCCACTGCAGCACACCCGATTATCTTTGCCTACAGCAGTTAAATGATTTGAATCTAGTGTTGACTCCTGTTCTCCCAAAAACAATGTCCTCCTGAAACTCTTGTAAATCAAATTCCCATGTTTGAGCCACATCCCCAATAAGTTGTTCCTACAGCATTGAAAGAAAATTGTACGTTTCCTCGTATAGAGGCCTGCCCAACTTTAAACACCATTTAGGTAGCTAATTGACTTTAGGTATCTAACTACCTATACTTAAAGTGCTATAATGTATAATCATACAATCAATCAAGACTTTGTGGGGACTGGCCATTTGTTTGGTATGCCTATTGTGGCATCAGTTATCCAAGAGGCATTGCCAGTTTTCACCTCTGCTCTGGACTATTTGCAAAGAACAGGGTATGTTTTTATGGAGCATTCAACAGAGTGGTCTACAAAATTATTCTCTGCTTCCTGAGGCAAATGCACTTAGGAGCTCTTATTTCGTATTTATAGCCAGCTCTTATTCTATCCAGATTTCAGTGTTTCTTTTAATACCTAAAGAAGTGGTTATGAATTTTCCAGCCTCATGCAGGTTTAGTGCAGAAAGTGCTAATGGTTCCACATGATTACACTACAGTAATAATTTATATTTGAGCATGATAAATCCTATATTGTGCTGTAGGCCAATTTAGTCCCTTTAAGAATGAATGAATGAGCTCAGCTAACGGCCAGCATGTTCAGAGTGATAACACTGCTCCATTTCACCCTGATTCGCATTGTTCTGTATCATCATACAGTTCGTGAGACCAACTTTCAAAACGGTCAAGTGAGAGTTGTTTTCCTGTCCCAGCATGATTGAAACCTGAGTAAGCTGGAAGGTAGATGACTAGCTGGATTACAGCAAGGCCCAGTCTTCCAGGACAATACAAAAAGGTGGTAGTTTACACAGTTGTGTTCTTCCAGGACAATCCCAAAAGGTGGGAAGGTACAGTTGTGCTCCTCGTTTCCTGACCTTGAGTGGGGTGAAACCCGTGCAGTCTGTTTCAATGTTACAGTTGAATCCTCGACCCAAAACAAACCTGTACCTCTTGGGGAACAGAGGAAGACCAGCCCACTACAAGCAAGGTCCAAGCTTAAAAAGTAACCCTGAAGGGATTTTTTATGAAACAACCCTCCTTCTAACTACTGAGGAATAGAAATTAACCTGCACGCAAGAGTCTTTAAACAGGATCCAGCAACCCAAGTCCAAACTCCGCAGAAGGGGCACCAACAAGAAGATAGGAGGAGGGAGAGGTTTGACCTATACATCACAATCAGGCTCCCATTATGCTTAAAACGAAAACGCAGACTCTTAGCTGTGAACATTGCGTAAGGGTCTTGGCCTGCAGTTCCCCATACATTGCATCCCATTCCATCTGACACAGAGGGAGGGATAAATACTTTGAATAACAGTGGAGCAGGTAATTAGAGGGAGGGATAATTACTTTGAGTAAAAGTGGAGCAGGCAAGTGTAGTAAACACATAGCATAGGCACTCTGTACAGCTGGACCCCTACCACCCGTGATACAGACCAAAATTAGCAGTAATGGTGAACCTGTAGCTTCTACTGACACGGCATAGCTAAAGCATTACTATGCAGTGTGTGTTACAGTAAGCAATCTGAAGGGATTGCAGCATCCGAGACATAAGCCAGCATGAATAGGCAAAGAAAAAAGTTAACCAAATTGATTTCTGATTAAAGAACTGGAACACCTTTTTTGTTACAGCTTGACATTCAAACCCACCCTTTCTTCGCAACCATAAACTGGAGTGACCTTGAGCAAAAGAAGATCCCACCACCTTTCAATCCTAATGTGGTAAGCACACAGAAACTTTTACTGATCATTTTCATCGCATTGTTGAAAAATACATAAAATCTGCAAATATTAACAACACAAGTTAGAAAGTTAGGAACGTCCAGTTATGAGTGGAATGACTGCCTAATGCTCACATTTACTACTAGCCCCTAAGTTGTAAATGGGAGCTGGCAGAGCGTTAGAGGGGGGCTGGCTGCAAGGTAGCAGTTTGCCGAATCGGGGTTGGGAACATGTGGTCAGGCTCCTGTAGCTTGGGGGCAGCTTTGTTTGTCCCTCCCCAGCACCATCCAGTCCTTTGCCACCACCCTCCGTAGCTTGGAGGGGGGGGGGGGGGGGTGGTCCAGAGCCACGGACATCCTCCTCTGGCCCTGGGCTTTGTTGGTCTAGAGGTGGCTGCAGGATGTTGGACATTGGTGGGGTCTTGAGGCCTGGAGCAGGGTCTGATGAGCCTAAGGAAGGCGTTGTCTACTCCCCCTTGCCACTGGCCCAATGCTTTGCCTTAGCCCACATCCCTGCCCAGCCAGCCAGGATTTACTGGATGCAGACTGGGGATGTAGTTCCAGTGCTGAGGGCCCAAAATTACAGGTTTTGTTATTGCGCACACTGTAATTTCAGATCTTGAAACACCAGCTCATTTGGAATGGGAGAAAGAAATGTCTCCCCACAGAGATACCCCTCCACCTGACTGTCAGGCCCATAGTGGCAGACAGATGTATTGCATGATCTGTGTGAGAAGACTTAAAACCCTTTTGGCGAAGTGCTTCATTTATTCTTGTGTTATGTCTGTTTACTGCAAATACATTCAACTTAACTTCATTGACGTTTCAGATATTGCATTGTTTTTTGTTTTTTATTGCTAGTAATTTACAGAAGATTATGTACACTTTATTAATCTCTTCCTTATTAGTTGAACCATATAAGGTATATAGCATTTTATAGAAAAAAGAAATGAACAATGGTCAAATACCTACGTATTCCATACTCTGTTTTATTGATCTGATAGAGACATCTAGCTACAGATTCCTTAACTTTTGAAATCTCCCCAGGCGCCAGTCTGGATCCGGAAATTTTTCTGCATACCTCAGCACGCCGCGAGAACTGCGTCGTAAGGCTCCGCGATGACGTGGACTCCGGCCCTGTCATCAGTGGAGCCATAATAGTCCCATCCGGTGCGCGGATGTCAGTTTCTTTTTTTCCGCACTGTAACGCAGAAGCGGTTCCTCAGATCGATTTCTTCCTGACCTGCTTCGACGCTTTGTGTCGGTGGAACAGTGTGCCTTTGTCTGATGTCTACAGCTTTCAAACCTTGTGGGTCTTGTAACCGACATATGTCAGTGACGGACCCGCATACAGTTTGTATGTGGAGTTTAGGCGAGCACCACAACGCCGAAGATTGTGGCTCCTGCCAGAAACTAAAACCGAAGTCGTTAAAGGAGCGACGTTCGAAGTTGATGGCAGTGTGTGTGTCACGATCCTTGGAGGCTTCCCAGCCTCAGTCTTCATCGTCTTGGGAACAGTGAAGTCGATCTAGTAGCCGAAGCCGGTCTGGAGGACGTTGTTCTCAGGGAAAGTCAAAAGGTAAGAGGGGTTTAAAGTCGCGGCATTCTCGGACTTGGAGTCGAGGGGTCGGCACCGGTCGGCGTCGGCTGGCACAGTTACACAGTCCTTCGGTATCTCAACCTACATCGCCGGACTTCGATCAACCGACTCGGATACTGACTTCAGTGGCATCGATCGAAGTTGCTTCTCCAGCATGTAGGTGCCGTACGACGTCAGATGCACAGTTGACTTCTCAGACTGAGGGGATCAGGTTTTGATTCCATCTCAGGAAGAGGTCTTGGAAGGTCAGCATGTGTCAATCGAGGCAGGGCTTTTTCAGCCCATTTCTGAGATGCCTCAGATGGAGGAGAGCTGGTTGTCTGATCTGGGAGAGGCTAGTGGCTTGGATTCTTCTCCAGCTTCAGGGTTGCTTTCTCCCCATGGCCTTGCCACGGAAGCAAGTTTCTCCTTTGCAGACCTACTAAGGAAGATGGCTACAGTTTTAAACTTGTCAGGTGGCGACTTCTTCACAGGATGTAGTTTCTGTTCCTAAGACTCTGGTGGGTAGATAGTCTAGGACTCGTGATGCTTGTGGTAAACATATCTTTGCTTCGGCAAGCTCAGCTTTGAGATCCACAAATACATCTTGTGTGCTGGGGTGATATTCCCATGCTTTATGGGATTCGCTACAGAATTTGTTACCATCTCCTCCGGGTAATGTCAGCTCGGAGATTGGTGATTTGATTAAAGATGCTCAACAGGCTGCTAGGCTTTCCATAAGGTGTGGGATGGACACTACAGGCTCTGTAGGTCGTGCAATGGCAGTGGTGTTAAGGCGTAGAGCTTGGTTGGCAACTTCGGGTTTCTCTGAGGCTGTCCAGTCGACTTTGGTCAACATGCCATTTGATGGTGCCTATCTTTTTGGGAGTCAAGCTGATGCAGCGTTAACATGCTTCAGTGGAAGACAGAGGTCTTCAGAGTCATAGCTTTTTGTTTGTTTGTTACTGGTGTAACTTGTCTATACTTGAGATGTAGGCTTTTTCTTTCAAAGCGAGTAAGCTTTGTTAGGGCATTTTATATGTCCATTGTTGGTTTGACCACTTGGTGTCTTGCAAGAGCAGATATTTTATTCTCAGTACCAATTTTTCCCTTGTTTAGGCTGGTATTGATTTATATGACCATGGGAGGTGTTCCTTTGCCCCTTAACCTCTGAGGATGAGCTTTGTGCTCAAGAGGTTATTATCAAGAGATGTGTCTTCTTGTATGGAAGATTTTCTGATGCAAGCTTCTTTGAGGCAGTTCAGTATGCTAGGATGTGCATGGTTTCGACCTTTCATTGTCTCTCATAGGGGCATGTTGGTATGCCAGTGGTAATTCTGGTATATAGGGATGCTCTGCTCTTTAGCCATTAGAGTGATCAACATAGTATGTCCTCACTACTCTTGTGGTGTGCATATTTATTATGGCGCTGATGGATTCAGGGCCTTTGGTTTGTATTCTTGGAATACATGTTCTTGTGGTTCATCCTTCATCAAAGTCCTCTTGGACTTTGTGTTTTTATGGTGTAGGTTGTCTTCTTCTGAGTAGACTGTGTATCTGCATTTTTATTATATGTGCTTCACTTTTGGGAAAATTGTGAGAGTAAACTCAGAGTTTATGGTGTATTGTTTGGAAGTCACAGGTTAGTTGCCTTCTCTGTGAAGGGGATAGGACATTCATTTGTTAATTCCTAGAACATATGGGGTGAACACTATAGCTTACGCTGTGTGATGGGTAGTGTCGGAAACAATCTGATGGAGATTTCTAGCAGCAGTTTCCTTACCTATTTTCGGTCTTACAATTTATGGAGTTTTGATGCTTTATAAGAAGCACTCCTTGTTATTCTCCCACTATGCTTTTTGCATCTGTCTGGAGGTTAGATACTACCTGTCGTTTTGTGTATGTATCTATTTTCACTGTGCTTTACAAGTCATGGCTGTTACTTCTTGAGGCGGGCTTGTGATCAAATTGTGTTTCGTATTGTGTTGTCGCATGTGCTTGTTGCCAGCAAGGATTCATTTTATACATTATTTCCTTTTCTTATTTAATACTGCACTTTTAGGTGCGTTCTCTTTTCTTCTTTTGCTTACCTTGGTATGTTGAGCGTGCCCACAGCTCGGAGTCATGTTCAGACTTTCAGACCAGGACACTGAAGGCCAGTTAGGGGAAGGCTTTGTAGATACCTGCGGTCCAGCAGTAAATGTAGGCTAGCGATGCTCCGTGTGTTGTCAGACCACTTGGAGTCTACTGTGACACAAAATTACATATATTAGGTATATGTCCAGGTGATACACCTTTGTGGGAATTTTTTTTACAACTGGCATAATAGATGAATATCAATATTAAACTCAAACCTATGTCATTTTAGTCTCTTTACGGTGCATTATGTAACCTTCGAGTGGTCATCTTGTTCAAACAAAATTCTCAATACCATGGAGGTATTATTGTTCACCCTTCTTTTGGTGTTCGTTCATTTTGGTATAATGGAATGAATTTCTGAGAGTCCTTCTTTTGGATTTCATCAGCACAGTTCTTTCTTTGATATTTCTTTATTGTTGTTACATTACTTTTGTCTTGCATTCAGCCCTTTTTGGTCAATAAGCTTTCTTTCTCTTTGGGGGTTAGATGTCAATGTCTAATAACTGACAGATGGTTCTTTAGGGTTTCTTCCCCCTTTTCCTTCAAGGTCCGTTTCTCTCAGACCTGCAGGGTTGTTTATTATTTATATGTTCTGCGACAGTGATCATGGATTCTATAAAGAGCCAAGCTCTTGTTCTGCTATTCCAACGTGCATTTAGCCGGTTGTTAGTTATGTCCGGCTGGTTCTGTTTGAGAACTTTTGTAGGATTGGTTCGCAGACCCTCCTCCAGGGGGGGGTATAGCTATGGTATTTAATTCAAAAGTTCAGGAATCTGCAGCTAGATGTCTCTATCGGATATAAAAGTTACTTACCTTCGGTAACGTAATATCTGGTAGAGACACAGTCCAGCCGCAGATTATTTAACTCCCTGCCCACCTTCCCCACTCTGCGAATTACCTATGAGGTAAGGGTTATACCCTTTTTAACAATACTGATTTTATGTACCAGGGATCACAATCTCAATTTATGTTGGGACTAAACAGACCAGTTGGCCTGGCCACATAGGTCTTCTTTAGATGTTGCCATACCGTCCATTTCCAAATGTGTGTGGTCGGTAGGGTGGGGAGTGTTTTCCATTTCACACTAGATTGGACACAGGATTGATTTAGTTGTTCTTTCTTGAAAGTCTTTGTTTGGTATCATTATACCTGGTTTTGGCACTATCATTATGTCATGTAATGGTGTCATTCAACAACCAGCTTGGTGTTGTTTTCATAGGTTTTGTTTTGTTCTGATCATGCCACTCATTACCACGGATGAATGGGCTGTAGAGTGTAAGGATTTCTCCCTTTACATGAGGGTTATTTACCAAGGCACAGGCTTTCAAAGATTTTTGATGGATGATCTTTAGAGTATAACTTTTTTTCTTTCTTTACATGATGGTTAATCACCAGGGTGCAGGGTTTCACATAACCCTGTGCTATGATTCTTTTGGGGTTTTCTTTTAAATCCATGTCTGGTCTTAACATACCATTTGATGTTTCTTCTTTATTAATGTTTCAAAGATTTTATCTTTTTGGCACACTGTTTCCTCAACCAGTTTCTATAGTGGCTCTGCGTTCTGGCGCGGAAGGTTTCACAGAAGAAACTGATGTCTGTGCGTCGGAGGGGACTTGTATGGCTCCACTGATGTCAGGACTGGAGTCGAAGCCATCACGGAGCCGTATGATGCCGTCCACTGGTACGCAGAGGTGATGCTGAGAAATTTCCAGATCCAGACTGGCGTCTGGGGAGAATTCAAAAGTTAATGAATCTGCGGCTAGACTGTGTCTCTACCAGATATTACGTTACCGAAGGTAAGTAACTTTTACAAAAACCACAGTCCACCCTCTGCCACACCTTTTCAATTAGAGAACACAACCTGCCTGGCTCCATGGAGCTCACTTTGTTCTCTCTTACCCAGTGTAGTCTTAAGGGCGGTGGCTGTCTGCTGTGTTAAAACATTCCGTACTGTTTACAAGTATGCACAAAATGTATATGATGTAGGCTGCACCTTATTATAAAGTAGAAATGTGTCCTCCCGTTCCAGATAGTAAGAAGGATGATTGCCTTCCAAACTGTTGACTCTATTCCTAACTTATGCATGCTTAAACCTACTGTTGGCCCTGACATCCCTGGCATGGTATTCCCCCAGACATTTTGCTTTCACCACTCCTGTTTTGCTGAATTTGTTTCTGTTGGCTTTGTGCACTTTACCGCTGCTAACCAGTGATTGTGCTTGCTCCTTCAAACATGGTAAAATTGGACTTCACCTAATTGGCACATTTCATTTAATTTGTAAGTTTCCCGTAAGTGGTATTACACATGCCCGGACCTCTAGACAATATGCTACCAGTGGGACTGCGGCACTCCTTGTGCCACCCACTAAAGTCGCTTTTTAAAACCTGTCTCAGGCCTGCCACTACCATCTGTATTATAGTTTATAAATGTCATTTCAACCTGGCAAAGTAAACCTTTTGCCAGGCCGAAACACTTCCTTTTAAATTTTATGAGTCACACCTAAGATAGGCCTTAAAGACTCATGGTGCAGGGTGCATTGTATTTAAAACGTAGAACATGTGTACTTAGGTTTTACATGTCCTGCCAGTAAAAAAGTCCTAAAGTCTTTTATCACTGTTATATGGTTCATCTCTCCCATTAATTCACACTAGGTTACCTTATCACTACAGATATAGATAGGCTGTATGCACTAAAATTAATTGTAATGTAAACTCTTCTTCAATGGTAAAATCGAATTTTAAGTTAGAATTCTGAAAATTACACTTTTAGAAAGTTGGCATTTTCTTGTCCCAAACATCAGCGCCTTATGCCAGTGTCCTGGGACACTCTGCTGTTTGTGTATTCCTTCCAGACAGTGTCACAGAGGGGGGTTAGTGGTGGACATGATTGGCCACCCTAACAGAATGACTGGGGAGGATCTGTACCCAGCCTCGCTTCCACTTCAAAGGGCATGGCCTCCTGCACACACAAAGGAACCTTATGCTAGGCCTGCTCTGCCTTTTGTCACCCCCAGACAGTTTGGAGCTTGACAGGGGAAGAAGTATAACTTTCAAGAACTCGATGTGGGGGTAGGACAGGGAGTTCCCCAACACAAAGGCTGGCACCAGGTATAAATATTTTACCTGAAGATCATTCATCAGAATACTCCTAACCTGTGAAAGTTACAGAAGAAGGACTGCCATGGTGCCAGAGGATTGTCCTGATGTTCGAATGACTGCCTTGCTGCTTGTAGGACTGCCTTCCTGTCTGAGAAGGAGGATTGGACCTGCTTTCCTTCATCGAAGGCTAACCAGAGTGACTCCAAGTATCAGTTGGCTGACCTCCTGTGTGAGCTACAGGGACGCAGCAAGCTTCAAAGACCTACCTGCAATTGACATGGTGATACTGGACCTGCCTGAGGGCTACAGATGGTATCTGCTAGAGGGAGTCCTGATCCCCAAGGATGACAAAGTGCAGAAAATTTACACTTCCTTCCCCCAGCATGACCCTAATACCATTAGCTACCCCTCCGTTTCTCTTAGCTACTCGACTTTGACCTACATCCCAGAAATCTCCAAAGACACTCTTATTATACTCTGCAATAAAGTCAAGTCTGGCTCCCCCGCAGACCCTATGCGCCCGGCCCAATTCCTTGACTCAATCAACTTCTTTCTACCAGCGCTAACCGCCATCCTGAACCTCTCCTTTACTTCAGCGTGTGTACCATCTGCCTGGAAGCAAGCGTGGGTTTCCCCTATCATCAAGAAACCCACCCTAGATCCATCTAAACCGGAGAACTTTCGCCCAATCTCCCTGCTTCCATGGCTTTCCAAACTCGCTGAAGCACATGTTAACAGCGCTCTATCCCAACATATGGTCAATAACAACATTCTGGACCCATCACAAAATGGGTTCAGACCAGGCCATAGTACTGAGTCTGCTCTTTTAGCCACCACAGAGCACCTCCGGACGATCTTGGATGCCGGTCAAGGTGCTGCGCTGATCCTCCTGGATCTCAGCGCGGCCTTTGACACGGTATCCCATGTCATCCTTCTTAAACGTCTGGAAACCTTTGGAGTAACGGGCCATGCCTTGGAGTGGTTCAGATCCTTCCTCAAAAACAGGTCCTTCCGAGTCTCTGCCCCCCCCTTTCTATCTAAACCCCACCCTATTGAACAGGGTGTCCCACAGGGCTCTGCGCTAAGCCCCTCTCTTTTTAATCTTTATGTTCAGCCACTAGCGGCAGTAGCCAAAGAATGGGGCTTGACATTGGTATCGTACGCTGACGATACACAACTGGCCATTGCCCTTTCAGACGGACCTTCCAACCTTTCCTCTAATTTTAAAAACGGACTCTCTGCGGTCGCCCAATGGATGACCACAAACTGTTTACAACTCAACGGCGGAAAAACAGAGGTGCTTCTCCTTGGCAAAAACACCAGCCTTTGGAATGAGCACTGGTGGCCATCCTCCCTTGGTACCATCCCTCCCCCCAAAACCCTAGTGAAAAACTTGGGTGTCTGGATGGACGACTCACTCAACTTTCGAGCTCACACCAAGAAAGTTGCCGGCACCTGCATTGGCTTACTGAGAAGCCTTAGCCATATACTAAATTTCTTTGACGCCAAGACCCGCCAACTCATCATCCAAGCCACCATCCTCTCGCGTCTGGACTATGCCAATGTACTCCTTCTTGGCGCCAACAAATGTGAGTTAGCACGACTCCATCGCGTGCAGAACTCGGCCGCTAGAACTCTGGTCGGCCTTCCCCGCAGATGCTCAGCCAGAGCAACCATCAGGAAACTGCATTGGCTTCCGGTTGACTCCAGAATCAAGTTTAAGACCCTCATCACGACCTTCAAAATTCTCAAACTTAACACTCCCCCTCTGCTTCAACCCCTTCTCACTCCCTATGCGCCGTCACGGAACCTGAGATCTTCCAACCAAAACCTTCTCTGCGTCCCACGCATAAAACTCTGCCGCATGGGCGGACGCTCCTTCAGGTTCCTGGGAGCCAAGATGTGGAACGAACTACCACATCATATTCGCGAGATAGACAACCTATCTGCTTTCCGGAAGGCAGTGAAAACTCTTTTATTCCCTTGCCCGTAAACTTTCCTCCGTCCTCGGACCCTCTAGCTCAGGATCAGATCTGGGTTTCAGCGCCGGGACGCCTCATTGCCGGGGCAGCTGTTGCGCTTCACCAAAACAATAAGATAAGATAAGATAAGATAAGATGTTACCAATCCTGGACCCTTGGTTGGAATCAGTGAGCACCCCTCCTGAAAGATGTGGCTCCGTGCAGCCTCCTCTAACACGAACGGAACTCTTCGCACCTGATTTAGAAGGTAATTTTTCAGTGGGTTTAACCTGGTCCTTGTATCCGAGCCTATTGCGGTCTTTCTGATCTTGTGACATTCCCTTGATCTAGTGTGACTAGATGGCTCTTTGTGCTTGGTTCTTTCAGTGACAAATGTGAGAGACACCTAATACCTCTCTTTTCACATCTCACATTTTTTAATCCTTTGATCTTCTTAATAAATGGTGTTCTTTCTAAAGGTAAGAGGTATTGTTAAACCTTTTTTCCCTCACATGGTGGATCCCATATGGTCTCAGATTCAAGAGACAATCCCTCCTGGTAGAGGAAAAGACCTAATGATGTAACGATCAGTGGCTAAGTACGCCAACGGGAGATATGCCTTTGGTGGAACAACACTGTTGAGGGGCTCACAACAATTTTGGTGTTTCCCTTCCCCCCAGCCCCATGTCTCAGCACAACTCTTCCACTCCTTTTGATTTTACATCTTTGTGCTTTTAAGCACTGTTTTCACTAGAAACATTAACATTGAATATCTCCGGTCCTACTGAATGAATTTTTGTTGTTCTGGTATCATTTTATTTATTAATATGTGCTCTATCTAAATTGAATGAATGAATGAAAAAATATTTAATAAAGCGCACTGCGGCCAAGCGGCTTCCTGGCGCTGGGGACCTGGTCAGAGCTCACAAAAGGGATCCGAGGGACCTATGAAGAAAAAGCCTGAATGAAAAGAAAAGTTTTGAGGGCTTTTCCAAAGTGGGTGTAAATGGGGATGGAGCGAATATGAAGTGGAAGGCTGTTCCAGAACTGGGGGGCCAAAACGGAGAGGCGAGTGCCACCAGTTCTGTGTTTGCGGAAACGGAGGATGTGCAAAAGAGAGAGAGAAGAAGAACGGAGGGTTCGACTAGGGGCGTGGGATGAAATAAGGGAGGTGATGTAGGCAGGGGCAGAGCGGGAGTAAGCTCGAAAAGCGAAGCAGGCTAGTTTGAAAAGAGATCTGAAACGGATAGGGAGCCAGTGAAGAGATTTAAGAACGGGAGTAATGTGAGAGAATTTGGGAAGGGAGAAAATGAGGCGGGCAGCTTTATTTTGAATGGCCTGTAGATGTCGGGACTCGTAGGCAGGAATGCCCACGTACAGGCCATTCCCATAGTCGAGGCGAGAGATGACTAAAGCCAGGACTATGGTTTTGAGTGCATCAGTGGTGAAAAAGCGTGAGATTTTCCGGATGAGACGGAGGGAAAGAAAGCAGGAAGACACAACAGAGCTAATCTGACTATGCATTGTTAAGTCAGAACTAACTTTGATGCCGAGGGTGCGAACAGAGGAAGAAGGCATAGGAGGGGGACCAAAAGAAAGGGGCCAGTGTGCTGGAGACCAGGGGACCAGGGGTTAGATGGTTTTGGATTTTCCGTGGGGTTGTGTTTTCACCGTATTACTGCTTGTGAGCTGCATAAATACTTTAAACATTGTCTGTAAGTTAAGCCTGACTGCTTTTGTGGCAAGTTACCAGACAGTTAAGCACAGGTTAATTTGGTGAATGTTGTGGTTCACCCTGACAAGGATTGTGGTTGTTGCCTGAGTAGGGCGTTCACCCCTTTCAACCAATAACCCAATTTCTCACACCTGCCTTTCCTTAGAGTGGTTATGGGGGCTTAGTGGCTGTGTTGACCACTGTGAGGCCATAATACCTTACTTCTATTCACAATTCAACACAGTACCTTAATTGTATGTGCTTGCACATATTATATTAACTCACTTCCTTCTGGTCCCTAATGTGGAGCATTTCGAAATAAGGCAAACGTGTCATATAAAAGAAATTCATCCATTATATTCAGCATCGAAGCACCTAGTGGCATTTAAGTAGATGGAGATGCACTTCGCTCAATGCCTACCACTAGGGGAGGGCAACATTTGTGTAATTTGCTTTCATGTAATTATAGGACATGAAAAAAAAAAAAAAAGAAATGCGTAATATGCATCTCTGGCTGCCTGCATCAAGAAATGAGGCCAGATATGCATTTTGTGACTAAAAATATAACGTGAACAGCAATGCATGTTGCACGCACACATGCCACCATTTTGTTTTACTCCTGCCTGCTCCTACCTAATTACCCTCGCGTTCGCAGCTCTCTAGGCCCCATCCACCTCATTCCAGTCCACCTAACCCCATTTTTTAAACTTTATTTTCACTTTTTGTCAGTGTGACTACCCCGTGTGTTAATTATTTTCCCCTTGTTGTTTAGGTATCCCCATTCCCACTTCCCAGCAATGGCAGAGGCAGGCAGCACCAGCATGTCTGAATCCCGCACCCCGTGAGGTGACCACTGCGTGAGGTGGTGACGAACCACCACATTTTTAACGGGGCAAAGGTGGCAGCTCAGATTTGTTTAATTTTTTTATTTACAGCACTACCTCCGTCACATGCTGGTGGCAAGTCTGCATAGGGCTACAGCCTAGCAGAGCACAAGCTGCAGTAAGGGACAGTGAGACGCAGCATGAACTGGGGTGACCCAGGGGCAGGTGATGCCTTTGACCAGGAGTAGGACCTGCACTGCTAATTACCCCACATATTACAACACTCATGACATCTTCTATGACATTATTGATATTACTGCAACATTTGCAGTGAAGATATTGATGAGAAAACTATGCATGGCAGTGGCGCGAGTTAATGTTACCTTAAGAGCACGAGTTATAGTTACTTGAGATAACTATAACTTGTGAATTTCTGTGTCTTTTAGAGTTTAAACCATTACGACATTTCCACCCAACTATAGTGTTACTTTAACCTTTGATTTTTCCAGTAAATATATATATATTTAGATTTTTTACAGAGTGGCAGTAGCCACGTTGGAGCTCCTAATATAGTATGGTTTTATAGAATTTTTTTATAGAAAAAGACAGCTTAGACCTTTCACCTTGTGGGCTTCGCAACTGCTGCTTTGGTTTTAGCATGAGTAATTTTTCCATTTGTCATTATAATGTCATACTTTGATGAACCTCTATACCACAATGCGCGTGGGTTTATCAGTCCGGCCGACAGTCGCGGAGAGCTGAGCCCATTCAGCCAACATAGTAATAAGCAGGATTAAGTGGCCCGTTCCCCTGCCAGTAAACGGTAAATTGATCAATTAGACTTCATTCTCTGTAGCACATTCAAAGAAAAAGGATTTACGAACATTGCGTTTTTTTCCCGGTGCTAGACCCCAGCGCCGCCTAGTGTGAGCTGAAAAGTGCAGGTCGAAAAAGTGAAAAATATATCAGCAGAAAAAGGAAAAGTATATCAGACGGCAGGAGAAAATTAGGAAATGTATGCGGAGAATGCGTTTGGCCGGCACCGCGGGCTCAGCTGATGGATTAGAAGCAATAAACACAAACAACAATGCCTTATCAGTGAAACGACGGCGGGGGCGTGGCTTCGGCAGCCACGATGGCGGACATGAACCGCTGAAGCTCCCGTCTCGGGCGCCTGTACTGCTGACCTGAGAGCGGCGCCGGGACTGTTTGCCGGGCGCAGATCCGGCGGAGCCCATACAGCTGTGGGTACGGTGCCAGCGGAGTCCCGCAATCGCCGGAGAGATCCATTCCATGGGGAGCCGCGGCGCGGGAAGCCTCCTGCGCCGCGACATTTAAGATGGCACCAGCAGCATAACAAACGGCCTGACAACGACTCGGGGACACGGCGGCAGGCGTTCTGAGGGCCGCGCCTGCCCGCAGCGGAACCCGGACTCCCCGGACTGTGACACACTCGGTGGAGGAGCAAGGGTGAGCTAACTCCCTCACACACGTGGTTCCTAAACGGGGATCGGGAGCGGACCTGGCCGTCTCCCCTCCCCCAGCCCCTCTTCTCCCCCGTTGGCCGGCCCCAGGGGCCTACTGCGACTGCGAACCAGGAGGAGGAGGAGTAGCGGCGCGGCGCACCGACGTGGGCCTTGGACTTGCCCGGACAGGGGCGAGAGGTGCTGCCTGACCTTCATCTGGCCATCTGATCGGCGCGACGACCCACGGCGGGAGCCTCCCCCCCCCCCCCTCCACTCCAGCGGAAGACGCAGCGAGGTGCCACCAAGACGCTGCTGGTCCCCGGAATACAAGGTGCGTGGCGAGGGGACGGGGGAGACCACCGCCGGGGGCGGGGCCACTGAGACCCCACGCTTCGTCACCAATCGGGCGCACCCCCTGCCTGGCCTGAGTGGGGCCGCCCGCACGTAGTGTGGCAGCGCTGTGTTCCCTCCACGGAGCCCCACGACCTACGAGGACGACAACTACGTGGTGTACCCGCGACGTGACGTGCACTGCCCCGGCTGTATGTCTGGCTCCTTGAGGAAGGGGTGATTCGCCGACCAAAACGCTCCTGTGAGGCCCTCCCCCCTTCGCCGGCCTCAGCGGACGCTGCCCCGTGCCTGGACCCCTGGGCGAACGAGAATCCCCAGCCCCTCTTTGAGACCTTTTTCCTCCCCCCTCCTGCTGGGTAACCTCAATTGCACTAAGTGGGCCCATCCCCGTCTCCTACACCTGATAAGGCACCGAGGTCAGCCGGGCACACCTCCTCAGTACCACTCAGCCATGGGGAAACCAAGGTCCACGCAACAGAGTGCGGTGCCGGAGACCGCTCCGGAAAAGATGCCAAAATCTTCTACTTGGTCCCCCAATGTCGTGCCCTCGTCGGATCTCTCTATATCGGACAAACTGGATAAAGTCCTCGCAGCTATCGAACTCTCCCGGATCTCGATGGAGGAGCGGCTTGGCACGTTGACGAAGGAAGTTAATCTGCTCCGGGATGATCATCGCAAGCTGGCGGACCGGGTGCGGGCGGAGGAACGGACGATGGAGGAAATACAGCCCGCATTGAAAGAACAACAGTCGACAATCCAGGGCATCCTCACCCGCTTGACTGCGGTGGAGGAAATGGTGCAGGACTTGAAAGGCCGCTCGAGACGCTGCAATATTCGAGTGGTGGGGCTGCCGGAGGGGATCGAAGGAACACATCCCATAGACTATCTAGACACTTGGATCAAATCCTTCACCCCGGCGGCGGACCGCACCGCGTTTTTCTCGATCGAACGAGCCCACAGGGTGCCAGCCCGGAGGCCCATTCCCGGAGCGGCCCCTCGACCACTACTCGCAAAATTCCTGCACTTTCGAGATCGAGACGCGGTGCTCCGAGCGGCACGTCAGGCGGCACCACTCCGAATAGAGGATAAGCAGGTAATGATTTTCCCAGACTACGCTCGAGCGGTGCAACAGCAGCGCTCCACTTTCCTGGACGTCACACGGAAATTGCGGGACAACAACATGCAGTACGCGTTGCTCTATCCGGCTCGCCTCAAGGTCCTCTACAAGGGCTCCTCAGTCTTCTTCACGACCGCCGAAGCGGCGCACGAATGGGCGGAACAACACTGCACGCGGACGCCCGATGCCCGCCCCAGAAACGGCTCGCCATACAACACTTTCCGACCCCAAAAAAAGCGCCCCACGAAGTCTCGTCACACGGAAATGAAAGCAACCTCTGGCGCCCATGACTCGCCGGATCTGGAGCAGATTATGAAGGAGCGACGGGAAGCATTACAGGCGGTCATAGATCTCAGATCCACCCAGCAAACCGACTCCATTGATTGCCCTCCGCACATCTTCTCCTCAGAGGGTGAAAATGAAAGTGATGACACCGCATCAGGGGTGGGCTCCGTAGTGCCATCTGGGGTCACCCCTCAAACGGCAGAAGGACTGCTGGATGGGCAGGTGTCCCCCTCCAAATCTTGATGCTCTCAAGAACAATGGACTGCCTACTTTGTATCCTTATGAGTTATAGTCAATATGCACCCACTAGTGCAGATGTCGAGCTTGGCACAGCCCTAGCGCCGCATAATGATCCTCTTGCATGCCTGCTAGACGCACAGGCGCTCAGCTTCAGGTCGCCACCCCCCAACACATAGTACAGGTTCACTCCCCCGGTGTTACAGGTTCACTCCCCCGGTGTTACAGGGAGAAGTTTGGACACATCGTCCCTTAGATGATGAGTCCTTTGCATTGGGACTGTTTCCCGTACCCCAGCATTCCGTTTATTTCCCAGTTCTTCCACATCCCACATGTCATGGCACCCTACACCCGCCCGACCACATGCCCCAGAGGCCGGGATCACTGGTCCATACTTAAGCGGCAGCGCAGGGAACCCCTAGGTCCCCACACAACGACCACTCGAACCAGCAGCTCCCTCGGCCCACACCCCCGATGCACTACCCATGGCACAGAGGACGAGTGTAACAGACGTTAACATACTCACGCTAAATGCCCGCGGCGTTCACACCCCCCGCAAGCGATATGCGATCTACGCTTATGCGAAGCGCCAAGCAGCATCCATACTCCTATTGCAAGAAACACATTTTTGTGCAGCGGAAGTAAGCAGGGTACAGGCGAAATGGCGAGGCCTTGTTTGCGCTACAACATACTCATCATTCGCCCGCGGCGCGCTGATCTGGGTTCGACCGGGTACCCCATTCCGGGAGCTCCAACGGGTGGTAGACGGGGAGGGTCGGTTCGTCCTGTTGGAGGGACTACTCGACGAACAGGCCGTCCTATTGGGCAGCATTTACGCTCCGAATGACGACCAGGATACATTTTGGGATAGACTTACGAAAACCCTAGCCCAATTCACACACGTGCCCTGGATTCTTGGGGGAGATTACAATTGCATCCTGGATCCCGAATTAGATCGCTCCTGCCTCCCTCTACCACGCTCCCCTGCATACAGACAAATAGATAGATTTAAGGCATGGGTAGCGCACTGGTCACTCACAGACGCGTGGCGATTACAGCACCCTCTTACACGCATGTACTCCTTCTACTCTGCTCCTCACAACTCCGAGTCCGGCTGGACCGGTTCTTATGCACGGCAGCGGTGCTCCCTCAGATCCGTCACACGGATTACCTGGGTAGAGTCTTATCCGACCACGATGCGCATGTGCTAAGTCTTCAATGGAGACCTCCACACCCCCCCGTCCCCACATGGCGCCTCCCACGCGATTGTCTGGCGGATCCGGTCTTCGCCCACGAACAAGAGGGTAGCATCCGAGAATATTTCGCCCGAAACGCGGGGTCGGCATCCTCCACCCTGATCGAATGGGACAGCTTTAAGGTGGTAGCCAGGGGAGGTTGCATTCAACAGCGCGCCGGGGTGAAACGTACCCTGGAACAGGCCCTCGTGAAAGCTGAGAAACGGCTTGCTAACGCCACAAAACTCACCGACCAATCGGCGGCAGCGGCAACGCAGCTGGCCCATGCTAAATCGGAGTATCGGGGAGCATGTACAGATATGCGGCGATACAACTTTCGGACATATGCGACTCGGATGCACAAAGACCGCGACAAGACGGGCTCGTGGCTAGCAAAACAAGACGCGGAGGTACCACCCATCACGTCCATACGAACGCAACGCGGCGTTCTGGTACACTCCCAGGACGAGATTCTGCAAGAATTCCGTCAATATTACTCGGAAGTCTATGACCGCCCTAGAGCATGGAGTCAGGGGGCGATCGACCGCTTCCTTGACTCTCTCCCTCTCCCGCGGATCTCTACTGCAGAGAAAGCGGACCTGGACACAGCCATCCATACCTCGGAGATCACACATGCCATACGTACATTGGCCCGAAACAAAGCCCCGGGCCTAGACGGGTTCCCGCTAGAATACTATGTCACCTTCGCTTCCCTGCTGACCCCTCGTCTATCGACGGTACTGGACACGGCACTACGTGCAGGCGAATTACCCAGATCCATGAGAGAATCGTTAATTGTCACTTTTCCGAAGCCCAACCGTGACCCACAGCTGTTAGCTTCTTATCGACCCATAACGCTCCTTTCAGCCGACTGCAAAATTCTAGGGAAAATTTTGGCAGAAAGATACTCCCGGGTGGTGTGTCCACTAGTACATGCTGACCAATGCCGATTCGTACCGGGCAGGAATACCTCCCAGAACAGACGCCTGTTCCATATCCAGGACCAGATTGGTGACCGCTTCCCCAGAGCGGCGTACCTGATCTTGGACCTCGAGAAGGCCTTCGACACACTGACGTGGCAATACCTGTTCTCGGTTCTCCTGCGTGCTGGGCTCGGCCCCAAGCTCGTAGCCTACACCCGCCTCCTATACACCAAACTCACTTCCCGAATCCGCATTGGCCGTCGTATCTCTTCGGCATTCGCAATACACAGGGGTACCAGACAAGGCTGCCCCCTCTCACCCCTGTTATTCGCGCTGGCTGTGGAACCCCTGGCTATCCGTCTCCGGAGGGAGGGTCGCGACTGGGGCATACCAATCGCGGACACCACGCACTGTGTCTCACTGTATGCCGACGATCTCCTCCTGTATATACGGGACGTCACCGCGGACCTAACCTCCCTCGGGCTCACCTTGACCGAGTTCGCAGAAGTTTCCGGCTTGAAGGTGAACTGGGAGAAATCTGTGGTGTACCCCCTACACCCCGACTCTCCCCCTCGGGAGGTGTGGATCGGGGATCAGAGACTAAACTGGATGGCGGAGGCCCCTCGTTATCTAGGGATTCGCCTCTATCACTCACCCTCTGACCTTTTCGAGGGTAACCATCGTAGGGCTCTCGCCTCTATCCGCTCCACCGTCGGGTTTTGGCGGCAACTCCCGCTGGCCCCCGATTGGCCACGTGGCCCTAGCTAAAATGGTACTAGTCCCGCGTCTCCTCTATTATTTTACTAATCTTCCTGTGATGCCGCCTCGATCCTTCTTTAAAGAGCTGGACACCCTACTTGGATCCTTAATATGGGGCAAGGGACGACACCGAATTGCGCTGGCAAAACTGAAATTGCCCACGACACAAGGAGGTCTTGGAGCCCCCTCGTTCGAAGCCTATTTCCTAGCGGCGCAGCTTCAATGGCTCTCCTATTGGACAGCCGACAGACACACGTCCGAAACATACACGACCGCGGGTCGGATAACGACACCGGAACTATGTCGTTTGCTTGTGCCGGGATCCCGCCCGACGGGGACTTACCCCCTCCAAGTGGAGGTGGCCCGGGGATGCATCCGGCGCATCCACCGACTCGCACCTGACAGGCCTGCGTATTCACCGTTGCTTCCTCTGGTGGGCTGGCCTAAAGACACCCAGTTCTTCACCCCTGCCATGCTCCGAGAGTGGACATCTAGGGAGGTCACCGAGGCAGAAATGCTTTTTGCGGAGGGACATCTCCGACCATTCCAGCAACTCATTGACGAATATGATATCCCCCCGGGACAATTTTTGCGGCACCGCCAGCTCCTTAGCCATTTTCGACCATACTGTGATCTCACGTTAGGAGAGCCCCCCACGCATCCGGTCCTTCACATGATACTGCGAATGGGACGGGGTCGTCACCTCACGACCTGGCTATACAAATCCATCCGGGAGTTGACACCCTCATCATTGACGCCCCTACGGGCCCTATGGGAGGAAGAGGTGGGGCGGGCGTTTCACGATAATGAGTGGGACTGGGCACTCGAATTCCCCAAAAAAGTGTCTCGGAATGCCCGCTTCAAAAATATACAATATAATATTCTTTATAGGGCCTACTTGACCCCAACGCGCCTCCAGCGTTTTTACCCCGACACAATATTCCTCTGCCCCCGCTGCCAGGCGCCAGACGCCGAATTCCTCCATATGTTTTGGTCGTGCCCAGGGATCCGGGCATACTGGTCGACTATCCACGAGACCCTTCGGGACCTTACGGGGTTGCCCCACCTAGACACCTGGGAGTACTGCGCACTGGGAATAATGGGCCGGAAGAAGCGGCATAAAGTGCCCATACGATTCGTCTTATTAGCACACCTCCTGGCTAAACGATGCATAGCTATGCATTGGCGTTCCCCTGCGGGTCCCCCGTTGGCGGCATGGAGGGGAGCAGTGCTCAAATGGTCTACGGCTGAGGAGGATACCCTGCGGGAGGAGGAGGCGAAGGGTACACGCAAAACCCCGATATCCCTGGAGTGGGCGCTGTTGATGCATCAGTTTAAACAAACCCAACCCCTAGCTGATCAGGACGCGGCCGCGACCTCCCCTACTGCCACGCGGCTATGCGCGACACATACCCACTCGGCGTACGCCCCCCCCTAACACTTTACACTCACCCCTGAGTGACTAGGTTCCTATCCCCGCTGCCCCGAGGCCTGCGCCTATGCCATGGGTCCGCCTGCTTCGTCGCGCTGCGGCCAGGAGTTTCCACTGCGATGCCTCACCGGTTACCTTACGGACCACATGTGCTGTAGTCTAGTTGACCCTTCTCTAATAGTCCATGACTGCCCGTAGTTCCCTCCCCCCCTCCCTGGTTTGGTCTGTTATACGGCAAACACCTGTCGCATTGCATATAACTGCAGCAAAGATGTTTATAAATGTCAAGATTGATTTCATCGGACTGAAAACATGTGCTTAATGATACTGCGCTCCAATACTGATATGTAACAACAGTACTAACAAATGCTAATAAAAACAAGTTTAAAAAAAAAAAATCAGTGAAACGACGGCACGATAATGGTCCTTCAACTATACAAACCGCAGAGAGTAAACATTATTTACACTTAGGCCTTCATTACGAGTGACCCGTAATCATTTCCTTTATTTCCCCCACCTGGAATTACTGTTATCGTGGTCACCTGTACTGCAAGGGTAAGAGAAATAACTGGAATTATGAGTTCGTTTGGAATAAAAGGCGGAAGGCAGATTTATCATGACAATTTTAACATGTTCTTTCCTGTTATTACACCCTGAGACGTTGCTTATTTACAGCACGTGAAACAGCATGGGCATGATGTGTTACCGCAAAATGTATTATAATCCCGACATGGGCTAGTTAATTCCTGCTACCAGCACTGTTAGAAGTATCAGGCTGGGCGTAATGAGAGCATAAGTACGTAGAGAAACTCGTTAGTGAAAAGTGTGCCCCGAGACTTAAAAACACATACCGCGTAACAGCCGAAGTAAAGGGAGGTTACAATTGAAGACAAGGCGGTACTAAGGAGGGACTAACAATCCTACTAAGGAATCAGAAGCCAGCATTTACGAAGGACAAAGAGGCAAGCCAATGAAAAATATGGGCGGGAGGGGGGTGTGGCTTCTCCTCCGTACTCCAGGACAAGTCTCGCAGCGCATGTGCGCTGGCTCCGGCTCTACCTAAAAAGGGGAAGGTCCTAAAACGGGTGTAAAATCCAATGCATTTTACATAGACTTCTGTATTTCACCTAGCGAGAAAACAGTCAGTCGAATTTTTCCGAAATTTGTCTGTAGTACCTATTAGAGGGTAGTGAAGGTAAGTATTTTATAAGTTTTAAGGTTTTTAACTTGGTGATATCTGTTGCCCAGGTAGTACTGTGGTACATAGTGATGACGAAGCATTAAGGGATTGGCTAATTACTGCCTTTACATATGTTAAAGGCAGCCATGTTGTTTTTGGTCAAGTTTGCGGATTGGGACATAACACCTTGCATTCTAGCTAAGTATTAGGTTTGGTATTTTTCCTATACCTATTACCACTTCAGTAAAGTGGTAATTGGTAGGAAAAAGATTCGTAATTGTCTGTTTTAAAAAAAAATAGTAATAAATACAGAACACCACGGTGCTACAGCAGTACCAATAACAAAATAAAAATAAATATTGTAAGACACTATATTTTATAAATATAGTGTGCCAAAGCGTATTTTCAATTTTTTCTGTATTTAAATATGCACACAAAAGTGTGCGGAGTAGCACGTTAATTAGTAAAATTTACCAAGGTGCTTAAAAAAAAAACATAGTTCACCACAAACTGCCGAAAATTATAAACAAAAATGTTAATCTATAACCTCTTAAATAAAGTGGTACTAGGTGGTGAACAACAATAAAACCTAATACTTACCTAAATAGGAGACCCTAACACACAACGCAGTGAAACAGAGAGCATAGAACAATGCAAAATTGTCATTAAAACTACATGGCTGCCTTTTACCATTGGTAAACAGAGCTATTAACCAATCGCATAATCACTTTTTACCTTTATGTACTGTGGTATACTGTGACCGTACCACGATCTACTGGGGCACAATATATCATTACATTTTATGCAACTTATAACTTTAACATTACGTACACTATTTACATGTAATATAAAAATGTAAAATTTACACATATGTATTTCGGCCACATAACACTGACCTACTTTAACACACTTTACCAGTACGCCCTATTGAATTTACACACACAACTGTAAGCCACTCCACTCTTAACATTTCATTTTACTTCACTGTACGCTATTTACTGTACGTTACTGTACGCCACTCCACTTTACGACATTCCAGTATATGCCACTACACAACCTAATCCACTGTATGCCACTACAGTACTCTAATCCACTCTACACCACTCTACGCTATTATACTTTTTACCAATCTATTCTATATCACTCCAATGTATGCTACTTTACTCCATGACTATATATTGTACGACTTGCAACTCTACGCTATTTTACTATACCCAACTCCACTGTATGCTACTGTACTCTGTATTGCACTCTGCCCCCACTTTATGGTACGGTATTGCAGTTTATGCTGTTTCACTGTACGCCTCTCCATTGCACTGAAATGCCACTCCACTCTACCACAATTCATTGTATGCTATTACACTTTACAGCAATACATTTCACGTCACTCCGATGTACGTCACTACAGTGTGCGCTTCTACAGTGAACCCTATTCCACTGTAAGACACGTTACGCTACTCAACTATATGCCCTTCGACTGTATGTCACTAGATTTGACACCACTAAAGTAAACTTTAGTCCACTCAACAGTACTGCAGTATACGCTATTCCACTGCATGCTACTCCACTGTATGCTTCTCCACTGTACCCTACTGCACTATACAATATTATACTGTATCCCACTACAGTGTACACAATCTCGCTATATGCCACTCCACTGTACGTCACTACCTGCTATTTCACTTTAACACACTACAGTGTACCTCACTCCACTCTACACAAGTACACTGTAGACCACACAACTCTATGCCAATCCACTTTAAGCCACTCCAGTCTACACTTTTTTTACGACTCTCCAGTATACCACACAATGCAACTCCACTTTACGCTATTCCACTATATGATATTCAAATTTATGCCGCTACACTCTACAACACTGCAATATATGCCATTCCACTGTACACCACTAGACTGTGCAGCAATCTAATCCACAATATTGCACTGCATGTAACTCGACTCTACGCTATGCCGCTGTACGCCACTACACTCTGCAACCCTCCATTGTACCGAACTGCAGTATACACCAGTGCACTCTACCAAGATCCACTGTAAGGTATTTCACTTTACATCACTGCAGTGTGTTCCATTCCACTAAACGTCACCTCCGTATACTGTCTTCTCACCTCACCACTCGCCACACTACATTAACTATTAACTATGACTCACTACTGTACCATGCACTGTGTTCTGGCACATCATGTAATTTCAGATGTCATAAGTTTTGTTATTCATCCAATAATTTCGCATCCTATATAAAGTATGCAAGGGTAGAGCTAGTGCATGTTGAAGGGGCAAGTTATAGTTAATGTAGTGGCCAGTGAGGTGACGACTGTGTACGGAGATGCACGAGTTATATTAATTTGAAGGTGGTGCAAAAGTATAAATGTGAGTTATAACTATGACTTATAGTAATGTAAAAGTAGTGTGTAAATGATAAATTTTACAGATACCTAACTTCAGCATTTCTAATGTTTAAGTAGTTTAAGTTTAGTTTGTCACAAATGAGAAATAAATGTGTAAGTGGTGTGTTAGAAATGAGATTTCTGGTTGGCTAAGGCTTGCGCCAAAGCCAGGCAGAAACCACCACTTTAGTCAGGGCAAGGGAGTTACATGCCAAAGATAAACCCTGCTCACCCCCTTGATAGCTTGGCACAAGCAGTCAGGCTTATTCCCGGAGACAATGTGTAAAGCATTTGTGCAACACACACAGAGCAACAACACACTAGGCACACCACAAAAGGAACTCCACACAAGGTTATATCACAAATAGCCTTTGTATTATCATAAAACACATTAGTATAGTAATCACACAATATACGTATACACTGTGCCACCTGGCACTAGGCAATATTTACAGGGGATTATACACACATGACAGGGCAACTTGGACCACTGTCAGAACCATCACAAATTAAACTTAGTAAATGTAGAACATATAATAAGTGTAGAACGCAACCAGTAATTACTGGCAAACACTGTACTCTGCATCATCCTGTAACACAAACCATATTATGCACAGTATCACATCAGGAGCAAAATACATTATACGCCAACCTCATAAGCCTAAAAATATTAGACCATAACCTCCTAATAATAACTCGCATTAGGCATAAATCACAGTGGAGAATAACCTCCCAAGCATAAACCACAATAGGCAAAACCTCATAACGTGAATCACAGTGGAGGCATAAATTGCGGTACATAAAATACAGTACATGAATCACATTTCCTGCGCACCACCTAAATCACATTAGGGCCTGGCGCCCTATCAAACTAACAGTCCCCCTGGCCAACTGGCCTTCTCAGAGGGCTCAAATGCCCTATGTCCATAATGTCAGGGCGGCTGCCGATGCAGCAGAATTCGCAAGAGCGCAATTGCGCTGGGCCAGAGGAGTGCATCTCACTCCTGTCTCACTAAAAATGCCCCCAAAGAAATGTCAGCCTAAACGTTGCAGGTGCCGCTAATTGCCGTGCAGCTGCGATGAGGAAAATTAGGCACTGGCACCGACTGTACCCTAAGAGTGGGCCCCCACTGGGACTCTGTGGAACAAATGTGCGCCAAACGTTGCCCGCTACATCAGTGCAACTGGGAAATAACCAGAGAGGCCCTGCTCTGGGGCTCTCTACACAACAATGTACCAAACGTGGCAGCTGCCCTCTGTCAGGCGGGGCAGCTGTGGACAAAGTAAATGGGCCCTGGCACGACTGTGCCCTGGGGGGCCCCAGGGCTCTCTAAATAAAATTGGCCCCATCGTTGCTGTTGCCCACTGTCAAGTGGGGCAACTGTCAAAAAAAATTGCCAAAGCACCGAAACTGTGCCTCGAGAGGCACCCACAGGAACATTGTGACACCCCACTCACCTGGGCGCTGGAGCACTCCACACGGCTCCACTCTTGGCCCTGTCTAAACCGAGACACTTCTCGTGGTGCTGGCGGCAGGCAACAGGAGAGGCCCACTCCTCGGGGACTCTCTCTCCTCTGCGCCCGGTCCCCCTTCTGGGACCGGGTCTTCACGTTGGAGCCCGCAAGGCTCCGGACAGCCCTAGGCGGCTGGCGGCACTTCCTCTCTGCAACCGCTTGGGCACCGGGGCTCCCAACAACTCACAGGAGCCCCACTTGGGCCGACATCACCTCCTCCTGACTTCCGGGTGATGCGCGTCCGGCCCCGCCTCCAGTCAGGCAGTTTATCTGACTTCCGGGCCAGCCGTCCTGCTTTCCCCGGGTCGTGGTGGTGATTCACCAAAATGCGGGGTGGGCTCCCGCAAGTTAAATAAAGATAATGGTGGCATAAAAGCGGGGTGGGCTCCCGCTATAAAAATAACAGCATAAGCGTGGTGGGCACCCGCAATTCACATATCAAAAATGCTCGAAGTAAGCATTAATGCGGGATGGGCACCCGCTCCCAGAGCATCACAGGGGAATCCCTACGCTGGGGATTCCCTCAGCAGCGATGTGCATCCCAGCGCTGCGAAACTCCAGTGCTCCTGGGGAAATTAAAGCACAGCGATCCCCTTCAGGATAATTTAAAATAAAAGTGCTCACAGGGCGCAAGAGGTCCACAAAAGTCCTTAGAGATGAAGGGGGCCATGCTGGGCCCAGGGAGGCAAGCCCTCATGGCGGTTCCTCCTGGGCCCCAGCAGCAGCATGCCCCCGCTGGTTCAGGAACAAGCACAGACAGAGCAAAACGATGGGGTCACAGCCTCTATACTTATACCACTTCTCTCCTTTGTCTGCAGTACAGGGCATGGGGGAACCAGATGCAACTGGTTCAGGGGGGAATTGGAGCACTTTGTTTTCCAAGCTCCTCTTCCCCTTTGTTAGGTGGGGGCTAGTTGATCAGACAAACCACAGGGGGTGGAGCCAGCATTCTCCAGGCTGGGCACAGTCCTATTCAGAATCAGGGGATTACTCCTCCCACTACTCCCAAGGCAGATGTCCCATTCAGCCTAGCACTGACTCACCCTGCCCCTCCTGGAGCCACACACACCTCCCAGCCCCTGTCACTCACAAGCCAGACATGCAATTCACATCAGGCAGGCAGACACATAGCACACAGAAATGCCAACTTCTAAAAGTGGCATTTCTAAACCAGTCATCATAACTCTGCGCACACCATTGCGCAGCATTTATTCTTACAATTTCAAACATACTAAACTTGACCCCGCAGCTCCTCCGATTCCAGGAATTATCACTGACACACTTTATCAGGGAATCTCCAATGCATTCCTAGAGGAGGGCAGGCCAGCCTTGCCAAATGTACACAGAGCGCACGCACTTTACACTGGACCACAGTGCTAAAGTGCCCAGAGGCCTAAAACCTCCAACACAAGGTCAGAGATAAGGCACAAAGTTTAGGGATGAACCTGCCAAATTTGCAAATTCCAACATGGTGCATAAATCATAAACTTAAAAGTTCATTATCTGTGTAAATCTTAAATGTAAAAGTTCATTATAACTTTAAAATTTCGAATGTTTGTGTAGTTTAAGTTACAAATTAAGTTTTCCAAACTATAACTTATCTTTAACCTCTGTGTTTTTTTTGGGGTGGACTATACATTACCCAGTGGCGGTCGCCACTGCGTATAGTCAGGTCTGCTGTTACATAGGAAAAGCGTTTTTTGTGTTGCTCATACCTTTTGACCTCGTTTTGGCGAATCACCACAAATCTTTCCAAACAGCTGCTACTTTTGGACTAATTTGTGCATGGAAAGTTTTGAGGTGATCTGCAAGTGGGGGCTGAGAAAAAAGGGGGGTCCCAAAACACAAAATACCCTTGCATTTTCCATAGACTTTTTAAATCTGGGCTGCAGCAAAAAACGCTGAACAGAATTGCACATTTGGCAGGAGCTAGATATTGGCCCATAAATTGTGCTTTGGTGTAAATCCTTTCATTAGTTTTTGAGAAATTAGAATTAAAAAATAATTGTACACCTAGACAGTTGGGTCCGCAAGAGGCTTGAGAGACTCTTGCAGGAATGCCAATTTAATAATAAGAGCGTTCTGATTGGCCCAAGAGATTTACTTCCCTTAGGCCATTTTGCTCCCACGGGAGTCAGACTTCAGCGGGAGCCAGAGCTCTGATTTGCTGCCAGCAATATCAGAAACATTTTGCTGCCAGCCATTACAGGACTCAGGGACTTAGTCGCTGGGGAACCCCCTCTGGAGGCTGAAATCTGCATGTAAGGAGACCTATGGGGTTTGTATGTATGATAGCAGTAGTGATGCTTCGTATTATTCTGAGCTATTTTGCACTTCCTTTCGTAGCTCTAATGCTATACCCGTTTATAGAGCAATGTGTGCAAAAGAAGCTTGGTTGATGTAATCCGTGATGTCATCAATGATGTCATTTGAGGTGCCATCAGTAATGTCATAGAATATGTCATGAGTAATGTAATATGTGAGGTCATAAGCAGTGCATGGCAGGAGCATAACTTACGGCTAACTCTGCTAACTATAACTGGTGAATTTCTGTGTTTGTTTTTTTTTTTTTAGTTCAAAACGTTAATACCTAACTATAACGTTACTTTAACCTTTAGTTTTTTTCTTTAAAAAAAAATTATATATATAAAAACACAGTGTAGTTATTTTATTTTTCTAAACTTTATTTGTAGGTTTCCAAAATAATACAAAAAACAAAGTCCCGTATACCCAAGCATATCACAACTGAACATGTGTGGTCTCTAAGGCAAAGAACAATCTTTATGACACAGCATGTATTAAAAGCAGTTAATACCAGATATGGGCAGGACCTGAATCATAATCAAGGCAATGTCTTCCAGCAGTGCATGCGTGGTTTGTAAGCATGTAGCGTCTGACCCTAGTCTCGATGGATGAGGGATCAATGTGGGTCGTCATCTAAGGATAACAAATAGTCCCTAAGAGGTTGCCAGATATCCTTGGGCCTGGAGGAGCGGTGTTGGAGTGAGGCATAGACTTCACTAGTTGAGTCAGATTATACCATGCTGTTGAGCCATGCTTTAACAGTGGGGCGGGTCCCGCTTCCCCGGTGCAGCACCACTTCTCTTTTTGGCTAACAGTAGCACTATAGCTGTGTACCTACAAACTGGTTTAGGGATATCCTCTACATAGCCCATTCGCGCCAGAAGAGGATCTTGGTGTAGCGTTATGAGGGTCATTAGGGAGAGGCAGTGAAGATCGCACTCCAGTAGGCCCCAATATGCGGGCATGTCAGTGTAAGGTGTGCAAAGTCAGCTTCAAGTGTGTTATATTTTGGGCAGTTGGCGGTCCTGTAGAGGTCTATTTTAGCAAGTGTTCTAGGGATTATATAGGCCCTGTGTAGGAACTTAAATTGTATTAGTTTGTGTCAATGGTTTGTGCGAACAAGCTCAATTTGTGCACAACAGTAATGTCATTCGTTGTCCGTTAGTTCCTGACCCAAGTCTCTTCCCCACCGCCCCCTGGTCTTCTCATCATGGACAGGCCGCAGCACCATGCAGGCCTTATAAAGTTTGGAAATCAGTCCCCCCGAGGTTGATGTCAATGGAAAAAGTTGTCGGGAGCAATGGGGTATAAGGGAATACAGGCACAGAAAGCGGCACATCAGAAAAAGATCCACTGTGTAGCATTGGATAATCTAACCTCCTCGGTGTGGGAAAGGGCATGACCATTAGGGAAGAAATCTCCCACCGTGTGTAAGTCGAATTTGCTGAGCATGCCTTACACTACTCGTTCGCGGGTAGGTGAGATCCATGGATTGTTCGAAACCGGAAGTAGTGAATACAGGGGATCTGTTCCAAGTAGACTGTTAAGTTTCTTCCATTCCCAGCATGTGGTGGACAGGGTCTGGATGTCTTGGGGGTCGAGTTTGATTCCTCCCGGTAAGACAGCAGATAACGAGATGTCCTCCGCTTTGTCTTTTTCAGGTACGGAGTAAGGAAGTCTAGCCTCTGAGTGAAACCAGTGGAGGCGAACTGCTCCTGCACTGCTGGATAATACATTGGAAAGTCGAGAACACCAAAACCACCTCTGTGATAAGGGAGCACAAGTGTGTCCCACCTGAAACGTCACCGCCGGTTCGCCATTTTAAGTCGCAGCCAAAGACCCCTAAGTTTGTGAAAAAACAAGTTAGGCAGAGGAACTGGGATGTTTAAAAACACCTGCTCCTTTTCCCTGTGAAGAATGATGTTAAGCTACTTAGTGGTCTCATCGCACCACTGGAGTGGAAATTCACAGTGTTGCTGAGGTGCAGTCAGTTAGTGAAAATAATTCAGATTTTGCCCAGTTGATATGGTGGCCTGAAAATCTCCCAAACCTGATAATGTCCCAGATTACAGGAGCAAGATTGTAGGCGGGTTGGCGAAGGAATACTAAGATATCATCTGCGTATATGGAGATGAGTAGAGAACCAGGTTTGAAACCGGGGCCATGGTGCAAATGTTTTTCTTGCAAGTGGCGCACTAACAGGTCCATGGCAATGATGAAAAGTAACTGCAACAGGGGGCATCCCTGTCGTGTACCCCTAGCAAGCTTAAACTGATGCGTAATTGATCCATTTACCCGAAGCCGCATCAGTGATTGGGAGTTTAGGAACATGATCAGGGTTTTGAAGCCGATAGGAAGACCTAATTTCTGCAGTGTCGCCCAAAGGAATTGCCACTCCAAGAAGTCAAAGGCCTTTTCTGCATTGAGCAGGGTGATAGCTGTCGGGACCTCTGGCGAGACTCTGTTCAGAATGATAAATACTGTGTGAAAATTGTAAGATCTAGATCTGTGGCAGACAAACACTGATTGGACCAGGGAGATGATCTGGTCCAGAAGTAATGCCAGCCTTGTAGATATCATTTTAGCTAAGATTTTGTTATCAAAATGTAATAAAGATAGGGGTCGATATGAGGCACACAAATGTGGGTTTTAATAAAAGTGTAATACTGCTTCATGTAACGTGGGCGGCAGCTCTCCTGTCTCCAGGGCCTCAGCATACATATCCAAAAGATGGGGAATAAGAATGGGATTCTATGTTTTAGAAAACATATCCATGAGACCATCAAGGCCGGAGGCCTTGGAGCCATCTAGTGCATAAATAGCTTGCTTAGCTCAGCTTTGTCAGCAGAGAAGGGCTCGCTTAGAAATTGGTGCTGCTCATCCGTGATCCACATCATTGCAACCTCATTCAGGTATTCTGCTCTGGCTACATTATCCCCCACAAGTTTAGTGGAGTAAAATCGTTCCTTATACTTGAGTAATACATCAGTGATTGCAACAGTATTAGTGACCCTGCTGTTGTCGTCTAGTATTAATTCTGGTATGTAATCGAGGCCTCTGTGCGGACGCAGGAGGTCCGCCAGTATGTCCTGGGCGTTCACCCTCTCCATATCGGTGGACTTGGGCACATTTACTCAAGTAGTTCACTTCCCATTCACAGGGCACAAAAGGCTTCTGCATGCTGTAGCTATCCAAGACCTTCAGCTTGTTCTCTACTCGTTTAATGCTATTGCGGATGTCGCGGAGGACACCTGCATGTTTTGAGATACATATACCCTGGATATATGCTTTGAAAGCGTCAAAGTGGTCTGTCGAGGCACTGATCCTCTGTTTAAGTCAAAGCATTCTAATATGTTGTCTCTAAGCTCTGAGTGAAACACCACATCCATAAGAGCAGTGCCAGGGAAGCACCATCTTTTCTCAAGACCATGGCCAAACGGAATGTTAAGAGTTGGTAATATAGGGGAGTGGTCTGAAAGTGTGTGCTGTAAATGTTGTATATCCCTCAGCCATGGAAGTGCATCCATTGATAGGAGCCAGTAATTGATATGTGTCCAGATGGTGTGTGGTGCAGAATAAAAGGTGCTTGCTGATGTGTTCTGGTACATATTTCACCCTGTATCTCTTACAGTGTGGGCTCCTGTGGAATCAAGCAGTGAGTTCTGTACCAAGTTTAGCCCCCCTGTATCCCTTCACCCCCCCCCCCTCCCCCAGCACAACAGTATTGACATAGAATCTTCCCATGACAGACAAGAGATCATGAAAAAAGGCAGGGTCATACACATTGACAAGGAGTACTTCGTGGTCAGCTAATCGGCTGGCTAGATCCTTTGTGGTCTACATAACTAGCATGGAAATGAAAGGGGACGCTGCGATGGATAAGGATGCAAACTCCCCTCGAACAGGTACTGTAGTCAGAGTATTACCTTTGCAGCCGGCAGGATTTGACGAACACGGTAATCTTGTGGCTGAAGGTGCATCTCTTGGAGGAAGGCGATTTTTTTTTTTTACCCCGTGTCTATTAAGATATGCCAGCACCTGCTTACTTTTGCAAGGGTTGTTTCGAGGGTTGTTTAAGACTCGAACGTTCCATGTCAGATAGGTGATCTCAGCTAGTGGGCCCTGTCCTGTCATTGCATCCACCATGATAAAGGATGTTAAAGCTCCATGATAGTAGTGTTTATGTATGTAGGTGGAAACAAATGTAAGTCAGGAAAGAAAACTACACAAACTGTCCCCAACATGAACAATTACCCCCCTCCCAACACTCACACGGCGCAACCCTTGCTCAGTGAATCTCTGAAGAATCAACAAACTAACATACATCCCAATAAACATAATTGTATACACCATGGGGGAGGGCATAGCTGCAGCCATCGGACCCCTGTGAAAAAGGAACTGCTATGGTGAAAAGGTTAAACACAGGCAGCTATTGAGTCATCAGCCAAAGCCAGACCAAACGAGGCAGGATATGAAGGATGTACCTAGGCAGCTATCCAAGTAATGTGTTGATGTGAGCCCTGAGGCAGAGTTAGCCAGGAGGGAAGTGATCCGTGTCCTGAGAGTTCTGCATAATATCCAACATACGGTCCCGAGTAAACCGTAGCGACACTGTTACTGGGCTTTAGTGACTTGCAAAAGTTCAACACCTCCTTCAGAGAGTCGAAGATTACTCTCAACATCTACCCTTAGCCTGGCTGGGTACAGCATTCCATATTTAAAGCCTTTTTTGTGGATTAGCGCTTTGACATATTTGAATTTGTAGTGTGCCTCCTGCACCATCAGTGTGAAGTCTGGGTACAAAGATATGGCAGAGCCCTGGTAATGCAGGGGCCCTACTCCAGAGCCAATCTGAGCGCTGTATCCCGGTCTATGAAATTCAATCAGCATGTGATTATGGGGTGGGAAGGGTGCCCCAGTTCGGGGCCTGGGACCTAGTGATCCGTGCGCTCTCTCAACAACAAAAGTATCTGTAAAGTTTTTACACTAAAATAAATCAACGAGAAGCTGCTCTACGAAGTGGTCTGGACGTCTCATATGGGTAGACTCCGCAATACCTGTAATGCGAATTTTGTTCCTGCGTGATCTTGCTTCAAGATCTTCGTTCTTAAGAGTGACAGTCTTAAGGAGTAGCTCCATTTTGTCCAGGCGTTTCGTGAGAGATGTGGTACCATCTTCTAAACCCGATATGAGCTCCTCCACACCATCCAGGCAAGTCCTGTGTCTCTCGATTTTTCCCCCCCATCTGATCTAGTCAGGATGTTAGAGTATCAAACGGGGCACTGATGGAACGGAATCCGGCCAGCAACTTGGCCATGATGGCTCCAACGAACTGCATGTTCTTCTGCAGTGCACTTGGATCACCTCTCCTCTATGTCAGATGTAGATTCGGGCCTGTTGGACTGCCTGGTCCTCTTAAACGGGAGCTTTTACTGTTTCGGATTTCCCTTACCCATATTGACGGTCAGGTGTGAACCAGCATAGTGAAACCCCACTGACAAGTAAAGTATGCCGCAGCAGAGACACAAATGGGTGCAGGCTAATAGTGGTAAAAGACAGTGTACAGAGGCTGCAGCAAACTGAGAGGTTGGTGAGTGGCACATCTAATTTTGGGTACCAGCTGGGTGGCCTCCAACAATTCTCAGGGCCCACCGGGATAAGTAGCAGAGGAATCAGACAGATGTGTCCCAGGGCGTGCACCGCAGGAAGGAGGACGGCTGCAGCAGTAGCGTTGGGGGAAGATCTACGCTGTATCCTCCCTCCTCTCCTAGCATGTTGCAGGTCCAACCCTCTGGGCAGCAGGCCCGCGCCCAGGGCTGCAAGTCAAGGAAACATGGGCTGGCAGAAGCTGTGCCACCAGACAACAGCCACGCCAGTTCAGGCCACCCACTGGACCCCCCCCCCCCCCCGGAAGCCGAATCGCACTCACGGCCATCAATGATCTTTAAAAGGGTCCGGAGACCTTGCAGCGCCAAACGGTGGCCCAAGCTCCTCCATCCCAGGGCCGGCCCCCTCCGCTCCAGGCTGCTCAGGCCCACAATGCAGCTTCTCCAACTGGAGCTGGCCTCCCATCACAGGGAGCAGCGAATGTGGGACACACTGGTGGTTCTGGCTATGATTGATGCAAATAAATAAGATTATGCCTGTGGAACCATCATTGTGGGCCTATCGAGGCTGGAGCCTCCGCTCCGTGCAGCCATCTTGGATGCCGGTTTGGCCTTGCCCCCAACGATGTGTAGTTATAATTAGGTCTGGCTTTATAGGAAAAACATTTTTGGAGTTTTTTGTTTGCTAATAACTTTCGTGCCGTTTGATGAATCTTCAGGAAATTTTCCCCCCAAAAAGGTTAAACCAACTCGGGTCCTTCCTAGAAAGATTTGGGGTGATCTATCAAGCAGGGGCTGACAAAAAGTAGAGGTCCCAAAATGTGTTTTCCCCATCAATTTCCTAAAGGAAAATTGAACAGCACCTCAGTCAAAACCATTGAATACCGTCACTCCAAGCTTTGCAGAAAGCTAGATTTTGATCCAGAAAGTGTGCTTTTTGTGATTTGGTGTAAATCTGTTAAGTAGTTTTTCAGAAATTAATGTTCAAAATTTATGTATGATGGTGATGCGGAACCTTTGTGGTATTTCTGGGAGTACCGCAGTACCGCAAGCTGGAAACACGCACTGTTTGGCTGGCATAGTTCTCCCTTAGTACTACTGCGATATTGTGAGGTTCAAACATACGATCTGATCAGTTAAATGCAACATGGAGAGACTCGGCGTCTCAGTCCAGTGTAGTAGAAAATGATTAAATGTAAGGAGCAAGGAATAAGAGGTAGGATAGGGTGTACCCTGACCCCCTAGCCCTTTGGGGGTGGTCTCAGAGGAACGCCTCCCTGGAGTCAATTAATAAAATATTGTTTTTGTGGCACTTTGGTACCGTTGTACAAATGAGATGCTCAGTATGGTCCCCATGTAATTTGCTGTAGTACTGTGGCACAGCATAAAAAAAGGGCAGGGCCTTGGGGCGTTGCAAAACCAGAGGATTTGGAAGGAAATGGGGTCTTGGCAGTCCGCATGAGAATGGGCTCAAGCCCTTTGGCCAACCCCACAATGCACATGACCGAAAGCCATGTGCGCCTGAGGATTGTCCGTCGAGAGGCATTGGGGACACAAGCCAGGTTCTGTGACCAAACCCACTTTGCGCACTGGCGAAAGCTGTGGGTGGTGGGAGTGTGCTTATTTAGGCATGGTAATAAAAAAAATAATTTATGTTTAAAAAAGAAAAAAAAACCTAGAAATTCACTGAAGAAACAAAGGTTAAAATGACGTTATAGTTGGGTATGGTTATAATATCTTACTTTACATTTATAAAAAAAAACCTAGAAATTCACTTGAAAACAAAGGTTATAATGTTATAGTTAGGTGAAAATGTCTTTTAAATTGTACCGTTCAAAATCAAAAATAAATACCACTGAAATTCACCTGTTATATTTAGTCAAAATAACTATAACTCATGCCCTCACCATGCATAGTGTTGTCATCAATGATGTCATTTCAGTTGAGATCAATAATGTTATCAGTGGTATCATAGAGCGAGTCATGTGTGTTGTAATATGCAAAGTCATAAGCATTACATGACGAGGGTGCAAGTTTTAATTACTTCCTTTAACTATAGCTAATGAACTCCAGTGTTTTTTTGAGTTTCAAATGTTAATTGTTAGCTGAAAATGTCAGTTAAAACCTAAGTCACTTTGTACTTTGTTTCTTTCAAGAATATATATATTCACTGAAAAAAACATAGGTTTCAGGAACGTTATAGTTAGTTGGACATTTGACTCGTATAAAACCAGAGAAATTCGCCTGTTCTAGTTAGTTGAGCTAACTATAACTCGCGCATCTGCAATGCACTGCTGATGACGTCACATATTACATCACTCATGACATGGTCGGTGACATCACTCATGACATCACTGATGACATCACTGATTACATGATCCAGTGAATGTGTGTTTCTGTAAAGTTTAAATATTTTTTATATACATCTATGCCAAGGTCTATTCAAGAATAAGTCGATGTAAAAGTGCCTGAATACATTATTTAGTAGATGCATGACTGACTCTATAAGTCACTGATTGAATGTATGTTACTGAATGCATGGATTAGTGACTAGACTGTGTGAATGTCTCTCTTAGTCTCTCACTTGGTGTGTAAGCAGGTGCATGGCTTGGTGAGTAGCTACATCAGTGTGTATATATGTTTGTCATTGATTGTATGATTATCTGTATGGGGGTCTGACTGTCTATGTGGGTGTATGGGTGGTGCATACATGTCTGAATGGCCGATTCACTGGTTCTATAGATTCAAAAGTGCATCTCAGAAGGGCTGTATAGATAGCTGACTGTGTGAACAGGTGTGTTCATTAGTGAATTGTTGTCTCAGTTGTATATAAGTGAGTAACTATATATGTTTTTACACACTGTGAGTGATGGGGTGTATAATTGACTACGTGAAAGACAGTGATTGCAAGAGTGTTTACATACACAAATGTGTACATGTATTAGTGATTGTATAAGAGTAAGTATGTGATAGTATCTATATAAATAAGGAAAGTGATGTGTGTATAAATAAGGCAGGTGTTGTGTATATATCTGCATAGGTGAGTACTTGGGTGTATGATTGATTTTTGACATGACTGAATAGATGTGTGAGTAACTATGGATCAGTAGTAGTGTGTAAATGTATATATACGTGTATGAGTGGATATTATACTGATGTAATGATGAGTGACACCATGTATGAGTGACTGTATCAGTGTATATCTGGCTCACAATTTATAGATTGGAATCAGTGGATGGATATGTAGTATCGGGTATTGGTATGTCTATGCTTTTCAAAACGGTAGTCTGTATTTTAGAGTGCGTCTATCAAAGGTTATATTACAGTGTGAAGAGATGTGTCAGACTATCACGTGGATGATGTCATCAGTGATGTCATTTGAGATGTCATCAGTGATTTCATGAGTTATGTCACTGACCATGTCATGAGTGATGTAACATGTGACGTCATCAGCAGTGCATTGCAGGCGCGCAAGTTATAGTTAGCTCATCTAACTATAACAGGCGAATTTCTCTGGTTTTATATGAGTCAAATGTCCAACTAACTATAACGTCCCTGAAACCTATGTTTTTTTCAGTGAATGTCTAAGGTTTTTTAAATGCTAATTCCTAACTATAACTTCTGTAAAACCTATGGCTTTTTCAGTGGATTTCGAAGGTTTTTCAAATGTTAATTTCATATTTCAATATTTATAAAACCTATATTTTTTCTTCCCCACAAAATATGTATATCTTTTTTTTTTTTTTGAGAAAACTACAGTCCCGTACCGGTAGTCTACCAAGCTCGATCAACACGCGAATCCTATCCACCACATTTAAATGATGCGCATTTCGTATCCGACGGGTTTGTGGCACCGCGTAACAACAATTACATATGAGGTCGCGCAAGCTGCTACTTTGGTATGCGATGGGTACGCACTACCAAGCCGCGCATTACATCATGTAAGTATAGGGTTGCGCCCGCTGAGTGTTGCGTATGCGACAAGTGCACGCTGCAAAGCCCTGTGTTACGTCATAGACGTACGATGTCGCGCCGCATACGCCATTCCCTCATTTTTTTTTTCTCAAAACTATATCTAAAAAACTTTAAAGTGAATATGAGAGCAAGCGCTAATGAAAAATATTTTAAACAGTTATATATTTCTAACTCTAATAAACTTATATTATAATATATTTTCTCAAAATCACATCGGGTGCGGTCTCATTGCGCACTGGTTGCGCGATTGCCATGTAACCATTAAAAAAGAAGCATTTTATTAGTTCATAACATTTCCCATTGTAACAGTTCGAAAATGCCACCCATTTTAGTCAATATCTGTACTGCATTTCATGAGACACACCTCTTCTGCTTAGAGAGCTTTGTTCAAAACTTTTTGCAATATACACATATCTTACACTGCACACAACATGCAACCATCATTTTCATCAATATTCATGCTATGTAAAGTAGCCTTCCACCTATGATACCCATACACCTAAAAGTTACATTACCGAGATTTTCTCCAGTACCACAGGTAACATGGTTGCATACGCTGTCCACTACACAACGTAATATAGTACGGCCCAGAGACAGTATCATGCATAGATAATGAACACACGGACACAGATAGATAGTGGAAGTGGATATGGGCACGTACGCTCGACTCCTTTTTATTACCATGGTGACATATCCAGTGACGTCTGTGCTGGATGTGTGTGCGGTAATTCTAAACCAGCCTTCAGACAATGGTTGCTGCTAGCATCAACTACAACAGTAATCATTGGATCACACACAGAGATTCGATTTTAAAAGAATCAATAATTTATGCTGCAGTAAGGTAGGGACAGTAGATGTGAAATAATACAGAAATAATTCCATCGTAAAAGAACAACAACTTGTGGTATACTGACATACAATCAATAGATCTGAAATAAAACACAAAAAGATTATATCATAAACGCTCCATCAGTTCTAGGGCACTCACATAACCACATCAAAAGCATTCAGCATGTGCACAACCACCGATAATGGGTGCTGTAGACAGGCCGTACTAGGAGCAATATCTGTTGCCATCAACACTGCATCATCTGCAATACCGACTCAATCTGAATTAAGAACACTGCTGTCTGCAGTGTAGGCCATAGAGGGCGGTCAAAAAAGGACCCACAGATACCTAAAGTGACTTCACCTACCCAGTTTGTCGTCAGCGAAGCAACAAAAATATGTGCAAAGCCGGCAATGATACATATGCATGGTGCAGACAGTACACACTGGAGCAATGTCTTTTCCTACAGGACTACCTCATCTACAATAGCGACTCAATCTCAATTGTGAACACTGCTGTCTGCAGTGTAGGCCAGAGTGAGCAGTCAGAAAGTGCCCACAGCCACCTGGCATTCACTTGAGCTCTACAGTTTGCGATACACGAAGTAAAAAAACATGTGCAGATCCTGCAATGATGCACATCAGTGGTGCAGACAGAGCGCACTGGAGCAATGTCTTTTCCTACAGGACTGCATCATCTATAATACCGACTCAGTGTCAAATGTGGACACTGAAGTCTGCAGTATAGGCCAGAGAGAGCGTTCAGCAAGGGCCCACAGGCACGTGGCATTGACTTGAGCTCTACGGTTTGCAATACACGAAGCAAAGAAAACGTGTGCGGAGCCTGCAATGATGCGTATGAGTGGTGCAGACAGAGCACACTACAGCAATCTCTTCTCTTACAGGACTGCATCATCTACAATAGCAACTCAATCTGAATTGTGAACACTACTGTTTGCATTGTTAATTAAAAGCAGTACTCACACACACAACCATCAATACTTTTTCTCACTCGCTCTTTACAAAATAAAACAACATAAATTACAGAGAACTCTACAATGAATAAATCAAAACAATTCAAATTGGGATTTCCTCTCTCCACAGTCTACACTATTCACCGTTCCTTTGGACTTCCAAGATAAATTTGGTCATTTCACTAAACCTGTAACTGATATAAAAAAAATTCTTGAAGCAAGTATACTAAAACAATATTGTGTATGTTTCAAAAGACATTCTAGTTACTTAACTACTGGATTCTGTAATTAAACATTCACCACGCAATCTAAATTGTGAACCCTGCGAACTGCAGTCTACACCAAATCCAGTGGTCATTCACAACTCACAACCACATACCGTTGGATTCGGAAGCACGGAGTTGGTTGTACCTGATCAGAGGGGGTACGCAAAAATCCTCACAGACTATAACTTATGACATCCTCAATCATAGAATCAAGACCCCATTTCACTGTTTGTACCTGCTGTAACACAGTATACTCCCACCGACTACTGTCAACCAAGCCCAATAATCATATGCAGCAGTTAGCTATGGAATCAGACTGTGATGCACCTCAACACACTAACTTCTGAAAAAAGCTAGCGGCAGGTAATATCGGACATCATCCATTGTGGGATCAAGACACCGTTCCACAGTTGGGACCTGAAGTTGGATGAACCTGATCGAAGAGAGTACCTTCATCACCACTCTCAAATGCAGTTCTAATATCGTCCATTGTGGAGTCAACATATCGATCTACTTTTGGAACCTAGAGTTGGTTGCAGCTGGTAGAAGGGAATACCTCCATCTCCACTCTTAGATACAGTTCTAACATCATCCATTGTGGGATCAACACACCATTCCACTGTTGGGACCTAGAGTTGCTTGCACCTCATCGGAGGGGGTACACAGAAATCATCACAAACTGTAACTTCGAACAGATGCAGTTCTAACATCGTCCATTGTGGGATCAAGACACCGTTCCACTGTTCGGACCTACAGTTGGTTGCACCTGATCGGAGGGGGTACACCGAAATCATCACAGACTTTAACTTCTGACATCCTCAATCAAAGAATCCAGACCCCGTTTCATTGTTCGGACCTGCTGTACGGCGCTATAGTCCAGCAACTACAGTCAACAAAGCCCAATAATCCTGTACAGCAGTTAGCTACGGAAGCACAGAGTGTGATGCACCTCAACGGAGGGAGTTCTGTGAAAAGCAAGCAGCAGGTATTATCGGACATCATCCATTATGGGATCAAGACACCGTTCCACTGTTGGGACCCAGAGTTGGTTGCAGCTAGTCGAAGGGAGTACCTTCATCTCCACTCTCAGATACCGTTCTAACATCGTCCACTATGGTATCAAAACACCGTTCCACTGTCGGTACCTGTCGGACTACTGTGTTACTATTATACAGAGCACTCCACGCTCCTGGGCCTTAGGCTGGGCTCCGTGTGCCTATCGCGCGGTAGCCAGCATTAATCTCAGGAGCCTTCCGAGCTCGTAGACCTCGGCCCAGGACCTTCCGCCGGCACGTGGTCGGCCCTCTCTCGCATACAGAGGTGTCGAAAGGAGAACTGTGGGGCATATATGCATCACAGCGGCCATGGCGGTTTCTGAGTACCAGCAGGCTGAGAGCATTATTCCCGCAGCCACCTTCGCTCACAGCGTCAGCCTCATGGTAGTGTAAGCTGCGCAGACCTGGCAGAGACGTTCGCCAATCCGAAAGAGAACCACACCCAAAGAAACGTGCCTTTTATTCATACCCCTACGCTAGTCTTGCGTACGGTGAGCCAGCCCACTTCTCTAAACATTTGGGGGAGGGGGAGGGGAGGCACGTACGCGCTACCTTTCCGTAATCTTCCCTACTGACTGTACTATCATGGTTGTGTCAACTGTCCACTTCACTCAATAGACCATCAGTGTATGTTGACATGTACATGTCCGTGTTCTGCATACTCAAGTCTGTCGGGCACATTCCCTCATGACTTTGCATTGTATACTTCTATAAACGAGAATTACTTTTCACCTTCGCACATACTTTGCTCTCATCTCTCCCCGCATTCTGCATAATGAGCCATGCCATGTTTAGTTTGTATACATGGCTAGCCACGGTTCCCACAGTATATAGTGTCATTGAGTCTGCTACGTGCACATGTTGTTTGTCATTTTGAATGTCTTTATATAAGGTAGCGCGTTTATTCACGAGCAGTGGCTTATTCCATTTACATATCGCTGTCTTAAAGAGCATACAAAAGTTTTTCTCACAGGTGAATAGTGTGACCACAATGGCAGTCATTCATTACTATCCAAGAATGTCCAACTACACGGCGCTTCTAAGCTTACAGCCACCAATCTTGCGTCCTTTCTTAAAAGGACGCCAACTCCCACAATCACACCAACATTCACACAGCTTTCTAACGACAGTTATCTGCTTCTCAATAACATATACTCCTACCGAATATGAGCTGGCATACCGCATGTCCTTACTGTTTCAAACACAGTAGCTTCCTGTGGCAATATCTATTGCCACCCACACAAACTAACTCCCAAACTTCAACTTGGCCTTCAATTCCTAGTTTGAAAACACATTTCAAGAAACAAACCAAACTAAAAGTACCTTTGTTCAGAACAGAAGTCTCCCTCACTTCTGCAAAAGAAATGTATCGACTGCAGAGACCACGAACTTCAAATAAAATACACTCCCTTTTAAATACGAACTGCCAATTACACTTTGTGAAATGTTACACAACTTTAAACACGTCACACTCGAGGTCTGGCACACTTTTTTAACAAGGTCTCCTACAGCCTTCTAACACGCTTTCAAACTGTTCTTCTTTTAATACCAGACTACATTCAGACATTCTTTCGATCATCTCTGGAATAACAGGAACAGTGCCCATAATTCTCACCCTCTTTGCGGCCATCCTACTACTAATTCTACTTCTAGAAATGGCTACTGTAGGAGAGTGGCATCGACTGCATAGTTGCCCCCAACTTTTTGCTGCTGTTTTGACTGTTTTATGACTCTAGCCAGGCTGTGGCCCTGCAATCCAGGACCCCAGCCTATCTGCTTCTTCTCTAAACTGATGTGCGTACCCTAGGTACAACCCAATTGGATACTGAGGATACCCTGTCAGCCCTTGTAGATGGTTCCCTAGGTACCCAGGGCATGGGTCCCTCAGAGGCCTACCAGGGCTGCAACACTTATTGTGCCACCCTGGGACAGCCATACCAAATGACACCACCAGACCACTACTGTAGTCTGGGTAAGGTGGTGCTTGCACCCCCTTACAGGGATACAGGTACCCTGTATCCCATCTATGTACAACACATGTATTCTCATTGGTCACCCCTCCTGCTAGAGGGGCGATATGGGAAAAGCGGCAGAATTGAGACACCAATTTAAAAGTGCACACGTATCACAAAATGGATGCTACTCGCCACCCACACGACTCTGGCTGCCTGTTGCTGGGCAAAACACCAGCCTCGGCAGCTGGACAATAGGGATTCTGTTGCAGGGAGGTGCCAGCACCTTCCCAGACAGGCTATGTGGATTGGAACTGGGTGGGTGCACCATAGGATGCCTTTCAGAGTTTCACGTAGGCTGCTACAGCGCCTACATTCTGCATACACCGCCTGGAACCGGTTCAGGGGCATCCTGCCCCTCGCCCAGGCGGGAAACACACAAAGGGGAGAGGGTGTAGCCACCCTTTCCCGCCTCAACTCCCATTGGTGGACACTGATCTGGACACTCCCCTAATCTTGTGGATAAAGGTGAATAACGTGTTCTTGGAGAATCAGATTAATCTTGGACTTCACAGACTTGACCTTCGACGAGCTGCTGCCCAGCTGACTGAAGAAATCTCCCTTGGGGTAAAGGAGTTACCCCCCTGCTTGGCAGGCACCTGAAACACTGCAAGTGACCCGGTTGGAACTTCGCTGCTCCTTTGGACAGCGACGACTCCTCTCAACCTTGAAGTGGGTTTCCTAGCATCCCAGAGGCCAGTGAGCGTGCCCAGCAAGTCTGAGCACCGTGGACCGCGTGGGTGCCGAGATCCCCGATACCCCAGTACACCGGCCACCTCTTGCGTAGCACAAGACCCTGACCAGTGGGGAAGTTGTGCTTTGGCCCAATATTGAGCCAACCTCTGAGCAGCAACTGTGCCAAAGATCAGCGCCCTAGCTCACTCCGGTGGCCTGTGGGCACCCTTTTACGCACTCCAAATTGCTGCCTTCCGCGGTCCCTGGTCTCTTGACTTGTGGGCCCTGGCGGAGGACAATCCTTATTTTTAAGAGTTCCCCTGGTTGCTCCAGGCCTGCTCTACAGTCTCCTCGAAGGAGACCTCTCTCAGACCTCGTGGCTCTGCACCAGTAGCCGATTTGTTCATCTTGCGTGGGTTGCGGTTGCCAAGGCTTAGTGGATCCAATCCGGACACTAACAACGCAGCGACCCTCATCCTTCGTGGGACAGTCGCCCTCCAGAAGCTGGCCTTCCTTGAAGCCTCCCAGAGCCCGTGGCTGCAGATCCAAGCTACGCCTTTTTCCACTTGAAGCACCCGACATTGAAGGGCTCTTTCCCTTGAGCTCCCTGGTCACTGTGCCGTGACCCAGACTCTGTCCCCTCTGCTTTCAGGTTCTTCTCTACAAGATCTACAACTTCATTCTTCACGGCATCATCGACGCTTTTGGCTAGCAGCAGTTTTGTACATTTTCCCATTGAAAATCAGCCCGCGACCCGACATCGAAAACGACCTATGCACCCGGCTTCCCTGGGGCAGGTAACAGTGGTACCTCGGTACTCCCGTGGTACTGGGCTCCTCAAAAGCTTAACTCTAAGTTTTTAACTTTGAACTCTTGCTAGAAGTGTCTTTAATCTGTTTAAATCAAACCGCGACATTCTCCATAGGCTTTAATAGAGATCCCGATAGCAGCTATTTCCACTGCACGCGCCTCCCGTGGGTCCCCTTCCTCACAACCTGGGGTGGATTCTCAAGGGGCCAGCGATCCTAAATGCCCTAGGCATTGTCTGTAGAATTGTCGGGGTTCTTATACCACTTTTTTAATATATAGTTTGGTCCCCCCCTGAGGCCCTGTGATTCCAGTGCTATTTATTGTATCTATAAATGCTTGTTTGAATTGTAACTTTACCTCTAGCCTCATAAAGAGACTTGTGGTATTCTGTTTAGAATAAATACATATATTTTATATATATACCTGTGTGGACTACTCTTTCATTTGGTCATTCAAGAGGTTATCTATGGTAAAACAATAAGCTTAACACTCCTTCAAGACTTAGCCTGAAGGCTGCTCTCCACAGCTACCACTAGGATAGCTTTCTTTAAAGGTTGTCTTTTAAACCTATCACCTTAAGAGTCGAATTGGACTGGTGCAAGGTGGCCACTATAACTAGTGACCAGCATATGCCAGGCCAACTTCTCACAGCTACGCTCTCTATGGTAACAACTATGTCCGACAGAATACGCCTCTACGCCAAGCTACATCAATACTGTAAAAAAAACAGAAAAACTTTTCGGCTGCCTGCCTCTATCTATTATCGGAGCTAGCTAAAACATAACATTTATCTACACTTATGCAATATGCGTACAACCATCGTTTGATTGCAAAACTTGCCCATTCGACTGGCGAATGGATGTATGCCTTGTCAACATCTCAATAATCGCTCCAGATATCCAGCAGGTAATGGAGTATCTTGAAAACCATGAACGTGATTGTTCTGGCAGCGGAGCAATGGCGAATGCAATGCAAAAAGGAATCGCAGCGCAATGGGATTTCTGCACAGCCGCAAAAAATCTCCTGCAACGTGCAACCTTTCACAACATCGCAGATTGCCTGCCTATTCAAATTACCGCTCCAACATTCGAGGAACATTACTGTCCCTTCGAGGATATGAATTGGATCGCTTCGCTTTTCTCACACGATGGCAACAATATCCTCTTGGAACATTACGCATCTCAAGCAGCTTAAGAACTTCTGGACTGGAATCTCCAAGACTTGTAAGAAACTCACATTATTCTTGAATGGATTTTTTCCCATCTTTTTTGACTTTTTACTTTAAATTTTTTATAATACACTTCAATCCTACTACTTTGATATAATAACTTTCTAAGGATACTCAGACATTTGAACTCTATCCTCATTATTTCCCCTTACGTCTCCAGTCTAACCAGGAATCGGTGATGTATGGCGTATGCAAATACGCTATTTACTTCCAAAATTAACCTAAACCCGACACCCCATTAGAAACCATGTCTATTCTTTGTGCACACACATCTGTGCCTGCCTGTTATTCACAAAGCCCTTTCACACAATTTTACTCAGTCATCCTCTGCTCAGAACCTCACGATAAAAATATAAAAAGACGACTTTGTTCAGGAACTGGTTGGCAAAGTTTGGTAATCGTAAACTACCTTTATTTTCATTATACAATGTATTTATTCATGTCTAATAGCTATTCTGCAGGTCACATAGAACTGTAACATATAATGTGCAATTCACTGATGCAGGAGCTTCGATTTGACTACAGCAGAAGCAATTGGAGTTTGTCTAAGCTTAATGCCTTAGCTCTCTACACAAGAATGGTTTTTTTAAACAGCTAAAGACAATAATGTACGTTTTCTTTTTTTATTTTTTATTACTCCACAGTATCAAAACAAAACATTACAAGAAAATCATTTCATAAATTCATATGATCATAGAATGCCCCCCAAATATGCATTCCGATCTTCTGTTTCCTTGTCCGAATACAAACTCAATTCTAAACTAAATAAATTATCCGTTTTAGCATGCCATCGTTCAAACGGAGAGGGGCTCGGATTGAAGCCAATCGGCCGCAATGCACAATCGAGCTACACCCATTGCAAAAAAAATCAGATAACGATGTTTAAACATAGGGGTCCCCTTTTCTAAATCTCGCCCAATACCTAATAACATCATAGCAGGGGTCATTTTAATGGGTGCCCCAGTAATCGTTGTCCAAAATTTTTCAATATCTGTCAGAAACCTAGACCATTTACAACAACTAAAAAAAATATGTAAACTATCCGCATTGGAGTATAATATAAATTAAAAACAGTTTTGAAAAATTTAGATTTCAGATAGGAGAGTTTCCCTAGACATTACAATAGATTTTCCTATAGATATATTATGTTCACCCAATACATGAGGCCACTGAGGATTTTGTTTCTCCAAATCGTCCGTTCTAAAAGATAATAACATTTTATATAACACCCCAATTTTTTCCTGCCGTTTATAACTTCAATAAATTGATTTGATATCAATACCAGATTTTTCCTACCCAAAAAATCACGAATTTGGAGAAATTTAAAAAATTGTGTTTTAGGCAAATTATATCGCCTGGCTAAATCTTCATAGATTGGAAAAAGCCCCCCAGCCTCATAGAAATCTCCTATTTGTAAAATACCTTTATTCCTCCAGCTTGATGCCACCCTATCCCAAAAAATGGGTGGAAGGATCTTTAAGGCATTTGTAGGCGTATATTCTGTTAGCCCTTCCAACAAAAGACATTTCCGTATGTTTCTCACACCTTAAAAGCAGCTTCCATTACTTTAAAGCGTGTCCTTTTAAAATAACTTCCATCAATTTCTTTAAATAAACAATTTCTTACCACAGAACCCAACTTTAGCTGTTATATAGGTGGAGCCTCTGCTACATTGCTAACATCCTCCCCAGTCAATAATACACGCATCTTTAGCAGAAAACAAACATAATAGTAAAATGTAAGATCTGGTATCGCCCAGCCGCCCCCCCCTCCCCCCCCCTCTCTTGGTAAAGTCAGTCAAAAATCTTGTAGCACGCCTAGTTTTACCTGGGGCCCAAAGAAATTTAACACACAAAGATTGTAGTTGTTGAAGTTGGACCCGCGTCACTTCCAGAGGGATAGATCTAAATAAATATAATACCCTTGGTAAGATATTCATTTTTATAATGTTAGCCCTTCCAACCAATGTAAAATGTAATCGCCCCCATCTTTCTAGCGATTCCCTAGTGCTACGTAATATAGCCACCCAATTAGCTTCAACCAACTCTTACATCGATGTTCTAAGTTTGATACCCAGATACGTAACTTCTTTTCCCAGTCTAACATCATTTGACGCAATATTATCCGTACATAACATTTGGGTCTTAGTTATATTTAGTTTGTAACCGGATACCTGAACAAATTCATTTGCCAGACGCTCAACTTCCTTAAGTGCGGTAATTGGATCTACTGTGGTGATAGCTATATCATCCGCATAAGCGACAACAGAGTATCGGATCGCCTGCACAATAAAAGGTTTCATTAAAGGGCTTTTTCCCAACATCTCTACAAACGGGTTTATGTAAAGCGTGAACAGCAACGGAGAGCAGGGGCATCCTTGCCGAGTTCCTCTAGTGATTCTCACTGGCTCTGAAACCATACCCATTGCGGCGATTTTAGCCACCGGAGCAGTATACAACACCAGCAAAGCAGTCATAAACCCCTTCCCAAATTCTACCCGATACATCAATTTCCACAGATAGTCCCACTCCACCCGATCAAATGCTTTTTCAGCATCTAATAAAATTAACCCTAATTCCCGCTGTTCAGCCTGAGCTATATCAAAGAGCGTCACCATCTTGTTCACATGAGTAACCGTCCCACGAGCAGGTATAAACCCATGCTGATTCAGTGATACTAATGGACAGATAATCTTTGCCAAACGATTAGCCAAACTTTTTGAGTAAATTTTGCCATCACAATTCAGCAACGATATCGGATGATACCATCCAGGCAAGTCCGATGCTTTCCCCTTCTTCCTAAAGAGCACTATAGTGGCGTCTTCTCATGATTTGGGAGCTTGCCCATTATTTGCTGCCCTAATAGTGGCCAACATTTCAATCTTAATCTGGTTAAAAAATACCTTAGAAATCTCTCCCGGAAGCTTATCTGGTCCCGCAGCTTTCCCCATTGCCAGACGATTAACCGCTGCTTCTAATTCCTCCATAGTAATTGGGCAGTCTAAAAACTCCACTTCATCTGGTTCGAATTGTGGTATATCCCCCTCCATGAACATATTATTACCCACATCCAACCCTTCCTGATGTGTATATAATTCCGTATAGAACTGATGAAAAATTGCCAAAATCCCTTAAGGATCTTGACACGATATACCTAAATTGTCCTTTAACTCCAAAATAAGATGGGAAGCGTCTTTCATACGTAACCGTAATGCTAAACACCGACCAACCACCTCCCCATACTCATGGCATTGCTTTTTGTAGACCAAATATTTTCTCGCATTTTCCCTATTCCACACCCCATTAATATTAGCCCGACATCTGGCAACATCATTCTCTAAGTTAAGAAAATTTCCATTCTGTGCAATCCCCAGAGTCAGGTTTACCTCAGCCAATCTCAAATTGGGGTATAGTTCCTGTATCTCTAATTTAGTTATTTTCAAATGATACAAACCAAATCTTAATGATTCACCCCTAAAACAAGCCTTAAAAGTATCCCATATAATTGCCACATGAGCTGATTGTCTATTGCATTCAAAAAATTCCTTAATCCAAATGGACATATGCTCTTTAAAACCATCATCTAGGCACAGCTTCCAATCAAAAGAAAAAGCTCCAGGTGTGGGATTAAGATCAATTGCTGATATTTGTAATACAATTGGAGCATGATCTGATGAAATCCAAGGAAATATTTGGACCGAAGCCCCTGTTAAATATACTGAAGATAAAAAAAAATAAAAAATCCAGCCGTACCAGTTTCTTATGGGGAAAAGAATAACACGTATACCCTGGATCCATAGGATATAAGTTGCCCCATACATCAACCAGACCATGACCTTTCGTAAAATATATAAGGCGTTAAAGACCCGTGGTTTACGTCCCTTATATCCTCGTGGTCCTTCCTGCAACTCCTTATTAGCCAAATTAATATTTATGTCCCATCATACAATCAGAGAAGTTGGAGGATGCAAGCTCTAAATTTAAATCCTCCAGGACTGACTCGTCTTGGTTCGACCGGTAAATAGTACAAACTGTACATTTAGTGCAGCCAAACACATACACAACTATAGCCCATTGGCCCAATTTATCCACCAGGCAACAATCAATTGTCTGGACATTCGTTTTGGCTAATATTGCCACACCACGCGTCATTGAAGTTTGCTGAGAAGCCACTAAAAGCAAGAACCCTAGATCTTTTAACATAGTACGTTTGGTCCAAGGTATATGCGTCTACTGGACACATAACAAATCCGGTTGGATAATATGGAGTTCAGCAGCAACCCTTTTTCTTTTGTTGAGGTTATTGAGGCCAGAAACATTTAAAGAACAAATCTTAACCCCCCCTAGAAGCCATAATAAAACCGAAAAGGACCAATACCAATAGCTATTTCAAATGTAACTACATTTACATATACCAAACACAATCCTTGAAGCTGTATCATTATTTTATGACCATTTTTCTTTGATACTGTGGATGTTTTCCATTTTACCCCACTTGTGTGCCCCCACAGCAATCCTTAAACTGCCCTGACCTCCCCCCTTTAACGAGGCTAGGACCCGTGGACCTGTAGATGCCAAGCTTCCGTGCATCCCCTGCCTTTGCTCGCAAACCCCGCCAGTCATAGGAGAGGAGAACCTTCCCTCCCCCATGGTTGGACGGAAAACACATAACACTATCAGCCAAAAGGATAGAAGGAGTATACCCACACACCTAACAGAAACCAAAGGGAGATGGGAAGGGGAGGGCAGACTAATACAGTTAGTAGACAAAAAAGGGGAAAAAACAAATTATGCCTTGTCTCATGTACCTTTACCCTCCCTTCTCCCCATTGTACCTCCTTCCTATAGCAAAAAGATACCTAAATAGAATTCAAATATTCCTTAGCAGGCCCTTCATTGGTAAAAAACCGAGTACTCTCTTGAAAAATCACTTATAGTTTTGCCGGGTTCATCAAATATGCTTGCGCCCCTTTGCCCTGAAAGAGTGTGATAAGCTGCCGTAGCTGCCAACGATTCTCTACTGTATACCGGCAAAAATCCGGTCTAACAAAAAACTCGAAAATCTTTCCCAGCTCTTTTCTTGTCGGGACGTGCTAAGTGAAAAAACCTCCTCACGAGCCAAAAAACTGTTAAATGAGATTAAGAAAGCTCTAGGTTTATCATCTGTCTGACCTGCTCGAAGGCGAATATTGAATGGGAACCTATGAGCTCGTTCAATCTCCCTGTACCAATCCCATCTAGTGAGCTCAGGGAAGGCATTTGTGAACAAGTTTACAATAAACTTTCAAGGATCCTGCCCTTCCCTTCCCTCAGGGATCTGCCGTACTCTTAAATTGTTCCTTCGTGCACGGCTTTCAATATCAGCCACTTTCCACTGTGTATCTTCCTTGATGGAACAAAGTGACTCAGTCGCTGCCTTCTGCACAGCCAGTTCATCTTCTAAATTGGAAATCCGCGTTTCTGCTTCATTGAATCTTGAAGTAAAGTCTGCATAAGATTTGGCAAGCCGGCGCACCGAGTTTTGTAGTTTGCGACACAAATTTTGTACTCTCTGGCTTTCATCTCTTGTTTCCTCCTGGTGAGACATAATCGTTTGATAAATTAATGACAAAGAGATATCCTCGCAGGGGTGAATATTTTGAGATTGGTCAGTTAACTGTTTCCAGTTCTCAACCACCCCTCTGCCCACATTGTTCTCAGGTCTCTTCCTCACAGTATGTGGACTGCTTTATGAAAAATCGCCAGAGTCCTCCAAGCAGATGCTGCTGTGGTCACTGCCACCGGCCACATTTATCTGCTCGGGATGCTGCACCACCAAATCCTCACAAGATGAGGCAGACTGTTCCGACAAGGAGAAAAAATCTCCAGACTCCGCGTCCTGCACCCACGTTTGCTCGCGTCCGCCAACATTCGCAGCCTGCACACCGACTGACTCACTACTGTCAGCAACACCAGGATCCGTGCCTCCGCCTGTCAAACATGCCCCCATAGGGCCAATAACATTTTGTAACGGCACCTCTTCACGATCACTTGACTGCTCGCCTTCACCTTCTGCGAAGATTTCATCACCCTTCACCGGAGTTAATGCAGTCGGCAGCTCCGCTCTCAGGTCCCCTTCACCCATGGCCCCCATAATTCCAGAGCCCTCTGCTGGCCCATGAACAAACTTTTTGCCTTTTCGCTTGTCTTTAACAACTGAGAAAATTGCGGGGATAGTTTTATTTCCTCCCGTGTCCATTTTAGCCTTCACACCTTTCAAGTCACTTTTAGTGCCCTTAGCTGCTTTACCTGGCGTTTTATCTATCACCCCAGCATCGCCATCAGTCTGTGTGTCCTCTTGAGGCCGCGGTCTCCCGCGCGTTCCTTTCGGCGGCATTACCATCAGGCAGTTGGCTCTCCCGCAGTGCTCGTCGAGCCCCCAGTGGAATCAATCAACGTGCACCGAAGCCAGTGTGAGGTAGACGCCTAGCGGCTCCGTCGGCATCTACTCAACCGTGCCGCAAGTGCTAACAGAATATTCAGCATTTACCGCCGGTAAAAGAACAGCCCATTAATCAGGACAGCCAGAACCGTAAGCTAACTTGAATGCCACTCTTAAAAGATTGTGAGGCTGATATTCATTTATCGTCCGATCAGCTCCTTCTCCCTTCTAACGCACACATTTGCGAGCTCCGGCAGGAGCGGTCAGCACACACGTCCACTCGCATGGACGCCATCTTGCTTCCAATAATGTACGGTTTAACTACAAAGGTACCGAATGTGCTTCTCAGAAGCGAAATGTTTGTATTCATCCTCAAAGTTCCAATGTGGGTAGAACTAGTACCAATTCTGACACGCAACAGATTGCTAACTATTCTACTGTTAATTTTCTGTTACAAAATGGCACTGCCAAGGTACATAAAGTTTGATGACTACATTTTGCAATTTCTTTTTTATTTCTTTCTTTTCTTAAACGATACATGTGGTAATCGTATCCTACCTTTATTTTCTTTATAGAATATAGAGTCATTCAAGTGTAATAGCTATTGTTTATTTCACATGCAACTGTAACATGTAATATACAATTCACCGATGCCGGAGCTTACGTTTGAATACAGCAGGAGTGGTTCAACTTTGCATCAGCTGGATACCCTAGCTCTTGCACCAGTGGGTCCAATTATGGCATTTAAATAAAGACACTTTCTATATAATTTTCAAACTCCATCCCTTTATTACACACAACCACTAGACACAACTCATTTTACCATTTTCCTTCTCTGGCATTGCAACATTCTGCATTATATTCTTAACGATTATTCCTTTATTCCTGCTTCCTAAAACACTACATTAGACTCTTCAGACCAATAGGGATGAGTAGTTCGTTTCACACTCCCTGTATAGAATAAACGCACACTAACACTACTTACACAGGTATGCTACAGAGGCCAGTATCCTACATCGCCCACATCACTTCACAGCAATAAACCAACGACTTACACTCAGTTTCATCACGAGTCTTCATACCGATACCACTAAGTACTTTGCTTTCCACTCCTGCTATACTCTAAACGCATACTAACCCCACCTGCACAGATATGCTACAGCGCCCACTATGCTACAGTTCCCAGAGCACATCACTTTTGAGCACTCCGCTCACAGTTTAGATGCACGGTTTCATCCCAGAGTGTACCGGCACCTCACCTCAGCACCATCTCACAGTGGGCAAAACAGCACTTTCACACCAGTAGGGATAAATAATTCGCTTCACACTCCCTCTATAGCATACCCTACCCCCCCTACAAACCTCACAGCGCTCCTAACCTCCTCTTTCCCACTTTTTTCTCCCTTTTTCCCCTTACTCGCTTCAACGGAATCACAAAATGGCGGCCAACACTTCCTAGTTGCAACCGCTAGCACCGCTGGCAGCCAATCACCAGCAAGCTTGTGCTCGTAACGCCAATCAGATGGCAGAATTCCAAAATATCGATATCTGTAAATATCGATATTTCTCAAACTACTGAACGGATTTACACCAAATAAACAAAAGCGTTCTTTCTAGACCAAGACCCTTCTCCTTTCCAAATTTGGGGTAATTCCGTTCTCCCGTTCGACCTGTAGCCTTGTCTAAAGTTTCCTATGGAAATTAACATTGAAAAAACACGTTTTGGGACCCCCTTTTTTCCTCCCCCCCCCCCTTCACGAATCACCCCCAAAATTTCAACATTGGAGCTGATCTCAACAAAGAATTAGTTTTGAAAATTACGCGAAGACTTGTCAATCGGCGCCAAAAAAGTTATTGGGAATAGAATGTTGCCATTTTCCGATGGTAACTAGGTCCTAACTACAACTACCTACTGGCGACCGCCAGTAGGTAATTTATATATATATATATATATATATATATATATATATATATATATATATATATATATATATATATATATATATATATATATATATATCTATCTATCTATATATTTCGAAACAGTCGATTCCTGGTCAAGAAAAGAATCCACACGAGCCCACTCGATCATTAAAGCAGCTTTATTCCTCAAAGGGCAGAAGAGGACGACGCGTTTCGACCACGTCCGTGGTCTTGGTCACATGACCATAGTCTCCATCTGCACCAGTTAAAAAGGGTAAGTGCACTTTTTTTAAGCATAGACATAGAAGAAATAAACAATTGGTAGTTTGTTTGTACAAAATGCAATAAATCATATAATTGTAATTTGCAAAATTAAAATTCCAAAAACGTACAGAAAATGAGCTGGCAATACAATTCTTTTAATTATTGGTTCGTGACTGTAACCAGTTGGTGAATGTGCAAAGGTGTAATTTTGCATGTGTTAACACGCCATGGAGGACTAGTGCCTATTGGTAAACTATGTGACCAAATTAGTGTGGTTTCTAAATAATATAGAAGAGATTTTTCTCACAAAATAAAACGAAGAATATGATGAAGGGTCTAGTGCCCTTTAGCATCTATCCAAATGTTGACTTGGAGTAGGGGTGACTCCGGTGCTCGTAATTCTATCACTGATGTGAGATACAGGAGAATTCATAGTGGTGTTCCTGTATAAGATCAAAGAGACAAATTGGATTAATGACATAGTTTAACACAACCATTATTCAAGGACATAGCTATATTTCATTTTCACTGGTTACATGTGATTTTCTAAATCCTGTACATTCAATAAAATATAATCAGAAAAAAGGAAAGCGCATTTTTGTTTTTGGGTTTTTGAACAGGGGGAGAGAGATATGGACAGGGCGTGAGTAGCCCACCAAGGTCTTTATGTTTCAGTATCAAATGATGTCTCATTAAAGGTGGGAATAAAGTTCCTCGTCCTGATTCAGGCCATCCGGAAATTTGGTGCCTGCTAGGAGGATGAAACGTGATTCAAGTTTGCGTAAAGAGGCAATACGGTTCCCTCCTCTAGTGTTGGGTTTGACTGTGTCCAATCCAAAATATTTGGCTTTGGTCCAGTCGGCCCCATGTTCCTTCGAGAAGTGTCTTGCCGTGCTGTAAGTTTGGTCGCAATTCGTAATTGCTCGCCAGTGTTCCAGGATACGTTTTTTAATCGGGAAGGTAGTTGATCCGATATACCATAGCTGGCAAGGACATACTATTGCATACACCACAAAGTCAGTATTGCATGTAATGGGTTTCGGAATTTTCCAGAGTGTTTTTGTTCTTTCAAGTGTGACTTCTGATACATTGTTGCTGTTTTTACAGGCCTTACAGTTCCCACATTTTCGGAAACCCTTCGTTTGCTGGAGCCAGCTTGTTTCTTTCGTTTGTAAATGGCTATGTACCAGCATGTCTTTGAGAGATGGACTTCTCATGAATGTAATTGATGGGGTGGCCCCTATTTCATTTCTCAAGATTGGATCCTGTTTAAGGATATCCCATCTGTTTTTTAGGATACTTTGCATCTGATTGGATTGACTGCAATATTTGGTTATAAATCTTACTGTTTTTTTGGGTGTGGTTTGGTTAGTTACAGTTTGTTTGGTTTTGTTGAGAATTTCATCCCTTGATTGACTATCCACTCTTTTTTCAGCCTGCAGTATCTCTTTCCTGGGGTACCCTCTTTCCTTGAATCTCATTTTCATTTCCTGCTTTGTGTTTTCATACATTGAGTTGGTACTGCAATTACGCTTAGCTCTTAGAAATTCACTGTAGGGGATTCCCCACCTGAAACTCGGTGGATGTGCACTGGCTGCATGCAGGATTGAATTTCCTGCTGTTTTTTTCCTAAAAAGATTAGTGCTAATTCTGCCGTTATCATTACTGAGTTTCAGATCAAGGAAATTGACACATTCTTGACTATAATGTCTGGTGAATTTGAGATTGACATCATTCTGATTAAGACAATTGATAAACAGATTGAGTTCAGTCTCTGTTCCTTCCCATACAAAAAAGATGTCATCAATGTATCTGAGCCATTTTGATACACATAGAGTCCAATGTTCAGTTTGTTCATTCCAGAGCACCTGCTTCTCCCACCAGCCTACCATGAGGTTGGCGTAGCTGGGAGCGAAGCAGGTGCCCATGGAAGTGCCTTGTAGTTGTTTATAAAATTCTTTCTCAAACATGAAAACATTCTCCTTTAGACAGATATTGATCATGTCCAAAAGCATGAGTGTGTGTTCCAGAAGTTCTATTCTACGTTTCTTGAGAAAGAATTTGCAGGCTTTCACACCATCATCATGTCTGATGCTGGTGTATAATGCCTCCACGTCCAGACAAACCATCCAATGGTTTGCTCCTAATTTAACATCCTTGATTTTCAGTAGGAAATCTGTGGTGTCTCTAAGATAGGATGAGAGATCTTTGACAAAGGGAAAAAGGAAGTGATCCACATATGTGCTAGTATTTTCAAGCAGGCTGTTTTTTGATGAGACAATAGGTCTCCCTGGAGGTTCGATCATGTCTTTATGTACCTTCGGAAGAAGGTAAAGTGTCGGGATTGTGGGAGTATTATTTGTGAGGAATATATATATACACACACACACACACACACGTTAGTCAATCATGAGTTACGCGCATTCAGGAAGAAATGTTCAAAAATTATTTATTAAAGGTGCTCCAGCCTCTGCAACGAGTTTCGGCCCCATGGCCTTAATCACGCATGAAGGTTCTGTGATACCAGCTACTTAAATACGTACATTATATGCACTCGTTATATCAAGAGTAAAGGGTTCGGCCATCTTGCAGTGAAACAAACCCGCATTATGCATTGTATTGACTGAATAGAAAATACAATAGTTGTTGGTATTTAGAATGGGTGTGCTGCAGGCAATCCCTGACATAATCGCAGGTTGACATGTTCAAATTAATTTGTTCACATAAATCAAATTTAAAAAAGCACGTGTTAAGATAGGTGCCATGGAATGTATTGGCAAGTTCCAATATATTGAGAATCATTGCGGCATTATAAATTGTAGGAGAATACTGGGATATAACAAAAATGTAAAGCACAGTGGTAACATTAAAAAAAAATCATTGTGCCCGAGAGGGCAAATAATGTGACATGTTAATGTCACACAATCACTGTCAGTCATAGATTGTGTGAGGAACTGCTCATAAAGCCCAAGTGGGCTTAGTCAGTACTAAATAGACAACCAAATGCAGCATTGCCACTGTCCACTAGTTAGTATGAACTCATGCTTGCTAAAAAAATAACAAATGATTTACATGCCTACCACGTGGTCAAGTGTTGTTCCACTGCCACATATGGTGCTCCAAGAAAATTGCCACAAACCAGTGTGAACAGAAAAAGGTCTCACATATTGAAGAGGACTCCGCAATAGTAGTACATCTCAATACCAGTACTTCTCACCTTTTTGGGCTGCTTCTTGGAAGTCATCTCAGTCAAGGGGGCAACAATGGTGCCATAACCCTTAACAAACCACCTGTAATATCTGGTAAGACCTAGGAAGACCCTCATCGTAGTCTGTTTTAGGGAGTTGCCAAGCCAGTATAGTCTCAGTCTTCAGCTGGAAGGGCTACACCTTTCCCCGGCCCACAATGTGGTCCAGATATACCACGGTACCCTGTCCTATCTGGCAGTTATTGCCTTGATAGTCAGGCCCACTTGCTGCAGGGCCATAAGAGCCTCCTATTCCTCCCAGCTGGAGATGAAGCTGGCTATGTCATCTAGGTAGGCGGCACAGAATGTCAGAACAACCAATTCCAGAATTTGCGATCTCCTCAGGAACAGATGATCTTGCCCAAGATTCCTCCACTTAAAGTCCGCGACAGACGCAGGCAACAGTCATCAACTTCCACCAGGGGGAAAGGGGGGAAGTGGAAGACAAACAAGAGAGAGACTGCCTCAGGAACACTGGCTCCACTTCTGATTTTGAGAGTCGACCTGTAAAAGCAAATATTTACATTTACTTTTCTTAACTCTCTATTCTGAGGCTTATGTAATTTATATTATACTAATTTACCTGTGTCAGCATTGAGAACTGCTTCTCTCTAAGATGTTTGTCTGTGAATGTAACTTTTATTCTTGTATCATCTGATTCAATGAAAGAACACTGTTCCTATATATATATATATATATATATATATCTTTTCCATGTAGGTATTTTGCTGGTAATGACACCTTTAAACAATTAAATATTGGCTCCTCAGTCTAATAGGTAATAAATCAGAGCTTGCAAATTCTCCTGTATTTCTTCCAGTCAATTCCGTCCTTGACAGTCAATAAATTATATGCTAATTGTTTATTTCCCAGCAAAGTTCTCCTCAGGAAAAGACCCAGAAGTCTGATCCTCACAATAACGAGAAAAAGCCTCTTCTGACTTTCCTTCAAAAAGGCCACTGAAGCGCTGAATCAATCCTTCCTCAATTCTCTTCACAAACGGAGCGCCGAGAGAACGCTCCTGACAGGGAATTCTATCAGTTGAAGTGCGCCGCGCGATACTCGCACAGGCGCATTAACAGTTCTCAATGCATCTCGGGAGAGAAAGACTAGACCGCACACCTCTACAGGAAGTGGGTGCGGTCAAGTCTAGCCCCGTAACGGCAGTACGCATTAATTCATGTATTATAAATCGAAGGGATGCCTTCCAGCAGGGACTCAAACTTTTCCAATGCGGATATTTTATTACAGACGATCTGCAGGAAGTAAAAGAACGTCTTTTAGGGCTGAAGCTAGAGCAGGTAAGGAGGTTCCTGACAGTACCCCAAACCAAAAAACGTTACTTCAAACTTGGTTTTGTTGGATTGAGTTTGTGGAATTCTCATACAAGTTTGGGAGCATGAACATTTGTATATGGCTCCCAAGATCTCTCTTCTGGACAGAAGTTCTTCCAATCAATCAGATAATACAATTTACCCTTCCCAAAGGTGGAATCTAAACTTTTGTGTACTTCAAATTCTTCTACCTTATCTACTAAAATTGGCTTAGATGGTGCATGAATTCTCAAATTAGATGGGTTCTTTTTTAGCAATGACACATGAAATGTTGGGTGCACTCTGAGGTATGAAGGTAAATGTATCTTGACAGTTACTGGATTACCATTTTGTCTACCTTAAAGGGGCAAATAAATTGAGGTTGAAATGTATGATTCCCTTTTAGCTTTAGGTTTTTTGTAGATAACCACACCTTATCTCCTGGATTAAAAACAGGACATGCTCTCCTTTTCTTATCAGCTTGAGTCTTATAAGATGTCTTAGCCTTGATTAAATTCTCTTTAGCTTGCATTAAAGTACTCTGAACTTCTTTCACAAACTCTTCTACTGCTGGGACTGGACCTTCTTCCTTTTCTAGTATTAAACTTGGATGCCTACCATAAATTAAATAGAAAGGGGAGTTACCAGTAGAGGAATGTTTGGTATTGTTGTAGGCAAACTCCGCTGCCCAAAAGAACTCTGACCAATTAGCCTTTTGATCTAACAAATAGAGTCGAAGATACTGCTCTAAATCTTGATTGGCTCTTTCTGTTTGTCCATCAGTTTCTGGATGAAAACTGGTGGAATAGCGGGTATCTATTCCTAATCTTTTAGTGAAGGCTCTCCAGAAGTGTGAAACAAATTGTGATCCACGATCTGGCACCAAAACCTTGGGAACTCCATGCAATCTTACTATATGTTGGAAAAACAACTGAGCTAATTGACCTGCATGAGGTATTCTTTTTAATGGAACAATATGTGCCATCTTTGAAAAAAGTGTCGACCATTACCAAAATGGTGTTAAACCCATTAATAGGAGGGAGATCAACAATCAGATCCATAGACACAGTATGCCACGGGTGCGGCGGAGTGAGCATGGGCATCAAAAGACCTTGCGGTGCCATTCGATCTGATTTCTCTTTTAAGCATCTCTCACAAGTGGAAACAAACTGCCGTATCTGCGGCTTCATCTTTGGCCACCACAAATTTCTCTCTACTAGATCTATTGTCTTTTGAATTCCTTTGTGACCTGCAAGTAATTCATCATGGCAAGACTTCATAGCCTTTTCTTGTAACTCTTTAGTCGGAAGATAGTCTATTATCTTGGTATGGAAGGCCAGTTTTTATCTCTCTTCCATCTCCTTCTTGGGTCCATTGAATCATTTCACGAATCGTCATTGCCTTCTTGATATCAGTTGAAAACTCCGAGTTACTGGTGGCCAGTAAATGTTTTTCTTCCGGAATTATAACCTGTGTTTCTATTTTCTATTTTGGATTCTTGAGAGTTCTAATCAATTCTTGAAAGTGCATCTGCCTTCCCATTGCTTGCACTTGGCCGAAAGGTTAGCACAAAATCAAAGTTTGCAAAAAATAAAGACCAACGTAATTGTCTGGCAGTTAGAGTGCGGGCAGACTTAAGAAATTGCAGATTTCTTTGATCTGTAAACACAGTGATCTTGTGTTTAGCCCCCATCTAATAATGCCGCCATTCTAAAAATGCACATTTCACAGCCAACAATTCCTTATCGGCGATGGAATAATTACCTTCAGGAGGAGATAACTTCCTGGAGTAATAGGCCACGGGATGTAACTGACCTGTATTTGGATGACGCTGGGCAACATCCGAGGCATCAGCCTCAACATAGAATGGATCTTCTGTTCTGGGATGCATTAAAACAGGGGCTTGGATAAAAGATTTTTTCAAAAATTGAAAGGCTTCTTCAGCTTCCAAATCCTAAACGAATTTCACTCCTTTCTTTAACAAATAAGTAATAGGGGCCACTTTGCGGGAAAAATGAGGACTGAATCTTCTGTAAAAATTTGAAAATCCAATGAAACTTTGAATTTCTTTCACATTCTTGGGAGACGGCCACTCCTGCACTGCCCTGACTTTCGCCGAGTCCATACTAACTCCTTCAGGATAGCACAAAGCCCAAAAATTCGACCCTTTTGACATGAAATGCACATTTCTCCAATTTAGCATAGAGGTGATTTTCAAGCAATCTAGTTAAAATGGATCTCACATGGATGACATGCTCTTCATGGCTGTTCGAGAAAATCAGAATGTCGTCTATATAGACCACCGCCACTCTGTCCAGGAATTCTCTTAAAACGTCATTCACAAAATGCTGAAAAGCTGCAGGAGCGTTGCATAACCCGTACGGCATTACTTGGTATTTGAATAAGCCATAGAGAGTTCTGAAGGCTGTTTTCCATTCATCACCTGGAGCTATTCAAATTAAATTATAAGCTCCACGCAAATCCAATTTAGTAAATATCTTGGCATCTTTTACTTGATCCAGCAATACGGAAATCAGGGGAAGAGGGTAACGGTTCTTAATTGTTACTTGATTCAAGGCCCTATAATCAATGCTGGCGCGAAGATCTCCATCTTTCTTGGGAATGAAAAATAGTGGTGAGGAGACTGGCGACTGAGAGGGGCAGATGAATCCATTCGCTAGATGCTGGTCCAAATAGTCTTTCAAAAATCGATTTTCAGTTTCAGTAAGAGTATATATATGACTACAAGGTAAAACTGCTCCGGGTTCAATCTCGATCTTGCAGTCGTAAGGGCGATGAGGGGGAAGTTTTTCAGCTTCCTTCTTAACAAATACTGGAGACAAATCCTGATACTCTAAAGGAATCTCTTTGATTTCCACAGCGCAAATCTGAGCAGGATGGTGAATTAAACTCCTGACTGGCGACTCCTCAGATGATTTGTTTTGTTCACATAAAGTTTTCTTTACAAAAAGGAGAATCCATAATAACAGATCTTTTTCTCCAGTCTATGCGCGGGTTATGTTCCGTTAACCAATGAAGGCCAAGTATTAACTGAAATTGAGTCGCATCAATTAAGTCGAATGTTATCATCTCTGTGTGCCCATTTAATCCAGTAAGTCGAACCATCTCAGTTTCATGAGTGATTGGCCCGGAAGACAAATTCGTACCATCCACAGCTCGAACTACTTCCAAAAACTTCTTCTCTACAAACTCAATTCCAATCTGTCGGGCATATTTAATATCACAAAAATTTCCCGTTGCCCCTGAGTCAATCATCACGGAAACCTTGCTTATTTCTGTATTTCGAAACTTCATGGTGAAAGTAACCACCAAATGAGGAGCAGCTGACTGCAGGGTATTTATTACTTGTTGTAACTCTGGAGCTGACTTAGCTTTTGCTTACACCTGTGCAACTCCATCTACAGGTGAAGCCAACCTTTTCCCTGCTGAGAAGTTTTAGGCTTCTTGGGGCAATCTTTTACGAAATGACCTGCCAATCCACAATATAAACCAAGCTGAGAATTCCTGCGACGCTCTTTTTCCTTCTTGGTGAGAGGGCCTCTGATGGAGCCAATCTGCATAGGCTCTTCACTAAAAAAAAATTCCCACATCTTATGTACTTCTGTTTTAAAACGATCAAAGCGAGGAGGGAGCGGACAAATTTCTCTTTTTTTGTCATTGCGACGCTCACTCAACCTATGATCTAGTTTTAACACCAGGTCAATTAATTCCGAGACTTCTGTGGGTCTTCTAGGAATTTGAGCTAAAGCATCTTTCTGCTCATCCTTCAATCCGCTATAAAAAATGGCTGCTCTTTTTTCCTCTGGCCAATTAATTTCCACTACCAGCTTATTGAAGTGTGCTAAATATCCAACTAGATCATTACTCCCTTGCTTGAGCTCTAAAAGCTGTCTGTGGCTTGAGAGGCGGAGCGTCGATCAAAAATTCTATTTTGAAATTGTCAAACTTATATAATATTGGATCATTTCGCGTGACCAAAGACATAGACCAAGCTGCTGCATCACCATTCAGATACAACAGAATAAATTCCACTTTTGATTGATCCTCAGCAAATATTACAGGCCGACACAAAAAATTTAAAGAGCACTGCGTCAAAAATATTTGTGCCTTTTTGGGGGTCTCCACCAAATCTCTCGGGAGGCGCCAACGGAATGATTGATGAGATAGCATGAATGACCTGTGTGGAAATGTCAGAGGAAGATGGAACATTAGGCAAAGATTGGGTTCCTTTGAAGAATGAACCTGAAGCTACAAGCTCATCTAATTTCTTGCGCGTTAGAATGGATTTTTGACTAGATCTTCGAACTTCCTCCCTCAATGCAGTATTTAATTGTTTCTGCATGCTATCTAGGATATTGGTTGAAGTCTTTAAATCTAAACCTTCCGCCATTCTGTCCGGTAGGAGATCTGTAATCCTCAATTAAGAGGCTGGCACTTCAATCTGTCAGAACAACCAATTCCAGAATTTGCGATCTCCTCAGGAACAGATGATCTTGCCCCAGATCCCTCCAATTGAAGTCAACAACAGACGCAGGCAACTGTCACGAACTTCCACCAGGGGGAAAGGGGAAGTGGAAGACAAACAAGAGAGAGACTGCCTCAGGAACGCTGGCTCCTCTTCTGATTTTGAGAGTCAACCTGTAACAGCAAATATTTACATTTACTTTTCTTAACTCTCTATTCTGAGGCTTATGTAATTTATATTGTACTAATTTACCTGTGCTAGCATTGAGAACTGCTTCTCTCCAAGATGTTTGTCTGTGAATGTATCATCTGATTCAATGAAAGAACGAACCAATATATATATATATATATTCACTGAAAAAACCATGGGTTTCACACACGTTATAGTTAGGAATTAGCATTTAAAAAACCTTAGAAATTCAATGAAAAAACCAAAGGTTTCACACATGTTATAGTTAGCTGGACATTTCACTCGTAAAAAACCAATGAAATTCCCCCGTTATAGTTAGTTCAGCTAACTATAACTCGCGCGCCCGCAATGCACTGCTGATGACGTCACATATTACATCACTCATGACATGGTCAGTGACATCACTCATGACATCACTGATGACATCTCAAATGACATCACTGATGACATCACTGATGACATCATCCAGTGAATGTGTGTGTTTCTGAAAATAAATATGTTTTATATATGTATATCTCAAGGTCGATGGAAGAATAAATGGGTATATAAGTGTCTAAATGGATGATTTGTTTTTGAAAAATTGATTGTGTAACTGACTGATTAAGTGTATCATAGTGAATACATGGCTTAGTGAGTAATGTTTAAATATGTAAATATCTGTATCAGTCTCTCACTTTGTGTATAAGTGGCTGCATGGGTTGGTGAGTAGCTACATGAGTGTTTATATAGATTATTAGTTGGTTTTTTGAGTATCAGTATGAGTGTCTGAGTGTCTGTATGGTTCGGTGGGGGGTATTACGTAGTGCATAGGTGCATGAATGAATGACTCACTCTTTGTATGTGTTGAAGACAGCATGTGTGCAGGACTCTATGGGTGGATGAGTGAGTGTATGGGTGTGTTAGTGAGTGAATGACTGTCTCAATAGTGTCTTTATGAGTAACTACATATGTTTTAAACTAGTATATGTGACTATTGGTGTATATAAGCGAGTATATGTGAGAGTGAGAGATTGAAAGAGTTCCTGTATGAATAAGTATGTGTTTCTATAAGTGATTGTTTAAAAGACTAAGTATGTGTAAGTTTCCGTAGAAGTAAGTGTGGTGGTGTGTGTATAACTGTATATGCAAGTAAATGTATGTTTGATTCTTTTTTAGCATGAGTGACTATGTGTGTGAGTACCTCTATGGATGAGTGGCATTGTGTAACAGGATGTATAGGTGTATGAGTACATATGATGAGTGAGTACATGTATGAGTCACTGTATAGGACTGTTGGTGAATGAGTGGATGTGTATGTGGATCTTAGAATTACTGTATAGGTTGTTGTAACTGGTATTGGTATGTCCATTGTTTTTAAAATTTTAATTTCTATTTTTGAATGTGTGTATCAAAGGTTATATTAGGGGAAGAGGAGGTCTGCCACTCTATCACAAGGATGATGTCATCAGTGATGTCATCAGTGATGTCATTTGAGATGTCATCAGTGATGTCATGAGTGATGTCACTGACCATGTCATGAGTGATGTAATATGTGACGTCATCAGCAGTGCATTGCGGGCGCGCGAGTTATAGTTAGCTGAACTAACTATAACGGGGGAATTTCATTGGTTTTTTACGAGTGAAATGTCCAGCTAACTATAACATGTGTGAAACCTTTGGTTTTTTCATTGAATTTCTAAGGTTTTTTAAATGCTAATTCCTAACTATAACGTGTGTGAAACCCATGGTTTTTTCAGTGAATTTGCAAGGTTTTTTAAATGCTAATTCCTAACTATAACGTGTGTGAAACCCATGGTTTTTTCAGTGAATTTGCAAGGTTTTTTAAATGCTAATTTTTTTTTTTCTTCTATTTTTTTAAACATATTTTTATTTTAATTTTCTATCCTTTTTTAAAGACTATGGTTAAATTTTTAAAATTCTATAATATGTTTTTTTAAATATATTTTATAAAATAAACAGGTAAAATTTATTAGCAATACATTTTTTCCTTTTTTTTTTATTTTTTTTTTTAGTACGCGTACCGTAAGCTTACGGTAAGCGTACGGTTTACGCAATGTCCGTAATTTATCTACGCTGTTTGCGTATAGTTACGCAATTTGCGTAGCCGCGCGTACTCCGCGTGGGACGCGTACGCGTGTACGCTACACGCGCACGTTACGCGGAAGTGTCGGGGAGTGACTGTTATGCGCATGCGCGCAAGCGCGTGTCTTTTTTACGCGCATGCGTACTTTTGCCGTAAGCGTACCGTAAGCGTACGGTAGGTCATGTGATCCTGAAACACAACTTTTGATTGGTTGAAACTACTTTCAGTTCTAGAACTCTCCTACACCACACCCATTCCCCTCATTTCTGCTTGTGATCCCTTAGGAGAAGGAGCTGGGTTGTCTTTGTGATACGATGGCAGAACAGCAGAGCCCTTCTGAGAGTGAGGCTAGCACTAGCAGCACTACCTTGAGGCAGAGAGCGAGGAAACAAAAGACCTCTTATGTATGGGATTATTTTACTTTTCCTGAAGGGCAGCAAAAGGTAAATGCACCCTTAGTAACTTGTAAGCTGTGTAAGCGTGTACTTTCAAGAGGTAATCCTGACAGGAAGTATTCCTTTGGGAATCATACCATGATGAGACACCTCAAGGATGTACACAGAAGGACACATGCTCGACTTACTGGAGGTAACCCTTCAGAAAGTCAACCAAGCACATCCACAGCAGCTCAGCCTGGACCATCATCTGCAGGGCCGAGTCCTTCTTCTGCAGGTCAGGTGAGCCCTTCATCTGTGGGGGGAGCATCTCCTTTTGCTGGCCCTCTGGAAATTAACCCTCGATTTCTGAGGGTTGATATTCGATGCGCCTCTTGTCATGATCTAATTTGTCATAGGGAGACCAGTGTTTCCCTAGTGAACAACAAAATAGATCAGCACACTTGTCGCAGAGACTAATTTTCCCAATCTTTCTTTCCTCTGTCCCTGCATGAACACAACGGCTCTTTTAAGAGCCAACCTTATCTTTCATCTTTTTTTTTATATATGTTTTTAAAAACTTTTTTTATTTTTTTTTTACCGTACGCGTACGGTGCGCGTAATTTATTATTTTTTTTTTTAAAACACTAAAAATCAATTATCACATTACAAGGTCCTTGAGAGACTACAATTAAAAACTGAAAATGTGATTGTGGAGAAGTGGAAAAAAGGGACCATGATATTTTTGACTTACCATACCCACTCAAAAAAATATTTATTCATTTAAATTTTTTTTTAATTGCATTAAAAATGGTTCTAGTTTTCGAAAATTATCTATCTCAATCATGACATCTCTGCCTGTAATTCCTATATGCACACAGAGTCATGTTTTCACATTAGTCACAAAACGAAATTTCTTTGCCAATTTGAAAGCACACTTACTGCTCTTTTTTTTGGCAAGTGATAATCACTTTTACAGACTGACACATTATGAATCCACTTTTCAGATTTTTTAAAAAGCCCATGTCCAGACTGCTTTTTCAGACCACCACCATGTGTTCCTGGGTGACTGCCTACACTCCAGCAAGGGCAACCAGCCTTAGTGATGCTGAATGTATTTGCATTACAGACTGAAACCTCAAACCCCACTCGCTTGTAAATACTGTGCATGATTCTACATGGAAAGCAGCTGGGTGTGTGCTAAGAGTCTGCTTCTGCACCAAAAAATGGCTCCCCCTTTTTCCTACTAATGCAACTGTGAAATCACCAGAGCAAAACGCAATAAATCTCTGCCTGTAATTCCTATTTGCACACAGAGTCATGTTTTCACATTAGTCACAAAACGAAATTTCTTTGCCAATTTGAAAGCACACTTACTGCTCTTTTTTTTTGGCAAGTGATAATCACTTTTACAGACTGACACATTATGAATCCACTTTTCAGATTTTTTAAAAAGCCCATGTCCAGACTGCTTTTTCAGACCACCACCATGTGTATCCTGGGTGACTGCCTACATACCAGCAAGGGCAACCAGCCTTAGTGATGCTGAATGTATTTGCATTACAGACTGAAACCTCAAACCCCACTCGCTTGTGAATACTGTGCATGATTCCACATGGTAAGCAGCTGGGTGTGTGCTAAGAGTCTGCTTCTGCACCAAAAAATCGCTCCCCCTTTTTCCTACTAATGCAACTGTGAAATCACCAGAGCAAAACGCAATAAATCTCTGCCTGTAATTCCTATTTGCACACAGAGTCATGTTTTCACATTAGTCACAAAACGAAATTTCTTTGCCAATTTGAAAGCACACTTACTGCTCTTTTTTTTTGGCAAGTGATAATCACTTTTACAGACTGACACATTATGAATCCACTTTTCAGATTTTTTAAAAAGCCCATGTCCAGACTGCTTTTTCAGACCACCACCATGTGTAACCTGGGTGACTGCCTACATACCAGCAAGGGCAACCAGCCTTAGTGATGCTGAATGTATTTGCATTACAGACTGAAACCTCAAACCCCACTCGCTTGTGAATACTGTGCATGATTCTACATGGAAAGCAGCTGGGTGTGTGCTAAGAGTCTGCTTCTGCACCAAAAAATCGCTCCCCCTTTTTCCTACTAATGCAACTGTGAAATCACCAGAGCAAAACGTAATAAATCTCTGCCTGTAATTCCTATTTGCACACAGAGTCATGTTTTCACATTAGTCACAAAACGAAATTTCTTTGCCAATTTGAAAGCACACTTACTGCTCTTTTTTTTTGGCAAGTGATAATCACTTTTACAGACTGACACATTATGAATCCACTTTTCAGATTTATTAAAAAGCCCATGTCCAGACTGCTTTTTCAGACCACCACCATGTGTATCCTGGGTGACTGCCTACATACCAGCAAGGGCAACCAGCCTTAGTGATGCTGAATGTATTTGCATTACAGACTGAAACCTCAAACCCCACTCGCTTGTAAATACTGTGCATGATTATACATGGAAAGCAGCTGGGTGTGTGCTAAGAGTCTGCTTCTGCACCAAAAACTCGCTCCCCCTTTTTCCTACTAATGCAAATATAAAATTACCAGAGTTGTACACAATAAATCTCTGCCTATATTTCCCAACATGTGTAACCTGGGTGACTGCCTACATTCCAGCAAGGGCAACCAGCCTTGGTGATGCTGAATGTATTTGCATTACTGAGTCCAACCTCAAACCCTTAAACTATTCTTTTTTTATACCAATACACCTTAATTTATCGTGAAAACATAGTCCATATTATTTTACATGTTCCTCACATTTAAATTTCTCCCAAAACAGAAAATAATAAACACAACTTCAAAAAAAAGAATTACATTTCTATTATTCATTTCTTAATTTACCATATACATCTCCTCTCAAACTCTAAACTCACCTTTAAAATTAGTTAGTAGTGAAAGAAATGTGGCACTCAAACAGCAGATTACCAGAGCCAGGATCTCTGTTCTCTACACCTCTCTCCTCTCAGCAGAACCAGATAATGGCAAAGTTTCCCTCTATTTTTCCACACATATACATGTAAGTTTCAAATCTCAGTGCTTCCCCCTTTTTTTCAAATGTAATCACACATTTCTATTGGTTGAAAACCCAACCCTTTTCCAAAAGTACCCTTCCCCCAACTTGACTTCTGCCTAGTACCCTTCCCCCAACTTGACTTCTGCCTGCTACCATAGCAACAGCTCATGGAACACTGCTGTGTGGAGTTAGGTCAGAAGTTCGCCAAACAATGTTTCAATTCCACAGAGCAAGAGTGCTTGACTTTTCAAACCTTACAGCAAATCCATAGTACTGTTCTTTGGTAACACATTTTTCTGTACCAATACAAAACATGCTTCTATAAATTTACACATACAGCCTAGTTTTTAGTGTAGAATGGTATGAAACAGCCAATCAGTTCTTTTTTTTTTTATGAAAAAAATATGTATGCCTCCATTTCCAAACTGTCTTTCATTTCTTGTTACCATTCTACTGAATTACACCTCCTGAGTGCATCCAGTTCTCCTTTGAAGATGTTCACAGTGTGGATTGTAGGGCACAGCTATGTCTTCTGGAGTGAAAAGTTTGCAGAGAAAACAGGTATTGTGAGAGACCTTGCTTTGCCAAATGTAGACATTAAATGGATTGGTCAGAGAGGGTTAAAGTGGCACCAATTGATGCCATTGGTGAAATCCTTCATGCAAATCCAACACCCTGACCTCATAATAGTGCACTGTGGTGGCAATGACCTAGGCACTTTGACTGGGGTAGGTCTGGAAATGCTTATGAAGGACACCTTTGCACAACTGTTTTCACTTTTCCCTAAAACTGCCTTTGTGTTTTCCAACATATGCCAAAGGCAAAAATGGAACTGGTCCAATCATTTCTGTCCGCAGATTGACAAAGCAAGAAAGCACGTCAACAAATCTGTTTCTGCTTTCCTCCGTGACTATGGTATGGGTTCCATTTACCACAACAACTTGCGTTATGACATGCAAGACATTTATAGAGGAGATGGTGTGCACTTCAATGATGAAGGGAACAGAGTCTTCCTCTTGAACCTTAGACTCTGCATCGGTACTTACTTGTAGGTACCACTAAAAAATAACTTCATAAACACAACGGCTCTTTTTAGAGCCCCCTAATATCTAAACTCTTAAATCTGCATTTCATTTCTTTTATTTATTTTTTTTTGTTACCGTACGCTTACCGTACGCGTACCCCGTGATTTTTTTTAAAATCAATAAATGTTTTCTTTGTACTTTTCTGTCCTTCTTTGACCCCCTCACAAATGTAAGGGGGTCTGTAACTCTCCTCCTTGCCCCCTTTTCTTGTTATCACTCTTTTTTTTTCTGAGTGAAACACACGAAATGGCGGCCGCCGCTTCCTGGTTTCGGCCGATTCGAATGTTTACTAAGATCTAAGAGCCAATCAGAATCGCGCTCGCGCACGCCACCGTACGCGTACGGTAAGCGTACCGTAAGCGTACCGTAAGCTGGCTGATATATATATTGATTTAAAGGCTATTTTCTCAGAATCTACTGAACAGATTTACACCAAACCTACAAAAGGCACTTCCTTGACCTGAGGACTACCTCTCTGCCAAATTTCTAGTAATTCTGTTCAGCCGTTCGGGCTGTAGCCCTGTCTAAAGGTCCTATGGAAAAATGCATGGGAAAAACGCGTTTTGGGACCCCCCTTTTATCTCAGCCCCCGCTTGACGAATCCCCCCCGAGACTTTCAGGATAGGAGCGGAGCGTAGCGCCCCACCTATTTTGAGAAATTCGCGAGGATTCGTCTACCGGCGCCAAAGTTATTCAAAATAGAATGTTGCGGATTTCCTATGGAAACGTGGTCCTAACTATAACTACCTACTGGCGACCGCCAGTAGGTAATATATATATATATATATATAATCTTTTTCATGTAGGTATTTTGCTGGTAATAACACCTTTAAACAATTAAATATTGGCTCCTCCGTCTAATAGGTAATAAATCAGAGCTTGCAAATTCTCCTGTATTTCTTCCAGTTAATACCGTCCTTGACAGTCAATAAATTAATGCTAATTGTTTTTTCCAAGCTAAGTTCTCCTCAGGAAAAGACACAGAAGTCTGATCCTGAATTCATATGCAAAAGTAACAGAGCGAGGAATCCTCCGAATTATTTACAGTTCTTAAAGTCTTTTGTCAGTCTTTTATTCTGCCAATATTGTAGAGTTAAGTTTTCCATACGTCGTATTTTAATAATGCTCTTGGAACATGAGGCAACTAAAACCAGCGTAAAAACTCTTACTTGAATTTCGGAGCACTTCTGTTCACAGAAGTCTGCTCCCATGACCAGGCCATATGTCACTCTCCACAAAACAGGCTGCTTGACAGGAGTCCAGAACTCAAGGCACTAATGCTGCAATTTTCTCTGCGGAAATAATATTCAATTAGTTTTGCAGTTCTCACAATAACAAGAAAAAGCCTCTTCTTACTTTCCTTCAAAAAGGCCACTGAAGCGCTGAATCAATCCTTCCTCAATTCTCTTCACAAACTGAGCGCCACCGAGAGAACGCTCCTGACAGGGAATTCTATCAGTTGAAGTGCGCCACGGGATACTCGCGCAGGCGCATTAACAGTTCTGAATGCGTCTCGGGAGAGAATGACTAGACCGCACACCTCTACAGGAAGTGGGTGCGGTCAAGTCTAGTCCCGAAAGAGCAGTACGCATTAATTCATGTATTATAAATCAAAGGAATGCCTTCCAGCAGGGACTCAAACTTTTCAAAATGCGGATATTTTATTACAGACGATCTACAGGAACTAAAAGAACGTCTTTTAGGGCTGAAGCTAGAGCAGGTAAGGAGGTTCCTGACACAGAATGCCTCCTTCCCATTCAGGACCCTGTTCACCAACCTCTCAGGGCATTGTTCAAGCCAGAGGGTGCCACCCAGTACTGGAAGTGGCCCTCTGGTATCAAGAATGCAAATCTCTTTTGCCCGCTCATTCAGAGCAATCTTCCAGCACCCTGAGGGAAGATCAAAAGTACTGAGTAACTTGGCAGCCGCAGCCTGTCTATGATCACATCAACTCTGGGGATGAGGTGAGTGTTAATCTTTGTGACTGATTCAAGTCCCCTGTAGTCTGCAAAGAACCTGAGTTCTGGGGTGGCACCCGGTGAGGCGGTATTGGGATCAGCACACCTGGGCTGGACCAGAGACTGCTGGAGAGCTCAGTCACCCCTAGCGCCAGCATCTTGGAGACATCCTCCTTGAAACTGTCCCTCACCTTATCCGACCGCCGGTAATTACTTTTTTTGACAGGCATACTGTCCCTGGTATCAATGTCATGGATAAACTCATCCCCTTTGGTTTTGCTAAACTAGTGTTTGATCCAGGGGTGAGGGAGAACAGAGAAGAAAACTGTCCTAGTAACTGGCGACAGTCACTCTGCTCTTCCGAGGTCAGAGTAGGGGGAGAGGTTAACACCCGCTACTGACCCAGCATGCTCCTTGGTAGACAGGAGGTCAGGGAGAAGTTCACAATGTCCACTCCATTATCTGTCACCACGAGCATTGGGACTTCAGACCTTTCAAAGTTCAGTGCGAGGCGGTTTAGGTGAAGCACCCTTAAGAGGTAACTAGGGATCTTGATATCTACCAGGTAGGTTGTATCCCTCTTCTGCTCCTTCACCACATATCGGCCTGCCCAGCGGTATTATAGAGCTCTGGGTGCCAAATGCTTCATGACCCACACCTTCTGGCCAGGCAGAAACTCCACCAGAGTCGTACCAGAGTTTCATTACTACTTGACAACCTGCAATATTGTCTTTAACCTTGTTCCAGAACTGCTGCATCTGATTACGAAGAAACAGCATGTAGCGGACTACATCCTGAGGGGGTTTTTTGGGAGCTTGCTCCCACCCCTTTCTTACAATGCTGAGAGGTCCCATAACAGCGTGTCCATCGAGAGGTTCAAACTGGCCAAACCTAACCCCTTTCTGTGGTACTTCCCTGTAGGCAATCAGTAGGGATGGTAAGAAGACGTCCCACTTCTGCCTCATGGGCTCAGGCAGGCCCATAATCATGCCCTTGAGGGTCTTGTTGAATATCTCCACAAGCCTATTTGTTTAGAGGTGATAGGGTATGCAGAACTTGTAGGATAACTCACACTCATCCCACATGGACTTGAGGTATGGGGACCTGAATTTAATGCCTCTGTCAGACATCACTTCTTTTAGGAACCCCACTCGGGTAAAAATCCACATCAGGTCCCTGACCACCGCAGGTGCATTCACTGACCTCAGAGGGATGGCCTCTTGGTACCATGTGGCGTGGTCCACCAAGACCAGGATAAACCTGCTGCATAAGACTGTCTTGGGGTTCAAGGGATGAACAATGTTGAGGCCCACCGTTTCAAAGAGGATGCAAACGACAAGCAAGGAAAGCCTTCAGATTTTTTCCCTGCTTTCCTGGCAAGTGAGACCAGACCCTCAGCTCTCAAAGTGGGCGGCGCAGACAAGGAGGTCCCCCCAGTGCGAGAAGAGATGCAGTATCCGCCAGAACCTCACCAAATGGATCGCCCAGGTAGCGTGATCCAGGCGAACAGGACGCAGAGGCAGATCCCAGGTGAAGACAGGGCCTCGTGGGGCAGCAACATCGAAGCGAGCCCAGGCTGGATGAACTTCGTGCCCAAGCACCTCCAGGAGGGCACACACTTTAGGCCGCTCTGCACATATGCCAGGTTTATGGAGCCCCGCAACTCACCACCGGTGTTCACTGCACCCCGAGTTCTGCCGCAGCGCTCCGAGGCGCGAGGCCCAAACAGGTGTTCAATGCAGGGCGTCCAGAGATAGTGGCAGGCAGGGCTGGAGGTATTGCGCAACTCAGCCACGCGACACTTAGATCCGCCACAGCTCCTCACGAGAGGCTTCCCAGTACGGCCGGGCAGCGTCTCCAAGCCCGTGACCAGCGGCACGGTCCAGTCAGCAATCCACAAGGCCAGGCAGGCTCGCTGCAACAGCGCACTAGTCTCCGGCAGCTGATCACAGGCACACCAGCCACCCGCACAGCAGCCACAGTCTCGCCCTCGGCTCTACAGCGGGCTCCTCTGGGCACTCAAGGATGGTTGGCGCAAGATGAAGCCCCCTCAGGCACTATAGGGGTTGTGTGCACGGTCTGCAGCACAACGCACCTCCAATCCGACTGTTCTCAGGCGGGCCCAGGTGGGGGGAAGCAGCCAGACGGGTCAGTGCGCAGGCCGCAAGCGTAGGCCTCAGCAGCCCCCAGTGTCACCATAGCTCGGGTTCCAGTAAAATTCACATCGGGCTATAGCGCTGTCTCGGGCTACCTCCTGCTGTTAATCAGAGATCACAAAATATAATTGTCGGATAGTAGCGATGACTCGCGGAGCTCGCTCAAAGCACAGCCATCTTAGGCTTCGGCAAGCTCCACCCCTCCATCTGCAGTGTTGGTTAACGAACCACGATTGGGTCAACAGCAGACTTCTCTCCCTTGCCCAACCAGATTTCGCAGCTGTGACGGATGCGTCTCTTCTGGGATGGGGTGGCCATATGGGAGAGGCGGAGATCAGGGGTCACTGGTCTCCGGCAGAGATTGTGCTCGACATACATTTGTTGGAGCTCCAAGCGATTCGGTTGGCATTAAAAGCATTTCTTCCCTTTGTCAAGGCGAAGCTGGTGCAGGTGTTCACGAACAACACCACTGCCATATGGTACTGTGACCAGCAAGACTGGGTGGGGTCGTGGACCCTTTGTCGAGAGGCCCTGTGTCTCTGGGCATGGCTGGAACATCAGGGCATAACCCTGGTGGTTCAACACCTGGCAGGTTCTCTGAATGCCAGGGCGGACGATCTCAGCCGTCGATGCCTTCAGGATCACAAATGGCGTCTCCAGTCGGAGGTGGCGCAGTCTCTTTCAACAGTGGGGAGAACCTTGGATAGATTTGTTTGCCTCCGAAGAGAACGTGCAATGTCAACAGTACTGCATGCTGGAGTTTCCAAGGCGTCTATCGCTCAGCGACGCGTTTTGTGGAGAGTGGAGCTCAGGCCTGTTGTAGGCCTTTCTGCCCATACCACTCCTGCCCAGGGTTCTGAAGAAGATCAGGAGCGACCTCACCCAAGTTATCCTTGCGCGCCGGACTGGGCAAGGAGAGTCTGGTATTCAGAGCTTCTGAGCATGAGTGTCGATCCTCCGATCAGGCTGCCTCTTCGGGAGGATCTTCTGTCTCAACAGCATGGGAGGGTTCCCCACCCAAACCTGTCAACTCTGCGCCTCCATGCATGGAGATTGAGCGGCGGCAGTTGATGGCTTTTGACCTTCCTCCCGAAGTCTGTAATGTTATTCTGTCGGCCAGGCGGCCCTCCACTGTCGTATATGCCTGCCGTTGGCAGAAATTTGTATTATACTGTACAGAAAGGTCTATTGACCCTCTTTCTACTGTCCTTTTGTTCATTCTTACCCTTGCACAGCAGAACTCTGCTCTGGGAACTCTCAAGGGTTATCTTTCTGCTCTGTCTGCTTTTTTGCAGCTGCTAGACCAGCCTTCCCTCTTTAAATCTCCTCTTGTAAATAGATTTTTGAAAGGGTTGGTTCAAATTCAGCTTTATTCGATTGTAAGATACTGCAATCATAAAAGCAATTCGTACACATTATAATCATGATAAAAAACTTAAAATTGAATATCGATTTTTCAAGTTAACTCATAAAGAAATTTTGGCAGTAGCTATGATCATTATATCGCACTTAATAACATCAATTAAAAATTCATAACGTTTCATTAATTCTAAAAACAATATTCTTAAAAAAAAAAAAACAATCCTCATGATATTATGCTCTTCCTATAACTTCCTATAACTGACCATTTTTTTAAAAAAACATCGCAATTTTCCAGATCATATTAGCATTGTCCATAGTTTGTAATGCGATGTAAGCTGGGCGACATTTTCTGATCCCCATAGTTCTCAACATTGGCAGAATCCAAACTTTCCTAATGAGAGTATAAAATCCACAAAAGAAAATAACATGGATAGTGGATTGACTTGAACAATTATCACAGGGACAGGGTATCATAGTTCGGCTCCAGTCATTCATATTGGGAAAACGAATAGGTCTGTGTACCATTCCAAGCCTGAATCCTGTTGATAGGAATCTGTCGTATCCTTCTGGTACTATCACCAAATATGTCTGAATTTTAAAATCATTTGATTTTCCAGTACCGTGGGCTTTAGTATTTCAGTCGTCAACCGTGCCATTTCCAACATCGTGAGACCATCTTTTTTTTTTTTTTAAGTCTTTCCTACGTACCGCTTTCATAGAATCAGGATCAGTGAAATACTCCAGATGTCCCAGATTCTGCAGGAATTTTTGTACATAACTGACCCAGGGTATCGTTAAGACTTTTTCCATTATTATTAAAATATCCTTTAAAATATCCCTGTTTAGCTTGGTTGGTTCATTTATTTCCACCTACACCCTTTGTTATGCCACAATGGGACCTTAATTTGGCCCTCACATATCTGATGTGCGCTCTTTTCGAGCCTTTGCACAATTGTCCCCTCCAGCTGTTGACCATCAAAACAGCTTTCTTAGAGGCGATTACATCGGACCGGAGGGTGGGTGAATTGCAGGCGTTATCCAGCTCGCCTCCTTATCATATGTCCTTTCCGGGCAAGGTGTTTCTTCGCACCAGGGCATCATACTTACCAAAGGTTGTGACCTCATTCCATCTGGGTCAGTGCATTACTTTGCCTACCTTCTTTGCTCCCCCACATCCCTCTAAGGAAGAGGAGCGTCTCCACCGTCTGGACCCAAAAAGAGCGTTGTCGTTCTAACTTGACTGCACAAAAGAGTTCGGGTGGATGACCAACTCTTTGTGGGGTATGTGGAAGCAAAGAAGGGAAAGGCAGTGAAGAGAAGAACCATCTCTCGCTGAGTTGTTCACTGCATTAAAATCTGTTATCCCTTGGTGAAGAAGCAGCCCCCTGAGGGATTCCACCAGGGGAAAGGCTGCGACTATGGCCTTAGCATGGGGTGTCCCAATCCAAACCATCTGTCAGGCAGTGACATGGGCATCATTGCACACGTTCACAAAAAATTATTGCCTTGATGGTCAGGTGCGCAGGGAAGGGCACTTTGCCTGCTCAGTCCTGCAAGACTTTTTAGTCTAGCTCATGAGTCCGCAACCCACTGCAGGGATGGTGTGGCTCGGGTATCTGATTCAACGGTAAGGAATCTGCAGCTAGAAGTCTCTATCAGATGAACAAGTTACTTACCTTCGGTAATGCATTATCTGGTAGAGACTCTAGCTGCAGATTCCTTACAGCCCCACCCATGCCTCCCTGCTTTGCGGACTGATGTTGTAGGTCTAGGTTTACTCCCCTTTCAGGGCCCTAGTTTTGCATACGTTACGTCAGTCACTTCGTGACTCTGGGCTTCTGGCGTGGAAAAAACAAAAAGTTCTGACGTCCGCACGCCTGGGTGGTGCCTATGTAGGCACCGCAACGTCATAACAGACGCCAACGAGGTCAGAATAAACGGTAGGGACGTTTTCTATAAGCATTTATTGAACCAGCGTCATTCTAGTGTAAAATAGGTGTGCTGAAACAACAATAAGACAGAAACAGCTATAAAGATTATAAGCGCCAACAGATTAATTGGATGGTAAATTTCTACCATATTCCTAAAACAATGTATATATGCAAGCATATAAATACATAACATTAATATTGCGTACTCCTACAATGCAACCCTAACTAGATATATCTAAGTGTGCCTAGCATGTATGTAGGTGTAGAGCCAAGAATCCCCCTAGGACGAAGCCAACCCCATTGCCTGGTGTGAGAGAATGAAGGACCCCATTTTGATCTCGAGATTGACACCCCGCAAGGGATGTCGGACCTCTGCGTGCTGGAGTGTCTGCATGTAGGAACCTCAGCGTCTTGCGTCTGTGTGTCAGCATGGAAGTCCTCTGCCTGCCCCAGCAAAGATATGGTGGATATATAGCCGAAAGGTACCCTCAGGGGTTCTAGCTTGCTGTGTCATGTCAGCCGAGGATGACAAAGGGATGACCCTTATACAGTTATTATGCAGAAGATGGTAATCCTGCTGTAATTCTGAGAATCCCCATGCATAATAAATGAGGCTAGTTTTCTGCGAAAACCACACAACATTTATGTAGCACCTTAACTAGGCAAAAAGTCAATACCAAAAACCATTATGTAGTACAATTGCAGGGAAATGTAGGTGAAAGATTAAGTGACTACCCAGGCCTATATTGGGGTACATTACAAAACATAACACCCACTCATCTGACCGGATGATATACTAAAAGCGAATGTTCCGCTAATTAATCATAAAACATTGTTAAAAAATGTTCAGAATTAAAAATTTCTAAAAAAGCATATTCAAAAGTGCCTAAAACCTCTACGGATCCATTATATATGTTAAAAGTTCAACTTAGAGCGTCCGAAAGCCATGGTGCTCAATAATAGTATAGTAGGAAAATATTTGTTGTTTAAAATTTTTGGTTGTTTCGGAAAAAGGCCGAACTCTTCCCAGCACACCGAGAGCCAAATGTTTGTGTCTTGTGTGGGAGACGCACCATCACTGCTGCTTGCCTCCGCAGGCAACAGTCCCTGTAACACCTCAGAGATCAGGTCAATCGAGCAAAGGTGATCTTCGTCAGTTCCCACAGCCGATGCTGAGGAGGCAGTTGAAACATCCAAAGCCTGTGTGCCTGTAGTAGAGCCGGTCCCCAATCCAACAGGAGCTGAAGCATCCTGTGGTGGCTCTAAGAATGCCAACATCAACATGGGAATATACGGAAGACACTGCAGTACGTGGGCCATTAATGGGTCCAGCATTGCTTCCACATCCAGTGGCGCAACCGATGGAAGTGTTAGCCAGAGATCCGACACACATTCTTGTTCGCAGAACAGGCAGCGGAGAACAGGCAAATCACAGTCAATCCTTTTTGGTCTAAATGATGGGAATCAAGACTCGCTTAGCTCCCGAAGTCGAGGTGTGCCCAGTTGGAGTACCATGCAATCACTTTAACGTCGCTCCAAGAGCGTTTTTTCCATCTCCTTGGTGACTGGGACGTCCATTGCGTAGCAGAAAAAATAAAATCAGGATTCCCACTACCAGTAGCAGGATTAGCGGAAGTCCTCCAAAAATGCTTCCAAATACGGAGTGTATAAAAGCTGGAATCACTCCGAAAACTGTCTGAAAGGTGCTAAACAGTCCAGAACCTATGGTCTTAAATAGGTGTACTATACCCTTCGTATCAGACATGTTAAAGATACGCTGAACCATTTCTCCAAAGTAGAAAGGGCAGTTAGTTCGTACCAGTGCCTGTATCTCAGCAGAGGACTTTGCAACCTGGAGATCTAAAGTCTCTAGGGCTGAGGTTAAGGGCACATCCTTCTGTAAAAGCATGGCTTTCATTTGGCTCAGAGTATTATACCATATAAAGGAAACATTCAACGAAGGCCATAACAGCGCCTCCCTGACTGTGTGGGTTGGTGGAAACCGTACTTGCATTTAGCAAGTAACCCTGGAACTTACAGTGACAAGATATGTGATGCCTGGAAGCATCCCACAACAACCTTGATCATTCAGCATTAAGTAACTCCCATTTGAGCTCAGCCTGAACACTGGATTAATCACGGCAGCTGGGGAACCTTTCAAATGACAGGATAAGTTATGAACTGAACCATTACATTCCCCATGAAGCATAGTATCCTGGCAAATGAGATCCACTCAAAGAATTCTCGCACTCTGTACCGCTGAGTAACACTTCAGTGTCCTCGTTCCTGCATCTAAATTTATAAGGTAATTTACAAGATTCATGGATGAATTCCCTACCCATTGCTTCATACCTGCCTACCTGGTGGTGTTCTAGGGACTATTAAAACTGGAATTTCCTACTGGCAATGTTATATGGCCGTGATTTAACCATTCTTTGGACAGTGACTCTGCCAAGATGAAATGTAGTTGGTTTAATTTTTCAATGCGCAGCCTTGTATATTTCAAATCCCTTTGTGCCATTGTTGTCTGCTTTTCAGTCAAAGTATATGCAGAGAACAGAGACATACTGTTGATATATCTATCACCAGGGCACATAACCAGAGTGCAATGATTGTAGCGTCCAGCTTAATGACACAATAGAACGTAACTGTGATTGACAGCGTTGTAAGATGGACAGATCCTGTTCCATTCTATCTATAGCAGAAGATACAATGTTGCCCAGTGAATAAATTCTGGATGTTAGTGTGTTCATGCCATTGTCAACCACAGCCAAAGCCTTTTCTAAGTTAATTCTGTCAATTTCACGTAATCTCTCTGCAGCTTCCTGTTGAGAGATTTTCCAAATTTCATTATAAACCGCATATAAGGAGCGTTTCTGATGTGGCTTTCAGGGACCAAGCAAGTAATCCCTTAGATCCATGTCGTCTGAGACTAGGAACAAGTGTTCCACCTGGGACAGTGTCTAAGTTCTTAGCCAATCCAGGCATAACTTCCCAACACTGTATGATGTCACCACCCCCGGATGTTATCGTTGTACATAGCGTAGGTCAGGCCTATGGATACTAAAGCCTTTGTTGTACCCCTGAATATTGACTGACACCTATTTGTGTTGATAGGCCAAACTAACCCACTCTTCCAATTGGGGTCTTTTGAATTGTGTGAAACGCAATGCATGATATCATCTAGTGTACCCTCACCCTTTTTCTGTATAATGTTGCCATCCCTCCAAGTGTGAAAGCGAGGGAATGCGAGGTGTGTTCAAGTCCTTGATCTTGGATAACCCAAGACAGGAAGCCTGTTGCACACTGTCGTTCAGGAAAATAATCTGTTGTGGTATGAGGCAAGCTATAAATAGTGCCTTGGTTCCCTGAACCTGCCATTCCTTAGTACCTGGCGGTGACTCTGGTTCACTTGAATGCAGAGAAAATCTGTTGAAATCGATGAAGTGGCCACATGCAGTTCAATCTATCTTCGGTAGCTCAGCAGGTTTTGTTGAACTGGCAGATTTCTCCTGTAGAGGCATATTGATGTAGACGTCGGTGTTAGGCCGAATTGATATATGTGTTTCATTTGTGTTTTGATGTTCAATTTCAATAGCAACGAGTTACATTTCATTGTTGGAAACTCCATTATTTCGAATTGTAGACTCTTCAAATGTTATAAGTCTTTATGTCTGAACTTCCTGTATGGTAGTGAGAGGAGATCAGTGGCTACCCAGGAGCCCACATGGCCTACTATTCAGGATTTGCCACATAGTGTGGTTTGATCAGATCAATGGAGACAAATCTGTTCTCTTTCTTGCCGGCAAGAGGCAGAAGTAGTACTATTCTTGTTCCTTCGACAGCAAGGACAGGTACAGGCTTTCTGTATGATGGCGCATATTCTTTCTTGTCCACTCTTTTCTCTGACCACACCCTGACCTTTGGGATCCAGGCAGGTCTTGCCGTGACCGATTTTGCTTCACCAGTGATGGTGCGTTTTACTTGGACGTTGATTTGTAGTGCCCGGAATCCATTGAGTTCCTGTAAAACAGCCAAACGTGTATTGATGTCAAATGGTTTTTCATCCGCCACTGTTCTGCCACCATCCAGGTCAGGTACCCACATTCTCGTCCCAAATAGGACTTTGTAAGGGGTGAAACCTCCTAGGAACTTCTTGGCATGTTATTAAATGCCCTCTGCACCCCATATAGGGGATTGACCCAACTACCACCCGAACCTAATTCCCTTGCTGTTAAGATTGCTTTTAGTCTTGCTTTTTCCTCTCCATGACCGAATTTCCCTCTGGATGGTACAGAGAGGATTACTGCAATGCCACACCCAAACTTCCCATGGTTTCCATATAAGCCCTAGAGCTAAACACGGGGCCACGGTCAGAATGTAATGTGCCAACTGTGTATGTCCGTATGAGGAGTCGCAAATCTTTTATAACAGTTTGAGCGTAAGCCGAGCGCTGAGGCTAAACCCACAGGAGTCTAGAGCATGAATCCACCGCCACCAAGATGTACTTGTAAGCCCCATCAGATTGTAAGGGGCTACAGTGGTCCAATTGGAGACAAGCGAGAGGTCTGTCTGATATTAGTAGTGGTGTTTGCGCTGGACGTGCAATGGTAGAACCCTTCATTTGCTGACAGATGTTGCACTTCAGGACAAGTGCTTTTGTCTGTTTTGTTAAACCTGGCCTCCAATAGCGTTGTTTCAGTAGAGAAACTGTCGCGGTAATCCCTGTGTGGGCAAAACCTAGACCCTCGTGTGCATTTAGAATGAAACCAAATCTGCGATCTCTATCCCCCACTCCTGAAATTTGAGCATATATTTTTTGCATCTAACTTGTAGGAGTACTTGAGTGGAACGCCTTTTGGCAATGCTGAGCTGTTTTTGCGTGAAGCAGTGACAGCTACCGTTGTGCTTCCGTCTATTTGCGTGCTTTAACGAGTGATTGCAGCTACTGCAGCAGTTCGCGCTGTCGCCTTGGTGGCTTCATCAGCCAATGAATTCTCATCAAAGTGAACGCCATCGACTCAGCGTATGTATCATGTGCGCTCTTGGCAAGTCTTTTTTCATCTCTGCCACTTGTTCCCAAATCAATTTGTGCTTTATTGTGCAACCTTTTTAGTCTTTAAACCCATTCTGACCCCAGTAGTGAAGATATTCATTGTAAGACTGGACACAATAGAATAAATCGCACACTACAAGTGTGGGCAATTCCTGATCCCTTTGTATTAGTGCCAGTAATAGGCTTTTAATTCTGCTAGCTGTGCCGTGCAGTCTCCTAGAGACTGTGTCTTTGTACTGCTAGGATGGAACTAGCCTTACCGCATACGTCCTTTTACAATCACACATGCTGCGCTGTATTGCTGTTTACTTCCTATGAGAAGCTGAGCAGAACCGTCAGTGTAAATAATGTATTCATACTGATCTAGCAGCATTATTTCATTCGGGAGAGGATATTCTTGTTCGTACTGCAGAAATGCTTGTATTTTTAGTGTTGAATCAAATTTGTAATCTACATCGGTTGTAGTGAGAGAATTAGACCATTGTATCCATCGTGGATATAGCGCTTTTGCATTTAGAATGCTAGCTTTTGTGAGAGCCTTTAAGGCCAGTACTGGAGTCACAGCAATTATTTGTTTCCCTTGTGCAGTGCTCCTTCTCTCACTACAGCAGTCTGTACTGCTGACAGATTTTTTTCTGTAGAAGCAAAGTGCATTTCAGCGTTTGTGTACAAGTGTGATTTGTATGCTATGGGTACTGTTACGCCTTCATTGAAGGTTAGGTAAGTGTACCCTGATTGACCCGCAATTACACAGATCACCAGATTTCTGGTATTTACACGTGTGTGTAGGTGTTTGGCAGCTATCATGTCGGCTTGTAAGGAACGAAGGATATCCATGTGTTCCTGTGTCCAATATCCAATTGTAAATCAGGTCTGATTAAATCATAGAAAGGTTTAACTTTTTCTGCATAATCCAAAATCTATGTTCTGCCAAAGTTTAGGAATCCCAATATGGATTGTAAGTTTTTCAGAGTTTTTTTCTAAAAGTTAGCTTTTCCCTTCATCTGATAACTCGTATCCCAAACATAGGAAATTGAGGTTGGCTATTTTCAATGTTTTAAAGTTTAATTTGTAGCCTTCAGAGGCAAACTCCAAAATTATGTTGCTCACCCTGGTCAAATGATCCAATAAATCATCATCTATCAGATAAATATCATCCACATAGGACAATGCATCCTCATCAAAGTTTTGAAGTAACTTTGTTACCCTAGCTGAGAACAACCCAGGACTATTCTTATACCCTTGGGGCAGTTGACAGAATTGACGCTGAGGGCTGAGAATGCTGTCAAATATCTGCTTTCAGGCACTATATTTTGGCAGAAAAATCCATCTGAGATATCTAGTGTGGTTTTAAAAAAATTCCGCACAGTGTTATTCATTAATGCAGCACAGTGTGCATTTTGTACTGCAAATGTCTTAGTGCATGTATTTAAATGTCTGCAGTCTAAAACTAGGCAATGTAAATTATCAGGTTTCATTACAGGAAACCGAGGATTATTCATTGAAGAGGTGCAATTCTCTAATACAACTTGGTATTCAAGTTGATATAAGATCTCCCTGACTTGTTGTTTTCTCTTCTTGTTTTATTGGGTACTGTCTCTGTGTAGTTAGAGTTGTTTTTACTGGAATTACATGGTCAGGTGACTCAGTATCCCACCCTACATGGTTGCGATAAAATGCTGGAGCAAGTGCTACTGCAACTCCTGTGTGTATTAATGTTTTGAGTATACTAGAACGAGGTCGGAAAAAGCAGGTGAAATTACAGTTACTCCCTTTGGGCACCCCATAACAATCTCAGGCAGCCAATCTTTTTCAGCCAGAAGGATGTCATAGCCATAATCAGGTTCTCCCAAAAGAGACCTTTAATTTTTCTGGGTTTATCCCCCTCCATTTGGAGTGTTATTTCATATAACGCGTGTGGGACACTTACCCTCGTATCCGGGGACTCCACCGTTATATGTACATTCAACGCCGCTGTCACTAGAAATTCCATCAGGTTCTGGCGAGCTACTGTTACATCTGCTGTGCTGTCTAGCATCGTCAGAGCCCATTCCCTGTTCAGAAGTTGAGTCCTCAGTATCCTTGGCATTTCTTACTTTAAGACCTGCTACCTTCTTCTTTTTAAATTTATGTTTTAATTGTGGTTTATCTTTTTTGATATTCTAGTCCGAAGTACGATTGTTATCTCTGGACTTTGTCCGTTCTTCTTGTCTGTGTTCTGACCGTCCTTCCCTCTCTGAGTGTTTTGATGAACTGTGAAAGGAACGAGAGGAACATGTATCAGTATCTGATACCTGTCAGGTTTTTTTAACGTTATCACGATTCCTAAGGTTGTACCTCCTTTCGAAGGGCTCCTGTTGAGGAGACACACCCCTTGATTGTGATCTATTCTTTTGTTTTTTATTATCCCATTTCTTCTTGGAAGAATCAGATGCTTTCTTGGTGTTATCCTTTTCCGGTCCACCCATGAGTTGAGGTTTTGTTGCTTTAGCTCTCAAATTATCTCTACCTAATTCGGCATGTGTGTCTTTGGTAATTTTAGGTAATTCACGCTCCTGTTGTATAGGAGTGAAATCCATCAGGCGTTGGCATATGGCCACTGCTGCTGCCTCCCCTTTTATGTTTGCTAATATAATAGTTGATACCTGGGCAAAATGTCCTAACAATTTAACTGAAATACCTGCATGTGACCTATTTCACTCCCAGGCAACTATGGAAAATGGGCGTGCTCCCTTCACCTGCTTGTCATAGGTGTACGAGTGACATTTGGGATTTCTTATATATGGTGTGGGCTTGTCCTGTCATTGAGCGCTACTGGTCTGAGATTTCCCCCCTCTCCCAGTGACCCTACATACATTAGGGTACAGGTCCCACCAGATACCCTGGTAGTACACACTGCCCGCAAGCGTGATTCCACCCAAACCCACGACGAACCTCAAATATGTGCGATGCTTCTTGGCTATTGGTATATGAAAACATGCATCTTGGAGATCACCTGAGAGAGAAGCAGAATGAGAACAGATTGACTTAGAAATATCAATTAAAGACCATTACCTTTAATAAGTGATGTAATTCAGCAGTAAACAACAAACACAAAAGTGTTGTTTTTCCCTCACACTCGGCCAAAGGAGGAGGAAAAAAAGAGATAAAAGCGCCAAAATTAAAATGCCATAGAAAAAAGGCATAACGGGACCTATTTCTCATTCCTCTGAGAATTCAACCTCCCACACACTAACACACTGATAGGCGCAGTCTCCTTTTACATACGTAACACATCAGTGACCCTGTCCACTCCAAAGGCAATATCGTCTGCTTCATCTTCCTCCTAATGGCCTCCCCATCAATCCAGTGAAAGGCCCGACACACCTGAACTGGAGCGAGCATCATACCATCTCTTTTCCCTCCTGCATAACACAGCAACACACCAAGGTCAACCTAAAAATGAAAACTAAGATAGAGTTCCTTCAAAGACTTCCGCTTGGACTCTCTCCAAGAAAGACTCAACATTGCTGCCCTTCTACCAGCTCCTCACTGCATAGAGTATGACCCTGAAAACTGTGGAAACCAAAGTACCAAAAAGCAAACTCTTTGTATCTTGGTACGCCGAAGATTTCACAGAGAACAAACACATCATACCCAAACAAGAATAGAAATGGAGAGGAACCAAAGACCCTGAAGATCTAATTCTGTTAAAAACACCCTGTGCACAAACCCCCTCATCGCCTCAGCCACTAATGACTCTCCTTAATGCTAAAGAAAACCTAAAGTTTAGGAATGCTTTTGAACAATATAATTTCGAAACATGACTTTAACCTGATTATTCCTATTGCTTGCATTATATAATAGGAAAAGTTATTTCGTCCCCCCACACCATTAAGCAGCGCTTGATGCAGAACACTGAATGCCTGTAACATAACATTACTTAACATGTAAAAACATTGCGTAAAGTACATTAGTGTTTTCTTTCATTATTTACACATTGGTCAGTATTATAGATATTGTTTTCTGCTAATGAATTGTGTTGTGTGAAAATGTATTGTGGACAGCTTCCATCAAAGTAGATTGAAAGGATAAGTAACATTTCTAAAATGCAATTACCATTTATTTAATTGTGAGGTCATATTTGAGTAAAAGTAAAGTACTGCATTGAATTTTGTATTCAGTGAAGTTCTATATACAGGTTACTTTATAATTATTTTTGTTTTGGAAAGACGATATTAAGTGTGGTCATAGATGTGATGATTATCCTTTTTGTCTTAACACGGGATGCTACTGTTGAGAGCTGAGGGATGCAGCTATGTCTAACATGGCATGATATGACAAAGTTGTAGTAAACTACTTGGGTAAGGTGCTTTAGGCGTATTCCATGAATAAATCTGATCTGCTGTCAATCTGCCGATGGCATATCAAATCACTTTCACATTTCAACAGGAACAGTGTGTCTGTTGGCGTATGACCCTATTTCTTTGAAACTGAGACCACCCCACTTGTTGGGGCACAAGCAGGGGCCGAGAAAAAATGAAGGGGGGGTCAAATACGAGTTTTCCCTTATTTATTTTTATATAGGAAAATTGAATAGCAATACCGCAAAGACTGCTGAATGGAACTTCACCATATTTGACAGAAAGCTAGTTCTCGGTCCAGAAAGTGTGCTATTTGTGATTTGGTGTAAATCCATTCAGTAGTTTTTGAGAAATTAGGGCTCAAATACCTTGTATATTTAACGCCGTGGCAGATGTACACACTCAACTATGCATTGTGATTGGCTGGCCGCTACCTGAAGGAAAAGTTGTGTCCGCCATATTAGGACACAGAGCATTGGTCCCCCGTACTAAAAATAATAAAAAATAAGATATTAGGGGGCAGGGTAGGGTACCCTGATCCTTTTGCCTTGTCGGGGGATGGGTCCTAGAGAGACCACACCTGGGGTCATATTTTAGCATTGCAGTGGATCCAAGGATTCATGGAACCCCCAAAAAAATTCTAAAAAAGGGGCCCAACCAATGCTACGCACGGCCAAAGGCCATGTGCGACATCGGTTTTGACACCTGCAGGTGGTTTGGTGCAGCCTGTACCCAACTCCAAGCTGCACATGGCCAAAGACTCTGCGCAGCATGGGTTTCAGTACCAAGCTCCATCCTGCACACGGCGATGGATCTTACACTAGAAATTCACTGAAAAACCCAAAGGTTAAAGTGACATTAAAGTTAAGTACGGTTATATATATTATCTTAATTTGCATTAAAAAAGAAACCTTAGAAATTCAGTGAGAAACTAATATCAGTTAAAACATACAGTTTTAAACTAACAAAACAGCTAAAATTCACAAGTTAAGGTTATCTCAAGTAACTATAACTCGTGTCCTTTAATAAATATAACTTGCGCCCTCACCATGTACTGCTTATGACCTCACATATTACATCACTCATGACATGTTCTGTGACATCACTGGTAAAAATTACAGCAAAATCAGAAATTCTATTATGACAGCACTGTGCATGTTGGGGGCGCAAACTATAGTTAATTTAGGGCAAGAGTTATAGTTACTTGCCATAACTATAATTGGTGAATTTCAGTTGTTTTGTTAGTTTGAAGCAATATATTTTAACTGACATTTTCACCTAACTATAAGGTATCTCTAATTTTTAGGTTTTTCAGTAGAAATATGTGTGTATGTGTATGAAAACAAGTTACTTACCTGTAACTTTGGTTCGCCAGTATTGGAGACTTTCATAGATTCCCATGATTGAATCTTTCCCCGTTGTCGAGATCGGAGGCCCCGGTATACATAAAATAGCAATAAAAACCATTACAAAAACAGAAGCTATGCCTAGACCCATTCTAGTATTATAACATATCTACCTCTTTTTCTAAAAGAGACCAAATAAAATGAACAACCAATCAGATTAGCCTCACCCTCTAGAACCTTCCTGAGAGAACCTCAGACCCTCAGATTTTCGTAGCCGTTGTGTAATCGTATAACTGAAGATGCTGAATGCTGAACATTCCCAGGGGGAGGAGGGTGGGTTGCATGGGAATCTATGAAAGTTTCCAATACTGGCGAACCAAAGTTACAGGTAAGTAACTTTTTTTCTTACTCCAGTATTGGAACTTTCATAGATTCCCATGCTTGAATCAGAGTAGCTAGCAGTTATGAGCACATTTTTGGAACCTTGATTTCCTATATATCCATTATTAACAATTAGAACCAAAAGTCAATGGTTACTAAACATATTTACAAACATAAGGAAACAGGAAGAAACAAGCAAATTAACGTCAAAAAATGTGCAAATAGCATAAACAGAAAAACAGAAGGAGGGTTGAAAGGGAAAGCTCACCACTTAATGAAAGAGGTTCCTCAAGACTGCCTGGCCCACTGCTGTGTCACTCTGCGTTGACGAATCCTGGCAGTAATGTCTTGTAAATGTATGAGTACTGCTCCAGGTTGCTGCTCTACAGATTTCCCAGATAGGAACTCCGGCAAAGAGGACTGTCGAATAAGAAATCGCCCTCGTGGAATGAGCACGGACCCAGCCTTCAAGGGGCTTGCCCGGTGACAATACTGGATAGTGCTGGTAATCCAACGAGCAATCCCCTGCTTGGAAAGGGGATAACCCCTTACGAGGGGCACTGACGGAGACAAAGAGCTGAGGTGACTTCCTGAAGTCCTTAGTACGTTGAAGATAGAATTTTAAGCACCTCTGAATGTCCAGTGAGTGCAGATCTTTCTCTGCCGGAGTAGTATGTTGAGGGAAAAAAGTTTTGAGTATGGCCGACTCATTCAAATGAAGGTCTGAAGGCACCTTCGGTATGAACTTTGTGTTAGTACGTAGAATCACTGTCCCCTTTTTAAATTGTAGAAAGGTCCCTGAATGGTGAGTGCCTGTAGTTCATCTACTCTCCTAGCCGAAGTCAAGGCTAGCAGAAGAGCCACCTTCCAGGAGAGAAATTTCAAGTCCGCCCGATGAATAGGTTCGAAGGGATGCCTCATGAGCTGGGTGAGAACCAAATTAAGATGCCACAGAGGCGGCAGAGGCTTGACTGGAGGGAAAACTCTAAAAAGGCCCTTGAGAAACTGTTTAATTATCCTTGCCGACCAGAGGGAAGGACCAGAAGATGTGCGTCTGAAGCGAGAGATGGCGGCCAGATGAACTTTAATGGATGAGTGAGCCAGCCCTGCTTTTGCCAACGAAAGGATGCAAGGGAGAACTTCATGAGGTGTGCAAGAAAGAGGATGAATGCCCTCCTGCTGGTATCAATGGCAGAAACGCTTCCACTTTAGCCTGTAGGTTTTGTTAGTACTTGGATCTCATGCCTGAGAAAGTACGTCTCTACATTCTGCCGAAAGGGTCAAACCGAAAAATTCTCTGTGCTCAGGAGCCATGCCGATAACTGCAGAGATCGAGGATCCGGATGCCAAACTTGGCCCTGGGACATAGTCAGCATCGAAGGAATCGGCTGCAAAGGAAGTGGACGCTTCATGGAGAGGAGATGCAGCTCTGTGAACCAAAATTGGCGGGGCCACGCAGGAACTATTAAAATCATCTTGCAAGGCTCTGCCTTGAGCTTCCTGAGAAGTCTGGGGATCAGAGGTATGGGGGAAAAGCGTAGGCAAAGGTGTCTGACCAGGCCTTCGAAAGCACATTCTCCAGCGAACCCGGATGGTGAAGCCTGCTTGCGTAGAATCGGCATTTCTTGTTCTCCAGCATGGGAAAGAGGTCTATGGACGGCCTGCCACATAGGCAAAACACCTGTTCCAGAGTGGACTGGTCCAGTTCCCAATCGTGACTGACTGACTTCAGTCTGCTCAGCATGTCCGCCGTTTCGTTGAGAACACCCGGAAGATGCTCTGCTTTCAGTGATATGCCATGCCGGATCGCCCATTCCCAGATTGTCTGAGTTTCTCTTGACAAAAGACGAGACCTGGTAACACCCTCTTTGTTTATGTAATACATGGCCGTCGTATTGTCTGTTCGTACCAGGACTGCAGACTGCTCTAACCGCGGGAGGAAAGACTGTAAGGCCAGGCGGATCGCTCTGAGCTCTAGTAGATTGATATGCAGAAGGTGATCTTGAGGTAGCCAACGGCCGCTTACGTGAAGGTCTTGCAAGACCACTCCCCAGCCCTTTAGCGAGGCATCCGTGGTTATGATTTGAAGAGCGGGGGAGACCCTGAAGGAGAGGCCCTGAGAAATATTGTCCTTGCTCGTCCACCATGATGCGGCGTCCCTCATTGACCTGGTAACGCAAATCTTGTCCTCGAAGGATCCCTCCACTTGGTGCCACTGCGAGTCTAGCTCCTCCTGGAGAGGGCGCATCCGTACCCTGCAGTGAGAAATCAGATGAATGCCGGAGGAAATGGGCCCTAGGAGGGACTTGTAGAGGCAAACTGAAAGTGACTAGCTTTTTATGAGAAGACTGGCCGTGGCTATCAGCTTGTCCTTCCTCTCTAGGGACGGAAAGACCTTGTTGAGGGACGTGTTCAGAATGGCCCCCAGGTACCAGGCTGTCCTGGAAGGGCACAGAGTCGACTTTTCCGTGTTGTGAGTAAGGCCCAGATTGTCGAAAAGGTGTGTGCACACCGCAACTGATTCTTGTGCCGCGTGCATGGAAAGGGCCTTTAGCAACCAGTTGTCCAGGTAAGGGAAAACCTGATGCTGTCGCTTTTGGAGAAAAGCTGCCACAGGAGCTAGTACTTTTGTAAAGATCCGCAGAGCAGATCCTAGTCCAAATGGTAGGAACTTGAACTGAAAGTGGCTCTTGGCTACTGTGAAGCGAAAGAACTTCCTGTGGGCTGGATGTATGGCTATATGAAAGTATGCATCTTCTAGATCCAATTTGGGCATGGCATCTCCTGAGTTGAGGAGTCGAAGGATGTCCTGCAAGGACACCATTCGGAACGACTGTTTGATGAGATAGGTGCTGAGCTCCCTCCGATCTAGAATAGGGCGCCACTTTTCCAAGGTCTTCTGAACTAGAAAGAACCGGGAGTAGAAACACTCTCCCTGTTGCGAGAGAGGAACCGGCTGTATTGCCCCCTTCAGGAGTATTTGATGGACTTCTAGACGTAGAAGATGAAGATGTTTTGACTCAGTGAAGCGAGGGGCTCTGGGAGGTGGTGAATGGACAAACTCCAGAGTATGACCGTATTGAATGATGTGTAGAACCCAATGATCGGATGTTATTTGCTGCCAGTTATGGAAGTAATGTGAGATTCTGCCTCCCACTGGTGTTACAGGAGGAGAAGGAACAGTAGTAAGAGCCAGCAAGCCGCTATTGACGCTTAGAGAAGTCCTTCCCCTGGAGTCCTTGTTGTCCTCTGTTGTTGGATCTAGAGAAAGAGGATGATTGACCCTGCCGCTGGTTATATTGCGGGTGATAAGATTGAGAGGCTGAAGTATATGTAGAATACCGTTGTTGCTGGTATCCTCCTCTGTAGGTAGGAAGGCCTCTGCCTCTTGCCCCACAAAAGGGAACCTTGCGGTATTGCAGAGTCCCCAAGGATTTTGCAGTTTCCGTGTCTTTTTTAATGTCTTGAAGCGCATCATCAATGTGCTTCCCAAAGAGTGCCACCCCATCGAAGGGAAGATCCATGATTTTGTTTTGGACCTCTGGACGAAACCATGTAGCTCGAAGCCAGCCTTTGCGACGAAGGATAGCAGCTCCCGCTAGAGAGCGGAATGCAGTCGTTGCAATGTCCATTGTACAGTCAATTACTTCTGAAGAGGTTCTCTCTCCCTCCTGAAGAATCTCTTTCGCCTCAACTTTAGCCTCTTCCGGTAATTGAGCCAGATAGGGGGAAAAGTCACACCACATCTGGCGATCGTAGCAACCAAGTTTTGCTAAGGCATTTGCTGCCCTGACCATCAGGCTGTACATGGAGGAAAACCTCTCGCGGGCATTATCCAGGCGTCTGCCCTCTTTGTTACGAGGTGTCGTGAGGGGAGCTGAAGGATTTTTGGACTTTCTTTGAGCCGCCTGGGAGATGACAGAGTCCGGTTTAGGCTGACTGACCAGGCAGGCCGGACTATCCTCGGGGGCTTTATATTTCTTTTCAAGGCGAGGCAGCACTGGAATCACCGTGGCTGGATTTTGCATCACCTTTAAGCCCTCGTCCCAGACATGACCAACAATAGGAATAGCCCGAACTGACTTTCTGGAAGGCTCTTTGAAGTCGTAAAGAAAACATTCGGACTGCACCGTGGGCATGGGCAGCTCAAACCTCTAAGCAGCTCTTTCCGTCAAATTATGGAAACTCCCTGTGTCTCCAGGGGGGGAATCCTCTAAAGCTGTTGAAGGCGAAGCTGGATCAGGAATAATATAGTCATTCCACTCCGTGTCTGGATCTGGTAGAGTGACGTTGCCCTGGTCCTCATCAGAGGTATCATCCTGGATTTGAGGAACTATTGGTGGTGTACCTGGAGCCACAGGCAGTGGTAGTGGCGGAGGAAATTGAGGGGTAGAAGGTACCCCAGGTGGAACAGCTGTAACTGGTACGCCAACTGGAGCCGGACATTGTGTTGTGAATCTCCTTCAATAGTCCGAAAGCATAAATTGCAAGTCTGTCAGTAGGGAAGAAGGCATAGAAACCATCTGTGGCTGGTAGACCTCTGGATAACCCAACGGAGGATCATTTTGCTGCTCCTCAACGTAATCTTCCTCAGAGTCTGCAACTGAGAGGAGCTATAAGCATAGCCATATGGCCCATCATCATCAGAACACTCCTTTTCAAGGAGAAGTGCAGGTGGTAAAGGTGTAACCCTCCTGGGAGAAGTCATCTCAGGTGTAATTTGGCGCTGATAGTTATAGCAATTTTTGCTCTCGTCGACTGGGTCGTCGACGACAATGTAAGGGTTGTCGACGAAGACATGAACGCCATCAACGGTACCGTCGTGGACGTGATCGCCGTCGTCATCCGTGTCGATGTCATCGTCGACCACAGTCTTGCCACCACCGGCGTTGATGCCGCTGAACCATGCAGCGCAGGCGAAGGAGACTAGGAAATCACCGTCGACGAGCCCATCGACGGAGTCAAAATTGAAGGAGACGAGGACTTAGACTATACCTTCGAAGTCTTCGTCGACAGTCGTAAAGAGCGTCATCGATGAGCGAATTTCCTTCATCGGTTTGCCTTCAGAAGAGACCGATGAGGGCTTTTTGAAGGTCTTTGGTGCCGGAGGAGATGACAGAGGACCAGAGCTGGATTTCCTCTTAGATTCCACTCCTGATGATAGTCCTTCCCTCTCCTTTACATCTCGGTGAGGAGATTTGCTAGGACTGCGCCCTTCAGACCTATGGGAGGTCTTTTTCAAGGCTTTACTGGGACGGTCTTTAGAAGGTGAAGGAGAAGACCTACCCCTTTTCAGACACCTCCTAGAAGATGAAGCAGAGGAGGCCTCCTCACTGGAGACTGGCTCTTTCCTTGACCTGGCTCCAGAGACGCCCCTCGCGGTCTCGCAAATCTTTGTCGAGAAGGTCCGGCAAATTTTACAGTCTGCTGCCTTATGGTCTGGGTACAGACAGTAAATGCAATCCTTGTGCTTGTCCTCCACATAAAGCCTCTTCTTAGACCAGGTTGCACAGGGTTTAAAGAGGGCCTTTTTCTCCTTGTCAGACATGTTGACACGAAGTCCAAGCAGGTCTTGTAGAAAAAACTGTGAAAACACTGTAAAAATTAGGTTGTAAGGAAAAAAGTGAGCAGAGCTCAGTGGAGACTCCCTTGCACAACATGAAGTAGAAAATCCGAGGGTCTGAGGTTCTCTCAGGAAGGTTCTAGAGGGTGAGGCTAATCTGATTGTTTATTTATTTTATTTGGTCTCTTTTACAAAAAGAGGTGGACATGTTACAAAACTAGAATGGGCCGCGCCTAGTTTTTTTGTAATGGTTTTTATTGCTATTTTATGTATACTGGGGACTCCCATCCTGATGACGGGGAAAGATTCAAGCATGGGAATCTATGAAAGTTCCAATACTGGAGTAAATATAATTTTATGTTGATATATGTACATATATCAGCATAAATAAATCAATATCAGTCTCAACACTTACTGGATTCCTAAGACAGAAGCAAGCTAAACCAACAGAAGTCTTGGATTACACAACCAATAAGTAGGAAGCCAGAATCAAAGCAAATGTAAAGCACTATAGAAGAATCTGGAAGAGTAGAAACGCAAACCTTCATTAAGGAAGAAATAAACAAGAAGCTGACAAGTGGAATAAACAACAAATGGTTAGGATGCCAAAATCCAGTGGACTAATTGTGAATGGAAGCTGCACAACATTCAGTAGACGCCAAACAAATCCCTTGAGAGGGAGCATCCTAAGTCTACCTTGTGCAGTAGTGACCCAGAAGCCCTGCTCTGTGCCCCATAAGGCCCAGCTGCCATAGGCCATCCACCACCAACACCGCCACTGGTGAATCCCGGTATAGCCGATACAGGGAATGCTCCAACAGCTGTCTTAGTAGGTGCAACCCTGACAGTGGGATACCTTTACTGTGGAAAAATTGACGCACAGTCCATCTCACAAATTGACAATTTCTTTAACATGGGCTTTATTTTTCAAATATTTCATCAGAACAGAAAAGGCTCCGACACACCTGCAGAGTCTATAATCCCTGGAACTACATTATGAAATGCATCCACTTTCTTAAGGGTTGAAATATAAGGTCTCTTATTGAACTGAAGGGTGTGCTTGCTTCCCAGGTAGAATATGCAGGTGTTCATTATTAATATGTATAAGTGTTATAACCAGCTACTGATTTATTAATGAGAGTAACTGCGAGGGTGCTGCTTCTTTGTATTCTATGCTACGTTTAAACCATCAAAGAGATTTTGTATGTAGATATGTAACATCTTTGTTAATCAGCGAGACATATTTTCATTATTAGGTGATGTCATGTTTAGTGAGAGTATTTCAGGGGTGTGACCAAATGAATTATTTTGTTTTGTTCTCTATGTTAAAACAATAAAATAGAGTAACACCAAATAATGTGTTGCATTTGACGAACAGGATGCACAATGTAAGTCCTATGTTCAAGCTTTCAGCAATACAATTATGAAGTTTGTACATGTACTTTGCAAGACACTGACCTCAAAACCCATGTTACAAAAGTGCAGTACATGTTAAATTAGCAACCAACCTCCTTTTCTATTTCTTCTGCGAAAAGGTTTTTCAAATTAGATTATTTCAACAAAATACTGTAATATTTGAACATATTAAAAAAGCTGTGGATAAACCAAAAATTATCAACTGTAATTTCTGAAATACAAATCATCAGTAGTATTAAATAGTTATTTTTGATTTTTCCAGCAATACATCATTCATCAATACAATTTACAAAATAATAACCGTATCTAATAGAAAATACTCCAAAAGACCAATCATTAAAATTGTTCTATCAAAGTTCAGATCTGAGTGGGAAAATGTAATACACTGCAGTAGCATTTATGGGTTTTTATTAATAAAGATGTTTGTCTTTATGTTTTAGTTTGGCCCAGATGATATTGGGAACTTTGATCCAGAGTTTACAGATGAAACGGTTCCATATTCTGTTTGTGTATCCTCGGACTTCTCAATAGTGAATGCTAGCGTCATGGAAGCAGATGATGCATTTGTTGGATTCTCTTATGCACCACCCTCTGAAGACTTGTTTCAATAGTAGCTTACCAATAAAAAACATACATTTCCACTTGACCGAAAGCACGTGCTGAAGTTTTCATTTAACACACACAAGTTTGAAAATACACCATTAGTGTCTTTTAACATAGGAAGTATATCGAAAAAACATCTTTGTTTGTACTGCAAATATATATTCTGCTGGTGAGTAAAATATTTTTATAGAAAGACATTTAAATGAATGACATGCATTAAATATACGTTGATCTGTTTATCTGCGTTTACATTAATGAGTGTCCACTAGGATTAGCTTTTGTTCAATAGCGGTGCTGTTTAACAAATGCTATTGTATTGTGCATAATAGAACTCTATGCAGTGACTTGCGTTCTTTTTTATACTTATGCAATTATTGTTTGTATAATCTGTGTTTAGAAAAAAATTATACTATGTTATTATTTCCTTCTAATAATTATACTACCTGACTGGGAGAAAAAAATCCCATAACTGGAGAATACGAACTTAAATAACCAGTCATTTAAGGTCATATGCAGTGTTTTTTATCACTTGCATTCACTTTTGGGCATTATTACTTTTATAGCTTCTTACACCTTTACATTGTAGCATTGTTTCAATCCTTACCGGCATATCACACTTTGTTTATTAAATTACAACATATTAATCAACAGTTATAAGGTGCATAACCTGCCACTGACTAGACTTTCATTGTGAAAGAAGTAGACTGTTAGGAAGGTTAGGTAATACTCAAAAACACTGAAAACAATTCCAGAAATGTTCATATTTGACCTAGAGATATATTTGCAACACTAACTGTCTTCCGTGTAATTTCTCCTTCTCAGTCTTTCACCCGAAAAGCCAAGAAGCTGTAAAACATTAGTATTTTAGAAAAGGAAGTGACTTTCTGGATATTAAAGTAAAACATAACATTGCATATGACCTTTAGTAACTGAATTGTTGTGTATATTTCTTTCATATTTTCCAATGTTAATTTTGAATCAATTCAATATTTTCCCTTCAGAGAAAAAATTATAAAAGATTATTTTTTCAACTGTCAAATATTCCTAGAGTTTATTTCAAGTATGATGAACATTGTTCAGAGAGTTTCTAAAATAGTAATCTGCAATCTAAATCTCGACATTTCAAATGAATAAAAAATCTTATTCTATTAGCGTGTTTTCATGGTTTTATTTGATGTAATAAATTTGGGGCATATTTCTATCTTTGTTTAGGTCAGTTGTTTCTGTGAGGGTTTGAGGAAGTTGTGAACCATACATTTTTTTAAACCGCTGTAGAGGAAAGAATGACATTATAAAATCCACATGTTTCACGTGCAGATGAAACATGGACCTACATGTGACTTAACCCTCTCATTGATGACTAAGGCACATAAAAGAGCTAACTTGGTATAGTATTTCAGAGAGTTTCAAGTACTAGCCCAGAACTGTATCATATTTGACTGCCTCTCTTGTGGATATGTAACATTTAATGTAAACAGTAAAGAAAAATGGCTTGGGGGCTTACCAATATTGTCCGACTATTGTCTTTGTTGGGCAACATCCTGGTCTGAAATGCTGTGGGAATATAAAAGTTTAAATGCAACATCCGTTCCACAGATATGACTTTAATACAACAGGGGATAAAAAGTAGATAACATACTGTGTCTGAATGATTTTTTACAATTTCAGTTATGAGGCAACTTGGAGTACACTGAATATACAATGATGCAGGTGTATTGATTTAGCAAAGTAGGGCCTATCAATGCCAAACCTTTAACTCAACATTGTTTCATCTTTTCAGGTAGGGCTGCTAGGGAGAGTGCACCATACCTTTTGCTTAGTTTAATTATCTTTTAATTGTTTTTTGTAATAATACATGCATGAAAACAAAGTCAGTCATCTAGTATTTATTGGCAGGCATATACCAATAAGGTTAATAGCCACTGGACAGCAGCTATTGCTAGTTTAGCAGATTTTATGGGTCAGATAAAAGTAGAAAGATATGGCAGGCAAAAGGCTTTGGGAGCAAACATGGGGGCTTACAATACAATAATCGATTTAAGTAAGCTCAGACCAACAGAAACCACAATACATTTTCACAGTGGATACAATGTGGTACTGTTCTAGAAAGTCGACGTTTCGATCCCTAGCTCCCAGTCCTGTCGAGACTCTATTGAGCTCGCATCATCAAACGGACAGCCATTGCTGCTGCCGCCCGCCCTCCGCTCCAGACGCGGATTGACTTTTTCCCTATTGAGCCAAAAACACCCAAGCTCAGTTTCAAATTGAAGTAGCCATCGCAGCTGCCGCCCACTTCCCGCACCTCACGCGGACGATCACGTCTGACCCCTCGATCGGAACACACTCCTAAGTGTTCCTACGGCATTGTATTTATACCAGGCAATTTTTTCTTAAATTTGAGTCCTGATGATGATCCCACCGTACTAGGAGCTAGGGATCGAAACGTCGACTTTCTGTCCATCATTTGTTTGTTGTAACGCTTTTCGCCCTAAGTGGGATGGGTATTCCCAGACATGGGACCCGTGCTCACTACGCCACTGGAGTCAAGCTATCCTGGCTGATGACGGCTGATAGCCAGAAACCGGTCCTAGGATGCTTGATTCCGGTCCAGGGAAGACATGGCTTGGCAGTTCGGGCTGGACTGTTCCCATGAGGCACAGGGTCAAGACTGATTTGCATATGGCCATGTCTAAACTGGGGTGGTGTAGTGGGCAAAAGAACGATGGATTTAACACAGATCTCTTGACTGGGGGAGAATGTATGCATTGTCAGCATTCCGTCCATCATTTGTTTGTTGTAACGCTTTTCGCCCTAAGTGGGATGGGTATTCCCAGACGTGGGACCTGTGCTCACTACGCCACTGGAGTCAAGCTATCCTGGCTGATGACGGCTGATAGCCAGAAACCGGTCCTAGGATGCTTGATTCCGGTCCAGGGAAGACATGGCTTGGCAGTTCGGGCTGGACTGTTCCCATGAGGCACAGGGTCAAGACTGATTTGCATATGGCCATGTCTAAACTGGGGTGGTGTAGTGGGCAAATGAACGATGGATTTAACCCAGATCTCTTGACTGGGGGGAGAATGTATGCATTGTCAGCATTCCGTCCATCATTTGTTTGTTGTAACGCTTTTCGCCCTAAGTGGGATGGGTATTCCCAGACGTGGGACCCGTGCTCACTACGCCACTGGAGTCAAGCTATCCTGGCTGATGACGGCTGATAGCCAGAAACCGGTCCTAGGATGCTTGATTCCGGTCCAGGGAAGACATGGCTTGGCAGTTCGGGCTGGACTGTTCCAATGAGGCACAGGGACAAGACTGATTTGCATATGGCCATGTCTAAACTGGGGTGGTGTAGTGGGCAAAAGAACGATGGATTTAACCCAGATCTCTTGACTGGGGGAGAATGTATGCATTGTCAGCATTCCGTCCATCATTTGTTTGTTGTAACGCTTTTCGCCCTAAGTGGGATGGGTATTCCCAGACGTGGGACCTGTGCTCACTACGCCACTGGAGTCAAGCTATCCTGGCTGATGACGGCTGATAGCCAGAAACCGGTCCTAGGATGCTTGATTCCGGTCCAGGGAAGACATGGCTTGGCAGTTCGGGCTGGACTGTTCCCATGAGGCACAGGGTCAAGACTGATTTGCATATGGCCATGTCTAAACTGGGGTGGTGTAGTGGGCAAATGAACGATGGATTTAACCCAGATCTCTTGACTGGGGGGAGAATGTATGCATTGTCAGCATTCCGTCCATCATTTGTTTGTTGTAACGCTTTTCGCCCTAAGTGGGATGGGTATTCCCAGACGTGGGACCCGTGCTCACTACGCCACTGGAGTCAAGCTATCCTGGCTGATGACGGCTGATAGCCAGAAACCGGTCCTAGGATGCTTGATTCCGGTCCAGGGAAGACATGGCTTGGCAGTTCGGGCTGGACTGTTCCCATGAGGCACAGGGTCAAGACTGATTTGCATATGGCCATGTCTAAACTGGGGTGGTGTAGTGGGCAAAAGAACGATGGATTTAACCCAGATCTCTTGACTGGGGGAGAATGTATGCATTGTCAGCATTCCGTCCATCATTTGTTTGTTGTAATGCTTATCGTCCTAAGTGGGATGGGTATTCCCAGACGTGGGACCCGTGCTCACTACGCCATTTGAGTCAAGCTATCCTGGATGATGACGGCTGATAGCCAGAAACCGGTCCTAGGATGCTTGATTCCGGTCCAGGGAAGACATGGCTTGGCAGTTCGGGCTGGACTGTTCCCATGAGGCACAGTGTCAAGACTGATTTGCATATGGCCATGTCTAAACTGGGGTGGTGCAGTGGGCAAAAGAACGATGGATTTAACCCAGATCTCTTGACTGGGGGAGAATGAATGCATTGTCAGCATTCCGTCCATCATTTGTTTGTTGTAACGCTTTTCGCCCTAAGTGGGATGGGTATTCCCAGACGTGGGACCCGTGCTCACTACGCCACTGGAGTCAAGCTATCCTGGCTGATGACGGCTGATAGCCAGAAACCGGTCCTAGGATGCTTGATTTCGGTCCAGGGAAGACATGGCTTGGCAGTTCGGGCTGGACTGTTCCCATGAGGCACAGGGTCAAGACTGATTTGCATATGGCCATGTCTAAACTGGGGTGGTGTAGTGGGCAAAAGAAGGATGGATTTAACCCAGATCTCTTGGGGGAGAATGTATGCATTGTCAGCATTCCGTCCATCATTTGTTTGTTGTAACCCAAACTTAGTAAGGCAAGGGGCTTTATTACCCAGGAGATGAGTCTCCTGCAACAGTACGATGTTGATAGAATGACGCTTCGCTAGGCGCAGTACCGCCCCCCTGTTTGATCTTATTCAATAGGCCCCGTACATTCCAAGAGAGAATATTACGTTTTCCCATTGGAGAATTACCTGCGTTGTGAGTCATATCGAAACATCAAAGTGTAGTCTGGTGCGCAGAACATAAAAACCACTAACATGAAACCCAACAAGCCCTCCCCCGCCCACCCTAATACTTCCATAAACAAGGAGTACCTGTTGCGGTGGAATCATGACTCAGGCTCCAAACATGAAGACCCAAGCAGTTCCCGCCCAATGGAGCCCATCCAACCCAACATTACCAAACATAACTCAGTGTCAAAGGGCGTGGACTGTCCGACACCGCCTAGAGCCGATGCAAATGACCCCAGAACATTAAGGTCAGATACCCCCCTACAAGGACCAACAGCCACAACATAAAACCAAAAACCTGGCCGGAGCTGCTTTAATCAGCGGTTTCAGGTGGGCCATGGGCTCGCCAGTTAGACCAGGATCTGTGGCACCTTTTTGATGCGTCTCTATCCTGTCAGCCGCTCCTATGAGACGCCTGCGAGGAGTAGGAGTGTATCTGCGGCAGCGTGTGTGGCCAGAGGTTGCGCTTCTCGTCAGTCCAGGCGAAGACCTCCTCCGGAGAGTCAAAGAAGTGGATCTTGGCATTAAAAATCACTTTCATCCTGACGGGGTATAAATTCAGCTCCCGGAGCCTTCGCTTAGCCGCAACAAAGCATTGGCGCTGCTGCTGCATCAGTCTGGGAAGACCATGATTGGAAGAGAATCGAAGGTAATTTTATCCTTATGGAGCCGGGCTAATCGGAGGATAGCATCGCAGTCGGCTAGTTGAGGAGTCGGGCGATCACAGGTCTCGGGCGTTCCCCGGGAGCTGGCTTCTTGGTCAAAGCGCGAAGGGCCCTCTCGACCACAAAGCAGGGGGACATGGCCTTGGGCAGCAACAGTGCCCTAAGTCAGCCAGAGAGGAGGTTGTCCATGGATGTGCCCTCGCATCCCTTCGGAAAGCCCACTGGGCGGATGTTGTTGTGCCGTGCCCTACCTTCCGTATCCTCGACCCACGATGCCAGCTCCTTTGAGACCATGGCGAGTTTATCGACCTTCTGCTGGAGGGTAGACACAGTGTCTCCACCCTGGAGACCCTAGTTTCCGTCTCCGTGATCCCATCCACAGCATTCCGAAGGTCCTGGCAGAGAAACGACACCTCAGATCAGACGGTCCCGATCTGGGCCTCGAGTGCGGTCCGTGATTGATTGATTGCCGCTAACAGGGTTGCATTGTCAGGAGATATGCCCTCTGCTCCCTCCTTCCTCGCGGGCGCGGGGGTATAGTGATCCATTGTGTTTTGTTTGGGGGCTGCCACCCCGTGTTTGTCCTTGCCCATTGTGAAGCGGAGAGGCAGACGGAGATAAGAGCCCAAGACCAACAGCCAGAGCAGGTAATCCGGATAGGATGGCCCGACTCGCTGCTGCCTTGTCCACACATGGCAGATGGGGAGACACCGCAGTTTCGGGCCCACCAGGCTAGTGGCGGTGAGTCCCGACTCAGGCATCCGCACCGGCCGACTGCAACCAGGATCAGCAAACGGAAGGCCCAAAAATGATTGCACCACACCTCTGGCAGACTTAGCTGGAACAAAGGGCCAGCAGGGCGCGGCAGTCGGAGGCACCGAAGAACGCCCAAACCGCAACAGCACGATCGGATGATTCCCTCGGAGGCAGCCCGGGGCCCAATCGGGTCGCAGGCAAGGAGAAATGCGGGCAGACTCCAAGCTCAGGGTCCCCACCAAGTCCAATGCCCCCGGGGCACGCAGCTCCAGCCAGGCGCACCGCCGACACGGAGCTCTCAGGGGGAGCCGGGGGGCCCATGCAGCAGCCGCGCCCCACGGCAGATCAAGGGAAGACAGGGAGAGGCCCGCGACTATGGCGCCGCAGGGGTGGCCGAGACTAGGGTTCTGAACCCGCCTGTCTGCAGGCTCCTCCAGGCCCCAAGTTCTCACCGACACCTGGACCAAGACCTCGATGGTCAACAATGTTCACCGCGGTGGGGCTCCTAGGCAGGGTCCTGTCTGCCTCGGCCGCACGGCTCACGTAGCGCACCCCGCGCTCCACTCCGCCTCCACCAGGCCTCAATCGCGTCGGCTCCAGGCCCATGCCGATGTCGCTCACCACCGCCATGATTTTCAGTGGTCACCACGAGTACTCCATGGTTCCTATGCAATTCGGGGTCAGGATAAATGACGGATTCTGGCTTTACACAGGCTCAGGCTAGCGGAGCTCTACAGAGACATGTCTGCCATGCTTGGCTCCTAAGCCACACCCCCATGACCCGCCATGCAAGGCTTTTCGCTTCTGTAGGATAACATTGGAATTACCTTATTATATTTTATAAGTGCAATTTCCAATTGTGCAGGGATGGTCTTTTGAAGTTTCCCGTGAGAATTTTGGAGGTGGTGAAGTGAGCTAAAGAACGATGATGGATTCAACCCAGATCGGTGACTGGGGGTGAGTGTCTGAAAAGTTTCAGGGCTTCGTCCATCATCTCATTGTGTTTACTTTTAGAAAGTTGGCATTTTCCTACTTTAGCCATTTGGTGTCTGCTGCCTGGTTCGGATCACATGTCTAGGATGGGTGACAGTTGGGCTCTGTGTTTTACCTCTAGACAGCCACACACAATGGGAGCTTCGGTGTGACTTGATGGGCCATCCTGACAGAATGGGAGGGAGGAGCTGAACCCAGCCTCACTTACACCTGAAAAGGCTGTGTCCTGTCCCCACACCAAGCATTGCAAACCATCCCTGTAGCGAGTCTGGAGCCGGGGCAGGATGGGAAGATCTCTGTGCACTTCAAAGGCCTGTCTTCCCAACTTCAGAGGCACAACTGCATATAAGTACTGGATCTCTGATACCACCATTTCAGGACACTTCTGGGCCTGTCGATACTCTGCCAGGAAGAAGGACTGCTGTGCTGCTGAAGGACTGCCACTCTGCTGGACTGCATCTTTGTTAGACTCCTGCTTTCCTGTGCTAACCTGCTGCCCTTGACTGGACCTGCATCACTTGAACCCAGAGTGACTCCAAGGGCTAGCTTGGCTGGCCTCCTGATTTGAAGTCTTGTGAAAAAGGGACCATTTCACCCCACTCCCAACCGTTGGAATTGTGGAGTCCCGCAGGGCTACTCCTTGAGCCCGACCCTTTTCAATATTTGTTGCCCAACTGGCCAGGGTTGTCAGATCCTTTGGATTGGAGGTTTCGTCCTATGCCGACGACACTCAAATCATAGTGTCTATCACCCACAGCATTAGGGAATCTGCCACTAACTTCAAAAGCTGTATGCAGACAGTCTCCTCTTGGATGGTTCAGAATGATCTTAAACTCAACGGGGACAAAACAGAGGTTCTGATCTTTGGAAACCAACTGAATGTTTGGCCCAATGACTGGTGGCCAGATACGCTTGGTTCTTGTCCTTGTCCTGTATCCATGGAAAGAATGTTGGGGTAATAGTGGACAATTCACTCTCTCTGAGCCTTCAGATTAATAGAACGGTGTCCACCTGCTTTGGGATTATTAGGATTCTCAGGAAAATATCCCATTTCTTTTCTTTTGCCTCCCGAAAGCAGGTAGTTATTGATTTAGTGCTGTCTAGATTGGACTATTGTAATGCCCTCTATTTGGGCATTAACAAGGGCCTTGTTCGTTGTCTACAGCTAGTGCAGAATTCAGCAGCCAGGCTGGTGATGGATCTCCCTAAATACCACTCAGTCTCGGTTTCTCTCAGCAAGCTGCACTGGCTCCCTTCAAACCGTAGAATTTTGTGCAAGGCTCTTTGTCTTACTCACAAGGCCTTCTATGACCTAGGCTCAGATGGTATTAAAGGGCTTTTTTGGCGCTATGTTCCCTCTAAACAACTTAGATCAGCCAGTAAAAAATGTATGACAGTTCCTAGGTTTAAGAGGGCTAGATGGGGAGGCAGAGCCTTCTCCATCGTTGCTGCTAGGCTCTGGAATTCCCTCCCTGCTGATATTTCTGGACTAGTGTCTCACTCTCTTTTCCACAAGGTTCTGAAGACCTGGCTTTTTAAATGTACTTCAGTCTGAGCCTTACTTTTATTTCTGTCTGACAGCTCCTCCTGCAGCGCCTTGACCCCTCTGGGCTACGTTTGCGCTTTAGAAGACTAATATTCATTCATTCAAGTCTCAGGGACATAAAAGATTTCAAACAGACCTGCTTCTGCACCTAGACTCTGCCATCTGTGAGTCTGGCCTGCCAAGCAGTGCCGCCCTAGTCCTGGATCCTTGAAAGTGAGCCTAAGGTTCTGCTCCAGCAGAATCGACACATCCTCAGCTGAGCGGCGCATCTTTGAGCAGAACCGACACATTGCCACTATTGCGTGGCTTGGAGTTGTCGCAAAATACTTGCATCGCCGCAGCCTCCACATCTGGTACCATCGCATCGCCTTCGGAACAGCTGCTGCATGACACTTTACCCAGCGCAGTCTCCTCTCATCCCTATTCAATGACCGCCTCAACAACTACAGATATCTGCCTCACAGCTTAGGGGTTGAGTTATAGGTATTAAAAAGGGAGGTTTAGAGCTGGCAAAAGATGTATTTTGCCAGGTGGAAATGATAGTTTAAAACTGCGCTTCATGCTGCATTGGTAAGGCCTGAGATATGTTTTCTAGTGTTACTTTAGTTGGTGACACAATGAGTGCTGCTAGCCACTTGTAGTACTTGATTTAGAGGCATTTGGTACATGTATAACCCTTTACTATGGACATTAGAAGTAAATTAGATATGTCAATTAGGAGCAGGCCAATGTTACCATTTTTAAGGGAAAGAGCACAAGAACTTTACATCTAGATAGCAAGAGTAAAGTGCACAGAATCCTAATGCCAACAAAAAAGGGTTCAGCAAAAATGGGGAAATGAAGACAAAAAGTCAAGGGGGAATACCATGCCAAGAAGAGTCCTTTCGTAAAAGGGAAAAGCGGTATTCCTCCATAGTTATGGAAATAAAAAATTATATATATCTCTGCATTGAAAATCCCCAGAAATTTACTGACAAAAACAGTGATGTTATGGTTAGGTCTCAAATGAGATAAGAATTAATATTTAAAAAATGAAAACACTACCCCCAACGCATAGCCGACATATTTGCTAGTCATTACGAGGAGGTATACACTAGCTCCCCCAATTCTCAGGCCTCCCTGTCTCCTGATCTTCTGGCTACACTAGATATCCCCACTATTTCACAGCTGGCATAGAGACCTTGGAGGCAGACATTACAGTGACGGAGGTTTAGAAGGCCATACTGGACGTTCGCTCCGGGAAGGCCATGGGCCCCAACGGGCTCCCTATTGAGCTATTTAAGCCCCTGTCAACACTATTGGCTCCCCATTTGCTTAATCTATACACCGAATGTTTTGAGTTAGGTGTGCTGCCCGAAGAGATCCGTACTGCTGCTATAGTGGTCATTCATAAGCCAAACAAACCTCTGGAGGAGTGCACATCGTATCGCCCCATATCCCTGTTGACAGTTGTGGCTAAGATTCTGGCCAAACTTCTTGCGAACAGTCTTCTCCACTTTATCGCCAACTTGGTCCATCCCGATCAGTCCGGTTTTATGCTGGGGAGGAACACGGCTCGGAATTTACGCCGGGTGCATGGGGTCCTCGGCAGGTTTCACACCATCGAGGAAGAAACGATTCTTTTATCGCTGGACGCCTCGATGAGGTTTGATACCATCGAGTGGGATTTTCTTTTCGCCGCTGTGGCCCGTTTGGGGCTTGGACCCAAATTCATCCGTTGGATTCGCCTACTATATACATGCCCTACGGCTCACGTTGTTGTCAACAATCATCGCTCCGCCACTTTCTCACCACACCGAGGCACGAGACAAGGCTGCCCCCTATCGCCACTGCTTTTTGCCCTTGTCTTGGAGCCGCTTGCGGTTTGGGTCCAAGGTGATCCGGAGATACGGGGACTTAAGTGGACGGAATCTCACAAAGACCGTATCTCCCTATATGCCGATGATATCCTCTTATACCTGGCTTCCTCTGCACGGTCGCTGCTACGGGTGCTTCACATTTTTCACATATTCGGTGCTCACTCTGGATACGAAATAAACTGGTCTAATTCCCAGATGTATGCGCTGTGGGGTTCTTCCCCGACGAGTCTTCGGGGATTTAACATCCCAGTGGCACCATGGGATTTTCGGTATGTGGGCATTTTTGTTACTCCTGACCCTGATCTTTTTTTCGAATTCAATCTACTCGGACCTCTTCAGCGCTTCAAATCTGACGTTGTGCATTGGCGCTCTCTCCCATTAACTCTTCTCGGCTGCGCATTCCTCTTCAAAATGCTAGCGCTCCCGTGCTTTCTCTAAGCTCTACAGAACACGCCTATCCCGACCCCAGATTCTTATTTCTCTCAGATCGATGGAATATTGCGGGGACTGCTTTGGGAGGGCCGCGCATCGCTATGACCAAACTTACTATGGGTTGGTACGATGGGGGTATCGCTCTACCGGATCTTAGACTGTATTACCAAGCATCCCAATTGGTGGTGGTTAATAGCTGGGTGTTTGAGTCCCGTGACAAACCTAATTTTCGCACGGATCACTGGCTCCTGGGACGGGGTGGTTATAACAGAGCACTATACACCAGTCCCCGTAAACTTAAATTGACAGGTCCCATGGCACGCACGGTTGAGGTTTGGCATGAAATCACTAGAAAATTAGGATGGCACGGGCGCTTGACGAAGGCTACTCCCCTGTGGGAGCCCGATATTTTAGGCCATCTCAGAACCTGTCCGGGGTTCGACAAATGGGACCTGATCGAAATTTCCACGGTCAGAGATATCTGGGTTTCAGGGGAGGCTGGCATCGTTCCCGGATTTCCAAGTTAAATATCAACTGGCTCCGTCGGAGATGTTCAGATACTTGCAGATCACTCATGCGGTGTCCTCAGCCCTGCCTCAAGATGGTCCTCTCCCCGATTTGTCCCCTCTGGAGGACCGCCTGTTGCTGGATCCTATGGACCGTAAGGCCATCTCACTCACCTACAAGAAGTTAGTCAACAATCGCCCCGACCCGATGTTGAAACTTAGGGAGGGGTGGGAGAAAGATCTGGGTGAAATAGAGGATGTCATGTGGCGGGATGCTCTGGCCTCACCCCGAGAAATAGCTATCCCTATGCGCTTGCGCCTGCTCCAACTCAAGATCCTTCATCGGGCATATTTCAATGGCAAACTCCTGTTTCGGCTGGGCAGGCGCCCCGATCCACTTTGTCTCCGACATTGTAACCAGTAGGGTACTTTTTTCCATATTCTATGGGACTGCCCACACATACACGACTACTGGGTGAAAATCGCCCACCAACTCGGGAGAGCGGAAGGTAAATCCCTCGCACTGTCACCCCAACTGTGCCTACTTAACATATGGGGGGCGTCCGATCTCACGCAAGCTGAACAGGCATGGGCCTCAATGGATTTTAATATAGCGAAGCGGAACATTGCACAACACTGGGGGGTGGCTGAGGTTCCGCGCCTGGCTGACTTGGCGAAAGACATGGATACTGCCATGGTGGCTGAAAAATCAGTATTCAAGAATAGAGGCTGCCCAAAAAAGTGGGACCAGAAGTGGGGGAAATGGAATAGATACAGAGGGGACATCTGCATCTCACCAACGGTGGAACTCCGGAGGGACAGACAGGCACTGATGGCCCGGTTGACGGCAGAGGTGCTGGCTTCTCCCCCTTAGGGGTAATGTTCTGGATTTCTCCATCCCCCGCTCCATGTACACTGTTGGTCTGCACCTGATACTTAACTTGACCTTTCATAATTTCCAGGCAATGTATAAGTATTATTTTCCGCATGGACCCCCATTTTGTCAAGGGGTGAATGGCATTATGTGACAGGCATGTCTGCATGGGATGGGGTATCAATCACAGTGACTATATATTGTATGTACCGGTCTTTGGTTGGTGTGAAAAATTTAAAAATGTTATTGAATAAAATTTTAAGAAAGTAAAACAAAATAAAAATGAAAACACTGAAATTACCAGTTACGGTTTAGTGAACTAACTATAACTTGCGCTTCTGTCATGCACTGCTTATGACCTCACATATTATATCACTCATGACATGTTAAATTACGTCACTGATGATTTCATCCACTCATTGCGATAGCATCCTATAGGGTTTGTAGATTTGATATAGTTCAACACGCTACTCTGGTGCCCAATTTCCTATCACCATCAAGTGCTAATTAAAATAAGCTTTGACCACATGCTGAACACATAACATATCTGTCAAGTCACCCACATTTGGTTGATGTTACCTTCTTTTATTGATATTGGCCCACCTAACAAACTAATGCCTCCATAGATTGTAACGGGGTCACCCCCTTGTTAAACCTTGAACACCCTCCAAAAAAGGAGTCCTAATCTATTCACCTTAACAAGATCACCCTCTTAAAGACGTTATATGAACCGCAAATTTAAGTAAAGAAGTTGACAAGTATTTTTTTTATTTAAACCTTATTTTTCATTTTTTGATAAAACAAAATAATGACTACTGTAAACAAAAAAATTACATGGTGTTGGCAATGAAGAGCAGCACAAATAGCACCTGTTGTCAGATATGAACATGGGCACAGTCTAGAGCAGTTGTCCTGCAGAGGGACGAGAAATGTTAAGACCGGAATTATGGGTAGACCATCAATACCTACATGTTCTCCAGCAGTCATTTCAAAGACCCAACAAAACCCCTACGTCATCAACCTCAATGGTCATCTGACTGGTGTAACAAATATGATTTCAGAGGCTGCTAGATGTCTCTAGGCCCAGAAATCGGTGGGCAACAGTTCAGCATACAAATGTAACTGTCTGTTACAGTATACTAGGTCAGCGAGCCATTTTTTTGAATTGGGCCCTCCCCTTACCCCATCCAAAAGCCATCAATATTTTAACCATCCAAATGGCTTAGGCCGCAAACTTACTAAGCAGAGTCGCTATTTCTTTAACACACCCTAGAAGAAACACCATGGGATCCAGTTGTACTACATTAGCTATCATAGTTGGCAGTGCAGTGGTGACCTCCCTCCAATATGAACGCACTCTGGCACTCAACCATGTAACAAGGAGGAATCTTGTACTATGTCTCCAGCATCTAACAAAGTGATGATCTTCACTCAGACCAAATCTACATAAGCTCATGGGGGTATAGTAGGTGCGCTGCAAGAATCTTTAATGTGTGATCCTGAGACAACTGCTGGAGGAGGGCAGCCCCGTTTGGCACAGCTGAGTCTCTGCACCTAATCTAAATTCTCATGTCTCAACTCTTCTTTCCATTCCAGTCTAGCACCCTAGGCACCACTAGAGTTTCATCCTGAGTCGCACAGCAAAGCATAGTAATTAAATGTTTGGTGGAGGTGGCAGTAAATAGCCAAATAGCAAAGACAGAGTGTTCTGTATGAAAACCCAGATAGCAAGTCTACAGGTACCCCGGAGCTTACAGTATGAGAAGATTTCCAGGGGAGTCCCCAAGGAATTCCGTTAGTGAGCGAAAAGTAAGGTTGACAGGTATTCTTGTGCCACAGATAAGATATCTTCTGCCAGGCCCAATGGACAATAACCCTCCGCAGTTTGCTATAATACACTATACACATTCTTGAGATGAACACAATGCATACAACCTTACAACTATGCTTACAACCTCAGTGTGAGTTAAACTGACTCTAAGTGGATCACCCCTACATTATACATCTTCAGCAAAGTTTTATAAATAAACATCCACATCTTATAAATGTCTTTGTTACATATGATTTGTATATTTCCACTGTATTACAACTATTTAACATGGGTATGTGGCCAGACATCCACTAGTACATAATCTATTGTCTACAGAAGCTTTGGCTTTTCTCACAGAGCTTTTGCAACAGGCTTCGGTTATAAGCCACAGCCTACTGTAAAAGATGTCTCTGCAACCCACATGAGGTGCACTCAGCCTTTACCTTGCTTAACATGGAGTCCTACTTGCACCCCAAACTTTACTGTTTTGTAAATGGTGAACTGTATAACTTTCCAGATGCACAACCACACTTGCCCCCAGGGCTTAGGCTATTTCCATGTTATGCACCTACTTGTGCACACTCAATATCTCATTGTTGTATATTGACTGTAGGCTGTTTAACTAACAACTTTCTTTTTTTTAATGATGTAAGGGTTTACGGACTAATGTGAATAGCAGTATCAAGCATGATGTCGTTTGGGATGGGATCAATGATGTCATCACTAAAATAATTTACTGTGTCATGAGTAATGTAATAGATGAGGTCATGAAGGGGGCGGAAGTTATAGTTAGATCCACTTAGAGGTGGTTTAACTCACACTGGGTATTTATTAGGAACATAAACGGCAAGTAACATAAGGATTTCTGTGACAAAAGCAGTAACCAACTGAGCTATCCACATAAATTACAGTTCTGTGATCTGCATGGTGCATGTTCTTTGCAGCAGGTATATAAACCCTCTGTGCTACTTTATGGTGAGTCAAAACTGTTACTAGACACATCTCCACTCTCTCTCCAGAAGGTACATTAATCACTAGAGGTATCTTGACATTTTATTGTGGCTTGAAAACTGCTGGACACACAAGAACTCTGCAGCAGGTGCTTTTTTTTTTTTAGCAATAAGTTATTTCTAACCACAGTGCCCCTCCCCCAGCTCAGCACCTGGTGCATCTACCAGCGGGACCGCCCTAAAGCCAGCCCTGCAAATCGAGTCAACTGAGGTTTCGAAGCTGAGGGTCCTTCTCTTACATTACAATGCAGTCCTGAATACCAGACAAGGTAAAGCTAATCAAGATTTGTCTTGATGGTGTCTGAAGCCCGGCACAGTTCACAGGAAGACGGTAACAAAATCCTAGAAGTCCACTGTAGCATAGATAAAGGTATGGCTGGAATCATGACAATCCTCTGCTGGGCCTACAACAGTATGGAGGCCAAGAGTGGATGGGATGGTGCACTTAGTTTCTCGAATGACTACAATATTCACAAAGCTTTCTTCAATAGTTAACAATACTGAGGTTGAGAAGAATTTTGTGCAAAATTAACATACTTCTGGGTTTTGTGATGCAGATTTGGATTTCAGTTTTATCGTGACTTTACTAAAGCAGGCACTGACTGGGCTGGAATAAATGACTATTTGATAATGTCAGTTCAACAATGTTTTATGCGGTTTTTACTGAAAAAAAATAAGATTAGTAATTTAAATGGTAGTCTTTTGATAGACAGCAGTGTTACTGAGTGGCTCAGATTATACGGACACAGGTGCAGTTTGTGCAACTTCAATAGACATGTAGTGTCCGTGCAAACACACCCACAGGAATGCCCCCTCTTTTAGAGGACAGTCACTCGTGCACCAACACCTATTCCTCGCGTGTATAATTCTACTAAAAAGGGATTCAGTTTGCTTGGGTTGTAGTGCCGCTTAAATATTCTTTGGACACTGATTGCTTTACGTTAGAAATAGTAACTTGTTATTCATGGCAGCTGCAAAGCTCACACTTCAAAGGAAAAGTAGTTATATTTCAAAAGGAACGAGAAGTCTGTCAACAAATGAATTCACAATTAAAACATATGGTAGTCTGCGCTCGTCTCCTATCTCAGCTTAAAGGTTTTGGTCGCACAGTTATATATTTGTAAGAGTTATACTTTTGAACACATGCCCCTTTTCATCAAGCGTAAAACCACTAATTTCATAAAGGAGCGCTCTGGCAGGAATTCTATTTCGAATAACTAATTATTTTCTTTGGGAGTTCAAGATTACAACACATTCATAGCTTGAGATCAGGCAGTCTTGCGGGCCTACGTTGCTACACCTGCATTTTCTAATTAACTTAGCAAAAGATGAGAGATTTACATTTTATCTAAAGTGGTCACTTTTCCCAGAAATGTGTGCATGTTTTAAGAAACCATTTTAAAAGCACAATTAGAAAATTGAGAAGCTATTGCTAATGTTTGGTCAACAGTTCAATCTATATATCTAATTTGTTTGGAATCCACAATAGCTCCTTTTGAACTTTGATCAAACATCAATCCCAGCAACACCTATTCTAGTTCTATTTTACACAGTTCTTCAATGGTATCATGGCATTGGTCATGGAAGCCGTTGCAGATATAATAACAGATGAATCATTGTATGGTAGAGGTAGGTGCAAGAAAGGCAATCCATTTTCAACAGTTCCCGGCATTTTAAAACCTATCCAATAATTTGAGACATTAATTTCCCTGCAATAAGCATTCATTATCTGTATGGCAATATTCTCATGATACTATTTTGGATGATGGGCATGCTGATCTAAGCTTTGGTACCATTTTTAGGGCTTTGTACAGATGGATAATACATCTCATACATAAAAAGTGCAATGATAGCTAATACAGTTATCACAGTGAAAACAAGTGGGGTGCAAAACACCCAAGAGAGTACAGCTCGAGTGGGGATTACTGCATAGTGACATTGGTGCAAGGGGAAGAGACTGACCCCCAGATCGCCGCGGGACTGCGAGGACCAGTGTGCAGTGCGGCGTTCGATCTGCCGCAGCTGGTCCTCTTCCCGCCCCTATCTCCCCGGTGAATAAAACCTCAGGCGGATACTGTTTACCTGGTGCTGCTCGAGTGGGGATTACTGCAGAGTGACATTGGTGCAAGGGGAAGAGACTGACCCCCAGATCGCCGCGGGACTGCGAGGACCAGCGTGCAGTGCGGCGCTCGATCTGCCGCAGCTGGTCCTCTTCCCGCCCCTATCACCCCGGTGAATAAAACCTCAGGCGGATACTGTTTACCTGGTGCTGCTCGAGTGGGGATTACTGCAGAGTGACATTGGTGCAAGGGGAAGAGACTGACCCCCAGATCGCCGCGGGACAGCGAGGACCAGCGTGCGGTGCGGCGCTCGATCTGCCGCAGCTGGTCCTCTTCCCGCCCCTATCTCCTCCTACTTAACCTCTATCTGATCTGTGCACGTGGGATGCGCGCGGGCGAAGCCCGGGCAAAGGGCGGGCCGTCTACGGCCGTCCAAGGCCGGGCTGGGCCACCTTATTTGATTCTAAGTTTTAATACTACACGGTGTCACTATATTATATACAGTTACAGTTTATTCCCCTAACAATTGTTTATTGACTACTGTTGACCTGTCATTATGGCTTTACGTTCAGGGAAAAATAGATTGGTTACCTTGAATACAAACGCTGGTCTAGTTACGGGTACATTGGATCAGTTCTTCACAAGGACTACCAGAATTTTAGAGAAGGAAATAGCTCTTACAGAAAAGCGCCAGTCGATTGATATTTTGATGGGCAAGCGGTCCTCTCTGGGTGCGATCGGGTCTGCTGTAACACCGGCCCATTGTAATGACCCGGCCCCTCTGGTAGCCACTAGCCCAATCCCTTGCTCATCAGAGGAGGGGCCAGGTGGTTTAGGTACCGGCTCTATGTTGAGTTCAAACTCACTTAGTTCTCTTTCCAGTGGCTTGAGCTGCAGAACCTCCACACCAACGTCTTCTACTCCTGCCCCCCGGTTAGAACAAGAACAAGATCAGGTGACGGGGGGAGTAAATAAGAATTGTATTTTAACTTCTAAACTTGGAAAAAAGAAGAGAGGGGGAGGTCATAGGAAGGGTAGTGGCATGAGACTGACAAAAACCCATAACCCCAGCGATTCCCCACGGGTTGTGGTCCAGACTCCTATCCCAAATGGTGTTCTAACTAACACTGTTCTACCTCTGAACCAACAGAATCCCAATGACGATCTTCTTGTCAAAATGGAAACACTAGTAAGGTCATTAATATTGCCCCTGATCAATCGAACGAAACTAATCAAAGAAAAATTAGATCAGTTAGAGTTAATGGCTAAAGGGAACACGTCAAAACTCGACGCGCTGATTAAAAGCATAGAAAGCAAGGATGTTGGAGTCCCTCCCACTGTACCCTCAGGAAATGCTAGGACTGCTAAAGCCGCTCATTCTGTGACAAATGTAACTGCCGTAGTTCAGAATACTCAACCAGCCACAGGGGAAAAAGGTGTAGCAATTAGAAAAGCTCAACGCACTGAGGTAGCGCCTCTAAACAGGCTCCTAATCCAAAGCAAGTGGTCAGACAGTCTTTGAGTGATGCACCCCAGGGCAGAGAAGTGCCAAGAAAGAGGCTCCCATGTGTAAATCTCCCCCCAGAATCTATGCATTTCAGTATTATCTTAACAGGGGTACCAGAACTTAGCCAAGAATCCCACGAATCAGATGGGGAACTTAAGAATAAAGTCATTTTCTGTCTTAGTAAGAATAGGAGATTACCCCTGGGCTCTAATACAGAGATCTTAGGTGTGAGGAGAGTGGCTTGGTTAGGCCATAGTACTAAGGATCTCGAGGGAGATTGTATAATTGTTAACCTTAGAGATCCTTGGGCTGTAGACTATATATGTAGGGAACCAAGGTTTGGCCGATCAGGTGATATCCAGTCAATAGGCCTACATTATTTCTACCCCTATGTGAATCCTGGTTTGTCACAGAATTCTGGTAGGGGCAGACCTTTTGGTAACAACAGATTGGATTGGGTAGCTCAGTATCTACCGCTAAGAAATAGGTTCGACCCACTCATGGGATTGGAGGGGGTGGATTGACTCCGTAACGATTGCATCTCTAATAGCGGGGTTAAAGATACGGCAAGGGATATGGCTGTTAGCCCCAGGAGGAAAAACTCAGATGAAGCAGTTGGTTTTTGGGTAGAGACGGTTAGCAATATAAGTCCATCATCTGAAAGAAACACGTTAGTTAGATTCCTCACCTTAGAATATCCCCAGGCGTCAGACTGGATCCGGAAGATTTTTCGTCAGCAATACCCCTTGCGCGTCGCTAGGCGTCGTCTGCGGCTCCGCGTCCGTCGTCGGCGTCGTGCGCCGGGATGACGTCGTCGGAGTACTTAGACGCCGCCCTCGCGCGCTGACGTCAGTTCTTCTTTTTTCCGCGCCAGTAAGCGCAGATCCGGGAGAGCTACCCCTTTTTAGTCTTTTTTGACTAAATCTTTTTTGATCACTTTTGATCCTTGTCTGTCGACATCTGGTGCCGATAGGATGCCTGGGTTCAAGGCTTGCGAGGATTGCCATCGACTGATGTCGGTGACCGACCACCACCGCCGGTGCCTCTACTGTTTAGGCCCCGACCACGACGCGGAGTCGTGTTCCGATTGCCAGGCCCTGACTTCGAAGGCTCGGCGGGAGCGGTCCCGCAAGCTTCTCGAGCTTCGCCACTCGGCTCCGCGTCGTGCACGATCCCGGTCCAGGAGGAGGTCCAAGGATCGCTCGCGGAGCCCTAGCCGACGCCACCATCGATCGTCGGGCTCCAAGTCGTCGGGTAAGTCCAAACGCTCTAAGAAGTCCAAGCGGCGACATCGCTCTTCGGACTCCCCTCGCCGGTCGCGCGACTCGGCCGAGGGTCCCAGTGGTTCCACCCCCGCGGCTCCGGCAGAGCCGCAGGCACCGCGCCCGTCCCCATACCCTCCGGTCCCTGGGACTAACGCGACGCCGGCGGAGGTCAGTGCCTTCCTCTCGGCCATGAGGAGCCTGGCCCCGCCGTCGACGCCCGCTGGCGCGCCTTCGGGCCCCGCGGGCTCGACTGGGCGACCCTGCCTGCCGGCGGCTTCGGCCCCGGCGCCGTCGACGACTCCGGTCTCGACGCCGCAGGTCCCCGCGGGGCCCATGGCTGGGCCCCCATCGACGCCGGTTGACCTAACCACTCCTCCACCGACGCCGTCACCGGCGCCGCCGGCGCAGACGCCTACACCTCCGGTGCCGCCGACGCCGCCGACGTTGCTGCCGACGCCGGACGGCGTCCAGCCCCAGTTTAGCCCTATTCCGGACCCGACGCCGCAACGGCGTCGACCGACGCCGCGTCCGGCGCCGCTTGAGACCCTTCATCTCTACTGTCCGGCTCCGATCATTCCTCCTGTTTATCAGGAATCGGACGACGGGGGCGACTGGGAGGGGTTTGAGGACCCTCTGGCTGTTCAGTCACAGCTTTCACAGGACTGGGCAGATGAACTGGGGGAGGCCAGTGGTCTTGATACATCACCAGACACTGGATTCACTTCTCCTCCGACTGTGGCTTCGGAGGAGGGTGCAGCATTTTCTGTGGTGCTGCGCAAGGCGGCCGCAGCCCTTGGGCTCGAGCTGCCTGCCGTGGCTGTGAGGACTAACATCCTCACTGAGGTGCTTCAAACCGCAGCAAGCTCCACTGAGCCTCTGCTGCCGTTCAATGAGGCCCTCACGGACGTTCTGCAGGGCACCTGGTCCAAGCCCTCCACAGTTCCTCCTGTGGATAGGAACGTCGCCAGGCGCCACCGCCCTGCTCCGGGCGACCCCAGTTTCCTGTCCCAACACCCCACCCCCGAGAGTCTGGTTATCCAGGCCTCTACCTCCCAATCCTCCTTCCCGACCGCTCCGCCGGACCGGGATTCCAAGAGACTCGAGCAGTTTGGCAAGAAACTGTTCTCGTCCCTTAGTTTGGGCCTGCGGTCTTTAAACACCGCTTGTCTCTTGGACCGTTATTCCCATTCTCTGTGGGATACGGTGGAGGACGTGCTGCCCCTGTGTCCGGAGGAGGTCCGGACACGTCTTAACCAGGCTTTGGCCGATGGGAGGGATGCAGCACGGCACGCCATACGATGTGGGCTTGACCACGGATTCGCTGGGCCGGGCGATTTCCACCACGGTGGCACTCCGTCGCCACGCCTGGATGCGGTCCACGTCATTTTCCGGGGATGTCCAGAACACCCTCATGGACATGCCCTTTGATGGCACTCGCCTGTTTGGTGAGAAGGCGGACAGTGCGCTGAACCGCTTTAAGGACTCCCGGGCTACGGCCAAGTCCTTGGGCCTCTCGGCTCCGCGGGCGCACACCTCCGCTTTTCGCCCCTTTCGTGGCCAAGGAAGGGGCGCCTCCTCACGTCCGCCCAGCCACAAGCCGCAGAACCAACCTGCGCGCGGTCGCGGACGTGGTTTCCGCCGTGGCGGATCTGGAGGACGACGTGGTCAGCCCACATCCACCCCGGCAGCATCCGCCTCAAAGCCTTCCTAGTCCGAGCTTTCAGGCCCATTCCACGCCAGTGGGCGGCAGAGTTCGCCATCACCTGCTCCACTGGCGGTCCATTACATCGGACAGGTGGGTGCTGCAAATCGTCCGAAGGGGCTACTCCCTCCCCTTCGAGACGACCCCTCCAGCCATGCCACCGCAGCTCCACCGTATCTCGGGGGATCATTTGAATCTTCTCCGCGAGGAAGTTTCGGCCCTCTTGGCCAAGGGGGCCGTCGAGCGCGTTCCGAGTCCAGAAGTAGGTCGTGGTTGCTATTCCCACTACTTTCTGGTTCCCAAGAAGGGCAAGGGGGGCCTACGCCCCATCTTGGACCTCCGGAACGTCAATGCCTTCCTCCGAAAGGAAAGGTTCAAGATGTTAACCTTGGCTCAGGTTCTAGCTGCCCTAGACCCCGGAGACTGGATGGTAGCGTTGGACTTGCAGGACGCATATTTCCATATCCCCGTCCTGCCGGCCCACCGGCGTTACCTGCGGTTCACGGTGGGCCACGAGCATTTTCAGTTTACCGTGCTCCCCTTCGGCCTCACCAGTGCCCCTCGGGTGTTCACGAAAGTGATGGCGGTGGTCGCAGCTCATCTGCGCAGATCAGGGGTTCCAGTCTTCCCCTATCTCGACGACTGGTTGTTGAAGACGGGCTCGCCCCAGGCAGTCGTCTCCCACCTCCAGACTACGGCGGATCTCCTGCATTTGCTGGGATTTTCCATCAACGTGCCGAAGTCACACCTGAGTCCCTCTCAACAGCTCCTCTTCATCGGAGCAGTTCTCGATTCGGCGCAGTTCCGGGTCTATCCACCGGAACAGCGGGTCCGGGATATACAGGCCCTGATTCCCATCTTTCGGCCTCTATCCTGGGTTTCGGTCAGGCTAGTGTTGCGGCTTCTGGGGCTGATGGCCTCCTGCATCCTACTAGTGCATCACGCCAGGCGGCGCATGCGGGCTCTGCAGTGGGACCTGAAGTTTCAGTGGGCCCAGCATCACGGCAACCTGTCCGACCATGTCTTGATCTCGGAGGGCACTGCACAACAGTTGCAGTGGTGGCTCACGGACCGCGATTGGGTCATGGGCAGGAGCCTCTCCCTTCCCCAACCGGAGCATGTCGTAGTGACGGATGCGTCCCTCCTGGGCTGGGGTGGCCATATGGGAGAGGCGGAGATCAGAGGCCTCTGGTCTCCGGCGGAGTCTCGTCTCCACATCAACCTGTTGGAGTTGAGAGCGATCCGACTTGCACTGAAAGCCTTCCTTCCCTCTGTCAGGGGCAGTGTCGTGCAGATGTTCACGGACAACACCACCGCCATGTGGTATTGCAACAAACCGGGCGGGGTGGGGTCGTGGACCCTTTGTCAGGAGGCTCTGCGCCTCTGGACGTGGCTGGAACACCAGGGCGTCACCCTAGTGGTTCAACATCTGGCGGGCTCTCTGAACGCCAGAGCGGACGAACTCAGCCGCCGGTGCATGATGGATCACGAATGGCGTCTGAACTCCGAAGTGGCGCAAGGTCTCTTTCAGCAGTGGGGAGAGCCTTGGTTAGATCTATTCGCCACCGAAGAGAACGCGCAATGTCAGCAGTTCTGCGCGTTGGAATTTCCAAGGCGGCACTCGCTCGGCGACGCTTTTCGTCACGAGTGGAGTTGCGGTCTGTTGTACGCCTTTCCGCCTATACCACTTCTGCCCAGAGTGCTGAAGAAGATCAGGCACGACCGGGCCCAAGTCATCTTGGTGGCTCCGGATTGGGCACGAAGATACTGGTATCCCGAGCTACTCAGTATGTTGACCGATCCCCCGATACGTCTGCCCCTTCGGGAGGATCTTCTGTCGCAGCAGCAGGGGACGGTCCTCCACCCGAACCTGTCCAGCCTCCACCTCCATGCGTGGAGATTGAGCGGCGGCAGTTGATGCCATTTGACTTGCCTCCTGAAGTCTGTGATATCATTCTGGCAGCCAGGCGTCCCTCCACAAAGACGGTATACGCCTGCCGGTGGAACAAATTTGTGGCATGGTGCACAGCAAAGGCTGTGGATCCCCTTTCCGCCCCTCTTTCTGAGGTTCTTCTCTTTCTTCTTTCTCTGGCCCGGCAGGGCTCTGCCCTGGGCACCCTGAAAGGTTATCTTGCTGCCATCTCCGCCTTCTTGCGGCTTCCTGATCAGCCTTCTCTTTTCAAGTCCCCTGTGGTTACACGCTTTCTGAAAGGCATTACTCACACGTTCCCTCCTGTCCCTTTTGTAATGCCTCAGTGGGACTTGAATCTGGTCTTGACATTCCTGATGTGCGCTCCCTTCGAGCCTCTTCACAATTGTCCTCTTCGTCTTCTGACTCTTAAGACTGCTTTTCTGGTAGCCATCACCTCGGCTAGACGGGTGAGTGAGCTCCAGGCTTTATCTTCGAAGCCTCCTTTTCTGTCTGTTCATCCGGACAAGGTTGTCCTTCGGCCTCGTCCCTCCTTTCTTCCGAAAGTGGTGACTCCATTTCATCTTGGGCAGTCTGTCACCTTGCCCACCTTCTTTCCGCCTCCGCATCCTTCCAAAGAGGAAGAGAGGCTCCACCGTCTGGACCCAAAACGTGCGCTCTCCTTTTATCTGGACCGCACTAAACAGTTCCGGGTGGACGACCAGCTTTTTGTTGGGTACGTTGGCGCTAAGAAGGGGAAAGCTGTGCACAAACGGACCATCTCTCGGTGGGTCGTCTTGTGTATCAAAATTTGCTATTCTTTGGCAAAAAAGGACCCTCCTGTTGGGCTGCGCGCCCATTCTACTCGGGCCACAGCGGCTACTACTGCTTTGGGACGGGGAGTCCCTTTGCAGGACATCTGTCAGGCGGCGACGTGGGCTTCGTTACACACGTTTGCCAGGCATTATTGCCTTGACAGCCAAGTCCGGAGGGATGGCTTCTTTGGCCGTTCTGTCCTCCAGGACTTTCTGGTGTGATCTTGGTTCGCAGACCCACCACCGGGGACGGTATTGCTTGGGTATCTATTCTAAGGTGAGGAATCTAACTAACATGTTTCTTTCAGATGAACAAGTTACTTACCTTCGGTAACGATGTATCTGTAAGAAACATTAGTTAGTTAGATTCCTCACCGACCCACCCATCCTCCCCGTTCTGCGAACTGACATCTAGGGTTAAGGTTGTCCTTTTCAGGCCCCTAGATTTCATTTTTGGCACCAGTGTCGGTCTTTGCATGGCTCTGCGTTCCTGGCGCGGAAAGCTATGTACAAGAACTGACGTCAGCGCGCGAGGGCGGCGTCTAAGTACTCCGACGACGTCATCCCGGCGCACGACGCCGACGCCGACGACGGACGCGGAGCCGCAGACGACGCCTAGCGACGCGCAAGGGGTATTGCTGACGAAAAATCTTCCGGATCCAGTCTGACGCCTGGGGATATTCTAAGGTGAGGAATCTAACTAACTAATGTTTCTTACAGATACATCGTTACCGAAGGTAAGTAACTTGTTCTTCTAATCCGTTGATTGTCCCCATAGTGGCGTACAAGGGAGGGAGAGGAGAGGTGAAACAAATAGCAACGGCACCTTTGGGCATAGAAAATACTTATATGGCAGTATATCAGAGTGGGAGAGACAACATCAGACAATTAAAATTGGCACCTCCTGATGCAGTAATTAATCCTGTAGGAATAATTCAGGGTGAGAGTGTTGTGAACCAGCCGAAAGTAACAATATTCTTGGGGAAAGAAGATAGTCTGGCTGAGGGTTGCCCTTTCCGCTTGATCTCATGGAACATAGCTGGTTTTTCTCGGAGGCTGGAGGACCCGGTGTGGTTAAAATTCATCGAATCCTTTGATATAATTTGCCTTCAAGAAACCTGGAGTAGAGTGGACCATAGCTTGGACGGATATCAAATGTTTAATGTTCACGCTGAGCCCTTACATGCTGGAAGAGCTAAGGGTGGCCTCATGACAGCTATTTCTGTGAAATATAATATGATAAAAACGGTTTAATTGGTGGAATCTCCCTGGTACCAAATGCTTATGATCAAGGATTTATTTCCACTACCCTTACTTCTAATAAATTGGTACTACAATATATTTGATGCCCATGCTACATCGGTTATTGAAAAATTACAGGATGAGATTGTTAAAGTGACTAACATCGTATTTCCCCTTTTTATTATGTGGATAGGTGATTTTAATTGTGCTTTGTGCAAGTTTAGCGGGACTAGAGTCTGTGGTTTGGTAGACTTAAGTGATCAGCCTTTGGCACATTTTAAGCACTCAAAACAAGGGGATGCTTTGAATAATATCATTACGATTAATGAACTTTGTGTCCTGGACACGCCTAGTTTTTCTAGACCATCGGGTATACCCAATCAATCAATCAATCATGGAATTTATATCGCGCACTACTCACCCGGAAGGGTCTCAAGGCGCTTGGGGAAGGGGGTCTGCTACTGCTCGAACAGGCAGGTCTTGAGCTGTTTCCTGAAGGCCAGGTGGTCCTGGGTCAGCCGCAGGTGGACGGGTAGGGAGTTCCAAGTCTTAGCCGCCAGGTAGGAGAAGGATCTTCCTCCGGCGGTGGCTCTCTGGATGCGAGGGACGACGGCGAGGGCGAGGTTCGCGGAACGTAGCTGGCGGGTGGGCGTGTAGAAGGTGAGGCGGTCGTTGAGGTACCCTGGGCCCAGGTCGTGGAGGGATTTGTGTGCGTGGGTGAGGAGTCTGAACGTGATCCTCTTGTTGACAGGGAGCCAGTGCAGGTCTCTCAGGTGGCACGAGATGTGGCTGCGTCGGGGGACGTCCAGGATGAGACGGGCGGAGGCGTTCTGGATACGCTGAAGTCTTTTCTGAAGCTTGGCTGTTGTACAGGCGTAGAGGGTGTTTCCGTAGTCTAGTCTGCTGGTGACGAGAGCCTGGGTGACCGTCTTCCTGGTCTCGGTCGGGATCCATCGGAAGATCTTCCGGAGCATGCGGAGGTTGTGGAAGCAAGCTGAGGAGACGGCATTGACTTGTCTGGCCATCGATAGGGAGGAGTCCAGGATGACGCCCAAGTTGCGTGCGTGGTCCGTTGGTTTGGGTGCGGTGCCTAGTGCCGGAGGCCACCAGGAGTCGTCCCATGCGGAGGGCGATGATGCCCAGGATGAGGACTTCTGTCTTGTCCGTGTTCAATTTCAGGCGGCTGATGTTCATCCATTCAGCCTTCCATCCTTTCAAGTTACAGGGGGCCAAATGAGCGTAATTGATTTCGCCATGGTCTCTAGCAGGTATACTCATCTTGTTAATGATTTTCAGATTGAAGTGAATCCTGCTAGCGACCATAACCCCTTAATCTTAAGTCTGAACCCTGTCCTTGAGAGAGTTCAGACCCCGGAACAGCTAATAAAATACAGCCAGAATCAAGGGGTCTCCTTAAAGTGGGATAAGGTAGATGCAAGGCAATTGGAGGTGGAGATTTTTAAGACCAATAAGGTAGGGATAGATGCTTGCTTAACCCCCACCACTGAGCCAGATTTAATAATTAAGAACTTTGAGGCTCTTCTAGGCAATGTGGCATCCCACCTCATAAAAACCGTGGGGGGGAAAAATAGAAATTGGATACAAATGGTTTGATGCTGAATGTTCCGCAGCACAATCAAGATTAACGAAGGCATTACATCAAGTACCACGGGATAGGGAGTTTGTTAGAAATTCTAGGAAAATATACAGAGATGTCATCAATAGGCGAAAATCAGATTTAAGGACAAAGGCATTGGAAGACTTAAGAAAAGCATCAGAATTGAGGGATAGCAGGCTATTTTGGGAGGTAATAAACCGCCCATTTCTACAGAGTGAAGAAAAGGGCAATATGCTAGTGCATATACCGGGGGATACCTGGGAAGCACATTATGGAAGAATTTTTAATCCAAATGAGGTCACGTTGTCAACTCCTAATGAGGGGGTTGGCGATTTCCATTTGGAGTCAGCCCAAACGATTAGCCTTTCACTCACTCTTTCAGTGGTAGAGGCTGCTTTAAGGAAGGGCACCATACTAAAGGCCCCAGGGCCCGATGCAGTCCCTTTAGATCTTTTTAAACACAACGTTGAGGTGTGGGCACCACTTTTATTAAATGTATTTAGAGTAATTGTGGTAGGGCGTATTCCAACTTCTTGGCAAGAGGCGGTAGTGGTACCGATCTTTAAAAAGGGTGACAAGGGTGATCCGCGCTGCTACAGACCGATATCATTAATAGATGCGTCTTGTAAGTTGATGGGAAGAGTGATACTGGCACGCCTGGAAACATGGGCTGAGTCATCAGGTATTATCGTGGATTCCCAGTCTGGGTTTAGGAGAGGCAAAGGAACCACAGAGCAGTGTCTTAATTTGGCTTTAATTATGGGTAAGTACATGAGGGCCAAGCATAGTTGTATTCACCTGACCTTCATGGACTTATCCAGTGCCTTTGACACTGTATGTAGAGGTAAGTTGTGGCAAATGATGGAGACCATGGGGTTGGAAGAACCGTTGGTCATCCTGCTTCGTAGGCTGCATGCTGCCACAACAATGAGGATTCGATTTGGACCAGGTGGTGAGAAGACAAAATCCATCCCATTTACTGAAGGTGTTCGCCAGGGATGTATCCTGGCTCCTTTTTTATTCTTGGTGTACACCAATGGTCTAGAAAGTTTTCTGTTGGATAGCGGTGCAGACTTCCCCCAGGTAAATGGTAAACGGATACCGATGTTATCTTATGCAGATGACACGGTGCTAATGACCCTCACTGCCAACAGCATGCAAACTTGTCTGAATGCCTTTGATATTTTCATGGAAGGATTAGATCTTAGGGTCAACTTCACAAAGTCTTTTTCCATGGCCTGTGGTCCCAAAGGGGTAAAATCTTACAGGTTTATGGTGAAAGACTCAATTATTGCGAAAGTTGACAATTTTAATTATCTGGGGAATTTATTTAACAAAATGTTGAGTTGGGACCTTTTAATATCAGCTCGCGCTCAAAAGGCTACACAATCTATAGAGGCCCGTTTTTGTTTTTCCAGTAAATTGGGTCAAAAGCTGATTGCAGAACTAAAAACTCTATATAAAGCAAAATGCCTCCCTGTTGCCACATACGGTGCAGGAGTGTGGGGGATACAAAATTGTGACAAGATCCAAGTTATGGAAAATAAATTTATAAAGCGCCTTTTATCTGTCCCATCTGGTACCTCAAATAGTTTCTGCCATAACGAGGTGGGTATTGATTTTGTGAGTGATATTATCCATGTCTCTCCTCTGTTGCTATGGAGCAAGGTTTGGCGGTCTGAAGAATTGAAACTCACAAAGGAAATCTTACAAGACTGCCTTAAGCTTGATTATTCTATGGAGATCCCATGGCTGTTATATGTAAGGGAAACCCTTTACAAGATTGGGTTGGGACATATATTTCAAAATCCCGAAATGGTTGGCAAGAAATCTAAGTTCATGATTAAAAATGCTTATTGTACCAGGTTAGGTATGTTAAGAAATAGTGAGCCTGCACTATATAATAGGGGCAAGCTGCAGCAGCAGTTTTACCTATTGAATATCATGCATACTCAATGGCGTTTTTACTTGACAAGGTTCCGTCTTAGCTCTCGGCACTTTCTTTTTGCTTTCCCAAAACAAGGGGGGTGGTGTGAGAGACTACCCCCTTGCCCTTGTAATGATAAGGTTTCACAAAGCACTGTGCACCTCATCCTCTTTTGTGCTTTGTATAAAGATCCAAGAAACCGGTTCATCAAGCCTGTTTTGTTAACCCTAGGATCCCGTTATTATAAAGAGGGTTACGAGTATTTACTGTCCTTGTCAATTCCAGCTATATGTAGTGCTGTGCTTAGTTTTATTAGATTGGCACTCAATATTAGAAATCGATATTGAACAGTATTATTATTGGAATCCTTCTGTAATGGACTACTATGTGGATTTGTATTTAAATGGAACGCACAAGCACTTTACAATATGCTCATTTATGTGACCCTTTTAGTCTAAATGTATTGCAAATTTTATATGGATATATAATAAGTTTTTAAAATAATTTTATGTAATCTTTTAAATCTGTGTATACTTTTATGATTCCATTTATGAATCGAAATAAAGTTTATAATACGATACGAGTAAATTTTCTTCACCATCCATTGGCAGAGGTACAAGTCCTTACCAAAGTGGACTTTTAGTAGCTCTTACTACCTTTCTGCTATTTCAGCCAGTACCGAGGTCTGTGTTTATTGCCAATGCGTCCAGTATTTCTCCTGGTGTTCTTTTGTCATTTTCTAGAATATGTACGGTCTTTATTCCGACTGCAGTACATGTAGAACAAGTACACACTTGCCTATTGAAAGAGTAGATTGTTATTTCTGAAGTTGGTTTGGTTGGGGCTGTGCCTTCTCCTGTTGGTAGGTCCTCCCCTTATCTCAACCCAAAAATGTCATCCAGGTATCTCAGTCGTTCTTCTTCTATGATCTCAGGTTGTATAGTGTTGTCTTGTTACTGAGAAGTGGTGGGTGTTGCTGAAATTCTTCCGCTGTGGTTTGTTTTATTCCATATAGATACTATAATTTAGGCCTCAGTAAACTTGTTACCCTTCATCTATAATCTCTCCCTATATTACACTTGTCACGGTTTACAGGGACTGACCTTTTACATAGCTATTACACTGCATTCGGAACGCTGGTTTTTCCCTAGTTCGAGATCCCATACATTATGCATGAGGCTTCTTGGAAGCACAGCAGGACTACCATCCCCTGTATAAAATCTATGTATAAAGTTTATGCCCGACGTCATCCTTAGAACGACACAGTAATACAGCAAGGTAGGACCCCTGGGGAGACCTATGTGTATATATACATCACCACTTGCTAAGACAGACAGAGGAGACTGAGCCTTCCCAGCCGACACACTGACTAGAGACGCTGAGGTTCCTGCATGCAGATGCTCCAGCTCGCAGTGGTCTAACACCCCTCATGGGGTGTCCAGCTCGAGACCAGGACGGGGTCCCATAGTCTCACTTCAGGTAATGGGGTTGACTAAATCCTAGAGGGATTCTTGGCTTAACACCTACACACGTGCTAGGTACACGTAGGTACATCTAGTTAGGGAAGGCATCGTAGGAGTACGCATCTTTTATCATGTGTTTTAAATAATTGAATGTATTCATGATTTTAGTAAGATGTTAGAACTACACCATCCTTTTACCTTCATAGCACTGTTAATCATTTATATCTTATACTGTCTCACGGTTGTTGCAGCACATCTATTCTACACCAGAATAACAACTGTTCAATAAATGATTATTGAAAACGCCCAGCTTGTTTTATTCAGTGTATCTCTCTGATAGAAACAAAGTAAGCACGAGTGACTGAGCGAAAGGTAGAATATTGTTTCCACGGTCCTGAGGGATCAGGGTTGTCATGTTCGATGGTTGCCAGGAACTATTCTCTCCTTGGTAAGAGGAGATTCTAGTGGCACTGTGAGCTAGTTGGTACAAAAATGCCAGCATACCGGTGGGGGTGATCAGAGTTCATCTGACACCAATCCTACAGTGTATGTTGTCTAAACGCGCAGATCCTGTATATTTTCTATAGGAACTACACAACAGGTTGTGGCAGATGGTGGCAGTGCTGTTTGCAGCAGCGCCCAGCTCAGTGGTGCACACAAATACAATTGCTATTGTTGGTGCATTTCGCACCTGTATGTGTGGCCAGCAGGACTTACAGTTGTTTCTTTCACGGGGGATGAAGACGGTCAGATCTCGGGGAAACAGTGCCCTTCACCTGCTGGCTACTGGAAGCAAGACATTTAGTCACTGCAAAACAATAGTGTCTCAACAGTTCAATTGACATGGCAGTTGTCATTTCTCCTTCCGGAATTCCCCTAGCTGTCATTGGTCTGGCAGTAACTATTCCTTTGCTCAATTTTTATCTTGCATCAGGAGTTGTTCTCATGCTCATAAGTGCATTGTCAATTATGTCTCTGCACATATTTCCAGTGTCAAATTCTGATCACATTATACTTCCTTCCACCACCCCCACTGCTTCTGGGTGATAGGCACATTGGTACTTTAGCTTACTCCAAGAGCTCTACACACCATACAAACTGTGATAAACATCTGTTGCACATTTTCCTTCTGTTTTTGTGGACTCAAAGCATAATCATACAGTTCACGAAGTCATCTCAACTGATGCATATAGGTTTATGCCATGTTACTGTCACTAGGTAAGGATACTTATCTGGCAGCGTGTATTGTATTTATGCTTTGTTTACCTCCTTGTTTTTCTCTTATTAAAATGATATATGTCAGTTACAGCCGGTTATATTTGAAGCTTTACGCACACCAGTTCCGTAACCTCAGATGATAAGGTGACCCATTGTCATTCTCTTGAGCACATTGCACACTTTGCTGCTAACGTAGAAGTGAAGATATATCCAAATGATTTCCCTTTTTTAAACTTATTATCATTTACTTACAAGTCCATGATCTCCTCATAAAGCTTCACAGAAAGTGTTCTCTTATATCGTCTGATGTGAAAATGGAAATCAGCCCAGAGTATTTTAAAAGGTGAAAGCATTCCTTATATCACATCTTCAAAGTCATTATAAATGTTAGAATGCGATGCTGCAAAGGAAAAGAAATCCAGGGTGGGCTTCATTCAACTTCATACCTGTATTATTCATGGCAACATGATAGCAGTACCTTGGTCACCATTACTTGCTCCTGGGAAAACCCTGTAAAGGCCACTTTCTCCTCATCAGCCAGTTGACCCATTGTGGCTGTTAGGGTTTCTCTACTTCTTTACACAGATCATATCATGGCTGTCACTACAAAGAAATTCTCATAGACAAATGTAGTGCACACAAAACAATACAAAAAACAAAAGTTTGTACCATGGAAAGATGTTTTCTGTTCTTTATAATAACCACTGCTGACTCTTGTGACTAAGGCATTACATTTCATGTTTTCCTCTCTTTGGAGATGGTAAAGTTGCTCACTTAATCACACCTTTTAATCTGCATAAATACTACATCACTGCTATTCAATTTTTCTCTCACGGCTGCTTGATAAGCCAGTTAAATCCTTAAAATAGCAAACCCTTAATACATTAGCATCAAGTTTGTCCCTCCAGATCATAAGAGCTACCGATGTTCAATGAAAATTCTTGTGAGCTACCATTATAATTAGCGCTGTAACGGGGGTGTGGCTAGCAGCCGAAGATGGCGGACATCTGTTAGACGAGCTCCAGGCCGGAGGCACCATTATCCTGCAATCTGCCGATTTTCCATGGGCTGGGGCAGTGTCTAAATCCCGGGCGCTGCTTCTGGAGGCCTGTGGGTTGGTCCGGTGTTCCCGCAACTGCTGCGCGGGTCGCCGCCGACGGCTGCGGCTCTGTAACCAGCTTCGCGTAAATCCGGGCCTGGCAAAGGGCTGGCGAGCTGCGGCCGCGGAGCTGGAGTGCGGCGGAGGCCCCCCGACGTGAGGCGGCGTGCGGCAGCGGCTCGCACTTGACCTCCCGGACTGCGGCCTGGTGAGTGACGGCCGGCGATCGGACCCGGGCGGCCCGAGTCCCCTGTGGAGTGCCTCCTCTGCGCCCGTCTGCCGATCCACTGCTGATCCTCCGGGGTGGTTCCCTGGGTGCCGGCTGGAGTGTCCGGTGTGCCTGCGCCCGCCCTGGGGCCTCTGCCTGCGAGGGCGCACCGTGCAGCCTGTCCTGACCGCCTGGACCGATATGCCCACCAGCGCGCTGAGTGCCCTGACAGCGTGCTGAACCGGGATCCTGCGACGGCCCTGGTGGCGTTCTGGTCCTGGGGGCCTCTTCGCGCCACAGTTTGGTGGCGGTGGGCCGGAGGCCCTGTGGAGACCCGTGGTGGCTGGGGGCTGCCTCCGGAGGACTGCTGAGTCTGGGTGGCCTGCGAGGGGCCCCCCGGACTCCGCTGCTCGCCCGCAGACGGGGGCGACTGCTGGGTGCCCGCTGGCGGTGGGGGAACCCCCCCCCCGGGTGGTAATGGAGGTATCCGGGGCGAGACGCCTGCCGGGTGGCGACTGGCTGCGGTGGAGGCTACCGTAGTGGCCCTGGGACCCGTGGGCGGACACCCACTTGGAGGACTATGCTGGTCTGAGTGGTGCTGCTGAGGGAGGAAACGTGTGAAGACGTCACCGGCGGCGGCAGGCCTCGGACCAACTGCTTTCTTCGCGCCACGTACGGGTGGTGGGCCGGCAGCCCTGTATTGGTGAGCTATTTGCTGGGGCGGTCGTCTGTGGTTGGCGCCTGGAACCCTGCCTGTGGGAGGGCAGTGACTGTGGTGCCATAGTGGAGCCCTAATACCTGTAAGACTTTGATGACCCTTGATGGACTGGCTTTATGCTGAGCGGCTCTTTCCTTACATTTCCCTAAGTGCCAGAATATCGTATCTACTTGTTAGCCTGCTCGTCTTGTGGGGTCTTGTGCCTGATCCGGGGGCGGATACGGAGGTACGCATCGGAGCCCAGAGTGTTGCTCTTCCCTCTGCCTATCGCGGGGCATAGTTCCTGGGGCAGGAATCCTCAAGAATACGCCCGGCCTTTCCAGATTGTTGCTTCCCTCTTCACCTTGGCGATGAAATGGGAAGGGTCAGGCCCAGGGTACCTGTGCGGCCGACTGGTGAGAGCTCTGTGTCACACCCCCCGGACCGCGCTGACGGATGCCCGGGCCCATCAGCAAGTGTGGGGTCACCTACTCCGTCCCCAGACAAACTGGATGTGATCCTCAAAGAGATCAGAGACACTCGTTCGGCGTTGGAAGGCCAGCTGGGAGTGATCTCCGTAGACCTGAACCTCCTGAAAGATGACCACAGGAAGCTGGCAGACAAGGTGCGGCACACGAGCCAGACGGTGGAGCCTTTGATATCCCAGGTGGCGACCCATACCGAACAGCTTACCCTCATGCGCCAGCAGATCGATGCCCTACAGGCGCGGGCTGATGATGCGGACGGGCGCGCACGCCACAACAATCTCCGGTTAGTGGGATACCTGGAGGGCCCGAACCCCACGACTCACATTGAATACTGGCTGCGAATGGTGGTGGCCCCTACTGGTCTCTCCCCCCACTTTACTGTGGAAAGGGCGCATCGCGTCCCTGCGAGACGACCTCCGCCGGGAGCTAACCCCCGCCCTATTCTAGCATGTATCCTCAATTATAGGGATCGTGATCACCTACTACAGGTTGCCCGAGATAGTGGTCCACTACTTGTGGACAACGCCACCGTCCTCATCTTCCCGGACTATACGCTGGCAGTCCAGCGAAAGCGCTTCTCCTTCATGGAGGTGAAGGCACGGATCCGAGCTGCGGGCCTCCCCTTTGCGCTACTCTTCCCGGCCAAATTGAAGGTGGTCCATCAACAGCGGGCTATCTTTTTCGACACGCCAGACAGTGCATGGGACTGGCTAGACAGGAACTTCCTGGAGGTTCTCCCGGCTAGGCGGCTGGATTCTTCACTGCCGTAATCGCAGAGACACCCACGAAGGCGGAAAAAGACTATGCTAACGCAGAGCACGACCTCCAGCGTTCCGCCGCAGCAACAAATCCGAGAGGGTCAACGCGAGGCACTGTGCTGGGCCTCATCCTTTCGCTCCACCCGGCCACCGATCAGCACTAGTCCGTCCTTAGGAAATTCCTTAGACTCTGACACGAATGGGAGCGTGGCACTATTTCCGTCGGATTCCACTCACCTAAGCAAAGACCCCCTAGAGTGCCTCCCGGACTGACATTCGGACTTCCTCTCTTTATTGCGGGGTTGTTTCTCCGGAGGCGCGCTTTGGGAGTGAACACCCCCTCACTGCTTGTCTGAGGCATCTCCTATGCATTTTGCTCACCTCAGTGGGCCATTGGATCAGATTGTACAATCCGGTCATGTATGGGTAGTTCCCTGGCCTGCCCTGTCTTGGGCACTTCCACGATTTGTACACGCTACTGATAACTCCGTGTGAAGTTAACCTTTTCCCCCACTAGGCGATAGCACTAGTTCTGGTTCTGTAGTTATGATTCGTTTACAGTTTGGTCGGACGCGGTTGGGGCGTTGGACCCAGTATTGGGTAACAAGGTTTTTGTTTATAGGTTTGCCGCACGGTCTGAGAGGGGGATGGGGATGGGGCGGAGGGGTGGGGGGGCTGGGGGGAGGGGTGATTTTCTCCTGATAGGATGACAGTCCCAAGGTCGTATGTCTTCATGTCCTGGAATGTGAGGGGCATGGGCTCCATTCAGAAACGCCACCGTGTAGTGGCCCAGTTGCATCGCCGTAAGGCTCAAATAGTATGTTTTCAAGAAACTCACCTGATCCATGCAGAGTCCCTGAAATTGCAAAAACGTTGGAGGGGTCAATTCTATGTCACTGCATACTCCGCCTTTTCTAGAGGGGCTGCAATATGGCTCCGGGCAGGAGTCCCCTTTTCTTTGTTAGAGAGCCGGATTGATGATCTGGGGAGGTATGTGTTGTTGCGGGGCCTATTATATGGCTCGCCCGTAGTGCTGGGCTATTTGTACGCCCCTAATGTAGATCATGTACAATTCCTCTCCCAAGTTTCCGTAGCCTTGTCTGATTAGAGTGATTGTCCATGGTTGCTTGGTGGAGATTTGAATGCTGTTTTTGATGTTGAGCTAGATCGATCTCACCCTCCATTGGCTGATACTGCTGCGCGGACCCATGCCACGGCCTTTGGTCAGTGGGCACGGGGTTGGAATTTGCTAGATCTTTGGAGATCGCAACACCCGACTGCTAGGGAGTACTCCTTTTATTCTTACCCCCATCACTTGCATACACGCCTGGATTACTTCTTGGGCTCGCCGACTTTGTCCTGTGCTGCCTCCCACTGCACTTATTTGGGCAAAACCCTATCCGATCACAACCCTATCGAATTGTGCCTTCAGTGGGGCCGGTCCCCAGCGCCGATACAGACTTGGAGGATGCAACCCCTTCAATTAGAAGACCAGGTCTTCCGTGATACATTACAAAAGGCGATCACTACATACTTTACTGTTAATGAAGGCACTGCCTCGACACGTTCCCTAGAATGGGAAGCTTTCAAGGTCTCTATACGGGGGGTGTCCCTGAGCTCCTTGGTGGGGGCCCGTAGGGAAGTGATCCGGGACCTAACGGACCTGGAGGCAGCGCTGCAGGAACATGAAGTAGCGGCCCAACTGAACGAGCAGGCCGAGGAATCCTTGCAGACGGCCAGAATTAAGTATGCGGAGGCTCTAGAGCGTCTTCGCTTATTAGATTACAGGGTGTATACCCAGCGCACGCACGCGGAGGCTGACAGAGCGGGCACATTATTAGCGCGGCTAATTGCCCCCCCAATCTGCCCTACTCCCATCCTGGTTATTAATACCGCACAACACGGACAAATCCAGACTCAATTGGGGATAAACTTGGTGTTTCGGACCCATTACGAGACACTCTATGGGGCGCATCCAACGCCAGGCGCCGATGCTGTGACTGAGTTTCTGGCGCAGGCGAACTTACCAGTGCTGTCTGGAGCAGAAATCCATGACTTGAAAGCGCTGATTACCCCGGCCGAAATCAGAGTAGCTATTAAGTCCTTAGCCTGTGGGAAGACCCCTGGCTCTGACGGGCTACCCATCAAATTTTTCTCCACTTTCTCTCCTCTATTAATCCCCAAACTACTTCAACTCTATATGACATCACTCGCAGAAGGGTGGTTGCCCCCTACCACTCGGGAGGCGATCGTCACATCCCTCTTAAAGTTAGATAAAGATCCCTTAGATATGTCATCCTACCGGCCTCTATCGATCCTTAATACAGAATATAAAATTCTTAGTAAACTCCTTGCTAACCGCCTTCTCCCACTTCTTTCGCGGTTGATCCATACAGACCAATGCGGCTTTGTCCCATCGCGGAGTACATCGCTGAATCTTCGGCGCTTTCACGCCCTCTTGCATGCCTCCGGGCTCCGACCACTGAGGGCCTTCGACACTCTAAGTTGGTCTTATATGCTGGAAGTGTTGGCTAAAATGGGCGTTCCCCCAGAACCTGGATTCAGCTGCTCTACACCTCCCCCACGGCCAGGGCGAAGACAGGTTCGATTATCTCCTCGGCCTACCCTATCTTTCGGGGTACGCACCAGGGTTGCCCATTATCGCCTATATTGTTTGTTTTGGCGCTTGAGCCTATGGCCCAGAACCTTAGGCAGGCCATGGTCCCCCATGGCATTCAGATGGAGGGTGTCCTGCATTCAGTCTCGCTTTACGCAGACGACATGCTACTGTACTTCCGTGATCTCCAGGCTGACATGAGGGAAGTGGCGGATCTTTTTCTTCACTTCGGGGAGGTTTCCGGGTTGCACCTCAATGCTTCTAAATCCGTAGCCTATTCCTTCAGTGGCACGCTCACGGCTCCGGAGCTACGTTTTGGGCCTTTGTCCTTCAGGGTGGCACCAGTCACTTTTAAGTACTTGGAGATTAATATCTTTCGGTCCGTGCCAGATGTCATAGCAGGCAACCTGGTACGCACAATCTCTTCCATACGTTCCCAAATTACATTTTGGTATACATTGCCTCTTACCATCGCGGGACGGGTAGCGATATCTAAGATGGTGATGCTGCCTCGCCTGCTTTACCATTTCGTCAACATCCCGGTGGTATACCCCGCTTGGATCTTTCGAGAGTTGGATACCCTGCTGGTCTCGCTGATCTGGGGTCCAGGGAGGCACAGGGTGGCATTAGCTAAGCTGCGGCTCCCGAGTGGCGCCGGCGGTATGGGAGCACCCGAGTTTATGGCATACTGCATTGCTGGTCAGCTGCAGTAGTTGGCCTACTGGCTGGCTGGGAAAAACCTGTTTGAAATTGGCTACACCCCGACCCAACTAGCGCGTGGTACCTTGCAGTCGTTGTTGTGCCCCGGTGCCCCTAGGCCATCGGATCCCCCGGCCCTACTGAAGATAGCGCTTCATTATTGGACAAGGGCATGTAAGTATGCTAAAATCCCAAATCCATATTCTCCCAATATACCGCTGTGTGGCCTCCCCACGAGGCAGGGAATTCTGAGTGCCGGGCGATTACGGAATTGGACGCAACAGGGGGTGGAGACAATAGAAGCCTTTTTTCAGGAAGGCAGTTTGATGCCCCACGTGGACTTTGTGAGGGTGAACGCGGTACCCGATACCCAGTTTCTGCTCCATTTGGCGATCTCCCGCTATATTCGGGCACAGTGGCAGGCGACACCTGTAGAACCCTCAACATTTCACCTCCTGCGCTCCCTCCACATAATGGGCCATGGACGTTTCCTGGTTCGTTGGCTTTACGGGGGCCTCTGGGAACACACACAGATCTCCTTGGCTCCTCTCAGGTTGCGGTGGGAAACAGATTTGTCCCGGGCATTTAGTGATAGAGAGTGAACCTATATACTGGAATACCCTAAGAAAGTGTCCCGCAATTGCAGGTTGAAAACTATTCAATTGTTTGTCCTCCACAGGGCTTACCTTACACCCCATACACTAAGTAAGATGTACAATACAGCGGTTGCGGCCTGTCCTCGTTGTCCGGCACCACTCGGGTGGTGGTTTACGCCACCCCTCCTTACTCCACTTATTTTCATTCATCTAGTTCTCCCCTCTTACTGCACTGTTCTGCCTCCTCCCTTCCCCTGCCGCACGCTTAGGGTGTGGTCCTCTAACCCCCCCCCCGGTGAATGCTCTACGGCCCTCAGACAAAACATTTTATGGCATGGTTTGGTTATGGTGGGTGGGTTCTGGGTGGGATTGGGAGTTGGGGGGATGTTGGGTGGGCACCACTCTCCGTCGGTAAAGTATCTTGAAGGATGGTTACGTAGTACATAGCAATGTGCATGGTTGGTGGCCTTTCAGGCCGACCTGATACATTTTATGAATGTATTGATAAATATACTACACTATTTACAGGTTGACACAAAACGCCTGCGATGTCTCCTCTACCCTATATGTATTTAATGTGATTAATGCAGTTTGGAACTCATTGCTCCTTCTCATAAAAAATCTTAATAAAGTTTGTTTAAAAAAAATAATAATAATAATAATAATTAGCGCTGTAACAGTGATCACATTAGACAAGATTACATTAGTGGATACCCTATGCAAGCCACAGCTTCACTGCCACTGGTATGAAAGTAATAGCAATAGTGATAATTCTCCCCGCATTATTCAACACTCAAAAATCAGCTTTAAATATACATTGGAAATTAAACCGTTTTCTTTTTTTTTTTTTGATAAACAAATTTTTATTTTCTGCATAAAGGACAAAATCAAGAATGACATACAACAGTTCGCTGAACTTGGCATCAGTAACTTCAATCAGGGAAGCATTGACAAGTAAATGTAAAAACCCACCCCTCCTCCCCAACCCCCCGTCCCTGCCCTCTGCGCCCCCACCCTTCAAAACAGGCCCCCCAGCCATTTCCCCCATACTTTGCGGAATTTTTTGGGGCAGCCCCGGGCAGCGTACAACGACCGCTCCTGAGCGGCACACCAGTCCACCCCTCTACTCCAGGTAGCCCCTCTGGGCGGATCCGGCTGTGACCACACGGCCGCTATATCCCTCTTGGCTACCATTAGGGCAGTAGTGAGAAAGTACTTTTCGTTACGGGACCCATCCAGCCCGTCCGTGATGCCCAGCAGAGCCATTCTAGGATCATGGGGGACCTCCCATCCCAGGACCTCCGTTAGATCGGCTTCAATCGTTGCCCAGTAACTCTCCAGGCGGGCACAAGACCATACCATATGGAAGAAATCTGCAGGAGCCACCCAACAGCGAGCACAGGAGGCATCCAAGCGGAGGCCCGCACGATATAGGCGGTCCGGAGGAAGATAAGCGGTGTGGAGGTAATAAAGTTGGATGAGCCGCAACCTGGCGGAAGTGGTAAGCGATCGAGGTGCCATAAGGGCGTCCCTCCAGTCCGCGTCATCTAGGGGTCCCACCCAAACCTCCCATCGCTGTTTTAGTCCGCTCCAATCTATTGTTAATCAGGGATTTATATATGCGGGATATTCCCCCCTTCCCCAGACACCCTAACATCACCTGAGCCTCGGGCGGGCTATGAGAAGGCAATCTAGAGTCCAGAGGGACGTGAGCTTGGACCGCATGACGCAGCTGAAGATATCTATAAAATTGGGAAGGCTGTAGCGAGAAGCGGGTCCGAAGCTCCTGGAAGGAACACATGTGGCTCCCCCACCATATATCGCCCAGGCTGGAGATCCCTAGAAGATCCCACTGCCAAAATCCTTCAAGTCCCGCCACCTACCGCAGCCACGTTCTGTGCCAAAGCGGTGTGAGCTGTGTTTTCGTCCCCAACCAGCGGGTGTGCCTCAAAGCTGCGCGCCACGCCAGAAAAGGGGCCCGCACGACATCGGGGAGCGACAGAGGGACCGTTGCCCCATAGAGCATGTTCTGGATAGAGGAGAACCCGAGACATTGCACCTCGAGTCGATAGGCCGGATCGTCCCATCCATTCGAGAACCAGTCATGAATCACAAGTAGTTGGGTGGCCAAATAATATAGATATAGGTTAGTCATGCTCAGGCCTCCGTCATAGGAGGGGACCCTGCAGTGATCTAAAGCCAACCGGGGCCTGCCGCCGCCCCAGAGAAATTTAGTCGCCATCTTATCCAGTTCCCGGAACCACGGGCGCGGAAAGGGGCACGGAGTATTTTGTAACATGTACAGAAACTTGGGGAGGATCATCATCTTATAGAGGGCGACCCTCCCCAGCGGATTCAATGGGAGTGACTGCCACCTGAGCATATCTGATCTGGTCTTGTTGACTACGGGAGCCACGTTGAGGGCCCAACAGAGTTCCGGAAGGAGGGTGACCCAGATCCCCAGGTATTTAAATGAGAGTCTCCGGAGGGGAATATCAGATTGCCAGTCGAAACATTCCCTTGACGGGTGTAACGGGACTAGTACGGATTTTTTAGGGTTCAGATGAAGACCCGACGCTTGGCCAAACCGGCGGAGAATCTGGCGGACTTGGGGCCCCGAGGTCGCTGGATCAGAGAGATATAGGAGGACGTCGTCCGCGTAGAGGGCGATCTTGTCAGGGGTCATACCTGGCCAGTCCCATCCGCGGAGAGTGGGGTCCGATCAAATCAGTACAGCCAGTGGTTCCATGGCCAGAGCGAAAAGGAGGGGCGAGAGCGGACATCCCTGGCGCGTCCCTCGACCTATGAGAAATGGGCGGGATAGAGCCCCATTGACTAATACACGGGCCCGCGGGCTCGCATACAGGACCGCGACCATGGCACGGAACCGGGAACCGAAACCCATGCGCTCCAGTACATCACCCAAGTACGCCCACCCCACTGAGTCGAAGGCCTTTTCAAAGTCGACAAGCAGAAGGGCCAGATAGGGGGAAAGGCGTCCGCGGCGCGCCAGGGCGAGATGCAGGCGCCGCAGGCAGTGTCTGGTCCCCCGATCCGGCATAAACCCACATTGGTCCAGGGAGGCAAGAGACGGGCGCAACCGCTGCGCGAGGACCGTGGCATAGATCTTGAGCTCGGTATTAATAAGGGATATCGGCCGGTAGTCTGAGCAGGACTGCGATGGGGGCTGCGTCTTGGGAAGGACAACTATGGTAGCTGTGTCCGTTTCTGGCCGGAACGAACCCGTCTCCACCACTTCTGCAAACAGGTCCCGAAGCCTCGGGGCCAGGGTCTCACGATAGTGAGCATAGTATTCCTGAGGGAACCCATCAGGTCCCGGGGTCTTCCCGGGCGCCAGGCGGCTGATCGCCTCCTCAATCTCCTGCAGCGCGATAGGCGAATCGAGGGTCTCAGAAACCTCAGGTCCCAGCCGCCCAAGCGCCGCCCCATTCGCCCCCAGCAACTCCTCCAGGGAGAGCTCAGACGCCCGGATTCGATACAACCGGGAATAATAGTCAGCGAAAGTTTGGGCCATTGCCACAGAGACCGTACGGATTCCGCCCGCAGAATCTTCGATGGCTGGAATAATCCTGCCCGCCCGGGGGTAAGTGGCCAGCCGGTGGAGAAGAGTGCCTTTTTTGTCTCCCCATCCGTATACCCGGGCCACCGAGGAGCGCCACAGAGTCTTCACCGCCTCCAGGGAGTGTATGCGAATCTCTTCCCGCAGGAAGACCAGGCGGCGCGACCGTGTGCTGTCTCCCAGCGTCCCCAGGTTGCGCTCCAGTTCCAAGGCTTGAGCTTCGCAATCCGCGAGTTTCTGGGATTGAGCACGTCTCTGCCGTTGCACATGCCCCTTAGCGGCCCCCCGAATAGTCGCCTTGCCGGCTTCCCATAGGACGGCAGGGGAGGGGACGGATCCCACATTGTGAGAAAAGTAATCAGCTATCTCGCCACCGACCACCTTCCAAAAAGCCTTGTCGTGGAGGAACCAAGCGTTCAGACGCCACATCGGACGGGCAGAAAGGGGCGGTGGGCCAAGAGCAAGGAGCATTGCCGAGTGGTCCGAGAGGCCCCTCGGGAAAATGCGTGCATCCTCAACCGTTTTCTTTAAACATCAACTTGGGAGTTCTGCAAATACACATACTTTTTTTTCCTTGAATACACAGTTCTCGCACACATATATCAATTCAAACAATTAAGGTGTTCAGGTAGTCTGGGGTGCACACAGGAGAGATACTGCCAGCAGCTGGAGAGCTACTGGTGGAGAAGCCTGCGCCAGGTATATTTGCTACCTGTCATATTTACAACCTGGGTCATTTATGTTGCTGTTTAAATTCATTCGGAAACCTACTTTACAACTTAAGTCACATATAAAAGGTTCAGAAAGTTGCATCTAAATTATGCATTTGTTTGAATTTTGCCAAGCTGAATGCACATTTACACACATCACAATTTCTTGCACTTATATATTTTTTTCCCTTTGAGCAAAACAATCTTTGTGGCCGACAATTTTCAAATTGGAAATGTTGAAAGCTTTAAATTTCCCGAGACTAAAGCAAAACATTTTACATGTATATAAAAGTAGGAAGCATACCTTTGTCATTTTTAAGGGAATTGTGACCTGCAAAATATAAGTCTATCAAATTGGCTGTTATACACTTCTATCTCATAAATATCCAATTGTTTCATGGTAGGAAATGTCAATGAAAACAAACATGCACTGCCTACAAATTCCTGCAAATAAATGAAGCAAAGAACTACAAAAAATGATACATTATATAGTTGCCAGGTAGTCCAAAAGATTTCTTATACACAACTCCGTTGCATCAGCCCTATGAAACAGCCATGTCAGTTGTGTTCTCTTTCCCAAGCCGTAATGTATTCTGATGGGAACAACATGATGCTTTACTTTAGTATTCTGGATCTGCACATTATATGTCAGTCCCTGAAGTTTACCTTGTTGATGAATTGAGGAATATGGTCTTGGTGCTCACAATTAGAATAATTTCAACATTTTCACATGCGCAATTATGAGTACATCCACTCATAGCATAACTCCCCTTTTTGCATCATCAAATAGCATACCCGGCATATCTATTCTGCCCTTTGCCTGAATCTTTGTTCTGTAAATGCAGTCACTAATATCAAAGGGATGCTGCACACTTTCAACATGAGGTAGTAGTGTGGCTGCATAGTGATATATTGCATCTACATCATATATGGCATAGAAATATTCAGTCTTTTGTAATAGCCAGCCTTTCACAAATATATGCACACCTGTGTTGCGTAATTGGAGGTGGTACAACCAACATTAATTTTATGCGCTCTGTGTTCAAATAGCTCCACCCTTTCGACTAAAGTGTTCCAAGTAGAAACACTCTTGTTGAACAAAACCTGTATATCATCAGGGGATACCTCATGTCCCCTGGCAGCATAAGAAATCCAGTACTTTTACAGTATCTGCGGTATACTGTTTTTAGTAGTGCTGGCATACATTTATGTACTGCATCAATGCCGTACATTATTGACCTGCAGGAGTTTCACATTCATTTTTCAGTTCACAAAAACTATCAATGTACTTTTGGGGAGCCTGCATTAAACAATTATATATATATATATATATATATATATATATATATATATATATATATATATACATACATACATACATACATATATGTGGCTGATCTCAACATTAATTTTAATCCTGAATATGTCTGTCTGCCTGCACCTTCTGTGCTCCGATTAGTATTGTGTTCTCTCTGTCCTCTTGTTTGCTGTTCTTGCCCCTCTTGTACAAAACATTTCTGTATTAACATTTAGAGTTTTCGACAGGCTGCTTCACGCACCTTTTCCATCTTCTTCCTTTCCTAGTTCACTTCTTTCCCAAAAGTACCTCTTTACTCCGTCCACTGTCTCTGAATTGCACAATCTTTCCATGCCTAAAACGCCTCCCTCTGTAACGACTTTACCTTTTTTTCTTTGTTTTCCCATTCTGTCAAACAATCTTCTAAATAATCTATTCTACTTTCCTCATATGACCCCCATTTTGCCCATTGTCTCTGTGGGTCCTGGTGTTTAATAGTGTAAAAAAACATAGTCATGTGGTAACCCTTCTTTTAAACCACATATGATGCTGGACCGTTAGGCTCTGGTGGTAATAGAGTTTCATCAAATCTCTTCTGTTACAACACTTAAACATATAGCACAACATTTCACAAAGACAACTCATTGCAATGCAATCATTTTTTTATACTGAAGTTTCAATTTTTGTCTAGATCTAATTTACAAACAATACACCTTGTAAAATGTATTCTCAGGTGTTCCAAAAATTCTAATAAACTCTAGAGACCTTAAATACTTGTTTCAGTATCTTTTGTAGCTACCTGCACCTTTAATACCCGGGGACGTCAAACCCTCCCAGGACAAGAATAGGGACTCTAACTCTATTCAAGGTGGGGGCTCAAGTCCTAAGTCTCCTACATGAAGTCAGTTAAAACAAAAAAAACAACTTTCAAAGTGGAACCCTGTTCCCCTTTATACACCACGGACCCAGTCCTGGTGTCTTACCTGGTTCCATGATGACTGTGAGTGACTGTGAGGCAATTCACCTCTGTGTGTCTGAATAGAGCTGATGAGATCGCGTGTCTCAGGGTCTTTCAGGGAATTCCGTGGTCTGAGTCTGCCCAGAACGAAGTCTAATCTGGCAGTGGCAGTGCTCGTCCAAGACTGCGGGAGCTCCATGGACCATCAATCACGGTGCCTCTGTCTGTTGTAACTCAATCAGTCTAATCCGAGTTACACGCATCATTTGTTAAAGATCATTTTTCTGTGAAGGAAATAACAGTCACTACAAACTCATGGTGATCTAAAGAAGCAAACTGTCAGGCCCAGCTTCGCAGGATCCGGTTGCAGCAGAAAATAGGTCCACCTCCAGATATTACCAACACCCAGCCACTGAAGGGAACTGGATGTGTGAAGGATCAGGCGGGGGAAAAGGAGTGGGAAGGGACAGCAGTGGAAATAGAATCTGTGAGAACAAAACAGACAGAAGTAATATATAGCAATCACGTCTACTCTCAATATGATCTCGCTAGAATGGATAGGTACCTGCATAAACACAAAGGCCGCAATACCCTAAAAAGGCCGGCACGTCTTTCGACCATCACCCAACCTAGTAGATAGAAAGGACAGATTATTACATCCACATCTCCAACACGCGACAAGCAGCGCTCGACCTTACAACTCACACATACCAGGGCTTAATCAGGCAGAGTGTGGTAATGCGAAAAAGGACCTCCTTCCGGGAAATCCCGGCAGGAAGAACAGTCTCGGAAAGAATATTGTCTGCCAATGGAGATATCAACACTCTCCTTAAGCTGTCCACAAGTAGTCCTGAGGTTACTTCACCTCGTAATCCCTTCTCCTTTAGGGTCATATAGATTGTAATCCCAGGTTGGCTGTAGCCTGCACCTTCTGATGGGTTATTTTACCCCGCAGAACGCCCACACGGTAATTCGCGGTTTATTCACCGCCGTGACGCTCTGAACATTTAATGTTAATTTCCAAGCGGAGTGCAAGCGTGACTACGCGGTTCCTTCACCGCCGTATATCACTGTATATCACTGAGTAAGTACACCCGCACAAAGTACTGAGCAACTAGACGTTCTGTAACGCCCTGAACGTCTCAGGATCGTTTAACAGACACGACAATGAGGACGCAACCACTTGTGAAGGGTTAGTTCTTTTAATGAAGGCAAATAAAATACAAAGAACAAACAAAGGTTATAGTCACTGGAATCCTCCAGGCTAAGTACGTTACCAGCCCACAGCACGGATGGTCCTAACCGTCCTCTGCATATACGCCGATCCCGGCGTATGCCAACAGAGGGCAGAAATGAAATGGCCGACAATGCCAATCGGTAGGCTGTGAGGGGCACGAAGAGTGTTGGGGAGAATCGAGGAGTCAGGGAAACACCCAGCCGGGGTCTCTACCTGAAGGGAGCAGCCGCTCAACCTCTTCCTCAGACTGCACCGGGACGCGGAGTCACCTCCTGGTGATGCGTCACCGATACCCCAATCACAAGCAAGAAGACTGAACCGAGAGCAGCCGCTCGATCGATCCTGTGGACTTCCGAGTCTGTAACGCGGCAAACACCTTCTGGTGTGCGTTACAGCTGGCAGTCCCTGTGTCTCTGGTCGGGCTGGGAGTTACGACTCCAACCAGCAAAAGCGCCACTGCGCTTGGACTCAGCCGAGTCAAAAGGCGAAGCTCAATGGTTGACCGGTAGAGCTTCCGGGTCCTTCACAGGTGACGATGGGGCAGGACACGGCCCAGGGAGTAACGACTCGACCTACCTCCGTTCTTGCCTTACTGGAGCACCACTCCGGAACACTGCTCTTCACGAAGCAGGTACGTCGGTGTAAACACAATATCCGACAGCCTTGTACCTCCCGGTTCCTCCCTTTATAGGGCGTGTTTTCCTTGAGTTATGTAACAGCTCTCCTGTTTACATAAGGGCGTGTTTCCCTTGAGTTATGTAACAGCTCTCCTGTTTACATAAGGGCGTGTTTCCCTTGAGTTATGTAACAGCTCTCCTGTTTACATAAGGGCGTGTTTCCCTTGAGTTATGTAACAGCTCTCCTGTTTACATAAGGGCGTGTTTCCCGTGTATGACAGGAATTCTTGACAGTACATCCTCCCTCTCAGCGGCTCCCCACGGGTCCAGCGCTGGCAGGAAAACGCCGATGGAACAAGGAGACCAAGCGCGGAGCATGAACCCCTTCAGCCGGTTCCCATGAATGCTCCTCCGGGCCATAGCCTTTCCACGCAACCAGGTACCACAGCTTCCCCCTGCACCATTTGGACGCCCGTATGCCCGACACTTCATACTCCACCTCCGACTCCACGCATACCGGCCTAGGTGTCCCAGACGGCTTGGAGGGTGCTGGTTTGAGCAATGATACATGAAAGACAGGGTGTATCCGCAATGACTGGGGCAGGCACACCTTCACGTTCACGGGACCCATACACTTGGTAATTCGATAGGGGCCCATGTACTTGGGATGGAACACACTGTTCTTTCGAAACCTCATGTTTCTTGTGGATATCCAGACGTAGTCTCCAGTGCGGTACAGTGGCCCGGGCCTTCTCTTCCTATCTGCCGCAGCCTTGTATCTTCTCTTGGCCTCTATTAGGACAGCCCTTGAGCGCATCAACGTGTCTTTTATGTGTGCCACCCTGTCGCTGTGGCGGGAATCCTGTCCTCTCTGAACGGATGTAGAAATGGCAAGAACCTGGGATGTTGGCCATAGTTGCTATAGAACGGAGATGACTGTGTGGAGCTGTGAGTGGCGTTGTTATAGGCTATCTCTGCAACCCATAGCAAGTCGTCCCATTCTTCCCTGCCCTGGTCCACAAAACATCGCAGATACTGTTTGAGCGTTTGGTTCAGGCGCTCGGTTTGGCCGTCCGTTTGAGGGTGGTAGCTGGTGGACAGGGCGGTCTTAACATGCAGCGCAGTGCACCAAGTCTTCCAGAATTGCGCAGTAAACTGCGACCCCCGGTCCGACACGATCACCCCAGGTAATCCATGCAGTCGTACCACATTCTTTAGGAGTAGTGACGCCAATTCCCCGGCCGTAGGGACTCTCTTGCAGGGGATGAAGTGCCCCATTTTCGTCAAGTAATCCACCACCACCAGTATTGCCGTCATCCCCTGGTCTACCGGTAGGCCCACCACGAAGTCCAGTGATATGCTATCCCATGGTCTATCCGGGGTCGGAAGTGGATGTAAGAGCCCTTGGGTTCGGCCATGGTCGGCCTTCATGGTAGCACACGTAGGACACTCCTGTCCCCACCTCCTGACATCCACTCTCATGGTTGGCCACCAGAAATGCCGTCCCATGCTAGCCACCGTTTTTTCAAAGCCCAAATGACCTGCGCATGGAGAGTCATGGCACCAGATGAATGCTTGTTTCCTTAGCCTAGGCGTGGGTATCAATAGGCACCTGCCCTTCAGGGGTATCCCGTCCTTCAGCTGCCATTCTCTGTGACTGAGGAGCCACCTCCGCCATGCGAATGACCTGATCCCTCTCTTTATTCCCCTCAGGAAAGTATCCGGTTGGATAACCCCCAATACCATCCTCGGGGAAATGATGGAACGCTCGGTTGCAGGCAATGGTTCCTTAACTGCAGATTGACGGGACAGGGCGTCCGCCTTCCGGTTTTCCGTCCCCGGCCGATATGTGATGCGGAAGTTGAACCCCGCAAAGAAGATCATCCACCGCAGCTGCCTGGGAGAAAGGTGTCTAGTGGCCGTCATGAACTGTAGGTTCCGATGGTCCGTGTACACCGATACCACATGTCTTGCCCCCATCAACCAATGCCTCCATTCGGTGAAGGCGTCCTTGATTGCGAGAAGCTCCTTCTCCGCAATATGATAGTTGCGTTCGGCGTCGTTGAGTTTGCGGGACATGTACGCAACGGGATGAAGCACCCCTGTGTCGTGGTTGCGTTGGGACAAGATAGCCCCCAGCGCCACATCCGACGCGTCCGCTTCCACCACGTAGGGGAGATCCGGATCGGGGTGAGCCAACACCGGCGCCTTACCAAAGGCGCTTTTCAGGGCCTCAAAGGCTTTGTTCGCTTCAGGGGACCAGACAAACTCCTTGGACTTCCTCAGTAGCTGTGTGATTGGGGCCACCACTCCTGAAAATCCATCTATAAACCGCCTGTAAAAGTTGGCGAAGCCAATGAAACTTTGGACGTCCTTCACACTTTGGGGCACCGGCCATTCTTTCACCGCCTTGATCTTTCGTTCTGCCATCTCCTGTCCCTCTGGACTCAGCATCACTCCGAGGAATTCCACGGATGTGACGTGGAAGTCACACTTGCTGAGTTTACAAAACAGCATGTTTTCCCTCAGCTTTTGGAGCACAGCTTTGACGTGGTGTACGTGCTCCTCCACACTGGACGAATAGATGAGGATGTCGTCGATATATACGACCACGTAGATATCCAACTCCTCTCTGAATACCTCATTCAAAAAGTACTGAAAGGCTGCCGGGGCGTTGCACAGACCGAACGGCATGACGAGGTACTCAAAAAGGCCGAACCTGGTCTTAAAGGCGGTCTTCCACTCGTCTCCGTCCCTCATGCGCACCAGATGGTATGCCCCTTTCAAATCCAACTTGGTGTAGATACGAGCTTTCTTGACCTGTTCCAGAAGTACACTGATGAGAGGCAAGGGGTACCGATTTTTTATGGTTATCGCATTCAATGCCCTAAAGTCCACACAGGCTCTCAGCTCCCCATTAGCCTTCGGGATGAAGAAGAGTGGCGAGGTGGCCGGAGACTTGGACGGGCGGATGAATCCTAGCTTGAGGAGTTTATCCAGGTACCCCCGGAGATGCACGTTTTCAGGCTCCGTCAGGGCATACAGCCTGCCGCTGGGAACGCTGGCCCCTGGCACCAGGTCGATCTGGCAGTCAAACTGTCTATGTGGTGGTAGCACTTCCGCCTTCACCTCATCAAATACATCCTCAAAACTGTGATAAGCCTGGGGGAGAGCCACATCTTTTTCTGCCGCTGTAGCCACCGTCTGACTCCCGCTCTCATCTGCGTCAAGGGATTCCGTTCTTATTCCACAATGCAGGATGCAATACGGTGACGTCATTTCGATGCGATGTGTTGGCCAATCCACAAAGGGGTTGTGTTTCTGTAGCCACGGCAATCCCAATATGACGCCATATTGGGGCGCTCGGATGATGTTAAAATCGATTTGTTCCAAATGGTTCCTCCCATATCTCATCGGAAGGACCCCCGTGTGCTGTCCGATGGGCCCCGTCACCAATCGCCTTCCGTCTACCGCATAGACGTCTTCGGGTACTGCTTTGGGAAGAAGCACTAGCCCTAGCCTGCATGCCTCGTTGTGGTCCATAAACATGCCAGTGGCCCCTGAATCCACCATGGCCACAACGGGTATCCACTGGTCATGCACTCCCACGTGCACCGTGATAAACAGGTGTCGTTGTCCCTTAGTGACCGAGTTGGAAAGTGAAGGGATGGATGAGTGACTCCGAGATGCCCCTTCTCTGGTCTTGGAGTCCTCTAGTTTTCCGCCGGTATGTCCACCACGGCTGTTACCGACCGGTTGGCCCGATAACGTGACGTCTTCGGTTTGGCAGGGCATTCACGTACGTAGTGGCCTTTTTTGCCACAATATAGGCACAATCCTTGTTTACGGCGTGACTCTTTCTCCGTGGCTGTGAGGCTCGCTCGTATTGCGCTGATGTCCATGGGTTCTCCCTTGGATGCGGTGGAAGTTTCAGGACTTCCCACCGTCACATAGGATGGAAGGGATTTTCCTTTTCTCCCATGATCCCCCTTTCTTTCACTTAGCCTATGTTCCAGCCGTAATACCAGGTTGATAAGGCCCTCACATGTCTTGGGTTGAGGGTCAATATGAGCCACGGCGTCCTTGAGCTCATCGCACAGCCCTTGATGGAAGAGCGCCGTCTGTTTAGCAACAGGCCACTTGGTTTCCGCAACCAGCCTTCGGAACGCGTTGAGATACTGCACCAGGTCGTTGGATCCCTGTCTCAACTCAAGCATTTCACGGTCCGCCGTGTACGAGTCAGCCCTTCTGTCGAATACCTTCAGGAATTCCTCGCGAAAAGCACCCCAATCACATAAGAGGGGGTCGTCCCTGCTCACCAGAGGTACGGCCCATTGTGCCGCGTTTCCAGCCAAATAGGATATAAGGAAAGCCACACGAGCCTGACTCGTGGGGAACGCCTTTGGTTTGCACGATAAATGTAGCGCCACTTGTGTGAGGAATACCTGCACTGTGTTAGGATCCCCACTGTACCTCTCTGGTGTTGCCAAGGGGATGGCTACCGGCATTTCCACTACTACCGCAGGGGTCTGGTTCGTGAGGGAGGTGCTGGGCGTGAGCGGGTCCAATTGGATAGCATCCAGTCTGGCTTTTACATCGGCTGTTTCTTGCCTAGAGGCAGCCACTTCAACTTGCATGGCCGCTAAAGCAGCCAGCACATCATCAAGTGTTGCCATGTCTGTTATCGACCGGGAGACAGTTAGTGTTATTAAGGTCGGATATTTTGTAACGCCCTGAACGTCTCAGGATCGTTTAACAGACACGACAATGAGGACGCAACCACTTGTGAAGGGTTAGTTCTTTTAATGAAGGCAAATAAAATACAAAGAACAAACAAAGGTTATAGTCACTGGAATCCTCCAGGCTAAGTACGTTACCAGCCCACAGCACGGATGGTCCTAACCGTCCTCTGCATATACGCCGATCCCGGCGTATGCCAACAGAGGGCAGAAATGAAATGGCCGACAATGCCAATCGGTAGGCTGTGAGGGGCACGAAGAGTGTTGGGGAGAATCGAGGAGTCAGGGAAACACCCAGCCGGGGTCTCTACCTGAAGGGAGCAGCCGCTCAACCTCTTCCTCAGACTGCACCGGGACGCGGAGTCACCTCCTGGTGATGCGTCACCGATACCCCAATCACAAGCAAGAAGACTGAACCGAGAGCAGCCGCTCGATCGATCCTGTGGACTTCCGAGTCTGTAACGCGGCAAACACCTCCTGGTGTGCGTTACAGCTGGCAGTCCCTGTGTCTCTGGTCGGGCTGGGAGTTACGACTCCAACCAGCAAAAGCGCCACTGCGCTTGGACTCAGCCGAGTCAAAAGGCGAAGCTCAATGGTTGACCGGTAGAGCTTCCGGGTCCTTCACAGGTGACGATGGGGCAGGACACGGCCCAGGGAGTAACGACTCGACCTACCTCCGTTCTTGCCTTACTGGAGCACCACTCCGGAACACTGCTCTTCACGAAGCAGGTACGTCGGTGTAAACACAATATCCGACAGCCTTGTACCTCCCGGTTCCTCCCTTTATAGGGCGTGTTTTCCTTGAGTTATGTAACAGCTCTCCTGTTTACATAAGGGCGTGTTTCCCTTGAGTTATGTAACAGCTCTCCTGTTTACATAAGGGCGTGTTTCCCTTGAGTTATGTAACAGCTCTCCTGTTTACATAAGGGCGTGTTTCCCTTGAGTTATGTAACAGCTCTCCTGTTTACATAAGGGCGTGTTTCCCTTGTATGACAGGAATTCTTGACACGTTCCTTCCCCGGTAATGCAAGCCTGCAATCACCGCTAACGTCTGCACGAATAGAGAGACCGGCACAACAGTCTCACGAGAACCTTGCAAGATGTGCTTAGCTCGTTTACTCAGCGTCTTGCTCGCTGACTACTCACAGTCCCGAAAATGAAGTATCCGCTCTCGTCTGTGACCCAGCCTCGGTATCTGCCAACAGAGTCAACCGGCGGCGCTCCGAACTCCCACCTCCTCCACACTCAGCCGAGGGAAAATCCTCGATTCAAAATAACACGCAATTTCCTGTGCGTCAGTGCGACCTGTATCCTGTTGGTAAACGCGTGCATCATGGGAATTGTAGTTCCGGGGCCTCGGTAGGCGCGGTGACGCTTGAATCCTGACACAAACATGTATTTGCTCTCATCCTCCGGGGCAGAAACAGAGAGAGTGCATTCTGCAAAATGTTTCAGCTTGCTTGGGTTGTGGTGTCATATATATACTTTGGACACTGATTGCTTTACATTAGAAATACTCATTATTCATGCCAGCTGCAAAGCTCACACTTCAAAGCAAAAGCAGTTATAGTTCAAAAGTAAAGATAATTCTGTCAACAAATGAATTCACAATGAAAACATGTGGTAATCCATGCTCGTCTCCTATCTCTGCTGCAGTGTTTTTGAATGTGCTGTTAAGTATTTGTAAGAGTTATAGTTTTGAACACATGCCCCTTTTTATGAAGCTAAACAGCACTATTTTCATAAAGGAGTGTTCTGGCAGGAATTTTATTCCAAATAACTAATTATTTTATTGGTTCCTGGGTAGTTCAAGGTTAGAAAGCATGCATAGCTTGAGATAAGGCAGCCTTGCGTACCTAGGTTCCTTCACCTACATTCTGTAATTCACTTAGCAAAAGAAGAGAGATTCACATTTTATCGAAAGTGGTCACTTTTCACAGAAACGTGTATGTTTTTAGAAACCATTCTAAAAGCACAATTTAAAATGGAGAAGCTATTGCTAATGTCTGGACAACAGTTCAACTCTATATATCTAATTTGTTTGGCTTCCACACTTGCAATCCCACCTCTTACCTCCATCAAAAAATGTCTGGTATTTCTTGGGGCAGCCTCTTGCTTTTTTTTGATAAACAACTTTATTCATTGTACAATAGAAAAGCACCAACCGATATGCATCATATCGCAAAGTTCGAGGATTACAAGCACGAGTTCTCAACACCCAACTTGCAGACATTGATAGAGCAGAAAAAGATGTAGACAGTCAAACACCCCATATTTAGACCCCCCCACCTAACCATTTCCCCCAAATTTTGCGATATTTCTTGAAACAACCATGTGCTGCATACATGACTTTCTCCTGTGTGGCGCACCAGTCCACTCCATTCCGCCAGCGCCCCACCCTTGGGGGCTCGGGGCATTTCCAAGAGGCCGCAATATCTAATTTAGCTACCACCATAGCGGTAGTAAAGAACAATTTTTCATTGCGCGACCCGTCCAGCCCATCAGTTTTGCCCAGGAGCGTGTGTTTGGGGTTGTGTGAGACGCCCCCACCCCAAGACTTCAGAGAGTTCTTCCTCGATGCACCGCCAAAATCCCGCCAAGAGGGGGCAAGCTCAAACCATGTGGAGGAAATCAGCAGGTTCATGCCCACACCTGGTGCAGGCTGAGGACGGACTAAGCCCTGCACGATGAAGGCGTGCCGGGGTAAGATATGCGGCATGAAGATAGTAGAGCTGTACCAAGCGCAGCCTGGCAGAGGCGGTGACCGTTCTGGGGGCCATAAGGGCGTCCCGCCAGTCTCCTTCCTCCAAGGGACCCACCCAGTCCACCCCTTGCGCCCTCAGTCGGTCCATGGAAGTCGGGGTATTGTTAATCAGTGTGCGGTAAATGTGGGACATGCCTCCTCTACCCAAGTCCCCAAACATAATCTGGGATACCGGCGGGCTATGATCTGGCAACCTCGTGCCTGTTGTGAGATGTGCAATTAAACAAGAACTGGGGTTAGGCTTATATCAGTAAGGCCAAGCCTATAAACATAAATAACACAAAAATACCAATACTGATCAATAGCTTTCTATCCGCATCTTTTTGCGGAGGGACATATTGAATGAAAACAACATGAGCCTAAAGACCACTTTTTCCGTCAATTTAATCAAACAATTTCATCAATTTTTTGTTATATTGCACCATAACTTTTAGTGACTTAACCAAGTAAATTTCAAACATATATCACAAAGATATAGCTGTGAACACATAAAAAACGTTTACAATCAAATTCGTTACGCACTTCATTCATTACAAATCTGTCATATCTTACATTCACTCCCATACCACACTGCACAGTCCAAAACAGACATACTCTCAACTCTCACATAACCATCATATAGCCAATTCAATAAAAATTACTTTTAACAATGGCCATAGAACAATTTTCAACAAAGTAATATAAATACGATGTTTTCAAACAGTTTTTTATGATTCTTATGGCCGAAGAACTAGGGTCGACGCATTTCAAGCCCCTTCTACTATTGGGGCTCTCATCGGGACCTAGAAGCTAAAAAACAAAAAGAGGCTTAGTACTACTAGATTCCCACAGTCTCTAGATGCAACTGAACATCTTCTAATTTAATGTACCTCTGTTTGGAGAAGGATAGAACATCCATAAAGCCTTTGTATCTTAAACCTGAAAAATACAACCAAAGAAACTAAAACCAGCTAGACTATAATCGTCATTCAAAATGTAGTCTCACTTTCACTCAAATTCACAGTACTTTTTATTGAATTGGCTATATGATGGTTATGTGAGAGTTGAGAGTATGTCTGTTTTGGACTGTGCAGTGTGGTATGGGAGTGAATGTAAGATATGACAGATTTGTAATGAATGAAGTGCGTAAAGAATTTGATTGTAAAAGTTTTTTATGTGTTCACAGCTATATCTTTGTGATATATGTTTGAAATTTACTTGGTTAAGTCACTAAAAGTTATGGTGCAATATAATAAAAAAATTGATGAAACTGTTTGATTAAATTGACTGAAAAAGTGGTCTTTAGGCTCATGTTGTTTTCATTCAATATGTCCCTCCGCAAAAAGATGCGGATAGAAAGCTATTGATCAGTATTGGTATTTTTGGTGTTATTTATGTTTATAGGCTTGGCCTTACTGATATAAGCCTAAACCCAGTTCTTGTTTAATTGGATTTAGCAGAGACCTCTCGGTGAGGTTGTTGACCCTTGTGTCTCCAACACAGTTTGCTGTCTTAAAAACTTTAATATAGTTATGTTTGTATTTTGTGGTTTGAAAAGGATATTCATTATTGTTTGAGCTGTGGCCTTTGATAAAGATAGATTTTAGGAGTGATTGAGAGTATGACAGAAAAAGACACCTTCGCCTATAGCGAAGAACATATACAAAAACTACTAGACGCCCCCCCTCTTTTTGCATCAGCAACATTAAGTTCCTCAGCAAAAAATCAAAATGAATCAGACAAACTTCTGCGTTTAAAGAAAAAACAAATAAGGACTGATCTACATGGACACTTTTTGATCCAACATCTGAAAGCGGGAACTATCCCAGGTGGATTACAAATCAAAAATATCCCGGTAATCTTTACAGAAGATCCACAATATAAAAAGGGATACAGCCTAATAGAGACAAAGTGCAGCAGAGACTTAATGGTTCTAACAGTTGAAACAGCACAACGGATTTCGAAACAACAACTAGAAGAAATTGACATATTAGAATCTGAAATAAAAACAAATCAGATTATTGCAGACTCAAAAGCATTACTGGACAAAGTTGACAAAGAAATCTTAGAATTCAAAGACTATACGGTTAACCAAAAAGGGAACAAATTTGATAACGACAAAAGGAATTTTTCCTTAGAAAAAGTGTACCCGTATTTGCAGCCGGATTTCTATCTTCGAGTTGATTCACGCAGATACCTCCCTGAATATCAAGGCATATCTTCTAAAAATTTCATTACCTTTTCTGAAACTTCATCCTCCTCAAGTGGCAGTGAAGGAGAGACAAACGAAGGATATATGAATAATAACAGAAGAGGCAATTTCCAACAACAACAACAAACTCCTTTTTTAGGCAGAGGACAGCAGAAACCACGAGGAAGAGTCAGATTCAATACTCAACCATGGGAGATGTCCACTCGCCGGCAGAATTACAAAAACTAGAGCCATCATTAGTGTACAATTTATCAAAGAAAATTTTGACCCAAGAAGAACAAAGTATATTGGAAAAAGGGTTATCATTTGTTCCTGCCAAAAATACTAACTTTGTGAGATTGAAAATGGAAGCAATAGAATTCTGTAGAAAAATTAAGTTAAAAACCTTTTTTCCCCAAAATCCATATACAGAAATAATGGAAAATACAGGTCTAAAGAAAAAGTCTTCATTTTGCCCTCCGATCAATAAAATTCCGAAGGAAGTGACAATTTTTGAAAAAACAATTCTGTCAGCAATTGCTGAAATGGAAAAGAAAAAAAGATGGGTTAAATTTAACACTTCAAAATCCAAATGCAAGCATTAACTAATCTTCAGAAAGACACTTCTATTATAATCAAACAGGCCGACAAAGTCGGTTCTATTGTGGTTTGGGATACCACAGACTACACTTTTGAAGTGATGAGACAACTAGAGGACAGCAATTGTTATAGAAAGATCAGGAAGGATCCAACTGTGGAGTTGCAAAATAAACTGTTTCCTGTACTTGAAAAAGGCTTCCAACAAGGATTCTTGAACAAAAAAGAATTTGAGTTCTTACAGAACAAAAATCCAAGAACTCCCCTTTTTTATGTTCTTCCAAAGATTCATAAAAATGAATCAACACCACCTGGAAGACCTATTGTTTCAGGTTGCGAGTCACTGTTGGAACCTATTTCAAAATTCGTCGATCATTTTTTAAAACCATATATTCAGGAAGTACCATCATTCCTACGTGACACGACAGACTTTATTAAGAAATTGGATTCACTAAGTTTCGAAGCAGACACACATCATCTAGTCACACTAGACGTAGTTTCTCTTTATACTCAAATACCCCAGGATGAAGGCCTGGCAGTTATCAATCAGTATTTGGAAAGTAGACCAAGACCAATAAGAGTTCCCACAGAATTTATTATGGAACTAGCGAGTTTCGCCCTCAAGAAAAACTATTTCAATTTCAATGGTGACTTCTACTACCAAATCAGAGGAGTTGCAATGGGTTGTCCATTCGCTCCAGAATTGGCAGTACTTTTTATGGCTAAATATGAAGAAAGGTTCGTCTATAATGACAATCCATTTTCCAAGCACATTGGGAAATGGATCCGTTATATCGATGACATTTTCATGACTTGGACAAGTACTGAGGAAAATCTTAAACTGTTCTATCATTGGTTAAATAACCGAACAGAAGAGATTAAATTTAGCATGAATCATTCTAGGATAAAGATTCCTTTCTTAGACGTAGAGGTGTATACAGCTGAAAATGGACTGGTCACCACTCTTTTAAAAAACCAACCGACCAGAATAAAGCATTACACTTCTCAAGCAGTCACCCTAGGAATCTAAAAGAAAATTTGCCCTACGGGCAATTTCTCAGGATCAGACGGAACTGTTTTTATAAAGATGAATATGTGTTACATGCAAGCAAATTGTTGGACAACCTAAAGAAAAGAGGATACCCCAGAAAATTATTTAAAAAAGCCATGATGAGAGCATGGTGGACCCCACGGGAAACACTACTTGAGAAAAAAGATAAGCCTCCTTTGAAAAGGATAGTTTGTGTTTCGACATTTTGTCCGAATTCCAACAATCTGAAGAAGGTAATTAATCAAAACTGGCACTTGATTAAATATCTAGATTACTCCTTAAAGGAAAATCCACTTTTTGCTTTAAAAAAAGATCGCAGTATTGCAATCCAAGTGGTACGAGCAGCAATGCCAATAGTAAAACATAACTCATTAAGAGAGTATGTAGGCCTTCCACCAATCACTGGCCACCACAAATGCGGCACCTGTGCCTGTTGCGACTCTACTGAAGAAGGAGCGCTGTTCATACATAATTCAATCCATTGGAAACACGAATCCTTCACAAATTGCAAAAGTAAAAATGTAATTTATGGAATCCGTTGTCCTTGTAATCAATTGTATATAGAAAAGACAAGTCAAGAAATTAGAGTCCGAGTCTCACAACATAAATCGCGGATTAACAAAAACGTGCAAAATGCACCGTTAGTCAACCATTGGAGAATACACAATCATCAGTTAAAAGATTTGAAATGGACCGTGATTTCAAAAGTTGAACAGGATCTAAGAGGAGGCGACCTCGAAATAAAACTGTCAAGAAGAGAAGCTATGTTAATAGTAAAATTTAACACAGCCGTTAATGGCCTTAATGAACTTTCGGAGCTATACAATTTAAGATAATTTTTGATATATCACTCCATCAAAAATTATGCGGACAAGTCTTTCTCTCCCACAAAAAGGTGCTTGATGGTTGGAAGAACGAGAGCACTTCACTTCTATGTGGCTGATAAAGAAAGACTATTACGAGAAGAAGATACGTTAGGCAACATTTTAATTACATCTCCTATAATGCTTAAAAGAGAAGTGCAAGTTTTCGACTACAGTATTTGCATGTTCCTGCATCATTTCGTTATATAACCGTTAATAGGACAACGAATCGGATTGAACATGCTCGATTTAATATATATTATCGTTTCTTGAAAGAAAAAACTACAACTCCCATGAACAGAGTGACGCTACGCGTGGTCTTAATCACACGAGATCTAACGCCCAAATGCGGATGTCTAATTTCTCTGTGTGTAATGAGAGTAGCGAAATCAACTCAGGTACGCGGGAATTGAGCAGCGCAAACTATCCATTGGTGAACCAGTGTCGAAGAGACGAGTTTTCAACAAAATTGAGTCTATTTTTCATCTTTCTTCCAGAGAGCCAAATCAACCTGACACGCTAACCTCCACGCTCTAAATAAAGAAGAGCGAGACTTCCGATTGAGAAAATCAAGGTATGCATTCCTCAATTTTTCTTCGTGAAAAATGTTAACAGTTTATATAGACGCACCGATAAGAAGCAGGTCCTGATTCCTTTCCATTGATATTTGCGGTTCCAGTTGGAACACAGCCTTCCGTCCGTAATTCGAACGGATGAGACAAGACATACATCAATGAGCTTACAAGAAAAGCATTAAAAGTAAGTCATAATATACAGTTCTCAATATGCAATGAACCTCAGAGGATTTTTACAAAAATGTTGACGATTCTTTTCCCGTATTACAGATTAAAACTACAACCCAACTACAAGACGATACATTTAACGCAAGTATACGATATAATACACATTTGAGTGAAAGTGAGACTACATTTTGAATGACGATTATAGTCTAGCTGGTTTTAGTTTCTTTGGTTGTATTTTTCAGGTTTAAGATACAAAGGCTTTATGGATGTTCTATCCTTCTCCAAACAGAGGTACATTAAATTAGAAGATGTTCAGTTGCATCTAGAGACTGTGGGAATCTAGTAGTACTAAGCCTCTTTTTGTTTTTTAGCTTCTAGGTCCTGATGAGAGCCCCAATAGTAGAAGGGGCTTGAAACGCGTCGACCCTAGTTCTTCAGCCATAAGAATCATAAAAAACTGTTTGAAAACATCGTATTTATATTACTTTGTTGAAAATTGTTCTATGGTCATTGTTAAAAGTAATTTTTATTGAATTGGCTATATGATGGTTATGTGAGAGTTGAGAGTATGTCTGTTTTGGACTGTGCAGTGTGGTATGGGAGTGAATGTAAGATATGACAGATTTGTAATGAATGAAGTGCGTAAAGAATTTGATTGTAAAAGTTTTTTATGTGTTCACAGCTATATCTTTGTGATATATGTTTGAAATTTACTTGGTTAAGTCACTAAAAGTTATGGTGCAATATAACAAAAAATTGATGAAATTGTTTGATTAAATTGACGGTAAAAAGTGGTCTTTATGCTCATGTTGTTTTCATTCAATATGTCCCTCCGCAAAAAGATGCGGATAGAAAGCTATTGATCAGTATTGGTATTTTTGGTGTTATTTATGTTGTGAGATGTGAGCGTAGGGCATGCCGCAGCTGGAGGTAGCGAAAAAACTGCGAGGGGTGCAGTGAGTACCTGGTCCGGAGATCTTCAAAAGAACGCATATGGTCCCCCCACCCACACGTCCATAAGCTGCTTGATGCCGATGAGGTCCCAACTTTCGAAACCTTGAAGCCCCGTCACCTCCCTGAGCCAGGTTCCGTGCTACAAGGGTGTACATTGGGTCAGTGTATGTGTCCAGTTGGTGTGTCGCAGAGCCGCCCGCCATGGCAGTAACACCGAGCGCGTCACCTCCGGAAGACCCGCTGGAATCGGGGTCCCATATAGAAAGGATTGGATTCTAGCAAGACCCAGCTCCCCCAGTTCAAGCCTATAGGCCGAGTCAGACCACCCCCAGTCATGTTGAACCAGTCATGTATGGAGAGAAGTCATGTGGCTAAGTAGTATAGATAAAGGTGAGTCATCCCCAACCCCCGTCAAACGAGGGGATCCTACAAGTACCGAGCGCTAGTCTGGATCTACCCGTTCCCCACAAGAACTTGCTGGCCAACCCATCAAGTTCACGGAACCAGGCCCTGGGAAAGCACGTGGGGGTGTTCTGAAGCATGTAAAGAAAGCGGGGAAGCACCATCATTTTGAAAAGGGCCACCCTCCCCATGGGGTTGAGGGGTAGCGACTGCCACCGCTGGAGATCCGTCTTGACCCGTTTCACCAGCGGGGTGACACTAAGGGCCCAGCTGAGTTCGGGCAGCAACGCCACCCAGATCCCGAGGTATTTGAATGGTTGACGGCGCAGAGGTATTTCGAGTTGCCAGTCAAAGCATTCTCGTGAGAGGAAAAGGGGAACCAGGACCGATTTATTGGGATTCAATCTGAGACCTGAGGCCTGTGCAAAGGACTGTAGGATACGTAAACAATGGGGACCGGACCGGACGGGATCCGCCAGGTAAATAAGGACATCGTCCGCGTAGAGGGAGATTTTATCCGGTTCAGTATTGTGCCATTCCCAGCCCGCACCTGATCGCAGGACCGCAGCAATGCCGCCATGGGCTCCATCACTAAGGCGAACAGCAATGGAGAAAGGGGACAGCCCTGCCTCGTCCCTCTACAGACCGAGAAGGGCTCCGACAGGACTCCATTTACTAGAACACGAGCCCTCGGGAGGGCGTATAGGACCTTAACCATGGCCCGAATGCGGGGACCGAGTCCCATCATATCAAGAACATCATGGAGAAAACCTCAGTCCAGCGAGTCAAAGGCCTTCTCGAAGTCTACTAGGAGGAGCGCTAGGTATGGGGTGAGGAGGTGTCGGTGGGCCAAGGCAGAGTGCAGTCTGCGAAGGCAATGCCGGGTGCCACGAGAGGGCATAAACCCACATTGGTCAGGGTGGACCAATCGAGACAGATGAGGTTTGAGGCGCTGGGCAAGGAGGGTGGCGAACAGTTTGACCTCAGTGTTGATGAGGGAGATGGGGCGGTAGTCTGCGCATTGCGGTGATGGGGGTTGAGACTTCGGGAGGACTACAATGGTGGCTATGTCTGTTTACTGGGGGAAGGAGCCTCTCTCTACTGCCTCGTGAAATAACGCATCCAGGTGGGGGATGAGAACCTCTCGGAATTGGGAATAGTATTCCTGTGGAAAACCGTCCGGGCCCGGCGTTTTGCCGGACGACATAAGAGCGTTTGCATCGCCAATTTCCTCGCGGGAAATGGGGCGATCCAGATCGACCCGAGCAGCGGTGTCCACAAACGGAAGGCGGCCCCCCTCCGCGTCCAACAGCTCCGCCAGGGACAGGGATGGGGTCCGAGCCTCATAGAGCTTGTGGTAATAGGCGGCAAAGGCCTGCGCCATTTCCAACGGGGCACGACACAAGGACCCGTCCGGTGCTGCTATTTCAGGGATGATGCGGTTCGCCCTAGGATATGTGGCCAGGCGGTGAAGGAGCGAGCCATTCTTGTCGCCCCATCCATATACCCTGGCCACCGAGGAGCGCCATAAGAGTTTGGCTGCATCCAGCGACAGCTGTTTGATCTCCGACTGGAGCCGGCTCAGAAGCCTTGTGGCGGAGGCATCTGGGGATCGGGCCAAGGCACGTTCGAGGCGCAGAGCCTGCGCTTCTCGCAAGGTTAGCTTCTCCAGCTGGGCTTGTCGTTGGAGCTTGAGGTGACCCTTGGCGACCCCCCTAATCGTGGCCTTACCCGCCTCCCACAGGGTGCCAGGGGAAGATACGGAGCCCTCGTTAGAAAGAAAGTACTGTATTAGCTCCTGCCTCACCGCCTTCCCAAAACCCTTGTCTTGGAGAAACCAAGCATTAAACCACCAAGTTTGTCGGGCAGAGGCGGGGGGGACCCGCACGGAGCATCACTGGCGAGTGGTCAGAGATACCTCTCGGAAGAAGCGAGACGTCTTGAATCAACAGACAGTCCGTAGAGGGAACAAAGATGGCATCGATGCGTGCCTGTGTGTGGTGTGCCACTGAGGTGTGCGTGAACTGTTTAGAGTGGGGTGCCATAAACGCCAGGCATCGCATAGACCTAGCGACGCGGACCAAGCCCTCATCTGTTTGGCCTGTGCAATCCTCCCAGTGGATGGAGGGCCCGTTGTGTCAAGGTCAGGAGAGGAGACCGCATTAAAATCACCCCCGAGAAATATGGGACCGGTGGGCAGGGACGCCAGGAGGTCAACAGACTGAGCCAGAACCTTCGTCAGCATCGAGGGGGGAGAGTAAAGGGACACCAGATTGAGCGGGTTACCGTTTAACGTGCCACTGAGGGCCACAAAAGTGCCCTGGGCGTCAAGAGTCGTCTGGACAGTTACCAGAGGAAGGGAGCGCTTCACCAGGATCTCCACCCCTCGGGACCCTCTTGTAAAGCCTGAGTGCCGCACTCAGTCGTAGCCGTACCGCGTTAAGAAGGGACAGCGATTACCCAACAGGTGGGTTTCTTGTAGGAGTAGGATGTCCGCCCCTAAACGCTGCGCGTATCTGAGGACAGCCATGCGCTTAAAGCGATCCAAGAGACCATTAACGTTCCATGACATAATGCGCAGAGGGGCGTTTATCAATGGTGTGTCAGACATAGCGCTGGGGATGTTAGTGGGATTACAAGTCTGAAAGGGGAGGCCCAGTTTGATTGCCCTATCGAGAATATGTCAGGGAGCTTCGTGGATATTAGTGTGGCAGAACCAAAACCGTCAAAACATAGGAACAAGTCAGTGGGGGCCTCCGGAGGGAGATCTGCATGACTGGAGAGGCGCAAAGTCAGGTGCCGTGGGAAAGCTGGCGCAGTGGAAGGAAAGGAAAGAAAAAGAACCAAGAATACAACTGAAACCCAGGACAACGGTCCCACCCCCTCAACCCCCTTCCCCCCCACCCTACACTTCAGGAACGGAAGCATCTGTCGCCCTAACAATCAACCAATGAGTAACAACCAAACTTAAACGCTTGGGAATAGGATAGCATGGAGGACCCCTCCTCATGTCCGGATCTGTGTATACAAGTCCATCGGGAAAGGAAAAATGATCTGGGCCGAAGCACCGTCTCCGGCCGCAGAGCAAGGCCCCGCGGGCAGAGACCAGTTCAAGCAGGATCATGCAAGAGCATCGGGCTGCGGGAGAGGTCTGAGTCTGGAAGGTCAACCATCGGGGGCCCGGGCGAGAACCCCCTCCACCCTGGCCTCCAGAAGGGCCGGAGCGCCCCTCAGTCGAGGTTCCCCTGGGGGGGAGACACCGGCCGCCGTGAGGGTCCAGACGGGGAGGCTGAACTGGCCCCCCTCCGCCCACGGCGCCTGCGGGAGCGGTTACGCTGAGGTTGAGAAACAAAGGGAGCGGGGCGGTCGGGACCTCCCTCCGCCCCCTCCGAGTCCAGCACCCGAGCCCCAGCCTGCAGGGGGCGCTCCTCCGTCGCCCAGGTCCAGGCCGCCGTTGGGTCATCAAAGAACAGTGTTTTGTTGGCGAACACCACACGCAGGCGAGCTGGAAAGAGGAGCTGGTATTGAATGTTGAGTGCCCTCAGCTTCTGCTTGACCTCCCCAAAGGAGCGGCCCTGGCCCTGGACCTCGCGGGTGTAATCCGGGAAGACCATGATAGCACAATTTTCGTAACGCAGCCTCTGTTGTTTGCGGGCCTCAGCCAATACAGTGTCACGGTCCCTAAAGTTGAGAATCCGCATGATGAATGGGCGGGGGGGCGCACCTGGCGCCGGCCTCGGGCCAAAGATCGGTGGGCCCGCTCAATTGCAAACCATGGGGAGAGAGATCCCTCGGGGACCCACGACCGCAGCCACTCCCCCAGGAAGCCCGCCGCACGGCCCCTCTCCACCCCCTCCGGAAAGCCCACTAGGCGGAGGTTATGGCGCCATGATCTATTTTCAGCATCCTATGCCCGGCGATGCAACTCCTATGTGTGAGATTGAAGATGGGCCACCTGCCCTTTAAGTTGTTGAACAGCATCTTCGACAGTGGAGATGCTGGTTTCGGTCTCTGTAATACGGGCAGTAGCGTTACGGAGATCCTGCCGAATTAGAGTCATGTCGACTCGCACTTCTGCAATTTTGCCTTCCACCGAGCTCTGGGAGGCGTGGATGGCCTGGAGGATGGTGGCCAAGTCCGCAGATGGAGGGGTCTCCTGTCCAGGCCAAGCCCAGGCAGCCCCGGCCTCCGAGGTGGTGAAGCGATCCATCTTGGTCTGGGTGGCCGGAGTTTTCGCTAACTTCTCTGTACGGCCCATGACGGCTCCCGAGAACCAAGGAGTGCTCACGTTTCTACAAACAGACCCCACAGTGAGAAGTCAACAAGCCAGAGCAGGTAAGCAGTGGGTCAGCCGGTACAGGCAGTCAGCGCAAGGTCACGATGGGAGCCAGGGTGCCACCTCTCTAGAAGCGCGGCCGGAGTCAAGGAGGAGGGAGGGAGAAAGGGCCCTGCTCCAGGGCTAAGCAGGGATCCCCCCGTGAGAGCCCCAGATTGGTCTGTAGAGCGGTAGCATACAATGTCCGCAGGGATAATAGCGGGGCCAGGACTGAAGTGGCAGGAGACCACGGGAGCGCAGTAATGGGCCGTGCCAGACCCGAAAAGGAGAGGCTCAGCAGGGTCCCCACACCGTAGCCGAGGGTCGCAGGAGGCGCACCGGGAGTGGGGGATGAGGAGACCGGGTGTGGGGAAGGAAGCTGTGATAACCAGGCCCCACATACCCACCTGCCGCCCGACCGACAGCCGAATCCTCCCCCCAATCTCAGAGGCCTCAGCACCCCCACGCAGCCTCTTGCTTTAAAAATACTTGGCTAGTGTGCAACGGTCCACATCCCCCCACATGCAGTTCTGTGTGTGTGTGTATATATAAATCAGGACTCTCCGATTTCTTTGCTATATCTCATTTGTGATCAGGAGGCCAATGTCCACAAGACATGAGGAGCCAGCCCCGCCCTTCCAACCATCCATTATTCCCAGCAATGCTACTTTGAGGTCAAAGGTAATAGCATGGCCAACTACTACTCCAGAAATCGATGTATCTTTGTCCAGTACTGGCAAATAACTTGGCATCTCCTGGTGTTATACATAATTGTGCCTTGTGTGCTCTTGTAACATAAACAGTTGGCAGATGGAGCCATACTTTTCTGCCCCACTCTGGGTGGGTAGAAATAAACTCTATGAAGATATGGATGGAAATAAACTCTATGAAGATATTTTAATTACATTAATCTAAAGTGTGCTGAGATCGCCAGGACACGTGGCACTATTTTTGCCTGTGTCCATTCCTCATCTTCCAGGCACTCCCAGATCCAGTTCCCATTTCTCTCTTAGATTCAAAAGGGGTCAGCAGCATTAAGTATTAATGACCTATAAACCCTCGAACATAGTTGTTACACCATTATCTTTGCATCTAGGGGATGAAATTCAGGGACCGCCAAAAGTTTCTCCTTGTAGCATTCTACCACATGTCGGAGATGGAGGCATCTAAAAATTGGTTTTTGTGGAGGGCGAAATCTGTTGGCAAATGTATTGCTCATCACACACACATCCGCAGGTTTTCAGATACCAATGAGGAGGTACCATGAGCGGAATTTCTGCAGCCATGTTACAGAGGCAGTAATGCCGCAGGTCACAAAGGGGTTTTCCTAATACTTTACCTTGCTTGCTGTGTTTCAATGCGGCTTTTCAGCACAGTATTGAATTTTTTATGATAGTTGGTAATATGTGAGGGACTAGGGTATTGTATATTGTAATGTAAGAAGGGTATCCTTCTCCACTGGGGGCACGTGTTTTCACAGGCTGGTTCTGCAATACTCCAATGGGACTCTGTGCATCCTCATAGCTATCTCATATGCAGAAACCATTTATCTATATCATCCCCCACCACTTACCTGGACACCAGATCTTGGTGTATGCGGACTCTCACCTCTCCATTGGACACTGGATTGCTGCCACCATTGCTGTTGGATTTAGCTTCAAGGTCCGGCACCTTCAAACTCATTTTATGTGCCATTCTTCACTTCTCTAGGGCCATCCCTTTCTCCGCAAAGGCACTCTTGGCTGCTGCCTTTTCAACTCTAGGTTTGGCAAGCTGCAGCCTGAACTCCCTCTTGGCCTTCCTGTCCGTCAGGAGACTGGCTCTGGGAGGACACAATGCTCCCTGCTTTGCCAGGGGGCTCCCCTACTGTGGGCAAGTTGTCCTACTGTTCCTCAGAGAGCTGCAGCTCAGGATCTGTTGCCAGACTCTCTCCTCCTCCTCTAAGTCCACTTCCTCCTCCTCACGTTTGTCATCCTCTGATTTCTCTGTGGTGGACTGCTTCCTCTTGACCTCTTCATAGGCACAGAGGACTACCTGGTGGTACCCTTTTGTTGACTTCCTTCCCACATTACACCTCCTCTCTTTGCAGAGCCTCTGCAGCTCAGCCTCGCCGAGGTCATTCATATCAATCAGCTCCATCTCCATGAGGCAAAAAGGAGGTAACTTAAATTTTGAAAAAGGGGGAAAAACTGCCAAATTAAAAACTAAGAAGAATTTATTTTTTATTTGATGTCAGATTACGCTCTGGGAGTTTGTGCCACACAAATACCTGTATGCCATTGCACAAACACAAGGTATGAATACCACCACTAAACACTAGTGTGAGAAATTGGGTTGTTGGTTGAGGAGTTGTGAGCTCTTTTCAAACAACAGCCACAATCCTTGTCAGGGTGAACCACCAAAGTCACTGAATTAGCTTTTGCTTAACCCTCTGGCAGCTTTGCACAAAAGCAGTCAGGCTTAACTTTGCTGCAATGTGTAAAGTATTTATGCAGCATACAAACAGTAATAAAGTAAAAACACACCACAAGAAAAAATAGAATAATATTTAATAAATAAAATCAGACAAAAATGACAAAAATCTAATCCGTAGAACCGGAGTTATGAATTTATAAAGTTCGAAGTGAAAAATAGCACAAAAAGACCAAAGCGCCAATCGCGGGTATCTGGTCGTGTGTGAATGGGGCAAAGTCGAAAATTCAGAACAACTGTGATGGAGTGTGGTTCGTCTACAGGGAGTGTACCAGACCTGGTCTCAGCTTACCTTCAGACATAGAATTTCTTTTGAAATGTCTGAGAAGGTAAAGTTCAGTGGGCAAGGCAGATGGCAGTGTCCAAGGAGGATGCATTGTTGTCAGTGAGCAGCTGGATGATGTCGCTGTGAACATTTCTTTGTTCGGACTTAGTCTCTTTTCTGAAAGTTAAAGATCTCCAGAGGGACAAGGCTGCAGGCTGTAGCAGACGAGAGTGCCACGAGGTCAGATACCCCTTTGGTGAGGAACTGCTGAACAGGATTTGCTGCTGCGAAGATCGCAGCGGAGCTTGCGCAAAGTCAGACTAATCAGTGATGCACCTTAGGTGGGTTGGAGAGCAGGTAGGTCCCGGCCTCCTGTCAGTTCTCAGAGCACTTTTGGGTTGAAAATTTTAAAGGTCCCAAGTTTTGCTTATTGGCTGTTCGGGCACTTTTAGCACTACTTCCAATGGTCCAGGACTGGATGGTTACCACTTGGAGGATCAGGACTCATTCAGGCTGGGTGCAGTTACAGGATCAGAATGGTTAGAGACTTTTCTGTCCCTGTGGTTCCGACCAGGAGGCCAGTCAACTAACCCCTGGAGTCACACTAGTAGCCCTGGGTTTAAGCAGAAAAGAAGGCCTCAAACAGCTGGGCAGTCCTCTGGGGGCACAGGGGAGGCTTCAGGCAGCCTGGCAGTCCTATGAAGTACACAGCAAGTAACAGGGCAGCCCTCAGAGAGTCTCCCACAGGTTCATAAGTGAACTAAAGAGTGTGTCTGAGGGTCTTATTTTTATACCTGGTGCCAGCTTTAAATTGGTAGAAACTTCTGGAGGTCCTCCCCCACAGATGGCTCTGAAATTTCCTGCCTCCTTGTCCTGGTTCCAGGAATCACAAAAGGCTAGTATGCAGCTCTTTGTGTTTACTTAGGCAGCTCCTTTAAGTAAGTGGGGTTCTGCATAGCTCCTCCCCGCCCATCTTATCAGGATCGCCCATCCAGACAACACCCAGCCCCCTTTTGTGACACTGTCTGGCAGGAACACACAAAGACCAACTGCCATCTACACCTAGTCACTTGACACAGGCACCAAATAATTAGGACAAGAAAATAGCAACTTTTTAAAAGTGGCATTTTTAGAACTATGACGTAAAATCCGACTTTACCATTAATGAGGACTTTAAATTGCAATTATTTAGAGACCAAACATGACATTTCTACCCATTTCCAAACTAAAGTTATCACTTATTTAATGCAATAAGCTAACTCAATGTAGGCCTTGCATTAGTGAAAAACAAATTTAAGAGTATAGTTCAAAAGTACATGTTCAACTTTTTTAACACATTGCACTCTGCCCTAGGAGCTGTTCAGTACCTACCTAAGGGGCAACTTATATATATTAAAATGGAAGGTTTAGGCTTGGCAAAGGGGTTATTTTGCCAAATAGAATAGGCAGTTCAAAACTACTCACAGGCTGCAATGGCAGGCCTGATACATGTTTTAAAAGGCTAGCTAGGTGAGTGGTACAGAATGTGCTGCATGCCTACTAGTAGAATTTAATTTACAAGTCCTGCGTACATGTGGTATTACTTTACTAGGGACTTATAAGTATATTAAATATGCCAATTGGGTGTAAGACAATTTTACTGTGTTCAGGGGAGTGAGCATAAGCACTTTAGCACAAGTTAACAGTGATAAAGTGCACAGAGCCCTAAGGCAAACAAAAACAAATTCCATCAAAACAGAAGGAGTGGAAGCAAAAATGCTTTGGGGGACCATTCACAGTTGTTAAAGTGCCCAGGTGCTTGAAGAAACTGGAAGATGGAAGATGGTGGTCTAAGTGGTTTTGGTTGATTAAGTACAGTGCAGCATTACTGTGGATAAATTACAAGGAGCAGATAATATGTTTCATGAATTCACATAAGTATGTTGTCAAGTGAGTGGTTCTAGTTCAGGGATGGTTACTGACACAATGCATGTGAGGATTCCACAAATTGGTGATAAAGCCCATAGACATGAATTGGATAATAATGTGCTAGAAAACTAAGAGTGGGGGTGGTGGCGGCAGGAGAGGTAATCTACAGGGGAAGACAAATGGTTACAAAGTTTGATTGTGTCTCTAGAAGACCTAAGGACTAGATGCACAAACATTAGGCATCCCGATTTCCTGATTGCGATTCTCTCTGAATCGTAATTTGGAAATCGGTATTCCTAATGTATGAAACATCTTATGAGTTTCATTAGCAATTTCTAGTGGGTTTCATATAGATATTCCTCATGCATAATAATGAGGTAGGTAACAATTTTCCACTGTTAGAAATGGGGGTCTCTGGTTGGCAGGTTGGAACTCTGTCCAAGTTGGGACCCTTCCTAGTCAGGGTGAGGGGGATTACACTTCTAAAATAACCTCAGCTCAGAGGCAATATATTTGCACATAATACGCAGTAATACAAAAGGACACCACACCAGTTTTAGAAAAATAGCCAACATTTATCTGTGTAAACCAAGACCAAAAGTAAATTTAAAATACAGTTCCTTGAAGTCAATAGCTCCTTCCGGGGCTATCACAGCTTCGTGAACAAGCAAATCCAATAGTTCAGGCTGACCACGGAGTCACGAGCCAGCTACGGTGTCAGGAAGACCTGCAAACGGTTCTTTGGAAATGCAGGGCATCGTGGAACTTGCGATGAGCTTGGAAAACGCAGCGTTGGCAGGCGTCGGTCCCGGAGGTTGGTACAGGAGTCTAGGGCTGTTGAAGTCACATGCCTTGCAGGTCTAACTCCATGAGGTTGAAGTCAGGAGCGCCGGCGTCAGCAGGTGTAGGGGCTGCGGTATGAAGTGGAGCGGCGTACGGTGCCCTCAGGTCATGGTGCAGGCAGCGGCTCAGTGACAGTGTCCAGCGGCGTCGGTGAGACCAGGGCTGCAATGCGAAGTGGGGCGGTGCAGGCAGATCTCAGTGCAAGCAGCGGCATCGTAGTTGTTGAAGCGCTGTTGCCAGTAAACGATCTGGAGTTGATGACGCTGGCAGGCAAATGCTGCGGTGTGGAACGGGGCAGTGCATTGAGTAACTTACAAGCGGTTCCCCTAGGCCATGGTCAGGCAGCAGCGTCGATGTCGGTGTGGAGCGTCGTCGTCGTCCGCGATACCAGTGTGGTGATGTGAAGCGTGGTGGTGCGAAGTGGGGTGCCCTCAGGTCATGGTGCAAGCAGCGCTGGGTGGCGGGTGGCATCGTCGGTGAGACCAGGGTTGGGGTGTGAAGCAGGCGGTTTTCTCTGCGGTGCCAACAGGTTACGGAGCCGACAGTGGCTTCATAGATGGCGTCAGGTTGCTTTTTCTTCTGTTGCAGCACAAAACACACAGTTGCCAGTGGCATATGATCTTGAAGTCTTTCCTGTTCCTGAGACTACTTGAACAGGGGGCAAGCTCTACCTCAAGCCCTTGGAGAAACTCAGGAAAATGAGTTGCATAAAATCCAGTCCAGTCCTTTTGCTGCCCAAGGCAGATGCAGCCACTGTAGGCCAATACAGCAAAGTACGCAGCAAAGTGGTAGTTCCTCCTGACAGCTTTGAGGAAAAGGTTATATGATATGAGCATGAGTGCAGGCATTTTTGTATCTACCTGATATTGTTCACTCTTTTTCTCCACATGCCTTTGGAAAAGTCTCCCCATGCCTTTGGAAAAGTACTGCATGGTAGCTTGAATAATTACACCTTATTAATCATTTGTGCTTCTCTAAGATGGAAAGCTACATTTTTTCCATCCAATTTGTGGCTATTCAAGCCCTGCGAGTCTCTCTCATATTACTTACCTTGAAAATGTGTTGTGGTTAGCTATTATTTTGTATTTATAACTGGAAGGAAATTTCCAATGATTTTGGGAAGGGGAGTGGAGTCTGCACACAGATTTGTTTGAAATATAGTAAAAATATGAAAGGAGAATTGTTTCAATTGTTCATTCCCTTCATGGAACATATTTTCCCGTGTTGTTGGTTTGCACTTGCTCTGTTTTACATCCACTATCTGTACTCCTTTGGATTTAAGTGGACTAGAGTGGAATTATACAGGATGCAGGGTGCGCTTTCCACAAATGGCATGCTAACAGGGACCTCTACGTGGGAAATCCAACAGCATTTATGTCTGAGGTGACACGACCCAAGACTAGGAGATTGCGTGGGCCCCTGCAGAAGAGACTAGTTTCTCGCAGCTGCCATCTGAAGTCCCAAACTACTGTCCCTTGGCCATAGGATCTCCCCGGCAGAGGTTCCAAACGGGTCAAGCGAAAAGTGGCTGAATTGCAGAGTACAGAGAGTCGGACGTCTTCAGCAAACACATGGTGAAATTGTTCCGAGTTATTTTGTAACAGGCGTTTTGAATTATTGATTCGTTTTTGGTATTGAAATTGCGTGGGCCCCTGCAGAAGAGGCTAGTTTCTCGCAGCTGCCATCTGAAGTCCCGAACTGCTGTCCCTTGGCAATAGGATCTCCCCGGCAGAGGTTCCAAACGGGTCAAGCGAAAAGTGGCTTAACTGCAGAGTACAGAGAGTCGGACGTCTTCAGCAAACACCTGGTGAGATTGTTCTGAGTTAATTTGTAACAGCGTTTTGAATTATTGATTCGTTTTTGGTATTGAGAATTTTATTGCATTACATTGGTTGAGTTTCAAGTTGAACCTGATAAATAGGCCTGTATTGATTGTATTGGAAAGTTTTCTCATGTAGATGGTCTTTGACTTTAAGGCACAATGGGCAAACTAATGAAATAGATTTCACGGTATTGTTGTTGCTGTTTAATGAGTCCACGCCTGGATGAGTCCCAACCAGTCCCGGTTGAGGGAACTCCAGCATGGAAGATGACGATAAAATATGGGACAGGTGTGAACTTGTGGAACAGACTGTGGCATCGATATACTAAGGGAAATGAGGATTTGAGATGGCCGCTGGATGGTTCATTTGATCTAGATAAAATTAAATATTTGCAGCAATGTTTGTTTGAGAAAAAGGTCAGACGAGAAATGTGGGACAGTTTTAATAAATTGGAAAAGCTACAATGTTAGTAATTAAAGAACAAAAAGAGAAGGAACGAGAACAGAAAAAGCGAGTGTTGCAGAAAGTCAACACACATGATCAATTAAAACAAACAAAGTATTGAATGTATGGACAGAGAGTTTAGAATGACCACTAACCAGACATATGTGACACAAAAGAAACAACATGAGGACAGGGATGAGGTATTAGAGAGACTATTGGAGAATCCCCCACCATATGTTCCACAGATTCCCATACCTGCTGCACAGGCACAAAATATACAACTACAGATGGGTCAGCAGGGAAGTACACCTCTAGTACCCATTCCAAATGAACCAATTCTTCCTACCCCATTACCAGGTCAGCAACTGCCTGTCCCACTTAGACTAATACTCAATCCGTCTGCTGTTCAACAGCAGTCACAAGCAGGACAAGCGATACCTTCACAAAATGTACTGGATACCCCTCAGGTACATTTTCTACCAGGGCTAGTGACTGGACAAACCCCCTCTGCAACCCAATCTGCTGGAAACACGCCTGCAGGCACCCCACCTTTGATTCACAAGCATAGGGGTAATTTGAGAGATGGGAGTTTGAGGGAGAGACCTAATACTAGAAATGGATCACAGAGAGCGGATCCAGAATAGTTAAAAAGGATAGCCCATAGATGGATGGATGACATAAATAATGCCACCATGAATACTGTTATGCCAACTGTAAATAGGTTTGATGTTTTTTAACAAAACTTGCTCATTCAATATATGACTGAAAGGATAGAGGACTGGTAGACAAGGTGTAATAAAAATACCCCACAACAGGTGTTATAATTGTGACATGATGCGCACGGTCACATAATCCCTTTCCCAGATGTCCCACAGGCTGTTGAAAGATGTTTGCATTGGGGTGATAAGGTTAGAAGAAAATATAAAAAAATTAATGGGGAATATCCCATGAGGGAAATACACCCCCTTCCTGCACCCCCTGCTGCTGTTCAGAACCCTAGTCCCCAATTTGTCCTTACTCTGTGGAGTAAATATGAATTAATGGCAATAAAGAAAGATTTGACAAACTTTAGAAAAAACTCAAAAGGATTTTTCTGAAGCCCTACAGTCAGCAACTAAATTGTGTCATGACATTCAAGGACTTAGATCTATCTTTTGATGCCCTATTCCCCAGAGAAATATGGAATGTAGTATGTAGACATGATGATGTAGTTTGGGCATGCCTGGGGACATTTTGCAAATCTAGACCCGTAGAGAAGGCCAGGAGATAGACCAGATCAACTTGTTCTTGATTTACCTGATCATATTATTGCTAAATTGCTATTAATAATACCAGTAGAAGACGTAAATTGGGATACAATGACAGCTTGTAAACAAAAGTATACAGAAGAAGTCTCAGACTATTTCACTAGGATGGAGGAAATATTCAGGGCTCACAGTGGTCAGGATTTGGCAACTGTCACGGGGAAAAGAATGTTTGCTGACAAATTTGTAAATAATTTGATGAAAGAATCGGGAGAGTTGATTAAAGTATCGGAGAGCACCTGGCCAACTAAAGAACCTGCAGATCTTTTGGTAATGGCTACTTATTATGAGAATTACCAGAAAATAAATAAAGAAAAGACTGATAAGTAAATGGAAGAATTGAAAACAAAGGCTTTGTTACAGCAAGTCTTCCCAGACAGGGGAAGACGAAGGTGTATGGGAAATGTGAAGGGAGGTGGATGTGGTTGAGGGGCTGGCAGAGCCTCACCAGCTCTTGCGCAGCAACACAGATCAGGATTAGGCCAAAATCAGTGTGCCTATTGCTTTCTGGAGGGTCATTGGAAGGATGAATGCCCTAGCCTACAGGGCCAAGCAATTGTGGGGAGAGAAAGAGGTAGTTTGTGCAAAGGGGTATAGGGAGAGGTGGCGCAAATAGGCAAGATTTCACCCAGCGTCAGAATGACAATAGATGTCAGAATTATTTTGACTGCCAAAAAAATGACAGAAGTTTCTATAATGAAGATTATACTGACATTGATTACAATACCTTTGAGTATTCACAATAGCACAGCAATGGAAAGGGTAGAAAGAGGGTCATGATTTCAGTTAATAAATCCGGTCCATATGTCAAAATGGGTATAGAAGGGGAAGTACGTGACTTCCTTCTTGATACGGGTGCCACTTGCACATCTATGGCACATGACCAATTTCTAGGGGCTCCCGTCTCCGGCAGAATGAATACATCAGTGAGATTCTCAGGTATTCCCATCCCGAGCCCCATCTCCAAACCCCTAGATGTTACTATAGGTCCCTTCACCACCTCTGCCCCATTTGTGCTCACTAAAAATTGAGCTGAGAACGTATTAGGTCTGGACCTGTTGAAAAGACTGAATGCTAACATTTATTGTTCTCCTGATGGTGTTTTATCTCAATGGCTTCTGATAACTTTAGCAAATGTTTTACAATGACAGATATTACCCACCTACCATCTGAATTACAGGCAATTGATAAAACGGCCTGGGCATCAGGAGATAATGATGTTGGTAAAATGGACATAAATCCTATAGCAACCACTGTTAAACAAGGTGTTCCCTTACCCCGCATTCCTCAATACAAAATATCCCAAGAGGTAGAGGAAGGTCTCAAAGATGTTATCTCTGATTTAATATATAAGGGTATAATAAGGAAACAGAGGCAGCCCATGTAATAGCTCTATACTTCCGGATCTTTAAAAAAAAAACAGAGTGATTCTCTGATAAATATAGGTTAGTGATTGATCTTCGAGCCATTAACAAAGTTGTAATACCCAATATCCTGTTGTCCCTGACATGAATATTTTTACCATGATTCCATCCGGAGACAAATATTTTACTGTGCTTGATTTAAATTAAATTCATTTTTTAGTGTACCCATTGCTAAAGGAAGTCAATACCTTTTCTCATTTTCATTTAAAGGGCGTTCCTTTCCATTTACTCGAGCTTCTCAGGGGTATACTGAAAGCCCTAGTATATATAGTCAAGCTTTGAAGAAACAATTAGACCTTTTTACCCCCTCAAAAGGCTCTGTACTACTCTAATACATCGATGACCTATTACTTGCCTCAGATACAGAGGAAGGTTGTAAGGAGACAACAGTTAATTTGTTACATCATTTAGCACTCATAGGACATAAAATGTCCTTATCTAAGATGTAATATTGTTACTAGGAGGTTGCCTATTTAGGTCACCTCCTGTCAAAGGGGGTAGAAGACTGCACCCACAAAAAGTTGATTTGGTACAGAAAATGAAACCTCCCCAGACCCATTCTGATGTTCGCGCCTTCATAGGTATGACTTCCTTTTGCAGGCAGTGGATACCAAACTTCTTTTTAATTGCAAAACCTTTGCTTGCTTTAACATATAAGACTATTAGTAACCCACTCCATTGGATAGATGAGTGTGAGCATGCTTTTCAACAACTAAAGAATGCTTTATGCAATGTACCTGGTTTGGGTAACCCTGATTATGCTAAGGAATTCTGTTTGTTTGTCCATGAGAAAGATGGCTGTGCTTTATCTGTTTTAACACAATCCCATGGGTGGAGGAATAGACCTTGTGCCTATTTTTCCTCCTCATTGGATCCAGTAGCTAAGTTTTTGCCAAATTGTTTGTGCTCAGCTGTTGCTGCGGTCAGAAAATCTGAAATCTATGTTCTAGGTCGTTCTATGTTCTAGCCACGGATGTACTACTAAATAAAACTCAGACCCAGCACCTGACCAGTTCACACTTAACAGGGTATGATTTAAGTCTTTTTGCTCCAAATATCATTCTGAAACGTTGCAATGTTTTGAACCCGGCCACAGTGCTACCCATCCCCAGCGATTCAGGGGAAGAACACCATGATTGTGTGTTCATCACTGAAGAAGAGACCAAGGGACGGGTAGACTTAACAGATACTCCCATATCTGACCCACACAGTTGTTTGTCGGTGGTTCATGATTCAAATTACTGGATGATACAAACACTGCTGCATATGCCATCACCACTTTGAAAACAGTGGTAGAGTCATGTAAAATACCTCAAATGTTAGCACAAGCAGCAGAAGTAATTGCCCTTACACAGGGATGTATGTGAATTGAGTAAAGATCTGATTATAAATATTTATACAGATAGCCCGTATGCCTTTGATGTTGCCCACTCATTTGGCAGATTATGGAAAGAAAGAGGCTTTTTGACCTCACATGGTAATAAAATACAGCATGGGGAATTAATAGTGAAGTTATTAGATGCCCTGGTGTTACCAAAGTAAGTTTCTATAGTTAAATGCAATGCCCATAAAAGGTTATTGATGAGATACGTCAGGGAAATGTTTTTGCAGATGAAACAGCCAAGCAAACAGCCAGATCTGAATATAGTTTAACATAAGTTACAGTGCCAGCTAGATGGGTACCTGAAGTACCAATGTTAAACAATACCTTAGAATGTGTTTGAGAGATAGAACAGGAAGCTACCATGGAAGAGAAAGAGACTTAGCAATAGTATGGTAGATTAGATGGCACCGGATGTTGGGTAAACCTGTCAGAGAAACAAAGATGGATGTTTCCTAATAATTATGATAACACTATTGTTACTATGGCACACAGCCCAGCTCACATTGGTGGCAACGGAAATGGATGGTTCAACTAACTGATTCCCGGGGTGGCAGAGTCCCATGGCAAACAATGTCACATATGCGCTACTTATAACCCAGGAAAAGGTACCCCAGTTCCGATAGGCCATTTTGCACCTGCAGATTTGCCCTCTGAAGTCCTGCAAATGGATTCCATTAATATGGAACAAGATAGGAAGCTCAAGTACTTTCTGGTAGTGGTTTGTGCTTTTAGTAGATGGGTGGAGGCTTACACTCTACGAGATAACACAGCCCTAAGTACTGCAAAGGTAGTCCTGCAGGAGTACTTCCTGAGATTTGGATTGCCACGAGTTCCTTGGAGCAACAACGGGCCACACTTCATTGGCCAAGTGATGGACCTGGTCTGCAAAGGCTTGCAGATAAGGCAATAGTTCCATGCTGCCCACCATCCTCAGGCAGCGGGCCTTGTGGAGAGGTATAATGGCATAATGAAAGGGAAAATGGGAAGGCTATGTGCTGAAACAAAATTTAAATGGCCTGATGCTTTGCCCATAGCGTTTCTTTTCAATGCGCAATACTGAACACTCAAAAATTGGTTTATCTCCATTTCAGGTAGTTATGGGGAGGCCTGCAAATGTGTGGGGTGTACCTAAACCAAAGACATTTTCTGAAATTGAATATCCTCTGCTTGTTGATTATTGTGATAAATTGACTAAAGAATTGCGTTTGATTCATTCACATGTGAAGGCCAGTCTCCCTCCTCGTCTTCAAGGTTCAGGTTATAATCTGAAGCCTGGAGACTGGATCTTCACCCGTCATTTTCAGAAGAAATCCAGTCGTGAGCCACGCTAGAAAGGACCGGTGAAAGTGCTACTCGCCACTTAGACTGCCGTCAAGTGCATGGGACACAAACACTGTCTACATGCCAGCCACATCAAGAAACCACCATTGCCTGTGTCCTATGATCAATGTGAGAAGCAAGGGATTCCTGATTTGGAAAGTAAACAAATTCCACAGCAAGTATCTTTTAACGATGGTGAGCTGGTTGAAGAAGTAGCACATCCACTGGTCATATTTCACTCCTGTAGAGCCAAAATAGATACCAATACCTCTATTTGAGCATCCGGATTGTGATTCGCCTAGTCATAATTTGAGACCTAGGACTGTCAAAAACTATAAACTTTGATTGAAAAAACTATCTCTGGAGTGATAGCAATCCATGCCCGTGGTCAAGACCGCCAATGTCTGGACCTATACATAAGCTTGCCAGTGAGGCTTTGAAGTAAAAGACACTAGGAACTCTTGATAATCTTTGGTAGAATAGATGGGGATTTTTAGGAGGTCTTAGCAACGTTACTTTGCTTTTGGCTGTTAGGTATTTTTGATTTTTTTGGTTTTTTAAAAAGGAAGAGGCCTGCAGAAACAAGGTTATCTATCCAAGTAAGGAAAGGGTAGAAAAGAGAAAAAAAGAATAGTCTGAGCGTAAAGACAAATATTAGGAGAAGCATCAAACACTCATCAAGAACAGGTATTTGTATATCATACACGCTAAATACATTATGGGGTAAGACTAGGGATATTGAACTGAGACTGTTTGGGATGTTACCCTCTGATCTGTGGCAGGAGGTGAAGATTCCAGTGTCTGGTATACAACAATTTGGACCAAGAAAGTGAAAATTGTTGTGCTTCTGTGTCTTCTGATAATAATATTAGGAATGCTAAGGTTGTTCTGGTGGTTAGAAGAAAACCACCCAGTCGCCAAGTCAGTGACATCAGTCACCACACCAATATCAGAGCATCGGAACATAACCTTCGCCCCTCATGAGCAAGCACACCGCTTGCAATATGTGAAAAATACATTAATTCAGATTTCACATAATGTCCACCTTGGCTATAATGCTACAGATTGTTGGATATGTGGCTTCACACCATCTTCAGTCTAAAGGAAGGCACCTCTTATTCCCCTACCTTTTCCTACAATGGGTCTTGCAGTGCCTGGTGGGAATAGAATTTTGCTTCCTATACAAAGTTACTTATAAAACTGTACAGAGTCCGTTTAGGGATCACCTCTATTATCTATGCTGGCCAAATGCTGTGAGGATCTATGGCACCATGGAGGAGAGGGAGGAATTCACCGGCTATACCAAATCTTCTAAGCTATTATCCTTTAATGACGGAAAGCTGTCCACGTGGCTATGATACCCATACCTGTACATGCTCATAACGCCCCCTTTTGTGTTCAAGGTGAAGGGCCCCTGCTGTTGGGAATAATATTTGCTCCCGTAAAGTGATAATAAATTGCAATAGTTCCCCATTATTTGTAGCCTCGCAAAACACCTATTTTGTGTGTGGTATTCAGGCTTTTGTCTGGCTCCCTAGAGGATGGTCAGGCAGATGCTATATCACATTTATTCTCCTTCCCACTTACCTTGCACCCAATGATTATCACAAGACATATCGACTTAATAAACAGGAAGTATAGGTTGACCAGACCGATACAACGCTGCAGCAATTTAATGATGCAATGAAGGGTCTGGTACCTTTTTGGGGTCCTATGGTCAATAGTGTACAGGTCTGCTGATTGACCATGGTAGTGGAAGCTGTTATCAATGAGACTGTTGGTGCATTCAGTAACATTACTGTGGAAGTGCAAGCTACCCGTCTTGTTTCCCTTCAAAATCGTATTGTTTTAGACATTCTTTTAGCAGAGAGGGGGGGGGGGTATGCCACTTAATTGGTAGTTCATGTTGTGTGTATATCCAAGATAACGCCCCTAATGTGAATTTGTCCATTCAAAAACTTCATACAATTGCTGCTGAAATACATCAGGATACTGGAGATTGGACTTGGTCAGATTGTTTTAGGGAAGTACTGCTCGCATGGGGTTGAAATCTATTAGTGATAGCCTTGGTTATAGGTGGGATTATTTTAGGGAGCTGTCTATGTTTGAATTGTCTTCCCAATGTGCTGCAGCATGCTCCTTTTAGCCTGCAAGCCCCCTCCAGTTTCTGTTCCACAAGAGAATATGCTTATGATGCAAGAAGAAGAAATACGGGATATAATGAACATTAGTGTTTACTGCCCTCACAGATTAGCCTTCTTACAAAGGCCCATTTGTTTCTTATTTTCCCTGCTAACAGGCCTATAATGAAGAATATCTGACAATGAAGTACTATCATGAAATGAGGGGCCAATCCAAATTATCTACTACTGATAACTATAGGTTAGTGATAGCAAGTAATGACAAAATGTTGAACTTATGTTCAAGGACCATTTGAGGAAAAGGTTATATGATATGAACCTGAGTGCAGACATTTTTGTATCTAGCTGACTTTGTAAATTGTTGCCTTAGAAATGTTTCCATGTACGTGGTGACATTCTGCTTTCTTTTTCTCTCTATGCCCTTAGAAAAGTACTGAATGGTTGCTTGAATAATTACACCTTGTTAATCATTTGGGCTTCTCTAAGATGGAAAGCTACACTTTTTCCATCCAATTTACAATTAGTCAAGCCCTGTGAGTCTCTCTCACATTACTTATCTTGAAAATGTAGTGTGGTTAGCAATTTTTTTTGTATGTACAACTGGAAGGAAATTTCCAATGGACCAGGGAAGGAGAGTGGAGTCTGTACACACACGTTTGAAATATAGTATAAATAAGAAAGGAGAATCGTTTGTTGTTCATTCCCTTCACGCAACATGTTTTTCCCGTTTTGTTGGTTTGCACCCGCTTAAGCATAATTAAACTTCTCTGTTCTACCTTCGACTACCTGTACTCCTTTGGATTTAAGGGACAAGAGCGGAATTATCCAGGGCGCAGGGTTCGCTTTCTCCAGCTTCTCCAGCTTTTCTTCTTGGCAGCTTCCTTAGTCCAAATGCTTTCTGAAGTTCTGGGGTCAGGGCCCCAATATTTATACTACTTTTCCCTTTAAAGTTTCAAGGGCTTTGAGCTCAATAAAACCAGATACTTTCTTCCTTGGTCCAGCTTCACTACAGAAGGTGGAGACCGCATTGTGCAGAGCAGACACAGCCTATTAAGGTGCTAGTAAAAACTTCTCTCACCACTCTAAATGCAGAAAGGTCTATTCAGCCTGGCTATGAGTCACTCAGGAAAGGCAGGACACACCTCAACCCCCCTTGTAACTGTCTAGTGTGAATGCACATCCCCAGCTCCTATCACTCCACACCAAAAACAGAAGGTGAATACACAAACAGGCAGAGGCATACAGGATGGTTAAGTGGGAAAATGCCCACTTTCTCAAAGTGGCATTTTCAAACACACAATTTAAAAACCAGCTTTCCTAAACTCTATTCCTCTATCTTGTCCCAATGGAAAGTGACACTTGTTAGATGTTGCAAGGTGGCTTCCATGGTAACCTATGGAACAGAGAGCCTTTAAACAGTAAAAAATGAAATTCACAGTTTTTCACTATCAGGACATGTCAAACACATTACTACATGTCCTACCTTTCACATGCACCGCACCCTGCCCATGGGGTTACCTTAGGGGTGACTGACATGTAAGAAAAGGGAAGGTTAGGACTGGGCATGTTTTGATCCCTACACTTTTCAGACTACGTTGTTTTGTAGTGCATAGGTTTACTTACATTATTTTGTTGTTTTAATCCATTTAGTTACTACACCCGATGCCCTGTGCATTACTAAAATCACAAACATACTGACGTTCTTGGGTACCTGTTTGACTAGCCTTATGGCTTTTACAGCCATTTCATAAGGTTTGAACTATCACAGATGCTTTTTTTATTCACACACTACTGGTGTCGCGTTTCTCTGGCATTTTGGTTTATAGGATACTTACGGGATATTTAGTACGTATTCTCATCACTTTACATTCAGTATAACAGATTGTGGTTTTCTGAACCTAACACCAGTGCATGCTGGATTATGAAGTCCTTCACATATTCATTTATAACACTGGTCTGTCTCTTCTTTTTGGGATTCTTGGCGTATGCTGAATCTAGTGTGATTTAACAGACACAGATTACAATCTTTTCATCCTGGCATACACATATTGGACAGAGGTTGTTCCTGAAGAATGAAAAATACCTGTTTTTATTTTAAAATTGGTAGTTCTCTTTTATTTTTTCACTTACCCCTGACAAAGGGTATTACACCCCAAATGCATTGGGTTCTATGTATGGCTGTTGTGGACACACAGCGTTGAGAGAAAAACACTTTTGTATTTTCAACTTCAGTCACAAGTGTGATGTCAACACTCTCCATCTTTTTTTGATTTCTACAAACATCTGCATTAAAAAGATTGCTTGCTTGGAGCACCATCCGTAATTTTGTGTTTTGGACTTTGATTTATGACTGACTACCTTGAAAAATTGGAAGCCTTTGGGCACAGAAGCACACGCTGGGTCTAGGACATTTGTTCTAGTTGTTCTTGTTTTATAGGTTGGTGCACTTGCCAGGCCAACATGGTAGTAAAAACTGCACGCAGACACTGCAGTGGCAGGCCTAAGACACCTTTGAAAGGCTACTTGTGTGGGTGGCACAACCAGTGCTTCAGGCTCACTAGAAGCATTTGATTTATAGGCCCCGAGCACACACACTGCACTGTACCAGTGAAAAAGTGCACAGAGACACTAAACCAGCAAAAAATGAAGTCCAGTATACCATAAAAACAGGAGATCAGAAAGCAAAATGACAGGGAAGACACTCCAGAAGATGCCAGGGCTAACAGCAACAAATTAGGAATCGCAGCCATCACAGGGATGGTGGCCTGCTGAGATCAGCAGACCATTGTCCGTGATTGCTTTTTAATAAATCTTTTTTTAATTTTTTTATTTATGTAGTCCGTTTCCCTGGAGGAAAACGGGATGCATTAAAAAAGAAAAAAATGATACTTTGCAGTTCCATTTTTTAACATTCTCAAAGGTGTCCCCAATGGACGCCTTCCCCTTTTTGAATGGTAAATTATTACCGATTTGTGGTCGCAACACATTAATACATACCATTCTTATTCAGCATTTTTAAGGGACACCCTGTCCAAAAACTGAATCGGTATTTGGTAGCAAACACAAATTGTGATTTGGGAATCAGAAATGACCCTTTGTACATTGTAAAAAGCTTGTTAGCAGTCGCAAACACCGTTTATGTCTGCAAAAAGGTTTTGTACATCTGGCCCTATGCAGTGCTTTAAATGGAAATATAGAAGTGTGGGTACTCACTAGTTAGAGTACCTGTTTATTTCTGAGAAGTGCTGGTACTCTCCCATTAAACAAATTGAAATTATGTTGCGAAGTGCAGATACTCAGGACCATACAGTACCTGCCCATTTAAAGCACTGTCCCTATATATATATAAATGATTTTAATGTGTAAAATACTTGTAGATTATTTTAGCATGTAAATTACTTCTAAATTATTTTAATATGTAACATACTTTTGTCTGTCTATCTTGTTTAAGTTGTTACTATAAAAGAAATCTAGTATTTATATTGATATCATTGTGCTAATTTGTTTGTATGCCATTTTTTCTTCAGTTTGTTAAAAAAAAAAAAAAAGGGAAGATGATGTTACAATCTAATGAATTATTCATTATTTGCTATGCATTTCTTCAGGAGCGCCCTGGTGCATGCTGTTTGCCTTGGTCTTGTGATCCAGCGGAAGCGCAGTTTACTATTTCCCTAAATACAAGGTTTGAGCCCACATTGACATTAGGTCCTCTGATAGATCTTTTAGTAGACCTGATAAGGGACTAGGCAAATATGAGACGGATGCTATTTCCCTCATGAGGACCTACGATGGAGAAATAACCTAACTAAACAGTTTTGTCATCATACATTTGGCATAATGTACATTAGTAATGGCAGACTCAATATTATTTATCTAGATACCTTTATCTATATACCAAAATGTCTGAATGGTCAATTGCACAAGTAAATTAGTATTTTTCAAACTGTGTTGTACATTAATACAGGTAATTTCACAATAACGACACAATGCATAATCAAAAATACATCAGCTCAATAACAATTGAGAGGGGGAGAGAGAGAGACAAAAGAGAAAATTCATTACAATATAAATATGAAAATCAGATTTCATACGAACCCAGATTAAGAATTACTAATGCACAGTGTACAAAAGTCAGAAAATAGCCAACCCTTCGACCGAATGGGTATAGCTAGAGCAACTTCAGCCAATGAAGTGCTAAGTTCTCAGGACAGTTGTGAGAAGTAGGCCTGGCATATGCTGGTCACTAGTTATAGTGGCCAACTTGCACCAGTCCAATTCGACTCTTATGGTAGATAGGTTTAAGACAACCTTTTAAAGAAAGCTATCCTAGTGGTAGCTGTGGAGAGCAGCCTTCAGGCTAAGTCTCTGAGGAATGTAAAGCAGCTTGTTTTACCTTATAATCTCTTGAATTACCAAATGAAAGGACACCACACAGGTATATATATCAAATATATATGTATTTATTTCTAGACACACTCTACTAATCTCTTTATGAGATTAGAAGCCAGGAACACATTCAAATATCAACGTTTCACAATAAGTTAAGCACAAATATGGCTGGAGCCCTAGGGGCGTTCCAGACCATATACTAAAAAAATGGGTTAAGAATGTCGACTTGCAAAATGACAAGGCCTAGGGCCTGGGGAATCGCTGGAGCTTCACTACTGCAGTGTTAGCAGGTAAGTAACAGGCCCACGGGAGACGCGTGCAGTGCGTGAACACAGCCGCGGGTTCCCTATTGATTACAATGGAGCAAGTCGCGGTTTGATTTTTAAAGTTTAAGGGTACTTCGAGGAAGTCTACAAGCAAGCCACTTACAAGGTAAGTAATTCGACGGCCAACACGCTCTAGGGCACCGGAGTGCACGAGTTACCTCACCCAGGGAAGCCGGGTGCATAGGTGTCGGGTCGCTGTTTTCTATGGAGACCAAAGAAGACTTGCTGCTTGCGTCGACTGAAGAAGTGTCCGGTGGAATCCAAGGGTGGATTCAAGATGGAGATGACCTGAAAATTGAAGGGACAGTGTTCAAAGTCACTTGCCAGTGACCGGTGGCCAGGAAGATGGCTGATCAAGGATGTCGGGTGATTTCAGGTCGTCGATGGTGTTTTGACTCTTCGCTCACGAGGTCCAGGAGAGATCGACGATGACCAGCAGCTAGATTTGGAGTGTCCCACGACATCTGCAGCTGACTGCGGTGTCGGCAACCGGATTGGAGCCAACAAGCCTTGGCAACTGCATCTCTCGTGGAAAGTGAAGATTGTCAGCGTTGCAGACCAGCAAGGTCTGAGGGACTCACCCAGCGAAGGTGAGTGAGGGCAGGCCTGGAGCAACCAGGGGAGCCCTTTTAGTCGATAAAGTCTTCGGGGGACCCACAAGCCAACGGGCAAGTGATCGCGAAGACGCCTCTTGAGGAAATGCTTTACAGGAGCCCATGGTCACTCGGGACGGGGTAGGCCTCTGATTTTCGCTGCAAAACCTGCTGGAGGCTTGGGCCACAAATGGTCCAATGCACAAGTTCGTAGAACATAGTGAAGGGGTTGCACTCGACAATAGTGCACGGTCCCCGGGTATTGCTGTTCCTCGTCACTCGTGGGTTCCACTCGCCACAGCTTTGCTGGGGACTCACAATGGCCGTCGAGAAGTCAGGAAATCCACTTCCGGGGCTGCAGGGACTTTGAACTCCGGCGGGAGCGGGAAAGTTTGCGACCGTTGATTAGAGTTTCTGGTGCCTGCCAAGCAGGGGAGTCACTCCTTGACTCCAAGGGAGATTCTTCTGTCTTCCAAAGGTAGTGGAACGTCGAAGGGCCAGGATTCTTCTTTGTAGAGCGTCGTCCAGGGTTATCTGCTTTGCAATGGCAATGCTTGCTATCTTATACTGAAGATAGGGGAGGGACTAGCTCTATGACCACTCCTCTGGGAGGGTCAGGGTAGGGGTTGGTTACACCCACTTCCCTTTGTCCAGTTTCGCGCCAGAGCAGGGACAGGTAGCCCCTGAACCGGTTTGAGCTGGCATATGCACAGAGGAGTCTACTGCTCCCCCAGTGCAGGACTTCAACACACTCTAGAAGTGCACCCACCCAGCTCCAATACACTAAATCCTGTCTGGAAGGTGGTGACACCTCCCTGTGACAGGATGCCTATTGTTGGGCTTCCTCCACTGCGAGTTTCAGTCACCAGCAGGAGGGCAGCCCAGTGTCTGTACTGGTGGCATCCATTTTGTGATGCCAGGGCTCTTTCAGATTTCTGTCGTTTTACATGTCGTCCCCTCTAGAAGGGTGGGATCATGCTCCCACATCATGGACTGATGTGGGGGTATGATTCCAAGTTGTTTGACACCAAACACGACATGTTTTGATGCAGTCATTCCAAAGTTAGCATTTTAATGCACTTAAGAGTATATGGTTTAACCGCATCCACAAACAGCCATAGAGAATAGACTCTGGTAGCTGCAGAGGGGCCCTGCTCATGCAGAGGCACCCCCTCACATGGTAAACCACGCACCCTGCCCTCAGGATTGATAGGTCCTGCCATAGGGGTGGCTGATAGGTTTATATGTGTGTGTATGGTGAGATATAGAAACCTATACCTCTGTGAGGAGTGCTAACACCACCTCACCCAGGCTGCAGTAGCAGGCCTGTGGTGTCAGATTGAGTCTGCTTTCCAGGGGTGGCGGTGGCATAATACATGCTTCAGCCCCTGGTAGGCCTGTGAAGTGCCTATGCCCTAGGTACCTAAGGTACCATATACTAGGGGCTCATAAGGTACCACAGTATCCAATCACTAGTGCATCTAGTATGCACACCAAGTCGTTTAGAGAGAACAGAGAGACTGGGGCCCTGATTAGCACGGACCCAGCCAAACTATAGCCAGAAACTAGAGTATACATCAGAAAAACAGTGGGGGCAACATAAGTGCAGATTCTACTCTCCTACAACAGTCTTGTTCAGGAAATTGCAAAGATAGCCACAGAGTAGCATAGAGAGTATGACAGCAAGGGCCTCTCTTCTCATGGAAACCGCTTCTACCAAATTCTTTCTTACAGTAATAATTATACCCCAAATGTCAAATGTCCAACCCCCTAAAGTCACATTTACAAATTCTTCACAATCTTATTGGCTCTCAAAATGAGGTGATCATCATCCCATTCAGCTCATCCAGGTTTCTTTAAACAGTCCATTGTTAATACAAAAGATGTCATCCTTCCTCGAAAGCAGGAAAAGAATTTTGCAACGTTATCCATGTCGTCGTGCTCACTCCACATCAGCTTGCAACATTTGTCTACAAGATCATTCATAGAAGGATAAATATTTAGCACTGAGAGGAAATTCCTAAAGATTACTTATCCGTTTTATTCAGATCTCTGTCATAATGTTTAGTCCATATAAAAAACTTTATATTATTCATGCTTTCTGCATGTCTAATGCCACATTTATGACTCAACATGTACTTTGTTTTGCATATTTTCATGTAATCTTCTAAAAAGTCACCCATGTTAATAGTTTTCACACCATTAGTCATTTGTTTTGTTAATAAAACAAATATGAGCAGATTTGATCAAGCAGGATTATTTCGCAAAAATCATGCTTCATCACTTGCGTTCTGATTATGGATCTCGGGTGCTTGGGCAGCTGCTGATCTAGAATCAGAAGGCAGGAGCGGGTCTGAAGGCTCCTTCCTACACATTTGTTCTTAACATAAACAAGGTTTCTTCGAGTACATATTGTCGGAGCTTTAATGAGTAAAGATACACAAAGGACGTCCAAAAACTGTCCTTTTGAAACAACACAAAAAAGAAAACTAAGCACGATTGTGCACGTAGAAAAGAGATGCCTGTGCGGCGGTGTAGAAAAGCGGCAAATCACCTTAGGCGATGAGGTCGTGATGCCGCACTCAAACTAGTTTACACCAAAGGAGGCATTAGCAAAGACAAATAAACTCCCACAAGGAAAACATATTCTCAGACAAATCAATTACATCAACCAAATATCCACATAAATTAAGATACATATAAGAGAAACTGAGATGCTAAAGAAGAAATAACAGGGACTGTTTGTACTGAACACTGCGATATCCTCAGGGCCTTTATTTATTTATAAAATCTGTTTATTGGTATTTAACAAGGATCACAATACACTTTAAAGCCAGAGCAACTTACATTAGTAATAGAAGCATTGGTGTGCATCCAGGCAGGTGTACATTAACTAATAGGAGTGGGTATAGCACCTAATCTCATATCGGCATTAAGGGTCTCTCAACTGAAACTGTGGCCACAAAGTCCCCGTCTATATCATGCCACTGAGAGACCTCCCCATGGAAAGATGCTAGCACTCCACCCACTCTCCCCCAGTATGGTTCCATAAACAGTTAGCAAACCATGAATTAATGGGGTAGAACATCGAATGCTCAGTTAGAACAACAACAACAGCAAAGTCCGGCTTGTGTTCCAGCAACACCTGATTCTGTCCCCTAGTCCGACCCCCCGTCCTGATGTCCCTTGTATAAACTGTTTTATCGTCCCATTTACTGTACGTCCCACCTGGACAGTTAGGCCCTCATTACGTCATTCCTCACCTCTGGAGTGGCAGATATCTGACCCTTCTCGGGGGGGCACCCACGTCGCGCTCCTGACAGATCACTGTAGGATCCCCATCTAGTCGCACCATGGCCTGCAAGAGTGCCTCCCACTGACTTGCCATTGGCGTCTTCCTGAGGCCTAGTGTTTCTTCCCTCAAGAGGGCCGTGCCCTCCGCCTTTGCCCACATTAGAAATGAACCCCGCCATGCCCGCGTGTGGGGCAGATCAGCTGCCTTCCAGCGCTTAGTAAGCAGCCGCTTTGCCACCACTAGCCCCAGGTCAATAAACCGAGAGGTGACTTTCGTAGAGGGAGTTCTGTGAAAGAGGTGTAACAGGTAGACCGGCCATTCGAACGTGATCTGACGACCTGTGCATGCGTGGAGTGCCCCCTGCACCACTCGCCAGTAGGGACACAGCGCAGGACAGCTCCACAACATATGGACCAGGCCGGCATCTAGTTCCCCACAGCGGGGGCAGCCCGCATTAACACGATGGAAGTACCTGTTGATGGAATCGGGCGTGAGGTACGCTCTGTGTAGAATAAAGAATTGTATTTGGCGGAAGCGCATATTCCGGGGAATCTTCGTCGGGCCCTGCAGCACTCTGTCCCACGCCTTGTCGGTCATGGGCCGGGCATGTCCGCCTCCCACTTACGACGCAGTGGGGCCAAACTAATCGCTGCATGCAGGGAGGCCGCAAACCACCGAATCATGTGCCTCCCGCGTCCCATTACATGGAGGTATTGCATCGTGAGATATTGTTCCGGTTCCTCCTTGAGGTCACCCCATTGGCTCGTTAGCGTCGCCAGCAGAGACCGGTGACGAAGAAAGTGGCCGGGCGATAGTCCCGTCTCCTCCGCCAGAGAGGCGAACGGGAGGAGGACACCGTCCTGGTAAAGATCCCCCAGCGTGTGTATGTCTGCCGCGCGCCAGTTCGCAAGTTCCGGGGCACCAAGTACCCTCTGCCCGCTAGGAGAACCCTCTATCGGTATGGCCGGAGCGTAAGGAGTTCGGGTCCGAGTGAGGTAGAGAGTACGATGGTAGCATTTGTAGGCCACCACCACGAGGAGGGGCACAGGCCTCGACATTCTCGCGGCTGGATGGAATAGTTTGATGATGTCAGCTAAGGGGACGGGGGGTGCTGCAGTCGCTGTGTCATCCCGCCCTCTATCCGCTAACCACCGGGCTATCCACTGTAGCTGCGCAGCTAGGTAATAATGTGCAAAGCGCGGCATCGCAAGTCCCCCCTGGTCAGTGGGGAGGTATAACTTGGGCAGCGCAACTCTATGGCGCGCATTACCCCATATGAAGTCCCGAAGTGACCACTCAAGGGCTGCAAAGAAGGATGCCGGTATATAAATGGGCAAGTTAGCAAAGTAGTACAGAAGCCGGGGCAAAATCACCATTTTGATTAAGGCGATTCGCCCCGTGACCGTGAGGGGGAGGGTGCCCCAAAACCGCATCTGAGTCCTTACCGCTGCTACTGCTTTTCCCAGATTGCCCTCCACGAGATCCGCCGGTCGCCGATATATCTGGATACCCAGGTAACGGAAGGTATCCGGCTGCCATTGGACGGGCACACCCCCAAGATGGTAATGCGGGTCCCGGGTTTCGGCTCGGAACGCGTAGAGGCAAGACTTAGCGGCATTCACATAGAGACCCGAAAGAGAGGCAAAGTCGGACAGAGTGCGTTCCAGCTCAATCGGGATGCATGCCACATCTCTGACAAAGACCAAAAGGTTGTCCGCATAAAGCGATACCTGATGCGTCGCATCACCCAGGGGAATGCCATCAGTCAGTACCCTGCGGAGCATGGCAGCTAGAGGCTCTATTGCTAGTGCAAACAGGAGGGGCGACCACGACCAATCGGGATGGCGTCGGAGATGTATGGCCCGGTTCTCACCCTCACCATGGGATTCTTGTAGAGGAGAGCCGCCATCTGGAGGAAGCCGAGGCCCAACCCGTAGTGTGACAGCGTCGCCACCAGGTACCCCCACTCCAGGCAGTCGAAGGCCTTTTCAAGATCTAGGACCAGACAGCCCGCCCAAGGCCAGTGCTGCACACTGTCAGCGGCCACCCGGAAAAACCGCCGCAAATTAAGAGAGGTGCTATGCTTAGGTACGAAACCGTTTTGGTCTCCGTGCACCAACACCGACACCGTTGGACCCAGCCGCTCCGCCAACACATTGGCCAAGATTTTATAGTCCGCATTAAGCAGGGCAAGGGGGCGTTAGGATCCTAGATTGGTGGGGTCCCGCCCAGGTTTGAGCAGAGATACCAAATAGGTCTCTCGCATGGAAGCGGGTAGGGTGCGCTCTTCAAGGGCCGCAAGATAGAGAGCATGTAGCTTGGGCACTAGTGACTCCCGGTAGGCCTTATAGTACTCCGCCGGAAGTCCGTCCGGCCCTGGCGCCTTCCCAGAGGCCAGAGAGGCCACTGCGTCTCCAATCTCCTCCATGGTGAGGGGGCACTCGAGCGACTCCTGGTGCTCATCTGGGACCGTGGGTAGACGGGCAGCCTCCAGAAACCGATCCAGGTCCTGCGCCTGCCGGCGCCCCGTCGAACGGTACAGGGCCGCGTAATGCGCCGTCAGTACCTGATGTATCTCCCACTGCGTGTACACAAGCACCCCGTCGGGCCCACGAATAGTGTCTATCGGGGCATGTGCACCTTCCTGTCTGAGCAGCCAGGCCAGCAACCGCCCTGCCCTGTCGAACGTGGCATGAACCCGGGCCGAATGAGCCGCATAATTGAGACATCGCAAGCGCTCTAGTAGCTCAGCATGGCGTGCCCGAAGCCACGCCAGTCGGACCGAGTCCCGACCCCCGCCCTCGCCATGGCGCTCGCACGAGAGGAGGCGAGATTCCAGGCCTGCGAGCGATAGTACAAGCCGCCTACGAATGTTCCACGACACGCCCAGACAATGTCCCCTAATGGTGGACTTATGGACGTCCCACTCCGTCAGTTCGCTGCTCGTCGTCCCCTCATTCAGTTCAAAGAACTGCTCTATCGCTGTGCCTAGGGAAGCGCGAAATTCCGCATCCTCCAAAGCTGTCGACTGGAGTCGCCACGTAGGGACGGGGGCCGACAGGGGTCCCATCGGAGACGCAGTCTAAGGGGGTTGTGATCAGAGTGGGTCCGACCCAGATATTCTGCCTGGTCCAATAGAGAGATCAGAGAGTGGGAGCCCACCACCCTGTCGAGGCGGACGTGAAGGTCATGTACCACCGAATAGTACGAGTAGATGCGGTCGTCGGGATGCAGGCTGCACCACATATCAGACAATACCCAGCGCGACAGCCAGTCGGTAAGGCTCCGTGCATTCGAGACCACCTGCGTGTTGTGGAGGGGCGGGAAGGACCTATCTAGGCATGTATAAAGGACTGAGTTGAAGTCCCCACCCAGTAGCCAGTGAAGGACCGCATATGGTGCCAGCACCGCGGACAGGTGATCCAAAAACGACGGCTGCTCAACATTTGGGGTGTACAAAGAGCCTAGTAGTATGTGCTGGCCATTAAGCCGCCGACGGGCCAAGGTGTATCGCCCTGCTGGATCATCTACTACATCCGTGCACGTAAACGGTGTGCCCGCCCTCACCCAGATCAGTGTGCCGCGGACATGTGCGGAGTATGTGGTCCTGAAGAGTTGGCCCCTCCAACGAGTACGCAGCCGGTCGAGCTCAGGCTGTGTCATATGAGTCTCTTGAAGGAGGGTTATGGCTGCCTTATGCCGCTGCAGATAAGCAAAAATAGAATAATGACGCACTGGTGTGTGCATACCCCGTATGTTCCATGTAATTACGTCAGTAGCCGCCATCCAGAGCAATTAAGGACTGTATGGGCCACGGGGCCGGGATCGGATCGGCCGGGGGGGGGGGGGGAGGGAGACAGAGGTTCTAACTGTCATGCCGGTATGTTGCAACGAAAAACCCAACAAAAGAACTTTTGGGTACTGTTGAGTACACGTAATGAAAATCAATAACTGTGTAACTACCAGGGCAAATCCCCAAATGAGCATTCGTCCACACTGCAAGCCAAACGCTTATGGAAGAAAACTAAGCCAGGTAATGGCTAACGGGTGAGTGGTGCGGCTGTAGCTGACGCAAACTGCTGTTTCACTGCGTTACCCCTGCATTCGCCATATGCGCTTTCTATGATGCGGATGGTGCTGAGCATGTGCGAGTGGTCTAACTGTGCCTACCTACGCAGCCTGCCACTGACCTTGCATAACGTGTGAACCTCCTCTGAGCAGAACTTCCCTCCACCCTATGCGCCCAAGGCAACCCAATGGGCACGTGTGTGCCAGCACGCGGCACTGCACCGCTTCATACAGGGAAATAAGCAAACCAACAGTCACCATGGCACACAGTCTAGCTCATGTCACCCCGCACGCCGGCATGCGCCACCACCTCAACGCACTGGGCTCACACAATGTGTTTGGCAGTCTGGGGTGTCACCAATGGCAGTACTTGATCGTCTGAGAGCATGGTGGATGGAGAAGACGATCTACTAGTCCCAGGCTCGCTATGCTCGCGGACTGCCGCTTCCCCCTGGCTGCTCGTAGACCCCAGGGTTGCTACCGCCTCCAGGGCTCCCTGACGCTCCAGCCGCATCCTCTCCGGACTGGGTGCCACAGCGGGGCCCAACCCCACATCCCTGTGGGCCTCCCTCCGCCGCCGCCTCCTCTCCTGTTGTCCGCCAGCTCCCGGATCTGGGGGCCTCTGACCTCTGTACAGCCCTGTTTCCTCCAGCCAGTCCCAGACATCTGACGGGGCGTCGAAGAATCGGCTCCTCTCCTTCGTGACCACCCTGAGGTGCGACGGGAACAGCAGTGAATATGGGATCTTCAGCTCGCGCAGCTGGCGTTTCACTGCCAGATAGTTGCTCCTCCGCTTCTGAACTGTCGCCGTGTAGTCCGGAAAAAACATCACTTGACCACTGCCCACGTGATGGTGTCCAGCTTCCTGGCCTCAAGAAGCACCACATCCCTGTCTCGGTAGTTGAGGAGTCTGAATAGGAAGGGTCGCGGCCGAGCCCCGGGCCTATGCCTCCACGTCGGGACCCTGTGCGCCCGCTCCACCACAAACTGCGGAGAGAGGACCCCCGGGGTAAGAAGGTCCCGCAGCCACCCCTCAACAAACTGTTCCGGACTCCGTCCCTCCTCGCCTTCCGGGAGGCCCACCACGCGAACATTGTGGCGCCGAGAGCGGCCTTCCGTGTCCTTCGCCCGATCCTCCAAGGCATGGACACGGTCGATCAGGTCCTGTAAGGCTATGGTGTGATTGCGCACCACAGGTTGGACGTCTTGGAGCACTTGGCGCTGTTGGGTAACGGAGTCCGCCAACTTGCGATGGTCCGCATGAGGGAGGGTGAAGTCCACTGTAACTTTATCGATTCGGGACTCCAGGGAAGCCCCAGTCTGTTCCAAGGTAGTGCCCAACCGTTCCACAGCTGCCAGTACTGTGTCCATTTTTGCCTCAAGTGCTGTCACCGGAGGCTCCACGCCACTGTCAGGTCGTCCCGGCGCAGAGCCCAGTCCCTCCGCCTGCGACCGGTCCTCATTCGGTTTATTCCGCAGCCGCCCATGACCAACTGTTGTGCTGACGGCATTCGCTGGCAACCCCGGCACCTGTCAGGTAGTCCCGGCCCACGCTCCTATCTCGCCGGGGTATAAAAGAATAAACACCACTTTTCCTCCGCTGGTGCGGGGGAGAGGAAGGGAGGGGGGCAAGAATCCTCTCGAGAGCGACCTCGGCCACCGTCTGATAGAAGTCCTCTGGCCGATACCTCCAGGTTCCGGAGGCCACCAAGACCACCTCGTACTGTTCTCACAATGTGAACCAGGTCCAACGATATTCCACCTCCGCTACCGGCATTCACCGCTCCTGGGCCACTAGCAAGTGGGGCCACCCCTCCGCCGCCACCCGCTTGGCAGTGACCGCAGCACAGTCCGAGTGGCACCTCAGTCTCGGCTATGTCCGGGCCCACCACTTTATCGCCACCAGCTGGGATGCCCCCTTATGCAAGGAGCAACCACTGATCCGCCACTGCCAGCTCCCGCCGTCAAATTCTCGGTTCTCACACCTCCTCCGGTCCGCGCCAAGTATAAGGAGACGGGAGCCCCACCACCATTTGTCGGTACCTCAGATGCACTCGCCAGCTCCAGGCGCTCTCCTTACTGCAGGGTCAAGACAGCTCCCCTCTCTCTCCCAGCCGCCCGCCTCAATGTCTGTGTCCGTTTACCGGGCCATCAGCTACAAAGCTCACAAGTCCTGGGCCTCAAGTTCGCATCCGCCAGCGTTAGGGCAGTCCATCGCACTCCAGCGGTTCGCAGCAATCTCCGCCAGGCCCACCGCCGCGCTGCAGCGCGCGAAGAGGCCCGCCTCACTTCCCAGGCCTCCCCGCTGCGCCCTTCGACCCGCTAGTGTACCGGGGGCCGGGCCCACACGACTCACCCAGGTAGCTCCGGCAGGCAGTCGGCCAGGTCTCTCAGGGGGGCCCCAATACCAAACCAAGTTATCGTGCCGCTCCCCGGGGAAGTCGCCGCAGACTCGCCTCACAGTGGCTCCTCGCCGACGCGTAGTCCGTGGCACCACCTGCAGACAGCGGCCACCTCAGCGCCGGCACGGCATACACCGCGTCACCTATCCAGCAACGCGGACCACAACTGCATCAGCTGGCCACCGGCTCTGCCTCTCCTCGCCTCCACTGATGTCGGCCTCCGTACCACAGAAGCCAGCCGCCGTCCCGCCTCCGTTGCGAGGGTCGCGGCCTGTGCGGCCCAGTCGCCTCGTGGTAAGCCGCGGGCTGGAGTGCGCCCCGCGGCCGGCCGCGGCTCACTGCTGGCTCCGCTCTCCCCACCGGCTCCAGACTCAGCGGGTCATACCTGGGGCAGCGGGCTGTCTCCGGCCCCGAATTTCTCCGTGGGGCCGCGGGAAGCTTATATGCCGCGGCGCCAGCAATGTCGCCTCGCACTGTGAACAGGAGAATACCCAGGATGGTGGCACCGGGTGGCAGGAGCCTCACGCTCTGGCGACCATCTTGAAAGCGCGCCACCTAGCGCCCCATCATCATCAGGGCCTTTATGATAAAATACATTCTTAAAGACATACAGCGTTACCTTCGGCTTTTAAATTTACCCAATGTTTTCATTTTACTGTTAGATAATTCAGTAAAGGTTTGTCGTTATAATCTACCCTAGTCCGATTATGAAATAGAATTTACATTTTGACAAGACCTATAAAAGTGTATGCCAACCTAACGCCGCACCACATCACATCCCCGCCAACTAGAAGGCATCGAAAACGCATTCTATTTCTAGCTACCCCTTCAACCAAATAAACTCACCTTACAGTTCTCCTACGCATCGTTGTTACACTTCGGCCTCCTCTTAACTCCCCTTTTGCTTTCCCCACTTTTCGTGGTATTGCCGAAGACTCTTTTTTAGGATTAGGTTGAAAGGATTAGTTTAATCTGGCGGACGGATACATTGGGTTGATGACCGAAGAGGGCGGAAGCACTCTGACGTACATCTGCCGCGCACGTATTTTTTATGGTGTAATTACTTATTCTCTCCAGAAAACATGAGTCTGACTCCACAAGTGGCACGGTTGCGGGAGGCAGTTCTGGTGTACCTAGACAGGAGCGGCGGCCTGCAGAAGTTTGTTGAAGATTGCAAAGCATATGATGGTACCACACGGCTTTATGCGCCTTTAATGTGGGGTAGGGAAGCTTCCAATTGGCACGGTCTCAGTTTAATGTAGCGTTTATGGGTATCTGTCTTTGCAGACGCTTTATTTAAACCACCGGCGTCTCTGTTAGTACGTGTTGTAAACCTAATAATTCGCATTCTCAACACTTCTCTTGATTTCAATTTTCTGGTCTGCGTATTTACGAAATAAATAGCTTTTCGTATGGGTATTTTTAATTAATTAAGGACTTCAATGCAATAATATTTGCCTCCCTGTGTGAAAAGCAGCATGTATGCTAAATTCACTGAAATTTCTGGGGCAGATGCTGAAAACGCAGGACTCTCCTGTTTAAATCTGTGACGCTTAGTCACCATACGTAGACCTAGTAGGTGAAAAATAATGAGTGTTGAATCCTCTCTATACATTTCTAAGTAATTTTCCATTTGCTTTAGTAATTGATTAGAAACAATTCAAGTTTTTAAATTGTGTTCATATTTTCCAGTGACTCCCTTCTCAGCCTGTAATGGAAATCTTGTTGGGTGATGTATGTGGCTTTCTTTTCCCTCCCCAGCAGAAAGGGACATTCAGTCTTCCTGCTTCTCCTCCATCTGGTAACACCCACTTCCTCACTCCACTGCCTGCACAAGCAAGGACACATCAGGCATAGGGGTTTCTGCTCGATCCTCTGGCCACATCCCCTTTCTCAGTAAGTCTGGATTGAAGGGGGCGGGGAGTGATAATTAATAGATTTCTTTCCTGCCCCTTGATTTCCACAACCACATTAGCCAGGTGAAGGAGATAAAAGCAGTTGGTAAGCCCATATCAGGCAACTTTAAATTGGACTCTGCAGCACCTACCACCAGCAGTGTCTTATCTACAAGTTGCAGCAGGAGGTCCAAGCAAGAAGTTGGCCAGCACACAGGTGCACAGAAGAGCTATTTCAACAGGGTGCTCTATCAGCCCACTTTTTAACCTCTTAGGGCCACAGCCTTTCCCTTTCCTTCAGAGGAAGAGTTAATCCAGGCTTAAGCCTTCAGTGGTCCACTAGAAATCCTAATGCTTAGTAAGAAGGCAGGCCCGACGCTCCTAACCAGAACCACAGTAGTCACCATAGCCTTTCCTTTTACGTTACTCTCCAAGCTAGAAGCACCACAGGGCCAGAGTGCTATCTGATTCCTTTTACACCCCCATCCCATACGACTGACCAATGCAGGCTAAGTAAAGCTGTAATCTAGTCCTCTGCAGTCGTGGTCCCAACACATACAGAATTGCCTGCACTAGGCTCAGAGCAGCAGGTCTGCCCCAAAGCTTTACCCACGTATTGTATAGTCTTACCACAACCACCACCCAGGAATTATCACTTCCTTTGAAGCATAAAGGAGCAGCTAGGGACCTAAATTTATACACATTTTATAGACTCTTCACACAACTAAACTGAGTCATTTGTGTGCCAGTCTAAATCTATCTCTATGTTAATGGTCTTGTCCAAAATGCAGAGAAGGGACTCATTTGTCCAGATGCCACAAATATTTTTCTGTTACTTTTGGTTAGTTTTTGGCTTTATTTTAGATGTCATTCTGATTAGACTCCGTTTTAGATCCAAGCCACAATGTGCCAACATTTGTGCATGTTGATTTCAAAATATTTGTTATGCCTTTGTGTTAATGCGCTTAACTGTTTGAGCCTCATTCTGGACTAGGCTGAAGTTTGCAAACTGAACACTTCTTTCGCTATGCAGCAGGGATTGTCATTTCTAGCATGTTGAGGTTATATGTCTTTTTCACTGACGTATGTTTTTCATGGTTATGGCCACACAGAAAGGAGTTGTTGTGCAAGATACTGGCCTCGGCTCGGTTTAAAGGCTTTACATGCAGCTCTATTCTGCCTGCAAGAGGAAATCCATTTGGTATTTGCAAAACATTTTCTGGTTGGTTATGTTTTGTTGCATGAGGCTTGCAGAATGTGCTTCAGATTTGGTGCAACAGCATGAAGGAGCACAAGAAGAGTGTGTGAGGGATTGTTACACAGATGGAATATATGAACCAATCTCACTAGCTGTATTCAGGCCACCCTAACCATGATTCTGAGAACAGAAAGTGTTTATTGGTTTTCCTAAATTCTGGGTGGCATTTGATCCAAATTCTTTTTGTGAAAGAGAAGAAGGTACACTTTGTAGGTTGACATGTGTTTTCTTGTGACCATAAAACATTACCCATCTCGCTTTCACTCTTTACCTACCTTTTCCTCTTACTACCTCCTGTATCTTGCCATGTGACTACCCGACCTTTCTCTCTTAACCCTGTGCCTCTCCCGACCACACCCATCACTGTCTCACCTCTACTTCACCTGTCTCGCTATAATGTCTCTTTACCTCTCTGCCTATCTGTTTTTACCCCGAGCCCTCCCATTGCTATTATTCAGCAGAGCTGGGGGGTCACTATCTAGCCAGAGTAGTGCACACAAAGAAGGAGGGGAATAGAGATATTGCGGTAAGGGATATAATGAGGAAATTGCTATATCTCAACGTATGGAATGGTGAAAATCCACTTTGATTTTCAGTGTTGCTGTAAGTGCCTCATTAATAAATGCTATGAAAGCTATAATTTCAAATACCATTCTATGTTTTACTGTGATTTGGTGAGGAAACTTGGTTATTGATCGATGGCTCCTCCAGGGGGAGGGTGGAAAGTACCTTCCAGCCCAGGTTGAGAGGAGAAATCTGGGATAGATAAATTATCTGAAGGAACTGAGGATGTCGTATTAATAGATTGAACCGAGCCTACAAAACCTGGAGAGGATGAAAGTCTAGGCCCTTGCCCCGTTGATTAGTGATAGACCCATTGATCCCCCCCAAAAAGTCCACAGAATTCATGCAGCCAATTTTAGGGACCCCTTGTCTTTCGGTAGAGTCCTGGATACCCCTCCGCTCCTCAGACTGCAAGCCTGTCTTAAGTTTAAAGTACTTTGCGACGCACTTCCAAATTGAGGTTAAGAATGGGGAGACATTCTTGTCTTTGTTCCCAGATGTTATGCTCTTTTCCTCTTTATCAAGGCCCTCACCCTTTTTAGGTAGATTGTCTTTACCCCTTTTATGCCAAATAACAGTTCAAATTAGGTCACTTTTTTGATTGGGGAGAAGGGGGAGAGTAAGGTGCTGGCAAAGCCATTTGTTAATCAGCACTGTAGCTTCTACTGGCAGTCTACCTACAGTCTTCCAATAGAACTAAAGTGTAGGCAAGATGAAATGAGGGTCCACTATAGGTCCAAATGAAATAAACACCTCCCCTTTGCAGCTTGATTTCTCCTGCTGGTGCCTAATTGCTACCGCCACCATCCTAAAATTCACTGGACTTTGCATATGGAGACCTTGAAAAGCTCAATACTTTAATGGACTTAAAACTCCGTGTCTAACTTCCTATCCCCCTTACAACGTCTTTGTGGAGGTCAACTGAATTAAGAGCTCCCAAGAGCTGACTGCAGACAATTGGCAGCCCCTACACGAGACACCCTGCTGTGCGCCGTACCCTCCTGGCTCCCTGGAGGGATGTGGACACAGTGGTGTTAGCAGGTCTCCCGCTGCCCTCCAGCAAGGGAAACTGTAGGTGTGTTAGGATGATCCTCTGCAGCTACTCCTGCAGGATATATGTAGCTGTTGGAGCTCTTAAAGCGATAGAAATTTCACAGTCATTTGAGTAAGGCTTGCATTGAACCATACATGGTTCACTGCATGGTGTCTAAAAATAAAAGAGATGGTCCTACTCTGCCAAAGGGATAGGACACCAACTTGACACAATGTCTAAAAAGATTGATCCCTTTAGGAAACCAAAATTTCGCACACCAATATCTTACTTATCACTCAAATCACAAGAACCAAAGATTGATCCCTTTTGGAAACAAAATTTGCACACCCAATTCTCACTTTTCACTCAACCCACAGGAGCCTATCACAGTGGCCAATCAATCAAATGTATAAATGTTTATTCATTATATCTTCAAAGTTCGTTATGACACAGTTAAAACAGATAAAATAGAGCAATCCGCTCTAAAATTCAAAGACAATCCCCCAATAATGCATTCAAAGTTATTGTACAGTGATTTACACAAAATAATATATGTTAAAAACAAAGTGCACAGTAATTATGAGTTTCAACATTGACATTCCATCCTAAATCAAAAATTGAGGATGTTAATCTATTATATAATGCATTCCCTAAAAAGAACAATTATTCTTAAAAATGACCAAGAAGCTTCTTCTTTTAACTGTGTCATAATAAACTTTGAAGATATAATGAATAAACATTTATACATTTGATTGATTGGCCATTGTGATAGGCTCCTGTGGGTTGAGTGAAAAGTGAGAATTCGGTGTGCGAATTTTGTTTCCAAAAGGGATCAATCTTTGGTTCTTGTGATTTGAGTGATAAGTGAGATATTGGTGTGTGAAATTTTGGTTTCCCAAAGGGATCAATCTTTTTAGTCACTGCATGGTGTGCAATAAACCCTCCTCGTTGTGGGCCCATTGGCCCATATAGCTGACGTGGGACTCTGGCAGCAAGCCAGAAAGGTTAAAATTCAGTTTGAATACCGCAGTGGCCGTAGACCATAGCGGCTTCCTGGTGACTCACCCTCAACTGTACGTCTGCGCATCCTCGCTCCACTCCACTCTTCTTCGCTTCACACTTCTGCACTCCCCAGAACTCGTTTCTATGGGCGCGCATAAGCACGGGTGCCTTCTTTTTAGGGGACGGAATAGGTTGACTAAAAAGTGTGAGCATAGACCTTTCGGTGTGGTTTGTAAGGCTTTTCCAGTCCTAGCCTTTCGTGGTTCAATAAAAGCGAAGAACAGAGCACAATCTCCGGAGGAACTGAAGAAAGGGGCATCAAACCCATTCTTTTCCAGGAAGTGAATCCTCCCCACCAGCCCTCCAACAGCAAAGTGGAGTGTCCAGTGATTATCTGAACTTCTCTAAGTTGCTCTCAGTTTAATGAGTTTATCCACTGAACAAGTCCCATTAATTAGGATTTGTCACTGCCTGCTCCCTGGCATCCTCTCATGATGCTATTTTGCTGATGCAAGCACTCGTCGATAAATATTGTTTGAGCTCGGACTATTGAAAGCTCACATTCCGCTTTTTTTCCTTTAGTCTAATCACTCTATTAAGAGCATAAGAATTAATTAATCAGTTTGCCACAGAGGCATCCATGGGTCACCAATCAAAATTTGAGGCCGTTTATAAAGACCGGGTTGTCATGCAGTTTGGGGCTTTTGAAACATTCTTGTAAATGACACCACTGAGAACAATGAATCTTGAGTTCGAGGTTGCAAATCTTTTTGTTTTCGCTGTCTTTGTTGCCCATTATTTCAAATCAAGTAGTGGGAGGATGGTGTGGTTGTTTAACTGTTTTCAGTTGGGCATTCCACTGAACACTCAGTTCATTTAGATAGATTTGTGTTGTGAATCATAGCTTTATACAGCATCCAGTTCTCCTTTTCATCTCCCCTCTTTGCTCATGAGATGCAGGATGTAGGCAAGAAAAAGTGACACGTCACCGAGCTGTTACCTTGCTTTTACATGAAAGTTTTTTCTTGAATATGCTCTTTTAAGTTATTGTACTTCCACAATAAAATGTTTGAAATTGTAATTGTACTACTTTGTAGTCTTTGTGTTCACATCTTACCTGTGTGCATCTCACTACTCAAATCATTATAGAATAAGTTGCTTTATGTGACCAGCTTAACTGCAGACGGTTTTATATACGGTCTGCTGCTGTGTACACTACTTTTAATAATACAATAAAAAAATGACCCATTTGAGCATTGATTAATGCAATTTTATAGTGATGGCTGTAAAAGGAAGATACTATGTGGCTGTCATTGACTGTTAGACTATAGCCAACAATCTTTATACTTTTGTTGATGTAGCGAGTGAAGTAAAATTCAAGGTCAGAGGGCTATGTTAACCCCAGACCCCTCATCCAGTTTGAAATAAATGTGTGTGTCTTCAGCTTTCAAAGGATAACTAAGGGAAGCCAGGGTTTGGCAAACGAACTTTACAGATGTTAAAGAAATTAGAGCGCAAGCTATGCATTTGTCTTGCTGTTCAAATGATTCTTCGCTGTTCAGCAGCATGATTTCTGTCCTGCACACTTAGCAAATCACATGGCTATTTATGAGGAAGTAGAGTTTCTGGACATATGGATTATGGGCAGAGAGGGACAGCTTGCAGTCAGCCTGTACAGAAAACCAACAGCAAAAAATACGATTTTAGATCACAGCAGTTACCATCCACCATGCCAAAAAGACTCGATCCCATTCGGAGAATTTCTGAGAATTAGGAGGAACTGTACCAACATGAAGGATTACATGACACATGCGGAACAGCTACAAGAGCGTCTCCTCCTTCGTGGCTATCCAAAAAGACTCATAAAACAATCACTTAAGAGAGCCAAATACTAGGGGCGTGGCTAAGCGAGCCACGATGGCGGTGCAGCTTTGCTGAGGCTCCGCGTCTGGGCGCCTCTCGGCAACCACATGGAGTGTGTCCCCGGGAGCTGATCGATGCCCAGGGCATCGGGAGGTGGCAACATCACGGCGGGAGAGACGGCGGACCCCTGGGCGCATCCCTAGCCCTCCAGACGAGACTTGGTCCGGCTGATGCTGCTGGCGCCGCACCCCGAGCCGTTAAATGGCGGCGGAGCGCTCCTGCGCGATACGAGCGATGCAGTGAGAGGAGACGGGGCAGTTGGCAACGTGTGTCACCCTGGTCGCGCTGACACTCGGAGGGTGTAAGCGGGCGGCGGACCCCTGGAGAGAGACGCGAGGCACCAGAGAACGGAGGAGCATTGCTGGCCCGGGCGCACCCGCCATTTTGAATCTACCGAGGCACGGAGACCCGCAGTCGGACCCCTGGGCGGCCCCTGTGTGTTCCAGGTACTCCGGGTGACTGGCGCTGAAGGGGGCTAAGGGGGTGCTGGATATGGATGCGGATGGCAGGACCTGGAGGCATTCAACCGACCCGACCAGCGCTTGCCTGACCTTAACATGGCCGCCTGCGGGACATCGCATCCCTCCCAATACAGCCGGTGAGGCCCTGCTCCTTGAACCTACCGAAGTGACGTCCTTCTGGGTGTAGCCCGCGGGAGCTGCAGTGCCCTTGCCAGACCTGCGGACCACCTTCTCGCCCCGGGACTTTGATGGTCTCGCCTCGACAGTAGACCCTGGGAGAGACTTGGGCTTACACGGGGGCCACGAGGACGGTGCATGCGCTTCCCCCCCCCTGACCTTGCGGCGGCCACGGAGGATCCCCAGTGGCACCAGCCGCCGATGGAGACCCCGCGGGAGGCGGACTAGTGTTGGGAAGCGCCCTGAGTCTGGTGGCTGGTGCGGACGATTCCTACGCCTGGTTCACGGAGGGGACCTTGGTGGACCGGCTCGGGCGGCGGATTCCCTGGGCGACTTCACCCGTGAGACGGCGCGGCTGTGCCTCCCACCCTTCCGTGGACTCCTTGCGTCACTGGGGCTACTACGACCCGGCGAACACTGCCGACTCGACCGGACCACGTGGACTCACGATGGGGAAGTCAAAACCCGCCCAGCTTCAGGTGATCCCGGAGACGGCCCCGGAGAACATGCCTCGGACCTCGACGTGGTCCCCCAGCACGGTGGCCTCCACAGACTTATCGATCTCGGACAAGTTGGATAAGGTCCTCGCCGCCATTGAACTATCCCGTCTGTCCATGGAAGAACGCCTTGGTACCCTGGCGACGGATGTAAATCTCCTTCGCGATGACCACCGAAAGTTGGCGGACCGGGTGCGTACGGAGGAGCGGACACTCACGGAAATACAACCCATATTAAAAGAGCAACAACAGATGCTCCAGGGGGTCCTTACTCGCCTAGCTGCGGTGGAAGAGCACGCGCAGGATTTGGAGGGCCGCTCAAGACGCTGCAACATCCGAGTACTGGGACTACCGGAGGGAATCGAGGGTGCCGACCCCATTGCATATATGGACACGTGGCTGAAGTCGTTTACCCCACCTGCAGACCGCACACCATTCTTTTCCATAGAACGGGCTCACCGTGTGCCGGCCCGTAAGCCCCCGCCCGGCACGTCCACCCGACCATTTCTCGCTAAGTTCCTGCACTTCCGGGATAGGGACGCGGTGCTCCGGGCGGCGCGACTAGCTGCACCGTTGCGATTGGAAAACAGCCACATTATGATCTTCCCGGACTATGCTCGAGCGGTGCAACAACGGAGATCTTCCTTTCTCGACGTAAAACGGAGGCTACGGGACAATAAGATCCAGTACGCGTTGCTCTTCCCGGCCCGCCTCAAGATTATCTATAAAGGATCCTCCCTCTTCTTCGCATCCGCGGAGGCCGCGCAAGACTGGACAGATCAACACTGCTCGCGGGCATCCGATCCTCGTCCCCAGAGGAGCTCCCCTCTCAAAACCTTCCACGCCCGGAAGCGGCCCAAGAAGCTCCGTAACATCGAGTCCCGACCAACGCAAGGCACCCACGACTCGCCGGATCTCGAACAGATTATGCGAGAGAGACGGGAAGTTCTACAAGCGGTGATTGACCTACGCGCCACACAACCTTCAGACTCTATAGATCGACCTCCGCACCTGTTCTCGTCCGATGGTGACAACGACAGCGACAGCACCGTCTCGGGGGCGGACCGAGCGGCACCCCCCCACGCCACTCCGCAAACTGCGGATGGACTATTGGATGGATCGCCCTCCCCTCCCCTCCCCTGAGGCAACTCGGACACACGGACTCTTGGTATCCTTTTTTTTCTACGATGCACACCTAGCACCCATGATATTGCACCCACAGAGACAGTCATTCTGCTAAAGATACATGGTGATCCTACTACATGCCCACTCAGCGTGCGGCCTCGCACTAGCGCATCGTCACCCCCTATCACATAAAGCAGTTCTCCCCCCTATAGTGTTACGGGAGGTAGTTTGGACACATCGTTACCCACACGATGAGTCCTAAGTATTGGGACAGTTTCCCGCATCCCCATACGTTGTTCACACCCCGGTTTGCATATGTCCCACTTTGCCATGGAGTTTCACACCACAATACATCCTTTTACCAGGCTTCCAGTCCGCCTGCCCCCCTCCAACGCAGCACGCCCCGTAGGGTCTACTATGCGATTTCTCTAAGGGGCACCACACCCCGCCCCCACACAGAACCGACCACCTATGGCACGACTGACAACTAGCGCAGACATTAATATACTCACACTCAACACACGTGGTCTGCATACCCCACGTAAGCGCTACGCGATATACGCCTATGCGAAACGACAGAAGGCATCTATTCTCTGCTTACAAGAAACCCACCTTAATGCATCCGAAGCCGGCAAACTGCGAGCAAAATGGCGCGGACTTATCTGCGCCACGACCTACTCCTCGTTTGCCAGAGGGGCACTGATATGGATCCGCCCGGGAACCCCTTTCCGGGAACTAAGGCGGGTGGTGGATGACGAAGGCAGATACGTCCTACTAGAGGGTCTCTTAGACGGGAGGGCTGTCCTCTTAGGCAGTATATATGCCCCAAATGTTGACCAGGACAAATTCTGGGACCGACTCACAATATCGTTGGCTCAATTCACACAGGTACCTTGGCTCTTAGGAGGGGACTACAACTGTATCCTGGACCCGGTGCTGGACCGCTCACACCCTCCACTCCCACACTCTCCCACCTATAGACAAATAGACCGCTTTAGAGCGTGGGCCGCACACTGGTCCCTTACGGACGCATGGAGGCTGCACCATCCCCAGACCCGCATTTACTCTTTCCACTCCATCCCTCATAATTTACGAGTTCGGCTGGACCGATTCTTATGCACGACAGCGCTTCTCCCGCAAATATGTCACTCGGACTATCTGGGTAGAGTCGTTTCCGACCATGATGCGCACCTCCTCGGCCTACAGTGGAGACCCCCGCACCCCCCTGTTCCTACGTGGCGGCTGTCACGGGAGTGTCTCACGGACCAGACCTTTACACATGACCACCAATGTAGCATCCAAGACTACTTTACGCATAATGCGGGGACCGCGTCGTCAACCCTGGTCGAGTGGGATGGTTTCAAGGTAGTTGCCAGGGGAGAATGCATTCGATACAGAGCCGGGGTGCGTCACACCCTAGAGCAAGCCCTAGAGAAGGCAGAGCAGCAACTGGCTGCGGCCACTAAGGCCGCAGATCAATCAGTGGCGACAGTAACTCAGGTCGCCCACGCCAAATCGGAGTACCAAGTGGCGTGCGTGGACCTGCGTCGTCACAATTTTCGAGCCTACGCAAACCGAATGCATCGGGAACGTGATAGGTCGGGCACACTCCTGGCATGGCTTGCGAAGCAAGATACCGAAGTCCGGCCTATCACTGCCATCATAAACCCCCAGGGTACTCTGGTGCAGTCTCAAGATGAGATCCTCCAGGCGTTCTACCACCACTACTCGGCAGTCTACACCGCTCCCACGTCTCTCGATCCCAGGGCCATCGACCACTTCCTCGACCCTCTCCCCCTTCCCCGAATTGCCTCTGCAGACCGGAAGGGGTTGGACACAAAGATAAAAACAACTGAGATTACAAGTGCGGTACGAGCAATGGCCCGCGGCAAGGCCCCTGGCCTTGACGGGCTCCCACTTGAATATTACGCCACCTTTGCCCCACAGTTGACCTCTCGGCTATCGGCGGTATTAGACTCGGCGCTTAGACTTGGCGAACTGCCCGGCTCTATGAGAACGTCGGTGATTGTGACATTTCCGAAACCCGACCGTGACCCTCAACTCCTCGCCTCCTACCGTCCCATCACACTGCTCACAGCTGACTGTAAAATCTTGGGGAAAATTTTGGCGGATAGATACTCTCAAATCATATGCCCGTTAGTACACCCGGACCAATGCGGTTTCGTCCCAGGGAGGAATACCTCTCATAACATTCGGCGCCTCTTTCACATTCAGGATCAGATTGGGGACCGCTTCCCGCACGCAGCGTGTCTGATCTTGGACCTTGAAAAGGCGTTCGACACCCTAACATGGCAATTCCTCTTTTCAGTCCTCGGGCGGACGGGCCTCGGCCCCACACTCATAGCCTATACTCGCCTACTCTACACCAATCTCACGTCCCGGATCCGCCTTGGGCGCTATATCTCCCCGGAATTCGCGATACACCGGGGCACGCGACAGGGATGCCCCCTCTCGCCCCTCTTATTCGCACTCGCGGTAGAACCATTGGCCATCCGGCTCCGCGGGGATGGGCAGGCCTGGGGTATCCCACTAGCGGATGTCACACACTGTGTATCCATGTATGCAGACGATCTTCTCATATATTTACGAGATGTGACGGCGGATCTCACCGCTGTTGAGGCCGCCCTGTCGGAGTTTGCGGAGGCCTCTGGGTTGAGGGTGAACTGGGACAAATCGATGGTCTATCCCCTCCACCCGGACACCCCCTCTCGGGAGGTCTGGATCGGCGACCGGAAGCTGCACTGGGTGACGGAGGGTCCCCGATACCTCGGGATTCGATTATATCACTCCCCAATCGACATTTTTGAGGGGAACCATCGGAGGGCACTAGCAGAGATACGGTCCTCCATTGGGTTCTGGCGGAGTCTACCGTTAGCGCCGATTGGCCGGGTAGCCCTGGCAAAGATGATACTGGTCCCGCGGCTTTTGTACTACTTCACCAACCTCCCAGTGATTCCCCCCCGCTCCTTCTTCAAAGATTTAGATACGCTCCTCAGCTCTCTGATATGGGGGCAGGGACGGCGCAGAATCGCGTTGGCCAAGCTAAGACTGCCCACGACGCAAGGGGGGCTTGGGGCGCCCTCATTCGAAGCCTACTTCCTGGCGTCGCAGCTCCAATGGCTCTCATATTGGACGGCGGAGCGATGCCTGCTTGAGACATGCACTGTCGCGGGATTTGTGCCCCTGCCCGAGTTGCGACGCCTGCTTCTGCCGGGTTCCCGTCCCACGCGAACCTACCCCCTGCAGGTGGACATTGCCCGGAAATGCGTGCAGCGTATCCACCGCATGGCACCGCGCTGCCCTCCGTACACACCATCGTTACCGCTGGTCGGCTGGCCCAGAAATAACGGATTCTTCACACCCGCCATGCTTCGGGAATGGACGGCGAGAGACATTGTCGAAGCGGAAATGTTATTTGACGAGGGACAGCTCAGGCCATACCGACAGCTCATGGAGGAATACGATTTGCCCCCAGGCCAGTTCCTGCTTCACCGTCAACTCCTCAGCCACTTTCGACCATATGCTGACCTCACGCACGGGGAACCACCCACACACCCAGTCCTACATACACTCTTACAAATGGGACGGGGTCGACACCTTATTACGTGGTTGTATAAATCAATTGGGAACCTAACGCCCCCACTGCTGGTGCATCTCAGAGCCCTATGGGAGGAGGAGACGGGACGACCATTTCACGACAGCGAATGGGACAGAGCGATAGAATTCCCCAAAAAAGTATCCAGGAACGCCCGCTTTAAGAATATACAGTTTCACATTCTCCACCGGGCCTATCTGACGCCAGCGCGCCTTCAGCGTTTTTATCCCGACACTACATTTCTATGCCCTCGCTGTCAGACGCAGGATGCTGCCTTCTTTCATATGTTCTGGACCTGTCCGGGCATCCAGAACTATTGGACTTCTATCCACTCAACACTCAGGGACCTCACTGGGCTGACCCATTTGACTACCTGGGAGGGTTGCGCGCTGGGTATCCTAGGGCGGAGAAAACGACACAAGGTGTCGATGCGCTTCGTCTTCCTGGCCCACTTATTGGCCAAACGCTGTATAGCAATGCACTGGCGATCCCCTACTGGTCCTCCGCTTGCAGCCTGGGTGGGGGCGGTCCTTAAATGGGCTGCTGCGGAGGAGGACGCAATACGAGAGGAGGAGGCTAAAGGCATCCGTAAAACCCCAGTCTCTTTAGAGTGGGCGCTCCTACTACATCAATTTAGACAATCTCAGACCCCAGCTGCATTGGTGGCCGACATGAATACCCCCGACGCCACACCGCCTCACACGGTCCGAGTCTCCGCAGCGGGGGATCCCCCCCAGTGTCCCCCCGCACCACCCCCGGGCCAGCTGAGTTCCCCCCTCTGCTCACCTGATGCACCCCACGGCTCCTCATCCCGGATGGTGCACACTCTCACCCCCCCCTAGATGGGCGGCAGCTATATGGCCGGACGGGCAATGGCAGACATGGGTCATAGCCTAGAACTCATCACCTAGAACTCCATGGCATCCCCCAGTTTGGTCCTCCTCCCCAGTTTTCTTTACAGGCACTGCTCTGCAACCATACAGACCACTTCCGCACGGCACAAGGCATATATGTACCCTCTATATGGACGTTGGTCTATTTGTCCGCTAATGTGAAGTACCCATTTTCACGGCAAGTGATGTATGTATGCTCATATTCTTAAATGCCAATAAAAAGAATGTTAAAAAAAAAAAAAAGAGAGCCAAATACTATAACAGAGATACTCTCTTCAATAACGAACCAAAACCATCACAGGATAAGTTAGTCTGTGTTATAGACCATTCCAATCTGAACTACAAGATTAAACAGGTCCTAGATAAAAATTGGAAAATTCTCAACACTAGTGATGAAGAACCCACACAGAAACCGCTGGTAGCATTTAGAAGAAACCCTAACCTGAGAGATAAATTAGTACACAGCAGAGAACATCCTCGGGTAAAAACCACACAAACCACTATGGATGGTTTACCTCCACCGATAGGTAACTACAGTTGTGGTAATTGTCATGCATGCGCATCAGCGATCACCACTAAGACCTGGTCTTATAGAACAAGAAAAGGAAATCTTAAAACTATGACCAACTGCAGGAGTTCCAATATAATCTACATGATACTATGTCCCTGCGACCTAGCCTATGTAGGGGAAACATCCAGAGAATTTCGTATACGTTTGTCTGAACACAAATCTGCCATAAGAACAGGCAAACTACAAGCACCACTAGTCAGACATTTCATGGAAAACCAACATACAAAAACAGATCTTCGTTGGCTAATTTTAGAGAGAGTAAGACCAATACCAGGGAAAGATCCAACTAAAACTCGCAAACAGCGCGAAACATTCTGGATTTTTTCATTGGATACAGTAGACCAAGGCGTTAATGAAGACATCACATGGCTAGTGACCTCCTGAATCTCTGGCACAACTGCCCATACTAACAGTTGTTCATTCAGTTAAATGCTTTGCTAGGCATAATTAGTAAGCAACAGTGGTGTGGTACTCAGACTCAGTATACCATGTACGCTTCCCCTCCAAATAAATGGGCCACAACATCCGTTCTGACTTATTTTAGAAGCCCGCAAATAGGCTCCCTTATGGACCGAGACTCCTTGGATTAGCGTCTATGCTAAAAGAAACAATCTTATATTTATTTATACCTAAGAGGCACCTTTTGACCCTTAGTATTTATAGATCCTGCCAATTTAGACCAATCTCTGCATTATAGTACACATTACAAACTATTTAGGATAATAAACCAACATATTTCACTATTCCAAGATGGCGCCTGCTTTGTCTCATTTCAGATATGTACATCCACATATATTCACGAGATTATTATTACAACCAATACGAACACTTAAAATCTATGTCCTGTCGCTTTTTCTCTTATTTTATTGATCCAAAACAGTGGCTGAGAGCATTAAACCACTCTATTTCCATTACTGACGTGTCTTAATAATTATAACACGTAGGAATATAATACTCTCCTTATTAGTTACGTTTGACTTGACCTCGTAAATGACGCAATACTAAATACAGATTTTTTATGTGGGTATCCCTTAGTACATCAGATCCAGCATACGTCGCAGTACAATACCCTTTCTGACAACCATACTTGCAGAGTTTGACCTTTTCCAACATGTCACCCAGGCTAAAGCATTGCTTCGAATTACGGTATCAGCTAGGCGGACAATATCGCGAGACTACGCGACAATTGGCAGACATTTAAAGGCGTCTGTAACCACCTACCACAAACATGGCATCGAGCAACAAGAGGGTCACGCTGTATTGAATCACGAGAGGTAAGGTGATACCAACGACGTTGATACCGTTTGTTAGACTTATTAATTATAACAATACTAGCTTGTTTTTGTCCGTTTAATTAAGACAACCCAGACTTTCTCCATGCTTTGAATCAGTTTCTGTACTTAGCGAGCATCCGCTTCCTCTTTTTCTAAAATTATTAGAAATCAAAGCTTATTTTAGGTTTAGAACGCCTTTGCTCTCTCGTCCGAACATTTAAAGCGTTACAAACCTACTGGAAACATAGAGAGTTTTTGTATATTGTCTGTGCTAGACCCATTCCAACATGTCGCCTATGGTCACCAGGCTCTTAGGAGTACAAGACCGGTCACGCAAATATTATCGCGAGACTACGTTATAATCGGCATACATTTAAATATGTCTGCTAGCTTCCGTAACTAACCAGGGATCAGGCTACAAGAGGGCTATATATTATTGAATCTCGAAAGGTAAGACGAGACCATCCACGCTGACACTGTTTGCTAGGTTCACAAATTATAGCCTTACTCTGTTTGCTTAAACCTACATGTAGCTATAACATAAGAAGATCCTTTCCCTGCTGTGACTTAAACCAATCTGTAGTGATTAGTCAGATTGTTTACATATTCTAGCTAGCGTCTGGTCCCCATTTACAAACCTATTAAAGTTTAAGCGTAAACTTTTGTTTAACACGCTCGCATGTCGTAAATTGCATTAGCCTTAAATATTGATCTGGTCTTCCCTCATTTTACAATAAAGACGAGCCATTCCGTCTGTCTAAACTACTGCTAGGTATATATTACCCTTACAGAACATCAACGATGGCCTAACAGAACTTCTGCGATGGCTACACAAAAACAGTTAACAGTTAGGCAAGCTGAGAATCAAATAACCAACTTGAAAAGACAAAGAGCTTTGCCCTGTCAGAAAATTTTCTGAAACATTTATCTCCAATTTAGAGTGTTGTTACCGTTGTAATAGGGTAGAAAAACCAATTTTTTGTAATGCTACTATATCTACCTTCCAGAACTAATACTTTGAACACCATGTATAAGGTAAACATGGACAACAGACACTCCAATGCAAAATAGACAACCCTCTTGTTTGGCGTTTTGCACTCTGCTAAGAGGTAAGAACAATAATAGACTTTGTTGCACATAACCAATGCTAAATGTTAAAGCACATACGAAACTTTCCCTATATGTTTTTAATTTGTAGTTACATTCTTACTCAAGAAGATACCAATGGTGCAAGGCTAATACGGGTCACACGGGACAAATTTTAACTATTACAAGACTTCCTGACCCTGCATACTTCCAAGTAGGCATTGTAAGAAACATTACTTACCCCGTTTATTTTGGCCAAATTTACTTGTCTCATAAGATCCCCTTTTCAATCAGCTTTTTTATTCCCCCTTCTAGCCTATTGCAGAGTGTGCATACTACGGCTCTAAATTTTACTGTATAGCTACCACAGAGGACCTAGCATAGCTATACATTCTGTGTTGAAACAGGGATTCCAGATTCAATTTTGTTTTTCTATTTCGAGCACAAGGTGATTGGCTCTTTGTCTGTTCTAATTTATAGGCACATCACAATGTTTTCTTTTGGTTATCTTTATAATCAATTGCACACTCTATCACTCTAGAGAAGGGCTATATAGAATCTTCCATCTCTCACTTTAAATGGTCCCCTCTTTCCTGTCCACCTGAGACTTGCATGAACCAGCTCATTAGAAGAAATATTGAATAACAGACGTCTTAAGGAATACATTAAGCATCTCAATGTTCCCCATATCTGACATACAGTGGTTTTGCATTTTCAGAATAAAAGTAGCCCCTCTACGGTTTTAACTCTTTGATGGTCCTGAGGAAGGTGATCTTAATCATTCTATCACCGAAACGTACGTAGACCAGACCAACTATTTTCACAACTGGAAAATAAACTCCTATGGATCAACTTAAACCGAAGAAAAAAAGAAATTCAGTTTGAGAAAAATGTCAGCAGAATAATACGTTGACAAATAATAACTAAAAGAAGATCTTTCCAGTTGTAATATATATGTTTTACAATCTTCTTTCTGTATATTTTGTGGTATGTGGTATGGATGTTGGTATGCGAGATTAGGCAGCAAGATGTTTATGTATATATTTTTTGTTGTTCTTTGAGGGGCACTGTCAATTATTTAAGTATTGTTTTTGCTTTAGACAACAATTTAATTGGTGTTTACATTTATTGATTATGTATATTTATGTTTCTTTATAATTTATGTAAATCACAAAACAAAAAAGAAAAATTGAAAATGCTATATGAATATATATTTTTGATACAAAAAAAACTATGTTTTGCTTCTGACTAAATAATAAAAACAAAAGAAAAAGCATCTATGTTGTAAAGTCAGTATATTTATGGGGAACATTGTGGGGTTTGTTACATTGATTTAGAGATTTTTCTACTCACTAAAATAAGATAGGTTGGTTAAGAGGTTTATACTTCAATATTCGTCACATCTTACCTGTGTGCATCTCACTACTCAAATCATTATAGAATAAGTTGCTTTATGTGACCAGCTTAACTGCAGACGGTTTTATATACGGTCTGCTGCTGTGTACACTACTTTTAATAATACAATAAAAAAATGACCCATTTGAGCATTGATTAATGCAATTTTATAGTGATGGCTGTAAAAGGAAGATACTATGTGGCTGTCATTGACTGTTAGACTATAGCCAACAATCTTTATACTTTTGTTGATGTAGCGAGTGAAGTAAAATTCAAGGTCAGAGGGCTATGTTAACCCCAGACCCCTCATCCAGTTTGAAATAAATGTGTGTGTCTTCAGCTTTCAAAGGATAACTAAGGGAAGCCAGGGTTTGGCAAACGAACTTTACAGATGTTAAAGAAATTAGAGCGCAAGCTATGCATTTGTCTTGCTGTTCAAATGATTCTTCGCTGTTCAGCAGCATGATTTCTGTCCTGCACACTTAGCAAATCACATGGCTATTTATGAGGAAGTTCAGTGATCATCAGTGTTTGTAGTGCTTTTACTCTGCATGGTGACATGAGACAGAGACATTTTTGATGACATGCACATTTCGAAGGAATATTATACATGTTTCTTTTTGTTTCTAGAGTCAAGGCAGAGCTATGCTGTATACAGGTTTCTTATTTATGTAAATCCTTGTGACATTGCAGAATTGGATTCGACTCTTGGAAATTTAATATTGCATGAACCAAGGAAAGCAGTGCACGTTTTTCAGTCAGTAAGTTGATCCATATTCATTTCCATTTTTTTCAGGTGACAGTTTGACTAATGGAAAAATATATCCTCTTTCACGTACTCGTCAGTGATGAACAAATTGCAGTGCTTGCCGATCCGACCTTCTCCCTCCTTACCCTCAATGTTTTCAGTGATATTACTTAATCCGTTGGAAAAACCTTTGATTCTCTCCAGGAGTTGGGACAACTCCTCCTAATTGATTCATTTGTTTTGCTAGAGGGTCCTATTTTCCTGATAATTTTATTTCTTTGGTCTCAATAACAGATTTAATACAGTCATAGAAAGAAAAGTCCATTGACTATGATTGTTTTTGATTGTATCTCTTTATTTTGTGCTTGATATTTGCTGGTTTTCCTGCGTTACTACATGCACTCATTGCCAGCCAACACCTGTTTCACCCCTTACAATCCCTATGCGGCCGGGACTTTCTCATGGCTGTAAATTCAATGTTAAAACATGTTTTCAATAGTAAAAAAGGATTTTCAATTCTTTGTACCACACCTCCAGTGACCCGGGAATTCCACACTTGCGCTATTTATATAGAAGGTTCTTGAAGGTGCACAAAAGGGTAGGTTCCCTTATTTACCTAAGTGTATAAAAATAGTATACTCAAGAGGTTATAAAAGACTCTGAGAGCCGCTATCGTGAACATATGTAGCGGATACTGCACTGGAGAATAGAAGTGGAGAGGCAAAGGGATATGCTATAAAGTGAAAAGGAAAATTCAGAAATTAAATATGGAGAAGATGAATAGTTTACTGTTCACCATGTGAAATTGCATTCATTTGTCATAGAAAGAGAATTTTTAACCTCTATGTGAAGTCCTGTTGGTTCTGATAAGTCCTTGGTTGTTTAGTCAAAGAATAGCGTCCTCTCTAATTTATTCCCACTGCAAAGACTGTCAAATGTGACAAATCAAGAGGGATGCACCTCCGAAATTTAGAGCAAAGATATGCACATTCCAAAAGAATAGTTGAGAAGTTGTGTGGTACTTGTAATAATCGTACGGGTGCAGTACACCCGTCAGTTTAGCAACAGCATATTACGCGCTGATCCTGGCACTTGGGGGCAGGGGGTGGCCATGGATAGAGTTCCTTGTCCTTTACTGCTGCAAATTAAAATGATTAAATCTAAACGAGTCATCCCGTTTTATGGGATGCCCCGACGAAAAGTGTTATGGTCCCTGTTCACACGGATTTGAGCAAAGACACAGATACAAATGCATATATTCTCCCGATATTTATAAATTAAAGAAAAAGTATGCATGCAGTATGTGGTCTCTGTCTCTGGAGACAGGGCCCTTCCGTGTCGGGAAATCTTCCAGTGAGGTAGCTCCGCTCCTGAATTCCTCGCGCCCAGTTCCTGCTTTGGCGTCGAGATCAGCATTCTATTTGCGCACCATTTTTAGAAGGCTAGTGTTTTGGAGAACTCCTTTCTCCATTTCCATATGTCCCGAGTCGTGGGCGCCCTTTCTTTGACATATCAACCCCTGCAACCTTAAAGTTGCTTATTAAACCTAATTGAACCGCCGACACTGGTCAATTTATTGTGTTTTGATCCTATAATCAGGATCTTCTAGAAGCAACATCCAGTAAATGGTATAATATTGAAGTGTCTATCATCAAAAATAAAGTGAATTTTAAAGTGCAGTTGATTTGAAACTATAAAAGGGTGTATACGTAAAAGGATAAGTGTGTTGGAGTAGTCCTTTCTCCATATCCATATGTCTCGAGGCTTAGGTGTCCATTCCTTGGCATGTAAACCCGCCCCATTTTGGAGTGGCTTAATATACTTTAGCGATCCGCCAACATTGTACTTTTTTTTAGCTTTGGCCTCTAAACAGGGTCTTAATAATGCGATCTCCAATCAATGTTATAAGTCTCCATAACAGAAGTATATTATAATTTTTTTAAGGTATTTGTCACTATCTAAAGTTTATTTTCACTTTTATCTTTTACAACACCATTTTTTGAAACAATAAATGGATGCATAAAGAAATATATTTGACCTTATGGTCTGTTTTTGATTTGTGTTCAAAGAAGATAGGTGTTGGAAAGTTAACATAGTATACTCTTAAAGGTCCATGCCCCAAAAGTGATTATCCCTACGTCATTGGTTCAGTCATACTCTATGATTATACTAGTTAGTATTGAAAATGTGTGCCTAAATGGCTGTGCATCCCATGTGCATCCTTTAGAATAAAATAACTAATCTTTATTCAGTCATATTTCTCATGTACGATACATATCATAATCATAGATAGTTTGGGTGACATTATTCAAATACATTGGTATTGATCATTTGCTATATACACCTCATTGCGCAAACATCGATTGAAGATGAGGAAGAGGTTATCATAGAGAGATCAAAATTTGCTACGTTATACTACTCATAACTAGTTATGCAGTTCAGCATCTTTATTCAGTCCATTGTTAACTGTATTATATTTCAGGATCAATCTGCTTTCTCTTTTCCATAGATCTATTTCCAGATCACCCCCTCATGGATTTTTTGTTTAGTGTTTCAATTCCATAAATGAGAACCATTGAGATAGATTAACAATACATTCACCGTCATCAAGGGTTTAAGATCGTATTTCAATCTGGAGTTGCCGAGAAAACGTGTGGATGATGTTTTTCAAAGTGATCAATGAGAGGGCAGTTTTGGGTCCGACTTCTGTATATAATTCGATAATGTTCTTGCATCCAGTTTTTCAAAGACCTGATCATGCTGTCTATGTAATATTTTCCACAAAGGCAAACAATGTTCTAAATTACATACGAGCTATTGCAATTAATCCATTGACAAACAAGGAGTTTCTGGTTGTTTATAGTATAAATCTTGGTCTTATTTTTCTCTAGTTTGCAAATCGAGCAATATCTGCAGGTGTAGAAACCAGTGGGTTTGGGAAAGAAGGCCTCCTGTTTTGATCTTTTTTCTTCATTGAAAAAGTGAAAGAGCTTTTGTTTCAAGTTTTGTGATTTCTTCAAACTCATTTGTGGAAAAGTTTTTATTTCCTCCTGTAATTGAGTAACTTCTGAGAAACACACCTCTTGTCCACTTTAAATTCAAAAGCAGTACAGGGAGTCGGAGGTAAAAGATTGGTTTATTCAGCTTAAGCGGATGCAAGACCAACTAGAAAAAAGCTGTTCAGTGTAGGTAATGAACAACCACAAATAATTCTCCTTTCATATTTATACTATACTTCAATTAAGTCTGCCTACAGACTTCACTTCCTCCCCCAATCCATTGGAAATTTCCTTCCAGTTATACATACAAAAAGAATAGCTAACTACACTACATTTTCAAGATAAGTGATCACAAGCCATCGCTTGATTGCAAATTGAATGGAAAAAGACCAGCGTGACTTTCTATCTCAGAGAAGCACAAATGATTAACAAAGTGTATTTATTCTAACAACCACTCAGTATTTTTCCAAGGACATGGAGAGAAAAAAATAAAAAAAATGTACCATGTCAGAACGTGCATGGATAATTCCTTAAACAACTTTGTACAACGTCAGGTGCATTTGAAATAATGTCTGGACTCGTGTTCATATTTAATAACCTTTTCCTCAAATGGTCCTTCAACATAAGTTCAACATTTTGTCATTACCTGCTATCACTAACTATGGTATCAGTAGTAGATAATTTGGATTGGCCCCTCATTTCATGATAGTACTTAATTTTCAGATATTCTCCATTATAGGTTTGTTAGCAGGGAAAATAAGAAACAAATGGGCCTTTGTAAGAAGGCTAATCTGTGAGGGCAGTAACACTAATGTTCATTATATCCTGTATTTCTTCTTTTTGCATCATAAGCATAATTCTGTTGTGGAACAGAAACTGGAGGGAGCTTGCAGGCTGAAAGGAGCATACTGCAGCACATGGGAAGACAATTCACACATAGACAACTCCCTAAAATAATCCCACCTATAACCAAGGCTAACACTAATAGTTTTCAACCCCATGTGAGCAGTACTTCTCTAAACCAACTGGACCAAGTCTAGTCTCCAGTATCCTGATGTATTTCAGCAGCATTTTTGTGAAGTTTGTTAATGGCCAAATTCACATTAGGAGCGTTATCTGGGATATATACACAGCAGGAGTTGCCAATTAATTTGCATACCCCCGTCTCTGCTAAAAGAATGTCTAATACAATCTGGTTTTGAAGGGAAACAAGACGGGTAGCTTGCATTTCTACAGTAATGTTACGGAGTGCACCAGTATTCTCATTAATAACAGCTTCCACTACTCTGATCAATTGGCACACTTGTACACGATTGGCCATAGGACCTCAAAAAGGCATTATACCCCTCTTGCATCAATAAATTGCTGCAGCATGATATCTGTCTGGTCAACCTGTACTTCTCATTTATTAAGCCGATGTGTCCTGTGATAATCAGATGGTGCAAGGTAATTGGGAGGAAGAATAAATGCAATATAGCATCTGCCTGACCATTTTTTAGGAAGCTAGACATAAGCCTGATTACCAAAAAACAAAATAGGTGTTTTGTGATGCCACAAATGATGGAGAACTAGTGAAACTTAATATCACTGTATGGGAGCAAATACTATTCCCAACAACAAGGGGCCCTTCACCTTGAACATAAAAGGGGGTGTTCTGGGCATGCACAGGTATGGGTATCATAGCCCCCTTGAACAGTTTTCTCTCATTAAAGGATAATAATATAGAGAAGTTATCATAGTCTGTAAATTCCTCCTTCTCCTCCATAATGCCATAGATTCTAACAGCATCTGGCCAGCATAGATAATAAAGGTGATCCCTAAGCTGGCTCTGTACTGCTTTATTAGTAACTTTGATATAAGAAGCAAAATTCAATTCCCACCAGGCACTACAAGACCCATTATAGGATAACGGTAGAGGAATAAGAGGTGCCTTCCTTTTGAAGCTGCATATCCAACAATCTGTAGCATTATATCCAAGATGGGCATTATGTAAAACCTGAATGAATGTATTATTGACATATTGCAAGCAGTGTGCTTGCTTATGAGGGGCAAGGGTTATGTACTGATGCTCTGGTATTGGTGTGGTGACTGATGTCCCTGATTTAGAGACTGGGCGGTTTTTTTCTAACCACCCTAGCATTCCTAATATTATTATCAAAAGACACAGAAGCACAATCATTTTCACTTTCGTGGTCCACAATTGTTGTGTACCAGACACTGGAGTCTTTTCTCCTGCCATAAATCAGAGGGTGATTTCCCAAACGGTCTGAGTTCAATACTCCTAGTCTTACCCATATTGTATTACTTGTGTGTGATGTACAAATACCTGTACTTGATGAGTGATGCTTCTCCTAATATTTTGTCTTTATGCTCAGACCATTCTCCTTTTTTTCTCTTCTTTTCCAAAAAGAGGACCAAATCAAAAACACCTGACAGCCAAAAGCAAAGTAACATGACTAAGACCTCCTAAAAAAATCCCTATCTATTCTACCAAAGAACATCAAGAGTTCCCAGTGTCCTTTACTTCAAAGCCTCACTTGTAAGCTTATGAACAGGTCCAGACGTTGGCGGACTTGACCACCGGCATGGGTTGCTATCCCTCCAGAGATAGTTTTTTCATTCAAAGTCTATAGTTTTTGACAGTCAAATTATACCTAGGCGAATCACAATCCGATGCTCACATAGAGATATTGGTATCAATTTGGGTTCAACAGGAGTGATGTTGACCGGTGGATGCGCTACTTCTTCTTCTTCAATCAGCTCACCATCATTAAAAGACACTTGCTGTGGAATTTGTTCATTTTTCAATTTAGAATTTTCTAGCTTCCCACATTAATCATAGAAGAAAGGCAGTGGAGCTTTCTTAACATGGTGGGTATGCAGCCAATGTTTGTGTCCCATGCACTTTACATCAGTCTGAGTAGCGAGTAGCACTTAAACCGGTCCTTTCCAGCGTGGCTCAAGACTAGATTTCCTCTGAAAGTGACGGGTGAAGACCCAGTCTCCAGGCTTCAGATTATGACCTGAACCTTCAAGACGAGGAGGGAGACTGTCCTTCACCTGTGAAGGAATCAAACGCAATTCTTTAGTCAATTGGTCACAATAATCAACAAGCAGAGGATATTTAATTTCACACAATTTCCCAGGTCTAGGTACACCCCCACACATTTGCTGGCCTCCCCATAACTACCTGGAATGGGGATAAACCCATTTTTGAGTGTTCAGTATTGCGCAATGAAAACAAAGCTATGGGCAAAGCATCAGGCTATTTCAATTTTGTTTCAGAACATATCTTTCACAGTTTTCCTTTCAAGATACCATTGTATCTTTCCACTAGGCCTGCAGCCTGTGGATGGTGGACATCATTAAAACTTTTGCCTTATCTGCAAGCCTTTGCAGACCAGGTCCATCACTTGGCCAATGAAGTGTGGCCCATTGTCGTTCCAGAGCACTCTGGACAAACCAAATCTTGAGAAGTACTCCTTCAGGAGTATTTTTGCAGTACTCAGGGCTGTGTTATCTTGTAGAGGGTAAGCCTCCACCTACTAAAGGTGCAAACCACCACTAAGACATACTTAAGCTTGCTCACTCGTTCCATTTCTATGAAATCATTTGCAGGACCTCAAAGGGCAAATCTAGAGGTGCAAAATGTCCTGTCGGGACTGGGTACTTTTTCTTGGATTATAAGTAGCGCATATCATGCATCTGTTGACATGGGACTCTGCCACCCTGGGAATCAGTTTGTTAAAACATACGTGGTCTAATGTTGCCACTATTCCTTTGGCACCACTGTGAGCCGGGCTATGTGCCATAGTAACAATAGTGTTAACATAAAAATTAGGAAGCATCCATCTCTGTGCTATCCAACATCCGGTATCATCTAATCTACCATACATCTGCCATGTCTCTTTCTCTTCAAACTATATTCAGATCTGGCCTATTTCTTTCCATAGTCGCCCAAATGAGTGGACAACACCAAGGCATACTGACTATCAGTATAAATATTTACAATCAGATCTTTACTCAATTCACATGCCCGTGTAAGGGCAATTACTTCAGCTGCTTGTGCTGACCATGGTATTTTACATGACTCTACCACTGTTTTCAAAGTGGTGATGGCATATGTAGCAGTGTTTGTACCATCTGGTAATTTGAAACATGAACTATCCACAAACAACTCTCCCTGTGGGTCAGATATGGGAGTATCTGTTAGGTCTAACCGTCCCTTGGTCTCTTCTTCAGTGGTGAACACACAATCATGGTGTTCTTCCCCAGAATCACTGGGGAGGGGTAGCATTGTGGCTGGGTTCAAAGCATTGCAACGTTTCAGAATGATATTTGGAGCAAAAAGTGTTAACTTATACCCTGTTATACATGCACTGGTCAGGTGCTGGGTCTGAGTTTTGTTTAGTAGCCCTTCCACAGCTTGCGTTACCATAACTGTCAAATTGTGACCTAGAACGTATATTTCAGATTGTTTGACTGCAACAGCAGCAGCTGCTACCAAGTGCAAACAATTTGGCAATGCCTTAGCTACTGGATCCAATGTTGAGGGAAAAAAAGCACAAGGTTTATTCCTCCCCCCATGTGACTGTGTTAAAACTGATAGACCACAGCCATCTTCCTCACGGACAAACAAAATAAATTCCTTAGAATAATCAGGGTTACCAAAAGCGTTTTTTTGTTGTTGAAAAGCATGCTCACACTTATCTGTCCAAGGGAGTGGGTTACCAATATTCTTAGATCTTAGAGTAATCAAAGGTTTGCAATTAAAGAGAAATTAGGTATACACTGCCTTCAAAAGGAAGTCATACCTATAAAGGCGCGAACATCAGATTGGGTCTGGGGACGTTTTATTTTCTGTGCCAAATCAATTCTTTGTCGGTGCAGTCTTTTACCCCCCTTTGACAGGAGGTGACCTAAATAGGCAACCTCCTGTTGACAATATTTCATTTTAGATAAGGACACTTTGTGTCCTAGGAGTGCTAAATGATGTAACAAATGAACTGTTGTGTCCTTACAACCTTCCTCTGTATCTGAGGCAATTAACAGATCATCAAAGTATTACAGTTAGACACAGTTTTTTGAGGGGGTAAAAAGATCTAATTGTTTTTTCAAAGCTTGGCTATATATACTAGGGCTTTTTGTATAGCCTTGAGGAGCGCGCGAAAAGTTTAGGGAATGCCCTTGGAATAAAAATGAAAAAAGGTATTGACTTCCTTTAGCAATGGGCACACTAAAAAATTATTTTTTTAAATAAAGCACAGTAAAATATTTGGCTGAAGACAGAATCATGGTAAAAATAGAATTCATGTCAGGAACAACAGGATATTGGGATACTACAATTTTATTTATAGCTCAAAGATCAATCACTAATCTATATTTATGAGGGATTCCCTCTGTGTTTTTTTTAAGATCAGGAAGTATAGGACTATTACATGGGCTGCCTTCTGTTTCTTTTATTATCCCCTTATGTATTAAATCAGAGATAACCTCTTTGAGACCTTCCTCTCCCTCCCGGGACATTTTGTATTGAGGAATGGGGGTAAGGGAACACCCTTTTTAACAGTGATTACTATGGGATCTATGTCCATTTTACCAACATCATTAGCTCCTGATGCCCAGACCGTTTTATCAATTGCCTGTAATTCAGGTGGTAGGTGACTAACATCTATCATTGTAAAACATTTGCTAAAATTATCAGAAGCTATTGATGTAAAGACACCATTAGGAGAACAATAAAGTTAGCATTCAGTCTTTTTAATAGGTCCAGACCTAATAAGTTCTCAGCACATGCACAATTTGTAGTGAGCACAAATGGGACAGAGGTGGTGAAGGGACCTATAATAACATCTAGGGGTTTGAAGATTGGGCTCTGGATGGGGATACCTGAGATCCCACTGATGTATTCATTCTGCCGGAAAGGGGAGCCCCGGGAAATTGGTCATGAGCCACAGAGGTGCGAGTGGCACCTATATCAACAAGGAAGTTGCATACTTCCCCTTCTATATCCATGGTGATATATGGACCTGCTTGATTAACTGAAATCATGACCCTATTTCCACCCTTTCCATTGCTGTCCTATTGTGAATACTCAAAAGTATTATAATCAATGTCAGTAAAATCTTCAGTATAAAAACTTCTGTCAACTTGTTGATCATCAAAATAATTCTGACGACTATTGTCATTCTGACCGTGGGTGAAATCTTGCCTATTTGTGCCACATCTCCCTGTACCCCTTGGCACTGAACTACCTCTTACTCTTGCCACAGTGCTTAGCCCTGTAGGCTAGGGCATTCATCAAGCCAATAACCCTCTTGAAAGCAATAGGCACACTGATTTTGGCCTAATCCTGCTCTGTGTTGCTCCGCAAGAGCTGATGAGGCTCTGCCAGCCCCTCTTCCTCATCTACTTCCCCTCACATTTCCCATACCACTTTGTCTTCCCCTGTCTGGGAATGCTTGCTGTAGCAAAACCTTTGTTTTTAATTCTTTCAGTTTCTTATCATCCTTTTCTTTATTTATTTTCTGGGAATTCTCATAATATTTAGCCATTACCAAAAGATCTACAGGTTCTTAAGTTGGCCAGGTGCTCTCTGATACTTTAATCAACTCTCCTAATTCTTTCATCAAATTATTCACAAATTTGTCAGCAAACATTATTTTCCCCGTGACAGTTGCCATATCCTGACCATGTCCTCCATCCTAGTGAAGTAGTCTGAGACTTCTTCTGTAGGTTTTTGTTTACAAGCTGCTATTTTATCCCAATTTACATCTTCCCTCTGTATTATTTGTAGAAATTTAGCAATAATAAGATCAGGTAAATCAAGTATAAGTTGGTCTCATCTGTGTGTCAAGATTTGCAAAATGTACCCAGGCATCTCCAAAGTGCACTACATCTTCATGTCTTCGTATTCCTTTCCATATTTCTCTGGGGAGTAAGGCATCAAAAAATAGATCCAAGTCCTTGAATGTCATTAGACATAATTTAGTGGCTGACTCTAAGGCTTCATAAAACCCTTTTGGGTTTTTCCTAAAGTCTGGCAAATCTTTCTGTATTGCCATTAATTCATACCTACTCCACGGAGTATGAACACATTGCGGAATGGGGTTCTGAACAGGAACACCAGCAGCAGCAGGGGGTGCAGGAAGGCGGTGTATTTCCCTCATGAGATATTCTTCATTCATTTTTTGATATTTTCTTCTAACCTTAACATCCCAATGCAAACAATTTTCAGCAGCTCGTGGTACATCTGGGGAAGGGATCATTGCGCATCATGCCACAATTGTAACATGTCTTGTGGGATATTTTTATTACACCATGTCCACCATGTCCACCAGTCCTCTATCCTTTCACTCATATATTGAATGAGTAAGTTTGCTGAAAAACATCAAACCTATTTACAGTTGGCATAACAGTATTCATGGTGGCGTTATTTATGTCTTCCATCCATCTATTGGCTATCCTTTTTAACTTTTCTGGATCAGCTCTCTGTGATCCATATCTAGTATTAGGTCTGTCCCTCCAATTCCCACTCCTATCTCTCAAATTACCACTATGCTTGTGAACCAAAAGTGGGTTACTTGCAGGCAGATTGGGATGCAGAAGGGGTTTGTCCAACCACTAGCCTTGGTAAAAATGTAACTGAGAAGTAGTCCATTCATTTGGTGCAGGTATCGCTCATCCTGCTTGTGACTGCTGTTGAACAGGAGATGGATTAAGTATTGGTCTAAGTGGGACAGGCAGTTGCTGACCTGGTAATGGGGCTGGAAGGATTGCTACATTTAAAATTGGTTCTAGAGGTGCATGTCCCAGCTAACCCATCTGTAGTGGTACATTTTGGCCTGTGCAGCAGGTATGGGAACCTGTGGGGCATATGGTGGGGGATTATCTTTGGCCACATGCTCTTTCTCTTGTTTCACATATGTCTTATTAGTGGTCATTCTAAACTCACTGTCCATACATTCAATACTTTCAGGTTTTTTTAATTAATCATATGCTTCGGCTTTCTGTAACATTCCCTTTTTCTGCTCTCGTGCCTTCTATTTTTGCTCTTTAAATACTAACATTGTAGCATGTTTTTCCATTTATTAAAACTGTCCTACATTGCTTGTCTGACCTTTGTCTCAAACAAACATTGCTGCAAATATTGAATTTTATCTAGATCACATGAACCGTCCAGAGGACATCTCAAATCTTCAAATCACTCAGTATATCAATGCAATAGTCTGTTCCACAAGTTCACACCTGTCCCATATTTTGTCATCATCTTCCATGCAGGATTACCCTCAACTGGGAAAGGTTGGGACTCATCCAGGCGTGGACTCATGAAATAGTAACAACGACATCGTGAAAATATTTATTTAGTTTGCTCATTGTGCCTTAAAGTCAAAATCATCTAAATGAGAAAACTTACCAATACAATCAATACATGCCTATTTATCAGGTCCAACCTGAAACCCAACCAATATAATGCAATAAAATTCTCAAAACCAAAAACTAATCAATAATTCAAAACTCCTGTTACAAAATAACTCCGAACAATCTCACCAGGTATTTGCTGAAGACGTCCGACTCTCTGTACTCTGCAATTCAGCTAAGTTTCGCTTGACCAGTTTGGAACCTCTGCCGGGTAGATCCTTTTGCCGAGGGACTGCAGTTTGGGACTTCAGATGACAGCTACGAGAAACTAGTCACATTAGCAGGTGCCCCAGCAATCTGTCAGCCTTGGGTCGTGTCACCTCAGCCACAGACATAAATGCTGTTGGATATCCTACGTAGTGCCCCACGTTGGACGCCATTTGAGAAACACACCTCTTGTCCACTTTCAATTCAAAAGGAGCACAGGAAGTCGGAGGTAAAAGATTGGTTTATTTGAGCTTAAGTGGATGCAAGACCAACACGGAAAAAGCTGTTTCGTATAGGTAATGAACAACCACAAAGAATTCTCCTTTCATATTTATACTATTCTTCAAACAAGTCTGCCTACAGACTTCACTTCCCTCCCCCTAATCCATTGGAAATCTTCCAATGTTTTCTCAACACCTTTCTAATTTGTTGATGGCCATTATAGTAGTTTGTGAGGAATTGTATGCTTGATCGTATGGAATTGATTTGAAATGTTTCTACAAGGAGTTGGTTTCTGTCCTTTTTGTCCAATTTCTTGCATTGTTTTCAATAAGTGTCTCTCTTCATAGCTCTGTTGTTTAAGGCTATTGGTAAGTTCCATTTCTTTTGTTGTATAATCAACATTCTTACTACAGTTTTGTCTGATGTGCTGATATTCTCCTCTTGGGCCACACCTCGCCGCTTCTTTCCGCCCATCCACCGGTCCACGCCTCATCACCCCGGCTCTCCCAGTCTGACTTCTGCTTCCGGGGTGATCAGCTGATTCTCCGTCGGCCCACAGGGACGTTTTCCGTCTTTGGTGCTGCAGTTTCGGCAGCTTCTCGGCCCTGGTGCTTACCGTCTTGTTTCAGCCCAGTTCTAGCCCCAGCCTCAGTATCGGCGTGGGGCAGGGGCCTCATTTGGCTTGGGGTGTCTGGGTGTTCAGCGGTGTCCAAAGCCTCATGATGGTACCAGGACTCCTGCCAGCTGGTATCCAGGCACCCGGTGGATATGGTGGTTGCTGAGGTCGGGTGCAGAGGAGTCAGGCGGCTCCCTTGGTGCGACGCATGTCGTTGAGACAAGGGGGAGCGATATTCCAGCAGTAGAACCGCAATCCTCTACCCTACTTCTTGGAAACAGGGAATTACCAAGGAATTTTGGTCAATGCGGTGACGGGAGCTGAGGTGTAGAGGTGGCAGCGGTAGCTGGGCGTGCTCAAGAAGGAGGTACGTTTAATCTTTGCCTTGTTATTCGTTATTAATCTCAGTTTTTAACTTCGTCTAACTTTGTTCTGGCTCTCTGGAAATGAGCACCTCCCCCCGTTTGTCACCTCCTGTGCTTCGCTGCAAGAGACCCCTCCTTGGCGCCCCTAAAGCTAAATCACAAGGGAGAGCCAGTAAAAAGAGGAAAATCGGAGTAAAGAAGGAGCCCACTCATCATGAACAAAGCACTTTGTCTAGTGGAGAGGTTCCTCGCTCACCCCTAGTAACCTCTATAAGGAACTTTGTTTTTAAACACTTTCATAATGGAGTTCAACTGCCCTCAGAGGAGGAGGTTAAGATATCCCATAGGCAGCCCAGTACGTCGGGTCTGGCAACAGATGTTGTAAGCACAGCATCGGATGAAGGGCAAATAGTCAATCTTTCAGTATCTCCGTCACAGACTACAGGTGCGTCTGTAAGTAGGGGCCCAAGACTGTCTTCTTCCCCCAGCCTGAATATCTCTTTATCATCTTCACTTTGTCCCGAAGACCTCAGTCCCGCGCAGTCGCCTTATTAAGAAGATCATCAGGACCAATCTAGCCTTACGTCATCACACAATGCTCCTTTGATTTTAGAATTCTACACTGGTATCACAAGGGGTAATATGTTATTCAAGCCCACTTCTTCATCGTCTTTGTTAGATGTGATGTTACTTATGCAGACCACCCTACATGGGATTCTCGAAACGCTGGTGTCAATAAGGAAAAATCAAATGGACCAATCTAATTCTCTGAGGGATATTCGAAATGAATTGCAATGTTTTAAAAATAATCTGAGTGGCTTTATGAATGCTCAATTGTCTACCGGAGTAACAGCTACCGAGCCTAGGGGTTGCATAGTGATATTCTAGGGAAATCTGAATGTCAGTCAGTTGAATGTAGAAGGCTCTGTCTATACCTCCAAATATCGTATGCTTGTGAGGAAAAAGCAGCGTTGTTTTATCCCCTCCAAATTCACCATGAGGTCCTACCGTACAATGGGGGTAGGGTAGGGTCTCGGAATGGATTACTGGGGCCCGGGGTTCTATGGGCATACAAAAAAAACCACCCATATATAGTAGGGAAGCCCAGTAACGGTACCTGCCCCCAAGTTCAACATCCCAGACCTCCTGGCAGTAGCAATTCAGATGTACTCACACATAAAAAGGTATACAAAAAGGCAAAACAAAATGTAGAAACCCACCCCAAATCTAGTTTTGATCCCACTCCCGCTCCCAGAACAGTCCGTCCCAGCTCTTGCGTTAAAGTTCAATTACCAGACAGCAGTGGTTGAGTCTCATTCCCAGAATAAACCCCCCAAAGAACCTCCTTTAGCCTATGAACCCCCCATTAGGTCGCAATTAGCAAGCTCGGAATTATTGCTCGATATCACTCGTTGAGGAAAAAAAGCAAAGAAACTGACTCTTGAATCTCTCTAAAATTCTTCAGTTATTCCAACAAATCCCATCTCTCTCAGGGATAAACTCATTGGACCTAAAATCAGTCAAGGTAGAGAAGTCTCCAAAGTTTCTTTCATTTCCCCTTGTATTGCGGACCTATTACTTAAGGCTGGAGCAAATTTAGCAAAAATAGGTTTACAGGCACTATTCCCTATAAAACAGTGCCCTCAGCTATCAGCATCCCAGCGAGGTCCCTTCCCTCCTGCCATCCTAAATATGCATTGCGGGTTATCTGTTACTCAGTGGGAATGCTCTATACCATATATCCCGCCGCTATGGCCTGAAAACGTACAGCAAAGTACCAACCCTCCCTCCGATCTGAGAGTGGTTATAGTAAATGATAGGCCACTCTCTCAGTCTAGCAACCAGTATGGGCCCAAGCCAATAGATTCTCCCCCTTGCGATATTTGCAGGAGGACGGTGACTGGAATAACTGGTCCAGCCATTCCTAGAATGAGGGGTCCTCTAAAAACCTGAGAATCCTAAGCTGGAATATCCCTGGGTTTGAGCGTTTGAGGAACAGTGGCGAACTGGAGGAAAGTTTTAAACCCTTTCATTTAGTATTCCTTCAGGAGTCTTGGTTAAGAGAGGACCATTCGGTGGAAGGCTTTTTGGCCCTGAATAGTAAAGGCCAGTCCAGGGGTAGGGGGCAAGCATCCGCTGGTGTATTGACACTAATATCTACCAAGGTGATCAAAAGACCTTTAGAGGTCATAAATAATTCAAGTGGCTTGCAGCTATCAGTGGTTGAAATGAGCATAGGCAAAAATACTCTTAGATTCTTTTTACTCATAAATGTCTATATCCACAAAGAGGATCATCGGCAATCAAACTGCTGGTTGGAATTATTCGAACCTTCTTTCTCAGCATTTGATTGCAAAATATCCGGAAGCAGTGATAATAATGGCTGGTGATGTTAATGTTCGTCTCTTCCCTGTACAGTTAGACGAGCACTTGGAAGAGGCGTTGGATTTTTATAACATTCCCTTAGCACAGTTTCCCCCTGGTACCATCAAAAAAGAAGCCAAAGTATTGAGTCAAAGGCTGGCGAGCCATGGTCTGATTTATTTAAATGGACGATTCAAATACGACTCACCAGCAGCAGAAAGTTTCCAGCAGGGCCAATCTTTGGGCCCCATTGATTATATATTCACGTCCCTTTGGCATTTTGGGCTTTTTAAGAGTCTTGAGGTGGCTAAATATGAGGTTAGTGACCACTGGGCAACGACAGCAGTTCTTGACCTGAGTGAGCCCGTATTCCCCGAGAGGGTTCTGCCACTAGAGAGGTCGTATCCGCGCAGACTCACTACACGCTTAGACTCTATGAATCTTCAACAGTTAGCCTCCCTCCAGCTAGAGGAGATGATTGATATTTAGCCTTCCAACGTTGAAGATGTCATTGTGTGGTACGTTACGTTACGTTACGTTAAAATTATTTGTAACGCGCACTATCACCATTGGTTTCTTGGCGCTCATTGACAGGTAACGTGATCCAGGATAAGAGGGTTAGTCATATGCGGATTGAAAAAGCAGGGTGTTTAAAAGTCTGCGGAAACAGTCATACTTTGGGCAGAGACGGAGTGAAGGTGGCAGGGAGTTCCAGGTGGAGGAGGCCTGGACAGAAAAGCTCAAGCCACCGTGCTTTTTTCTTTTGAATTTGGGGACCTCAAGGAGATTAAATGATGCTGAGCGAAGAACTCTAGAAGGGATGTGACGGGTCAAGCCCGAAGAGATGAACGCGGGGGCTGCATCCGAGAGGGCCTTGAAGGTAGAACTTGCCAGTTTGAAAGTGCAACGTTTGGAAATAGGGAGCCAATGCAGACTACGGAGGAGGGGAGTGACGTGCTGATGTTTGGGCTGGCGGAAAATCAGGCGGGCAGCTTGATTCTGCACCAGCTGTAGTCGGTGAAGGTGGCATGCAGGAATTCCCGCGTACAGCATGTTGGCATAGTCGAGCCTGGAGGTGATGAGTGCAATGACAACTTGGGTCAGGGCTTCTTTGGTGAGAAACCTGCTGATCTTGCGGATCCGCCTGAGGTGGAAGAAGCAGGCTGAGGTGACCGCGTTGATTTGCGGTCTCATCGAAAGATCTTCAGAAATGATCACCCCCAGGCTTTTGACTGAGCTCACAGGAGTGGGTGCTGTCCCCAGAGATGTTGGCCAGAAGGTGGAATTCCATGGGTGATTGGGGCCTCCTACCAGGACGAGCTCAGTTTTGGTAGGGTTCAGCTTTAAGTGGCTGTGGTACATCCACTCCGCAATGGTCAGCATGGTGGACTGGAAGTTAAGACGGGAGGAAGGAAGGGAGTCTATGGGAAAAATTAACTGGAGGTCGTCCGCGTAGTTAAAAATTGTGACCGGGGAGTTGCGGAGGGAGGCTAAGAGGGGTTGGAGATACAAATTAAAAAGAAGAGGGGATAGTGCAGAGCCCTGTGGGACGCCGCAGGGAAGGGATGTGTAGGGTGCGGAAAAAGTGAAAAGATGGACGGACTGTGATCGCTGGTGAAGGAAAGATCTGAGCCAGTCAAGGGCCACTCCCTGAATGCCGGCATTGTGGACACGGTCGATCAAGATGGTGTGATCGACCGTGTCGAATGCCGCCGAGAGATCTAATAGGACAAGGGCCTGGGAGGTGTTATTGTCAGCGCCCTTCCTGAGGGTGTCCATGACTGCTACTATGACCGCCTCGGTGGAGTGGAGGGGTCTGAATCCCGCTTGTTGAGGGTCCAAGAAGGAGGATTTCTCTATGAAAGAGCTCAGGCAGCGGGTGACGTAGGTCTCCAGAATCTTTCCTAGGTAGGGGAGGAGGGAAATGGGTCTGTAGTTGCTGAGTATTGTGGGATCTGCGTTGGGTTTCTTTAGGATAGGTAAGACGGCAGCTTGCTTGAAGGAAAGAGGGACCTCCCCAGTAGCAAGAGAGTTGTTAAGTAGTGCTGGGGGGGGCCTGGACATGCGAGAAAGGCTTCTCTCAGGATCTGCGGGGGGCAACAATCATTGGGGGATCCCGAACTGACTTTGTGAAGGAGTGAGGCGAATTCTTGTAAAGAGATAGGTGGGAACTCCGACAAGGTGCTGGTATTTCTAGGGGGAAGAGGAGGGGGGGTAGGAGATGCCGGGGTCGGGATGTTGTTTTTTATTGTTGTAATTTTCTCTATGAAGTAGGAGTTTAGCGAGTCACAGAGGGTTTGGGTCGGCTGGGGTTGGGGGGTGACCCTATCCGGCAAGGAGAGCTCATTTACAATTGAAAAAATATCTTTCGTTTTGTTGTTTGAGTCCAGGATTATTTGTGAGAAATATGCCGTCTTAGCTGCCAGGATCGATTGTTTATAAGATTTTAAAGCCTCAGTGTAAACAAGTTTAAGCTGTGGGTAATAGTGGCGACGCCAGCGGCTTTCAGCTTGCCGCAGGGCAAGTTTGTCCGCTTTGAGTTGGTCCGTAAACCATCGTTGTGCGTCGTGGGGGCGCTTAGCTTTGATCTTTTTTAAAGGGGCAACTTTGTCACTAGCCTGACGTATCCATTCATCAAGTTTGTCAACCTGATCCTCTAGTGAGGTCAAAGACGTGGGTGCAGTAGAAGCCAGTGAGTCGTGAAATTCAGGCAGATTGGCTCTTTTCCAGTTGCGAGCCATAAGATTCTTAATACGGGGGGGAGGACACAGAGTGTGCAGATGTAAGTGAAAGGAGATGAAGTAATGGTCAGACCAGGAGCAAGGGAGAACTGAAGGAGGTGAAATGTCGAGGTTAGATGTCCAGACTTGGTCGAGGATATGACCTTTCTGATGGGTGGGGGTGTGAATGTGTTGGGAGAGATTCATGCCTTTTAGAAGGTCTGTGAATTCCACCGACGATTGGCTTTCATGGACATCAGAAGGCCAATAATTAAAGTCACCAATCACCACGATGTTAGCGTGGTTGATTGCTAGTTGGGCGATAGAGTCGCTGAAGAGTTTGAGAAAGAGAGGCATATAGTCGGGGGGTCTATATACGAGAACACAAATAAAAGACGACTTAGGGGAGGTAAATTTTAGTGCTAAGTAATCAGTTTTAGGGATAGAAGTCACCGTGATCTCGGAGAAGATATGTTCAGAGCGGATGATAGCCGCCACTCCGCCACCAGTCTTCCCCGCGGGCCGGTTGGCGTGCATAATGTAGTATCCCGTAGGGATTGCTGCGAGAATGTCGGGGGCTGAGTCTTCAGTGATCCAGGTTTCTGCTAGGAGAAGGATATCGATGGAGCTCTGATGCAATAGTTGGAAGATCTCAAGCTGATGGCGGATAAGGGAACGGGTATTAAGATAGTAAATCAGTAAAGAGGCGGAGATCTGCGGTAGTGAGGGGGAAGGGTCATATAGAGAATCAAGTGCCGAGAAGTCAGATGGAACAAATATGCCACATGCCTGAGCCGCTCTGACAGCACGGGCGGGAATGGGTCCTGAGGATTTGAGTCTCAGGAGATCGGAGGAGGAATAAGAGTAAGATTGGGCATTACGACAGGGCCCTGGGCCTGGTCGGCCGCGGACGGGCGCAGACGGGCTTGACTTGTGCGCGACTTCGGCGCGAAGTCGGCGCTCCCGCTGCGCTCGTCCGCTGCGCTTCCTCCATACTGCCATTAAATACTAGGGGGTGAGGGAGCACTAGACCGCTAACCTGCGAAGGTTTCGTGCAGGGCGGAAGTGGTGTCACGAGCAGGAAGTGACGCTCCTCAAGCTGACCCTCCGCACAAACGGCACAGAGCCGGGGCGGAACGGGGTCACGAGGGAAAGGAAATGCAGGTAAGTGCAAGAAGTGCAAATTACATTTTTAAAATGCTTTCTAGGCACTATAAATATAGTACTATATATAGGTACTATAAAATTGTACAACGAGTTTTGGACTGCATTTCAGTTAAAAAGTGTGAAAAGGGCGTGCAGGCAAAATCCCGCCCGCAGGGTTCTGGGGGCTGGTTTGATTCGGATTGCCAAAAGATGAAACAACTGGTGAGACAGAGAGCAAAAAGCGTTAGGCGTCATAACGTCCCCTCAGCCACCCAATAGTTGGTTAAACTCAAACGTCAATATAAATCCCTTGTGCAGGCAAAAAAAGCAACCTTTTACCATAGTAAGTAGGACGAGATGCAGGAAATCATATTATTAAAATGACCAGCAAAAATTCTGGAAAAAGGTCAATGAGTTCAATGGTCAAAATACGGGCACACTCGTTTGTATGATCTCTGAAGACCTGTGGGCCACTTATTTGATCAATTTATACAAGGGACCCTCCAGGGCAGATGGTCATCAGAAAATATGTGGGCAAACTCTCCCAGCTATATGGGTCTCAGTAAAGGAAGTAAAGGCTGTTATTGAGAGGGTAAAACTCTCCTGACCCGCAGGCCTCGATAATATCCCAGCAGTTATAATCAAAACAAATAGCCTTTGGTGCGCTACAATACACTCCTCCTTGTTTAGCTGGATTGCTATTTCTGGTCTTTATCCCTTGTCCTGGAAGGGGTCAATAGTGAAACCGATTTTTAAACAAGGGAGTGGTACTGACCCTATGCATTACAGGCGGATAAGCCTCTTAGATATCTCTTTAAAAGGGGCGTGGGCAGCATCATGGCCGAGTAAGAAGTGCTTTCGCCGAGCTCCGGCTGAAAGCCTGATCCGTCATAGATTCCGGCGACTTGCAGACCCGGAGAACACTGGTTATGCACACCTAAGAAATCTAGATTACCTCCAGAGTTGGTAGAAGTGGAGCTACAGGGGACAGGAGCCGGCGAGGTGAACTGCCCTCCCATCCCTACCTGAGACTGCCTGAGCAGTGTGGGGTCCCCGAGGGCAGTCCCTGAGGCCACGGGATACCGCGGACGAGCGAGCCCCCTCCCCCTCCGGGAGTGTGTCGGAGTGCGGCTGGGCTCGGACGCCCTGTGGCGGATTCTGCGGGGGAACATGGTGGGCGGGGACTGCCAGAATCCTGCAGAACCAGTGTCCGGGTGAGGTGCTGTGACTCCGGAGGGGGTTGCCTGAGAGCGGAGGTGCCCGGTGCACCCGACTGGCGCGACCGCCCTGGGCGGGCGAGGTGACGAGCCCGGAGATCGGGGGTGCAAGGCCAGCTGAGGGGGCGATCGCTGAGGGAGCCCTGACCCCCGAGGACTGCCAAGCGGCAAGCACCGGTGAGGAGCGGAGGCTGACTAGCAGGTGACCGGGGCGGTGCGGTGAGGCCAGGAGGAAACCGCTGGATCGGTGGGTCTTGCCCCCTCCCCCCCGTTTCCCGTCTTCTCTCCTCCTCCCCCTTATCACCAGTGACACGAGACAGCTGGGAAAGACCGGCGGCATCCAACCTGCATGATCGGGCGACCCGACGGTGAGTGCCCCCAGAGGGCTAGCAGTTCCTCCCTGTGCTGGGGGTCGGGGGAGGCCGCAATCTACCTGGAGGTGGTGCGTGGGCCCTCGTGGGGGGATTGAGGCTGGAGGAGGCCCCACCTGGAGCTGGGACTTGGGAGAAGATATCGATTGGTACACAATGCTTTTGGGGCGCTGACTGCAAGTACATAGGCCTGCACTGAAGGGCACCTGTGGAGGAGATACACGCGGACTGAGGGGTGCCCAGCGATAGCAGCGGGGTACTCACCACAAGATGAGGCTCACTTGCTTGGAATAATATCATTCAGTGCGAGAACCCTCTGCATACCCCGGCCCAACATCATCCATTATGGGCAAAGACAGGGAACCAAGGCCGCCGCGACAGGGCAAGATGGACCAATACGCGAAGGTCATTGACATCCCCCCCCACTCCCCCCCCCGAGGAGCGTTCGAACCCCCGCTCGGATACGGACACCCTCCTTCAGGCGATCCACGCATCCAGAGAGGCGCTAGAGGGGAAGATCAGTGCAGTGGGCACGGAGGTGTCGCTCCTGTGGCAGGACCTCAGGAATTTGGCGGATAGGGTCACGGAGACTAGGCTGGGTGACGCGGAAGACTCGCTGCAAGACCTGCGTAAAGGAATGACGGAACTACAATCCTCCCACAAAGACCTACTATGGCGGGTGGACGACGCGGAAAGTAGAGCACACCGCAATAACCTCTGCTTCGTGGGCTTTAGAGAGGGAATTGAGGGAACGAACATGCTTGAGTTCCTGCATTCATGGCTACTACGCACCTTCCCAAAAGACAAATTCTCGACCTGCTTTGTCATAGAGAGGGCCCACAGGGCGTTGATGGCCCGACCACCTGCAGGAGCGCAGCCAAGACCCGTGATAGCACGTTTTCTGAACTTTCTAGACAGAGATATGATCCTCAGGGAAGCCAGCAAGCTCGGGGAGATTCGGCATGAGAACACACGCATAATGATTTTCCCAGACTACAGTAGGGAGGTGCAGAAGCAGAGACGTACATTCGACTCCGTAAAAGCCAAATGGCGAGAACATAAGATTCAATATATGTTACTCTTTCCCGTGAAACTGAAAGTGCTGTGCATGTGCAAATCCCACTTTTTCCAGACGCCGGAGGATGCTTGGCATTGGTTGGAGGAACGTCCCACATTGGAGCGATCAGAAGCGCTGACGCACGGCGATGTGTCCTGGGGGGGGCGTCGGACGGTTCCCGGGCCCACAGAGATCATTAAGACGCCGACAGGCCCATAGGGGACGACTTCTGGAGGCAACTCCATATGCCCCAAAAGACGCTGGCAGATTCAGAAGACGCAGTGGATGTTCCTTGGACTCTCGGCGGGCTGGCGCACGTTCCGCCGCCCTGATCGGCCTCAACCAGACACCGAGAATTAAACCAGGGACTCTTCCTCTGGTGAGAAGGAGGCTGAGGGCCCTTCCATGCACCCCTTGGCAGCTGAAATACTGGCGATGGAACAGGACGCAACGACGGATGCCGCAGCTACCCAGGGAGACCCGCCAGATATTTCGGAGCATGCAAGCTGGATACCCACCCCTTTTCTTTCTATTCCTTCTTTTCTTTCTTTCTTTGTTACATCTTTTTTTTTTTTTTTAAAGTTCTTTATTGTTTTAAAACAAAGACATCCCCAACCCACCCCCCACCCCCTCTCAGACAAAATAATTCATTATAATAGTATTTACACATGTCAATAGGAAACATTGAGGAAAAAAAAAAGAAAAGAAAAAAGGGTATACATACATACATACATTAAGTACTTAATTCGATATCATTAGAATTTTATCCATTGGGTTAGAGGATCCCATATCTCTAATCCTTTTAATCTCTTATTTTTCCCCTTTCTTCTATATATAGCTAATTCCAGGCTATGTGTCGCTAGCATTCGATAACGCCATTGTTGAAACACTGGTGGTGTTGGATCTAGCCATGCCGAAGCTATACATAATCTTAGAATTGACATTGAGATAAATATTAGCCCTTTTATTTCTCCTGGTCGATTATTATCATCAATGCCCAGCAAGATTTCCCCCACCGAGATTTCAATTTTGGTATGAAAAATTTCTGATAAAAAATCAGAAATATCTTTGATCAGGCCCTGTAGGGTGTTACATGTGGCGAATATATGTACAATGTCTGCTTTGTAAAGATTGCATCTAGGGCATCTTGTTCCCATTCCGGTCCACCATTTTGATATTCTACTAGGTGTATAATATAACAGAAAGAATGTTTTGTAATATTGTGCTTGTAGTCTGGTGGACATTAATAATGTTTGAGAAAGTTCAAATGATTTAATCACTGTGGTGGCCGACATATCTAAAGTTTCCTGCCATTTTATATAATATTTATCCATATCATCCGGACATAGGCCCAAGAGGTGATTATATATTTCTCCTATTTTAGTCCACTTTCCTTGATTCACAAATTCTGTGCATTGAATCTTTTCAAATTTCGATCTGCCACCACCTTTCCTTGATATAAAGTCCCTGATTTGAAGATATTTGAAAAAGTCTCTATAACTCATCATATATTCTTTTCTAATTTCTTCAAAGGATTTTATACCTGTAGATGTAAAGAAACAACCCAGGTGTGTAATCCCTGCTTCTATCCACCTTTTCATATATATATCTTTAAATAACTCCGGTAGGTTGTTGTTATCTAATAGTAATGTTTAGTAAGAAAACCTTCCGATCCCCAATATTTTACGAATATTACTCCATGCTTTATGTATTCCTAGGAGAGTTTTAAATCGTACTTTATTAGAGTAGCTGTCGTATAAGTGTAGCCAGAGATACCCCCTAGTTTTTTCCCCTAATATTAATTCTTGTGGGGTTGGGATTCCGTTAATTGGTCTATTTCCTTGGGTGATGGATAATAGCTCTCTACAGTATGTCATTATAGTTGACCAATAGTATAGTTTAATATTAGGCAGAGAAAGTCCCCCCCTGTCTTTTGGTAGTGATAAAAATTTGGATGACCTACGGGATCTCTTGTATCCCCAGATAAATTGCGAAAACATACTTTCAATGCATTTAAACCATTGTGGTTGAAAATCAAGACAGATGGTTCTAAATAGATATAAGAATTTAGGCAGATAAATCATTTTAATCATGTTGCACCTACCTATAATAGATAGATGAAGATTATTTAATCTTCTTAAATCTTTATCTGTTCGTTGTATTAGTGGATCAAGATTAATTTGAATGAGGTTGTCTAGTTTCGCTGTAATATTAACCCCTAAATATATGGCATTATCCACTACTCGAATGTCATTTATTTTAAGGTTATCATTAAGCACTATCTGTGTTTTGTTTTGGTTCAGCTTATATCCCGAGATCTTGCCAAACATTTCAGCCTCCCTTTCTATGGCCTGAATAGAGGCTGTAGGGTTTGTCGTTACCACCACTATGTCATCTGCAAAGACAAGTGTTTTAGTTTCTATATCTCTTATCTTGATTGGGTTGATTATAATATTATTTTCAAGTCTGTTGATAAACGGATCAATGAATAGTGCGAATAGTAAAGGAGAGCATGGGCACCCCTGTCTTGTCCCTCTAGTTATATTAAATTTTTCAGAGGCGGATCCATTTACCATGACTACCCCCTGAGGTTTGATATACATCATTTGGATTGCCTTGATAAAGATTGCCCCGAGTCCGGCTCTTGACATGACTGACCAGAGATAGGTCCAGGAGACCCTATCAAACGCCTTCTCAGCGTCTAGCAGTATAAGCGCCATAGGGTCTCCTGATACCTCGGTCATGTCAAACAAGGTAATTACTCTTTGTATGTGATCCACGGTGGATCTTCCGGGTATAAACCCATGCTGTTGGAGGGACACAATCTTATTGATGATCGGAGCTAAGCGACTAGCTAGTAGCTTTGAGTATATTTTGGAGTCGCCATTAATCAAGGTGATAGGGCGATAAGATCCAAGTTCTTGGGCCTCCTTATTTTTTTTCAAAAAGACAATTTTTGCGTTAGACCATGACTCAGGGGGCCGTTCACCTTGAAAGACATGGATAAATAGATCAGTTAAAATTCTCTTTAGGGGTGCACTAAAGGTGACGTAGAATTCTGTAGGGATTCCATCAGTTCCAGCTGCCTTTCCATTTGTCAAGTTGTTCATAGATAGTAGTATTTCGTCCCAAAATGGTAGGTAACTAAGACTATCTAAATCCTCTTGTTCTATCTTAGTAATGGAAAGTTGATCTAAATATTCATCGATCTTATCTTGTTGTTTACCCTCTTCCTTATATAACTCTTGATAGTATATTTGAAATGCATTTTTTATCTTATTTATATTCGTTGTGAGTCCCTCTCTTGGATCATTTATTTCTTTTATTATATTGGCAGAGTTTTTTTGTCTGACTTGTACCGCCAGTTGGTGCCCTACTTGCTCACTTAATTCATATACTGATTCCCTATTTAATGTTGCTTTAATTATTGCTTTCTCGGTATAGATATCTATGATAGCATTTTTGGCTATTGCCACCTGTCTTATTTGATCTTCAATATCTTCTCCTATTTGTACTGCCATTGCTAGGTGTTCCTCGGCATTTACTAGAATATTATGGAGAGTCTCCATATGTTCTTTTGCCCTCCTATTGTTATTAAATGAAAACCGAATGGTTTCCCCCCTGATTCCAGCCTTCAGGGCATCCCACACTACCTCAATCGTGGTGCTACCAAGGTTGTCCTCCAATAATTCGGGTATCCATCTATTCATATGCTGACAAAACTCTTTATTCAGCAGCAGTGCTCTTTCGAATGTCCATTTTTGCATCTCCCTACCCATTTCTCCTTTCTCTAAATTAAGAATTAGGGGGTTATGGTCTGACAGGACTCTTGGTAATTTGTCTATTAAGCAATTATCTATCAAAGAACCAGACATCAGCATATAATCTAATCTAGAGTGTTTTAGATGGGGATTAGAAAAAAAAGTGAAGCCAGGGTCATCTGGATGTTTAATTTGCCAACAGTCTATTAGGCCATGTGTTTGACACATCTCTTTAAAGGCCTTATATACTTTTGGTTTCCTACCCTTATAGGTATATCTGGGATCCGTTGACCAGTTGCATGGAAGGTTCAAGTTAAAATCCCCACAAATGATTATTGGCAGTGGCCATTGTACCAATTCGTTAGAGACGGTTTCCAAAACACTTGGATCGTCACTAGTATTACCATAAATAGTACATAGAGTTATTTTATTACCATTCCCCTGTGTACATTCTGTAATTGCCCAGCATCCTTGATTATCAGCTATCGATTTGGAAAACTGTATCTCACCCCCTTTATATAGGATTGCCACTCCTCGTGTTTTTGATCCCTGCATTGAGGCTGTGATTAATTTATATCCCAGTGTATTTAGGAGGTGCTGTTGCGAGCCTTCGATATGTGTCTCTTGAAGACAAATAATATTGGCCCCGGTTGCTTGTAGTCCTATCGCCACCCTCTGTCTTTTATTTTGGTCATTAAGACCGCATATATTCATAGAAAGAATCTTTAGCCTAGCCATATATACATGGTTTTCTCTTTTCCCTTTTTAGTAGTTTTGTCTGGTGCAGTATTCAGTTGTGTATTCTGATGCAAATGTATAGGAATGTATAGTTCCTCTTTAGACCTTTGTATTACTTCCCTTTTTAGAGTTAACTTCCCATTTTTGTCTGAGATTGCTCTCCTCCACCCATAGCCCCTCCCCACCCATATCTCCCCCACCACCCAAGGTGGCAATCTGGTTCAAAAGGAACCAGTGTGATGATGTCTGTGCAGACGCGTGCCCGCGTCCCGTTCCCCCCCTCACTCCCATTCCACCCAACTAGATCTGTACAAATATACATATTATAGAACGTTTTCTCAGCCCTCTAATTCTTTTGAGCTATATCTTCCAGTTTAGGTGACAGTTTTACATATATCAATTTGCGTGTTAATAGGATGTCGCTATATACAGTCTACAAAGTCCATTCTAAGATTGTTAATTATAGTTCTGTACTTTTCAGTTTTTGGTTGGACTTTTATAGATACCCTTGTGGATATCTTTTAGTTCGTTTAAATATGTTTGATCCTGAATTTCCGAGATAAATGTCCGTGTGGTGCCATTGATCATAATCTTGAGTCGTGCTGGGTTTTGTAGGTACACCGTCGCACCTATTTGTTGAAATGGTGAAAAAAGCTGACGCATCCGCCACCTTCGTTCCACTGTTGCGTGGGCAAAGTCAGGTCGAGTAACCATTGTATTCCCTCTTTTTGTTTGGTCTTGCAAGATCAAAAACTGATTGGCGTAATAAAAAGTTGCCAAAGTAGATTAGCATGGCTCGCGGATATTGTTTTGGTGTTTGTTGGCGTTTTGGAAGGTTTAGAGGGAAACGATGTGCCCGTTGGATCTCCCGATCCCATTCCCATGTTTGCAGCTCTGGGAACGTTGCTTTATATGTCACAATATATGTCCGTGGGTCGTTCCCTTCTACTCCTTCAGGGATTCCCAGCAAGCGTAGGTTGTTCCGCCGTGCCCTGTTTTCTTGATCTTCCACTTTGAGCATGATGTCCTTAATAATGCCATCGTGTTCTTGACTTTGCGATTGAAGGGATGAAACATCTTTTTCTATGGACTCAGTGCGTGCTTCCACCAAGGCCATGCGATCCGATATTTCAGTGCAAGTACTGCCCACTTTCTTTAATTCAGCCTGTACTTTACGAATTGCTTCCTGGTTTTTCCTGCTATCAGCTTTGATATCTCCATGAAGGCTTTTTATAGAGTTCAAGATATCTGTCATAGAAGGCTCATTTTTCTTGGTGTGATCTTCTTTCTCTTCTCTTAGATGTCTCTCTATGGTTGAGTTATTTTGTGAGCACAAGGTCCGGTCTGAACATCTGTCGAAGCCTACGGAGACCTAGAGGACTTCCACGAGCCGTAGGCGATAGCCCTGGAGTGGCTACAGACTTGGACTCTCAGCAGTTCCCTTGCTTTGGCAGTTGCGATTTTTCTGTCTCTTCTCCTCTTTCTTGTTCTTTCTAAAGGATTTTGGGACTGCTGCGAGAGTTGGAACTTGTGGCGTGAGTTGGGACTGGAAGGACGACAGACCTCCACCACCCTATGGTTCACCCCCAGTGACTGGCGGGGGATGCAACATGGAGAGGGGGCGGTGGGGCAGGGGGGGTTGGGGAGGTACAATAGTTCTATAGTTGGGTTCTTTAAGTTTGTTTTGCACAAGCAGTCACATGGCCACTCAGATGCGTTCGCTCACCTGTTGTCCCCACCCGGGATATACACTGACCACTCATGTCTATGGCCCTCTTGAATGAATGTAGATTCCCCGCTGATGGGACGGAGACTGACCCCTACAAGATACTCACATGGAATGTGAATGGCCTGGGGGATAAAATTAAGAGAGGTCTGGTGTCCACATACATAAAACGGGTCCACCCAAATGTAATCCTATTGCAGGAGACCCACCTCAAGGGTACAAAGTGTGGGTTTCTAGCAAGAGGCGCTTACACAGTATTAGCACACGCGGGATACACAGCGGGCTTCCGGGGGTGGCAATCCTGCTTAAAAAATCTCCCCCTTTCAGGATAACTCGGACATGGACAGACCCCCAGGGTATACGTGGGTGTGACCGGGGCGTGGGGTAGACAGAAGGTCACAATAGTTTTGGTCTATGCCCCTCCGAAGTTACAGGCCAGGACTCTACATGGGCTGACTGATATCCTGCTGGATACCCCGGATACACTGCACATTATAGGGGGTGACTTCAACGACGTCATGTCCATCCCTATGGACCGCTCAGGGCACCGTATTGACCACTCCCCGACTACGCATCTGGCCAGGGTGATGGACACATTGGGTCTGATAGACGTGTGGCGGTACCTCCATCCGGACACTAGAAGTTACTCATACTATTCTGGCGCACACAAGGTGCACTCTCGACTGGACTATGTCTTTCTCCCGCGGCGGGCCACGGGTACTGACTGTGAGGCGGAGTACATGGCACGTGGGATCTCTGACCACTCCCAACTGATGGTTAGGACAGGAGAGAGGCCCAGGGCAAGAAGTGGAAACTGAAGGTTGACGGCTTGGGACCTGCAGAACACTGAGATATTGCGGGGTCTTCGGGCCGACACGACAGTGTATTTTTGCGGAAAATGTAGGTTTGGTGCAATCGGGAGTTATAGTTTGGGAAGCCTATAAGACTGTGCTCCGGGATAGGGCCCAAAACCGAATAACTTGGGAGAAGCGGAAAGCACAAGAGGAGCTCACAATTTTGGAAACCCAAATTTTCGCGCTGGAACAACGCTATCTTGTGGGACGTGACCCACAGGTACTCCGGCTCCTGACTGACACACAACAGCGCTATAGAGCCCTAGTAACGGAAGAGGCTAAAACTCAGGCGCAGGCGACCCTTCATAGATTATATGACATTGGGGATAAATCTGGTAAGCTCCTTGCCTGGCTCTGCCATAAGGAATTGGACGCCCGCTGGATAGAGAGCATAGTGGACCACCAGGGGCAGACGCAAAAGGGAGATGCACAAATAGTATAGACATTTGCCTCCTATTTTAAGGATTTCTATGAGGCCAGGGAACTGGGTCCCCCGGCGGAGATTCTAGCATATCTAGCCACAATTCAAACCCTGAGCTTAGCGGCTGAGGATAGGGAGGAACTTGAAGCAGACATATCAGTGACCGAACTTAAAGAGGCAATAACTAAATTGCGCCCTGGGAGGTCCTCAGGCCCGAATGGACTCCCAGCGGAATTTTATTAAAAAAGGGGCAGACCTCCTGGTGGTGCACTTGGTAGCACTGTTCAGGGACGTGGCTCAAGAGGGTATCCTACCGCTGGATCTTAGACTGGCCACGATCATCCCCATCCATAAACCAGGAAAGCCCCCCGAGGATTGTGCGTCTTATCGCCCAATCTTCCTCCTCAACATAGAGGTTAAACTCCTGGCGACGATACTGGCCCTCCGTTTACGCCAAGTAATCTCGGACCAGGTGCACCGAGATCAGACAGGCTTCTTACCAGATCAGGCGACCAGACAGAACCTACGGCGGACCCACAACTGGCTTATGGTGGTACAGGACTGGGATGATCCACACATGTCCCTCTCTTTGGACGCGGAAAAAGCGTTCAACGCTGTCCACTGGCCCTTTTTAGAGGCGGCCCCAAATTCAGACAATGGGTGGGACTCCTATATGCGGACCCAAGAGCCCAAGTTAAAGCAAATGGGCTGTTATCTGAGGACTTCGCTATTAGAAGGGGAACCCGACAGGGGTGCCGTCTGTCCCCCCTGCTATTCGCCCTCACCATTGAAATAGTGGCCTGTGCGGTCAGACAGACAAAGGAGATACGGGGGTTCCAAATTGCACAGACTGATTTAGAGGAAGAAATGATTTCACTATATGCGGACGACATCCTGTTGTATGTTACCCAACCGGCTGTCACGGTGCCCGCACTGTTCAGGCTCCTGGGCAGGTATGGCTCCTTCTCGGGCTAAGCCCTTCTTTTCTATCGCGCTGATGCGACCGCGGGCGCGCCTATGGCAAGCCCGTCTGCGCCCGTCCGCGCTCGGTCTGGGCTTAGGGCATGTGCCCTGGCTCAACCACCTTAGGCTCCATCAGGTATTCTAGAGAGGCTCTCCTTCGGTTAGATCCGAATAGCGGCAACATGTGCTGCCCTAGAACATGTCCTGAGACACTCTTAACAGGAGTCCTTGCCCTGTGTACAAGGTGCTCTGATAAACTTCCAAGTATTTCCTTAGAAGATGCTAACATATCTAAACTTAAGGTTAAAGACAAGAATGCTTCACTACCTATTAAAGCATTGCTTCTTAATGCCAGGTCGCTTATCAAACATAGTGATGAATGTGCATTACTAATTGAGCAACACGCCATCAAAATAGCCTTTATCACGGAATCCTGGTCAGATGAAGCGTCTGGCCCTGACCTTGTTAATGCGCTGCCACCTGGATATCTTTGCTACACGATTGACAGACTGGGAAGGAAAGGGGGAGGATTGGCAATAATTTATCATAACATATTTGAAAACCATCTAAAGTCTACTCTGAAGGTTTGGCCTCCTTCAGCTGATGAGGCCGCTGCGGAGTACACAGACTGGTTAGCTTCGGCCTGCAATAAGGAGGTTCCTATCAAAGTTTGTACCTCTAGGAGAACAGTACCTTCTGCTCCTTGGTACAATGAGAGTCTTAAACGTAAAAAAATTGAATGTAAACACCTTGAACGTCTATGGAGGAAGGAATATTCCTCTTCCTCTAAAAAAAACTCTACAGAGACTGCCTTCACAGCTACAAAAAATTGCTTACGGTAGCTAAAAAGCTGTTCTATGGCGAGCAGATCAATAATGCAAAATCTTCTATAAAAGAACTATTCAGCACAGTCCTAAAATTTACAACTCCGGTCCTGGCCAAATCAAACGGCAACCCGGAATTTTGTGAACTCCTGGCTTCTGCCTTTCAAGAAAATGTGGGCTCTATCTTTTCTTCCTTTAGTAATTCACAGGCAGAAGATTCAACTAAAGAGGCCAGGAACTACCCCGCTGATACAAAGCTACTGTCTCTGATGAATCATTTTGAGAATATGAGTGTCGAAGATACTATAAAACTTTTGCAGGTTATTTAATCTGGCTCTCCTTTAGATCCTTGTCCGGCACCTATAGTCAAACTTGTTTCCAACACTATTGGAGCTGCTCTTAACCCCATTTTTAATAACATATTTAAAAACGCCCTGTTTCCTAAAATTTGGACACATGCCTCTATTCTCCCCCTTCTTAAGAAGGCAAACCTGGATCCCAAAGTGCCGAATAATTACAGGCCCATCTCTCGACTCCCATTACCTGCCAAGCTAATTGAAAGAGAGATGAACAGACAGCTGAGTGCATTCATTAAAGACATTGAACTTCTGGATTCTTCTCAGTTTGGATTCCGTGCTGAGCACAGCACGGAGCTCGCTTTAATCAAATCTACGGAAGAGATTAGAGAAACATTAGATCATGGCGGTTCGGCCATTCTGATCATGTTGGACCTGTCCGCGGCCTTCGACACGGTACACCATGATGTGTTACTGGACTGATTAAATAGGATAGGGGTCGCTGGGAAGGCCCTTGCCCTTTTAAAATCCTTTCTCTCAGACAGACTCCAGACTGTTGACATTGGCACAGACAGCTCCAAATCTTTTTCTCTGCCCTGCGGGGTTCCTCAGGGCTCGGCACTCAGCCCTACGCTTTTTAATGTATACGTTTCTCCTTTGGCAGCGCTTATCCGCTCCTTCGGATTCCAACCTACATCTTATGCCGATGACTCCCAAATAGTGATGTCTATTCAAAAAGGCAAAGAGGAGGTGGCTGGTCAGAACTGTTACAATTGCATGCAATCCATTGCCGATTGGATGACAGCCAATTGCTTGAACCTTAACGCTGAAAAAACTGAGGTGATTATTCTTGGTAATCCCTCAAATCACTGGTCACCCAGCTGGTGGCCCCAATCTCTGAGTTCACTTCCAATTCCTACTGATAAGGCAAAAAATTTGGGAATTATGATCGACTCCAGACTGTCCTTTGTTGACCAAATTAGCAAGGTGGTATCATCCTGTTTTTTCATACTCAGGATAATGAGGAAAATTAAACGTTTTCTTTCGGATGACTGTCTTAGTACAGTAGTAACGGCATTGGTCAAGTCCCGCCTAGACTACTGCAATGCTCTGTACATTAATATACACAAAAGGCAACTCAGTCGACTACAGACGGCACAGAATGCTGCCGGCAGACTTCTTCTGGGCATTCCGAAGTTTGTATCCATAAGAAAGGGACTTAGTGACCTCCATTGGTTACCCATAAGACAGCGGATTGAATTCAAGGCCCTTTGCATTGTTTTTAAAGCTCTGGAAGGAAGTGGGCCTGATTTTATGAGGAAACATATACGTTGGTACTCTCCATCCAGGGTTCTTCGCTCAGCCTCAGCAAGACAGGTACAAGTTCAATGTGTTAAAACAGCCAGTTGGGGGGGGCAGTAGTTTCTTCTACTGTGCTGCTAAACTTTGGAATAACCTCCCCCCGCAGCTGAGAGAGGCCTCAGGCCTCCTTGAGTTCAGGAGGGGTCTTAAGACCTGGCTTTTCTCCTAACTACCCCCTTAATCATGACTTCACGACCTCTTACTCACGATTTCACCCTCTGGACCAGTTGGCAATGCTCTTTAGCGCCAGGACACCTAACGGTAACAGTGCGCTTTACAAATTCCATTAACATAACATAACATAACATAACATTTTTTTTTTTTGCAAAAACAATTTTTATTGCATTACTCAGACACAGTTGACATCCACAATGTTCATCTGGCCAGTGGCCGCCATCCGCATATAAAACCACGTCCAAGTACAATCTGGGCCACTTCCACCTACCAATGCGCTGTTCCCAAACCCTCCCCTGAACGAATACATCCCCCCCCCACCCACATGTCAGTGTGCCGAGATGACAACTTATAACATAACATAACATGCGATTAACTGGCATAAATCGGTCCGGTATAGCCCACGACCTGAGGAGACGTGGTCCCTTCTCCCAGGGGCTCTCCAGGTCAAGCAGACGGGATTCACGTATCTGGGGATCTACCTAACCACAGATAGAAATCTCTCCTACCAAAAAAATATTCAGCGAGTCATAACGAATTTTTCAGCAGACGCCCTACGATGGAAAGCCCTCCCCCTTACGATACTTGGCCGAGACGCAATGTTTAAAATGATTACATTGGCCTGCTTTTTGTATGCCCTCCAAAATGAATATTTCCCTCTTCCTCGACCGATGTTTCGGGCGATTGATGCAGAAATGCGCTCCCTTCTGTGGCTGGGGAAACAACCACGGATTGCCCTGAGTACGTTGCAGCAAAACCAGTATAATGGAGGGATATCCCTGCCGGACATCAAGGCCTACTACTGGGCAGAGCATCTGGAGCTGATAAATGAATGGCTCCATGCCCCGGCTGATCACCCCACCTACAGATTAGAAAGGAACACCATGGCACGTCGCTCCTGCCTATTTTACTTATACGGGGTCCAGGTAGGAGACGCCTACTTCCGGCCACGCAAATAACCGTTGGGGTCTGGGATAGGGCGACCAAGATATTGGGTTGGACACGTAAACTGACAAAACAGACACCGATATGGAACTGTACCTGGTTGAGGGAACGCCACAAACTCAAGGGCTTTGGGGGCTGGGATGACATCGGAATCTCTACGTTGGGGGATGTGGTGGCAAAGGGGGAACTTAAATCCTTCAGGACTTTGGCATTGGATAAATACACGCAATTGAGACATGCATGGAGGGCCGAGAGCTTGCTCTCCGCTCTCCTGCCGGAATATGCCCCGTTAGAGGGTCGCCTATTGCAAGAGCAGGTAGCCAACAAGACAGTCTCTCTAATGTATAGTACCTTGAACAATAACATGTCAGACAGACTGGGGCAACTGAAAGAAACATGGGAGCAGAACTTGGGCACGATGGACACAGTGGATTGGGATGCATCATAGGGAAGTGGCGATTAAATCCTGCCTGCGACTCATCCAATACAAAATATTACACGGTATATTTCAACAGGGTTCGACTCCACCGAATAGGCCGGGCCAGTGATTCAAACTATCTGCGATGCAGACATCCGCAGGGGGACTTCTACCATATCATCTGGGACTGCCCTGCCATACACACATACTGGACACAAATACTGGGAGAGTTGAGTAAGGTGCTGGAGGCCACTCTTCCCCTAGACCCTAATTTCATCTTGCTGGGGATATCCCATGACATTGACTTGAGCCGCCCACAACTTATTTTTGCATTATTGCCATTAGTGCTGGCGAAAAGAGACGTGACACGCGCATGGGGGGCATTACTACCCCATCAATTAGGAGAATGGAGGAGAGGAATGGACATGCATATGGCGGCAGAAAGGGTCACATACAAAGCGAGAGGATGCCCCCGGACGTTCCGTAGAATATGGGGGAAATGGAGAAAGTATCATTGACTGGATGGGGGTTTGGAACCTGACTAGCACAATATGGATCCTTTTGAATTTTAATGTGCGCCGAGATGGAGTGTTACTGGGCATGTGTTTTAGACCCTGGCAGAGTTTCAGTGGGGGGGGAAGCAGTTTACCAAATGTGTCACCTGTGGAAGAGCCGGATCTCATTTGGGTACATGACATGGAAATGCTGCTGTGGGTTGTGGGTAGGGGGTATTCGGGCACGAGAATGACTACTTGTGACATGTTCGTTGTTTTGTATTGGTTGAAAATGCAAATAAAAATATATATATTTTTTAATATATCTCTTTAAAAATATTTTCTAAGATCATCTTAGCTAAATTTGAAGATTGGACAATTGAAACTAAGCTAATTCCAATAGAACAAGGGGGCTTCCATGAGGGTCATTCCACTACAGACCACTGTTTTGCTCTGTGGGCCATTATTCGAAAGGCTCTGGAGGAAAATCAAAGGCTGTGCTGTTGTTTTGTAGATTTCCGGACAGCCTTTGATTCTGTGGATAGGGATACTCTGTGGGAAAAACTTGCCTCCTGGAACCTACCACCAAATCTTCTTGGGGCACTCCAATCTTTGCACAATGGCCTGCGCCAGGGATGCGTTTTAGCACCCATGCATTTTAGTTTATTTCTGGCCGACCTCCCTACCTTTATTTCCCAATCGGAGTCCCTTTCGCCAAAAATAGGGAACCAGCATATTGCTTGTCTGCTGTATGCAGACGATTTGGTGCTATTGGATTATAACCCTATAGGTTTGCAGAGGAAACTAAATGCCCTGGCAAACTATAGCAAGCAGAACCAGCTCTGTATCAATCTGTAAAAGACCAAGATTATGATCTTTAAAAAAAAGTACAGAGTTTTTCTTGGAATTTAGGTACGCAAGTGGTGGAGCAAGCTGATCAATATAAATACCTGTGTTTAATTTTTAGGAGGAATTTTAATTGGGGAGCGCATTGGGATGCCACATAGCAGAAAGCCCTATTGCAGGCCAGTTGTCTGTCAAGATTCAATGGTAGGTTTGGAGGGCTATCTCATATCCCATTACTGAAGGCTTATGAAGGGAAGATACACCCGTTAGGCCTGTATGGGGGAGAGGTTTTTTCCCTCGACCCAACTTATGAATGGGAGAGACTGGAAGGGGTGGTGCTCAAAAGACTTTTATCTCTCCCAGAAGGCACAATGGTTCAGGCCATAAGGAGAGAGTGCAATTTGGTCTCTTGGAGTATGGTGGCCTCTACCCGGGCACTAAGATATTTTAACACATTGTCGGAGGATGATGAGGTGGTCAAAGTCTCCAAATTGTGTTGGGAAGAGATCCAAAGCAGTGAGAGGATGTGAGCAAAGGCCGTAAGAATTAGAATAATTGCACTAAAGAACCTTCATGTAAATAGTGGTACAGTCACATCTTGGCTCCCAGTTCCAGGCAAACGAGCACTGAGGAAATCAGCTTCTACGGCTTCAGAATCTATCGACCTGCTGTATCTAAAGAAGAGATTATCCATTAGCTTCTTGATTGCTACATTGGGCCAGGATACTGTTTTTCCCTATCTATCACGGCTTCAAGACCGAGGATTGAGGAATGAAATTTTAAGGGCCAGGGAGGGATGCAACCCAATCTACTCTTCCCGCCCACACAGAATCAGGGTACAGAGTCATAGTGGTCCTGTCCTCTGAAAGTTAAAAGTACCCTTATGCATATTCTTATGGACTGTACCTTTCATCTTGCAAATAGAATAAAGTTTTTAAGACCTTTGTTTTTTAAATATGATGCTCTCCATAGGTATAAAACTGTTGAGTTATTGTCTGAAATGCGTCATCTCGATGTGAAAGTTGCAATTGCCTGGTTTCTACGATCTGTAAAACAAAATCTTAATCATGAAATGTAGTGTAGGGGGATAGTGTAGCTAGGAGGGGGATCCTTTTAAATGTTTTTAACTGTTTTAATGTTTTAATTTTCTAGTCTTTTTTTTTCTTTTAGAATGTTTTATGGACAAATGTCTAAATAAACTTGTTTCTGAACCTGAACCTCTTTTTGGTATGTTGTATATAGTGGTTTTGGGGTGACAACTAGATGCATGTAGGACAGAATTTGCTGCTGATGTCTTTCTATGAAGTTTACTGAGTAGTTTGTTGTTTTCAATGTAGAGTATTAGGTCTAGAAATGCCATTTCCTCTTTGGAGATCGAGGATGTCACTTGTATTACCCATTTGTTTGGAGGGAGTTACGATATGTATTAATTCAAGGTAGTCTGCGGACCTTGCCAAATCATCAGTATGTCATCAATCTAGACCATCAGATGATGTTGTTACTGAATCTTCCATACTTATCGTGCCATAACCAATGTTTATCTATTTCCCCTATAAAGAGGTAAGCATACGGGGGGAGCAAATTTGGCCCCCATTGCGGTCCGTTGGGTTTTTAGGTAGAGAGAGCCATTATATGTGAAGAAGTTATTGCGTAGACAGAAATCCAAAAATCATCTGGTTCCTCTCTGATAGGTGTACTGACCTGCTTGAGAGAGCTTTTCTTACTGCTTCCAGTACGTTAGGATGTTTAATCGATGTATATAGGCTGACTTAATCTATTGTCCCCAGTATGCAGTCTAATTGCCAGTCAGTATTGTTCAGTTTGAGTAGTATGTCTTTTGTGTCCCTTATAAATTAGGGAAGGCTCTTCATGAATGGTTGTAGCACATTATCTATGTATTCTCCAAGTCCAGAACACAATGAGTAGGCCTGCCACAATAGGGCATCCCTTTGGTGGGAAACCAGGTTTATGTATTTTTGTTAATACGTAAAGAGTAGCCATTACTGGATTTTATGTACAAATATTATTTACGGGCTTACTAGCCCCTTGTTGTGCCATTTGTTCAAGAGTTCTGACAAGTTCTTTTGTATTTCCTAGGTGGGGTTATGTGATCATTTTTGTTAGCACATTGTGTCTCCTAGTTGTTGGCCAATTCCTTTGAGGTAATCATCTGTATTCAAGATAACAATATTGCCTCCTTTATCTGCTTCTTTTATTATCAGATCCTGTCCTGATCTTGTAATGCCTGCTTTTTTACTCTGCATGATGTTAGTCAGGAGGTATTTGTTCTTGCTTTGTATTTTTCATATTCACTCTCAAGATCCTTTGAGACTACCATGTAAAAGAGGTCTAATGTATTTCCTAAGGATAGAATTGATGTGAATGTTGATTTTGGATTTTTTTTCATTTTCCCTTGCATGTGAAGTATTTATTTCCAGTTCTGCTGCCAGTGTCCTGAGATCAATGGTTGGATCTGTTGTACTAGTGTTGGATAAATTTGCTAAAAGGTGAATATCCTCCAGGTCTTGTACCGTAAGTTCACTTGTGACCGGTTCTTCTTGAAATCTAGGTCTCATTCTAGGTTTTTCAGAAAAAAATATTTTACGTTTTCTTATCAATGTGAATAATTCAATGTTTGTAGTTGTGAGATTCTAGTTAGCTGTTGGGCAGTACGAGAGACCCTTTTCAAATACTTCAAGTATTGTACTGGCAAGGTCCTGTTGTGATAAGTTATACACTAGCTTGTTGACGTGTCCTAGTTTCTGGTGAGTTCCTTCTTCTGTGCCCTGGTTTGGTCCCCTGATGTTGAGTCCAGTCTTGTATTTGGAGGTCGGGTTCTTGCATCTTGTGCTCCTAAGTTTCCTAGTCTGTGCTTCTGACATCTTCGAAAAATAAACACTTGTTTTTTCAGAGGTAAGTGTCATGTCTCCTCTCAGTGATTCTTCATTTGAGGCTATGAAGGTGTCTGAGGTATTTGAAGGTCCTGGTTGTGTATTAGATGATTTGATGTTATCATATTTCTTGGCAGTTGTATACATCCTGCCTAGTTGATAATTTACCTGGTCTCTCCGAAATTTTCTGAACTTCATTTTGATTATCAATAACTTTATTAAGATCTCGTAGTTCTGTTTTTTGTAGTATTGTCCCAATTTGCTTGGTCTATTAGTTTTGCTAGTGAGTCCACTTCCTCTTTATATTTTTCTTACTCTTCTTGTGCAATATCAATTATTTGCCTGATCATATTATTGGAGGCAGATCGTAAATTGTCTTCCCATCTTTTGATTTGATCTTGCGACGTTGTGTCTGTTGGTGGAAAAATACCTCTTAATTTTTAAATTTGCTATTCTTTGACTGAATGACCAAGGACTTATCACAACCAAAAGGACTTCACAAAGAGGTAAAAAAAAAAAAACCCTTTCCGTGGCAAATGAATGCAATTTCACATGGTGAATAGTAAACTATTTATCTTCTCTATATTTAATTTCAGAATTTTCCTTTTCTATTTATGGCACATTCCTTTGTCTCTCTGCTTCCATTCTCCAGTACAGTACCAGCTACATATGTTCATGATATTAGCTCTTCAAGTCTTCTATAACCTCCTGAGTAAACTATTTTCATACACTTCCCTTTTGTGCACCTTCAATCAATCAATCAATCAATCAGGGGCTTATATAGCGCGCTACTCACCCGTGAGGGCCCAAGGGGATGGGGGCGGCGGCTCCGGATCAGTCAAAGAGTCAGGTCTTGAGGTCCTTCCTCAACGTGTGCAGGGTCAGGGAGTGTCTGATTTTCACCAGGAGCTCATTCCGGTTTTGGCTGCGATGTAGGAGAAAGCTCTCCCGCCGGTTCTGTTTCTGCGGATGCGGGGGACCTCTGCCAGGGCGAGGTCGGTGGAGCGGAGGTTCCTCTTGGGTATGTGGAAGGATACTCTCTCGTTGAGGTATTTGAGTCCGATGTTGTTGAGGGATTTGTAGGCATGGGTTAGGAGTTTGAAGGTGACCCTCTTCTCGACGGGGAGTCAGTGGAGGCCTCCGTCCCGAGGACGAGTCTGGCTGCGGAGTTCTAGATGGTTTAGAGTTTGTGTAGAAGAGTTTTGTTGATTCCGGCGTAGAGGGCGTTGCCGTAGTCCAGTCTGCTATTTATGAGTGCTTGGGTGACGGTCCTCCTGCAGTCTGGGGGGATCCATTTGAGGGTTTTGTGGAGGATGCGAAGGGAGTTGAAACTGGTGGAGGCGACGGCGTTTATCTGGCGGTTCATGGAGAGGAAGGAGTCAAGGATGATGCTGAGGTTCCGGGCGTGGTCTGTAGGGGGGGGTGGGCTCCCGAGGGCGGCAAGCCACCAGGTGTTGTCCCAGGCGGAGGTGCAGGGTCCGAGGATGAGGACCATGGTCTTCTCTGAGTTGAGCTTCAAGCAGCTGTCACTCACCCAGGCTGCCACGTTCTTCATTCCTTCCTGGAAGCAGAGTCTGGTGTCTTCGGGGTTCTTCGTGAGTGAGAGGATGAGCTGGGTGTCGTCGGTGTAGGATACAATGCTGAGCCCATGCTGTCTGACGATGGCGGCGAGAGGGGCCATGTAGATGTTGAAGAGAGTGGGGCTGAGTGATGATCCCTGGGGTACTCCGCAGTTGATTTCCGTGGGTTTGGAGAGGAAGGGAGGAGTCGAATCCTCTGGGTTCTGCTGGAGATGAAGGATTGGATCCAGTCGAGGGCGGCTCCTTGTTTTCCCGCGTCGTGAAGTCTAGCTGCAAGCGTGCTATGTGAGACGGTGTCGAAGGCAGCGGAGAGGTCTAGAAGGATGGGGGCCGCAGTGTGTCCCTGATCCAGTAGCATGGGGATGTCGTCGGTGGCGGTGAGGAGGGCGGTCTTGGTGCTGTGGTTGCTGCGGAATCCAGACTGGGAGACCTCCAGGATGGAGTGCTCTTTGATATAAAAAATGCATGTGTGGAAATCACAGGTCACTAGAGGTGTGGTACTAAGAACTAAAAATATTTTCTTCTTATTGTTAAAATCCTGTTTTAACATTGAATTTACAGCTTTGAGAAAGCCCGCCACATAAGCATTGTAAGGTGTGAAACACGTGTTGACAGGCAATGAGTACTGAGCACGAAGCAATTCAAGATAACTAACTTGCAAATATCAAGCACAAAATAAAGAGATACAATCAACAACAATCATAGTCAATTGACGTTTCTATCACTGTATTAAATCTGTTATTGAGACCAAAGAAAACATTATCCAGGCAAACAGGACACTGTATAGCAATACTATTCAGTGATGTTCGTAAGTGTTGAATAGCCCTGCTGGACCCTAGAGCCAAACAAAATAAAATAACAAAACCTGTTCTCATGGGAAGACATTTAGAGATGAAAGTAATTTTCTCTTTGCTAAACTAGCTGAGTTATTATTTTTTTCTCTACAAAGTTTGTTAATGCCTTTACAAAGTCAGCAACGTGAATATTTAAAGAAAAAAGAATAAAGAATGCTAATGTAACAATAAAAACAGTATCAACAAGAGGCTGAAAATCGGCATGATCATCATCACCAATATCCCATCACACCCAGGAGAAGCAGCTACCAAAGTATTATTTTCTGGCTCCTTTAAACACAATCCCTAAACACTAACCTCTGCTTTATCTTCATTATTTTGAGTGGAAACCCTTTCCAAAAATATACTTTTGATCAGTGTTTTACTAGTAATTCCTAACTGGATTTTCAGCTTTCCATCACATCAATATTCTCCTTTTATGAACTGCCTTTAATGCTGCAAAAAGAAGACTGAAAAGGATCCATATGCTCCATGCATTGTCCTCTTTGCAGATGTCCACACTGTGCAAGAAAATGCTTTATGTTCCAAAATGCCACACTCAACAGTGAAGGAAAGAGAAAATAAGTCCCCTTCACAGTAGGCAAGAAGAAGATAGTAAGTGCATACAAGTGGAGAAAATGTTATTGGAATAATCAGGAGGGACCTGAAGAGCTCTTTGACCAGGAGATTTTTGACCCCTTAGAGTACCGTATAAAAGGAGGTCCGTAAGGAGGCATTTTGGTGAAGAATCGGTCTTTCCTGGTCACGATACTCACCATTGAGAAATCATTTAATGTTTAAGAGCAAGAAGACTTTGTGTTGAGACATTGGACATTGAACCACAGCATAAAAGACTTAGAACCTCTTCATTGAGAGTATTCCAATGAGGTAACGGAGCACCATTGTTGTAATTTCCATGTCTCCTTTTCCAGTGCCTCACCAGACTCCCCCTCAAACACAAATTGCAATTTCTCTTGTGGTGGCTTCTAGTGTCCCACTTTCACCTGCTATAGTTGCTTCAGAGATGACATCTCCATAAAAAGGTGCCACTGCAACTTTCAAATGTTTCTTCACATTGGAGATCCACCACTCTGAACCGAAAATCTTCTACTCCATTGAAAGAAATGTCAAGTGAAGTACCATGCTTAAAGAGCTTGCTCTCCAGAAGGGAGGAAACTACTAAAAGGCCCAACTCTCATTTGTGGTTTCCCCACTCTTCTGTGTACGTGTAGGAAAATGTAACTCTTTTTCAGATGTAGCATATACACGTCTAAATTGATATGCTCACCTTCGAAAGTCAGTCCTGAAATAAAAGTAAACCTCTTTCTCAAAAAACTGTGGAGAGGCTACATCTCCTGAAAGGGAAAGCAGAATTTAGAAAAACCAAAAATTAATTCATCCTCGACTTGTAGAATGTGAAATAAGGAATTAAAAATAAGAAACTCAGTGTTGGGCAGAGGTACTAGGTGGGGAATGCTAATGTGTGTGTGGTGTTTAGAGGTGCTGTGGGACCCTTTGCATTAGTGTGAATATTCAATGCTTATGGCTTGAGATGTATATACTTTTTAAAATCAGTTTATAGTTATGATTATGACCTTAATGAAGATTTCAATTAAGGCAAAATAGGATTAAATGTTAGTAACCTTTCTTCTTTTGCAGGTTTGTGCAGTTGCTATAAATACACTATCCTTAATTGAACAACTGAAGACAGAAAACCAGGTAATCCTACACCGAAGTGCTAGTTCAAAAGTTTCTAATGTAGGATTGACCAATGAGCAAATGAATTTGCACTTTACTACATTTGCAACAAGATTTAACAATATTGGAATGTTACTATTGTGAGAAGTTGGCCTGGTATATGCTGTCCACTAGTTATAGTGGGCACCTTGCACCAGTCCGAACAACCCCTTATTGATGATAGGTTAAAGACAACCTTTATTGAAAGCTATCCTAGTGGTAGCTATGGAGAGCAGCCTTCAGGCTAAATCTTGAAGGAATGTAAAGCAGCTTGTTTTACCAGTCTATAATCTCTTGAATGGCTAAATGAAAGACAACCACACCAGGTATATATATAAAATATATGTATTTATTTCTAAACACACCCTATTAGTCTCTTTATGAGGCTAGAGGTCCAAACACATAAGTTGCACTTCAAATATTACAGTAAAATAGCACAAATACACGTCAGACCCTAGGGGCGAGCCAAACCATATACTAAAATAGTGGTATAAGAACCACGACTTAACTAGACACAAGGCCTAGAGCCTGTAGAATCGCTGGGACCGTAAGTAACCACCCAAGGTAGTGACACAGGGGACCTACGGGGGCCGTGTGCAGTGTGAGAACACAGCCGCAAGATCCCGTTAGCTTCTATGGGGAAAGTCGCGGTTAGGTTTTTAAAGATTAGGGACATTTAGAGATGAGCTAGGACCAAACCATTTTGGACTTAGGAAGTTCTAGGGTCAACACCCACGGGAGCACCGGAGTACTCGAGTTACCTCACTCAGGGAAGCCGCTTGCATAGGTGTCAAATGGTGTTGGGTCGCGTCGTCGTTTTCAATGGGAGCTGGCGAAGAAGTGATGCTGCCGGGAAGATGTGAAGTGTCCGAAGAGATCCAAGCCTGGATCGAAGTCGAGAAGAACCTGAAAGCACAGGGGACAGAGTCTGGGTCACTAGCCAGTGACCAGGAACACGATAGGCGAATGCCCACCGATGTCGGGTGATTTCAGGTGAAGAAGATGAAGCTTGACTCTTCAGCCACAAGGACCAGGAGGCGTCGAGGACAACCAGGAGCTGGATTCGAGCTGTCCGCCGAAGGATGTCGAGTGCTGCAGTGTTGGTGCCTGGATTGAACACAACAAGCTTTGGCAACAGCAACCCACGCAGAAAGGAAAAAGATGCTTTGGTGCAAACCAGCAAGGTCTGAGGGACTCACCACGCAATGGGGAGTCAGGGCACGTCTGGAGCAACCAGGGAAGCCCAAGGAAAATCAGAGTTGCCTTCACAGGGACCCACCAGTCGAGGGACCAGGGATCGCGAAGGAGCCTCGAGCGGAAATGCAATAAGCGGGCTCACGGAACACTCGTGGAGTGTAGGCCCACAATCTTCGGTGCAGATGGTGCTCGGGCGTGGGCTACAAGTAACCCAAAGCACGACTTCAAGAGACGTCGGGAAGTCAATGAGCTTGCAAATGTGCACAGTGACCAGGAGTTCCGGTTCCACATTACTCACGAGGGCTGCGGGTCTCAGCTTTGCTGGGGACTCGGGTCGGCCTCTGAGAAGTCTGGAAATCCTCTTCCTGGGCTGCAGATACTTCCGAGTCCGGCGGGAGCTTCAGAGATGCAGACCGGCAAAATGCTTTGTTGGTGCCTGCCAAGCAGGGGAGTCACTCCTTGACCCCAGGGGAGATTTCTTCAGTCCTCTAATCTTCAGTAGAGCGCCGAAGTTCCAGGATTCAGTTTCAGAGTTTCGTCCAGGGATATCTAAAGTCCTGTTGCCAGGGGTTTTTACTTATACCTAAGAAAGGGGTTGGACTAACTCAGGGGACCCACCTATGGGAGGGTTTGGAAAGAGGGGTGGCTACACCCATTTCCTTTGTCCATTTTCGCGCCAGAGCAGGGGCTGGTAGCACCTGAACCGGTTTAGCTGGACTATGCACAGGGACAACAAATGTGCCCCCAGTGCAGGACTTCAAAGCACTCAGAGTGCTCCCACCCAGCCCCAATACACATCGGCCTGTCTGGGAGGTGGTTACCAGGACTCTCGAGCTCGGTGAGATGTAGTTTGCCTAGATCATAGTGATAAATGTCTCGCAAAAACCAAAGCGTCTGAGAGTAGCGAAGAGAAAGGCCCAGTCCACACGGTCGAGCGCTTTCTCAGCGTCTCGACCGAGCATACCCTCTGGGATTCCTTATTTGGTTGGTTTTTCTATGAGATGGAGGACTCTTCTTACATTATCGTGGGTCTGTCGCCCGTTAAGGAAACCCAATTGGTCTGGCTGATTTAACTTGGGCATTAGGTCTTCCCTTCGAGAGACCAGTATCTTCGAGTAGAGTTTGGCGTCAAGGTTGAGAAGAGCTAAGGGGCGGTAGGAGCTACATAGTGTCAGATCTTTCCCAGCTTTGGGGATAACTGTGGTAAGCGCTTCGCTCATAGATGTTGTGACTTTCTCAACTTTGGCGAAATGGTTATACAGCGCAGTCAAGTGCGGTATCAGTTCCGCACTGAATGTTTTATAGAAGCGCGCCGTTAGCCCGTCAGGACCCGGGGATTTAAAAAGTCTTAGGGAGCCTATGGCTTGCCTTACCTCTTTCTCGCTTCAGGGTGCTATTAACCTCTCATTCTGTTCGGATGCAAGTTTTAGCAGGTCTGTTTTATCAAGATATTCTGATTGGGAATGAGGGTCTGTGGGTTCAGCTGGATATGGCGACTTGTAAAATTTCTCAAATATGTCCTCCTTTCAGTGATCTGACTTTTCTATGTCGCCCGTAGGGCTGTGTATATTGCTGATGTATTCTTTTTCCCTTTTTACTCTGAGCTGGCGTGCCAAATGCGCTGCCACCTTGTATATTTTTTTTAGTCTTAGAAGCGTCAGCTCGGCCCTGTTTACATAGATTGCGTTTAGTTTTCCCTTAGCTGCTGTAAATTTTTGCTGAAGGCTTAGAGTGAGGGCTGTCTTGTGCGCCTGTTCAAGAGTATGAAGCTCTTGTCTCTAGGGTTAGGTGTTCAGTGAACTGCTGTCTATTTAGTTCCAACTTTGCCGTAATACAATGCCCCTCAGGACTTTTTTAAAGGCATCCCAACTGTTAGAGGGCGTCGTATCTTGGGGGTCGTTTATTTGAAAATATTCTTTTATATTATTACGGAGGTCATCTCTCGCCAGTCTGTCACGCAGTAGCGCCTGGGGAAAGAACCAGATGTATATTTCGGTGTGGGGTCTCTCCATTCGAGAGAGGCAGTCACCGGTGCATGGTCAGAAATGGTTATAGAGTGAAGGTCTACGGTGCGTACCTCGCTCTGAAGTGTCCGGCTCATGAAGATTTAGTCTAATCTCAAGTATGTGCGATGTATTTGTGAGAAGAATGTGTAATCCCTATCTGTCGGGTGAGTCTCTCTCCAGGTATCAATTAAGCCCATGTCCTGTATTGCGTGTTTCCTTCCTTAGAAAAGCTTCCTGTTTGGGATCCGTGAGGGTGTGTGCTGTGTGTCCCAGAGTGCCACGTGAGATTGAAATCCCCCATGAGGATTGTCTCCCCTTCCGCGAAGCATCCCAGGAGTGTCAGTGTCTTTGTTATGAAGGCCAGCTGGTTAGAGTTTGGGGCATAGATCGCTGCCACTGTGCATATTTCCCCCCTTATGCGTCCCTTTACCATAACTACTCTCCCCTCTTTGTCTGTCTTATAACCTTCAGGTTGAAATTTCAGCATTGAGTGGAACAGCAATGCAACCCTATTGTGCTTGGTAGGATTGGGTGGTTGATATATAAGAGGATAGCTTTTGTGTCATAATCAATGGTCCTCCGATCTTGCGAAGTGCGTTTCTTGTAGGGCGACTATATTGTAATGATCATCTAACAGATATTTCCAAACTCTGTGGTGTTTTGCCGGGGCGTTCAGCTCTCTCACATTTCGTGTTAAGGCCTGGATTACCATTCCCCCGATTGGGGCTGAGCCCCAATCGGGGGAATCCTGTTCTATGCCCGTGGCCATTTGCCGTCATGGTCCCCCACTTACCCCTATCACCCCCTTCTCCCCTTTCACCCCCTCTCCCCCCCCTCCCATAACACTTCCCCTCCCTTCTTTGCATGTGTCTGTTGGTTTCTGTGTCTTCTTGCCCGGTGCATATCTAAAAGAAAAAAAAGATCCCCCCTCCCCCGAACCCGCCCAGATCAAACATTCAGGGACAACCGTTCCCGGTGTTAACGTAAGGTAGGTGTTCGTTTTGGTCGTATGGGGCGAATCGGTCCATCATCTCTGCCTTGGCTATGTTGTCGCTGTTGTAGCAAGGGGCCATGTCCTGCTTCCTCGAATTCCAGGTTATAATCAGCTCAGGTGCGGTCCTCCTGTCCATGTAGTCTATGACGCATTACTGTAGTCATCGTGAGTTTTGTTGTTTGAGTGTGTTAGCATCGTAGGTTGTCAGCCTTCATGACGTCCTGTACGCCATATCTCACGTTCCGGCATTTGCAGGGCATCGGATAATGAAGAGTGGACAAGCCATTACTATCCGATGTGTCAACTTTTCCTCTGCTGTTTGGGTGGTCTCTGGGTGAGCCATGGGGAGCTGTCATTGCACCCCCGACCTCATTCTCGAAGGTTCCGGGCCACCTGTTGCCTATCCACTCTCCAGTTTCTCCAAACCTAAGATTGCCATGGCTTCTTCTAGCTCTGTACAGTGATGAGCTCTATTGTGATAGTCAAAGGCCAATCCAAAGGGAAATATCCATCTGTAACTGATGTTTTCCTGGCGATGTTTGGCGGTGACTGGGCAGAACTGTTGCTGGCCCGCCAGAGTCTCTGGTGCAGTGTCTTGGAATAAAGTGCAGGTAGCTCCTTGGAAAACCACTTTGTCGACTTTCCTTGCTGATTGTAGGATGGCCTATTTCATTTTAAAGGAGTGTAGCTTGGCCAGTTTGTCTCGTGGCCTCTGGTTGTCACCTGTTGGTGGTTTCCCCACTCTGTGCATTCGGTCTATCTTAACTTTAGCTGCGCTTAGGCCCAGGGCTGTATCGAACAGTCCAACTATGAATGCTTCTAAGTCTGGTCCCTCCACGCCATCTTCTAGATTCCGTATTCCGATGTTTTCCCTTCGCGACCTGTTTTCCAAATCTTCGGTTTTGATTATGGCTTCTTGTAATTGCGTCTTGAGTGTTTGCTTTGTGTTCTTCAGCTGGTCAGAGCCCTGCTCTAATTCCTGTACTTTGGTTTCCAGGTCGACCAGCCTGCTTCCTATGAATCCACATCTTGCCTCAACGTTATCAATTTTTCATTGAGGTCCATTTTAAGAGCCTCCAGGGACGTGAATAAGTCTGTTTTCAACTCTTCTCTCAATTCCTTCTTGAAATCGCGTAAGGAGGCTAGGAAGTCCTCTTTTGTGAGCACCATGATGTCTTCTCATCCTGGTGATTGGCAGTTTCTGCTAGCTTCTGCAGGCCCAAAGTAGTTGGACACAGTATTGTTTTGTTGTTTCTTAGGTGGCATAGGATAGGTCTCTGCACCCCCCCACACCCTTCCCCCCGCCAACGTCGGGGAGAAGGCCCTGCCTATGGGCACTCTTATTTGCCTGTGTGTTGGAGGGAAATCCAGGTGGGCTGCCACTCAATCGGGCTCGGTCGGTGTGGTTCAGAACGCTCCAGGGTAATTCGTTACCATTTCCCCGCTCCAGCCTTGTATTCTGACAATGTGGAATCTCCCCTGTGACTCTCGATGGACTAAGTTGCCCTGCAGAGATCTGTCCTCGCTGAGCAAGGTTGTTGATCCCTTCTTCAGTCCGTCATCTTATGGTCAGGCTGCACTGTTGAGCTTTATGTTTCTCTCCTCTTCAGGGCTGGCAATTCCTCAGGCTTGCAGCAGTGTTTGTTGATATCCCCCCTGTGGCCAAGTTGCACTCGGGGGTCTTCTACTGCTCACTTCCCTTAGTGTGTGCCTGCCAGCTTCTCGCAGTACCGCCGGCCGACATCTTAGGGTCAAGCAGGTCCCAGGAGTCTCTGTTCGTGTCGGTGGTGTTTCAGAATGATTTCGGGATATCGCTCCCAGCCTGCCTCCCCCAATGGATAGCATGCAGGGCTTTTTGTGGACTCATCGGAGTTCGTCCGTCGGAGCAGTGGGTCCCATGGCTGCTTCATTTTTTTTTTTTACAGTAGGCTGCTTGCTGCGGTTGCGTGGGTCTGTTTATTGCAAGCGCACGCTGCTAGGCGACCGGTTTAGGGTTTGCCCCTCGCTCTGGCAATGAGGGTGAGTCTTTGCTAGCCCAGTATGTCTCCACGCTGCTACAGTAGTTCCCCTCCACGTTCAGCCCTTTCATCGCCGGGGCTCCTCCTGCATGTTCCCGTAGGCTCCGGCTGCATCCATGCGCATCGCGGTATTTTTAATTCTCTTAGATGGCAGGGGACGTTAAGTGTATCCCTGTGCTCCGTCCTACTCTTTTACCGGTGTTGGAAAGGTGCAGGAGGCAGTTGTCCCCACATATTCTCCTGGTATCAGCGGAGACGATGTGGATCACGTCCGCTCAGCCATCTAGGCTTGCCACGCCCCCCATTCTATCTTTCTCAAGAAGATAAAGGCGCTCTCTTTGCGATCTATATGTCCCTAACAACCACCACCATCTGAATTTCACTTTCTCAGTCTCACAACACTTACTTCACTGATGATGATACGTCATAAAAAATGTTTAGGAAAATGTCCTTTGTCAGATTCCGCTGGAGCTGTTTATCCAATTGACCAAAATTATTTAAATCTGATGTCTTGGGCACAACTGTGGATCACATGTGAGACAGACAGGAGGTTGCTGATAATATTCTTAATCTTAACCTTGATTGCTTAATCTTGCCTAAAACATGGCTCAACGACACCTTAAAATATCATTACAAAAGACGACAGTTGACACCCACTTCTCCTTTCATTGAGCACTCCTGAAAATTACAAAGGAATGAAATACAAATGGAGACTGGGAAATGAACAGAATATAATCGGGTTTCAGAGTCCACTATTCTGAAACAATATTGACCATCTGCACTTTGTTTGAATGTTCCTTTGTTGCAAGCCTTGGTTCAAAAACAGGCTGTTGAAAAGTTAAATAAACAAGAGATGAACAAGGGAATTTTGCCATTTTTTAGTGTTCTTAGAAACAAAAATGCAAAACAGGAATTTCAGCCCATATTACATTTAAGCTCTTTTGATGGATCAAAAAGGAATAATTTGGGATTGTTTATTACTTTTAGACGCTTACTTGGTGGTTAGAAAGGGATGTTAAATGGAAGTGGGCAGTGCCCCCCACTATGAAACAATAGGAAAAATATTTCCTGAACTGGATCACAGTGGAGTGTGGAATCTACAGGAAACTCAAGGTAGAATGGAAATTTCCTAGCTAGCGTAATGGAAAGTTTCAGTTCGATTAAGCACTCGGAGGCAAGGATTATGCTGTACTTTCTTCACTTTATTTTTCACAGTAGCCATTTATAAAGTATTAACAAACCACATTTCCCAGAAACCAAAGTGAAATTGGTAAAAACAAAGAACAAACAACATAGTCCAGTCAGCCCCATCCAGCAATCAGGAGCCAGGATCTTCCATATAGTCCCTTGTCCCTATCCTGGAAATCCTCTTTCGTTGCGTCAGTCACGGCATTAGTCTTTTCCTACGCTTCTGCTTACCAGTATCCACGCCTGGAACAAAAGAAATGGGATCAATACAAGAAGTGGACTCAAAGAAATGAGCAACAGCCAAAGATGCATTGCCTGAGATATCCACATGCCAAGAGAACTTGTAACAACTAATATCATGTAATTCGGAACACATTAAGTAAAACACAAACGAAACTCATTACTTTCTAGTTACGGGAAGGGTATCCTGGATCATGTATCCTTCTTTGGGATAATCCTCTTCTCCGAGTCCTTAATAAAATTGAAACTTTTCATTACGTTAGTTATTACATTTTTCATTCTATGTCAGGACCGGAGGCTCTGATTATGCTAGTTTAAAGCTTACTTACCCCCAAATGAGCCATATCTATAATAGGTGTAAAATAAAACCCCTTGAAGGTAGATTCAGAGGACCAATCAGCGGCATTCATAATATCCTCTAGCCGTGCACCTCTAGTCTGGCCTTGGAGGCCTTTGCCCCCCCTAGCAGAAACCTCTTAAGGTCTATGCCAGCCTCCTGTATGACCCAGCGCACCCAACGTGCGGTAGTGGGAGACGAAACCGCCTTGTGAAGTTTCCTTAGCGAAATAGGGAGCTGTTTCTCTCCTGGAGGCCTAAACTCCGCTGACGTCTCCACATAGACTTTTAAACACTGCATCACACAGAGCTTAGGAAACTCAGGAAATGTCAGGTACTCAATACCCTATTATGACATTTAGTACATCTACTGATTGTAAAAGACACCCCGTAGGGGAGAAACTCGTCCTGTGATATCCAGGGCTATAACATAAAAAATCCTTCTACACGATATCAAACAGAAAAGCATTGCCAGCTTTGCTGAAATTTACTTTCGTGACAAAAACCTATTTGGTTGCCAAGATAAGAAAAGGTTAAACACCTTATTAACCTCATTACGATGCTGCTTTTGTTGGCTAAGTGCAGAGTGGCAATGCATTGGGGAGAAGGCCTGTTCCGACCAAACAGGCCTGGTTGGCCGATGTTTCCTACTGCCAGGAGCAACTGACAGCTTACTGGGACCTGGTGCAGTTAGCAACACATCCCAAGGACATTTGAGAACCCTTGGTTACCTACCTCTGATAGACTGGCATTGACAGGATGAAACCCCGACTTCTAGCACACCTAGTGCTGCCTTCTGTGTCAATTCCCACCTTGATGGGGACATTGCTACCACTGATGTTGGTAGGCTCTGGGCCACTGGGCGGGATGGTGGGTGGAGAAAATGTTAGACTACCATTGTCGCTGCCTGTATTTTAAGTATGACGTGTACACCACACACCACAACTTGCACCATAGGGAATTCGGACATTGAGGAATTGTACCATGAATGACACTGTTGGGGTTTGCTACCTGCTTTGTAGTTTAGCCTTGAAACTAAATAAAATATGTTTTAAAAAATGTACTAAAATTCCAAAGCTCCGCGTACCGTGGCTCTGGTGTAAGGGATAAGCTGCTACTTCAAAGCAATCAGCACACAAAAGGGTGTTCTCCCACCGGGGAACTATCCATTGGTGTAAATGGCCCACTGAAATTTCTCAACAGAAGGTATTGATGAAACGATAGGCCAAACCTTGTTGGGCCAGACCGGCCAGAAATTTCAGGATGTGAACTACCTTGGCACTCAGGGAATCACAACCCCATCGCACGCGCCAACGACGAACACCATCTTGCCCAAGCAGACTTGTATCGCTTGGCCGTGCCGTCAGACCAGGCCTTGGAGAAGAGGCCTTCAGCGTGCATAGAAGTCTTGGGATTGACCATATACTCCTGTAATCCTCCATGCCATCAGACGTAGGGACCCATCCAGGACCATCTGATGCGGATTCTGCTCTGAGTTGAGAAGAATTGCTGAAAATTGGGGTAGGCAGATTGGAAAATCCTAGGAAAGGTCCACATCTGTCTTGTGACTTCCAAATCGGGGTGATCAAAACCACCTCCGCTTGCTGCCTTCTGATCTTACCAGAAGCCCTCGTGATCATAGCAAATGGTGGGAACACATATGCCTGCTCCTTCCCCCAATCTTGCAGAAACACAGCTGTAGCCGTTTTTAGAAGGTCCGGCCTCCAACTGAAGTACCGGGGTAACTGGTGATCCAGTTTCGAGGCAAAAAGATCCACTGAAAAGAGGCCTCACTGGGCTTTAAGCGTGGCAAAAACCTTTTGGATGTGGCTTCCATTGGCTGGAATCTCGTAAATTACCAATCCGCTACCTGTTTCTCCAGACCAGGTAGATACTCTGCGGTCATCGATATCTGGTGGCCGAGGCAGAACTACGAAAACAAATTCGCCAAATCTGCTAGAACCTTGGACCGAGTCCCACTCAGGTGATTTATGTACCTGACAGCTGAAATATTGTTAATTTTTAGAAGGACACATAGCTGAATCCTGTCCTAGATCTAACATTGGACCCGCCAGAAGTTCCAAACAGTTGATGTGCAACGCCTGCTACCGCGGAGACCACGACCCGCTGGTGGAAAAATCTCCACACCGAGCGCCCCAGCCTGATCTGCTGGCGTCGGATTCTATAACCAGCTCGTGAACAGATCCGAAAATTGCTCTTCCATTCCACGCCCCCATGTGGGAGAACCACCAACAGATTTTTTCCTGCACTTCGTCAGACAGTACCACTAACAGAGAGTAAGAGAGGCCTTTCCTCAAGTGCACGGTCTTCTATCTCTGCAACTCCCGGTAATACAGCGGTCCTGGGAAGATGGCCTTGGTTGAGGCCAACAACAGTCCTACCAGACGTGCGATCTGCCTTAAGGACACCCCCTGCTTTGCTAAAGTTCTGCGCAACTCATGCCTGATCTTGAATATCTTCTGAGAAAAAAGGCTGAGGTTGGCTTCTGTGGCGTCTATGACAGAACCCAAGAAGATTGCCCTTTGAGAAAGTACCAGAAGGGACTTTTTTTACATTGATCGCAAAACCAAGACTTTACAACAGGTCGACCGCCAGCTGCAATTGCTGCGTCAGTTGCTGGGGATCTTGTGCCAGAAGAAGCATATCGTCTAGGTACACAATAAGGCTCACCCCCTGCACTTGCACATACTCTACGACGGGCCTGAGCACCATCGTGAAGCACCAAGGAGCAGAGGAAAGGCCGAAAGGAAAGTTGAGAAATTGAACATTTGCTGATGCCAGACAAACTGTAGGAAGCTCCTGTGGGGAAGAACGAATGGAATGGCTAGGTACTCATCTGTCACCAACCTGATGACGGCAGCACATCTGGCAGTCCGTTCTTCCTTGCCTGGCCCGAAAGTCAGGTAAAAGGGAGGGGTCATGCCGTCACATCCGACCCTGAACAAAAGGGAGACGAGGGATCACGCCGGTCGTCGAGAGAAGAAAAAGGAGGCCAGTGACGAAAGGCAGGAGAGCGCAGAACAGACGTAGAAACTGAGAGTGTCACCCGGGAAGGAGCGTGTGGAGAAACGGCACATCGGAAGCGCAAATTTTCCAAGGAGGAATGGGAAGCCCACACCGTGAAGGAGTCTCCTCCCCGCCGGTGGACAACAGGCTCCAACCGTGTCCCAGTAGGGGCGTGGCTCCGTCAGTTGCGTCCCCGCTTGCATGTTAAAAGCCACAATTAGTAATAACGTACGAAGGGAGTACGTATGGGAGGAAGGAAGGCGTAAAGCAAGAAAGGAAAAAGAAACGAAAGGCAAATTCAAGGAGAGGAAATACAAGTGAATAAAAAGAGGAAGATCAGAGTAAAAGATTAAAACAAAGAAAGAAAAAAGGAAGAGAATAATATTATTAATCCATTTTGTATAATCAAAAGAACATAAGGGCAATAAACAGTTTATTAGTTGTTTTGGGGCTGCCCAATTATTTTTTGTTTATTGGCTAATTTGATTTGCTAACGTACACCCTCCCCAAGTAGTAGCACAACTAGCCATCATTTTCCACAAAACATGGGCAGACACTTACCTGCTTCTTTGTTTCTATAGAGGGTGCTGGTGGAGAGGAACTCTGAAGGGCCTGGAAGAGAAGAAGATGCTTGGAATAACACAAGCAAAATTTTATTCATTTGACAATAAGAGAATTGTACATCTCCAAATTAAAGAGTGATATAGATCCTTATAGCTATCCTGAGTAATCCTTAGTTATTTTTTTTAACAAACTTTATTGTGCCATTATTCAGGGTACATTACATTATAACAAATATTCATGGCATTTTTCATTTTAGGTGTAATATTGACACATCTTTCTCCGTAAGTAAATATACATACTTCAATCATCGTATCTATCATTTACACAGCATGGAAGTTATAGTGCAATGAATGGAACATGTGGAATCATACATATGAATTATTAACGTCTCAAATGAATCTTGGCTTGTATTTGTACTTGTATTCCCTAAACTAAGTTAACTACCCCCTCCCTTTCCCTCCCCCCCCTTCCTGGTCTGTCCGTGTGCCTCCATCTATTCCGCGTCAAATCTTTGAGAAATCATGGATTCCAACCTATACCTCTGGTGTACCAGGGGCCTTCCCTCTTAGCCTACCCTAACTGTCACTGGCTACGTATTAAATGGCGGACTGAATCAGGAGAGTGGATCAAGAAATGTAAGTGGGACATCCATTTGTGTAAGGTCTTCTAACATGATGTCCCATTCCATGGAGATGGGACGTTTTCTCATCCCCTTCGCCTCTTCTCGCCTGAGTGCCGCGCTTTCCGCGCTGCCCCACTTGATTACCTCTTCTTTCCATAAATGTAGTGGGGGGCTCCTAGGGGATTTCCACCTCATTTTAATTGCCTCTAATTGCCAATATCAGCGCTAGATCTAGGAAATGCAGGTGTACCTTCTGGGCTTTGGTGTGCTTGCGTAGACCCAAGAGGCCCTCCAATATGTTGTCTGTCATTGTGAGATGCGTAATTTCTCCCAACATATTACGAATGTGTCCCCAATATTCCCTAAGGTGTGGGCAAGCCCATAACATATGAACAAATCCAGCCTCCTCCTCCCTACACCTCGGGCAGTAGCTTTGGGTCTCCGGGAACATACAGTGTATCCGCTTCGGGGTTAAATACGCTCTATGGAGAACCATATACTGTATGAACTTGAGCTTGGCACTTCGGGAGACCCGCTTGGGGTGTTCCAAAATACTTTCCCACGCCTTATCTGTGATTACCATATCTGTAGTTTCTGCCCATTTCCCACGGAGGTCCGTAAGGCAGATGGAGGCCTGCGTTCGGATGCCGGTATATAGCCACTTCACTAGGTGGCCACCCCTCCCCATGTAATAAAGTAGATGAACCAGGTCATGTTGCGGAGGCTCGCTACGCTGGGGTGCCCATGTCGTCTTGATGTAATGCGCTGTCATTGCATGTAGCAAGAAAAAGCGGGCAGGAGCCCCAGTGTTCCTCGCGAATGTATCGTCTTCTAGGAGCACACCATCCCCGAAGAATGAACCCACCTCTGCTACTCCCGCATCTACCCAATCCTGTATCCTAGCCATTGCAATCCTACCACCCATGACTGGCAACCCTAGTAGTGGGACATTAGATGCGTAAGGGATCGCGGTCGACGTGTACTGTAGGGCCTTTTTCCAACATTGCAGTGCCGTTTTTAACAACGGTGGGCCGTCAGAGGGCGGTTTCGCCCCTGGGAGCAACATACTATGTAGTGTACCCCTGTCCAGTTCTTGTGCGTTGTAATTTATTTCTTGTAAGTTCCTGTCTGCCGTCCAGAAAGACAGCCATTGTAATTGGGCGGCATAATAATATGCTCGGAAATCAGGGCCACCCAGCCCTCCTCGGTTCGATGCCAACTGCAGTTTCTTGAGACTTACTCTGTGCCTGCCTCCGCCCCATATGAAGTCCACCAAGAGTGTGTCTAGAGTGCGGAATGTGGCCTGGGGCACCATCAGGGGCAGATTAACAAAGAAGTACAATAGCTGGGGCAGCATCACCATCTTGGAGATGGCTATCCTTCCCATTACGGACAGCAGCAGGCGCAGGGAAGCTATGGCCTTCATTAAATTACCTTCTAGTTGGTCTAAAGGAGCCCTGTACACGTTATTGCCTAAGTACTTAAATGTGTCTAGTGTCACAGGAATCTGGTAGGTGCGGAATCGGATTGTGTCTGGACGAAGACCCTCTTGAAAATAAAATGCATGAGACTTTCCTGCATTAATCGCCAGTCCCGATATAGTCTCGAAGGCGGAGAAGACGACAGGGAGCGAGCTTGCCTCATTCTCAAAGTCGCGCAAATATATGAGGATATCATCTGCGTATATCGAGACAAGTTGGGTATTGTTCTGTATGGGAATTCCCAAATCACCAGACGACCGCCTCAAGGCTATGTCCAGCGGTTCTAACGCAAGCACAAACAGGAGAGGGGAAAGTGGGCACCCCTGCCTAGTACCTCTTCGTACCGCGTATTCCTGGGAGATATACCGTCCCGTACGTGCCCTTGCAGTTGGTTCAACATAGAGTAGGCCAAAACCCAACAGGGCTGCAAACATGTCCTCTCACGTTATGGAGTCAAACGCCTGACGTAGATCTAATGCCAGACATCCCGCCTTGTCATAGTCACTGCGAACAGCCCTCATTATATGGTGGAGTCTCCTAGTATTGAGTGAAGTGCTACGTGCAGGAAGAAACCCACATTGGTCACTGTGTATAAGAGTGGGGAGAGCGGGAACCAGACGGTTGGCTAATGCCTTACTAAGTATTTTGTATTCGGTAGCCAGTAACGACAGCAGCCCATAGTTGGACATCTCAGTGCTGTCTCTTCCGGGCTTGGGGAGTGACACCAGCATAGCTTGCAACGTGGATTGTGGTAATCTACCGGTTTCCCAAGCCGTCTTATACAGCTCTTCTAGCTTAGGCGTTAAAACCTCCGAGTACGTCCCATAAAATTCAACGGGTAGGCCGTCCAGGCCCGGGGCTTTATTGCAATTAAGACCTTTGATCGCTGCTCTTATTTCATGTTGGGTGATGGGGCCTAAAAGGCTCTTCCGCATGGCCTCCGTGATCTTGGGAAACTGTAAGACATCAAAGAAGGCATCTATTAGGCCATCGGCAGTATGCGTTGGTGCCGCATACAAAGTACTGAGGTGATTACAAAATGCTTCATTAATCTCTATTTGCGTATGAATCAGTCCCCTCTGTGGTGAACGGATACAGGTGATCAAAGGCGTTTCCAGGTTATCCTTTAGTAATCGTGCTAGTAATGATCCAGATTTGTCAGCGTCCGTGTGTTTCAGTTGTGTATAGGCTCGGTAATCTATGAGTCTAAGTGTTTCCAGAGTCTCTGCATGGCATCTTCCTGGTGAGATGCCCTTTTGTCATCATCTGTCACTGCGGCCGGCTCTAACTCTGTCATCAATGATTCTGTATCTATAAGTCTCTTGTGTGCTTCTTGGCGCGCCCCTACAGTAGCACCTATGCCGAGCCTCGAACCACCACTTTGAACGCGTCCCAATCTATGAGGTTGGAGGAGGCTGTATTCCAGTTGTCTGTGAAGTAGTTATTAATGGTATCTAATAAAATGGTCCGAAAGGGGGCATCCTCTAGGAATTGGGGCCATAGTTTACAAGTCGGCACAGGGGTCGGAACCCTGCCCCATATAAGAGTAACTTCCAAGGGATTGTGGTCTGAAAATGTTTTGGCTAGGTATGTTGATTGATATATTTGTGTAGCTATAGAGTGGGAGCAAAGAAATCTATCTAGCCTAGTAGGAAGCTGGTGAACAGGGGAGTAAAAGGAATATTCCTTGTATGTAGGGTGAAGCATGCGCCATGCATCTATAAGAGCCCAGCACTGCATCCAAGTGTTCAGAAATTCAGCCTGTGTGTGTGCACTGGCTCCGTGTAGTGGTGGATGAGATCTGTCTATTTCAATGTCTAGGACCGCATTGCAGTCTCCCCCTAGGATCCAGGGAATGGCATCCCACCCCGCCAAGGCTTTGCCCAGGTCAGAGAAAAATTTGTCTTGATCGAAATTCGGCGCATATAAACAACCCAGGATTACAGGTAGACCATCTAAAGTGCCCTTCTCAAAAATATGTATTGCCCCTGGTCATCTATACGTCGATCCGCTTCCACAAACGGAACTCCATGGCGGATCCAAATGGTCACCCCTCTAACAAGGCAGAATAATTGGTGGTATACAGTCGGCCTCCCCATTTTTTCCGAGTTTTCACCGCCTCCGCTTCCATCAGATGGGGCTCCTGCAAAAACACAATCTGTGCCCTTTTCCTAAGAAGGTAAGCGTGTACTCTGTGCCTTTTGCTTAAAGCCCCTAACCCCCGTACATTCCAGGTCAATAGGTTGTATGCGCCCAAGCTGGTTCGTTTATGAGATATATATGTACTACTTGTGTCATTCTCCATGCAGTGTGGAGCCCATGAGTATGTGCAGACCAGGAAGTCCCTAACTCTTGTAAACTAACTGTAAACGGCGCAGCCAATAAACCATGCTGAACCAAACCAAAAACGAAAACATACAAAAAGCATAGAACAGTGCATGCGCTTTGTGGGGGGTAAGCATAGCCAACGATACTGCTGTCTATATGGGTGTATAGCTCCGGTGGCTCTACTGGGCCCCGGGGTGGGGGGGGTTGCACCTCTCAAGCTATACTCATCAGTGCATTTTATAGTAAAGGTATTCGTGTATAAGACCAGGGGGTCCGCTATAATATGCTGTCTACGAGAACCTGGGGTTATTCACAAACTTGTGAAATCTTGCTGGTCTAAGACCGATCAGTGTGCACCTAATGAAAGGACTTAACAGAGCGGATCATAATACAGGCATCATATACATTGTTAAATGCTCAACTCCACCAGTTCAATCAAAAAGGATACTGTCCAACAGTTGATATCGTGTCCTCGTGCAAGCGGTCATCCCCATGTGAGCCTGGTGTGGGAAAAGTTCATCACTGTCCCTCAGCTGTCCAGCAGGCCATCTCCTGTTTGGGGCGTCGCCGAGGGGAAAAGAGTTATGCTATGCTCCGAATTCGAGTGTATGGTACTGACCTCCGAGACCATCGAAATCTTTGTAGTGTCCTCGCGGAAGGATCCAGTGACCGCCAACGCCTCCTCTCTGTCCATCCTCTTTTGGGCTGGAGTTGGGCCTAGTCTTGCAGAGTTCCTCGAGCCTCCTCCCCGTCCTCTGGGCAGTTGTTGTTGTGATTGTACAGGGCTGTGTGGCACCGAGCCAGACAGTTTCTCTTGAGTATGGTCTAATTCCATTACTTCGAGCCATTCTTCCACATCCGTGGGGCTGTCAAAGAAATAAGATTTCTTGTCGTACATGACTTTGAGTCTGGCTGGGAACAATAGGGCATATTTAAGTTGAGCCGCCCATAGTTTTTTCTTCACTGCTTGAAACGAGGTCCGCTGTCGCTGCACCATGATCGTGTAATCCGGGTATAAGGAGATCCGCTGATTTTCAAATTGGATGTTCGTCTTATCCCTTGCTTTTTGGAGTAGCATGTCTCTGTCCCTGTAATTCAGGATTTTGACAATCAAAGGGCGCGGGGGGGGGGGCACCCACTTTTGGTGCACCAGTTGGAATCCGGTGTGCCCTCTCCACGCAAAAATATGGGAATAGACCTTCAGGGGCGACATGTTCTCTGAACCATGCTTCCATAAAATCCGCTGGTCTCGCTCCTTCGCGTCGTTCCGGCAGACCAATAACACGAACGTTATTACGTCGGTTGCGTCCCTCCGCATCCTCAATCCGGTCCTGGCGTCCAGTAACTTAGTGTTGTAGTTGCTTTATTTGCGTCGCCTGTTCCTTGAGTTGGGGGTCTATGCTTGTCAGCACCGCTTCATGATCCCGCACCGTTTCAGCTAGCTTCCCATGATCAGCCCGCAGCAGAGTAAGGCCGGTTGTGAGGGCTCCTAGCTGTTCCTTCATCCTCTTGGAGTCACGGATTTCCTTCAGTATTAAGTCGAGTTTCTCCAAGTGGGACTCAGTAGGGTCGGTGGTGGAAGTGCCAGGCGCTGATCCTTTGTCATCAGGTTCATGGCCCCCCCCCTCCTGTTGGTAAGCCAACGTCCAAAACGTTGCCCTTGAGTCTGCCCATCGCGAAATCCAAACAGTTGCAAGTTATGATACTGGTGCTATGAGCCCCCACCGCATGCAGTCTGTCCACCTGGCAGAGACCAAGCCTGCAATCTCCCCTCCTCACCAGGTAGTGATCCGCTGCGTCCTCAAGTCTGTGGACAAGGTCTTCCACCTCCGTATCACCACCCTTGTTGTCTCACAGTATTTTAGTCTTCTCTGCAGCCCCCAGGGATCTGTCCACACAGCAGGCTGCCTTCTGTGGCACTGCGTCCCGATCCGCCTCAGCAAGCGTCCCCTGCACACCCTCCAATCATGTCCCGATTTGCTTCGCTGTAGCTCCTTAAATAATGTGTGTACCTTAAGTCACTCCCTGTAATGTGTGTGAGGGGGCGGGGAATCCGCATTCAGCACTCCGTCCGGCGTCACCACCGAGAAGCCTCCATCACGCCGTGCCTTCAATCTATATCAGCCTCTATATTCGGCTCCCCCGTCATGCCGCCCCTCTGGATTCCGGCAGGCCTTGGAGAGTAAATATGAGGCAGAGAGAGCCGCCCGCTCCCAGCCCGAGTCTTCGTCTCCTCGCCTCCCACCTCGCTGTGTCGTTGCGGCGGTGCTCAGCTCACCTGAATCCGCTGCTGGTCTCCGAGCATCCGCACACGGGTAATCCGGAGCGGCCCCCAGTCACAGTGCCGCCCTCCAGGAGTGCAGCCGATCGGGGACGGTGTGGGCCTCAGTCCGTCTCGTAGCTCTCTCAGAGCTCCACCCACAGGCCGTATGCCTCTCGCTCTGCTTCCAGCGTCTGCGATTGCCACTCCTCAGCCGCTGTGTCGTTCCGGGGGGTGAATTCTGGTGCCTGATTTCGTTTAGGAAGTTCCGGAACCCCACAAGCCCCACTGTGAGACCGTAGCACTTTGATTTCCAGGATATTGTCCCCCCTCCCAGGGTCCGGAGCCTCACCAGGTCGCGACCGCCATCTCAGGAGGTTGGCCACGCCCCCCATCCTGAGTAATCCTTAAACGTTGAATTCCAGCAGTCGATCACAACTGGTGGAGAATGCAGGCATAATCCCTACCATTGATAAAAATGGATGCCTTAATAGAACATCTTGTTCAAGGGCAACAAAAACTCAAGTGGGCTTTAGAACGTCAGATGATTTCCGCTCAAGCCGACCGAGAGTTGCTCCGTGACACATTAAAAACTCAGACAGAACAATTGGCCAAATTGGCTCAAGAACAAGTACAAGTGACCTCTGGAATAGTGAACTATAAAGCAATCCCACCTAATGCCCCGATGGTGACTTTACAGAAATTATTACCTGGTGACAATCTCAACGCCTTTCTGAAAAACTTAGAACGTACGGCGGGGGCATGTGCATGGCCCCTCGAAAGATGGCCTTTTTATTTAGCCCTTTCTTCCTTGCCTTGCCCGTAAGTCAGGCAAAAGGGAGGGGCCACACCGGCACGTCCGACTCCGAACAAAAGGGAGACAATGGGTCGTGCCGGTCATTGAGAGAAGAAGAAGGAGACCAGCAACGAAATGCAGGAGAGCGCAGAACAGACGGAGAAACTGAGAGCGTCACCTGGGAAGGCGAGTGTGGAGAAACGGCACATCGGGAGCCCAAATCGTCCAAGGAAGAGTGGGGAGCCCACGCCGTGAAGGAGTCTCCTTCCCGCCGGTGGACAACGGACTACAGCCGCGTCCCAGGAGGGGCGTGGCTCCGTCAGGTGCATGCCTGTTTATTTGTTAAAAGCCACAATTAGTAATAACGTATGAAGGGAGTACCAAGGGAAGGAAGGAAGGGGGAAAGCAAGAAAGGAAAAAGAAATTAAAGGCAAAGTCAAGGAGAGGAAATACAAGAGAATAAAAAGAGGAGGATCAGAGTAAAAGATTAAAACAAAGAAAGACAAGCATTTGCAATGCAATAGGTCTCGCATTTATGCGAGTTTGAGCTATTGACATTCCAAATGACAATGCCTTTTATTTATGTTTTAAAAACGAAAACAAAAATAAAAGGCATTGTCATTTGCAATATCAATAGCTCAAACTTGCGTAAATGCGAGACCTATTGCATTGCAAATGCTTGTCTACCCAGGCAATCTGTTTCCAAATTATTTTTGAAATCGGAAAAAGCGGAAATGTTGTCTTCTTTTGAGTGTCTCAAGCTGGCAGTCATGGCTGGCAAGAACTACGGGCAAAGACAGAATGAAAAGTTTAACGAAATGTGTTGTAGTGAATCTAAAGTAGCTTCAGGTGCCTTTGAATGATTGAATGATTGAACGAATGAATGAATGAATGAATACGCTGATTTGTAAAGCGCTAACATCTGCCCCAAGGGTGTCCCGGCGCTAATTGCAACACAATATTAATGTTTTTAGGTGCATATGTTATTTCGGTTCTTAGCACGTTGACTTCCCAGACACTGAATGGTGAACATACATTCGTAAATGAAATACATGTGGGAATTTACTAGTTGTATCTTATTTTTGTCATAAAAATGGATGCCTACCAATACGAGAACCATAAAAAGGGATATACAATAGAAATGTAAAAAGAAATAAATACCAATCGTGACAAAGGGTTGGTGGGTGTCTGTGACCCACGCTGGGCGGGAAGAGGCCAGGGGTGGGTGAAGCCAGAGCTTGAGCACGTTTCACTTACGCAGGATTCTTGTAAAGGGATATTGAGTCTAGGGCTGGTCATTAGTCACTGCCATTTGTGAATTTCATGGCTCTGCCACAGCTGAAAAACAAAGCGTGTAGCTGCCGGGGTTACCCTTTGTACACGGCGGGCTTCTGTGCTTGTGAAATTGGAAACTGCTTCCTTGATACACCTCCGTTGTCTGTGGAAACAAAGAACGGCGCGGTAGGACCTCTCCCGGGTCATTTTCATGACGTCATTGCCGAGCGCGTGGCTTGACAACAGGGCAGCTGAAGAGTCTGTAGGCATGATTATGTGGCAAATAAAACATGGTGTGCAGAACTTCAAGGAAATCCCCACCTTCTTGTTTTGACTTGCCCTGTGTATTTTCGCAGAAAATCGGATCTGTGACTTCATGCTCTCTTGTTTCCAGCGCACAGAAGAATCAAACTCTATTGCAATATATTTTCACAATTAATTCCTATTATACAGGTCTTGACAAGTGTTACTATTTTCCTAGTAAGATTAAATAAACAAGCATTGAAAGCGTGCGTCATCGCGATCGCTCTGGAAGCGAAAGTGATCGCGATGACGCACGAGTTTTCAAAGTGCTGCTGAAGGCTAGCGGTTCGCGCGTGCACGGTCGCCTGAATGCAAGCGCTAGGCCAGCCAGCAGCACTTTGAAAACTCACATACAAAATGTCTATCCGAGCCAGCGCATGCGCTGGGCTCAGCGAGACCTAAAAAAAGGAAGAGAATAATATTATTAATCCCTTTTGTATAATGAAAAGGACATAAGGGCAATAAACAGTTTAGTAGTTGTTTTGGGGCTGCCCAATTATTTTTTGTTTATTGGCTAATTTGATTTGCTAACGTGCACCCTCCCCAAGTAGTAGCACAACTAGCCACCATTTTCCACAAAACAAGGGCAGACACTTACCTGTTTCTTTGTTTCTATCGAGGGTGCTGTCGGAGAGGAACTCCAAAGGGCCTGGAAGAGAAGAAGATGCTTTGAAAAACATGAGCAATATGTAATTCATTTGACAATAAGACGCTGACCCCTGTCTGCTTTGTCGACTAAGAACATATTGCTGACGAAACCCTGTGGGTGTGGGTGTGGGGAGGGAAGACAAATAGCTCCTTTCTCCACGAGTGAGGTAACCTATGCGTCCACCAAGTCTGCTTCGTGCCTTGAAAACGGAATAGGCCTGGAATGTGTCTCCTGACATGGGTGTCCGCAGAACTCTATGTGGAACCCTTAAATAGTCTGTAAGACTCGAGCATTGCTCGTAAGCATCCCCCAAATGTGTCGAACATTTGCCAGCCGACCTCCTTAAGTGAAGAGGGAAGAAGAAGAGACAGTTAACGGAATTTGAGATCGCGTCTGCCCCTCTGAAATCTCAGCCTCTTGACCACCTGCCGCAGGTTGGGTAGAAATTTCCATAGCGGGTTTGATCCTGGAACTGACCGTGCCTGCAGCCTTGCCCTCTGACATTTTGGAAGGACTGGCCGGTCGAGCGGACCCAACCTCCACCGAAAACCCGGGAGGAGAACACCCGCCTAATAGAGGACTGGGACTTATCTAATTATGTAAAAGTATTTTCAAATTTTCCGAGCTTGTTAATAAAGGGCTCCCCAAAACAGTCCCCCTTGGGAATCAGCCAAATCCCTCAACCTGAGATCAACCTTGATGAAAAAGGAGCATCTCTGCTCGGTGTACGCTGAGCCCAACTAGAGAGAGTATCCGGGGAAATAAGGTTACCTGAAGCTTAGGCATTTTCTGTCATATCCAGGATTATAGTACAGTATATAGATGGTCGTAGTAGCAATTACCTGGAAAGAAACAACAAATATAGTTACAAAAGCGCAATCCACATTGTGTGATTTATGGCTGCCTTAATCAAGTTTAATACTGTCTTCAAACAGGTATTTTAGAATGCGATTCAAAGTAAAAGCATTACTTATTTTGGCAACGCAGTTGCTTCAATATGTTGTGATATAAAAATACAGTGCTCTTAGTGAGTGACAGAGAAAGAGAATGGGTAGGGAGTGGCGGATGAGTGAGAGGAGGACAAGGAAAGGGTGTTGTGACATATATACATCATTTGTACATAGTATGCGACCTTTCCGGCCTAACATTGGTCAATAGTTCCTGGATAAACACATAGCTCTAATGTACATGCGTATTTCACAATTTTGTCTTTAGAGTCTGTGTAGAAGTAGAGCAGTCTACGTTTCGACCCCTGTAACAGAGGGTGAGTTAGTCCTCATGGTGGGGTCTTCATCAGGACAAGGTCATATCGAGCACCTGTGAATACTCTAGAATAGTGTGTGTGAGAGAGGGGCAGCTAGTGGCGGGGTTAGCGCTGAAGTAATGGGTAAGGTAACTGATACCTACTTCAAGAAAACAGCAATATGACTGTGCTGTATGTTCAAAGAGGCGAGTTGCTCATATGCAGGGACGTAGCTAGAGTCAAAAGGGAAAAGACAAAAGACAGTGTGGTCAATGTTCCCAGAACGTGTCATTAAATAGAACGAAAGGGGACGTGCAGTCTCGCACTTACTTCAGAGGGGAGCATGCTGGGGTTGAGTCTCACGCAGCACGGGATTTAATCCACTACGAATCTAGAACACGGAGGAAGATAAGAAATGCTAGCGTCAAAGCGGGTGAGGGTCAGGTATCTAAAATGTAAGAAATTATTGATGCATAGATAGTTAATACTGCGAAAGAGCCCCACGCCTAGACGACATCATGCAGTGGATGACGGAAGAGAAAGCGTCAATGTTTACTGGGGCTGTTATGCTAGATTAATTATCAGAGTAAACTGTAGGTAAAATAAGGGAGAAGGATCCCCCAAGGGATGACAACATCATGGTCACTACCAGGCATTGCGTGCCCCGAAGGTGTCTTATCCAAGCGTCGGTAAGAAAACTCTAAATGGGTCTCTTCCATGTATATATAGCCTGAAACGCGTTGAAATCAATAAGATTCTAGAGACATCGCTGTGTTGAATGGGTAGGTGCTGTGCAAACGTAGGATACTAATCAAGTAGGCCGCAAACAAACACTAGCATTAAGCGCGCGAGCCTACGGTGTGGTTCGGTCCATGTATATATAACCTGAAACGTGTTGAAATCGATTAGACTCGAGAGACAACGCTGTGATGAATGGGTAGGTGCCGGTCAAACGGAAGATATTAATCAAGTGCAGGTGGAGTGGCACGGGATGCTTAAAAAAACGTGTGCTGTCTGCCGAACCACTTGAAGACGCTAAGCGGTTAGGGAAAATACATATAAAATAGACGCGACCAGGCCGCAAACAAATACTAACATTAAACATTAAACGCGGGGGCCTACGGTGTGGTCCGGTCAACTGGTATCGCATAACCCACATTTGTCAAAATCTAAGTCAACACTGTGGGCAGAGCATCGTATGTGCACTTACTTCCTCAGTGGGCTCTGAACTGGTAGCGGCTGTCAAGATGCATGCTTAAGGAGTCATGCTGACGTGGCGCGCGTGCAGCAGCGGGATGCTGTCAAGGGGCTCGTCTGACATTAACCAATCAGTGTGTTCCTAGTGTGTATAATGGGCCGATGTCGAAGCTCATCAGTGCTTCATGTCTGAGGGTTGGTATAAAAAGAGATGTGAGGCCTGGCTAGCGTATAGTCCACATAGTGTGGGGGCAAGTGTCCCTGGTTAAAAAAGGAAGAAGGGCCCAGATAAAATGCCTAATGATATACAGGTTGTAAAGGGATGTGTTTGTAAACCTCGGCACTAATAGCAAAATGCTGTAATCGAAGTAACAGTATCGGTGTCAAATTAGTTTGTATATAAAAGACACAAGATATGTACATATTCAAACTAGTGTGTATCTTATATAGTACATTCATATATGCACTTATTGTAACAGAGCGAGACACATAACCAACGTGATGTTTACATACAAAACGGTATTAACTCGATCGGCATGTACAGATGCAACGATGACTCCTCAGAAAGCAAGTGTGTATAAAATGCAGATAACTCGCATGCAGTGGTAGCGTTTTCATTTACAAGCCCACTGTAGAAAAAAATCATCGAGATACATATACAACGATGACTCCTCAGAAAGCAATTGTGTATAAAATGCAGATAACTTGTATGCAGTGGTAGCGTTTTCATTTTCAAGGCCATTGTAGAAAAAAATCATCGAGATACATATACACATTAATACATTGGTCATGCTAGAATACACAGAGAGGGCCTGGACTTCTAAGAGATGTGTGGCTGTATCGTCACATCTGTAATGTCACATAGAGAAACCTGATGTGGGAGGTTGGCAAGGTACATATTGTGCAATAAAGTTCATGTTAGTGTTTCAAGGGGCATAGTGCCAAAAATCTCAAGGACCTATTAGGTGGATAGACCAGCCATTTGTGAGTTAGTACCATCTAATTCATTGAGTCCATTGTTCACAGTGTCCAGCAAATGCATCCATTAACATTCCCTTAGGTTTAGGATGGGTCTCAGATCACCCCCCCAATGTCCTAGTGATACTTTCTCAAGTACCACCCACCTCATGGATTCAGCTGTATGTGTCAGGTTTCTGAAGTCTTCAACTAATGGTGCCCCTGTCGTGTTGCATCTGATTCTACTACAATGTTGTAGGATCCGCGTCTTCACTTTTTGTTTGGTTTGGCCGATGTATAGTTGGTTACATGGCCATTGGATTGCATAGATCACATCATTGGAATTGCAATTGGTGTGTGTTTTCAATTCAATGGTGTGTTGTTTATAGATGAAGGTCTTGGTTTCCATGGTTATTTTGCAAGCTTTGCATTTGGTGCATTTGTAGTGACCCACTACTGCGGGTAAGTTCCACATCCTTTGGATGGTTTGTTCCGGGGGCATGTCCAGGAGTGAACGAACTACATGATCTCTGACGTTTTTGGCTTTCTTAAAGGCATGCATTGGTGGGTCTTGGGTTTCCATGATATCTGAAATCAAACCCCAATGTCCATTCACTATTTTCTTTATCTAATTGCTTTTGGTACAAAACGTAGTCACACAGATCATTCTGTTGGTCTCGTTGGGACGTTCCTTGGGTGTCAATAGTGTTTCTCTGTTGTTATACCACGCTCTTTTTCTTGCTTTTTTGACAAGTCTTTTTGGGTATCCACGATCTATGAGGCGTAGGATTAAGTTCTCAGATTCTTTGAAGAAATCCTCCTTCAATGAGCAATTCCTCCGTATACGCAGAAATTGACCGAATGGTAAATTGTCTCTGAGGCCTCGTGTGTGATGGCTGGTGAACCTCAAAAGTGTATTGCGTTCAGCTGGTTTTCTGTAGAGGGTGGTATAGAGGTGGTCTTCTGCAGTCTTGATGCTGATATCTAGGAAGTCAATAGTTTGTCTGGATTATAGTCATGGGGCAAGGGTGTCCAAGAGCTTGTCCTGGCATGCCCTCCAGGATCTGTCTATCCCCTTCTTGGGCTCCTTGATAAATTTGGCTAAAAAGGTGGCTATCCTGGGGTCCAACTCCAGGGTTTGCACTACCTTGCCATCCATAGAGGGATGAGGACATTCTGTCCTGAGACGATTATGGGCCTCCTTCCCCATCGGGCTCCTGATTCTACTTGCAACAATTTGTCACCTTCATTGAAGGTGGGCATAGGGGAAGGGCGCCATGGCCTGGAGAGGTTGGGTTCATCATCCGTGTCCCCCTGAGCATCATCCTCGGGCTTATCAGCCAAAAACAAAGGTAGAGATGCCTTGGGCAGGGGAGCGGCGTTGGACGGCACCGTGATAGACTGGTTCTGCGCTAGAAACGGCTCACACAGACGTGCAAAGGCATCGTGATCCACCCTGTCTTCCAGTGGGCGTTTGGCTGCCACAGGCTAATCATCTAGCGGCGGAGCAGTAGCCGGGGGGTTGGGAGCCGCGACAGCTGGGTTCTGAGGGCACCATTTGTTGCACCAGGCGCTGCTCCATGGTGAGCCTTGCCTCCTCCACTGCTCTGTAAATGGCCGCGGCTACTGTGTCATAAAATTAATCATCCCAGGGTAACAGGGCCAGGGGATCCTCGTCCCACTGCTTATCCCCTTGATCGGAGATGCTCTTAGCAGTAGGATGAATAGGGTGCCACACTCACCAGTACACGCAGTAGAAGTGCTCCTGATCCAGCGGCGTACCAACAACAGATACTCCACTACCATATACTCACCTGGGCCCATAAACACACACAATTAAGTAAACCGCTGGAGTCAAAGTTTGTGAGGGTGATCACAAAATCAAGATTAGTTATTCACCATTCCTAACTAACCTTTCAGTGATCGAAAAGTTCTTTCCTCTGGTTGATGGACTATTAGTTGAACTAATTGATGGTGATAATGAACATAATTCTAATACTTCTCTATAATTTGAAGTAAATAACCACAGACTCGGGTAAGTTTAAGTCTTTATCTAAATTATTTGCATGTGAACCACTTCAGAAATACAGGGCAGTCACCATCACTCATAGGAGGGAAGATTCAATTATTCAAATCATCTACACAGACTTCAAACTTGCAGACTTGCAATGACTTATGCTCAAAAAGGAGAGGACAGAGAGAAAAGAACATCTGCAAATGCATGAAATTATATTTACCAAGGATGATGTGAAGACCAACGCCCTGGCCAGAGGGTTGGTAAGGGTCCCCCGGGATAGTTCAGGAGACAAAGACTTCAGGACAGGATAGATTACCTCTCTAATACCGACGGTCGCGCCGCACCCCTCTCTGACACTCTCTTCCTCCTCGAGATTCTTCTGCGATCTTCTTTCTAACCCAATTATGTTAGGATAGAGGGTTCTGCATTCAGGATCTTTATCAGCATCTCTTGCTACTCTGACAACACCTCTGTCTCACAGCATCTGCGCCTCAGCATCCCGAGCTCTGCTAATTAACTAACTAAAACTACCTCACTTATACCTTTCGTCCTTAAAGTTCCACCCACTAAAGTTGCAATATCGTAAAAATACGAAATCTAATTGGACAGGCAAGGGGGGATGATCATCCCACCATGCTTACATATATCACTCTTTTCAGTTAGGCCATTGTTAACGAACCCATCCCCTTAATTTTTATTCATATTTTATTCCCCCCCCCTGCATTCACATTACATCTGCAACAAATGTTTAACTTGAACACGTAGTCTCATTCATTTAGGGTTTTCACTGCCAGTACTCAGGCTTCAGGCAGACTGTGTCCTTGTCCTCTTCTCGACCCACACGTCATCCTTCCAGCCTGTCTTTCCGTTGCCATGCGCAAAACCCACATGACTCAGCTCACTTCGGACATACACAAGAGGCCCAAATGCACACTAGTGATAAAGTCAGAAAGACAGATGTTACTTTAAAAAATAAATGGTTTCACTGTATACCACCCATCTCTGCTCTATTCCCCTTTATTTATTAATACTTTCCCCGCATTAGCTTTAGTAAAATAACGCGTTTTCTATTCAGCTAAGCAGGTACCGTGCACGCGAGTCTTTAAGACTCCATTTTAGTGCCTTCGGCTCATGCTCAAGAATTTCCCTCCAAGCGTTAGTACGTCAGATTACGTAGATGCAGTTGACGCATGCGCAGTAAAGATTTCCCTGTTAAAGCGGTTTTATTAGTTTGTTCTAATGTTTATCGTTAGTAAACACATATGCAAGCTCTCTAACCCTCGTTTTTATGTGATGCGCATTAGTTTTACACAATACATAATTGATAACATATTAGGGAGTTAAATGAGAAAATTGCTTCCTAGCAAGTCTCATACTACGAGTCCTTGCTCCATCACTCCTATGGTGTAATAATCAGTGCCTTGGAAAAGAAAGATGGGGGAGAGCCTACAAGCGGTGTTAGGGCGCAGCGGATTTAAATCCTGGGGACCATACTGAGCAGAGCCACCAGCTAGTAGTGGTCTAAGCCCCGAGGACACTAACCTCCCTGGGAAATACAACTACTTAAAGGTAATAACACCACCTGGGAGCATGTCTCTTCAATGCAGGGAGACCTGCCAACACAATACAGATCCCAAGGGATGTATATCAACAAGCAAACCTACCCTGGCTCTGTACAGGGCGTCTAAATATAAACACAGGCTTCACAGCCTGTACAGACCTTCACAAATCCCGAGCGTCACTCTCCATGGTCAGCAGAGGCACAGGTAAGCGATGCGTGATTCTGAATCCTGAGAGAAAATTCCCAAATTACGCGCACCGAACCATAGAGAAAGCGCACTGCAATAGTGCCATCTACTGTCCGGAGAGCCACACCACACTCTGCAATACCAGGGAATAATATTACTGTCGTGTAGGCTCGCAAGGCGGTACTGCGACGCCCCACTCACACACCCATACAGTGCATGAAATCAATAATAGTGCATTGCGTAAGAGTAAAGAGAAAAATGTTTACTTAGCTTGGCTGCAAGCAGCGAAGAAAGAGGATTTCCAGGACAGGGACATGGGACTATATGGAGGATCCTGGCTCCTGACTGGTGGATGGGACTGACTGGACTATGTTGTCTGTTCTTTGTTTTTCCCAATTTCCCGGTGGTTTCTGGGAAATGTGGTTTGTTAATACTTTAAACATGGCTGCTGTGAAAAATAACGTGAAGAAAGTATAGCATATTCTGAGCCTATGTTCCTGACATAGAATCAGGGAGGCACGTTAGAATGGGATCTAGTGGCAGTTGAGCAAGAATAGGCTGAATGCAATGGGAACAATGCAGGGAGTGATAATAAGGACAAGTAATGAAACTTGCACAGTACACTAATGCAGTATGAAATATTCATTGTAGGAGGTACGTGGTGAAGAGACATTAACAATAAATGTTATACAGGCGATATGCAGTTGACTGGACAGGACAACTGAGTGCCTACTCACTAGAAGGGGGGCTGGGGGTGGTTTGATTGTTATTATGGAATGTGTAGATGAATGAATGAATGAATGAATAGGCATTTGTAAAGCACACGCACACACCAGAGAGTGCTCTGGTGCTAGAGAGTAGGGTTGCCGGGTAGGGTTGCCTGCCGACCAGTGTTGATCGTCCTATCTAGCCTGTTGAAAGAGCCAGGTTTTTAGCTTCTTCCAGAAGACAGGTAGCTCAGGAATGGAATGAAGTTCCAGGGGTAGCTTGTTCCAGGCCAACGAGTCTAGGTAGGAAAAGGATCTTTCTCCGGTTCTAGCCCGGCATACTTTAGGGAATCTTACTAAATAGCCATGAGTTGACCATAAATCCCTGGGAGGGGTGTACTCACAAATTCTCCTCCTCAGGTACACTTTTTTTTTCATGAAGGGCTTTATGAGCTAGGTCATTGTCTTAAAAAGAATCCTCTTTTTAATAGGGAGCCAGTGAAGGGCTTTCAAGTGCAGGTCATGTGGGTTCTTGGAGCAAGGTTAAGGATTGTTCTAGGTGCTGCATTCTGGACCACTTGCAGTTGACTAAGAAGATATTTAGGAAGACCCCAGTAAGGTGCATTTCCATAGTCTAGTCTGGAAGTAATCAAAGCCTGGATCACCATTTTCTTGGTTTGAACAGATAAGAGAGGTAAACATTTTGTCAAATAGCATAGCAGCCCAAAACAGGAGCCCACCAGAGCCTGAATTTGAGGTTGGAAAGACAGGGCACTGTCAATTTTGACTAGATGATGTTATTTTTCATAACCAGTAAAACAAATATATAAAAAATGTAGGGATGTGCGTCTAGTTTTTACAGAACACATCTTTACATGCCAGTGGTCAAGAAGCTGAGATATTCAGGCAAGGTTATTGGTACTGAGTTCTGCTCTTTGACTTAAAATAACCCACCTCAAGTATTCTAAGTGTGCTTGGTGAGGGTCGAAACTTGTCTGCAAAAATCAAATGATATTTGTCTGCCTTTACCTGGGTGATTAGTTGATCAAAGCCCTCTTATGTCAGTGGATGCCTCATGATTTGCAGAGGCCATCCTGTTTTTCTTTGTGAACTGAACATCCTGGTAAACTTTGCCAATTCATAATTACTCCTCTAAAGCTCACCCAGTACTTAAGAGCAGTTGTTGACAATAGTGTCACAAAAGTGTATCCTTCAGATGAAAGAACTGTACTCTTTACGCCTGAAATGTTTTCTGCTTCAGTTAACTAATAGGCATGTCTCTTTCATTCGTGAATGGTGGGCATATGACCTAACAGTACAAGAAAGATGACAGGCGAAGATGTAAGCTTACCATATAAACAGGTCAGCATATATATTCCTAGAGACCAACTCTAAAGAGAATGACATTTTCAGTGACTGGGCAGCAGAAATGTTTCAATGCTTTTGCATCCTTTTCTCTCCTCCCCAAAGAGATTTTTGAATCATGGTAGTATCCATATCTTCCCTTGTCGAAATACTCTTTGATGAGGCTTCCATGCTTCAATCAATCAATCAGGGGTTGTTAAAGCGCGCTACTCACCTGTGAGGGTCTCAAGGCGCTGAGGGGCGCGGGGGGCATTCGCAGGTCCGTTAGCCAAAGAGCCATGTTTTGAGGGCCTTCCTGAAGGTGTTCAGGGAGGGTGCGAGTCCGATGTCTACCTGGAGCTCGATCCAGGTTTTGGCCGCTGTGTGGGAGAAGGATCTTCCTCCTGCTCTGGCTCTGCGGATGCGTTGGGTTTCGGTCAGTGCGAGGTTGGAAGATCGGAGGTTTCTTTTGGGTACGTGGAAGTTGATTCTGTCATTGAGGTATTTGGGTCCAGTGTTGTGTAGGCATTTGTAGGCGTGGGTGAGGATTTTACAGGTGATCCTTTTCTCCACAGGGAGCCAGTGGAGTCTTCGTAAGTGTTGGCGGATGTGTTCGTGCCGGTGTATGCCGAGGACAAGTCTGGCGGCGGTGTTCTGTTTCGTCTGGAGTTTTCGGAGTAGGGACTTGTTCATGCCGGCGTAGAGAGCGTTTCCATAGTCTAGTCTGCTGGTGATGAGTGCTTCCAAATATTTTTGTCAGGATGTCAGAAGAAAGAGCATACAGAAAGAGTTTAAGATCATATAGTATGGCTTCATAAACCTTGCCTTTGTATTAATATTTATTTATTTATTTTTAACATTTATAGAGCGCACTGTAACCCTACGGGCATCCTGACACTGTGACATTGGGAAAGGAGATTGATATGAGAAGTTACGGACCTAGGCCAGAGGATCGTGCTTTGGGGAAGAGCCACGTCTTGACTTTCTTGCGGAACGTTATTAGATCCTGTATTCTCCTAATTTCCAGAGGAAGACGGTTCCAAAGGCGAGCAGCTGCCACGCCGAATGCTCTTCCCCCCAGAGTTGCTTTCTTTATCCTGGGAATCCTAATGAGATTAGCAGTTGACGAGCGAAGATTGCATACAGGTTCATACCATTTGAATCTACCTTGAAGCAGTTTGGGTCCCTGTCCATGAAGTGCCTTAAACACTATACATAAGGATTTGAACAAAATCCTTTGAATCACCGGAAGCCAGTGCAGGTCTGCCAACTCTTGGGTTGTCGAGGTGCGGCATGCCCGAGTCAGAGCAAGCTTTGCTGCTGCCGCCTGAATACTCTGAAGCCTAGCAATTAGATATCCCAGAGACTCCCAAGAGCAGGGCGTTGCAGTAATCCAGGCGACTATAATTCTCCTTACTACCATAATTCTTGCCTGGGCTGGCAGTAATGGTAGCACTTTCCGGAGTCCCCGGTTAAGAGTGTAACAACCTCCCACCAGTTTGTTAACATGGGATTCCAAATTCAGCTTCTCATTGAAACTGACCCCCAGATTGCGTACTATGCTCACTGGTACCAGAGGGACTTCTGTAGGTAAGGGCCAGAAGTCAGCTGGTAATCCTAAAGGGACACTACCCATCTTGCAGTGCAGAATCTCTGTTTTCTTGCTGTTAAATTGCAGCGAGTTGTCCCTCAGCCAATTCACCATTTCTAGCATGCACGCATGAAAACTTTTCTGAGAATCCGCATGGTCGCCGTCCAGAGACACCATAAGCTGGGTGTCATCGGCATAATTGACCACGCTGATATTGTGAGATTTAATGATATCCAAAAGTGGCCGCATATATGCGTTAAACAGTATGGGGCTGATTGAGGACCCCTGAGGTACCCCATGTTTGATTGTGAAAAATTCCGATTGATACGGGGGGAGCACTACTGCCTGCCATCTATCAGATAGATAAGAGCGCATCCAGCTCAGTGCCACACCTGTCACTCACAGAGTTTTCAGCCTTGTAAGAAGAGTGGTATGATTGACCGTATTGAATGCGGCGGACAGGTCTAGCAATATTAAAGTTGCCGATTGACCCCTGTCCGCCCGCATTCGAATATTATCCAAGACGGTCACCAAGGCTGTCTCTGTTCCGTGGCCAGGCCTAATCCCGAGTTGCTTATCTTCCAATTTATTATTTGTCTCCAAAAAAGGGGAGAATGACCTGCTTACCAAGCATTCCACAATTTTAACTGGGTATGGTAATAGAGAGATTGGCCTATAGTTCTTATGGCAACCTGGGTCCAGTGTGGGTTTTTTCAAGAGCGGTGTTATAATTGCCTGCTTCCAGCCGGGTGGCACCACTCCGCTACTGAGAGACTGTCCACACAGCTGGCGTAGGATAGGAAAGATCTCTGATCCTAGTTCTTTCAATATTTTGTGAGGGATGGGATCCAATGTTGACCCTGTAGAGATTCCTAGAGCCACTCGAACAAACTCCTCTTCCAAGGGCATCGCAAATTCATCCAAGGTGGGCTTGGGGATAAATGAACTGAGGTTATTATCCTTGTCAAAGTTGGTCTTTGATGTTTCTCCCTTGTCCCGGTCCGAAGAACCGGGTGGGGTCACATGTTTCAGACCTTCCACGATCTTGTTAATTTTCTCTTGAAAGAAAATTGTCAATCCATCACATAGCTCCTGAGAGGGTGGAATTTGACTGTTTATACAGTCAGGGTGGGTCATCATGAAAGATTCAAAGGCTCATTTGAGCCTAAATATTCACTGCTCGAGTGCATACGAGGTTGAGGCTGTCAAGTCCAATCCCTCCTGCTCCCCCTAAGTGTCCACTCACCCTTCCACCCCACCCTCCAATACTACCCCTTTTGCTTTAGTAACATCACGGATAGTGGAGGGACTTGAACCTAAGGAGAACAAGCATTGGCATAGCCAATAGGTCTCGCCTTTGGGACCTTATAAGTGTTTAGCCATGCAACACTTGATGTTGTTTCACCAAGGCTATTGTACTGGATAACTAAACACCTATAAGGTCCCAAAGGGGAGACCTATTGGCTATGCTAGGTTGGAAAACGTAAAAGTGAAGGACACGGCAAAAAGTCACACGGTCCCAGACCTAATAAAATAAATAAAAAAATTATTTTTTTGCACATCACTCGGACCTAAGTATAAAATTAACTCGATCAAAATCAGTGGGCAGCCCAACCATGCAGACCCCTTCTTTAAGGGATCAACCCATGTCAAAAAACAATATTTGTGCTTAATATTCTCCTGTTGATACTCATGGTGGTACTGTATTGCAGGATTTATATACTGCCTACTATCCCGATGTGGGGCATTGAAGCACTTGCATGCAGGGATGTTTACTGGGCCATTGTTAACAATGATGGTTGCTGTGGAGACGTCACCGCCAAGTTAATAAATAAGCCTGATGGGGTTTGCCTCGTGGTCAGTAAAGCACTATTCATGCTGTGTCGGAGTGAGCTTTAATATATTGCCGGGGGGACTTAGCACGCACGAGAGGCCAGCAACTCAACAATTGTGAATATTATTAACCCCAGTGGCTGCTTTCAGATCTCCCCTCCTTCAACAGCCGGTAGGACTGTAAACCACAAATACAGCCATTTGTAAGACCTCATTAACGAGCAAGAGGGAATTTACTTCTCACCCAATTGGAGCTTAGTTAAAATCAAAACAGACATCGAAGAAAGACTTCAGAACATTAAGCACGTGAACGGATGTGGCCTTACGGCTCGAGCTGCCGACTTTGGAGCTGACCCGGTTCGAGCCTCGGCAAACCAATTAATATCCCCGTGCCTACCAAATAATGAATGTGTCCTTGTGTAAAGCGCTCCAATACCTTTGGGTCCAGTTCGCGCTATATAAAACAGCAACAAAAAAACAGGCATGAGAAATGAAAGTAAAGTCTCGTAGGAACTGCTGACGACACAAGTAGACAGGGAAAAAACACTACTCAAACAAACCCGGTACCAACGTGTGCGGACAAATAGATCCCAGCCCAGGAAAGAGACTGATATAAAGACACAGAAGAAAATCAGCTGTGCGAGGTGCTGCATCCCAGATCAGTCAAAGGAGCACTCGGTGAGTGAAGGGCAGGAGCAGAGATGGGGGACGGAGGCGATGCACTGACTGTTGGCTTCATCGGGGCAGGGAAGATGGCATATGGGATCCTGAAGGAGATGCTGCAGACAGGTAAACGCTAGTATTTCAGATCTGTTATACCGCTGATCAATCACTGACAGGCAGCATGCCTTAGAAGTGGTCAAGCCGGACTGTTCATGGGGTGAGACGAGCCTGGGGTCCGGCCTGGCTCTAAAATAGGAGTCGCTCCCTAAACAAGCATTGGCCGCGCGGCCGTAAAAGTGACACGGCCGCACGGCCAGCGAAAGTGATCGCGATCAAGCGCGAAAGTGAAAGTGATCGCGGTCAAGCACAGCGAGCGGCGGAGGAAAGACAGATGGCGGGTGCGCGCGTGCACGCAAGCTTTAGGCCACCAAAAGCCTGTGGCAGCACTTCGAAAACCCACAGACTAAATGTCTCGCAGAGCAGTGCATGCGCTGGCTCAGCGAGACCTAAAAAAGAGTGAGAGACTCATTCTTGTAGGTGTTGGATTGGAAGACCTGGACAGTTTTGGCACAAAGTCGTTGGAGATGATTCAAGGTACAGTGACTTCCCTCCTACTCGAAAGAGAGTCCAACGAGGAGGGAAAGCTGTACAGCAATATATGGATTGTTTATTATAAGCATGTCATTTTGCAGACTTACCCACTGTAGCTTAAAGACGAACTGTGACTTGCTCCTAGGCACACCTGGATTCCTGCCTAAGAGCCAAAGAGAGAGGACACTGCAGCAAGTCTAGAGGTGGGAAGAAAAGAACTACAAATACAAGGTAGTTACAAAACCTTAAAGGGCTGTGGACTGAGGAACCAAAGGAACGAGGGTGGTCGAAAACAGTAGCGGTAACGGGATTGGAATGCTGGGTGCTTCCTGTAGCAGAAGTGGTGGAGTCATAACAACCACTGTTGCTAGACACCTGCTTATGCTTGTGTCAGTTCTTTGTACCACTCTGCCTCTATTGACCCAGAAATGCTATTGGTTACGGCCAGCTCTGTTATGGCTGTTGTAGCTTAACAGATCTGACTGGCCCTATAAGTGTTTGAATTTTGTAAGTGAGTTTGTATTCTCCATTGACCTGTTCGCCACCTGCTCCTTGTTTGAGATCATTGAGGTCTTTTTTGATATCCTGAACCAGGTGACCTGATATAAGTAGAGGAGATTCTGCATTTGGTGCTTGCAGAAACATGTTGACACAAGAACACGCCTAAAGGATACAGGACTAGCTTGCCTTCAAAACTTTAAAAAATCTGACCTCTGGTTCCTCCTCTAGAAAAATACAGTTGAGTGCTATTACTGTTTATTGTAAATGTCCTTCATGGGCATATTTTGTGACCATTCGTGTGATTAAAGATTTCTTACAGGGTCTCAGTGTTTTACTTCCTGTCACAAAACATATTCCTCCTTGAGCTTTGAATATTGCCATATTAAAAATTATAAGTGAAACTTTTTAATTCTTGCATAGGTGAGACTTGCCACATTAGTTATGAACATAGCTTTTTAGGTCTTGCTGGCGTTGCAGCGCGAAGCGCTGCCGCCAACGAGAACTATTGTTGCCCTGATGCCTCTCAAGGGAGACAGACCGGGGCACGCGCAGCGATCGGGGTCTGTGGACGCGCTTCTGAGAAGCGCAGACGCACACGCCCCCAAGCGCGCGCGCCACGCTCCGCCGACCACCGGGCTTGTTCAATTCTATTCTCCCTCTCACAAAGCAACTTGCCTCCATTCGTTTTGCACAGGAGAAAACACGCAGTCTCCTTCCTTCCTATATAAATCCGAGGAGATTTTTCGTGACTACGGGGTTATGAGGAAGCCAGACCACGCCCGGACAGTGGGCCTCCCGGCGCCTTGTATTATTTTCGCCCGTTTTCCCGTGCGTGGCCGCGTTGGCGCTGTTCTGTTGCCGAGGCCTGTGCGACTGGACGTAGCTCGGAGACCCCCAGAGCCCTACCAGACATGGCGGACAGCGGCAGCAGGTTTGTTTACCTCCGAGGAGCCTTCCTCCAAACCTCTCCCCCGAATGTCCGGCCTCCTTGGCAGTGTCCAACAATCTCTGCCCGAGACCCCTTCACTTCTCCTCGGCTGTGAGCAGACTCTGGCTCCGCCCCGTCGTTTTTTGAGGCGCTTCCAGCCCTGCTCTGTCCCGAAAGCAGGCATTTGTTTTCCTTGACTTGTTCTCGCTCGTCCTTATTTCCCCCCTGCATTCTCGTCAATCCCTTTGGTGCGCGGTCTCAGCTCAGCCTCTTCTGGCGTCTGGTTAGAGCAGGCTCTCCGCCGCGGTTCTCCTGCTGGTCTACCTTCTGGCTGCCTCCATGTGTGCGTCACCGCACCCTGTTCTGCTTCCCCGAACAACCTTCCATCCCCGTTCTTTTCACAACATCCCTTTGCTTTCTATTTTCGTGTCCACTTGAGCATTCTGCTACCTCTCTCTACCCCATTATCTATCCAACTTAATTTGGTTTCTAATCCAGTCTCATCTACTCCTTCTGTATACTGCCTCCCGAGCTCTCATGATCACGTGACACATCCCGATGCCCAGGCTTTTTTACTGATATCATTTTGTCTTGCATTATGGGGCTTGCAGTTTCGCTTTCTTTATTTTTAGGTGAGAGCTATAACATAACTTGTTGGCTTGCACATCGGGGCGAAGTCGTAGATTTAAGAGGGTGGCCCCATTAAAGTTTTTGGAAGGTGATGCAGGTGTGCCAAAAAGATGACCGTATTGAAGTCATTGCATAATATGTTCCGTTGTCTGCAGTTTTAGGAACAGTATCTATCCTTTATATATTTTTTCCGTTAAAAACGAAATACATTGTAACGAAAGAGACTGCACTCTTCCAGAATTGTCAAACCGTGTCAGAAATACAGCTTTGATAAATACATTGCGCATTTGTATGTGTTAGGGGCGTAGGAGGGTCATTAAAACCTATTTTCACCTTTTCATGTCCACTCAGTGAGTCCTATGTCAACAATTTTTCTTTCTTTTTGTAGGATCTGACTTCTGAATATTTATCACACTTTTCCATTTTAATTTTCAAATAAATTGTCTATTTTTGTTGCTTTTAGAGAATGGTTACTTGTGCTCTTTATTAGTATATTACACCTTTGTACTATATTGTGCTTTGGAGGACTGCACATGCGTGTAAATCATATCTAATTTGCAGAGCTCTACACTTTGCTATGGACATGCATGGGTAGGTCAATAAGTCCTTTTTTAGGTCTCGCCTATTCTATCCCGCAGGGATGGATAGGCGAGATAGTAGTAAGCAGTCCGAAAAGTCTACTTAGCTGCGGATCGCGTACAGTTCATGTGAACACAATCACACCCATTGTCAACAACTGCCACAATCACGCGCATTTCTTTACAGCTTCCATTTCTACCAGACACTTCGCGCGCGCTGCGCTCTCCCTCTGTTGCCACACACATTCAGCTCACCAGGCTGCACACCCCCTCACTCTCCATATGGTCGCATGCCTTTTCTTTGATCTCCGCCGTGCATTCTCACAGGCTCCTCTCCGCACACGCGTCTCTCCCCTTCCGTGTAGTTCCGCCCCGCCTTCTCTTTCTCGCAACTTTACCAGAAACTCGGCTCTGTGTGACTTACTACTTGACCTCCTGCCTCTGTGCTTTGCATTCATCTCTTATATTTATTTACTTTTGAATGTGTGTTTCATTATTTTACTTTACGCACCCAAACACGTATGCTTTTGTATGACTTTCATTCTTTGCTTTCCTGCTTACATTCTGATGAAGATCACTCTCTCCACTAACAGCACTTTTATTCTGTTGCACCTCTCTGTGTCTTGAGGTCTGCCCTCGCAAGTCGTCTGCAACTGGTCCTTCACACACTGCCCCCTCTCACACAGCCCACACACTGCCCCCTCTCACGCAGACCACACATACTGCTCCACTCTCACACAGACCACACACACTGCCCCCTCACACTATGCACCCCCCACACTGCACACTCTGCACCCCCCTTACTCTGTACCCCCCTCACACTCTGCACCCCCTCACACTCTGCACCCCCTCACACTGACACACTGACCCTATACACTCTGCACCCTCACACATTACCCACTTACACTACTTTAGGCCACACACACACACACTGCACCCTTACACCCCGCACACACACACACAGCCCGCACCCTTACACACTCACAATTTGCCCTCATACAATGCCCCCTCACACACTGCCCCCTCACACACTGCCCCCCCACACACTGCCCTCTTACACACTGCCCCCTATTTTGTACGATGTTAGTAGGTGCATTTTCACTTTTTAATAAAAAGTCACAAACGTTACAGGAACAAAACATTTCCAAAACGCATTTTAAGCATTTTTTTTGGTTGTCAGTCAATGTTTGTCGGTGCTATGTATATTTGTGGAGTGGTGTGGCTCACTGGTTAGAGGCGGCAGACCCGGAGGCAGAAGTCGGCCCGGGACCAGGGTTTGATTCCCGTCGCGGCAGGGTCTTGGGCCAAGGTCAGCGGACTCGATAATTCTCGCCTCGGTGCCCACTCTAACCATTGATCCCACTCAGCAACTCTGGGCAATAGCTTGCTTAATCTCCACCGACGGCCCCATCAGCGCCGGGGATGCCTGTCTTCACCTTGGAGATGCCCAGTAGGGACCATCTCACAGGGAAAGCCAGGATGGGTTCCCCAGCGCTATACAGCGCCGGGACACTTTCGAGTAGCTGCGCGCTTTACAAATTAACATAACATAACATGTATTTGGTGCTTGATTCTTGTGTAATTTTAATTAACAAATCAAAATTCACGTGGAGGTTGCGGTCTGGAAATGCTGTGGCGCGCATGTGCCGCGCTCTCCTTCTACTGGCACGCATTTAGCTCACCGTCCTGCACACCCCCTCACCCTCCCATATGCTCTGTCGACAAAGTCCCTCCCACCCTTCCTTTCATCTCCGCTTTTGTTTGTACTTTTAGTGTGAGTATTCACAGCCCTGAAGGCACTGGAGTAATTTACATGAGCCCATGTGGGGTTTTTTTTGCGTACAATTAAAAAGACCGTACTTTAAATAAATACGAATACAGTTGTCTTCTAAGTCACTGCAGTGATTTATGTGAGCCAGTGTCACACTGTGCGTTTTTTCTCAAAAGAAAAGAGTTTACAATACAAATACACTTTACTTACAAGTCACAAACCTCACATGAAACGTGAATGAAAAATACTTTCAAAACACAGACTGCACACTCACACCACACCCTTACACACTGCACTACACACGTTATACCCCACAAAATGCCAACTCACACTGCCCTAGCAAACATTAGACCCCTCAAACTCTGCACCCCCTCACCCTCAAATATATAAGAATACAGTTTACTTCAAAGGCACTGCAGTCATTTACGTGAGCCAGTGTCAGATTGTGTATTTGTTTTCAATACTAATACAGCCTTTACAGAAAATAGAAATAGTTTATTGACCAGTCAATAAACAACCAACTGCCCCCCTCTCACACAGTCCACACACAATGCCCCCTCACACAGACCACACACACTGCCCCCCTCACACAGACCACACACACTGCCCCCCTCACACAGACCACCCACACTGCCCCCCTCACACATACCACTCACACTTATCCCTCCACACAGACCACTCACACTTACCCCTCCACACAGACCACTCACACTGACCCCTCCACACAGACCACTCACACTGACCCTACACACAGCCACCACAAACTGCCACCTCACACACTGCCCTACACACAGACTCCGCAAACTGCCAGCTCACACACTGCACCCCCTCACACTCTGCACCCCTCCTCACACTGCACCCCCTCACACTCTGCACCCCCTCACACTCTGCACCACCCTCTCACACTCTGCACCCCCTCACACTGCCCCTATACACTCTGCACCCTCACACATTACCCACTTACACTACTTTATGCCACACACACTGCACCCTTACACCCCACACACACACACACATCCCGCACCCTTACACACTCACACTTTGCCCTCATACAATGCCCCCTCACACACTACCCTCATACACACTGCCCCCTATTTTGTACGATGTCAGTAGGTGCATTTTCACTTGTTAAAATAAGTTACAAATGTTACAGGAACAAAACGTTTTCAAAATGCATTTTTAGCATTTCTTTTGGTTTTCAGTCAATGTTTGTCGGTGCTATGTATTTTGGTGCTTATTTTTGTGTAATTTTATTTAACAAATCAACAGATTTCACGTGGAGGTTGCGGTCTGGAAATGCTGTGGCGCGCACGCGCTGCGCTCTCCTTCTACTGGTACACGCATTCAGCTCACCGACCTGCACACCCCCTCACCCCCCTATGCGCTACCACAGCATCACTGAACACCACAGCATCACTCGTCGCCACCACAACATCACTCAGCGCCACCACAGCATCAATCTCTGCAACCATTCAACAACAACTGGTTCAAATATGTTCTCTCAATGTTTCAAGCTTTATTACGAATGTCACAAAAGGATGTTAATATTTCACTTCTGTGCTTTGATTTTCGTCACAATAAAATACACTAAATCTAATCTTCAAAAAAGTTATTTACAAAAGTTTAAGCTATTGCCATTATAAATTACAATAACTTTTATTTAAGTATTAATTATTTAAAAAAATTAAAAGCCATTGTTATTTGTAATATCAATACATCTAAGTCACGTAAATACAACACATATTGCCTTACAAATGCTAGAGGTGTCACATTTGCGAAAGTTAAAACTATTGGAATTGTAAATGACAAAGCTATTAATTTAGCTATTTTCAAAACCAACACATAAATACAAAATTTGGCATTTACAATACCAATAGCTCAAACTTTCCTAATGCGAGACCTATGGCATTGCAAATGCTTGTTTACTGCCTGTTACGTTGGCTTTGAGGGTTTGTTCCTGGTCTGATGACTCAATGAACTAATGGTAATAGTTTCGATTCCAGACAGGTCAACACAGCCTTTAATCCTCTAGAGGTCTATAAAACAAGTACTATTGCATTGGGTAACGATAACATTTTGCAGCAGGTACCCCATGGTTGACTACATCCTTTACAGATTCTTGTTATATTATGCATATGATAGTGAGATTCCAGCTCTATGTATTTTGCACAGTGTTTCACCACAGTAAGGTTTATTTCTTCTTACCCACAGTTACATCAAATGTTCATATTAACCACAGCACTTTGCTGCTCTTATTTTACCCTAATTTCTCCCGCAGAAATATCCCAATACTTTAGATGCCAGATGTTATCTTGATAAAAGATACATTCAGTCAAAACAACTGTTTGTAAATTATAGATCTATAAGTTCTTTTGCAGCAACCTCAAAGCAATCCATTTCTACAAGAACAATATATTCTATTGCTGCTTGTTATCCAAAAGCAAACCAACTTCTTGAAGGATATTAATATTGGCAAAGTGATGCACAGATCTCCAGCTGACCAATAATAATTTCAGTGACTGAGGTATTTCTCATAAAGGCAGCACCTATGCTCTTGTCAAATGAGCCCTGCGCCTTCCTTGAAGAAGTCGGTAATGTTCTCCATTGCATCGTCTCACCTGAGGAACCGAAGTTGATGGGAAACTGTCAAAGTATCTAAAAACGTAATTGCAGAGCTCTAGTCAAGTGACTGGTGTCTTGAAACAACTGTTAGCATTTATCACGTGCGGTACGCACACTTGATTTGTTTACCCTAGTCTTCCAATGCATTCTTGTACATGTAGTCCACACAAGTCATTTTACTCCGATTTGAACCCTTTAACTGCTGAGGCTTTTCCAGCCCCAGTGCTGAGCTTTAAGTTTGGGAATCTTTCTTCCACATAAGGTATCCATCATACTTGCGTCCTTTTTTCCACCATCCAAGAGATTCTAAAGGCATCCAGGTTTTGTGGGGCCCCTGGAAGGAACCGAGAATATAGGCAAAGTATATCTAAATTTTGTTTTTGTTTTTTTGTTGTTTTGAAAATTGGGGAAAAGTGCTGTGCAAGAAATCATATTTTTTTTAGGCCTGGGTGGTAAATTTCGTTCCGCTCGTGGAAATTGCGATATTTTTACATTTTCGCGTTCCGCAGAGAGCGCGAAAATGTCAAAACTTTTGCAACCTTCCGCGAAACGGAAGTATTTTTCTTGTTCGCGCTTTAAAAATGCAATCTTGCGCGCTGCGCGACTTACCGGGTCACTGCGTTCGCCGACGAGTTTTCCTATCCGTTTGCGCGCGCCACAAGATGTTGGATTGTTGGTACCCGGTCGCGCTATCCCGCAAGAGTTTGCGATCGCGAACACGTCATTGCGAGCAGGAAATAAGCATCACGAGCAAGATGGCCGCGCCCATTAGCGACCGCATGATCAAGTTGGATATATATTTCCCCGCGAGCACGCAAAAACACATCGCGAACGGGCGGGAAAGCAATCTCTGCATCTTCAGGAAAGTTTTGCATGCTCGCGGAGATTTTGCGCAAATTCGCGATAATTTGCGAAAGTCAATTTTGCAAATTCCGCCCACCCTTAATTTTTTGCTAAAAATGATATCAACAAATTGTTTGCTGTGCTATATCACCGTCTTCCCATCTTTTATGAACAAGCAGAGCTGTATCAAAACATTTTTTATGACCGTTTTTTGCATTTTTCTATGAGGTAGTCTATTTTTCCTAATTTTTATGTTTTCAACCTTCTTGCAGTTTCTGGTGGAAACAAGAGTGAAACTCGTGGGTGACCCCAGAAAGCTATTCATTTCTGGCAAGTAGACATAAGTCTGAATTTAGCAAGGGGTCATTTGTGCAATTCCATTAAATTGTTCCATAAACACCTAGCTAGTCCTTGAAATAAGAAATAATTAAAAATGAGTAGGAAAAATAGCCATTTGTAACATTTTAATCTGTAATTCTTTGTCACAATAGCCGTTTTGTAAAATTACTATACCATTACATCTGATAGACCCTTCTGATCGCGGGGATACATAGGGTTTGTAATTTCTCCATAAATATGCGCTACCCAGACCAAAGAACTGATCTGCAGGTTAAAATGATTATTCATTGTGTACCAACTACACAGCAATCAATATGGTAAAATATAGTGAAGGACAAACGAGTGTGAAAGATACCTGTGTATTTCTTAAATATACACAAGTTACTATGTTTAGGAACAGTGGTTCTGAATGTGGAGTTACCCATACTGTTGTTATTCGGAGGGCATTTTTCAAAATTTATTCTTTCTTGCAAAGTGGCTTACATTTGAAAGCCAAACATACAGAGAAAATCTGATTGGTAATAACAGATGTTCTACTGTTTTGTATTTCCATATGTCTCCCGATTAAATGGCAACCTACTTGTGTGGCTGGGCCTGGCACCCGCAACACCAAAATACCCCAAAACCCCACCTGGAGACTTCACATTTCACTCAGCAAAATCAATGCTGTTTTTTTACAATGTGGGTAGCTGCAGAATTTGGAAACCTACACACTTTGACCTTTCTTAAAATTAGACACCCATGGTGCAGGGTTGTGTGACTCATGTAGATCACACAAGATTTCTTTTTACCCAGAACCTTTAGCTTTAAACACACACATTTATTACATTTCTTTAAGGGAAAGTTCCAAATCTGTGGGGATCCACAAATGTCCTACCACCCAGCGTTCCCAGTCTGCTAATTGGTAAGTGAGTGGGATGCATGCAAGTTAAACGGAAAGTGACCTGTACAACGCAGTTGTTACACCACGGTATGTTTACATCACGGGCGTTACAACGCAAGTCGTTACAACGACTTGCACTGGATGGCGGTCTAAACTAAGGAATAGTATGATTCACTATTCCAACACCTTCCTTACTGTTACGTAGGCTGGAGTTGGAATAGTAAATCATACTATTCTAAGTCCAGTGTCGCGATGTAAAATACCACTTTGTGAATGTATGCGTTGTAACGTCATACGTTCAAGTTAAACCACTCTAGACTCCTCCGGTTGTTTAGTTTTCAAAAATATGAGAAGATATTGTTCCTTCGGAGTCCATCCACTACTGAAGTATAATATTATACCTAGTGATTTTGGTACTACCAATAGTATTAGAGTCAAAGAGTATATATTAATTAGAGTATCAGAATTTTGAACCAGTTACTTAGTGGTAGTGAGCCAGAAAGCCACATACAGACACCAGCTACTTTACAATCCTTTCCCACGCCTTTTATGCGCTCTAAACAAAGCCATTTACACCGCCAGCCAACACACACATCAATAACCCCCTGTTATTCAAAGACCCATCGCCTTCACATGCCCACAGGACAAACACCAATCACACTGCCACTCAACTAGTCATCAGCCACCTTACAACAAATGCACCTCTTGCAAACCAGTACACAAATACTGCCAGCCAACTGCCAAACATACTGCCAGTCCAGAGCCACACATAATTCCAACCCAGAGCCATGCATACTTTGAGTCCAGAGCTAGCCAACAGCCACACAATTGCCACTACACATATACCGACTACCACTATGGGGGGGGATAGTGCCATGCCCAAGTTTCATTTTGACCCTGACCATCTGCCTGCTACTTACACAATACCACTATGAAAACAAACATAGCCTAAGCTTTGACTACCTGTTAATGTCTGTCTCACCTGGAGTCCTAACACTGTGAGGGTTCTAGGTGCATGTTTACTGCCATCTCACCGTGGCATCTTTATTAGGCTCAGAAAGACTTCTTTCATGTGCCCTCAGCACACTCACTTCACTAAATCCAACTCCTCCCTGTGTGTTGAAGTAAGTTGGGGGTGTCTAAGGATGCACTTGTGTACTATTGCTCTGACAGTGTAAGCAAATCTACCTTTAAAGACTGGGCTAAATATGCTGAGCAGACTTTACCAAGTCACCTAAATTTCTACAAAGACTAAGGGTCATAGGGTTGGGTGGACAGGGTGCTCAGTCAAAACCTGTTGCATGTCATTTCAACTACTATGTGCAGTACACAGATTGCAATCCACTTTTAATACTGCAGCCAGAACATCTGTCACATTTTGACAGAGGATGAAGGTGGGAAGCAGCTAAAAGCAAGACAAGTGTATGCCTCTTTATTGGAGTCTGTGAATATATGATGGTTCAATCTAATTTAGGAAGACATAGTCTTGAATTACACCCCTAAGTTCCAAATTAAATGAAAGAATTATAAAAAGCTACCCAAATCCTTAAGTAATGGAAAAAATGAATCCACGAACAGCCATTTGGGGCCTATACTAGCTTTTAATCTGTGTGCTTTACTTCAGTCAGTTTCCCAGAACTTCACTTTGGTGTGATACAAAGTGAAGCAAGTTGGAAAACACAGGCCGGGATGGACACCGAAGCCAGTTATATCTACTCTCCTGTCTCTTTCCTTGCCGAGCATAAACTGCATCAGCGATATCGGCAACTCTGTTGCAGGAATGTGGTTAGCAAAGCGCAGATCATCCAGCTTTGCAACATCCTCCACAACAGATGAAGTAGATGCTACTGCTTCTGCATCTGTAAGGCTTCCAATAATACCCAACTGAATGTCCGAAGGAACAACATTAGTCTTCCTTTGATTGTCTGCCATAGGAGAACGTGTACGTTTTATGTTGCCAATTGAATCAGGAGAGTAGTCCATTTCTTATACCATTTTAAAAAAACTTTTAAACTATTTTTATTGATTTTCCATACATCCAAGAATGAAAAAAGGACAATAGGGGTTCAGTTACATACCCCAAATGTTTAGCTAAGACACAAGACAAATCAGGTTATTTAAGGCACATCTATGGCTCTTTAAGATGTCCATGCCTACTGCCCGGGCACAAGCTATGAGTATGTTCCTTGCAATAGACACTGTCCAACCATTGAAAATTCCCATCCCCAACTAAACTCCCCCCCTCCTCCCTCACCACCCCTGAGGCTTGTCACATAAATGTTGGCTGCAAAAGGTCAGTAGAACTAATATCGCAGTGGGACGACTTATTGGAATGGAGGGAAGCTGAGTGAAAGTAGGCTTGCATGTCAAACGCCACTACTAATCGCGAGGTTACAGAGCAAGGTGGGCTCAAAGCTGTTTATACGTTAAACTATAGCTGCAACAGAATCATCCACAGATGCGACCTTGTGAGAAAGTGGCTCTGTATATACTGTTCCTTAATAGGTACAGGGTGTACTTAGTCCACAGTCCCCCAGGGTTTGACAGAGGCTAAAGTTAGATATAACCTTACTCTCTAAAGTGGTAGCTTGGTCGAGCAGTAAGGCAGTATCAGAGGACAGTGTAAAGCATTTGTTGTACACACTCAGTAAGCAAATGGTCTCACACACTCAATAACTAAACTCTAGGCCAATGGTTTATATATAAAAAAATATGCTTGTTTTATTTTAGAACCAACACTTGGATTTAAAATATACTTTCTCAGAATGAGATGTTTCATATGAATACTTTTGCAATATGCAATTGACTTTTGTAAACAGTTACAAGTGGTTGCAATAGGCAACTCTATTTTAAACACAACAATGCATTGAGCTCAATGGAAAATTCAAGTTATTTGCAACAGATTACTTTTTAGATTACCTTTGGAATTCCAGGACTGGATCCTAGATTCAGTCCTGGGTCAGTACTCAGAATCAAGTGATGAAAGTCGACTTAATTACTGTAATGATTTTTAAACAATATTTAGCTATTTTAAAAGTTGACACTTGGAAAATATTTCAAAGAAAACAGTCAATGATTCCCTATGGAAGAAAATTCAAGTTGCAGGTGTACAGTATGTTCTCGTTACTTTTGTAATCCAGTACTGGGTGCGTAGACTCAGTACTGGGACCTTTATCCAAAACAGGTAAGTAATTACGTTTTCAGATATTATACGATTTTTGAAGAATATTTAAAGATTGCAGAAATCGACACTTAGAAGAAATTTCACAGAAAAACAGTCAATGATTTCCTATGGAAGAAAATTGGGTTACGGGTAAGTACAGGTGTAAGTATTTTTCAGAGTCAGTGCTGGGCACCAAGATCCAGCACTGGGAGCTCACCTAAGAGCAGGTGAGTAATTTCATTTTCGTTACTCGGCTGATTTTTGGTGAATATTTTAAGATTTGAAAAGTCCACACTTAGAAGAAATTTCAGGAAAAAGCCAGTCAATGTTACCCTATGAGGAAAATAGAGTTATCGGTTTACGGGTAAGTACTCGACTGGCAGAGTTGAGGTTCTGGGCATAGACTCAGGGGTCCCCCAGGGTCAGGTAGGTACAGTTGGTTCACCCTCAGCGACTCTAGGGCGGCCGGGTGCAGAGAGAGTTAGGCCCAATGTTATCCTATGAGGGATAGGGGGGCCTTGGTTAGTGGCTGCTGACTGGCAAGCCACGCGGCTGTGGGAGCTGGGCTCCTGGTCACTTATTCAGGGCAAGTGGGGAAGTAGGTAGGTGTAGAGTTTTCACTGCCAGGGCCACTCGGGCGGCTGGGCTGCAGGGTGCTTTTGAGCCTTCGGGCGCTCAATTGATTTCAATGGGAAATCTCCGGTTCAGAAAAAGACTGCAAGCTCGGGGACGAGGATTCTTCAGGTGCCACCACCACTCTGAGAGGTAAGTTGGGTAGTTGGAGGATAGGTAGGTACCCCGGGATTGGGCACGGGAGGCCGCGGGGCGCCGCGTGCAGGGGTGCCTTTTGGTGTCGGGAAATCTTACCCTCTGTTGATCGCGGTAGGGGGGGCACCTTGTTCTGAGGCTGCAGGCTTCTTCAGTAGTGTCGAGGGAGGTCCTTGGGTGCCGGACTCGGGGTCACAGTCGCCGTGGGGTCGTCCTCGGGGTCTTTGTTCACTCCGGCACTGGCCAGGCTTGGCTGGTGCAGAGTGTGATGGGTTCGAGGTTCCGGGCTGCTGCCAGGGATTAGAGGTAGGTTTTGAGTAGAGCCTCTACTCATGGGAGTCCCAGGGGCTTAGAGCCAAAAGGTAGCCAGGTCCTCTGGGGTTTGTGAGGTTGCTGGCCACGAGAGATGCCGGGTTGGAGCAGGAGCAGGTTTGAGGGTCGACAGGCCGGTAGGGCTGGGGCCAAAGCAGTTGGTGTCTTCCTCTTTTTAGCAGCTGCAGGGCAGGTCTTCTTTCTTCTTGCTCTTCTTTGTAGTTTTGAATCTGGAATCTGGGGAAGGAAGGTTCAGGGTTCCCCTAAATACTAGATTTAGGGGCGTTACAGGTAGGTGAAGGGCAGGGACCAATGGGTCCCTGTCCTGGGGTGGGTACACCCCCTTTCCTGCCTCTCTCCTGTGGGAGGGGGGCAGTAGCCTAGTCCTGATAGGGTAGGGCACCCCATCTTCAAGATGGCGAGAGCCCGGAGATGTGCTTCACCTCGACTCCCCCACCTGAGGGGTGGGGTTGGCAGGCTGGCACATCCCCTGTCCTTATTTGGGGTTTCCGGCCAAAGCTTCCCGCCAGAGTGGGGGGTTGCAGTGGCCTCGGGAAGCTCACAGTGGCGGCATGCCTTTGAAGCTTCCCCCTGCCCATCCTGGGGGAGGAGATTTAGCACCTCGCCCAGGATGTGCATTGTTGCAGGCCCAGGAGAGCAGGGGCTCTCCTAACCAGGGGTCCAGCAACATGTCTGCTGGGTGGCAGCCTAGGCAGCCTCAGAGCAGACGTGGATTGTAGGTTAGGTTTAAGGGGGCACCTCTAAGATGCCCTCTGGGGTGCCTGGTACATTAAATCCCACACTGGCATCAGTGTGGGTTTAATGTGCTGAGAAGTTTGATACCAAACTTCTCAGTCTTTAGTGTTGCCATTATGGTGCTGTGGAGCTCGTGTTTGACGAGCTCTCAGCACCATGTACTCTTAAATGGCAGCACTGCACTTACAGTGCTCAGGAATGGACCTGGGCACTGTAGGGGCACAGGGCTCCTGCTCCTGTGCCCACACCATTGGCATAAGGCACCCAGCTAGAGTGGTGGCTGATGTATGCCATGGCAGTGTAGGTGATGGGCATGGCACACAGGGATGTGTGTCATGTCGACTTTGTTTTTGTCTTGCACCCAAACACTCAGCCTGACAAGGCAGTCTGTGTGTGTAAGGGTACAGGGCCTCTAAGGGTGGCACAAGGAGTGCTGCAGCCCTTAGAGGCCTTCCCTGGTCACAAGGCCCTGGGTACCTAGGGTACCATTTACCAATGGCTGACATGTGGCCAGGGTTTGCCAATTTGGGTTTGGTTTGTTTTAGGGAAGGAACATAGGCCCTGGGCACCTGATTGGCAGGAGTCCAGGGCACACTCAGTCAAAGTACATTCAGCAAAAAGTGGGGGCATACCATGCAAGAAAGATGGCACTTTCTCACAGACCTTCGTATCAACTTCGGTAGATTTGAGAGCTACGATGAGCATTTCGCAGGCTCTCGCCCTCTCCAGTGCCTCTTCACTCCCCGTGCGGTTTGCAATTTGTCACCTAATCACTCCCTCACAATCAGCCCATTCTAAGAATTCTGCTTTCCACTTAGCGATGCTAGGGCCCTCTTTCGCTTTCCAATGTGTGGTGATGCTTCTCTTGGCTAGTAGCAAGCCCAAGTCTAAAGATTTACTGGTGATTGTGTTCTTTGAGGTATGTGGAAACCAATGTAGGATACAGTGTGCCATGGATGGGTCTAGATTCCGATCAGTGAGGTCTGTCAGTAATGTTGATACCTCCTCCCAATAACTGTCAAGGAACGAGCAGTCCCATAACGTGTTTAAAATCTGCGCTGTCTGCATTACATCTCGGGATGGATGATGGCAGGGTTCGGGAAATATGCGTGTAGTTTTGCTGGGGTAAGATATGCACTGTGTAGAATATGGAAGTGTACTAACTGAAACCTTGCATTCCTCGTGCTCTTCCAGGCTCTCTCCACAAGCTCACCCCATGCCTTGTCTGGGATGACTTCCCCTATATCTGTTTCCCATTTGAGCTTTAGGGCATACAGGGGGGATAGGGATTTCAGCGTCATGCGTCTATAGAGACAAGTCACTGCTTTAAAGGTGCCCGCTGCCAACACCACGTACTGGCACCCCATGGAAGTGGGTGGTTCTGTGAGACCTCCACCCCAATGTTTCCTGATGGCCTCCGTGAGGGCCGTGTATTACAAGAAATCACCACCGGGCAAGACATAGCGGGCCTGAAGATCATTAAACGGGATCATGGCACCCTCCTCATAGAGGTCCCCCATGGTGGTTAGTCCCCGCTGCCCCCAAGTCTCTAATCTCTGCCAGTTGCCACCGTGTGGCAGGGCCCTGCACATTATCAATGGTATTTCCGGTGCATAGGTGCTCTTAATAGAAGACGTCCACAAATACCTGTTCCAGCGTTTTCGTGCCGTGGCAAATTCTAGGGTGAGGGATGCAGCGCTGATTGGGAGTCGCAGTACTATGCAGGACAGCAACATCAGGGGCCCCAAATCCTCTCTGGGCTCTCCCTCCCCTCTAGTGGCCCTCGCCACCCATTGTGTGAGCCATTGAAATTGGGCTTCTAAATAATACGTCTCGTAGTCCGGGACTGCTAGACCACCCTCTGCTCTTGGTCGCATGAGTGTGCTGAGTGCTACCCTGTGCCTGCCCTTGCCCCATAGGAAAGCTGTGATCATTGAACGGAGCTGCTTGAAATAATTTGCTGGCATCCAGATCGGCAAGGTCCCGAAGTAATAGAGGAGTCGCGGGAGGGTTACCATTTTGAGTAGAGTCACCCGGCCTGCTACTGACAACGGCTGGTAACTCCAGAATACAAAGTTAGCTTTTGCCCCTCTGACGGCCTTACCAATGTTACCCTCAAGAATGTCCTCTTGGTTGTGGTAAATAAGAGTGCCCAGGTAGGGTAGGCATCTGTCTTCCCAGTTCACTCCTTCCGTGCTCTGTGGACCCATTCTATCCCTACGTGCCGGAAAAAGACAAGATTTTAACTGGTTCACTTTTAATCCTACCACTCTGCTGAGAGCGTGGAGCAGGTTTTTTGCCCCCAATAAGGCCTCCCCCGAGTCAGCAAGGAAAAGTAAAAGATTGTCCGCATAAAGTGCAATATGATGGACCTGCCCGTATATGTCAAGCCCTCGATACGTCCGCCCGACCTAGCATGCGCTGCTAAGGGTTCCATCGCCAGAGCAAACAACAAAGGGGAGAGGGGACACCACTGCTGTGTACCCCTCCCCACTCTGCACGCTTCCGAGATTACTCACCCAGTTTTAACTCTGGCGGTCAGGGCCATGCCCCATTCTCCGCATCACATGTAACAGGAAAGCCCATTCCAAACTGTTGAAGGCTTTTTCTGTATCTACTGCAAAGATCGCAGCGGTGTCGGCGTGGTAAGAATCTGCTTCTAGTATGCGCAAGAGTCTTCTGATGTTTAGCGCTGTGTTTCTGGTGGGGATGAACCCGGATTGGTCAGCGTGGTCAATTTCTTATACCATATGTGAGTTTTACAACCTCATTATATGGTTGAAGAACCTGCTTGTTTTTATCCACTCCACTCAAGCACATGTTGTAATCAAGTATACAGATGGGCTTGTGGACTTCTGCCAGCTGACCCCTACTAATGACCCAAGAAGTGCTGTCATCGTGAAGTGTTGTGACCACATATACCTCCACCTATCATTCAATGCAACTCACTGCTCTGGACTTTTTGGAGGTTCTTATAAACAAGCCCCTGAGGGAATCTTTGCAGTGGTTTCTAATTATACTGCAAACCACAGTGTCAGCTTTGTATAGTTCATTAAACAGCTGAACTCCTGTATAGGAGTTATCTACATAATGGTTATACCGTTTATGAATGATAGATTGATTAAGTTCCCATACAATCGTCTCACTAACTCCTAACATGGAAGGGTAAACTTATTGTATAATCTTTCCCTGTGTATACTCTCAGGCTGTACATATGATCAGTAGAGCTCTAGCACAACATGTACGTATGGATGCAGTAACAAGCTCTTTTGCTTGGTGTGTACTGCCTGAACAGCAGTCACACTTTATACAAGATAACAGACTCTTCAACTGCTATATTGTTTCTGGGAATATAAATCTTTGGAAATTTGGCAGACAAATGTTTCTTGATGATCCCGGAGCAATGCAGCAGAATTATCATTAAAAAGCAGCATTCTCTGCAAAATCAAAAACCGTGCTCTGCTCATGACGGTTGCAAAGCTGGGTGCTGCCTAAACCATACAAGTAGACCGATAGTACTGTACAGTTGGTTTGTGCACTATTCCCATGCTAGCATCAGTGCCTTCATGCTCCTCCAGAAACTGTTTGGCACGCCAATTTGTTTGGCGTATGGTTTCCCTTAAGGAAGTCTTTTGCAGTATTGACCATCCATTCAGCATCTGCAGTGAAAGGGGAAATTTGTGGCTGAACTAAATTAGAAGGCTGCCAAGTGAGCAATCTGCCTGTGCTCGGCACAGTACTTGTCTGCACTCTGGATTGGCCTGCCCTTTCATTGGCTCTCCACTGAACAAATTGTTCTTGCGGAGGGACATGTTCCTCAGAATTACTGGAAGATTAGTCATCATGGGAAGGAACTGCGACTGAAAAAATCACTTACGGCCTCTTCCTCAGATATTGTCTCAGTATCAGTCCCTGCCTCAGAGCTGTCCTCCAGTATTTGAGTTGAAGTCCCAGAAGTAGTCATCCAATAAGATGCCATCTCTGTTTTCTATCTAAAACTGTCTGGCCTAGGTTCAATGCAGAAGTATTTGTAGAAAAGAATGCTGTGTGCTTGCTATGAACTGAAAGAATTGAATGCAGAACTTTGAGAGTGTAGTACAGTGCGGTCACAACAACAGCTGCAGAAAGGAAAGAGCACTTATCTAACTCAACACTGCAAAGAACTTCTCTACAAAAGCGAAGCACAAAAGAATGAAAAAAATGAATTCAAGGTGCAGCGCAGCCAACGATGCAAAAGCATATTCTATCAAATTTGTCTCCGACGCCAAGAGAAACTTCTTTGCGAGTCGCGCTCTTGGTGAAAGACCAGAATGCGGGTGACTCACAATCAATTTAGCCAAGTGTACCAGTAGCCCTTCTCCTTCTGCATATGACCGCATTGAGCATTGTGGCTGCCCATGCCATGATCAGTAATTCACAAATTGTTTCCACCCAGCTCAGCATATATAGTTGTGGAAATGAGTAAGCATCCTTCAGCCATTGATCAGTTCTTGTTCTCATGTTACTTCTACTCAGCATGGAATGAATCATAGCATAATGGCTGAACCCACTTCAGCCACTGATCAGTCATTTAGCCATTCATATTTTGCTCCCGTCCACCACAGCAGAGGCTAGTATGTCAACCGACTTTAGAGCCATTGATCAATCATTGTGCCATTCACATTTTTCTTCCTCCCACCACAGTATATATTGGGCCACTCTGTTGTTTTTCTTACTTTGCCGGCTGGGGGTCAGGGGGCAGAAAAGCTATAGGTTAAAAAGAAACAAACACACACATAGACAGAACACAAATCCCTTGTGTCTGGTGATGATGGTGAGACATTTGTAAAGCGCTACAAATACCCTGAGGTGTCTAGGCGCTGCCTTTGATAAATACTGAGCAGAGTGGAAAAAAGGGGTGAAATTACACTGAAAACAACCACGTGTTAAGGCCCTTTTTAAATTTGAGGAGACTGTATTCTTTCTTCAGCATGTTTGGCAAAGAGTTCCATAGGCTGGTAGTTGTAGCCGAGAAAACTCTTGCCTCCCTATCTAACCTTGTTGACTCTAGGAACAATTAAATATCCTTATTCAGCAGATCTAAGGGCTCTGGCTGGAGTGTATGGCTTTTGGAATTTCTTCAGCTGTGTGGGCCCCGTGTTGTTAAGAGATTTGAAAGCAATACATAGTGATTTAAATGGAATCCTCTTGGCTACGGGTAGCCAGTGGAGTCAGTCTAACGCTATAGAGACTGAATCAAATTTAGGGATGCCCAACAGTATTCTTGCTGCTGCATTCTGAGCCATTTGAATTTTGTTAATGCTGCGCCTCGGAGCACTGGAGAAGAGGGCGTTGCAATAGTCCAGTCTTGAGGAAATCAGCACTGACACCACCGTCTTCCTTAAATCCATAGGTATTGCAGGAAGGATTTTCCTCAACATTTTCATGATAAAGAAACAAGCAGAAGTGGCAGAGTTGATTTGTACTTCAAAGGACAGCTTGGTGTCAAAAATGACACCTAGGTTTTTGGCCTTGTGCACTGGATTGGGTAAGGAGCCAAGTTGAACCGGCCACCAATTTACAGTCGAAAATGATGGATTGTTCCCCTGCAGCAAGACTTCGGTCTTGGAAGAGTTTAGTTTCAGACAATTGTCTGTTATCCATTTTGCTATATGACTCATACAGTTGCGGAACCTGGATGCTGTCTGGCTAGCAGAGCTGCTCACCAAGATGACGATCTGAGTGTCGTTTGAGTACGATACAATGGCAAAGCCATAACATCTTACTAGGCTGGCAAGAGGGGTGACGTAGAGGTTAAAAAGCGTTGGAACCCCTCAGGTCAGCATGACGGTGGATGACACAATGTTCCCCAAAGCGACTTCCTGAGATCGCTCAGACAGAATGGAGCGTAGTAGGGACAGCGCCTTGCCCCTGATCTCGACGGAACTCAGCCGATCCTGCAGCAGCCCATGATTAACAGTATCAAAGGCCGCTGACAGGTCCAGGAGGATCAGAGCTGCGTTCCCCCCGCTGTCTGAGATCTGTATGAGCTCCTCTATGGCGGTAATAAGAGCCAGCTCTGTGCTGTGGTGAGCACGGAATCCAAACTGGGAGGAATCTAGGATGCTGTCGCCATTAATAAAGACTTATAGTTCAGTGTTTATTGCCCTTTCAATTACTTTTGCAGGAAAAGGGAGTCTTGATATCGGTCTATAGTTAAGGGGCTCCGTAGCATCCAAGTTAGGTTTCTTTAGCAAAGGTAGTATAGAGGCTTTCTTCCAATCCGTTGGAAAGTGCCCTGTGGTGAGCATTGAATTAAAGATCACCATTAATGGAATGGCTATAATTTGTGGCGAGATGTGCAAAACTTTAGGAGGGCACGGGTCTGAAGGAGAGACAGATTTCGTAGCAGCAATACATTTTGTGGTACGTTCGACTTTTAAAGTAGTTAAAGAAGAAAAAATCTGGGTGGTTGAATCTGAAGGAACCTGCGTTTTGACAGGGGAGGTTGATAGAGACTTTTTGAGTTCCAAGCAGTAAATCAGAACTGCACCACCTTTCTTAATATATTTGGGAGAAATCTAAAATGTCCATGAAATCCAATTGAACCAATTAATGCGAGAGAAGTCAATTGTCCCAACGGATGGTTAATAATTTCTTTATTTTCAATCGAAAGCCATCAGTCAACGTGTTTCGTCCTATTCTAGTAGGACTTCTTCAGGGCAATTGTACTCTTCTTGTCACGCAAACGAAAGCAAAAAACGACCATCCAATGAAAAATAACCAAGGTACCTAGATTATCTAAAAAAGTGACCTTGGAATTAGGTAGACAATAGAGTAAAATACCGTTAAAGGAGTGTTGGCCATACAGTTCGATTTTAAAAACAAATGCTTCACAGACCTTAATGTCCGTATTCACTTGAATGTAAGACTTGAAGCTGGATTTGAGAATAAGGGCAATGCCCCTTCCTTTCTTCCCTGCCCTGTCTATTTTATGAATTTTGTATCCTGTAGGTAAGGCCAACAATAAATCCGGTTCTAAGGAGGCGTCTGCCCAAGTCTCAGTACGAAAGGCTATTTCTTTCTGTTTACCCTCCATAAATTTCTCGTAACGCATCAGCAATTTTGACTAGCGACCTCACATTAATAAGAGCGCAAGATATTCCTCTGGGGTGTGCCTTAGTCGTAGTGTAGATTTGTGTAACTATTGGGGTATACTGGATACTTAGGCCGCAGTTTATGCACCAAACTCCCCTCTGAGCTGGATGAAGGTCAATGGGTGATCAGGAACATGTTTTACCTGCCTATTGAAGTTGGATAAGAGCGTCTCGCTTGTAATGTATTCTAGTCTTTGGACTGGAGGTAACTGGCCCGAAACCGGCAGCATGGCCGGCGCCGAGCACGTTCCGAGCGCTGATGCTGGGATCCCCGCTCATGGGTTGTGGGGCACCTATAATCCAAGAGCAGGTATCTGTTTGAAAAAGACATCACTGTAAGAGGTAGATTTTCCCCTTTAAAGCGATGCTTTGTGGGAACCTTGTGCTGCATGGGGGTGCCATAAAGGCAAGTAACATGTTTTATTCTTTTTAACGTTTTATTGTTATCATTAAGACAATCAGTGTGGAATACTTTGCATCGCCTGCAACCCTAGTCGTGCCAGCTGCATATCCATGGCAAGTAGAACAAAGAAAACATTACATAGAGTAACACACAGTAAGTCGCCTACAACCACATCGGGCCGGTCGCGTTATTTTGTTAAGTACAGCATTAAGAGTGATCCGAAAGGGGAGATCTGTACACATGTTGCGCCTAGTGCTCCTTCGCCTCGACAGATGTAAAGTGAAAGACAGGAGCATTATTCACCTTGGGCATATAGCAGTACAAATAGGTCTAGCCTATGCGGTAGGCCCCAGGAGCTATGTCTCCACCTGTCACCCAGCCTTGGGAGTGTTATTGGAGTTATGCTAATGATGGCAGAGCTGCCTGGTATGTGAAGGCGTCTAGAATCAGGATAACCCTTGCATAGCAAACTAAAAACATCAAACAAACAAACTTCATACAGGGCAGATAGCGTTCCAGTTATAAGATGCAGATTCGCGCAGTGTGCAGGAGGGGGTGGTGGCCGGGTTTAAGTGGCGGGGTGCATGGGGGGTCACGGGCCATCTGAGGGAGGCTGCTGGTCACTCTGGGCCAAAGAGCTGAAGCGCCCTGAGTTTTGGGGGAGTTAAAGCATGTGAATTCTATGCATGTAAGATAGTGCATTAGTGGCTACCATACACGTTGGAACTTCTTGTCTTTGTTAGCTAAGCTATGCGACAGCCGTTCCATCGCCAGGAGGTGCCACATCCTAGTGAACCACTGTGTCACCGTGGGGAGTGACGTTTGCTTCCAAGCACAGACTATGAACTGCTGCACGGCCAACAGCAGGTGACTCGCCAACGTCCTAGCATCGTGTGTCATGGCAGCGATGCCGGGGGGACGTATGCCTAAGATGATTGTGTGGTGTAGGTGTGGAAGCGGGAAGCCCAGAATGCCCTTAATATGGCCTAAAACCTCCTTCCAAAAGTTTGTAATCACTTTGTATGACCACCAGATGTGGCAGAGGGTGCCTTCTTCCTTCCTTCCTTCCATTCTGAACCAATTCCCCGTGAGAGGAGCGTCTCCAAAGCTAATTCCGATCACGCTACTAATGAGCGTGACAAAAACGTGCCATTCTGTTTCAATTGCTTGAATGGTTACACTGCCTCATGTTGAATACTTTGTTTAAACAAAATTTGACAGCCGAGTAAATCTTTCCCGGCGACTGAAAACAGCTTCATAACCATTTGATTAGAGACTGAAAACAGCTTCATAACCATTTGATTAGAAACAAGATTACAAACCAAGTTCGAAAGGTCAAGCTTGCATTTCAAACACTTATTCACAAATAAAACTTCCATACTGAATAAACTTCCATTTGCTCTCAAGAAGACTTGATTACACAAGCTCAGATTACATCCAGTCTCAAAGCCCTGAAGAGAGAACCCTTAAAATAATATAGGGACTCGAAACGCGTCGGCGTTTAACACCTACTGGGAGTACCAAATGATAATTGTCTATGCTGAGCATGGTCATTGTAAATATTGAGTGCCTGCTAGACCCCCAAATTTATTCCCAGTAGCCCGACAGTCTTTGGAGTTTGTTTTGCAAAATTGTGTATACATTGTAACCCAAAAAACTGTTGTTGGTTTGAATTATTTCTACTGGTATATATGTAATTAGTAATATGTTCAAGATTACGCTTTATGTTTTTTCTGTATATATTATATGTTTTATAATTTTGCATTAATCCTAATTTGCACTAATGTATTGTATCTTTTTTTTTTTTTAAACATTTTTTTATTATTTTCGTACCAACAGCACAATACAATTGCTCAACGACCTCCGCCCTTCCCCGGATAGTTGTACATTTAACCATACCACCAATTGTACAGCCGGAAAGTCGCCCATCCCGCGTGGAGCCCCCCCTCCCTCTCCCTCCCACAACCCATGTCAGTGTGCCCCCCTCTGCCTGCCCTCCTCCTGGTGCGCCCCCCCATTGCCATGAATCATGTACGGGTGCTCAAACCTTCCCTAGGCAGCCTGAGCTTCCCCCATGCCTAACTGCGTCTCATGCGTCCCTTTCTCACCACAGTTCCCCTCCTAGTCCCCGCTCACCGCTTCCTCCTGTCGATCGGATGTGCTTAATGTATTGTATCTTGTAGCTTTTTGAAAAAGACATGTCCTTATAATGTCCTACTTAATGAAATGGTTTTCGTTTAAAAAAAAAGTAATTAAATTACGAAAGACCATTCAAGCTAGATAAAGTTTTCAGTCTGTTTAATAGTTAAACAGTAGTAATAAATAGCAGTCCAGGGTTTCTTTCAATTATAAAACTGATAGGTCCTCCCTGACCTTAGTCGGACCAAACCCCTATTCTCCTAACAAGTTCTTCCTTTCCGCAGTGCCAGCATACGTTGGGGACTGTGCGGTAGATGGCTGCTAAACAGGCGGGTGCATGATACCATCGGAACATCAATTTATACGCAATCTCAAGCACAGCGAAACAGCGATAGGTTTTAGGGATACCACGCCATAGTGTCTCCCATTGCTTAGTGGCTATCCCCCCAGGGGTAGCTTCGTGCCAGGCGCCTGGTATTTATGCGTGGGATCGGGGACTAAATGTTGCAGCATCTGGTAGGTTCTGAAGATCAACCCTTTGGTGCCATCAAAGCCACGTACTTGCTTCAGAAAAGGGGTGAGTAACTGTTGCGTGTCCCCCGGGGTGTGTTGCCCAATGCCGCAACTGGAGGGATTGGTGCCGAGCAGTGGTTGGGAGAGCAAATTCAGCCCTACAGTCCTCAATGGACTTCATGGTGTCTCCCACAAACAGATCTCTGAGAGTCCGGCAGTTACCATCCGCCCATTGGCAGAATGCAAGCGTCGGCAGGCCCGGAGCGAAAGCAGGGTTGCGTGTTATGGGAGTATTGGGGGATGGAAATGAGGTGAGCCCCCTTTTCAAGGCAATTTTGTCCCAGATGTCTAGTACTGTCCTGGTCAGGGTTGCACCGTTAGCACTGGGCGGGCTTGCTTGGCCAGCCAGGCAAGGTCCCACGGGGGCTGGCACGCCACTGCCCGGTCCATGTGGAACCAGTTCTTCTCACTTTCGCTCGTTACCCACTCGGAATTGTACCTTAGGTGTGCCACCCAGTAGTATTCCCCCCCCCGTCACGCGGCCGCATTAATAGCGAGTAAGCTATGTGGGGTGCCTTCCCATTCCAAATAAAAGTGCATAAGTCCCTCTGAAGGCGTTGGATATTCTCCTGTGGGATCGATGTAGGCAATGTCTGGAAGTCGTACAGAACCCATGGGAGTGTGTTAATTTTGATAGAGGTGATACGCCCCAGCCAGTAGAAATAGAGGGGTTTCCACCTCTGCAGGTCCACCAGGATCGAGCGACGATGGGAGGACCAGTTAGCTCGGGACCACGTTGAAAGGGTCTGGATGATGAGAAGACCCAAGTACTTGATGGTGTTTGACGACCACAGGAAGGGAGTAACACCCTTTAGTGCTTTTACCTCTGGGGTTGGAAGGTTAAGATTGAGGACGAACGACTTGATCATATTGATCTTTAAGCCAGAGACGGCTGTAAAGGTCTGCAGGCTTTCTATAACGCTAGGGAGCGAGATGGCAGGGTGGGTGAGAGTAAGGAGGAGGTCATCTGCGAATAGATTGATCTTATGTTTTTGTCCCCCAAAGGAGATGCCCTTGATCCCTTCCGAAGCCCGCATGCAGATAGCTAGTGGCTCTACTGCCAACGCAAAGAGCAATGGTGAAAGCGGACATCCCTGCTGTGTGCCACGACGTAGGCAGATTAGGCTCATAGCCCTCCCGTTCACCCGCACATAAGCGGTCGGGGCTACGTAAAACGCCATGATTTTGAAGATAAAAGCCAGCCCCAGACCTATCTTATGTAATGCCGCTTGGAGATATGTCCAGTCCACCCTGTCAAATGCCTTCTCTGCATCTAGCGAGAGAAGACAGGCGGGTATGTCAAGTCTGCGTGCTTTTTCTACTAGATGGGCTGTGCGTCACACGTTTTCGGCCCCTTGTCGCTGGTATATAAACCCCACTTGGTCAGAGTTAAGGAGGCCTGGTAGATATGGGTCAAGTTGAGTTGCAAGGATTTTAGTGAAAAGTTTGGCATCCATATTAAGGAGGGCTATCGGGTGGTACGAGGAGCATTGTACAGGATCTTTCCCCACTTTGGGAATGAGTGAAATTTCTGCCATTGTGGGGGTAAGTCCAGTGTCTTGCGAAAAGGAGTTGAATAAATGTAGGAGGTGCTCCTGGGGTGCTGGGGGAGGAACAATCGGTAGAAGAGTACCGAAAGCCCATCAGGTCCAGGAGCCTTGCCAAGGGGAAGGGTTCGGACTGGATTGTGCAGTTCGTCTTCTGTGATGGGGTGTCCAGGTGGGTTGCATGTGGTCAGGATAAGAGCTTCCAGTCGCATTCGGAAAGGTATGTGCAAAGCCGTGTGGGGAGGGGTCCTCACGCAAGTAACATTTTTAACTGAAGATTTTTAGTGTCACATCAGAAAACATGAAGATGCAAATCAATAAAAGGGAATTGACTAAAAATCATGCAAGTACATAAAAGGGAATTGAGGATTATATTAGATACACCTAGATATAAGAAAGTGGTTAAAATATTACAAATCTGGTGTACATGGACTACGGTGCTGCACAAACAAATAGAAGATTTGAATTAGTTTTTTTCAGGTGCACAGACGTGAAACATTTTGCAATATGTTTTTTAAAAGGGTTTTATTATCTGTAGTACAACAACAGTCATTCTACAGCCTACAAATGTAAGGTAGCATTCAGAGTCTATTAACCAATAACTGTTCTACAAGTAATTAATAGTAAAAATTACGATTGAGCATACTCAGTCATTTACTGAGGAGAAACCAGAGAGTGAACTGGCCTGGCACGTAACTGACTTGTGCAGCACTATTGACATGTTATCTGGGACTCTTTGAGGACGGCCTGCATTCTTAATTACATTCAAAACGGGGTCAGTATTTTTCCAAGTATACCCATCAGATTACATCAGCTAGTTTTTCAATGGCATGTATTGACCATAGTTTATATAAAACATCAAAATCGGTGGGGAAAGTCTCTAGGTGTGAGACGTTGTTAACCTCGCAGCTAATAGCATAAGGGCAGGGTCACTGGAGTCATGGAGTCTGCGGCAGCTATGTTTGACATATAATTATGGGTTTGCCACACAGTCCATCTTTGTCTGCATAATTTGCAGATTTTATCAAAATTGTTTCCAACTCAAATAGATCAAAAGTTACTAAAACCTCTAGCATGCATTTTAGCCGAGCAGAGGCAGGTCACCTTTCAGTTGCTGACTGCTGTATTTAGGTGTTAAACAGTGAGGGAAAGCCCTCGCACATACAGTGTTTTATGTGTAAAAGTGAGAAATTAGTGAAGTAATTCTTCTCCAAAATGTGCCCCATTAGGCCATATAATTTGCCTTTTCTTGACACATAATTTAGTAAACCCTGCCATATTATGTGATCGTACCATGCAGCGTAATTCCTGTGGCTCTGCATATGGTTCAAGAGCCTATGGGTTAATGTAGTAAGTGTACTCTGAATCTTCACTATTGTCGCCAAATGGCAAAATTAAAGGGGACATTTTCAATTAAATCCAGACTGTGCCTGAGTTAACCTCTCGATCGTTTTAAAGAGAAGCCTGCCTAAATGAAACACATCTGTAGCATGACAAAAACACAAAGACATACAGGCCATTATCAGTACTGAAAATTAATTATAAAATGTTAATCAGAATCATAGCCACCAGTCTACGGAGGGCACTACCAGAGTTAGTCCACATGGACCAAAAGTTTTTTTTGCCATATTAGTATTAGACGCTTACTACAGATATCATAACGTGGACAAAAACACCTGGAAGCACGAGTAAATACTGGGAAGATAATATTAGAAGCCTTTGATGTGCATGGAGGCACAAGACGAGGCTTCCCTGATATTTGCTTTGGTAGGGGAATAAGGTTGCTAAGGGGCAGCGTTACTTTATGGACTAAGGACCAGATGTCCCTTTGAACCCCTTCCCCTTTTCGGAATTGTGGAGAAAGTTTTGGGAGGAGTAGGCAGTGGTTAAAAGGACCACTGCCAACAGTCACAAACTTTTTTAAAGCATCCTGTTTCCGTTAAGGAAATCGGGCTACTTAAAATAAAATGCTTATTTTTTGTTTAATTTAAAAGCAGTCAGATATGGTAGTCTGCTGTCCCTTGCAGGTCATCACCCCTGCAATTGTGACCCATAAGATTGAGTTGCCATTTGTGACTTACATAATTAATATTAATAAGGTAGGCCACATTGTGACCCACTCCGATTCGGAATGTTGTGAATCATCTGTTATTTCGCAGATTCAACAAAGGGCACAAATTGAGACCAGTTTTTGTGAACAGTATAATGATACATCTGGCCCAAAGTTATTAGTCTGCACAGTGGTGCAGAGGCACTGTCAAAGATGTTATGCTACTAGGCTTGCTATGCTACTTTGCTAACTTAAGACATGTCTTACCCTCCAAAATATTGTGGAATTAAGGCAAACCCGAAGTAGCATTGAAACCCTGAAGATGCCAACATCAAAAGGAAGTCTCTACCATTTGACAGCACAATTAGTTCCCTGGTCGAGCCAGAATGGGCATAGCAAGCTCTGGCCAATCATGAAGTGATAGCCCTACTACTACCGCCAAATAAGTAAGGGTAACCCACTTAAACTCACATTGGCCATTAAACAAACCTGGGGACAATTTCTACGAAAATGTAATAATGTAGCAGTATTCTCCTCTAACATCCCTATAAATTTGCTGTTGTAAGGTGGGAGTGTAGCCAATGGGCTAAGATGGCGGACGCTTTCGTTTGAAGCTTAGAATCCCTGACCCTCCATCCATCATGAATCCTGGCCTACAATGACTCTCCTGTCACCCGTGCAATCCCTTAACTCCCCAGAGACCCCCACTGGCTATCTGACATGAGGAGTGGCGTACCATTGCACTGGTCAGAGCTAGAACAGCACCGTGCTGGGACCTGCGCCGCGCGGGGTGCCGTGGGGCGGCGGATTGTTGGCGAGGAATCCACATCAGGTGGCAGGCGTGATTCACGGCCAATGTGTACACTAATACTGTCGAGCTGAGCAGGGACGCGGCCCTGAGAGCACGAGAATCACCCAGTAAGAGCACCTACGCTGTCCTTTGGGGCGGTACAAGGCCCTGACAGCTAGATTTGGACACAAGACCGCGCACTTACTGTAGGCCTTACCCAATGAGTCCTGACCTGGTGGTCCTGCACGGGAGAGGACGGCAGTCTACGCGTCCGCTGAGCTGGCTGCAGCCGGATGTGAGGCCTGTAATTGCAGGCAAAAGAGCAGGTCCAGGTCCCCGGCGGCGCTGGACTTGAACGAGCCCCTTCGCCCGCGCCTAAAATACTGTTAGTGGACCACCATAGGCTTCAACCTAATACCATCTATTGGGGCCAAACATTTCTGATCGTTGGGAACTTGGCTTTACTTTGAGGACAAACATTCCCGTCCTGCGACTCCACACAAAGGATAGCCGTAACAGGCCCAGACACCACAATAGGCCATTCTAGCAGTAAGAACTATACAGCACTGACACGCTTGGACCAGTCTGACTTTGCAGAATCCTAGTAGAGTGCATATTCCAGGGACTTCCCTGGCTGTGGAGGGGTACACCTGAGAGAGACGCGGTGCCCTACCATCCCCTTACCGCTGCAGCCAAACCCAGCGCTGACTCGGGGCCAGATTGGGCCTAGGTGGCAATAGCAGGCATAGTGGTCCCGCTCCAAGTCACGCTCATGAAGCCCAGGGAGAGTGCACCAATAACTTTGGGGTCAGGAGCGTGGGGCACATTGGGTGCTAAGCTAAGCAGTAGTAGCAGTAAGTGGGCAGTAGCTGATGCGCATTGAAGGGGGGGGTCAGTGAAAGGAAAAGAGGGGGGAAAGACATAAGTGAGGGCGCTTTCTCCAATAGCAACTGAAAACACCACATTGAGCTCTGCTTGCAACATCTTGCCTTCACAAACACAAGCACTCTACAGGTTGGTCATTCCTGCGTGAAAGTGGCTAAGTATGTTGACTTCTGGGTGTACAGGCCGGAAACAGCATCTGGGGAGGGGTGGAGCGGGTAGCTGGCAAACTAACTGAGGTGAGACAAGCAATGGCAAATTATGTAAATTTGTGCACTGCCCTATAGGTATGTGTCTTGTTGGTGCCCTTGTCCTGCACAGCTCTTCTGCCTGTGCCACATGGTCAGATGCGAACACCAAGGAACCACGGAGGCTCAAATTTCCCGCCTAGCAAGAGTCGGCAGCATAGTGGAGTGGGACTGGGCGCCTCTGGGTGGATGATGAGGGCAAATGCTGACTGCCCCTGCCTGGCATTGACCTTCCACCTTTTCCTATTGATGGGCACAGGTGCTGGAGAGACACATCAGGGATTGGTCCCCCCCCCTCCTGGAAAAAGTGTCTGCTTTAGAAGACAGAGTGGAGGATGCTGAAGGTAGATCATGGCGCACCAACATACGCGTAATTGGATTACAAGAGGGAATGGAAAGACGAGACGCCGTAAAGTACACTGAGAACTGGCTGCGAGAATGGAGTGGTTGACAATGGATACACTTGTTTTTTCGATACTCCCGAAGATGCTTGGGATTGGATGGAATCGACGGGTCACACGACAGCGGCAACGAGACCCAGCACAGCAGAGAAAACATTCGGCACAGTGAGAAGACACAACCGCAGTAAGCGGGGATGTGTTAACCGATCTCGACAACCGGTGACAGTGCCTAACTTAGAACAAATTATAACAGAGCAGAGGAATGCCCTACGCACGGCGGCAGATCTACATATGGAGACCCGTGCTTCGGTTCCAGATAACGATACAGCAAAATCCACTAGTGAAGAAGATTCCATAATCGGGCATATGCCGGAATCTGACTTGCCGACGCCATCAGAGGTGACACCACAAACAGCTGACCACATCATATGACCTCACAAGACAACCTACTGCGTATATCCCTAGGTCACAGTTAACTTAAGAGTCCTACAACACAGTGTCTGTCAACAACAACCCTGGGGTACCCCCCCCACAGCCAAAATTAACTGTACATTACTCGTAAGGTGGGGGTTTGAGTTGGAAAAACACACATTAGCATTGTAACACTGCCTGGGAGTACATGCACCTTAGTTGGCAAACTGCACATGCAGACAAATGGGCACGGTAAAAATGTTGACCAAGCCCCCCCATCCCTCACAGGATATGTACACCAAGCCCACCACGTATGGGGGCTCATACTTGTTGCCAAAGGTTGGCATGTTGGTTTGGGCGGAACCCAGCTACATATCTGCTGTATCATTCTTATATAAGTTATGTTCTAGTAGTTGTTGCTATAACCACCCTGTTACTGAGCAATATTGCCTTACACTCTGCGATTACCTCCTTATGCACAATTCCTGTAAGTGTGCAAGTAGCTACAATAAAGAAAGGCATAGTAGCGCGAGTCATACATTTCTGCAATGACCATGGCACACACAAACATAATGTGGAACATGAGGGCATGCACACACCCGCGCGCCGCTATTCCATCTACTCCTATCTAAAGCGTAGATCTGCCCACATCGCTCTTCTGAAGGAAACCCACTTGACCTCTCTGGAAGCCCAGCGCCTGCGCCGCCACTGGCGCTGACAGGTCTTTGCTGCTGGCTACTCATCTTATGCGAGAGGGGTGCTGATCTGGGTGCAGGCAGGGACCCCTTTTGTGGCGAAAGAGGTCAAAACAGACCCAAACTGGAGATATGTGTTAATAAAAGCCAGACTGAATGGTCTACAGTTGATATTGGGAGTAGTATATGCCCCCAACGTGGAGCAAGCACCGTTCCTTCGTTCCCTCTCAGCTGTCCTAACGGAATGGAGTGGTCTCCCTTGGCTGAGAGGCGAAGATTACAACACTTATTGACGTGACACTAGATCACTCCTTCCCTCCACTGCCTAGCATGCACTTCCTGACTAACGCCTGAGCACTGATCACTGGTAGACCTGTGGCGAGTACGGAACCCTAACACAAAAATATGCTCCTACTACTCAGAACTGCAAGAACTCCATGTATGCATCGACCGGATAGTGGGCTCACCAACACTACACCCAATGATTGACCATATAGACTACCTCAGTCGCACACACTCCGACCACAACTCTCTGCTACTACGTCTGCAGTGCGGGACACCTCACCCAGTGATAACCACATGGCACATCCAGCTGGCGGCCTTGGAGGGCGCATCATTCTGTGAAGCAGTGGGCTATGCCACAACTGAATAATTTGAACTTAACGAGAGATCGGAAGGGAACAAACAAATGGAATGGGAGGCATTTAAAGTGACCATCAGGGGTAAAGGCCTGGAAATTAACTGTAACATCCACAGACATCTAGATGAGGCTGTGGGGAAAGTAGCGAGAGAACTCATGCAATTAAAGGCGAATTGGGCGACCCATCCAGATAATGTGGTGAGCCTAGAAGCAAAACATGGCAAGTTGGCAGACCTATTGGAACGCCTTAGATGTGTTAATTACGCAGCACACACTGCCAGAATACATGCGCATTTGGACCGTGTGGGCCGCCTCCTGGCATGACTCATACGTCAAGACCAGGTGCCGCACCCCATACACGCCCTTCAAGATGAGGCTGATCGTTTGCTCTATGTGCAAGCAGAAATACGTGCGGAATTGACCCGCTACTGTAATGCCCTGTATACATCAAGAACTGCATACAGTGATGCACAGTTTACTGCCCTCCTCTCCCAAATCACACTCCTGGTACTGGATCAGGCACAGCTTCTAAAACTGGAGGAGCCCATCATACCCATGAAAATAGTGATACAGGCCTTAGCCACAGCCAAAACTCCGGGCACTGACGACCTCCCCTCTGATTATTACAAAGCATATGCACATATAGTAACACCCTGCCTACAGCTGTTATACAACGCAGCACTAGACACTGGCTCCCTTCTTCCTTCAATGCGGGAGGCACTACTTGTCTCCCTGCTTAAACCTGACAAAGACCTGACTGAGCCCAGATCATATAATCCGTTGGACTTACTAAACACGGACTACAAAATACTGGCTAAGGTGCTAGCTGATCGTCTGGCTCCACTGGTGCCAGCACTGGTGGGTCCAGACCAGAACAGCTTTGTCCCACCCCGCAGCATGTCGCTGAATCTCCGCCACTTCATTAGGGTTTCTACTTACACCTCCAGCAATGGCCGCACTCAGGATGCCTGGTCTTAGACCTGGAGAAGGCCTTTGATTCCTTGGAATGGGACTACCTCTTTGCGGTCCTTGCCAAATATGGAATTGCTGGTCGATACTTCCGGCTGGTCCGACTAATATATACACAGCCGACAGCGAGAGTGAAGACTGGCTGTCACATCTCTGAACCCATACCGATTTGCTGTTGCACCCGGCAGGGATGCCCCCTATCTCCACTGTTATTTGCCCTGGCAGTGGAGCCACTAGCAGCAGTACTTAAGAGAGCATGGCACAGAATGGAGAATCCCCTTGGGAGACGGCATACATGCAGTGTCCTTATACGCGGACGATATTCTGCTTTACCTCAAAGACGTGTGCTCCCTCCCGCCTACACTAACCCACAAGCTCATGTCATGACATTTGCAGGCCCACCTGGGCTGCGGGTCAACTGGAGCAAATCCTTTCTATACCCTTTTAGCCATGGAGACACAGACCTGGCACACCGCATTAATGAAGAACGCGTTAACTGGCATCCTGACACTTTCCGCTACCTAGGAATCCGTATTTATCACCAACAGGAAGACCTGCTGGAAGGTAACCTAGGGAGAGTGACTACGGCCTTGTGCTTGCAAATGTCAATCTGGCGCATACTCCCCTTGTCAGTTGCTGGTCGAATTACTCTATTGAAGATGGTGGTACTTTCCAGGATGCTGTACTATTTTACAAACCTTCCCATTTACGTAGCACCAGCCCATTTCAGGAGTTTGAATCTGTAATGAGGGAATTCATCTGGAATGAAACCCGATGTCGCGTAGCTCTTACGAAACGTTACCTTCCGACATATAAAGGTGGTCTAGCGATTCTTAATATGGAACAATACTACTAATTGACGTCTTGGCTGACTGCTGTAGTCCAAACGCTGGGAGATCTTTATCAGGAGGGTGCGCTCCTACCATATGAGGAGTTGGCAGACCTGAACGACCTAACATCTGGTTAGTTCCTACAATATCACTCTCTTCTAGTGGCCCTCAGAGACAAATAGGGCGACATGAACACGGAACAGCCCACGTATCTAACCATACAATATCAGATGGTTTGCAGACTCGCTGCGCCTCCACACAGCGGCATCGCTGGCATCCATTAGACAGAGGTGGGAGACGGACAGGGGCGTCCTTTTGTAGACGAGGAATGGACAGAGATACAGAACAGTCCCATATATATCCCGTGAAATTCACGCTTTAGACTCAACCAACATTATAGAATATAGAGAGCCTACCTCACTCCAGCAAAATTCAGCACGTTCTATAGGAGGTCTGATGTGTCGTGCCCAGATGCCAGCAACTAGACGCTGACCTACTACACGTTGTTGGCCTGCTCATTATTATGCACTTACTGGCACCAAGTCAGTGCTACCCTGGTAGCATCCACAGGCCATAATCTGGAGTGTACATGGGAGGAGTGCATAATGCATCTTTACCCCAGAGGTAGGAAGCTAAAGGTCAATTCCCGCTTCCTAGATTTAGGCATGCTGATAGCTAAGCGAATGATCACAAAAAAGATGGAAGAAACCTGATCCCCCTGCATTGTTGGCTTGGAGTCAATCGCTTCTGGCTTGAGCCAGGGTGAAGGACATGGCACTCCGGACTGAAGATATCTCGGGCCTCCGTAGAGAACCTATTGCATTGCATTGGGAGGCTATAAAACAAGAATTCCAGGGGACGCAGACAGATCGCATGTGGGCAACCTCTCCGCCCTCCCCGGTGTTCTTAGTTGTTGAAGCGTGAATTGCTGCATAGCTATTACATTCAACGGGCAGTCCACGTAGCTCATTAGCCTCATGCACCCCTATAGACACGCCTTGCACACTCCTTCAGCAGAAGGGGATGTTGAATCTGTGTGCGTATTGTAAAAGCCACTCATACATAGCATGCGGAGCCCAGAACACATACATATAGCAGGCGTTTTTAATCGGCTGTCTGCTATCCACTAAACATACTGATAGTGCGCCCCTCATTCCAAGCCACAAACGTCTAAGAAAGCGTTTGTTAACAGATGAGCATGCACATCGGATTGCACACAACACCTACTCAGCTTGTATAGCACTCGGAAACTCGGGGGTGGAACCTTGCGCTATAGATATCCTATACAATGTACGGAAATGTGGAGAGAAACTGTTGCCTACGGGAAAGACATGTTACTGTTGTTATTGTTAAAACCTGCTGTAATAACCATTTGTTTAATGACTTAAATAGGTGCAAACAACCAAGTTAGAAACAACAATGGACATTGTAAGCTTTCACGGAATGCCAAAATATTGAGAAAGCTGTGATAGTTGAAAGACATACATACAACAAATCACCTATAACAGGACAGTAATACTAACTTTCTGTAATGCTGTTTAACAATGCATGCATAATTGTTTGTAACCGTAACAAAACCCCAAATTCAATAATCAGATGTTTGCTGATGTAAAAACCTAATAGCAAAATTGTTGAAATGGGAGCAGTATGGCGTCAGTGACAGGCGCGGGTGGTGCAGGTAAGAGTGCTGGGGCGGGGAAGGGGGGAGGTCGACCGATGACAGAATAGGCTAAAGCATTTTTTTAATAAGAAAACCACTTACTTTGTGCTCAGCACATCACCGACTCGGTGAGCACAAGAGAATCGGTTTTATATATATATATTTTTAATTTCCCCTTTTCCATCGTCTGTCGATTTACAGCCTCAACCCCCCCCCCCCCCCCTTCTCCCGCCCATACCACTCTTACCTGCACCGGCTGCACCTGGTCAATGAAGAGGGTGACATGTAAGACTCAGGCAAACTAAATCCTTTGCTGAGCTTATAAAAGCTGATGAAGTACTAGTGTGCAAATTCCTACAGTATGCTGTACAGATTGACGTGTCAATCACTGAATGGAACCCACAATCATGAATGAAGCACTGAAGAATCACAGACCACACACCACACTTACGCTTGGTAGTGGGAGGAATGCCATCACACCCATTTATAATGCACTCGAGTTAGACCTGAATGGAGATCAAACAAACTTTAGACAAATTGAAATTAAGACTTAGGCCAGAAATTATCAGACCATACATGGGAGACAATCGTAGATCACCCAGTATGACTCTTGAGCAATGTAAGATTCAAGTTACAGCTATTTAACTTTTTGTTTTGCATAGAGTAGATCTCACACCTACGAAATTAAAGAAAATATACCCAAATGCTTTCTCCAGGTGTTATATGGAGGATGCAGTATTTTACCCTGTGACTTGGACGTATCCTATTGTAGTAAACTATTAAAGGGAAGAGACACTAACACTGGAAAAGATGCTTGCAAGCAGGGACTAATGATACCAAAGATCTAATAGGTCTATTCCTGTGCCCTAGAAAGATATTTGCGGTCCTGGCCCCTCAATTTTGGAACTCCCTTCCTCAGGACATTAGGTCTACGACATCATACCCTCAATTCAGGGAACTCTTGAAAACCTGGCTCTTTCGCCAGGCGTATGTATAAGTCCTTCAGCGGCAGAACTCCTTTGAATCCAGCACCATGAAACTATCTGGTGTACGTGTGCTTTACAAGTACTTTTTAACATAACATAACAAAGAGGAAGATCGGAACCACTTCCTCAATACCGCCCTGATATTAGCTAAAAGATGCATCGCAACCTCATGGAAAAATGCATTGACCCGAGAATGGATCAGTGGGTCAGTGTTACTCTGCTTGGTCGATATAGATGGAGAGGTGAACCGATTGAGTAACTTTAGGGGTTAAAGACCAATGGGACTTCACTCAAGGATGGCAAGAGGTCACACACCACTTATTGTGACATTGCTCCATAGAACTAATGATGAAAGGAGCAGGTTGGGTGCTATCTGTCATTAAACAGAAGATTGTAAATGTAACTGGCAATAATCGACATGACAAAAGAAAAACCTGGGAGGGAACTGTAGCTTCCAAGGCTTGCACCCTATACACTCCCATACACACCCAACTTCTTGCCCCCAACATCCACACTCCCAGTACTTACAAGAAGTGAGCCTTAAGTGTTATTATTATCAGAATCACTGTTGGAATTAAAACTCAGTTACTTACATGTACATATAGTAATAAGTGTACTAATAACCTTTTTTTTTTTATTATAGATCAATGTGGTGCTGAAGCTCACACATTTGCCATCTCTACCGAGTTATTATCTCAGTCTTCTTGAGTTTCCAATTGATTACACATCTCAGAGGTTTTGTATGTTGGAGGGGATAGTAGTTGCAATGACTGTTGTAACTAAATATACCCAAGGAGCAAGGTTCCTTTGCTCTGAGGAAAATTGTCCATATTCTCAAGGTACAACATTTTTGTAGTATATTGTAAACAAGTGTATAAGAAAAAAATGACTAATGTCTTCTATGAGTTGGTACCTGGGAAGTGATTATTTAAATTATAATGAGCAAGTCTGATGAGATGCAGATATGTTGCCTAATGACATTACACTATGCTTGGTGGGAAAGGTTCATAAAGACCTAGAAATAATGCTCCTTAATCCAGACTTATTCTGTATCTCTAATCATATGTAAAGCTGGTACTAATACAGGCTTGTACTGAAACTTAGGGTAGAGAGTAATGAAGGGTACAACAAGAGTACAGAATGCCAGAGGACCTGATTCATATTGTGTCTGCTTGGGAAGTTGGAAATGAGCTCTCATAAGTTTACTGCCTGGAGAAACATTTACTACTGTATTGAAATCTAAATGTAGTCCTAAAAGTCTGGAACAGTTCTAGCTTTCCAGGAGGATTCCAATGCATAGCCATTTGTGCATGGGAAATATAGCAAACTGCAGGTGTAAATTTAAGAGATGTGCTTTTACACACCACTTTTTTGGTTTCTCCACAGAGAAAGTATTTCTCGTTCTGAAGAAGCCAATTCCTGTACGCTCCACCAATTTTGGGGTCATTCCAATCATTTTGTTAATATAATTTGGCACAAAAGGAGTCTGCATTGGAGAAAAGGTTCTGTAGTGTATTTTTTAGGACCTACCAAACTTAATTAGTGGACCTTCACTGGTAAATTATTCCATCACCATTTATGAATAGTTATTTGCACAGACTTCTCTGATTCACACCAGATCACAGCACACTACGTTTACAGTGAGATAGAAGACACTGACTGTATTCATAATGTTTTAATATTTTGTCTAAACAAAAAACGGTGTTAATACCATTAAGGGAAATCTGTTTTAATTTCAAATAAAACTATTGTTCATTCTCCTATGGGAAAATGATAATATCTTGCACAGTGAATTTGCTTATTATCAAAGACCTACTCCATTTCAGGTCCACTGAAAATAATCTTTTTATTTTACTTCATGAATTCTTGGACTTTTTTTTGTTTGCTTCATCAAGAAATCGCTGTTCCATTACAATGTCTAACATTAAAATGCCAAATAACAGCTCCCATTTCCCAGGGAGGGCTGGCAATCTAGGGCCAGATGTACGACCAACCAATTTGCGACTCGCAAAATGCATCGCATTTGTGACTCGCAAAAGGGATGCATAACAGTGTCTCAGACACTCTTAGCAATTCCTAATGTGGTTGCAAATTGCATGCCTCATGAATATTAATGAGGCTGTCGCAATTTGCGACCCCATTAGGAATGGCTAGCTAGCACTCCCAGGGATGGTGGCCTGCTGGGGTCAGCAGACCACCATGTCTGGGACTGCTTTTAAATAAATCAGTATTCTTTTTTTAATGCAGCCATTTTTCCTGAAAGGAAAACGGGATGCATTTAAAAAGAAAAATGAAACTTGTCAGTTTCATTTTTTTAAGGGCAGGTATTTTAAGTTTTTTTATTTTTTAAAGGTTTTATATAGCGCTGGCTAGACCCGGAGGTATCAGAGCGTTTCACATGAGTATCAGACCATAATTGAAGGTTACATCGTTACAGAGGTTACACAGTTATTAGAGCCTGGCAACATAGTGACAAGTAAGGTCGAGATAAACAAAAAGGACATATACGTAAGGGAAAAAGCAGGCAAGGGGAGAAATTCAGGGGAGGGGGGTAAGAGCAGGGGAAATAGACAGAGAATGGAGGAGGGAAAGAGGAGGGGAGGGTGAGAGAGACAGCATGGAAAGAGGAGGGGGAGGGTGACGGGGACACAAACTGGTAGACGAGTCAGAGCAGCGTCCAAAGTCCAGTAAGCTGTGATCCCAGGGGAAGTTGTATCATTTCCCCATCTCTGTTGCGAGAGGCTCCCTATATGCAGTGGACTCTCTCAGAGGGATCTCTGAGACTCCAAGGCCTACATACTGGATCCTTCCCCAAAAAGGGGAGAGGGAGTGCTTTGGCAAGGGGTGCCTTACCATACCTCAACTGTGAGTGGCTCCCTAGGCGCTGTGGACTCTCTCAGCAGATTTGCTGAGACTCCAGAGTATAAATATTGGATCTTTCCCCAACAAGGGGAGAAGGAGTGCTTAGTCAAAGGGCACAAAAGGACAGGGGACTAGGCGATGTAGCGGGCAAGGGGAAAGATTCAGGTGAGAGGGGATAGGAGCAAAGGAAGTAGACAAAGAAAGAAAGAGTGCTAAATGGGAACAGATAGATAAGAGACAAGGGAAAAGCAGAGTTACAGAAATACGATGAGGGGGGGTGGGCGAGACGGGGAGAAAAACTGTGCCCAGAGTCCGGCTGGGTAGGTGATGGTCAGGGGATGAACCAAGGCCGATCTCCTCAATAACTGAACAGAGCAGCTCCACCGGGCGTCGGACATAGAACTCGGACTCGGCTGTCAGGATGGATATCAGGTGTACTCCGAGATTGTCAGATTTGTGTGGGGGGGGGGGGGGGGGGGGGAGAAACCATGGTCCGAATGAATTCCAGACGCCATCTTGAGGTCAGGCAAAAGTCCTGGTAGGATTATGTAAGGAAGAGTTCAGCTGGGGGAAAAAAGTCACAACTGGCGGCCATGTTCGGGTCAGGCACCCATCATTCTCAGCTGCGACCCGTTAGGTTGTGAGCTAGTAACACTTTCTTAGTACTCTTGGAAGGCAAGTCACTTGATAGGGATCACAAGTCAGGCTTCCTACCGAGAGCATCTCCACAGTGGAGCCACCATCTCAGGTATCAGTAAACAGGTCAGTCCAGGCAGATCAGACTCGTGCACATCCAAAGGAGGTAGTTTTAAATGTTTAGATGTCGCAGGCATACAAAGGGGTCCCTGGGACCACTGCCTGCGCTTAAAAATATTTTCTCACATTCTCACAAAGGGAAAGGGGTTCCCTGGGGACCCCTTCCTGTTTAAGAGTTGTTTATTACCTACTTGAAGTAGGTGGTAAACTGCAGTCGCAAAACAATTGTACATGGCATGATGACTTGCTATTAGGAAGGGACGCCTCTTCCTAATAGCGGGAGTCGCAAATGCTATTTTGCGAGTCAGTGACTCGCAAAATAGCATTTGTACATGCCAATACCCTTTTTTGCGGTCGCAAACGGGATGATCTCCCATTTACAGCCGCAAAAAAGGGTCGTACATCTGGCCCCTACTTTCTTGACAGGTATTATTAGTCAGGACAGCTACACTATGGCCATGGGGATGGGCGATTTGAGTGGGGGCGAAAGCTCAGGAGATGGGTTCTTGACTCTCCGAGTGACCCTAGAAATATGGGACACATTAAGCTAGGCAAAGGGCCTGATGTCACAGCTGTCTAAGTACACCTCTAATTTGCGAAACACCCAAGCTTTGCTACTGGCCAAGGAATGAACAGTTATAGAATTTGGAAGGATAACAAATGTCTAATGTTGGGCTCCTTGTATAAGGGGTTCGTGGCAGGGGATGATTAGACTGCTGAATGTGCTTAAGGAACAATTTGGCATAGCCAAAACAGAGGGGTTTAGATATTTGCAAGTGCAACACTGGGCAGTTCACCCAGCAATGAGAGAAGAAACATCACAGCTACCCGTACTATTTGAGAAGTGGATTAAAGGGGGAGGCCATTAAGCATATAGTTTCCAACATACAAAAAATTATACTTCTGCATAAACAAACCAACATATAATTACCTGTGGCAAATCTGACAGAAAGCTAGACAAATCCTTGAATGATGGCTAGTAGGGGCGATCTATGATTAGACTAAGATGGGTATATGGAATGTGAAGCAAGGAAGATTCTACAGAAAGTGCTCACTTGCAGTAAACCCAAAAAGTTCTTAAATGGGGCAAAGCCAAATTAGCCCTATGTTGGAGATTCTGGTTCACTGCTAGAAATATTATTATATTGTCCGAAGCTGCAGAAATACTGGACTGGACTCCAGGTTATCTCCCACTTTGGGTCCCGTATGTACTATCGACATTCTAGGTTGTTCTGCTAGAGTCCACTCCTTCACGGCCCTGCTCCAAAGACCAAACTGAGAACGTCCTGCCTGCATCCTAAAAATTGGAATACTTTGCCAAAAGGAGGCTTAGAGCAAACTTTTGATAATGAATTCCTTTTTTTCTTTGGAAACAGGTGTTTTAGTAACACACATTGTTTAATGTCTAGTTTAATTTGATTTCTAACTTCAACTGCAAATGTGTGATCACTTGGCTACAGAGTCCAAGAGTATGAGATCATGTGATTCCAATCTGCTGTCTCAAACTGACTTCTTTGAGATCTCTCAGCATTGTGTAGTGTATTTTGGGTAATACAGTAGGGGTGAGATGTGTTTTGTGAAGATATTCAAATTCCATGCAGTGGAGTCAGGAATTACTCTATTCACTTTTTGATATAGCTTAGCCCTACCCCTTTCATCATAAGACATCTGTATTCCATAGCATACATTCTATTTTGACATAAAAAAATAACGGGGTTGCCCTGTATCCCTCAGAACCTGGGTACAATGAGTTCTGTTTGGTATCGCAATTGCTTTGCGTGAGAAAATGGTGTCCAAAATGTCACACCTATGTATAAAGATCAATGTATGGTCTGCAGGAGTAGGAATGTGGGCCAATTCTCAACAAACCTATAATACAATTATTAAAAAAGATAAACAACACACAACAATGCCATTAATTATTTTGTATATTCATAGTCATATAACCAAATAATATACCCAAATGTCTTCATATGCAGCTGTCATAAACATAGAATTAATAAACAACGTGACTTGGTGAAAAGGTGACACAAAAGTGCTTGACACAACACAATACAAAAAATATACATGAAACAATTAAAGGAATGCCTATCCGTTTTGTATTAACTAGTCCAACAAATACTCTATCTCATTATTAGTTTTTAAAGGATGGTTGAACAAGAACATAGACACTTTTACTTCTGCAGAACATACATTAATCTTTATACATAGTTGTGACATTTTGGATACCATTTTCTCATGCAAAGCACCTTAGCCTCCAAAACATTTTTCCACATAAGGTATCCAAGTGAAATTTTTGTTCTTTTTTCCAACATCATGTGGCTTCTAAAGGTATCCAGAGTTTATGGATTCTCCTAGAGGGGACCGAGAAAATAGGCAAAATATCACTACGTTTTGAGGTTTTTTGGTAAAAATAAGAAAAAATGCCCAGCAAAAAATGTCAGGCTTTTTTCCTAAGAATGGCTTCAACAAAAGCATTGCTGTGCTAAACTCACCATCTTCCTAGCTTTCTGGAACATACAGAGCTGAATCAGAAAACTATTTTTTAAGACAGTTTTGGCATTTTTCAAAGAGGTAGCCCATCTTTCCTACTTCTAGTTTGTGTTGGAAAGCGGTGTAAAACCCATGGGTGATCCTGGAAAGCTATAGATTTCTAACAAGTAGACAACATTTTGAATTCAACAAGGTGTCATATTTGTATATCCCTCAAGGTTTTCCTAAAGAAACTAACTGTTGAAATGAATAAATATTTAAAATGAGTAGGGAAAAATGGCTATTTGTGGCAACGTTTATATCAGTAACTTTTTGTCACAATGGCCAATTTACAAAAGCATTATACCATTACGTCCACTAGACCATTCTGATTGCGAGGATACACAGGGTTTGTAGGTTATCTGAGAACCTGAGGTACCTAGAGCCAACAACGGAGCTGCACCTTACAATTGTTTTTCCTTGTGTACAGAGACCAATTCTTATGGGGAAAGATGTAGAGTGAAAAATGGGTATCAAGGAAAACTATGTATTTCTGAAATGGGCACCAGATATTGAGTTTAGGAGCAGTGGTTGTACATCTCTGTATTTGTGGGTACCCATGTGATTCAGAGGGCATTTTTCAAAATGTGTTCTTTCTTACTCACTGGCTTTCTTTTGGAATGCACAAATGCAGCAAAATTCAATTGGTAATAACAGTTGTTCTACTATACTATGTTGCCACATGTTTTCTGATAAAAATGAACTTCACTTGGGTGGGAGGGACTAATGCCTGCGACAGGAAAGTGTCCAAAACACAAAATGGACACATCACATTATCCCACTGAAAACGGATGTTTTTTTTTTTTTGCAATGTGGGTAGTTGAGGATGTTGGGCCCAAGCTCAGCCGGCAGCTAGGGAAATCTATAACACCTGCACTTTTTGAAAAGTAGACACCTAGGGGAATATAGGGTAGGGTGATGTGCGTGGTTCTCAACAGCTTTTCTTACCCAGAAGCCCTTGCAAACCTCAAAACTTTACTAAAAAACCCTTTTCCTCATATTTCTGTGATGGAAAGTTCTGAAATCTGCAGGGAGCCATGACTTTCCTACCACCTAATATTCCCCAAGTCTCCCGGTAAAAATGTAACCTCACTTATGTGGGTAGGCCTAGTGTCCGCAGCAGGAAACTGCCCAAAATGCAACATGGTGGTACAAAAGGGGGTGGGGATGGACGGAGCATTAGAACCAATCAAACACTCACACCCAGTCAACAGATCTGGGTTTTATCCATCACCGTTCTTTAGCCCACTCTGCCACCCCAGTTCAGACATGGCCATATGCAAATCAGTCTGACCCTGTGCCTCATGGGAACAGTCCAGCCCGAACTGCCAAGCCATGCCTTCCCTGGACTGGAAACAAGCTTCCTAGGACCGGTTTCTGGCATTTCAGCCGTCTTCAGCCAGGCTTGCTTGAATCCAGTGGCAAAGTGAGCAAGGGACTCACGTCTGAGCATACCCTGCCAACTTATGGCGAACAAAGTGGTACAAAAGGGGGTGGTGATGGACGGAGCATTAGAACCAATCAAACACTCACACCCAGTCAACAGATCTGGGTTTTATCCATCACCGTTCTTTAGCCCACTCTGCCACCCCAGTTCAGACATGGCCATATGCAAATCAGTCTGACCCTGTGCCTCATGGGAACAGTCCAGCCCGAACTGCCAAGCCATGCCTTCCCTGGACCGGAAACAAGCTTCCTAGGACCGGTTTCTGGCATTTCAGCCGTCTTCAGCCAGGCTTGCTTGAATTCAGTGGCAAAGTGAGCAAGGGACTCACGTCTGAGCATACCCTGCCAACTTATGGCGAACAAAGTGGTACAAAAGGGGGTGGTGATGGACGGAGCATTAGAACCAATCAAACACTCACACCCAGTCAACAGATCTGGGTTTTATCCATCACCGTTCTTTAGCCCACTCTGCCACCCCAGTTCAGACATGGCCATATGCAAATCAGTCTGACCCTGTGCCTCATGGGAACAGTCCAGCCCGAACTGCCAAGCCATGCCTTCCCTGGACCGGAAACAAGCTTCCTAGGACCGGTTTCTGGCATTTCAGCCGTCTTCAGCCAGGCTTGCTTGAATCCAGTGGCAAAGTGAGCAAGGGACTCACGTCTGAGCATACCCTGCCAACTTATGGCGAACAAAGTGGTACAAAAGGGGGTGGTGATGGACGGAGCATTAGAACCAATCAAACACTCACACCCAGTCAACAGATCTGGGTTTTATCCATCACCGTTCTTTAGCCCACTCTGCCACCCCAGTTCAGACATGGCCATATGCAAATCAGTCCCTGTGCCTCATGGGAACAGTCCAGCCCGAACTGCCAAGCCATGCCTTCCCTGGACCGGAAACAAGCTTCCTAGGACCGGTTTCTGGCATTTCAGCCGTCTTCAGCCAGGCTTGCTTGAATCCAGTGGCAAAGTGAGCAAGGGACTCACGTCTGAGCATACCCTGCCAACTTATGGCGAACAAAGTGGTACAAAAGGGGGTGGTGATGGACGGAGCATTAGAACCAATCAAACACTCACACCCAGTCAACAGATCTGGGTTTTATCCATCACCGTTCTTTAGCCCACTCTGCCACCCCAGTTCAGACATGGCCATATGCAAATCAGTCCCTGTGCCTCATGGGAACAGTCCAGCCCGAACTGCCAAGCCATGCCTTCCCTGGACCGGAAACAAGCTTCCTAGGACCGGTTTCTGGCATTTCAGCCGTCTTCAGCAACATGGACACATCAAATTTTTCCACTGAATAGTGACCCTTTTTTTTTTTTTGCATTATCGGTAGCTGTATATTTTGGTTCCTAGCTCAGTTGGTACCTAGAAAAACATAGCAAACCTGTACAGTTTCAAAAACTTGATACCTAGTAGATTCCATGGTGGGGTGACTTCTGTGGCTCTCACCAGGTTTCCTTACCCATAAGTCTTTACAAGCTTCAACTTTGGATAAAAGGCACATTTTTCTCACATTTCTGTGAGGATATCTTCTGGGATCCCACAAATTTCCTACCACCTAGCATTCCCCCAGCTCTCCTGATAAAAGAGCCCAAAAAAGTGGCTCTCCTGAACTAATTTTACCCATAAGCCCTTGCAAACCTCAAACTTTGGCAAACAGCATACATTTTCCTCTCTGTGACATAAAGGTTTGGAATCTGCACGGAGCCACCAGTTTCCTGCAACCCTAAGTTCCCATATGTCTCCCGAAAAGAACAGTCCCACGCTTGTTTTGGTGTTTCAAGAGACTGCCAGTCAAAAAGCCCTAAAGTGGTAAGTTGGAAGATGGTTGCGTGAGCGGATGCACTTTCCAACTGCTCCATCCTTGCCCTCTTATTCACTGAGATTGAAGCCCAGCGATGCTTCTGGGATTGAGCCTGTCTGACTGGAGGTGCCGGGAGACCAGAGAGTCCGCGCCAGGGCGGCTTTGTGAAGCGGGTGCCGTGCTCCTTACTCCGCTGCGGAGACACGGCTTACAGAGCGCGCACCTTCTCGGGCCGTGATCTTCTCCCGGCAAACTCTAGCTGCTCGGATTGTGGAAGCGTATAATTTTTGACGTTAGCATAAGCAACAGTCATTTTTGCTGTGGTATCCATTTAGTTTCCTTCATAATTCTTCCGTCCTCTGCTGCTCGTCTTTTTCACTCTGCTTGTGTTTTCTATTTTAGTTGACTTCCTGACTCAGCTAAAGTGCTGGGTTTTTTTAGCTGCTTGTGCACCTGTTCTTAGATGTTAACTGTTGGCCCTTTATTGCTGTCATAAGCATTCCTGCTCCCCTCCCACTTTGCTGATCAAGTGGTTATTCATCTGCCCTTGTTTGCTGAAAGCTATTTCTAAAACTGTTCTTTCCATTTCTGTGCACATGCTTACACTGCAACAAAATGGTATAAAAGGGACAATGGTTTGTGAATTAAATGTGCTACCTCCTGCAGCACTTGAGAGTGTTGTGTGGATGCGGTCCCACTCATAAGTGATTAATAAACTTGTTATTTATTCCAACTCCAGTGCCGATCTCTATTTTGTGGGTCTTTTCCGGTTTTCCTGATTTGACCCTCCAGGTGGTGGCCGGTTTCGAATGGGGTTTTCTTTGGTGTAATTCTGCAGTGACCATTAGGTCGACCAGAGATCGACAGGTGGGAGTTAGAGACTTCTGTTTGGTAATGTTGCTGAAGCGGCACTCTTGATTTGTTTAGCCTGGGATTTTTGTTTAGATTTGTTATTCATTATTTGCAAAGTTTGAAGGCAGGTAATGTGGAGATTTTTCTCCTTTTGGAATATTTGTTTGGGGTAGTAATATTTTACATATATTTGTCAAACATGCCTGTTCTCAGCACACTCTGTAGGTGGTGTTGCTGCTCTGGTGGTACCAAAGTAAGCTTGGAAAAAAGTCATCCGGCTCCCCCAGAAGGGACACCTAATAGAGACATGTATGTCAAATATGGTATTTCTTCCATAATGTACGGTCCACTATGGAACAAATACACAAAGAAAGATTCCGGTCTGCAAGGGCCAGTGAATGGGTCATTCGATTCTAAAATGGTTCAACATGTAGAGTAGTGTTTATTTATGTTTTAAATCTGTTTATTGAATTTTATCAACATACAGTGCGTTCGGTATTACAAGAGCTGTACCGCAACCAAAGTACATTTTAAACGCAAGTCCCAGCTAGGCGAACGTGGCATATGAGGAACGCAGTAAAATTAAAGTTGAACATATAACATACAACACAAAGGAAGCCTATCATAACCCCTCCCTCCATCCCGTCCCTTGTCCACCAAAGAAATAGATGTAGTCAGCGATTGAGACTTGCTACTGAAGTCTGGATATTACTTTCCGGCTGTTTGTGGGTCAGAGAGCCGGAGGAGGCGAAGATATCTTGGGCAGGTGATTTCCCGGAACTCAGAGGAAAGGAGGGACAAGAAGGGTTGCCAGAGCTCGTTGAAAGTGGACCCCTTCCCTGCGAGTGTCAATGTCAGCTTCTCCATTCCTAGGACGTGCCATAGGCGATGTAGCCACCCTGTGAGAGTAGGTAGTTGTGGGGAACGCCAGTGTATCAATATATTTTGTATTGCCGAGCCCAGTGCCTTCGCTATCAGTCGGCCCCATCGGGACTTGAGCGGATACGTCAAGGGATTTGGGAGGCCCAGTAGAATATAAGCTGGGAAGCGCGATATTTGTGTGTCCAAGTGCTCGTCTACTTCATCCAGTAAATAGGTCCAGTATGTCTGAAGATGCGGACATCCCCACAACAAGTGTACTAACGTGCCCACTTTCCCGCAACCCTGCCAGCAGTCTGCTACTTGAGTGGGATCTATTGAGTAAAGGCGCTCAGGAGTGTACTACCAATAGGTGACCAATTTGGTGAGAGTTTCAGTCAACCCCATACGATACGCCGAGTGGCGGGCTCTATGATATATCCCCTTCCATTCTTTGTGACTGAGTGATCTGCCCAGGTCTCTATCCCATCTTCCACGGATAGCATTATACAGGTGCGTGTGTCTCTCTGAGAGCATTTTATATAAGTCCGAGATTAGTTTTTTGTCGGAGGTGCGGGTGACCAGCCACTTCTCGTAGACTGAGAGGCGGCGACCGGCAAATGGCTGCACCTGGGTGTGGAGAGCCCACTGTTGGACCTGGTAGTATCGAAGCCTTTCAGCTTCGGGGAGTCCGTACTCCGATTTTAGTTGGTGGAATGTTATAATCTCGTCTAGGCCGAAGAGATGCCCTAAGGAGCGGCAGTCTGAAGCTCTCCACCGATTGAAAGCTACCACGTTCAAGCCCGGTTGAAAGTCAGGATTCTCAAGTAATGGGTTGAGTGGCGAGGGAAAGTAAGTGAGGTTGTGTTTGATATTGGTCTGATCCCATGTTTCGAGAGTAACCTGGGTAATGTGGGACGCGTATAGGTTAGGTGGTCTGTGTATCCTCCGGAAGAAGGGGATTCCCTGTAGGGGCCTGGCGGCCACAGCCTTGCCTTGGAATAAACAATGTTTCTCCAACTCTAGCCGGTTCCACCCGACCAGATGACGCAGTTGAGTCGCCTGAAAATAAAGGTGAATATCTGGGACACCGAGACCTCCCCTCTCTGGCGGAAGCATCGTCAGCGCCTGCTTCATTCGTGGTTTACAGTCGTTCCATATAAACTGAGCAAGTTCTGATTGAGTCTGTTTTATCCAACCCTGCGGGGGTCAAAGAGGCAGGGTTTGGAACAAATATAAGATTTGGGGGAGGATAGTCATCTTAACTGCCGCTATTTTACCAAGCCAAGAGAGCGGATAGTGTTTCCATTGGGTCAACTCCTTACGGATTGTCTGCCGCAGCCATGCGTAGTTGATGGCTACCATGTTTGGTAAGGATGGAGCTAATTAGATTCCCAAGTATGGAATCGTGTCGGTTGCCCACTGAATGGGATGAGAGGTCTGGAGGTGCGCGGTGGGTGGGCGCCGTTAGGGAGAGGTCAAGTGCGATCGATTTATCCATGTTCACTTTGAACCCTGATGCCAGCGTGAAAGCTTCTAGTTCTGCGAGGCATGCCGGGAGTATGAGAAGCGGGGCTGATAAGGAGATTAGGACGTCGTCGGCATACAAGCTAGCAGTATGGGTATAGCCTCCGAATTTAATCCCAGTGATCGCAGGGTGATGACGGAGGCGGTGGGCTAGAGGCTCCATATAAAATGCAAAAAGAAGGGACGACGGGGCACCCCTGTCGTGTGCCCCTCTCTATGGGGAATTGGGATGACGAGTGGCCATTAACACGGACTGTAGCTGTCGGGAACTTATAGGAATTAAAGATGTATGTCCGAAGCTTCTCCCCCACCCCCGCTCGTGCAAGGACCTGCTCTAAATACGGCCATTGGACCCTGTCAAAGGCCTTCTCGGCATCGATTGTACGGAACATGTACTCCCCTTGCGTCCGAGAGGCCTTCTCAATGAGGTGAAGGGCCTGTTTCGTATTATCACTGGGCTGCCGTTGGGGAATGAAGCCAGCCTGGTTTGGCTCAATAAAACCGGCCATGTAGAGCAAGAGGCGGGCAGCCAAAATCCCAGTGAATAACTTAAGGTCAATATTAAGCAGGGATATAGGGCGATAAGCTCGACATGTGGTCTTGTCCTTTCCCGGTTTTGGGATGACGATTATGGAAGCTTCGAGCATTTCTGCTGGGATCGAACTGGGTTCAGCAAATGAATTAAAATGTTTAGTTAAAACCGGGGCTAACAGGGTACAGAATGTTTTATTAAATATGGCAGAAAAGCCATCGGGTCCAGGGGCCTTGGCGGGTTTGAGACGCAAAATAGCTGCGATGACCTCCTCAACCCCAATCTAAATCCCTGTCCCTGGTGGTCTGCCTGGGCTTTCGTCAGGGTCAGAAGGCTGTCTGAATTGAGAAAGGCAGCTCCGTCCGCCGGAGACAGTGAAGAGCCGGCGTAAAGGCCGGCGTAAAAGTCCCGGAACGCCTCAGCTATCTCCGAGTCCTCGGAAACTCGCCGTCCATCCCCCCGCTGGATCTCCCGGACCTCCTGCCGAATTTCCTGCAGCTTGTGTGCGAGGAGGCGACCACATCTGTCTCCTCCCGTGTAATATGCATGTCGCTGACGGAGGGCTGAGAACTCCGCCCTATCTTGGTCCAAAGCTGCGAGTTGTTGTCGTATGGCTTTAAGTTGGCACCATACCCGGGGTGCCTCTGTTCACTGGTGCACTTGTTCTAGTTCTTTCGTTTTCTCTCTTACGCCTGCGCTCTACATTGTTAGCCGTTGAGATGGCCACCAGTTCCCAGCGTATAACCGCTTTGAAAGCTGCCCACTGTGTGGAGAGGGCGGTGTCGGCATTAGCGTTGTGGGAAAAGTAGTCTTTCATGGAGCGTTGTAGTTGGTCTACTACAGTAGTGCGGTGGAGCAGGGTGTCCCAAAGATGCCAAAGTCGGGAAGGTCGCTGCATTGGGCGGAGAGTGAAGGCCGCGATGACCGGTGCGTGATTGGATAGAGAGGCCACCCCTATCTCTACGTCTGTTGCCATCGCATGCAAAGGAGTGGATGTTGGCAGGTAATCTAGCCTAGCATACGACTTATGCGCGTTAGAGTAAAAAGAGTATCGAGGAGGCCTAAGTTGTGTAGTCGGGTCAACCCCGCCGTAGATAATGCACCTGTCTGAGTAGTACGTTGGCTGGATCTGTCAGCGTTGTTGTCAAATACTACGTTCAAGTCACCCCCCAGGAGGATCCTGCGCTCTGACGTGGCCGTCGCTTCAGTGAGTGCCGTGTGTAAGAAGTGTTCTTGTCCTTCGTTGGGGGCGTAGATGGAGCCTATGGTAAACGTTAAACCCCCTAGGGCAAAACGGTAGGTTAGAAGCCGTCCTTTAATTTCGGCTTCCTTGTGAAGGACGTCTCCCCGAAACCGCTGGGCGACCAATATGGCCACTCCAGCTGTCTTGGTGGGACCCGAGGAAAACAGCTGGGTCGGGAACCTACGGGATTTTAGGCGGTAGCAGTCTTTTGATAGTAAGTGCGTTTCTTGGAGCAGACATATGTCCGCATTGGTATTTTCTAAATAGGATAGGACTGCCTTACGTTTAATGGGATTGTTAAGTCCCCGCATGTTCAGAGTGAGTATTCTAAGTGTGGTGGGAATCATTCACCTAGGTGGGGGTGGGTAGGCTGAGCGCTGAGCCCGGGATCACTGTTGCGCCGATGTCGGGTAAATGGAAAGTCGAGGAACTCTCTCTGTGTGGATTTGTGCTGTAGCATTTAAAAAGAGGTGGACAAGGAACCCCAAAACCCCCCAAAAACAATAACCTCGAATGGAGAACTATCGGAAGTCCAACTGCAAGAAGCAGAAATAAGGAAAAAGGGTAAAGAAAATAATGTCGTAGTCCATCATCCACAGATGATCGGTTCAAAAGTACCATGGGGAATACAATGTGGCCAAGGGTGTCTCTCCGCCCCCTCGCCAGAAGCCCGCCATCAAAAGGGACACGTCAGAAAAAAAACAACAGTTCTTGTGGGCATCAGCCGGGCTTTGTCTTTGCTAGTTCAGTGGACAAAATCTCGAGAGCAGCTTTCTGTCCCTGAGAGATTTCTGTGGGGTTTGGTCGTGTGGTCCGGTGCCGCCAGCCCTGTTGCTGCCATTGTGGTTTTGTATCTTCTGCACCAGGAGAAGGGTCGTCATTTCCTCTTTGCTCCGCAGGAGGGTCCACTCCGAGTAGGCGGCAGGCCTCCGAGAAAGAGCGTAGCTGGAAAAGTTTGCCCTCCATACGAAAAACCAAGCGAAAGGGGTGACCCCAGCTGTAGTACATGTTGCGTTGTCGGAGATGTGCTGTGATGGTGTAGGCGGTGCAGGGGGAAAAAGGATACACTACTCATATATTATAGGGGTATTTCAAGGGTTTTTATTCTTTTTACGTGACGCTGGCTTCCGGACTTTTTGGTATCTTAGTCCCAAGAGTTTTTAGACTGTCTTGAAACAAAACTTAAGAAATGGTCCTTTATGTCAGGAGTATAGTGATTTAAACAAGGTAAAGGCTTTTATAGGGGCTGTTCTTGGCTGTCCTCTCCTCTCAGGCTTTTCGGATCTTGAATACTGGCCGGGTCACTCCTGGTACGTCTTCTTAAGGCACTCAGAAGCATCAAAGGGAGGGGGAAAACAAACAATAAACACACTTTAGTGTTCAGTGTCCTGCTTCCATCTGTTATGTGCCACCGTCACCAGCCGTAGTGGGGATAAGGAAAATAAAATAACAAACTCAGGTGCAAGAAGGGTGGATCCGGTTGTCGTTTTCACCCAATGACGTGTCTTGGGGCCTCACACCTTCCCACCACCCCCACCAGAGTGGCCCTCCTAAGGGTACTCGCCTGGAGTCACGACCCTTGCTCCGGGCCATGATGTAGGGACCCGGGGCATCCTCCCTCTCTTCTGGGCCGCCGGGTTCGTTAGTGGTATCGGCGGCTCTTCTTCTCGCGTGTCTGCTGTCTCCTGCTTCCTCGCACTCTGCCGTCACTCCACTTGCTTCTGCTTGCACCGCAATCTCCATCCTGGATTCCTCTGATCTGCTCCTTTCACCGCGGGACGCCTTCCTTTCCGACTTCCCCTCTCTTTGTTCGTCTCCTGAGGGTGACGTCAGGACCGCTTCCGGCCTCCTCTCTAGAGCCGCTAGACGGCTGACCGGTCGTCCTGCGTCCTGCCCGATTTCGTCGCACTTTCGGGCTTCCCGACCCTCGGACTCTTCACAGATGGGTTTGAAGATTCTCCATTTTTGCAAGGTAAGCGCTGCTAAGTCTTGATACAGGACTGGGGTCTGGCCGCGAAAGGTTAAGGGGTGCATCTGACGGGCCTTTTGTAAAATGTCTTCTTTAGTGCGAAAGTCCTGAACACAGAGTAGGATATCAGATGGCGAGACCGTTGCCAGGCGTGGTGGGCCCACTCTGTGCACCCTGTCCAATCGGAGGTCGGCGTCTAGCGGCTTACCCAGAATGTGATTGAAGAGCTCCCTAGTGTACTTGAAGATATCGCCTAATTTCTCAACGGTTTTCACCCCTCGGATCCTGATGTTATGGCGGCGAGAGTGATTTTCCAAGTCCTCCAGATGGGATTGTAGGTCTACTTGCTGCTCATGTATCCTAATGACCTCTTGCTGGAGTGCCGCCAGTTACGTGTCTCTCCCATCGTTTTTCTCTTCTAATTCCGCAACCCTCTCCCCTATGCTGTGCACATCCCTGCGGACACTCTTTGATTTCGGCCATGAGGTTACGCTTAAGTGTTTGCAGGTCGTCATGCAGTGTGACAAAGATGGACTCCAGGAAGGCTTTTGTGATCGGCTCCCCACCCTCGCCACCCATGAGTGCAGTTTGATCGGAACTTGCTGTTGGCTCGCCCATCTGGTGGCTGCCCTGGGTCTTCGCAAATAAGTCTTTGAGGGTTTTCTCTTTTCGTCCTCTAGAGGAGGACATACTGTGCCTCGGCTGGCAGCTGGGTGTGGTCGTTGGTGGGTTGTGTCCTGTGATCTTTGGCGTAGTGGATGCCTGGGCCTCTCGCCAGCGTCAGGCTCCCCCTGCGTGGAAGACCCCAGGGGCACACTGCTTCAGGTCCAGGCTTCCCCCGTCCGGGCACCTCACAAGCAAGGAACGCGATACCTCCTCTCCAGGGTGCGCTATACTTTAGACGTTGTGCCAGATGTCGGGGCAATTGAACCACGCTGATCTCTCAGGCCTATCTCAAGACCACAAGGGCATTAGGGCTCTTCTGTGGAGTGCGGGGCTTCCCACTATCACTTCATGTCCCCGCTCTTTGCTCTCCCAGTGGCGAAACTCCACTGCGGCTTTCCCCCCCAGAGTTATCACCGCCACGTGTGTTCTTCCAGACGGCCCCCAGGTCGTCAAAGCCCCACCATGTTGTGGCGTGAGCTGGCGAAGACACCACTGCACTGCGAAAGGGCCAGCCGCCACGAGGGCCCGCTGGCATCTCCAGCAACTCAGGGCGTGCGCCGCTCCTGTCGCTACCCGGGCGCTGCACTGTAGCAAATTGCAGGGTCTAGGCACCCTCCCTGCAATGCGCCTGGATCTAGTGCGTGGGCTGTAGGTTTTCCCGCAGACAGCCACTGCCAGTAGCCCCCTTCTCCCAGTGATGATCGCCCACTGCGTCTTTCCCTCCCGGGGTGATCACTTGCCTGCTAGTTGGCGGGGAAGATGAAGCTCGCAGGGTCCCCCACTTGCCTTGGGGCCTCCGTCTCACTGTAGGGCCGCGTACCGGGGTAGAGAGATCACGCTGCCTGGTGCGTTGGGAGCTCCACTGCAGTAACCGCCTCGCGGGGGATGGGCTGCGCCCCTCGCTATCGTCTGGTCTGGGCGGGTGGTGGCTCCCGTCACTGTCCCGCCCTCTCTCTGGGCGTTCTCTCATGTGGCGGGCTGGTCAGCAGCCTCCGGCCCCGGCTGCAACCGCTCCGGAGCAAGGCCTCCTCGTGGTTAGGCCGCGCCCCCGTTGATCTGGTCCCGGCGGCACGGTCCTGTACAGCGCCAGGAGCATGGAACACACCGATTGCAGGCTACTGTGGCCCCCACCACATTCGGACGTGAAGCGGTGGTTGTTTGAAGGCTGATGCTGGGGAAACACCAGTGCTGTGTTGGGCCGCCGGCGGGAGAGGCAGAGTGGCACGTCCGTTCAGGTCGCCATCTTGGCCACGCCCCCAGCAGGGCTTATTTAAAAGAAAAATTAGACAGCATATGTTTGATTGTGTGCATATGTGGGAGAAAGAAGTACGAGAGAGAGCGGAGAGAGCAGAAGCTATAGCAGAAAAAGAACAACGAAAAACGATATATCAAAAAGCGCTAGAATTAAAAAATAAAGAAAGGAAGGAAAAAATAGAAAAAGAAGATAGGGAACGTTGATTGGAGGTAAATGTCCAGTATCCTATTAGGCGCCCTCTCTATTCCCTACTTGATACGTCTAAGGATGATTGCATCCTATTAGAACGCCCACCACCCCCTATAAATTTCCCACTCCAAGTGCCCCTGATGAGGTTTCCGATGACGAGCACTTGTCTTCAGACGACAAAGAACAATATAAGCAGGATGGGCGACAGACTTGCTCTACTTTGACTAAGGCAGAAAAAAATAAATTAAAAACCGCTGCCAGAGAGGAGGCTCGTCGGCCTCACGCTGCATCGCTCATTGTAACTATGGTTCAACTGGAAAAATACAAAGCAATTTTATTTTGTAGAAATATTCGCTTGGGAGGTAATATTTGATTATTGACAAATTTCTCAGGAACTAGAGCCAGCTGATATAAATACTGATTATAAATGATTAACAGAGGAGACTTTTCCTTTTTTGGACCTATCTGATATGATTAGACGAGTGGTTAAAATACGAGACGTAACATTGCGTTTACGAAAGGAGCAAGAATTAGCTAGAAAACAGAGAGGTATAGAAGCAGTTCAAACTCAAGCACAGAACTTAGATGCTCCGGTGGATGAGGTTGCACTCAGTAGTAGTATAGTTACTGTGAAACCTATGCGTGAAGCTGCACCCCTGTATGTTCCTCCGAAGGGTGCGGGAACGAATGATGATAAAACTTCGGATGTTGCAAAGAGATATTTTATATACAATTGGGTTTACACCCCTTGGAGTAGAGCTGTTGTGATGGCTCTTAAAGCTGCTTTGCCTGACCCCTGGAAAAATCCTGCCGCCTTCTATGAGGAGGTGGAAGGAGCCATTAGTTCCTGCACTATAACCTTGCCAGATATTGATATGTTCTTCAGGCCTATTTTGCCCCCTGATATGTGGAGAACAATATGTAAAATAGATGATAATTAGGCTGTCTGGTTTTAGGTTTAAACATATAATAACTGATAAAACCCCACTCAAAGGGAAATAGCCCTCACCGGTGTAAACATATAAACACTGAAAAAACACCTGCATAACTACAAACTAAATGCCATTCAAAGAAAGGAAAAGGAGAGTCATTTTTTTTCTTCCTGAAGGGGTCAATACTATGTAACTTTGTTATACAAGCTAGCAGCAAGAAAGACTGGGCAATCATTATTCTGCTTGAGTTTTGTTGTTTAGGATGTCACTAAAATACTGTTTCTTCTTCCTTTTGTTTTTTTCAGTTTTGTGGTCTTTGGTCTAAAGATACAGAGTTTAGAAGCTTGTTTTACTTGTTTAACTATTTTATAAACTGTAGAGAATCAGGAAATATCAAAATCATGTTTGATACTTTGCTTGAATTTGATTCTTTCATTGATAGGTAAAATGGCTGGTTTCAGAAGAATCTTTCCCAATATGTGCTATCACATTTACCCACAGATAATGGGTAAAAACCCTTGATATATAAGCCCCCAGTTTCTAATGAGTCACAATTGATAGTAGGTGAATTGCCAACACCTCAAGCTTTAAACATTCAATGCAAGGGTTAGTGACAAGTATATGTGAAGAGTGTGCTATAACCAAGCATCTAGGATAGTGGTAAAAACATGACAGGATGGAACATGTAACGCGGTGTCACTTGGAATGCTGCTGCAAAAAGGTTCTTTCCAAGTTCAACAAATATTAGGGTGATATTGTTTGTAGTTGCAGGGATTCAGCTACGAGTATATAAACACGTTGTGTGATGACCTGTCAAGATCGATACCTGAGCTGAAGTGCTTCCCTGTAAGAGATCCTTGCCACTTGTTAGATGGTATGCTGAAAGGATCTTTACAATCTTCATAGTTAATGAAGAATGCTATTGACTTTTTAGTCCATTCTGGTACACCGTTTTGTTATGTTCGGGAACTAAAATACAAATGTTTCTCATTTTGTGCTTTCTGTAGCACCAAAGAAAGTGTCATTCCAACTGTGTCACTTAGCTGATGGTTTTCAGCCCAAGTGGCTGTGAATGCTATATTATCCATGTGGCAACCGTTTACAGAATTTTTGCTGAGTGAGGAAACCAAAGGCAAGAAATAGAAGTAAGGTCCTGTGCACACGTATTGGAATAATGGTAAAGGTGTACCCGATAGGTAATGGCACAGATATCAAAATGTTCTTGTTTTTGAAATTATGGAGGTCGACATCAGGTGTATCATATGCAAGGATCTTTATATATATATTAATCCAGATCAATACAGGGTGAAAAACAAACCATTGCAAATTTTTATCCATCATGTCACGTATCTGTCACACTCTTCACGAATCACTGTCGATTAATTGTAATTTTGTGCCTTCAATGTCTTAAACCCTCCCAACTTTTGGTTGGTGTTTTGGAACATTGTGTTTTTCTATACCTTCTTTGGTTTTTTATTGCTGACATGGTTTTGCATGTTTTCGCTCTGTAGAGCTACATCTGAATATGGTCCATTCCAATATCTTCTGCGTTTTCTCTCCTTGTTTCTCAACTCTCTGTCTACACGGTTACCTCACCACCTTTTGTGGTTTTCTATACAGAGAAAAAGTCACTGAATACTTGTCCTTTCCACATATATAGGGTCTCCACTGTTTTCCTTTGTTCTTCACATTTCATTTTATTTCACACTGTAGTAGCCTATATCAGCCATTTGCTTTTTCTTTACTCCCTTTTTATTTTCTGTCCTTCCCAGCCCTGAAGAGTCACAAGTGTAATACGTTGTGACGAAACACGTGTCGGCTGGTTTGTTTTTCACCCTGTATTGATCTGGATTAATATATATAAAAAGATCCTTGCATATGATACACCTGATGTCGACCTCCATAATTTAAAAAACAAGAACATTTTGATATCTGTGCCATTACCTATCGGGTACACCTTTACCATTATTCCAATACGTGTGCACAGGACCTTACTTCTATTTGATGGTGCGGGTTTCGACCCACACACTTGCAGGGGCTGTTTCTTTTGGGTTTGTTTCCCCTGACCTGCTAGCACCGTTCTTACCCAGTTTTAGTGACACCCACGACGCACACGCTTGAGCGCCATTTTTTCCTCTACCCTAACGAAACCCTCCATTATTGTTACCAAAGGCAAGAAATGTTAGGTTCCTTGGTCGCATATTGATAGTGATGGGAAAATAAGTACTCTACTGCATTCTTAGATTTTTGCAGGAAAACGTAGCTGTTGTAGTGGACATAATAAAAAAACAAGTCTGAAAACACACTTGTCTGCCAAGTGTTCAGCATAATTGATGTAGATGTGAAACATCTCCTTGAGAGTAGGCTGGGCGACACCGTTAGTGACTTTGGCACTGCAACATGTTCCATGTTAGAGTGCTTCCCACTTGGTAAACAAAGCAATGTTGAAGAGCAATTCGGAAACTTTTATTTTACAATGTATGAGAAATGGCTTTCAATGATGCATAGAATTTTCTCTGTAGTTTCAAAAGTGCTGCTTCATTTTTGACCTCTTCAATAACTCTGAGGGTATAAGCGCCCAGTTCAACGCAAATGTTGCAGAACCTGCCCAGAGATTCGCAGTCTTCAAATACACCAGTATTGGCATGGTAAGCTATGTCAGTGGCCAGAGTTAGCAAATTGCGCACTGGCTGTTTTGGCGTTGCCCGTCTCAAGTGCCAATATTGAGAGGGCCTTTTCACAGAAAAAGTTTACATGGGAATTAAAAAGCGCGTGCACATGATCAAATACTCATGAAGAAGTATTGTTTTATGTACTACAATAGGTTTGATTTGCAAAAATGTATTTGGACCTCATATACACTGTACGTACACTGTCTATATACCACACATTAACAGTGTAGAAAGCAAGGAATAATAAAAGCAAAACGTTCCATAAACACTAGAAAAACACTGTTTCTGTTGTTTTTAATGACGCGAAAATGTGTAACCACTGATAACCATTGTTATTTTAAGGTATTGAAATCACTTGAAAGCACTAAAAACAAAACACCAGAATTTACCAAAAATAGAAACTGAAAACAGGAAAGCTTAATGATAATGTAGCAGAAGGAGATATTAGATATTTCTAAAGTTATTGTGAGTTAAGTTAAAGACTCTCATACCCACTAAGAAAATAGATTGGACTACGTTAGCGTCCTGTAAACAGAAAAAGGATGAGTTAGTTTCTGATTTCTTTTCAAGATTTGAAGAGACATTTCATGTTTTTAGTGGTCAGTCATTGGTTGATGATACGGTAAGCATTTGTTTGTTGACAAATTTGTCGCTAATATGTTACCAGAAATAGCTAGCCGCTTAAAGGCCAGCGAGAGTTCTTGGACCACGTCTTCCCCAGTTCCCTTTTGACTATGGCCCAATATTATGAACGACAGGAGCAGGAAGCGAAAGGCAGGGAGGATAAGAAGGTTAAAGAATTAAAAGACAAAAGTTATGTTGGCTCAAATTTGTCCCCTGATCAGTGTGCTTATTGTAAAGAGACGGTGCATTGGCGTTCTGAGTGCCCTCTTTTGCGAGGTCAGCAGTACCAGTGGGGAAGGGGAAGTATGAGAGGACGCCCAGGGAATTCAGGAAACGGGAGGTACAGGAGCTCGCCCCAGATTTGAAGCAGTTGAACAAGGACCAAATTACTCTAATACTTTTGATAGACAAAATTAATATCAAATGTCTGATTATTCTGCTGATGCCCTTGCAGATTCCGATTATGCATAGGGATGCCTAGGACGTGGTAGGGAACGGGTTGAGGTGCCAGTAGATCAAATGGGTCCTTTTTGTTGACGCAAACGTCTTGGAATCTACTGATCGGTTTCTGGTTGATACAGGGGCTACCCGTAGTACTCTGTCTAATAAATTGGTTCCTAGGGCTCCCCTGTCTGGCACAATGATAACATCGATAGTATTCAATGGCACACCTACACCTAGCTCACTTTCACAGCCACTTGAATTCAGACTTGATAAATTCACTGCAGCATGTCCATTTTTGCTTTCCCCTACCACACCCGACAACATTGTGGGTATCGATATGCTTAAATATTTTTGTGCCACAAAACTTTGTTCTCCGGAAGGTGTGCGTGTTATTTTGAATGACAATTATCCAATGGTTGAGAGATCTTGTCTTATCAATGAGGATGTCGCTCTGGCATCCTTACCTAGTACTTTGTGGGCTAAATCAGATACTGATGTGGACCAAATGGTTATTCCATCTGTACATATTCAAGTAAAGGAGGGCGTTTCATTGCCTCAACTGCCCCAATACAAAATATCCCGAGAAGGTGAAGAAGCATTAGCACACATTGTCAAGATTTGATTAAAGTGGGGGTAGTGGAAGAGGTCCCCTATAACACTTGCAATAGCCCTATCCTTCCTATTTTGAAAAAAGACACTGACTCTAAAATCTACAGATTCATTATTGATTTGCGAGAAGTTAATAAACTTGTAGTGCCCCAATATCCAGTAGTTTCTGATATCACTACACTTCTCACTGTGGTCCCTCCTACTGCCACTACATTTTCGGTGATTGATTTGAAGAATGCTTTCTTCTCGATACCCATTCATCCGGACAGCCGTTATTTGGTCGGGTTCACCCTTAAAAATAGATCATTTCGGTTCTGTAGAGTGCCGCAGGGCTATACAGAGAGTCCTAGCATTTACAGTCAATCATTAAAAAGGCAGCTTGAATCTTTTCCTGTAAAAAAAGGGGTGGCCCTTATCCAATATGTCGACGGCATCTTGTTAGCTGCAGATACCCCTGAGCAATGTGAAGAAGGAACACTGTTATTGTTATAATTTCTTGCCTCTCATAATCACAAAGTCTTGCGAAAGAAATTGCAATATTGTAGACAGCAGGTTACCTATTTAGGTCACCTCCTGTCTAAGGAGGGACGTGCGCTTACACCAGACCGCATTCAGACCATTTTAGATACTCCTGTGCCCCGTACTCAGAAGGAAGTCCGTGCACTGATTGGCCATAGTTCTTTTTGTAGGCAGTGGATCCCCAGTTTTTCGCACATTATTAAACCTTTGTTGGCCCTTTTGACTAAAGACACTCCGATGCCCCTCCCATGGACTACTGATTGTCAGAATGCCTTCCAACTGTTACGCAGAGCTCTTTGCTCTGCACCAGTATAAGGAACTCCAGACTACACCAAGACTTTCACACTCTACGTACACGAGAGGGAAGGTTGTGCCCTCTCAGTCTTAACACAGACACACGGTGATAAACAACATCCTTGTGCATATTTTTCAGCTGTCCTTGAACCAGTCGCCCGTGCGCTGCCTGGATGTTTCCGAGCGGTGCAGCAACAGCTGTATCAATACGTCAGAGTGAAGGAATAGTTTTGTCACATAAATTGCTTGTGTTAGTACCCCATTCTGTTGATGCTTGGTTAAATCAAACGAAAACACAGCATTTGATTAGTGCTCGCTTGACAGGATATGAATTGACACTTTTGGCCCCTCATATTACGCTTAAAAGATGTCTGACCCTAAACCCTGCTACACTATTGCCATTTCCAGCTACTCAGTCTCGGTCGCAAGAGTTACATGATTGTATATTCCTTACTGAAGAGCAAACAAAGGGTTTTCTTGACCTACAAGATACACCTCTCTCTAGTGTTGATGGGGAGTTATGGGTTGATGGCTCATGTTTAAAATTGCCTGATGGCACTACATCTGCTGCCTATGCGATTACAACACTTCAGACAGTAGTGGAAATAGCTCGCATCCCACAGAAGTCGGCCCAAGTCGCCGAACTGATTGCACTGACGAGAGCATGTGAGCTTAGTACAGATTTACTTGTTAACATTTTTACTCACAGCCAGTACGCTTTCGGGGTGGCACACAATTTTGGTCGCTTGTGGAAAGAAAGGGGCTTCCTCACCTCACACGGGAAGCAGATAGTGCATGGAGAATTAGTGCATAATCTTCTTACTGCTCTAACCTATCCTAAGAAAGTGGCAATTGTTAAATGTAGTGCACTCAAGAGCAATTGTTAAATGTAGTGCACACAAGAAAGTGACTGATAAAATAGGGGCAGGTAATGCCTTTGCGGATCACACAGCCTGTGAGACCGTAAAGCAGCAAAGTACCATCTCCATGTATGTGGTGAAGTCACAAGCTGAACTTTGGCATGATGCCAGGCCAGAGGTGCTGGACATGCAACAATCTGCCTCCGCTGATGAACTAGACCAATGGTCTAAGGAGGGAGCACTGGATGATGAGGGCTGTTGGAAGAATAAAGATATGACTGAATGGAAGTAACCCACAGCCTATTTATACCCCTTGATTAAGATGGCACATGGGCCGGCACATGTTGGTGCATCCCCAATGGCAAAACAACCTATGCAAGTTTGGGATCATCCTGATATTGCCGGCACTGCTAAAAAGATGGTATAGTCTTGTTTGGTCTGTCTTCAGTATAACCCTGGAAAGGGAACGCAAACTCCAACAGGAGGGTTTGCAACACCAACTGCACCTTTTGAGGTCCTGCAAATGGACTACATTCAGTATGAGCGCTGTAATAACTTAAAATATGTCTTAGTAGTGGTTTGTGCCTTCAGTAAATGGGTGGAGGCGTATGCTACGAAGGATAATACAGCTCTCACAACAGCAAAAGTTCTCCTAAAAGAGTTCTTTCCTCGATTCGCCATTTGTCCGGTCTTATGGAGTGACAACGGACCTCATTTCAATGGCCAAGTTGTCAAATATGTCATGAAAGGGTTAGGGATTAAGCAGAAATTTCATGCCGCTTTTCACCCACAATCAGCAGGCCTGGTGGAGCGTTACAACTCCACCCTGAAATTGAAATTGACTAAAATACAGGCTTCAACGTCTTTGAAATGGCCTCATGCCCTGCCCTTAGCACTACTTTCTATCAGATCAATACCACATACACGATCTGACCTTCAATCAATCAAAACATTTGTAAAGCGCGCTACTCACCCGTGAGGGTCTCAAGGCGCTGGGGGGGTGCTGCTACTGCTCGAATAGCCAGGTCTTGAGTAGTCTTCTGAAGGTTAGCAGGTCCTGAGTCTTTCGTAGGAGGATGGGGAGAGTGTTCCAGGTCTTGGCGGCGAGGTGGAAGGACGATCTGCCGCCGGAGGTCGCTCTGCGGATGCGGGGGTCGGTGGCGAGGGCGAGATCTGCAGATTGGAGTTGGTGGCTGGGGGTGTAGAAGGTGAGACGTCAGTTGAGGTATGCTGATCCAGTGTTGTGAAGTGCCTTGTGTGCGTGGGTGAGGAGCTTGAAGGTGATCCTCTTGTTGACGGGGAGCCAGTTTAGGTCTCTCAGGTGGGGTGTGATGTGGCTGCGACGAGGGATGTCGAGGATCAGGCGTGCGGAGGTGTTCTGAATGCATTGTAGTCATTCCAGGAGTTTGGACGGGGCTCCTGCGTAGAGAGCGTTTCCGTAGTCCAATCTGCTGCTGACGAGAACCTGGGTCACCTTTCTTCTTGTATCGGTGGGGATCCACCTGTAGATCTTGCGGAGCATGCGGAGGGTGTCGAAGCAGGAGGATGAGACGACGTTGACCTTCTTTGTCTTGGAGAGGGTGGTGTCGAGGATGAACCCCAGGTTGTGTGCGTGGTCGGTGGGTGTTGGTGCTGTTCCCAGTGTGGTCTGCCACCAGGAGTCGTCCCAGGCCGAGGGGGTGGAGCCAAGGATGAGGACTTCTATCTTGTCCGAGTTTAGCTTCAGGCGGCTGTTCTTCATCCATTCGGCGACGGCTTTCATTCCTTTGTGGAGGTTGGTTTTGGCGGTGAGGTGGTCCTTGGTGAGGGAGAGGATCAGCTGGGTGTCGTGGGCGTAGGAGATGATATCGAGGTCAGGCGACGTGTGCGAGTGGTGCCATGTAGATGTTGAACAATGTTGGGCTGAGGGACGAGCCTTGGGGTACACCGCAGATGATCTGGCTTCGGAGCGGAAGGGGGGGAGACGGATGCTCTGGGTTCTGCCGGAAAGGAAGGAGGTGGTCCAATTCAGAGCCTTGTCCTGGATTCCAGTGTCGTGGAGGCGTGTGCGTAGGGTATGGTGGCAGACGGTGTCGAAGGCGGCTGATAGGTCCAGGAGGATGAGGGCCGCGGTCTTGCCGTTGTCCAGCAGGGCTCTGATGTCGTCGGTGGCGGCATCAGTGGATCGAAGACTGCGCCAACACTCTCGCCCCGATCAAGAAACCCTCCAACGGACACACCAGCACGAAAGCCAGCTGGGTCACACTAGACCTCCAAGCATCCAAGCAAGCCTGCCGAAAACTTGAGAAGAAATGGCACCGCGAACAGACACCGGACAGCTATGCGGCCCACAAGAACGCCACCCGCAGACACCATCAGCTCATCAGATCCGCCAAAAGGTCCTTCTTCAAAGACTGCCTAGAAAACAATGCACACAACAGCAAAGAGCACTTCCACATCGTGAAGGAACTCTCCAACCCCAGCTCCAACACCAACGACATCCCACCTTCACAGGACCTATGCGACTCCCTCGCTGCCACCTTCCATCGCAAGATCGCAGACATCCACGACAGTTTGATCATCTCGACTACCCCGTCAACCACTGAGACCTCCGTCCCCACGACCACCATCAGCACCGACCCCCTGCTTTCCTGGACCAACATAAACGACGACGACACCATCAAAATGATGAACACCATCCACTCCGGCTCTCCGTCAGACCCTTGCCCACACTACATCTTCAACAAAGCCAGCACCACCATCGCATCACTTACGCCGCATGAAATAGTTTTTGGCAGGCCCAAGCCTCGCCCTATACATGATGTACCCTATGTGTTGATGAGTGAATATTTGTCTCAGTTAACTGACAGCTTGTCTTCTATTTATCAGCAGGTTTGGGAAACCCCTCCAGACAGGTCGCAGGGTGGGGGCCACGATCTGCGGCCTGGTGACTTTGTCTTGACAAAGTCGTTTCAACAGACCAATTCCTTGGCACCTCGTTGGCGCGGACCGGAACAAGTCCTCTTGGCTACCAGAACTGCAGTGCGAGTGGCCAACCGTAAAAATTGGGTGCATTTACCCATTGTCGAAAGGTTCAGCATGCCCTCGTGAGCCCAGCTGCGTGGACATCACCGCGACATCCTAGTCACCGAGAAAGGACGTGCTGCATCACCTGAAAGACCTGAGTAAATTTTCCCAGACCGCACGATCCCTGGTACATCTAGATATCTGCTTTGATCCAGGAAGAAAGACATTTCATCGCAGAAATAGACTGTTTGAGCCACTGTCCTGGGTGGTTAAAGACTGACTACAAAGGGGAGTAGCCTATTAGTGACTACTCGTCTCAACGTTAGTGAAGAAACCAACGCCTGTCCAGGACCTTCGGGCTCCATCTGTTCTATTGTTTACCGACGAGATGAACATGCCGGAGGAGAAGAAATTGAATGCTGCAAAAGTCTGTAGTAATAGTATATTGTTTGCTATTGGACTAACTTTGACTGTTGTCACCATTGCTGTAATAATGTGGGTTGTAGAGGAAGTAGCTCAGGCTCAAAACTTACTGACTGCTACTACTCCGGTCCCCACCGAACATTATTATTTTACTCTTCCCTATCATGAAAGGAAGCACCGAATGTCGTATCTCAATAACACTTTCATAGAAATGCTGCAACATACTCATAATGCTACGAACACTACCAACTGCTGGGTATGTGGAATGATGCCAGCTCATTAGAAGAAGGGAGGAACGCCTTTGACTCCCTTGCCATTCTCGCATAATGGCTCCTGTAGAGCCTGGTTCGCACTGTTGTAGTGCTAATATTACTCTAGCTGATGTAGGAGGACTTAATGTAAAACTTAATAAAGTTTGTTACCCCGATGAGGTAGGGGACCCCCAAGCCAAAGGAACTGTATGGGAAATGGAGAAGTATCACAAAGGAAATTTCTCCGCACGTTATGTTTTCCCCAACACTCGAACGGCCAAGGGTAACGGGACTTTTGTTATCGCTGTTACTAGAGCCCGAGCAAATCTTTGTGTGAGCAGTTTTGGTAGTATCCCAGTGGGAAAAAGTGACTGTACTACAGTATTGAACATTACTGGAATGAACAATAGCTGCTTTCTATCCTCACACAACACTTACTTCATTTGTGGAAGAAAAGATTACTATCATTTACCAATCGGATGGTCCGGAATATGTTATGTGTCCTTCTTTCTTCCTCCTGTGTTCTTAGCACCTGCATCTTATCATAAAGATCAAAAACTGTTCAATGACATTTCCTTGAACCGATTCAAAAGAACTATAAGTAATGATGAAGTGGATCAAACTGACACTGCATTACAGCAATATGTTGCTTTAATTTGGGACTCTTTTTCTTCGTTGGTGCAGCTTTAAATAGCAGGAAAATTAGACGCTTAACCCGTGTAGGTGAGGCTGTGACTAATCAAACAGCAATGGCTCTTGGAAATATTACAGAAGAACTTCAAATTACGGCAATTGTGACTTTGCAAAATGGAATGGTGCTAGACGTTATTCTAGCTGATCGTGGTGGAGCATGTCGCATTATCGGTAGTAGCTGCTGCGTGTTCATACCTGACCACGCTCCTTCCGTTTATGATACTATTTCCAAAATGCTTAAAATAGCTACTGAGATACATCAAAGACTCAGGAACATGGACTTGTGCTGGATGGTTCTTGAACATATTTTCTGTATGGGGTTTGAAAATATTTACGGCCTTTTTTATAATTATGGCAATTCATTTCTCTTGTCGTTTATGTATCCAACATGGGCCAATGCTTTGTTCCCTCTGTATTTCCACTTGTACTACCTGTCTTCCATCTAAACAAATGTCCAAAATGTAAATGCCCGTTTAGCAATAGACCGAGAAGTCAGCGATATGATGCTAATTGACATACATGATATTTATCATACCCCTTTTAAAGCATAAGAAAATGTCTTAGCTTATGCTAAAAGGGTCGTCTGTGGAAATGTGTAATATTTGACGTTCTCATATGCGACAGTTATTTTTGCTGTGGTGTCCATTTCGTTTCCTTCGTAATTCTTCCGTCCTCTACTGCTCGTCTTTTTCACTCTGCTTGTGTTTTCTATTTTAGTTGACTTCCTGACTCAGCTAAAGCAATGTACGTGCTAGGGGTTTTAGCTGCTAGTGCACCTGGTCTTAGATGTTAACTGTTGGCTATTTACTGCTGCCATAAGCATTCCTGCTCCCCCTTCCACTTTGCTGACCAAGTGATTATTCATCTGCCCTTGTTTGCTGATAGCTATTTCTAAAACTGTTCTTTCCATTTCTGTTCACATGCTTACACTGCAACAAAATGGTATAAAAGGGACAATGGTTTGTGAATTCAGTGTGCTACCTCCTGCACCACTTGAGAGTGTTGTGTGGATGTGGTCCCACTCATGAGTGATTAATAAACTTGTTATTTATTCCAACTTCAGTGCCAATCTCTATTTTGTTGGTCTTTGGACCCATGGACAAGAGGGTGCCCACTTTTAGGCACATTTCCACAGGATCCCATGAGGTGATGTGGGGAGACAGCGGAGCCCGCTGAAAAAATCAGACGGCTGGTTCCTTGGCCCGGGCTGTGCGGGCGGCGGTGCCCTCCCGGGTGAGCTGTAAGACGGCGGCTGGTGCAGCCTAGGTGAGACGGTTCCAGTCCCGGGAGCTTGCGGACCCGGTCCTTGGTGCTCTGGAGGTCGCAGTTGATGGACGGGGCCTGGAACGGGAGGCCCAGAGACTGATTACTCGATGAGGCCTGACTACGGTATGGAAGGGCGCAACAATGCACACCAGACCCGGCGGTTAGCTGTACCAGGAAAGGCCGGAGCCCTTGGCCAGGAGGCCGTGCTACGGGAGGTGATCGGCTGATGGTGCATATCTGAGGGGCAACCGGGAGGGCGGCGGAATCGCTCAGGGAGGCGGTGGTAAGAACCTTCCCCCCTCCCTTTGGCCCTGGCGGGACATCACTAGTCTATGTGCATAGCCCCCCTATCCTCTCCGATTAACACTCTAGAGACCAGAAGGCCTACGAGACCTTCATACAGAGTGGGACCCTGCTGAGAGCCCGCTGAGAGCCTGGATACAGGCCCAACATCTTACTTGTGTGCCCGGTTTGTCCCTGGGGGCCTCACTCTTCGCTCCGGCTGGCCCCTTGGCGATGAAGTTCCCCCCCATTGGACTCTCGGCTGGGGGCAGACGGGGTCTGTGGTTCTTGGCCGGAAAATGTCAGCTTCCTGACCCCACGGGCCTCAAGACGTGGCCCGCCCGCAAAATGACCTATGTTAAAATATTGAGTGCACAGAGTGGCAGGATCCAGGGGCTACCCTGCGACACTCCCCCCCCCCCCGACCGGAGCAGCAATTGAAGGACTGCTTTGTTAGATCAGGGTCTGGTTGAGGTTTGCGCTGGCTAGACTTATCACTGCGGAGGAATCTTCTCCACTACTTCAATCACAATATTCAAGGGTTGCCAGAAGTGAGTTTTGGCTCTCATCTCGGTATCTACCCCAGGCCTATAGCTGGTACCCCCTGGACACCTGCTGGCAGTGTGGAGCCCTTGCTGGAAACAGCCTCAAAAGGCATGGCCTCCGCTAAGTCTAAGAAAGACCGCACTGCACGTGACATGCTCCTTAAGACCTCTGGGGAGATCCTCGGTGAGAAGGTGGAAGTGGCTGATCTGAGCCAGGGGGTAGTGGAGACAACCCTAAGAGTCCTGTGACCCGCAAATTCCTGGAATCTCTATTTGCCTCTCTACGCGAAGACCTACAGGCGGTGAAGAAGGATCTCGCTCTCGAGCTGAGAGAGGCCCAACGGGACATTGGTGAGATGGGAGAACGAGTCGCTGCCAGGGAGAATGGCACCACAGCGCAAGATGAAGAACTTGAGAACCTACAACAGGAAATAATTTGTCTTCAAGAACAACAGATTGACTTACAGGCACATACCGAAGACCTCAAAAACTGGTCTAGAAGGAATAACATCCACATTAGGGGAGGTTCCGACTTCAGCTGAAGGCTCTGGCATGAAGGAATATATACAGGCTTTGTTCCGTTCTGTCCTGGGCTCTACAGTGGAAAAGGAAATCAAACTTGACAGATGACATCGAGTGGGCCCGCCCCGCGAGGCAAAGCGGCCTCCAGCAGACATCCTGATCTTTGTACATAACTTTAAAACCAAGGAAGCCATCCTACATAGGGCACGTGACGCTCAGCGGCTGAAGCTTCGAGATAATTCACTACAGCTATACCAAGACCTAGCAATGATCACCTTGCAGAAAAAAAAGGAATTTCGTCCTGTTATGAGTCAATTGAGAAAGATGGGTATATCGTATTCTTGGGGCCATCCCTTCCACCTCATATTTCGCCCTGAATGCAAACCCTGTCAAATGTGATCTCTTTCAGAAGCATGCAAAGTCTTGAACCTCGACCTTCTAGAACAGGACCTGCAACCCACATTAACGCGTGATCGCCCTGCTGGAAGGAACCTGCACAGGATGCGCCACAAATCTACTCCAGAAGGCCACCGCCCTGACCCGGACACCATCGCAAAAGAAAGGTCAGCTGTCCTTCGCTCCCTGTCGGGAGATAAAATGGATAATCCTGTCTCTTCCCGCTAAGGGATTAAGAGGCACTTCTAATATGGTGGATGGTATGTAGCGGGTGGGGGCGGGTGAGGGGGCCTCAACACAATTTGGTTATGAACACACCCAATGCTGACTCTCCTACTTTCATGTTTTCAATCTTAATGGACTTTATTTTACTGCACTATGTTTATTCATCACTGTTGGGGTTTGTTTAGGGGATATTCCTTTCGGCACGCCTTCTCATTCACATAAGACACTTCTGGGGGTATGGACGACGACCTATGTTTCATGTTTGGTTTTTGAGAACCCCTTCACTCCTCCAGTGGATGGGAGGGACTGACCTTAGCAAACGCTCTCCATTCGCTTATGCAGAACATTAAATTGGTGAGCCTCAAGGTTAAAGGCCTCAATAATCCAACGAAGAGGTTGGTTATCCTTTACTTACTTGAAAATGCAAATGGAGATATATACCTTTTGCAAGAAACCCATCTTCTCCCTAGAGATGTACACAGGATGCAATCCAAAGAATTCCCACAGCTATACTAGCCTTCGGGGACTGTGAAAAGAGGCGGGTGGCCATTCTCGTCTCTAAACGCTTTTTGGGAACAGTGTTGGGTGTGGTGGTGGAAATCAAGGGGCGACTCTTGGCTCTTCGCTTACAGATAGGCTCATTTCACTTTACACCTGTATCAGTCTGCGCCCCGTACGAATGCCAGGAACCCTTCCTGATTCCCTGGCAAGGGTATGCCAATCCCCGTATGCGGCAGTAATCGTGTTGGGTGACTTTAACATAGTGATGGATGCAATAAAAGGAATCACCAAGATAAATGCAAGTGCGCACAATCCTTATGTAATTATCAATTCCCAACTTAGACTGCCCTAAATTCCTCCTCCATATCTTGGTTTTATACGAGTAACAACCATTGTGTTGCCAACAGTACAGTTGAGTGATCTAGCGCAACGCACCTCAAGTTAAAAAAGTCTAAAACAAAAGGTCCACCCTGACCGCTTAAATTCCAATTGAAACAATGTTATGAATTGCATTTTAAAAATAAAAACCAAAAGTTTCATACTGCATGTCCAGAGAAATGTAAGGCTACCAAGGATACAATTGTATTATATATTGAAATGGTTATAAGAGTTCCTCATTGCTATAATGAAATGATTGCAGAAATAATTGTGCTGGGGGAATTGGAAGACAGACACTGAAAATGCTATAGTTAAATCTTGTTTAGCACTCTAGCTGCTATGGTACTGAAATGCATTGTAATGACTTGGTTGGAAAATGGACACCGGAAAACTCAATGATGAGAGGAATGTTAACGCTCTAGTTGTTGATTGGCGATTGAGAGCAAAGATGGATACAACTCAACAATCGGGTAGATACCAATGCCACGCTCATACACATGGTGTGGGACTGTACGAATATAAAAATGTATTGTGATGAGGTGAAAACCTTTCTATCAGGAGCCACCAAAACTTCAGTGAAAGCGCAAGGGCAACACTTCTTATTAGGAATTACCAAACGCACCGCCGGGAGGAAACATATTAATAAATTTATGGACTTGGCACTCGGACTGGCCAAACATTGACTGGCCATGTTGTGGAAATCAAGTCAACCTCCATGCACACGCACATGGCTCACAGATCTTAAGTCAGCACTAATTGCAGAACACACATAGCTACAGGATATCGCACATACGCGAAACATAAATGCTAACCCCCCTGAGTGGCAAAAATACCTAACATACGTGGAATCATATCTGTACCAACGCAAACATAATGCGCCGTCCCGTGTGGCTGACTCCTCCTGACAACGCTCCGCAAGGAAATTTCCCTTTTCAATTGATCCTAATTGGGGCCATTGCAGCTAGTCATCTCAACCCCCCGACTCTGCACACCCTTCCCCCAGACCCCTGCATGGTAATAACTGAACGCAGGGCTTCCATCCCCCATACACAATTAGGAGAGGAGTTACCCCACGCACATATCAGCGTGGGGTAACTCAGTGCGGTCGCGTGAGTTATAGTTGCCTGCACTAACTATAACGGGGGAATTTCATTGGTTTTTTACGAGTGAAATGTACAGCTAACTATAACTTGTGTGAAACCTATGGTTTTTTCAGTGAATATATATATATATATACACATATATATATATACATACATATATATACATACATACATGCATACATACATACATATATGTAAATATATATATATATATATATATATATATATATATACACTACTGGCGGTCGCCAGTAGATAGTTATAGTTAGGACCGTGTTTCCATAGGAAATCTGAAAATTCTATTTTGAATAACTTTGGCGCCGGTTGACGAATCTTCGCAAAATTTTCAAAACTAGTGGGGCGCTCCGCTCAGCTCCTACCCTGAAAGTCTTGGGAGATTTCGTCAAGCGGGGGCCGAGAAAAAAGGGGGGTCCCAAAACGCGTTTTCCCCATGCATTTTTCCATAGGACCTTTAGTCGAAGGTACAGCCCGAACGGCTGAACAGAATTAATTGAAATTTGGCAAAGAGGTAGTCCTCAGGTCAGGGAAGTGCCTTTTGCATGTATGGAGTCAATCTGTTCAGTAGTTCCTGAGAAAATTGAGTTAAAAGCACATAAATATCTATAGCCGCGCACCGTGCGCGCACCCTAATGTGCACGAGCGTAATTCTGATTGGTGGTTAAATGTCAGCCAACGTTCGAATCGGTCGAAATCAGGAAGTGTCGGCCGCCATTTTGTTTGTTTTGAGTGCGAGAGTGAAAAAGGAAGGTGGCGAACGAGAAAAGGGGGCAGGGTAGAGAGTTCCTGACCCCCTAGCCTTTGTCAGGGGGTCCCTGAAGGACCCCGAAGGCAGAAAAAAACATTTTATTTTTTTTTCAAAAAATCGTGGGGTGCGCGCACGGTGAAAAACCATAAAAAAAATAATTGTAAAATAAATAAAAAATATAATAATAAATACATAAATTAGCATTTAAAAAACCGTACAAATTCACTGAAAAAACCATAGGTTTCACACACGTTATAGTTAGGAATTAGCATTTAAAAAACCTTGCAAATTCACTTAAAAAACCATAGGTTTCACACGTTATAGTTAGGTGGACATTTCACTCGTAAAAAACCAATGAAATTCCCCCGTTATAGTTAGTTGAGATAACTATAACTCGCGCGACCGCCACTCTATCACAAGGATGATGTCATAAGTGATGTCATGATTGATGCCACTGACCATGTCATGAGTGATGTAATATGTGACGTCATGAGCAGAGGATTGCGGGCGCGCGAGTTATAGTTATCTCAACTAACTATAACAGGGGAATTTCATTGTTTTTTTACGAGTGAAATGTCCACCTAACTATAACATGTGTGAAACCTATGGTTTTTTAAGTGAATATATATATATTTTTTTTTTTCTTCACGAAAGCAAACAAAGATTTCAGGGACGTTATAGTTAGGCTCAGATTTCACTCGTACAAAACCATTGATATTCAGTAGTTCTAGTTACCTGAGCTAATGCGGACTCCCCTCCCTGAGCCAAAGAATGGCCCGGGGACCCCATCCCCGGGGCCACGAGAGACCTTGAGGATCCCATCCACTGGGGCCGGTAAGTTAATTAAAGGGCAGGGGTGCCATGCAGTCCCCCTCCCTGAGCCATAAAATTGCCCCAGGGAACCCATGCCCCAGGGTCGGCTCAGTGATGGTGTTTCGGGGTCCCTAACCACCAGGACACCATCTATATTCCTGCGTGCAAGCGCGAGCAGGAAAAATGCAAGGTTTCTTTCTCAGGGCTGGAGCACAAAGCTGCTCCCGCCCGGTGATAGAACAAAACATTTTCCTGTCTGCACCCTTGGGCAGCGGAATGCTTTGAATTGCTTCAACTCCGCAGGAGCAAAAGAAAACTGCTCCCCCTGGGGTTGGAGGAATGCCGGATCCTGGCAAAGCTGTGAGCGAGCTAGGCCTCCCCCTGCAGCCCCCAAGGAAGGACGTGCTATCAGGTGCCCTGTTTGGACACCAGAGCACCTAACTAAAAAGATAAAAAGTCACTAAGTTCTGGCACACCCTGAGTAGGCACCGGGGCATGCCACAGTTTAAAAAAGAAAATGAAAAGAAAATGCAACAGTGGCCCTGGGCATCACCCGTGCCTCCCCAAAAAATAAATGGTCTGGAATGCCCCAGGTGGGCACCCCAGCACCCAATTCTTTTGAAAACAAATGCACAAGTTTTGGTGTGCCCCAGTATACCTAAAAACGTTACGGCTCCTGCAGGAGCAGAGAGCCGGTGAGGCTTCGGGTGCTGTAGGGCTCTCCCGCTGCCCTTTCTAAAAACAAACACAGCAGTGGGTGTCTCAGGTGGTGCCGGGACATCCACAAACAAAATTTATAGGAAATAAAGTGAATAATAAATGAGCTTCCACAGCTGCTCATTTATTATTCACTGCGCCTACAAGGAGCACCCCATAATGCAGTGGTAGGGCTTTTTAGATATATTTTATTTTGGTGATGTCCGTAGAAGGGGCAGGGACATCACTAAACATTTTATTAACGGTGCAGGGGGGCTGTAGGGAGTTCTGCAGCCCTGACTAACACACACCCCCACTCCCCACCCCTCCCTCCCAGCAACACTAGTAGAAAAACATAACTCTCCTGGGTCATTGAAACCATGACCCCAGAAGATCTTACCATGTTTTTTAGAGCATTTCCCAGGCTGTAGCTTTTGCTCTACAGCTGGGATTGCAGTGCCAGGAAGTGGGCTGCTTGGACGGTTGTAGTTTATGTGATACAGTAAAATCCAAAAACTACAAGGCCTGTATGTGCTTGTTTTTTTTTTGTGGTTTTTAAAAAAAATCTTTTTATTGCATTTTCACACCAACCAAAGACCGGTACATACAATATAGAGTCACTGTAAGAAAACCCCCCTCCAATACAGACATGCATTTAACATAGTGCTACTCACCCCATGGGAACGGGGGTCCACGCTAAGGAGCACTCGTTATATAGCAACATTAAGAGAACAAATTCTACCTCAGGTGCGAGCAGACAGCAACAGGGAGCGGGGGATGGAGAGATCTAGAGCGTCATTCCTAAGGGGGAGAGGCCAGCACCTCTGCCGTCAACTGGGCCATCAGCGCCCGCCTGTCTCTCCGGAGTACCACCGTTGGGGAGATGCAGATGTCCCCTCTGTACCTATTCCATTTCCCCCACTTCCGGTCCCATTTTTTGTGGCAACCTCAATATTTAAATACTGACTTTTCCGCCACCATGGCAGTATCCATGTCCTTTGCCCAGTCAACCACGCGTGGAACCGTAGCCACCCCCCAGTGTCGTGCAATATTCCGCTTTGCTATATTGAAGCCCATAGAGGCCCATGTCTGTTCAGCCTGTGTGAGGTCGGACACCCCCCAAATGTTAAGTAAGCATAGTTGGGGAGACAACTCAAAGGATTTACCTCCCGCCCTCTCAATCTGGCGGGCGATTCTCGCCCAATAGTCATGAATATGTGGGTAGTCCCATAAAATGTAAAAAAAAGGTACCCTCTTGATTGCACTGTCGGAGGCTCGGAGCGCCTACCGAGCCGGAACAGGAGTTTGGCATCAAAATAAGCTCGGTGGAGGATCTTGAGCTGGAGCAGGCGCATGGGGATGGCTATTTCTCGGGGTGAAGATAGAGCGTCCCGCCACATGTCTTCCTCCATCTCTCCCAAGTCTCTCTCCCACCCCATTCTAAGTTTCAACATCGGGTCGGGCGATTGTTGACCATCTTCTTGTAGGTGAGCGAGATGGCCTTACGGTCCATGGAATGCAACAACAGGCAATCCTCCAGAGGGGACGAGTCGGGGAGGGGACTGTCTCTAGGTAGTGCTGAGGACACCGCATAAGTGATCTGTAAGTACCTAAACGTCTCTGACGGAGCCAGTCGATACTTAGCTTGAAGCTCTGGGAATGATGCTAGCCTCCCCTTAACCCAGATATCTCTGACCGTGGAGATTCCAATCAACTCCCACTTGACGAACCCTGGACAAGCGCTAAGTCGACCTAAGACATCGGACTCCCACAGGGAGGTTGCCTTCGTCAGGCGCCCGTGCCACCCCAATCGTCTGGTGACAAATCTCAACCGTGCGCGACGTGGGACCTGTTAAATTAAGTTTGCGGGGTTGGTGTAAAGTGCCCTGTTGTACCCGCCCCGTCCCATGAGCCAGTGATCGGTGCGGAAATTAGGCTTGTCGTGAGGTTCAAACACCCAGCGATTGACTACCACCAACTGAGACGCTTAGTAGTAGTAGAGTCGGAGATCCGGTAAAGCGATGCCCCCGTCGTACCAACCCATGGTAAGTTTGTTCATAGCGATGCGCAGCATACGGCCCTCCCATAGCAGTCCCCGCAATAGTCCGTCAATCTGGGAAAAATAAGAATCCGGAATCCGAATAGGGGTATTCTGTAGTGCATAGAGAAAGCGCGGGAGTGCTAACATTTTGAAAAGGAACGCGCGTCCATGAAGAGTGAGAGGGAGAGAGCGCCAGTGCACAACATCTGATTTGAAACACTGGAGAGGTCTGAGTGAATTGTGTTAAAAAAAGAGATCAGGGTAAGGATTGACGAAAATGCCCAAGTACCGAAAACCCCGAGGTGCCACCAGGATATTAAAGCCCAGCGGACTCGCCGGGGGAGAACCCCACAGCGCATACATCTGGGACTTGGGCCAATTTATCTGATAGCCAGTGTGGATGCCGAAGATGTGAAAAATGTGGAGCACCCGTCGCAGCGACCGCGCAGGGGAGGCCAGGTACAGGAGGATATCATCGGCATACAACGTGATGCGGTCCTCGTGACATGCCATTCACTTAAGCCCCCGTATCTCCGGATCACCCCAGACCCACACCGCGAGCGGTTCCAAGACAAGGGCGAAAAGCAACGGCGACAAGGGGCAGCCTTGCCTAGTGCCCCGATGAAGCGAAAAAGTGGAGGAGCGATGATTATTAACAACGACATGAACTGTAGGTTGGGTATACAATAGCCAAATCCAACGAATACATTTGGGTCCCAGCCCCAGACGGGCCAGAACGGCGAAAAGAAAATCCCACTCAATGGTGTCGAAAGCCATCGAGGCGTCCAACGACAAGAGAATTGCATCTTCCTCATGGTGTGAAGTCTGCCAAGGACCCCATGTACTCAACGCAGGTTCCGGGCCGTATTTCTCCCCGGCATAAACCCGGATTGGTCCGGATGGACCAAATCAGCAATAAAGTGGAGGAGGCGATTCGCGAGAAGTTTGGCCAGAATCTTAGCCTCAACTGTTAAGAGGGATATAGGGCGATACGATTTGCACTCCTCAACAGGTTTGTTCGGCTTATGAATGACCACTATAGCGGCAGTGCTGATCTCTGCAGGTAAAACACCTGACTCTTGTATGGCCTTTTGAACCTCCGTCACTGTGATGTCCGCCTCTAAAGTCTTTGTCTTGCAGCGAAATGGTAGGGATATCGAGCGTAACCAGAAGGTCAGGAGACAGGGAGGCCTGAGAATTGGGAGAACTAGTGTATACCTTTCCGTAATAACTAGAAAATATGTCATCTATGTGATGGGGGTCAGTGGTTAGGGTACCCTTCGAGTCTGCTATCGCGAGGAGCCATCTAGCAGCCTTTTCTCGTCGTTCAAGCCACGCCAAGAGTTTACTCGTCCATTCCCCCTGCTCATAAATCCTGTGTCGGGAGGCTAGCGAACGCGCCGCCCCATCCTGAAAAAGAAGCTGTTGGTAGTCCTGCCTCTTGAGTGCAAGACTGTGGCGTGAGGCGAAGTCAGGATCTCGGGCGACCGACTCCTCCAAACTTGAGACCTCAGCCTCCAGTTTCGATACTCTCCTGGTCCGCTCAGCCCTGCGTCCCACCATGAGCGATAAGGCCCTGCCCTTAATGACTGCCCCCAAGGCCCCCTACAGCGTCTCTGCAGAGTCGACTGAGCTGACATTTTCTGAGAAATAATATTCAGTGTCTTTGCGGAGAGCATCTCGAATGTGTGGAATTTTCAGCGCCCATGGATGTACGGAAATGGAGCTGGGGCGTCCCCCAGTGCGAGAGCCCAGAGTCGTCAGGATGGGGGAGTGATCGGAGATACCGCGGGCCAGGCAACCGGACCTCGTGAAAAGCCAAACATTCTGGGCATGAGTGAATAAATAGTCTATCCTGGACTGACTACCGTGCACCCCGGACTGGAACGTAAAGCGGGTGTAGGATGGGTTGAACCACCGCCAGATATCCACGACCCCCAAAGCGTTCGCGAACTCAGACAATTGTGATCCTCTCGTGGAATCCTCCCGGGGAGGAAGGCGGTCTAGAGACCCATCCATCGTGAGATTGAAGTCCCCTCCCAACACTAACACCCTGAGTGGCAAGTCCAGCAACAGGCTCCCTAAGTCACATAGCGTCGGGCGCTGTAGTCCGGGGGGGGGGGCGTAGACAGAGACGACGTTAATGACACGCCCTTCCCAGGTGCCCGAAACCACAGCGTATCTGCCCTGGAGGTCAGTCCAGGAGTTATGGATGATGTAGGGACAGCCCTTCTGAAGTAAAATCCCCACCCCCTAGAGCCTGAGGTAAAGCCAGAGTGGACCACCATTTTGTACCCTTTCCTGTTCAGGGCGCCACAGGAGTTACCAATCAGGTGCGTCTCCTGCAACACCACCAGGTCAATCTCGTTGCGTTTAGCGTACTGCAACACAATGCTCCTCTTAATTTTATCGCCCAACCCGTTAACATTCCAAGTGGACAAATTAAGTGTCAGACCACGTGTCATCACGTCCATCTAGTGGGAGTTAAGTAGTGACGGATAGTCAAGCATGCGAGTGGGCGACTCAGGCGTAAACCCCGGATGCCAATGACAAGTGAATGGAGTAGGCGAGTTGATAGGTGAACAATATCGTGCACCGGTGTGAGCCAGAACAGGGACAGAAACAAATAACATACCTGAAACAAAAACAATACCAAGAATACTAAGGCCAATGGGGAAAAACCAAGCACCCAATTCGTTGTCCTTTGCTTTCAAGACCATTTGAAGGAGATATGCCTACACAGACAAGACTAAAAAGAACACCCCAAAACAAACCCTCCCCACATCCCCAACGTGGCTCCCCCAGCCCCCCCACCCTGCCTCCCTGCTTGGCAATAACACATCCTCCCGCCCCCCAAACTAGCAGAGTGCCTATCGCCCACTCTTCCAAGAACTTGCAGGACCGTATGGCCAAACCAAGCACATGTCCCCAAAGAGTCAATACCTCTTCCAATAATGAACCAGAGCAACCAAACATGTTTGCTTCAAAAACATTGTCAAGTGTCAAGCATATGTCCCACATCTGGTCTGCGGGGGAACTGGTAGGAGTCCCGGTCCTCAAAAACAGGTAGGACAATCTATCTTCGGCTGAAGAACATCTGTTGCAATATGAGCAGTTAAATCATACCTCAATGCTTACCATCCACCCAGAGTCAGTGCACCCCCTAGAGGAAAAGCATACAGACCAATTATTCGACACCACCCGCAGCCTCCATCCGGTCCGCTCGCAGTGAGCCCCCGCTGGAAGCTCGCGAATTGTCCTCCATCCTCTCACCGCGGGCATGATGGTTACGGCGGCCCGCCGTTTGCCACCCCTCCAGGCTGTCCCAGGTCTCCTCCGAAGTAGTGAAAAACCAGGATTTTCCCTCCGATTCCACCCTCAACTTGGCCGGGAACATCATTGCATACTTCACATCCTTGTCGTGGAGCGCCTTCTTGACCTCTAGGAAGCTTCGTCTTTGCTGTTGTACCTTGAGGATGAAGTCCCGAAAAAAGGTTATGCGACTGTTCTGGAATTTCACTGGCGGGGCGGAGCGGGTATATTGCAGGATAACGTCCCGGTCGCAGGAAGTTAAAGATCCGTGCAAGAAGCGGCCGTGGGGGGGCTCCAGGCCTCAGAAGGCCACCAGGCACCCGGTGCGCCCACTCCACCGAGAAGAAGTTGGAGAGTCCACGTGGTTTGAGGTAGTTAGTGATCAAGTCTTCCACGAAGAGGTCCGTGGCCGGCCCCTCTGGCACACCAATTATACGTACGTTGTTGCGCCTGGAGCACCCTTCGTAGTCGTCCAGCTGTGCCTCCAGCTTTGCGGCATGCGTTTGTAGGTCCTCCACCTTCCTCTGCAGCTCGGACGTATCTTCAACCAGGGGGGTCGCTTTTACCTCGACGTCCTTGAGTCGGAAGTTCATGGCGCGCATATCCTCCCTGATGAGAGACACCTCGGTGAAGACTGTGTCGATCCGATACTCCAAGGACGTGCAGACGGTAGTAATGGCGTCAAGGATGTCTTGCAGTGTCGGGTCCGGCTTCTTCCCTCCGGACTCAGGTTTGTCAGAAGCAGTGGCCCCCCCTTTAGGGCTCGAGCCGGAACCTCCGTCCCAGGCGAATTTAGTTAGTTTGGCCTAAAGGGCCGCTCTTGAGCCGCGACCCCCCGCTATGGTGGAGGTAGGACTCTTCTGCCGAACTCCCTTGTGTTGGATACAAAGACCAGGAAGTAAGTCGCCGGTATCTGCCCTTTACACCGGAGGGTCCGTGGGGGACCAGGACGCTATCACCAATGGTGCGCCACAGCGGCTTTCCAGCACCAGAACGAGTTTCAGGCCTGTGTCAGGCCGCCCGGGGTGCGCACCACGGCCGCGGACCAGCGGCAGCAGAGGGGGAGAAAAAGGGCCCAGTGCAACAGGAGCCAGACAGTGACAGTAGATGGGCACTGGTGCTGTGGCAAGGTGGGCAGCTGCGCAAGACTGAAGCACATGTTCACAGGCAGTCACGGGTGTCTCCACTGCCCCTGTAATAAAGCCCCAGTCACTTCATGCATTACAGGCCAATGATAGTCTGTCAAAGCCAGTCACAGCCCGCTCTGCACAGGCCGGGAGAACAGACACGGGTGTGAGACGCCAATCACCGCCACCGCGGCATCACGGGTCCGTCTCAGCAGAGTCTCGGGCACACTGGGCCATGTGGGTTCCCCCCAGGGGATCGGAGGCGCAATCCGCAGCTGTGGTGCACACCAACCAGCGCGGGGCAGGGCACCCACTTCTCCCACTTAATCTCTGGCCTCAGCCTGTCGCGGTAAAGGCCACAGTTGGCTCCTCTGCAGCCGCGTCACGGACACCAGCTCCTCCGGCCCCCAGTCCGCTGCAGCGCCGTGTCCCCCACGGCGCCCACACTGCCCCTCGAAGATCACGGCAAGCAGCCGCATATAGTCCGGGTCGTCCCTCCCACAGCGACGGGGTAGCTCACGTTGTTTCCCGGCCCTCACGTTGCGCAGAAGGTCTCCGTGCCTGGTCCCACTGCCGGCCGGCCGCGCGGCAGCTTCCAAGGTCCAGCTGGGCCCGATGTCATAGGACACGTAGCTGGTGCGCCGCTGATGTCGCAACGGGCAGCGATGAGAAGTCTTGCCCTTCCGGAGGTAGCTTGCGGCAGTTCTACTATGATTTGGGGACAAATAGACGGATATTTAAGGCCGATTTAAAGCTGCGGATTTAAAGCTCGGTCGGCGGAGCCGAGCGATTAGGCAGCCATCTTCCCTTGTTTTTATTTTTAACAGTTTTCTGGGATGTAAAATGTTAAAAAGTACAAGAGCTATTGTTTTTTTTCTCTTAAGGAAAAACTAATATATATCGGACTAATTATTTTTCAAATTTTTCACCCAAAAATGAGATAATAAAAACTATCTAAGAAGAAAGAATCACAGACATGTATATAAAAAATATAAAAGTAATCAATAATGATAAACATTGTATTGTATGTATTATTGAAATATACATTTGATTAAAATAATTTTTGGAGAAAGATGATAGATCTGCTTTATATATAGGGTGTTGGCTGGGGAGAAGGGGGGGTTGGCCACAGCCAGGCGTTAAAAGTTGCACATGGGTGAGAGGCGGAGGGTTGGCTTTGCATATGGTAATAAAATATTACTTTACCTTAAAACAAAACCTAGAAATTATTTGAAAAAAACATAAGTTAAAGTAACGTTATAGTTAGGTGAAAATGAACATTTTAAACTTTAAAAACCACAGAAATTCACCAGTTATATTTACCTCAAGTAACTATAACTCATGCTCTAAGGTAAGTATAAATCGCGCATTTGCCATGCACTGCTAATTAGCCCACATATTACATCACTCATGACATCTTTAATGACATCATCGATAATATCACTGCAACAATTACAGTGAAATAATTGATGAGAAAACTGTGTATGGGTGGGACACAAGTTATAGTTAGCTTTGAGCATGAGTTACAGTTACTTAAGATAACTACAACTGGTGAATTTCTGTAGGTTTTAGAGTTTAAACCGTCACCTTTTCAACTAACTATAACGTTACTTTAACTTTTGTTTTCTTTTAAGATGTATACACACACACAACTCTGAAAATATTTTAATAAAGGAAATTCCTGTTTTTTCAAAATATTTTTGGCCAATGTGCTCCACTCACCTATTATCTGTGTTCACTATGCAAGCTCTCTTTGCAAGGGGTGCTTGTGTTGAAAAGAATAATGTAACTGTCTTGGCGGCTAAAATAGAAGATGTACTCTCCACAAGCTCTTTCTATGGGAAATGTGAGCAAACCAACACGCCCTAAATGGATTACCAACCAAACATGAGAATCACCGTAAAGGATGTGACTGATGCAGCTGATTTAATATATATTTTTTAAACATCTTTTTATTGAGTTTGAACAAAAAAGAGAATATAAGTGATGGATGAGAGCTAAACATTTGCATTGCATTTAAGTATTGTGTTTAATTGATTAATCAGTCTCTTATGATTTTGATGAAACGTGTGCTTATCATACTTTCAGATGGGACACCCATCCCCATATGCTGGGTCGTGATAGTCTATAGAACTGATAGTCTATAGAACTTACACATTTGCCCCCACACATCTACTTTGATTAAAAAAATTGTGCCTCCATGAACCAGTCCACATTGTGGTGTCAGACACTGAAGCTGGGTAGTTGCGCCCTCACCCATGTGGTAGCTATGTCACTTCCGGCCACTGCCAGTCAGGTGTTCATACACTGGGTAAGATGTTGTCTCCCCATAAACCTAGTAGCATTATTTTGGCATCCATGTTGATCTCTGTCGGGTACTCTAGGCGGCTCTTTACCGTTTCCCAAAATACCTTTATCTGCAGGGAAATGTCCTCTCTCCCCACATCCTCTGAGGGATAGTTGGACTTTGTGCACCCATACGCTTTCAGTTTTGTTTGGGTGTAATATATTCTATGCATCAGTTTGAACCGGATCAGGCTAAATCCTGCCTTTATTGAAAAAGCTGAAGATGCCCACCACAGCATTGCCAAGGGGCGACTGGCATGATAATATAACGTACAAGAGAACAGGGATGGAGCAACTCTCTGTAGTGCTCCCAGGGGAGATGTGTCCCAAAGAGGACAGTCCAGATAGTCCAGATAGTGAATGTCGTAGATCAGAACTTCACAGGGATGAAAGACGCATGGCAGGATCCTCTAGGGAGGTAAAATGAAGCAGACATTCTTTTGAATTTACACAATACAGCTTTGTCTAAAGTAACTTCCTCATCTTTGGAAAACTATAATCATAAGGCCTTTGTTGGATTGGCCATGCTAATCCTTCGGACCCAAGTAATTTTTGTCCCATTCCCTGCTCCCCTATTTAAGCAAACTGTTAGAAAATAATGTTTTAGCATCACCACCGCTGTTCTCTGAAGGCACTCTTTATTTGAATATCAGCAAACGTGTTTCCATTCAGAGAACAGGAGCGAACCGCTGGTAGTATGAACTCAACATAATCTGAGGACGTTTTTCGACCCAGAGGAAGTAGGAATGTTGACCCTATTAGACCTGTCAGCAGCTTTCAGTACCATTGATCATAATATTCTGTTCTCAACCTTGGAAGAAGCCAGCTTTGGAGACACAGTTCTCCAAAGGATTATATCCTTCCTCACAGGCAATGCTATCTTTTCTTTCATCTGAAATAAAACCGCTTACCAGAGTTCCACAAGGATAAACACTGTCCCCTTTTATTTTCAACTTTACCTCCTAGCTACTCTCCATTATGTGCAGAGTGCTAGGTTTTACTTAGGTGCAGATGATACACAGTGCATATTTGGGCAACATCAACCTGGACGAGGTCACTTGTCTCTCACTACTATACTATTGATAGTTAGCAAGTAGATGTCTGTCAATTTCTTATGCCTGAGTCCAGCTAATATGGAAATTATTGTGGTTTCACAATCCAGGGTCAACTGGAAGCCAACTTTGTGACCTGAAAGTATGCGTCCTCCACCTGCCCCTTCCAAAGTTATCCACAATCTGGGGATCCTTCTGGAAATTAACCTCTCACAAGAACCACGAGTCACCTGAGTGGCCCAAACCTTCTTTCTCTGGCTTAGAATCCCACGAGAGCCTGCCATTTATTGAGACAAGATTCCATATCACAATTAGCCGGGTCTGGTAGCTCAGTGGACTAATGCATCCACAGGCCTCTGTTCAACCTCATGATCACAGGTTCAAATTCCAGCGGGCCCACTCAGTGTTTCATCCATCTGAGGTCGATAAAATAAGTACCATTGACTTGAATAACAATAAACATATGTTATTCAGCGCCAAGATACCCCATTAGGGGTGAACGTGCGCTTTACAAATACACGTTATGTTATTAATGCCTTAGTCCAGTCCAGACTGTACTATTCCAGTGCAATGTCCTTGCCAGCCCTTCAAGACTATTTTATTAGCAAGAGCTGATTTAGAACATGACCTTTCATTTGGTTACTGCACCTTTCTTAAGATCTTTGCACTGGCTCCCTTTCCAATAAAGTATGTTTTCTTTTCAAGGAAATGAGAACTGTTCATAGAGTAGTCTGTTCTAAAACAGCAGCCTTCCCAGTTAAGAAGAGATTCACCCTTTACCTCCAGTCTCCTACCCTTAGATCTGCCAGTCATTCCCTTCTAGAATCCTGTTAGATCTGGCACCTTGGCGTGGGTCTCCCTTCCAATTTTCGCTGTTGCCTCATGTGTTTTTGGTGGTGTTAGATGCTTTGGGCACTGTGCCACTGCTATCCAGTGCCACAGTGCAAGTGCTCCATATTGTAAATTGATGTGTGAATTAGTGATTCCATGAATGGTTGGTTTGGGTTACATGTCAGACCCTAGTACAGTGCACCAGGAGTGCCCAGGGCTGGTAATCCAAATGCTGCTGTTGGGCTTGCAGCACTGGTTGTCTCATCCACAGAAGCAGCCTGTAAAAGTGTGTCCAAGGCCTGCCATTGCAGAGCCTGCGTGCAGTCTGGTACTGTCATGCTGACTGGGCAAGTGCACCCACTTGCCAGTCCCTAAACCTTCCCTTTTCTTCATATCAGACACCCCTATGGTAGGCCCAAGGGCAGGGCGCATTGTAAGTATAAGGTAGGACATGCCCTGGTGTGTGTGCCATGTTTTAATAGTGAATTACAGCCATATTCGTGTTTCACTATTGCAAGGCTATCTGTTCTCCATAGGCCAAAATGGGCAGTTTGATTATTACATCTTATAATCCTAACTGACCTAGGGAACATGGTAGAAATTTGAATTTAGTATGCCTGAACTCAGAATGATAAAATACATATTTTAGTGAAGTTGGTTTTAACATTCTGTGTTTGAAAATACCACTTTTAGAAAGTAGGTATTTTCTTGCCCAACCATTTAAACCTGCCTCTGCTAGGTTGTGTATTCCTTGTCTGGAGTTTGAGTGACAGGGCTGGGGGATTCCAGGAGACAGGGTGAGTCAGCCCAGTGGTGAATAGAGAGATCTGCATCTAGATGGGAGGTAGGAGTTGCACCTAGGGCTCCGCCTTCCCTCCATATTGCTGGCTCCACCTCCTGTGGTACATCTGATGTCTCTGCCCTGCACTCTGAAAGGAAAGAAGGTGTCATGTAAACAAAGTGCTCCAGGACTGACCAGAACTGGTTTAGACTAGGCAAAGGCCTGCCTTCAGAGAACAAAGAGAAACTTAGTATAAAAGAGGGGTCCCAAACCCCATAGAATTAGAGCACTTTTGGACAACAAGAAGAAACCTTTGCTGAGGAGAGGAACCAGGAGAAACTGAGGAGAGACTATCCCTAAGCCGAAGTGCTGCTTGGGGGATTGGCCTGCAGTGGTTGCCTGACTGCCAAAGAAAGGAGAAAGGACTTTGTGTGCATTTTCATTCAACTTGTGAAGGATCTCCAAGGGCTTGAGAAAAGAGCTTGCCTCCTGCTGAAGTCTCAGGGACAACAGACTTCAACCACCAGCTCCCCAAGAGTTCTTTGGAAGTGCCTGTAGCTGTATTTGGGCCTTCTGAGGGACTGCGTGTCGCAAGGAGCTGGAAGCGCGACTCAAGAAGAAGAAGCGTGTCGCCGTCGCAGCCGTCGCATCACTGAACAAGGGTGTCGCCGCTGTAGCTGTCGCATTGCACCGCATCACGAGAAGCGTCCCGCAACACCAAAGAATCGTGTCACCGTCGCAGCCGCAGCTGTCGCATCACTGAACAAGGATGTCGCCACTGTAGCTGTCGCATTGCACCGCATCACGAGAAGCGTCTCGCAACACCGAAGAAGTGTGTCGCCATCGCAGCCACTGCCGTCGCATCACTGAACAGGGGTGTCGCCGCTGGAGCTGTCGCATTGCACCACATCACAAGAAGCACCTCGCATCCACGGAGAAGCATGCCGCCGTCACAGCCGATGTCGTCGCATCACTGAACAAGGGTGTCGCTGCTGCAACTGTCGCATCGAGCGGAAGTGTCTTGCATCGTTGGAGATGAGTGTCGCCGCCAAAGCCGCTGTCGTCGTATCACTGGACAAGGGTGTCGCCGCCGCAGCTAACGCATTGAGCCGAGACATCTCACAACATCGGAGAAGCGTGTCGCATCAACAAGAAGACGCCATCTTTGTTTCTTAGCACCAGATCTTCAACGCATCACCGCCTTTGCGTGTAAGGACCTGCCGCATCACCTTCCCTGCAACACTTTCGTTGCCCTGCATGTCGCATCTTAAGGTACATTGACTCAAAGTGTCGCATTTAAGATCTAAAGAGAACTAAGCCAATTCTACCATTTTAAGAACAGTATTGTGGATTTTTGTTGTTTATGGTCTTGTGTTAAATCTATATAAAGAATACTTATTTTTTATATAAAACTTGTGTGGTGTCCATCTGTAGTGTTGTCACTTGATTACTGTATGTGTTCACAAATGCTTTACACACTGCCTCTGAGATAAGCCTGTCTGCTCGTGCCAAGCTACCAAGGGGGTGAGCAGGGGTTATTTTAGGAATGTACCCCCTTACCCTGACTAGAGGCAAGAGTCCCTATTTGTCACAAGTACCTACCTGTGCCAAGTAGAGACCCCCAAATCTAACAAATACGTACTGTTACTATCTGATAGAAACATTTAGCCGCAGATTCCTTAGATTGGAAATTTCCCCAGGTGCGAGACTGGATACAGGACTGTGGTTGGATGCAGAGTGGTTAGGGGGCCGTTTTTCAGCACATCTTGACGTTTTGTTGAGGAACAGTGTGCTTTTTGCAATGTATTCAGGGTTTAAACCATGTGGATCTTGTACCATCTGCTTGTGGTGCTTTGGAGAACACCATGACGTCGAAGAACGCGGTTCCTATCAGCGTCCTTCGCCCAAAGGCGTTGAGAGAGCATCAAATGAAACTTTTGGCTGCATATTTATCTGAGGCACTGCTTCTTTGCCAGTCCTCGCCGAAGTCCAGAGGCCAGTCGAGTAGCCGTTCTGGTGATGGGCCGCCTCCGTTGACATCAAGGGACGCTCCAAAGCCCAAACAGTTGGTACGTAAGTCTGTCTCCGATGCTGTCTCTCATCCTTTGGTTGGGGAGCATTCACAGGAGTGTTTTGGGCAGATTTTCTCATGCTTTATGGGACTGTGGCGCATTGGCTGCCTTCTCTTTCAGAGGATGCCAGGAGTGAACTCCTGCAGGTGGTACAAGATGGCTGGGAAGCGGTGACATTCACCATAAAATGTGGTATTGACACCACCGATTATGTGGGTAGGGCTATGGCTCAGTCAACTGCACTGCGCAGACATGCATGGCTGCATCAGTCTGGGGTTTTTTGTTTTTTTTTACTTTTTATTGTTTTCCAACAAACAGTTTGGTATTAGCACATGACATATAGAAATAGCATTGAATAGTTCCCCACCCCATCCAACAGCTCCAATTGAAATTCACACTGAAAATACACCAAGAGCTCTTACACATCACATGGGAAATATCAAACCCGAATAAGCTTTAAACATGGCACAGTACAGCGAGATATAAAACATGATACAGAAGAGCACAATACTAATTATGCGGAGGGGAAGCCTCCACCTCCGTCATCAGTCGGGTCATCTGTTCGGTCCGTTCCTTCTGCAGCTCCACCGTTGGGGAGATACAGATGTCCCCCCTGTATTTATTCCTCCCCATTTATGGTCTCATTTCTTGGGGCATCCGCGGCCCTTGAAGACCGAATTTTCGGCAATCATTGCGGTATCCATGTCTCGTGCCCAAGCACCCTGGAGCGGGACCGCCTCCACCCCCCATTTTTGTGAGATGTTTCGTTTCGCGGTGGCGAATCCCATCGAGGCCCAAGTCTGCTCAGCCAGAGAAAGATCAGTCGCTCCCCAAATATTAAGCAGGCTTAGGTGCAGAGATACAATTTCATATGGGTAGTAGTGTTCCCAAAATTTGGGAGAAACCGCACTTCTTCACAGCGTTATCAAGCGCGTTAGGATACGCGGCGAATCATCCCCACGGATCTTCATTAACTACTTACACATCAATTGAGTGTGCATTTGTATTCAAGACTGGATAATATGGACGACTATAGATTAACATAGCTATGATTTTGAATTGACGGGATCTTTGTATATACACCGTGGACATACCCATTTGAATTGATATTTTATCTTGGATGTCGCAAATTGAAGTCAGGAATTAATAATCCAATCATTAGCCTTGAGAAAGTCAAAGTACTTATCAAGTACGGACGAAACACGCGTTGGCTGTTGTGAATATTGGATATGGATTTGAAAATCATTAATAAAGAACACTTTTGATTAAAGTTTTGACGATTATTCTACCTGTCCTATGGAACTTTGGAATACTTCAGATTCTTGAAGGACTTTGGAGAATTACTCATCTAAATCATTAGGAATACTGGTCCAAATATAAGAGTTGTGCATAGGACAGTGTGTACTTTGAATCTGGGTGTGCGTAATTAGCTGGCCTTTTTTCTGACAATAGGTGCGGAGATCGCGCCACAGACTCTCGCCAGTTGACAGGCAATCCGCACACAGTAGTCCTGTATACGTGGGCAATCCCATACTATGTGGAAGAAGGGGCCCACTTGATCGCTATGTCGGAGACAGAGCGGATCGGGACATCTACCTATCCTAAAGAGTAGTTTGGCGTCGAAGTAGACCCTATGAAGAATCTTAAGCTGCAGGAGTCGCATAGGCATTGGGATGGCCACTTAACGAGGGAAGGCTTGAGCGTCCCTCCAGTCCTCATCCTCTATATCACCCTTTGCATCAGATCTGCACGATTGTTAACCAATTTCTTGTATGTGAGTGAAATGGCTTTATGATCCATGGGATCCAATAATAACCGATGCTCCAAAGGGGAGCAGTCCGGACGGGGGGCGTCTCTCGGCAAAGCAGCCGATACGGCATGGCTGATCTGTAAGTATCTGAAGGTCTCAGTTTGGGCCAGTTGGTACTTCGCCTGAAGCTCCGTAAATGTAGCTAGTTTCCCCTTCCCCCAAATGTCCCCCACCATCGATATCCCAATGGTGTCCCATTTGTCGAACCCTGGACATCTCCTGAGTTATCCCAATATGTCGGGTTCCCATAACTGTGCTGCCTTTGTTAGGCACTTATTCCAGCCCAGTCGTTTTGTGACCGCATGCCAAGTTTTGACCGTGCGAGCAGTGGGGCCGGTTAAGTGAAGTCTGCGAGGATTGGAGTACAGCGCTCTGTTGAAGCTGCCCCTCCCCATGAGCCAATGATCCGTTCTGAAGTTTGGCTCATCATGGGGGCCGAATACCCACCTATTAATAGCAATCAGTTGGGATGCTTGATAATAGAGACGCAAGTCTGGAAGCCCTATACAACCATCATACCAGCCCGTGGTGAGTTTGTTCATGGCGATCCGCGGCATGCGGTCCTCCCATAGTAATCCCCGAAGCGTTCCATCGATCTTTGAGAAATATGACTCAGGGACAGGGTTGGGAGTATTCTGTAATACATACAGAAAACGTGGAAGAGCAAGCATTTTAAACAGGGACGCGCACGCCAGGAGAGTGAGAGGGAGAGAGCGCCAATGCGAGAAATCTGATTTGAAGCGGCGGAGGGGCCCGAGGAGGTTATGTTCAAAGAAGAGGTCAGCCTCCCGGGTGACAAAGATGCCCAAATAGTGGAAGCCACGTGGAGCCACCGGTATTTCGTAGCCCCTTGGACTGGCTGGGGGAGTGCCCCACAGCGCATATATCTGGGATTTGGACCAGTTTATGCGATAGCCTGAGTGGGCCCCAAAGATGTTAAAAAAGTGAAGTACCCTCCGCAGTGACCGTGCCGGAGAAGCTAAATACAAAAGGATATCATCTGCATAAAGCGAGATGCGGACTTCGTGGCACGGCGTCCATTTAAGCCCCCGTATCTCCGGATCGCCCCGGACCCAGAAGGCCAGGGGTTCCAGAACCAGGGCGAAAAGTAACGGAGACAGAGGACAACCTTGTCTCGAGCCACGGCGGAGTGCAAAAGTGGCTGACCGGTGGTTGTTAACAACAACGTGTGCAGTGGGTTGCGTATAGAGTAGTCTAATCCAACGTATCAGTTTGGGACTGAACTCCATACGAGTCAAAACGGTGAAGAGAAAGTCCCATTCTATGGTATCAAACGCCATTGCTGCGTCGAGCGAGAGCAGGATTTCGTCTTCCTCAATCATGTGGATCCTGCCAAGGACCCCGTGCACCTGCCGCAGATTTCTGGCCGTATTTCTTCCCGGCATAAATCCTGACTGGTCCGAATTGACCAGGTCCGTGATGTAGGGGAGGAGTTGGTTGGCCAGGAGTTTGGCTAGAATCTTGGCCTCGACCGTCAAGAGAGAAATGGGGCGGTACGCTTTGCAGTCCTTAGCCGGCTTGTCAGGTTTGTGGATCCCCACAATAGACGCCGTACGTATCTCCGTGGGAAGTTGACCTAACTCGAAGCACTCATTATAGAGGTTCAAGAGGTGGGGGGCCAGCAAAGTTGTCATGGGCTTAAAAAGCTCGATAGGAAGCCCGTTGGGGCCCATCGCCCTGCCGGATCAGACATCATGTATCGCTTTTTGGATTTCCGTCCCCGTGACATCCTCCTCCAGGGCCTCCCTACCCTCCGGAGAAATGGTCATCACCTCAAGTAGTGGCCAGGAGGTCAGCCGACCACTGGGCCTGAGACGTTAGGGAGCTAGTATAGACCCCCTCATAATGGAGCGCAAAAGCCTCTGCTATCTATTGAGGATCGGTGAGGAGCGCCCCCTCTGAGTCGGCTATCGCATGCACCCATCTAGAGGCTTGTTCCCGGCGTTCCAGCCATGCCAGAAGTTTACTCGTTCTTTCACCCTGCTCGTAAATCCTATGCCGGGTAGAGAGAGCCCGCACCGCGGCGTCCTCCTGGAGAAGCTGCCTGTAATCTTGCCTCTTGAGCGTAAGGCTATGCTAAAGTGAGGGGTTAGGATCGCGCGCCCCTGCCTCCTCCAGATCTAAGATGTTCGACTCTAACTCTGATACCCTTTTCAATCTCTCAGACCTGTGGCCCACCATAAGGGACAGTGCCCTACCCTTAATTACCGCCCCAAAAGCCCCCCATAGATTCACTGACAAGGCAACAGAGCCCACGTTTTCAGCACAATAATCTTCAGCATCTTTGCGGACGGCGTCTTTAATATGCGGTATCTTAAGCGCCCAGGGCTGTACAGTTATGGATCCCGGTCCCCCCTTTCGCGGAAGACTCAGAGAAACCCAAACCGGGGAATGATCGGAGATCCTGCGGGCCAAGCAGCTCGACCCAGTGAATAGATGGACATCCTGGGCATGCGTAAATAGGTAATCAATTCTAAATTGACTACTGTTTACCCCTTTTTGGAATGTGAATCTTGTGTGTGATGGGTTAAACCACCTCCAGACATCCACCACCCCTAAAGTGCTAGCGAACTCAGACAGAGACGAGCCTTTCGGCAGATCCTCCCGGGGTGGAAGACGATCTAGGGAGCCATTTATTGCAAGATTGAAGTCACCACCCAACACCAACACTCCCAATGGAAGCTCCAGTAGTAGGTACCCCACATCGCGCAGTGTCAGACCCTGTAGTCCAGGAGGGCCATACACAGCAACTACATTGACAACCCGTCCCTCCCAGGTGCCCGAGGCCGCGGCATATCTACCCTCAGCGTCAGACCAGGTCCTGTGAACGATGTAGGGGAAACCTTTACGGAGGAGAATCCCCATCCCCCGAGAGCCAGAGGTGAACCCCGAGTGAACAATCAAACTGTAGCCTTTCCTATTCAGGCCCCCCAGGAGTTCCCGACCAGATGCGTCTCCTGCAGCAACACCAGATCAAGCTCATGACGTTTAATATATTGCAACACTATGCCCCTCTTAATTTTGTCCCCCAGGCCGTGAACATTCGATGTGGAGAAAAGAAGCGCTGAACTTGGGGCCATCATGTCAGTTCAAAAGGAATTAGATAAAGCCAGACCATTCCTAGGGGCCTGAAACGGCCGGGGTGGAGGAAACGTGAGTGGATGACAGTAGAACTACTTGTACAGGTGGGAAGTTCAGCAATTAAGTGCATTGATACCAGAAACCAAAAAACATTTAAACAGAAAAAACAAACCCCCCCCACTACCCAAACAGAACCCCCTCCCTGCATGACGAGCCTAAAACCACCCGCCTCACGCAACTTGCAGAGCGCCTGTCGCCCACCCTCATCAACTTAAGGAACGTGTCCAACCCCACTCCCTAAAGCATAGATTGAGAAATCAGTAAAACTAGCCCCAGCCCGAATTCCCAAAAATCAGAACCCACAACAACAAATTTAGCCCTGCAAGAAAATTAGTGGATTAAGCATTCTAGACACAAGAGCATCACAAACCCCAGAAAAACAGACCCAGAGCAGTATGCACCGTGAACGTCCACTGAAAGCGGGGGGCTCGAAGCCCAGGTGGGCCAGACCGCCCTCAGAGGCCGCCGTGAACAAAAAGAGCCCCACAAAAACCCTTGAAGAGGACAGCTTCTCCTGCTCATCCCGGCGGGCCCTGAGAGCCCGTCTCGGACGGAGGCGGGGAGCGACGGTGTTGACGCCAGTCATTGGGTGCTTCAGTCAGCTTTTGCGGTTTCTTGCCAACAGTGCGCCAACCGTCGATCCAGTCCAAGGCGTCTTCGGGCCTGGTGACGAACCAGAGTTTACCATCGGATCCAATTCTTAGTTTCGCCGGGAACAGCATGGCATATTTGATCCCAAGGGCTCTGAGAGCATGTTTTACATCTAGAAAACTGCGGCGTTGTTTCTGAACTCTTAGAGTAAAGTCAGGGAAGAATGATACTTTTCTATTCTCAACAGTCAAGGGGGGTGCCGCTCTTGCCGTCTGTAGGATCACGTCACGGTCTCTGTAGTTGAACACCTGGGCCAGGAGCAGGCGGGGGGGCCCAGGGTTGGGCCTACCCCCCGGTACACGATGGGCCCTCTCGATCAAAAAGCATTTGGATAGGCCTCTTAGTTGAAGGTGTTTTAGGATGAGTTCCTCAACATAGAGGTCAGCAGAAGGCCCCTCTACCCGCTCAGAAACACCAAGAATGCGAACATTGTTGCACCGCATCCGCCCCTCGTACTCGTCAAGTTGGACCGCCATCGCCTCGTGAGAGATGCACTACTCAGTCACCTGGCAGTGTTGGATACCAGGTCCGTCGTGGTAGTCTCAACGGTGTGCACACGGTCATCCATTTTGCGCATATCCTCTCTGATGAGGGCCACTTCCGTAGCCACAGTGTCAATTCGATTTTCTAGAGATGTCCGCACTATGGTTATTGCCGCTAGAATATCTTTGTTGGTGGGCTCAGAAACGTCTCGTTGGTCCCCTGCAGTGCCCGACTTCTCCTCCTGGAACCTCTGCCAAGCAAACTTCTCCAGCTTGGCTTGCATCGAATTCCGCCCGCTGCGGCCTGTCGCCATGTTTGTCACGTGAAGGGGGGCAAGAAAGGCTAGGAGGTAATCACTACTCACCGCCGCCTGCCGTGAGAGACCCCACGCGGCCTGTCGGCTTTTGCTCAAACCTCACCAGCCGCAAGGCAAGTCTGTAGGACCGGCACCACTTCGTCGTCAGCGGGTACCCAGCTCAACCCCCTCGTGGCGCTGATTGCAGGGGGACCCAGCCGCCAGCAGCTACATCTGCCGGGGCAAGGGAATAGGTCCAAGTCCAAGAACGCACCGCAGCGCCGTGCAACAGTTCCCCCGATCACCTCCTCAGCAGCCTGCCCCTTGTCGTAACGAGCCCCGGGGGCCCAGACGCCCACTCTCACATCGGGGTCACGGCGTGGTCCCACCTCAAGAACGGCACCACGTAGGGAATACGGGTGGCGAAAGGGCAAGTCAGGGAGCCCCCAGAGCCCCAACAGTATAGGGGCTGGTCCCCGCGTGATGATGCCTGCCACTCACCGGGTCGTACCTCCAGCGGCCAACAATCATCCAGAAGGGGTCCCAGTCAGCGCTGGGCGGGTTCCTGGGGAATTTCTTCATCGAGTGGATGCCTCGTCCTGGAGGGGTCTCGGTCAGCTCGGGGGAATCTCCTCACAAAATGGAGGCCTCGTAGATCTCAAGAGGCTCGGTGGCAGCAGGGGAGCAGTAGCAGCTCCGATCGAGGCGTTTTCACCCCTCCACTCTGACACCAACAGTTTGAAGTGTTGCTCTGTCGCCAGGTCCAACCGTGACCCACACCGATCAGGGCGCAGGCCCCACAGCCCGGAGCACCCGCACTCCGCCGTCCAGGCCGCAACCCCGGTCCCAGGATGCTTGTTTCCGGTCCAGGGAAGATACGGCTTAGTAGTTCGGGCTGGACTGTTCCCATGAGGCACAGGGTCAGACTGATTTGCATATGGCCATGTCTGAACTGGGGTGGCGGAGTGAGCTAAAGAATGATGATGGATTAAACCCAGATCTGCGATTTGGGGTGAGTGTCTGAAAAGTTTCAGCGCTCCGTCCATCATCTCCTTGTGTTTGCTTTGTTCGCCTTAAGTTGGCAGGGTATGCCCAGACGTGGGCCCTTGCTCACTTTGTCACTGGATTCAAACTAGCCTGGCTGATGACGGTTGATTAGCCAGAAACCGGTCCCAGGATGCTTGTTTCCGGTCCAGGGAGGACATGGCTTAGCAGTTCGGGCTGGACTGTTCCCATGAGACACAGGGTCAGACTGATTTGCATGTGGCCATGTCTGAACTGGGGTGGCAGAGTGAGCTAAAGAATGATGATGGATTAAACCCAGTTTCAGCGCTCCGTCCATCATCTCCTTGTGTTTGCTTTACTCTGAAAAAGGGCTCATGCTGAAAGGAAAGTTGCGACCACCAGTTTGTTTGGCCAGGGAGGGGGGGGGGAATAAAGTGCGAAAACACATAAGGGGTCAGCATACAGGTATCCTGACCCCATAGGAAACATAGAGAAGTCCCTGAGGGAACCCTCATGGGCAGAAATTGCCCCCAAAACCGTTTGGGGCACGAATCAAGGATCCGCGGTTACCTGTGGATTCCGCAAGTATCAGCGGAGGATCCACGGGTACGTACGGATTCAAAGCCTATTGGGGGAAAACAAACCCTCACTCACTCACATACCATACCCCCGCCATGTATGGCCAAAGACCGTGTGCAGCATGGGTTTGGATGCATGTGGGGTGGGCGTTGGCCGCAGGGCCTGACCGCAGAGTAGGCCCTGCGACAAACTTCCGCCCTTGGCAGGGGTTGTATTAACGTACAATAATTATATATTAGAAATTCACTGAAAAAAACAAAGGTTTCAAAGTTTATAACTATAGCTGCTTAATTTCTATGGTTTTGTGTGGGTAAAACGTCAACCTAACTATAACATCCCTGTAACCTTTGATTTATCAGTGAATGTATATCTATTTCAGTATATATATATATATTACCTACTGGCGGTCGCCAGTAGGTAGTTATAGTTAGGACCACGTTTCCATAGGAAATCCGCAACATTCTATTTTGAATAACTTTGGCGCCGGTCGACGAATCCTCGCGAATTTTTCAAAATAGGTGGGGCGCTACGCTCCGCTCCTACCCTGAAAGTCTCGGGGGGATTCGTCAAGCGGGGGCTGGGATAAAAGGGGGGTCCCAAAACGCGTTTTTCCCATGCATTTTTCCATAGGACCTTTAGACACAGCTACAGCCCGAACGGCTGAACAGAATTACTTGAAATTTGGCAGAGAGGTAGCCATAAGGTCAAGGAAGTGCCTTTTGCAGGTCTGGTGTAAATCTGTTCAGTATTTCCGGAGAAAATAGCATTTAAAAGCATATATATATCTATATGCGCGCAGGGTGCGCGCACCGTGCGAGCACCGTGCGAGCACCCTAACGTGCGCGAGCGTAATTCTGATTGGTGGTTACATGTTAGTCAACGTTCGAATCGGTCGAAATCAGGAAGTGTCGGCCGCCATTTTGTTTGTTTTCAGTGCGAGAGTGAAAAAGGAAGGTGGCGAACGTGAAAAGGGGGCAGGGTAGAGAGTTCCTGACCCCCTAGCCTTTGTCAGGGGGTCCCTGAAGGACCCTGAAGGCAAAAAAAAATTATTTTTTTTTTTAAAAATCGCGGGGGTGCGCGCACAGTGCGCGCACCCTGAAAAACACAAAAATAATTATTTTTAATACGTAGTTTATTGTAAAATAAATATATAAAAAAAATAATACATAAATAAATTAGCATTTAAAAAAACGTACAAATTCACTGAAAAAACCATAGGTTTCACACACGTTATAGTTAGGAATTAGCATTTAAAAAACCTTGCAAATTCACTTAAAAAACCATAGGTTTCACACATGTTATAGTTAGCTGGACATTTCACTCATAAAAAACCAATGAAATTCCCCCGTTATAGTTACTGCAGGCAACTATAACTCACGCGACCGCAATCCTCTGCTGATGACGTCAGATATTACATCACTGATGACATATGTGTCTTTCTGAAAAATAAATATTTGTAATATATGTATAGCTAAAGATTAATGGAAGAAGACATGGGTAAATAAGTGTCTAAATACAGTATTAGCATCAGCAGAGGATTACGGTCGCGTGAGTTATAGTTGCCTGCAGTAACTATAACGGGGGAATTTCATTGGTTTTTTATGCGTGAAATGTCCAGCTAACTATAACATGTGTGAAACCTATGGTTTTTTAAGTGAATTTTATAGATATAGATATAGATATGTAATGCATAGAGATTTGGGTACAGATTGAGCCCTCCGCACAGCCCAGAAGCCGGTACCCGACTGACATATAACTCTGTAAAATAATAACCCTGTTGATCTGGGAAAATAATTAAATTTCCATCACAGTTGATCTGTAGGTCATCCGATAAGGAGATTTATTCCAATTTACAACTAATTTTCAAGCTTCCTGTCTCCGTGGACACATATAATCACAGAATCCTAGTGTGGAATTTAATAAAATGTACGATTACAGCCAACATGTGTTTCACGGCTCAGTCACTTCTTCAGGGCTGTTTATAAGACAAAAAATACTACTCAATATAGTCACAATATTAATGTTATACATAATAATACAAAAAACTGACAGTACCTAACAGAATTTCGAAAGCTCATCCAAATTCCAGAACCTTGCACATGCTCAGATATATTCTTTAGTTTAGGTCATAAATATCATGGTGGAAGAAGTAGATAATAAGCAAGTAACTTTTTCTTTTTCCTATAGCTTTAATACAGTTTGACGATCTGAATAAAGCGCTCTCAAAAACCAGACATTTTGTATTGTACAGCTTAAGGAGTGCTTTTTTTGCCGCTGCTCCATGTCAGACCTGAATATTAATGAACGGGACACAGACTCTGATCACAATAGGAGGTCTCATGAAAGAATATACCCACAAAACAAATTGAAAGTATCTGTAAATGGGAACCAAAACAATTTGCCAAAATTTAGCAGAGTTTGTTTTAACAGGAGAGTACGCTTTTTTCTATAAACAGTATCAACAAAAGTTTTTCTGTGCTAAAATCAGTGTCTTTTCCCAACTTTCTGGGAACAAACATCTATATAAATTGTTTTCCACAGCTTTTTACTTTTCTAAGCGGTAGTCAATTTATCCTATTTTTTGTGGTTTCTACATTCTTGCAGTTTGTGGATAAAACAGTTGTGAAGCTTATGGGTGTACCTAGAAAGCTATACATTTGTGAAAAGCAGACAACATTTGGGATTCAGTAAGTGGTCATTTCCATAGGTCGCACATGGTTTTCCAAAAGAAACAAATTGTGTAAATAAAATAACTAATGAATATATGTTGGAAAAAATAAAAATAGGTGATAGTGTTTACATCTGTAGTTTCTTGCACCAGCGGCTGTTTACAAAGTGAATATACAGTTTAGTCTTCAGACAGTGCTGGTCGCAGGCATATTTAGTGTTCAGTGGTTGTCTAAAAACATGCGAATGCCAGAGCGATCTACTGAGTTGCAGCTTATAATTTTTCATTGTGTAGCAACTATGCATCAATTCATAAGTTAAAATCAAATATATGGATATAAAGAAAACCTGTATTTTTTTAAATGTGACCCAGACAATGAGTTCAGTAATAGAGGTTATTTGTACAATTCTAATTTTGGTTTATTCGTAGTATCATGTGATTCAGAGGAACTTTTGCAAAGTGTGTTTTCTTGCACACTGACTTACATTTAGAAGCCAAAAGTGGAGCAAAATTCAATAGATAATAATAAAAGTTCTACTGTTCTGTATTTGCACACTACTGACACAATCGGTACCCCACTTGTGTGACTGGGCCTATAGTATGCAACAGGAAAGGCACCAGAACACAACAAGGGAACATCTAGATTTTTCCTTTCAGATTCATTCATTCTGTCAATGTGGATAGCTGCAGTATTTGGGCCGAGGCTCTGACAGGACCCAGGGAAGTCTACCAACCTCAGACATTTCTGAAAAGTAGACCCCCAGGGGACTCCAAGGTGGTGTGACTTACATGGATCCCACTAGGGTTTTTTACCCAGAAGGCCCTGCAACCTCCAAACTTTGGCTAAAACTCCAGATTTGCCTCACATTCCTTCGAGGGGAAAGTACTGGAATCTGCAGGTATCCTCAACCTTCCTACCACCCTACATTCCCACACTTCTGGTAAAAACGATACCCCACTGAGCCTATTTCCCAGGACAGGAATGTATGCAAACTGTCACCAGATGAAGTCAGTGTACTATCATAGTGGTCTTACCCTAGTCACTGACATGGTCCATTCTTGTCTCAGGCAATAGGCCCCCACAGATGTAGGATATGATTTTTATCAGGAGAAGAAAGAAAATGCTGTTTGATAAGATGTTTGCCATTCCCTGAATGTTCATGAGTTTTTATGTCACATAACTGTGTGGAATTTGAATATTTCCACTCATACATTGACATTTGCAGTGCAGTCTGAGTAAGAAAACATGCATGAGGCTATGCAAGGCAAACCACCCCAGACTCCCTAGATTATCTATTTTTCAGAAATGTCTGTTCATGTTAAGTTTCCTTGGATACTGGCTGGCTTTGGGCCCAAATATTCTATTCACACGCTACCAAGTCATCATTGACTGTGTTTGGGTGCACTGTTAAATCGTCGCTCGCCCCTATAGAAAGCACTTAAATACCTGCTAGCCTAACTGTAGTCGGTAGAAGTTTGAGAAGGATGTATGGTGTAACATTCCTCATTGACAGGCAACATCACACTTACATCATAGATACTAAAATTCAACTTGTGGTATACTCATGAAATTTCCCTACTACATTGTTGTATGGTGTTTTACTCTCTTGACAATGGCATAAAACGTGTGTAGAAAGGTAGATCCCCAGCCACTTAGTGTGCCATGTGTCCCTCATCAAATCCTTCCATCTGTCGCTGGGGAACCTCCTTTTGTGTTGCCTGGCATTTGTATAGCGCAGAAGTGGCTTGAGCGTGTAGAGTTTACATGTGGATATGTATGTGTGGTTGGAGAGGGATGTATTTGTCGTATGTTCTATATGATTAGTGCCGAGTCTGTTCGTGACTCCTACCGTGACAATCTGCCTTTTACCTACACGAAATCCCTTTGAAGGCTAGTCTGAGCTAAGCTTTGACAAATATTATATGGGCGGCCAGGTGTACGTTTACTTACTCCTTCCGTTGGCAGCCTACTTAAGCTTGGGAGGACTTGTCTTTCTTGCACCTTTAGCATGCTCACTGAGTTTAGCAGGAGCTGCTCAGGCGGAAATTGACTCCTCACTGGGAATGTGACTGCCCATAACGCAGTTGACAACTGGCAAATCCTGCTCCTTCTACTACATGGTAGGAAGTTGGGAGATGTCCAAGGATATCTTGTTGAGCCATGCCTCAGACAGTGTGACAGTTCTACGTATGAAAACTGGTAAATATCCTGGGCCAGACTTTCCTAGGTTCTGTAAACAGCATTTTCACAAAGAGTAAGAAACTTGAAGTTTGCTGGACACGGTACTCAATTAAAATGTGACCGATGTCCTATCCACCATTATGTGCAGTGCATTGGCTATAATGCACTTGAATAAGGCTGATACATTTCACCAGAGATGATGGTGGCAAGCAGGTGACAAGTATGAGCAGTGTGTGCATATTTACAAGAGTCAGTGAAAACGCAATAGCTCACAGCTAATGTAGGTAGATAAACAGGTATGGATTATGCTATTTTATGGTTGATAATAATTAGAAATATTACCTACATAGATGGAACAATGTGAAAGGCTACATAGGCATGTCACGTAATGGGTCCATACTAACTCTTAAACTGACTTCATCGGCTTCCCAGAACTACTTCTTTTGTGTGGCATAAAGTGAAGCAAGTTTGAATGCACAGGCTTGGTTGAGCTGGTCACTGGGGACAGTAGTACTAACCCTCCTACCTGTCCTTGGTGATTACAAGCTCTGCAATATGGTTTACTCTCCCCTGTTGCATGATTGAGGTTTGCAGAGTGTTGATCCTGCAACTTTGAAAGATCCCCCACAGAAGATGAAGTAGAAACAATTGCTTCTACAACAGAGAGAGTCCGAGAAGAACATCAGCCTTTCCATGGTAGTCTGATGACAGACAAGATTTACATTGTATGTTGTCAAATGGACAGGTGGATAGCCTTCTTCATTGTACCATGTGCATGTAGCTGATATGTTTGATCAACTCCACCCATGTACTTGTTATACTGCCAATCGACCCCAAATTATGATCGGAGGAATGCTCTCATGAATTGTAGCAAGCACATGTACGGAAAATCCGAAAATTTCAAAGCTGGCAGTGTGTTGCAACGCACTGCACAGATATTTTTTCAAGAGCTTTTTACAAACAATCTCCTGAGGGAATTATTTTTGGTGACTTAAAATTGTACCACAAACCACAATGCCAACATTAAACAGCAGTTGTCTTCTCAAAGATTATACATTTTATGAAAGAGTGATTTATTGAGATCCCACACAATAGTTTCACTAATTCCGGACGTGAAAGCATAACCTACTGGATCATACAGAAATTCTTCTAGTAATCTCCTCAGGCTGTACGCATAACCAGGGGACCACTGCCTTGATGACATACCGAGCTCTCTTGCTTGGTATGTACTGTCTGAATAGCAGCTGCCCTTTATAAAAGAATAAAAGAAACTTGGTAGAGAAATGTTCCATAACTGTCCAAATTTTGAGAAGCGTCCCTTAGCAGTGCTGCAGTTATCACTGGAATGCAGCCTACACTGCAGAAAAAAATGATCATCTCTATTTTTGACAGATCGGAAACGGGGTATTGCCCAAATCATAAGAGAAGGTTTTACTGATGGTTTGCACAGAATTCCCATGAACAGTGTAAGACCCCAAAATATTTTCAACTCCCCAAGTGACGTAGAAGTTTACATATGTGCCCTAACATGAGGCAACAGATTGCCTCCTTGCCCTCTCAAAAGATGATGCCCATCTAGATTTGTATGCTGCACAATTTCTTCAAGAAAAACGTAATCAACAAAAAGTTGGCAGTAATTGATGTGCAAAAAGTTTGCAATATTGACTTTACGTCCAACATCTACAGTGAAAAGAGGAATTAGAGGCTGGAATCTAATAAGGAGCTGGCATGTTAGCACTCTTCCTGCGCTCTGCGTGATACATGCATTGGGCTACAACGCACAGCCTCTAAGCGGCACAATTTGCACTTGTAGAGAGTCATCACAAGTACCTTTCTTTACAGCATTATTAGGTTATTCAGGATCACTAGAAGGAGAGTCACCATCTGCTGGAACTTCACTAACTCAAAAATTACTTACATATTCTGATCCTTGATCCTCTCTGTCTGATGATGTCACAGCATTAGACCCAGCTTCTGAGCTCTCCTCCATTATTTGACTTAAGGCCTGGGCAGCAATTATCCGAGACTCTATGCCAGTTTCCTGTTTAAAACTTTTTTCCTCAAAATACACATGCTAATTAGAATGCAGAGGTGCTCGTTGAAATATTAGTGCAGTGCAAATGCTGTATGTGTGATAGGAGAAGAAAGTGAAAATTCAGTGGAGTGCAAATGAGAGAGGGGTAAAAAGCTATTAGACGCAGGAAACACTGGAAGCAGTCATTGAATTTAAATTTGATCTCTTGCTCCAGCATTACTTACCTTTTTGCTGAAGACATCTCGTCCAGTGGATTGATGATGTCAGCATACCATAGGGGCGCTTATGGTATTGATTGGCTTGGGAAGGGTGACACTGAAGCCATTCGGCATCGGCTGCAAGCACCAGAGTTTTCCGCACACCCCCAGGAGGAGTAGAAGTTCATATCCTCCGCACTGGAGGTAGTGTAGAAGACATAAACGTCTCATCCTCTACATTAGAGGGTTTAATGTATTTTTTGAGTACACACACGTTCTGCCATTCATTCATATTCTGATTGTAAGATCAGCTGTTGCTTTGACTTGAGCAGAGATGTTTGTGTCACATAGTTAAGCATAGACTGATGATTAGTATCTCTCAGCTGAGCATTTGAAACAAGCTTTTTTTGCTTCTCTGGATACACACAAGTGATTATTCTTTCTCCCATGAGCATGCAGTAATTACTTTATTCTTCCATTCATGTTCTGATTGTAAGATTAGCTGCTGCTTTGGCCTGTGCAGAGTTGTTTGGGTCACCTAATTTAAGCATAGGTCGATAACTAGTGTCCCTCCTCTGAGCATGTAAAATGAGCTTTTCTTACTTCATGTGCTTTATAGGTCCATTTCATTAGCAGGGCTGAATATACACAAATGGTACTAGAAATGCTCACTAAAGGATGCCTCCTGTAAGAAAATACTCACAAGACAGATTGAAATGATCCGAAAATACTCGGTCTGCTCATGTTTAATGCTTAAAGCCTTCTCTGAACATTTTCTAGCAATTAGTGTACCACCTTCGCACTTTTAATAACAAGTTTGTTTACTGTGATTGTGTGGTCCAAACTATTTTGGCCTGGTCAGAATTGCCAAATTACATTTTTTTTTAAAAAGTTCTTTTTATTGTTTTTTGTATTTACAAGTACACCAACAATAAACTCACCACTGTGTCATTGTCAAATACAATTCACAAGCAGTTCACATGATTAGTGAGATCAACCTCAATGAGGTGCCCCCAAACTCCAGAGGATAATTTTAACAAAGTAACCTTGTGCACTGACGGTGTCAACCACCTTCCCGGTCTCCGTTATTCATTAGGCTGAGGTCCTGGTAGTATGAACTGGTTCGCCTCCTTTCGTGTATCGCCCTCCCTCATCAGGGTAGTCAAATAACTGTTGGTTTCCCAATCTTAAGCTGTAGTAGTCAAGCCAGGCCCCCACATCTTGAGGAATGTGTTTGGGCAGGCTCTAAAGGTATAAACCTGTCTTTTCGCCTCTCTACAGTATGTCATGCCTGTGACCAATTGACTCAAATTGGGGGGGTCGGAGCACCCCATTGTTTAGCAATGTCTCGATTCACTAGGATCAAACTAAGAGCACAGAACATGAGCTATCTCCCGTGTAAATCCACATTACTGAAGATGCCCCACATAAGGAATTGATGGATGCAGGGAACCTGCAATACAATTATGGACGTCACCCTTGAGGTCACTGCCTGCCAATACGGTTGTTTGTGGGGGCCGTTCCAAATTGTATGAAAATAGGAACCCACTTCCTTCCTACATATCAGGCTGTTGGGTGATAGGGCCCTGCCTGTTTTAAACAATTGATGACAGTAATAGTAGACCCTGTGTAGGACTTTCAGCTGTATATGTCTTAAGCTCGTTTTTATCGTTACTTCCGGAGGTACATCAAGGCTGCCTCCCAGTCCACGTCTTCCTAGGGGCCCACATCCCCCTCCCATTTAGTTCTGAGGGAATGGAGATTATCCGGTCAGTTATTTAGTAAAGTGCAGTAGGTATGTGATATGGCCTTGAAGGTCAATCCCTCCGAGAATTTTCTGCTATCTAAGGGGCTGCAATATTCCAGTTACCCCCATGGGCTTTCAAGCACTGGTTGATGAAGATGGGGGGAGAGCATACATACAGACTTTAAGCAGCGATTTCCTACCTCTGGAACCTAACACAACCGCAAATCCCCCCCCCCCCCGGTCCTGCCAGGTCTTCACCACTTGGAACAGGGTTTTTTTTTTGCCAGGACCACAGCTCCCTGTGAACCCCTAACATATCCTGAGTGTTCTAGAATGGTGTATAGACCCCTATTTGGGGTCTCCTGAAGGAGTACTATGTCTAGTTTGTGTCTTTGAATATACTGTGTGACAGCCCCTCTCTTAATCTTGTGTAATAAACCATTGATGTTCCAGGATAATAGGGTCAGTCAGTCTATGTCACCCGATGTATGTTGTGTTATGATGTGCCCTAGGATGAGTGGGCCTCAGGTCTCCTCATTGGCCGGGATCTCCCCCACCCTGTTGGCATATCTCGCCTGTAGTTTCTCATCCCTGAAGCAGGAACTCCAACCTGGGGGGCATGGGAACCGCATGCCTCCATGCCCCTGCAGGTGGCAAAACTAGTATCATCACAGTGGTCTCAACAACATAAAACAGTGAGCTTCCCCAACTGTAATACAATGCACCTTGCCCATTGTATACCCCCACACTTCTGGATGGAAGTATGTCTCCCTGAAACATAACAATCGCCCCTGCCCCAATGTAGCAACCCAAGAGTGGGCCTGTTAACCACCCAGCCCCCTCTCTGTGTGACATCCAGTTTTCCCATGTGAGAACTTCTCCTCAGTTCAAATCCGATCTAGTGCTTCAGTCTCCATCACAGTCTGTCTCTTTCTCTCCTGGCAGTTGGCCCTCGGTGAGGATCAGCCTTCAGGTCTCTGTCTCAGAGTTTCTCGTGGATTCTCGGTTCTCTTGTGCTATCACGTCAGCAGCCTTTGGGTGGTCCTCCTCCGAAAAAGAAGAATCTCTGTCTCTGCCTGGTCTGTGGAACATTAAACGAGCCTGTCTGCGTTCCCTCTTGTCCTAGTTTGAGGCGGTAATGGTATCCTCCAGGAGTCTACGTCTTTATCTTGGTGATCCATTGGTTTAATTTTTGGTGGGGCGGTTCCTCTACCACCCATTGCCACACTGTCTCTGGGTTACCAAAGAACAAGGTTGTCCCCGTGAAGATGGCCTTCCGTTTCTCAGGGAACATGAGCAGATATTCAATTCTGGATCGCTCTGAGAAGGACCTTCACTGCTGTAAAGGTGTGTCATTGTTCTTGCACTTGGAGCCTCTAATCTGGGAATATCATCACATTAGCGGAGTCCAACGATACCATTTGCGAATTACAGGCTGCCACCAGGATGGTGTTTCTGTCAGCATAGTTGAGAAGTCTGAGAATCACCAGCCTTGGAGCGGCAGCAGAGGGGGACGCGGGGTGAGCCATCTATTGGCCCGCTTGATGATAAAGCAGGACGACACCCGGCCTTCTGGGACCCACGATTGGAACCATTTTGTGAAGAATTGTTCGTGGTGAATACCTTTTATGCCCTCTGGGACTCCCACCAGGCATACATTGTTTTGCTGAGAACTGCCCTCCACATCTTCGGCTCGTCTTTCTAGTTGGAGGGTGGAGTTTTAGAACGTCAACCTTCAAGGCTTTAAGTTCATCCTCATCAAAGGAGACCTAGGTCTCAACTTCCCTCATGCACTTTGTTACTTTGAGCAGGTGATGGCAAATGAGGGATACCTCTGTCAGTCCTTCCCTCCAGGGCTTTATGGGAGTCTTTTATGGCCTATAGTATGGCTGCTGTGGATGGACCATTCATGTGTTTGGGAGTCTTGTTTCCCAGGGCATCTGATGAAAGAATGAATGAAATGGGACTTATAAAGACATGGCTGCTCCTTGGAGAACACCTCTTCAGGCAGAACGGGCTTGTGTTTGTCCATGATGTTTTGCTGGGCCCTCTGGATACTCCCTTTTACCTTTTTGGATTGTAGGAAGGGTAACCTGCAAGACGCCCCACCGGTCCTGTAGGCAGCTTGGAAAACAGCTGTGAATGAAATCGCTGCTGCGCAGGCGAGGATGCTGGGCCAGCACTTTCCATTGCTTCACTGGGTCAGCAACCTCTATGTAGTGTCAGAGTCCCAGTCCCAGGGGTTGAGGCTGGGGTCACAGCAGGCAGGGGCGGCTGGTGACATTTGAAAATGGTGAGGCGTAAAATGATTGGCATACTGCACCGTAGCGAGCGAGCCCGAACAACCTAAGGGGGGTTCGGGGGAGTTCTACCCTTGTTGGATTCAGTGTCCGTTTAGGGATGTTTTAAGTTCCAGTTGCACTGTGTGCCTAGCAAAGACCTTTACCTTGATAATATTATAGAATCCATGCTGTTTTGTCAGTCAGCCAGTCCAACACACCTTAAACCGCAAAATATGCTCTAAATAAGGAGTGATTAGTGCACCTTTGCAGAACACAAACTGAACGAAATATAACTTTTGATTGCAGTACCAAGTCAGTTCTGCTCATTTTCAACATTAGAAGGACTGTGCCTGAACAGCCCTGTCAGGATTAAACCGGTGATATTAGCACCAATTGATTTGGACGATATTATGCCCCAATGGACGCACCGCCAGGTCCGCCACTGCAGTAGGGATCTGTGTTTGACATGGTTACAGATTAGAATTCTGGCGGGTCTACTAAGCCCTTCATCATGCTTAGGCCGGTAAAATCATTACCATTGATTAGGGTAGTAATAACAGCTGTTATTGCAGTGCCAAAAACTGCTCAGGGTGACCGGCGCACTACATATACATACTGGTATATCAGTGTATCATGATCTATAACCCATCACGGTGATATAGTGATCGAGGGTGGCTTCTTACCATGTGACCACACGTAAAGAAGACAAACCTGCTTAGCATGATGACATGGAGGGAAGCACACCCGCTATAATATAGTTAATGTTGTGTGTTTAGGTTAAATGTAGTACATGAAAGTGCTTTACGTTTGTGAACCCAACAAAGGCACACTCCATTGGAAACTACAACAGGTGACACCAGCGTGTGATGAATCTGGAGTGCACGCAAAACAAGATGCCCCTTCACCATTTTCATTAAAAATCACCAAAAAGGAGTAAATCTCAGAGGGGAAGGTCACTGCGTAGTTTGGGAGCTGACAAAAGAAACGAAAACTGGAAGGTACTCAGGGAAGACGAGGCAGGAGAAGGAGACACAGCAAAGCAGACCACAAGGACTGGGGAGAGGAACAGACATGGGGAGCCAAAGAGGGAAGGGAAGGCACAAATACAAAGCACAAAAAAACTGAATCCACAATGTAAAGAAAATGGTATCCATTTAGTAAGAGGAGAAGTGTAAGAACTAAGAGGTAAAGAAAACGAGGACGAATATAAGCATGTTGAATAAATTGCAGTACTCAGAGGCTTGTGGCATTACAAGGCGCCCCCCGCATCCCTGGGCGTGCCTTCTTCCCGGGCCTATGCCTCGGCCCGGGCCGGCATCTGGTGACAGGCCACAGCCGACCCAAGGCCCCCCTCCCCTGTCCCAAAAGTGTCAAAAATACCCCAGAGCCAACAGCGCCCTCTGAACCGAAGCTGCCGTGGTACACGAACCTGCGCGCTTTCCTCACATACGTTTTGAAATAAAGGCGGGGGCAGAAAGCTGTGTGTACCTGTGAGGCTGCAGCGAGGCTGGGACTTATTATGGTAGTGCTACTGGCCGGCCGATGGCTAGTCTGGGCGTCGCCTCGTTGTCAAGGCCATTGATTATAGCGCTTCGATAACAACACATGGCTTCTACTAGCATTGCTTCGTTCAGTCACATTAACAACATATAAATAGCGTGTCCTGCTTTCCATACATTTAACGTGGCTGTATCCTGAACTGCACAAATGCTGTTTTTTCTAATGCATGGCTCCTTCTTTGTATTAATTTAGTTGATATTCGTTTTGTTTTCTGCTCTTACCCCGTTTGAAGTTGAATCACACTCCTAGAAAAATTCGACTTACATTAATTTGCCAGGGAAACTGAGCACGTGAATTGAATATTTTACCAGTCGGCTTTTTGGACATATTGCACTAACTTCTCAGCCCTTGAAGGACAACTATGCAGAAAGTATCACCTTTTCCCACAAAACCTGAGCCAGGTCACAGAGTCCAGTTACACATGTAGGGAGACTAACATACAAGCAAGAATCAGTAGTAGTAGCGTTGGTGCAAGCAGCAAGTGGTTCTCTGGAGAAGCTGCTGGTCCTTCTCTAGTATTGTGAGTCTACATGCATGTGCCCGATTACTGTGGAGCGTTCGTCATCTTTCTAAATATCAACACACAACCGTAGCTTTACGCTCCGAGGCCCGGATGTATTACAGCCGCGGCCAACATGCTCACAGGGGAGGGGAGGGGAGAGGGAGCGCGGGGGGAATAAAAAATATAATAATAAAACCTTACCCTGCAATCAGACCAGGGGTCCCTGCTGGTGACCGCCCGGCCGCTGTTGCAGGTTCAGCCGGTTCCCGGGACATCACCCGCCCCGTGGTAGCAAGTGAACACGAGGAGACTCTGACGTCACGCTGATGGCAAGTACCGCATGCGAGGCTGCGACTCAGCCAATCCAGACGCTGTTCCAACAGCAGCGCCAGTATTGGCTTGAGCAGTAGTGCGCATGTTCTGTTTAGGGCTTAAAATTTTTTGCGACCAGCCCGAACATGCGCACTAGGCTGCTCACTAGAAGAGCGGCATGGAACAACCCTCGCTCTTCTAATGAGCAGCTTAGTGCGCATGTTCGGGCTGGTCGCAAACATTTTTATGCCCTAAACAGAACATGCGCACGCACTCTTGCTGTGCGCTCCGCCGGACCGCCAACCACCTGATTCATTTATCATCGTCAATGCACTTGCAGTTGCACTGAACTCCTGCTGCGGCTGCCCCGCCACGCCCCGTTTTGAGACAACTGCCTCCGGTGAGTGAGTGAGATTGAGAGACTGTGACGGCAGCAAAGGCACGCATGCACGCTTGTAACTCGACTCGTGCCTCAAAGGTGGGGCAACGCCCAAGCGCCCTAATGGATGCACCGCCCCTGACAGCAGGACCACTTTCATAAAGTCCGCCCGCCTCATCTCCCACGCCAAGAAGGGGAACGAGCAGCTGCTGGGTCCCTCTGGCCCTCAGGATCACATATGAGGTCCCCACCACTCTTTTCATTCCATGGCGTTATTGCCTCCATGTGCCGGGGTGCACAACAGACCCTCCTTGGATCGCCCGACAAGCTCACCGTCGGCGCAGCCGAGGATACTGTCACTGCCCAGAGGCTGCAGCCAATCCTCCATCCTGCAGCCCTCTGTCGCAACGGCATCGCAGGCCTGCCTCACCACCCTGTGAAAAGGGGTTGGGGGTAGAAGGAGCACTGTTGTATCTTGATCTTGCCTTATCGCATGGAATACTGTTGATGTCACGCTGCCTTGAGCGATGACATCACAGGATTCCATGTCAGACGTTTTGGCGGTTGGAGTCAGTGGTGCCTGACCAAAACCCAGGTTGTAATGCTAATAAACTTCAAGAGTCTTACCTACAGTTTCATCGGAGTGTGCGTCTTTATTACCACATTATTTGGCAACGAACAGGATCACAGTAGCCAGGCTCGTATTATACGTGCTGGCAAAACAACCGCAATTATCGGCTGCAAAGTGTGAAGGTTCGTCTGAGGCCTTCATGATCTTGTCAGGAGAGTTCCTGCCTGTGTCTCTGCTTCCTGTGTTAACGTCTGAGAAACAGCTGCACTCTGTGTGCTCTCACTAATCCCTGCTCTCTGTTGTAATTGAAGATACTTCCACAAGTTGATTATTATAAAGTGAATACTTTATTAGGAGCGCTAGAGATAATGTTGGTGATCCCACTCCAGCCAGCAGAGAACTGACAGGCAAGGAACACAGCTATGTCATGGAGCATAGCAACACTAGAACCAACAGTGGAACTTACATTTAAAGAACCAGATACTGTATACTGTAATATAAATTCATGTTAGAATACAACACATCCTCTCTCCTTTATATCCATTAGATAACAATAACAAAATTACATTATCTTTAATTAAATTACAACACGAAAAAAAAAAAAAATGTCATACCTGCGAGACTCACTAAAAGTCGCCACATACATAGTCTTGAAGATATCTGGGAGGACACCTGGATCTCTGGGAAACAGATCTATTAGTAACGCCTCTGAGATTATCACCACTATCCCTTGAGAAATCACTGGGTGATCTCCTACAAGCTTTTTCTTCACTCACAAGCAGATGAGGATTTAAATTGCGAACAATTTCACACTCATCATTCTTCTCATGACTCTGGTTTTTCTTGTAAAGAGCAACTCTCCTCAGATTCCAACTTTCACCATTATACAAAGTGACATATCCTTTATGAACAGCTTTAACTTTGTATGGACCACGAAATTTGGTAAACCTACCACTCACACGACCAGGTTTGACTCTTACAAAATCATTGGTTTTGATGGTTCCATCATGTATTGAAACTTTGTCGTGATTTACTCTGTCATGATTGAGATGCACCAAACCCAGAAAATCTTTCATCCAGGCTGGAATTAACTTTGTACTGGCACAACGCCCCCTCATGACAACATAGGGAATTTTCCCAGAAACAGTATTTTCTGTTGTACGGTAAACCCACACAAGATGGTTAATCATCCCTCTCTAATCACCTCTGTTTGCAAACGCCATCTGAATTACTTCCTTTACCATGCGGTTGGCCCTTTCCACAACACCATTTCCCTGTGGGTTGTAGAGAGATGTCCTAGAATGTACAATCCCACATGATTTTAAATATGTGGTCATTTCAGTAGAAATAAGTTGTGTGCCATTGTCGGTAATCAACTTAACCAGATAACCTTCTTCCCTGAAGATTTCATCAAGCACACGAATAGTGTTTTTTATGGTGATTTCCGTACAAATTTCACAATTAGCCATTTGGATGTCACATCCACCATGACTACACCAAATTTCAGATCCAAGCTTAGACAAGTAAATGGACCTATAAAATCTAGACAGACCGTTTGCCATGGTAAACCCGGGTCATAAATCTTGCATATTTCTAATTGGCTTCCAACCTTCAGCCTTTTCTCACTCTCAACACAATCTACACACCTCTCTACCCACTCAGACACTTGTTGGTCCATGGCAGGCCACCAGAAGTGCTCCCTTAACCTTTTCTTTGTGAGTGATTGACCGATGTGGCCTTCATGAGCCAATTTGAACAAAACAAATCTCAATTCCTGTGGGGAAACAAACTTGTCATCTTTCATTATAACATTCTCCTTCTTGTCAGATATGGACAAATCTTCCAAAACGTTTCCAAAAGGTCTCACAGCAATAGGAAGGGTACTTTCATGCCTGCCACCTTTGATAATCAAATCTTTGACCACTTGCAAGGCCTCGTCTTTAGACATACATTCTTTCCACCGACCTTCATCAATTGCCCCATTGCACACTTCAACCAATTCTTCAATTGCAGCAACTGCACCCTCACCATCAAAAGACTCAACCTGTATTTTATCTACTTCATACCAAGGTAGAGGCAATCTGGACAACCCATCAGATTGACATTTCTTCCATCCTGCTATTTACTCAACTTTGTATAAATATTCTTGCAAACGGGCAGCTAACCTGGCCAGCCTTGCTGACCCCTTACCTGCACCACCATGAGATGGAATCTTGATCAGTGGTTTATGATCAGTTTGTAGAGTAAAATGAAAACCCCACAAATACATGTGAAAATACTCAGTAGCCCATGTGTAGGAAGGTGGATATCTGACTATGGTTACCCCCAACTTTTTGCCTAGTGTCTAGCTGGTTTTTCGACTTAGTTGGCCTGAGATCCTGCCATTCAGGGTCTCAGGCTGTCTGCTCTCTCTTTAAAATGGACTCCATGTACCCTAGGTACATAACCAATTGGTAAGGATCACCTTATTGGACCCTGTACAGTGTACCCTAGGTACCCAGGGCATAGGTGTACCCTAGGCCTCCCAGGGGCTGCAGCATGTATTATGCCACCCCTGGTCTGGCCTTCCAATCAGACACAACTGGCTGATCACTCAGCTGGGGCAAGGTCGTGTAATCACCCCTTGCTTAGATATAGTATGCCTATATCTACCCTTATATATAGACACATGTGTACCTATCAGTCACTCCTATGGCAGGCCTTAACAATCCTGGAGGCAGAGTGCTTGGTAACATGTGAGATGGTGCTCTAGCATGAGCTGAGCCTGTCTGCAGCTTTCGGAACCATGTCCTTATAGCTGTTCTATGATATAGCCTACCATATACTCTTAAAGTGCCTTATAATCTTAAACGGTTATGCTAACTATGGTTTGGCTTTATCAAAACATGTCGTGTAAGGTGTCTAACACTTTGGAATAATACCCCCATACCATTTCTGGTGATGAGGATATTATTCCTCCCTTCTAGAGGGAGAGACATGTTAAAATCCTACTTTGCTGTTTAACTCTAACCAAAGCCTCAGCATCACAAAATGGATGCTGCTGCCACAGACACAAGTCTGACCTCCTGCTGCTGGGAGGGATCCCAGCCAGGGAGGCCTGGACAATAGGTTTCCTGCTTGGGGAGGTGCTAGCACCTCCCCAGACAGCCTTTAGTGTATTGGGGCAGGGTGGGCTGAAAGGAATGAGACATGCCTGGGGCACACAAGGTGTTCCTTGCATAGTCCAGTTCAAACCGGCGCTGGGGCACTCCAGCCCCAGCTCTGGCGCGAAACTGGACAAAGGGAAGTGGGTGTAACCACCCCCTCCCAGGTCCCACCCATAAGGCGTGACCTAGCAGGTATCCCAGCCCCCCAGATTAGTATAAGAGTGGGAGTTGGGCCTCAAGACTTTAGATTATCCTGAACCTGCAAAACTGAACAGAAACTCTGGACCTTCGACATTCGACGAAAGAAGAAGACGGAAGAATCTCCCTTGTAGCCAAGGAGTGGCTACCCTGTGCAAACAGGCACCATCAAGAGACTACCCTTTGCTTTGCCCACGTTCTACGAGGAACCGACTGCAGAGCCTGACCAGAGCCTTGACTTCCAGACTTCTCCGACCCTGATCCACATCTACAGCAGAGCTGAGATCCGTGGAGGCGACGAGCGACGTGGGACCGGCTACCTGGGAAAAGTGGCTAGTAACTTAAAGCGCAGCTTCTGAGGTACCCTCGAAGTTGTGCACCGGGGATTGAGAAGCCCCAACCCCAAGCACCATCTGCACCGAAGATCAGCCCCCCACACTCCACGAGTCCTGCGTGGGGCCCTTCAGCATTTTCCTGCTTGCCGCGTCTGTCCGGTTGCTTGCCCGCTGGCTAGTGGCCTTTGTGACGACGCACCCTGAAATCTTCTGCGCTGGTTTGGCTCCTCCAGACTGGCTCCCGCTTCTCTGCAAAGAAGAAGCACCCCAGACCTTCCTGGTCTGCACCAGAAGCAAGTCCTTCGTCCTTCGTGGGTTCCGCTTGCCAAGGCTTGGTGAGTCCTAGTCCAACTTCGACGCCGCCGACAGCAAGAGCCTTCGTGGGACAGCTCGCCTCCTGGTCCTGGTCGTCCTCGACGCTTCCTGGTCCTCCTGGCTGCAGCGACAAGCTTCACCTTCACCTGCAATCTTCACGACATCGCCTGGTTCCTTCCTGGTTCCACGTGGTCACTGGCTAGTGACCTTGACTCTGTCCCTTCTGCTTGCAGGTTTCCTCTCTTCTTGATCCCAGCCTTGGGATCCACCGGACACTCTTCACTGACTGCCTGTCAGCATCTTTCTTCAGGCATCCATAGGAGTCGACGACGAAAACGACGCATCTTCACCCCTATGCACCCGCAGCCTGTGGGCTAGGTAACTTGGGTACTCCGGTGCTCATCAGGATAGTGACTATCCTAGTGTCTAGTTTTCAAGTCTCAACTTCCTAGCTACTCCGGAAGTGTCCTAAATCTACCGTTTTCTAAACTGTACTATTGCTATTGACTTTTACGCATTACGCGTGAGTGTTTCCACTCTGCACACGAATCCCGTGGGCCTCCCACTTCCTAACTAACGCTAGTGTAGTGTAGCCCCAGCGATTCCCTAGGCCTAGGCCTATTCTATTTCCGTGACAGTGGTTCTTATACCACTTACTTAGTATATGGTTTGCGTGGCCCCTAGGGCCTAACTGTATTACTTACCTGTGTGACTTAATGTATGCTTAAATAAGACTGTGTTGTACTTACCTCTAATCTCATAAAGAGTGCTGAGGGTTTGCTTAGAATAAATACACTTTATTTTATATATATATCTGTTGTGGTGTCCTTTCATTTGGTATTCAAGGGATTATATATGGTATCACAGCTGGCTTCACATGCCATTCAGAGTTTAGCCTAAGACTGCTCTTGTCCATGCTACCACTAGGATAGCTGGTCTATAAGGTTGACTTTACAACCAATCACCATAAGGGTATTTGGACTGATATAAGGTGTACACTAGAACTAGTGACATCATACATCAGGCCAACTTCTCACACCATGCTACAGCCAAAGCTTCTTTCTCTATTACAGAGTAATTCCTCTCGGAAATAGTGAGAGATCTTGAAGCAAAAGCTACAGTCCTTATTCCAGAAGGGTGTATCTGTGCTAAAACGGCTCCTATCCCCACCGCACTAGCGTCAACAGTGAGAATAGACTTCAATCTGGTATCCAATGGGGTCAATACTTTTGCTCCACAAATCTCACTTTTGAGTTTTCCAAAGGCATTTTGTTGCTCACCACACCCCTTTCTAAGCAATTTTTTAATATGATCAGTTTTTTTCTGCAAAATTATATACAAACTTAGCATAGTACTCTTTAAGTCCAAGAAAGACCCGAGCTGGTCTTTATCTACAGGTGCAGGGGCCTTTCTTATAGCTTCCAACAGATCACGTTTTGGTTTAATTCCACTAGCAGATAAAGTGTAGCCCAAGTAGTCTACTTCTTCAACACAAAATCTGCATTTTTCCTTTTTGAGTGTCAGCCCAGCATTATCCGTCTTACTCAAAACCTCTTTCAAGACAATATTATGATGTTCCTTTGTGTCCCGAAACACCAACACGTCATCTTGAAAATGAACAACATTCTTTGAACCTTTCAAAACTGAACCCATCATTCTCTGAAACACTCCAGCAGCGGACACCAAACCAAATGGCATTCTAGTAAACTGAAATACACCCTCCATAGTGATAAATGCCGTTAATGGTTTAGACTCATTGTATAGTTTGATCTGGTGGTATGCGCTGCGTAGGTCCAATTTTGAGAAACATTTCCCTCCTTTCAAAGACAGAATAAGTTCATTTATGTTTGGCAAAGGAAAATTGTCAACCACAATATTTTGGTTTAGAGTGCACAAGTCCACACAGAACCTGTAACTGCCGTCGGGTTTGCCCGTGATTACAACTGGCGAAATCCAACTAGAGGTTTCAATTTGTTCTATGGTGCCCTGCTCTACCATCTCACTTAGCATATGTTTTACCCCCTGTCTGGCACTGATGGGAACTTTTCGTACCTTGTGTTGCATAGGAACTGCATCAGGCTTGAGTACTATTTTGTGTACATAACCTTTAAGTTCTTCAATCTCTTCAGAGAATAGATTACTCATACCCTCTACTATCGCTTCAGTGGTGACTTCATCAACAACCATAACCTGATGTAAGGCCCTAGGATTTATGATAATATGTCAATCATATTGGTGTGCCCAACCTAAGATTGGTGGTCCACTTCGAGACACATACACCTTCCCCTTTACACACCTATCATGGAAAGCAATTCCTGTTAACATGTATCCAATATCTATCTCACCTTGGTACCTCCCAGGATTAATATCTTTAGGGAGCAAGGTCATATTTGGCCAAATACGCTTAAACGTTTCTTGGGGAATGATGGTGTGAAATGAACCTGAAACCACCATCAATTCAATCTCTTTTTCTTGAATCATGAAAACTGCCTTAGGTCTCAATCTCCTTCCTGGTGTGGTTGTTATATCATCCTCATCAACACATAAACTTTTGTCTGCACCTTCCACATCACATGTAGTTATATGTTCCCTGCATCATTTTGTACAACTGCTACCTGAGATCTACTATTTGTTCTGCATATCTTAAAGAAGTGCCCCTTACGGCCGTATTTTTTACATTCTTTATCAATGGCATAACATTTCTTATACTCAGCAGTGTGGTAAGTACTGCCACATCTGGTACACATTTTCTTGTATGTTTTGTTGTAATCTGTTACTCTTCGTAAAATTATTGTTGTACCTTTTATTGGGTACACCCTTCTTTCCAACAGTATCACTACTTTTATTGAAATTTACTGCAGCAACATCATCTTGTTCTAAACATGAAACCCCCGTTGTACTTTCTTTTTTCTCCATTTCTTTCATACATGTATCTGACTGCTCAACAACTTTGGCTATAGCTATAGCAATTCCCAGCGTGGGATTTTTTGCAGTCCATAACCTTTCTTGCATTTTTTTATTACGACAATGTACGATGAGCTGATCCCTGATCATCTCATCCCTCATCCCACCAAATTGACACTTGATAGATAACTCACGTAAACGTGTTACAAACTGGTCTACCGTCTTATCACTTCTTTGAGGCTGTGTGTTAAACTTATGTCTTCACATGACAATATTAACTTCTTTGGCAAACTGTTTTCTTAATCTTGCTTTTGCCTCTACATATACATTAGCAATAACTCTTCCTTCACCGTCCGTACTAACTGGTAAATATTTACAAGTGTGCTGCCCCTCTTTCCCTAGAGTGCTTAAGAGTAAAGTTTTTTTCCTTGCTGCGCTAAAATCTTTATAATCCATGGCCTCAATATAATTTTCAAAAATCTCCACCCATTCATCCCATTTAATAGGAGGTTCACCCGGTTGCTGTAGGAATAAAAGTGGTGGGATTACAGCAGCTTCCATTCTGTAACTTCTTCTCAAACCTGGTGTACTAAAAAGAGAAAGTGCTTGGTGTGCCTATCACCAGAGATCGTGAAACAAACAAATAAATAAAAAACGAGTTATTTAGTGGTTAGTCACAATCTCAATTATAGATTCCAAAGACAACTAATGGTAATTTTTTACAACCGAGGAAGTATGTGGTTGTTTCATTACCATATATACCAAGTCATGAAATATATATATCACGTACCTCAAGTAATGTATTCCTTTAGTTCCTTTTCATTCAATTTCTTCTTTTTTTTGTTTGCTGAAAAAATAATAGAGAAAAGAAAAGAAAATAAGGAATTGCGTGTAACTGACGACAGTATATATGACAGTCTTTGATAATTCAAGATGGCCGCCAGGTACGTCACCACATCTTAAGCGTCACTGCGTGGATACATCACCTCATCTACAGCATCGTCATCCCTACGAGCATCGTCACACGTAGGACCAAAGAACACAGAGAAGCAATGGCTCACCGAGACGCAATGGCCTCGAGAAGACAGAACGGTGGAATGCACGCTTCACCATGTACATTCAAATGGTAACTGTCAATCTTTGAATAACAATATGTTCAAATGAAATCGATGATGAACAAAGGATATGTAAATTCCGCAATCTTTTCACAACTTCAAAGTCATTCAAACGACAGTAAACATTCCGGTAGGGATATTTTAAAGTTCACTTTCTTTTCTTTCCTTCTTCTTTTTTTTAAATCGTGAACCGGTATGCACATGTAGCCACTATTAAACGTAATAACGTAGGCACATGGCCATTTCCCATTGAATCACGATCAAAATTAATCAAGGTTCACAGTCATGCTTAAGTCTGAGGTCAATTCCTTACGTCATGCTTTTTGTTCGTTATCCTTGTAAGCACGCTTGAATTCTCGTTGCACCAACGGAACCAAAATGTTCACTCTACGCTCATCGAGTGTTGCCAGCTGATCGTCGCCATCTATTGTAATTGAAGATACTTCCACAAGTTTATTATTATAAAGTGAATACTGTATTAGGAGCGCTACAGATAACGTTGGTGTTCCCACTCCAACCAAGAGCGGTGCAATTTTCCAGAGAAGGCAATCATTGGCTAGAACTCCTGCTTCCTCTGTGTTTCCGGTGGAATGCTGCCGACTTCATGACGTCCTGTACGTGACTGCCACCGTGTGGTGGAGCCATTAATTTTCCCTGTACAAGCAGTTCAGGAGAGAGAAAGTGTGAATTCAGTTTTTGTGCTGAAGTATCTGGGACGCTTACTCTACCTTGGTGAGTAGTCAGACCCGTATTTTTTTTGGGGGGGGGGGTTATTCACGCTGGCAGGCTAGTGACATTAAGAGCATTGGTACCTCTGGTTTCTCTGGGTTCCTTTTTAAAATTTTATCTTCTCATTGCCTTGCTTTCATTTGTGAGTGCCAGAGACAGTGTGGATTCATTTGTGGCTCACAAAGGACATTTGGGCCAAACCCTTACCATTAAGAGACTGAAGGACCAATTTTGGTGGCTTGGTATGGATGTTCAAACCAAGGTGGAAAGATGTGGGACTTGCATGAACTCAGAAAAAAAAGACTTAAACTTGGCTTGGGGTGGGGGGTGCGAGAGGGCGCCAGGCAAGATGATCGCACTTTACTGCTGCTCCGCCCGGCTGATCTCTAATCCGTCCAGTATCCGCCCAATATTATTGCATCGAATCTTGAAACAGACCGCCCTACTTAGCGAATACATCCTGAAGCGAGTGGAGTGAGCAGTGACTTTCCAGGGGCACCGTGCGGGCTGCACATTGAGAGCCGAGAATCAACTGGCGAGCGGTAACATGGCGGCCGCTACGGCCTGATCCGACTTTATTCCGTAGCCTTGGCTCGAGGTGTGGAGAACTGCCAACTGGATGGCGAGACTTCCTGGTGTGGATCCTGCCGGAGGAGGGCACCGCGACCGGCCGCCAGTATCGCCCTGTGAGTGGGGGTGGAGGCCGCCTCCCATTGCGCCATCTCTAATGGCTGGGGCCTACTGTGAGGAGCGCTGACACTCGTCCCCGTAACTGGGAGCTTGATGGGGCCGGGGGTGGAGACTGTGCACCCTGCCTTTGACTGCTGAGGTGGCCACCCGGTCCCTACGAGGGGGCCGTCAGGATTTCGGACGCCGCGTAACTCTGACCTGTTTTCCCTGCACATTTCGGTGCAGACTGTGCCTGCTGACCCGGCTGGAAGCAAGACAACCTTCGGCTGCCACGAGCCCTGCGCCCTGAGAGACGATCGGCGCCGACAGCAGGTGGCAGTGAGTGGGGTGCAGCTGGGCTCTTGGCCCTCAGCTGCAGCGGTGGGTGAGGGCCGGCCGCGCTCTGCAAGCTGCTGCCTGTATGTGTGGTGTGGTGCGCCTTGGTTTGGCAGCGTCTGATGTGGTCCTGCACAGTGGCTGAGCTGGGATTTGGTGTACCCCGGTGCATCCTCTCTGGCTTCCCTTTTCTCCTCAACTCTGAGCTCCCAAGCTCCCTGCACTGCTGCTGTCGACCCGCTGCTCATCCCCCGGGATACTGCAGACGCCTTGGACCTGGGTCACATTCCGGCTGCGGCCCGACCGGGGCGCTGTGGTGCTTGAGGCCGGCTTGCTCAATTCAATTTCAGCATTAATCGGCCAGAAATTGACAGGGTGGTCGGCCCGTACCGCCCAGGATCCCCAGTGACTGCTGCGTGTTTGACCTTACTTGGGCCTGCTCTGCTGCTGTTTCCCCGCATTACATACCTTTTCAGGAGGGTGGTCGTGAATTGGCAGGCCTAGTTCAACGCGGAAGACTGCTGCGTCATAGGCCTACGTCTACTGGCGATTGCTTGTGCGCCTCGGGGCTCAGACAGTGGAGGATCTCAACCTTTCTGTGTCTTGTTCTCTGCTGAAATGGGGGGCATGGACAAAACACAACCTCGCCTCAAATTTGAGGCGCGTAAACCCACGAAGTCGCAGCAAAGAGCGGCCTCGGACTCCGAGGCAGATGCCCTGGGAGAGGGCCCCTCCAAGCTGGAATCAACTTTGCTTGCTAAGCAGAAGAGTCTTCAATCTATCGAAGGGTCCATGGCGGCAGTGAATCACAGACTTGACCATATGTCCTCCCAACTAGAGAGACAGAATGCGAGGATGGGGGAAAAAGAGCAGCGCGTCTCAACAACCGAGGATGGTGTGAGCGAGGTGGCGGACAAGGTGCTCCACATGGAAAAGGTGTTAGCCCTTATACAAGCGAAGAATGAAGATTTGGAGGCCATGTCCTGCCGCAACACCATCCGTATCGCGGGCCGACCGGAGTCCTACATTGAATCCTTGATCAAGGACATCTTCTGCTCTGACACCCTATCCCCTATGTTCATAGTGGAGCGGGCCCACCGCTCGCTGGCTGAGAGACCGGTTCCAGGTGCCCCACCGTGTCCTATAATAGCACGCCTGTTGAACTATCGTGACCGGGATGCCATCTTGAGGCTCGCTAGAGAAAAGGGCACAATTAACCATCAAGGGAACGCTCTGTCTTTCTTCCCTGAGTTCACAGTGGCCGTCCAGGCGGCAAGGCGAGAGTTTGGTTCAGTTAAAAGATTCTTGCAGTCGGAAGGCATCCCTTACGCCATGCTGTACCCCGCCCGTTTGCGGGTGGGCCAGGATGGGGACTGTAAAATCTTCACATCTCCTAAGGCAGCAATGGATCACGTCAAGAAGTTGAAACGAAGAAGATCTGAGACTGCGATGGTTCATGATGATGAGGAAAAGTGATAGTGTACCTTGGTCTGCTCTATAGTTCTGTTACTGTCTTGCATTCAGGACTTGCCTAGATTTTTCACGCTAGACATCTTGGCTCACATTGTTGCTTGGTCATACCTTGCTAACTAGTACCAATTGCGTTCCCCTGCACTGTTTGTATGCTACATGCTCGCTCTTCTCTGTAGATATAACAGTCTTTGATAATTCAAGATGGCTGCCAGGTACGTCACCACATCTTAAGCGTGACTGCGTGGAAACGTCACCTCGTCTAGATCGTCGTCATCCCTGCGAACATCGTCACACATAGCACCAGAGAACACAGAAACGCAATGGCTCACGAGACGCAATGGCTTCGAGAAGACAGAACGGTGGAATGCCTACCATCAGGTGAAATTGCATCATGACTCCAAGCAATTGACGGCCTTCATCACCACTGAAGGTGTATTTCGGTTCAGTAGATTCCTTGAATATTACTCGAAGTGTGTGAGGGACTTTGCTAAGAAGTCTATTCCATTGAGGGACATACTTAAAAAAGGAAAGAAGTTTGAGGGGGGAGATCCAGCAGATGGCATTTGAGCAACTCAAAATGGACATTGTAAATGCTAACTTGTTATTTCCTTTTCAATGTGGTTTAAGAAGTATTCTAACCGCTGATGCGAGTGCGAATGTCATAGGGGCTGTTTTGTTCCAGGTGCATGGAAGCTCTGAAAAACCTGGCTTTCGTGTTGCGCTTGTTGACTGAGTCAGAAAAAAACTACTCAGTTATTGAGCGTGAAGCGCTAGCAGTACCATGGGGTACTAACCATTTCCGGGTGTTTTTTTGGGGCAGGAAAGTTGTTCTGAGAACTGACCTTAAACTGCTATTACAAGTGTTAGGACCCAATGGATGTACCAGATGTTCAGGTCTCTTAAGAAGGTTGGCTGTAAAGCTACAGGAATACAACTGTAAACTTGAATACCTACCAGGTTGGAAGAACAATGCAGCAGACTGTTTGTCTCATTTGCCTGATAATTTGGCTGACCAGTGCACTTTTGAAACAGAAGAAGTAGTAGCTGACGTGGAGGATGCGATTGAAGGTCTACACAGGTGTGTGTCCATGAGTGAGTGGAAGGTAGCCATGGTATCTGATGAGGTCCTTAGGGCAGTAAGGGAGTTACTCAAAGAGGAATCGAGAAGAGAAAGCACATTACCGCAGGCAGTTAGACCTTTTCATAAGGTCCTGAAAGAAGTATCCCTAGTGAAGAAGGGTCTTATCATGTGTAATGAAAGATTTGTGCCATCTATAGCTGTGAGGGAAAAACTCATGAGGATAGCTCACAAAGTACATTTGGGCCACACCCTTACCATTAAGAGACTGAAGGACCAATTTTGGTGGCCTGGTATGGATGTTCAAACCAAGGTGGAAAGATCTGGGACTTGCATGAACTCAGAAAAAAAGTCTTAAAGTTGGTGCTAGAGGGCGCCAGGCAAGATGGCCGCACTTTAGTGCTGCTCCGCCCGGCTGATCTCTAATCCGTCCAGTATCTGCCCAATATTATTGCATCAAAGCTTGAAACATACCGCCCTACATCGCGTATACATCCTGCAGCGAGTGGAGTGAGCTGTGACTTTCCAGGGGCACCATGCGGGCTGCACATTGCGTGCCGAGAATCAACTGGCGAGTGGTAACATGGCGGCTGCCGTGGCCTGATGGGACTTTATTCCGTAGCCTCGGCTCGAGGTGCGGAGAACTGCCAACGGGACGGCGAGACTTCCTGGTGTGGATCCCGCCAGTATCGCCCTATGAGCGGGGGTGGAGGCCGCCTCCCATTGCGCCATCTCTAATGGCTGGGGCCTACCGCGAGGAGCGCTGACACTCGTCCCCGTAGCTGTGAGTTTGACGGGGCCGGGGGCGGTGACTGCGCACCCTGCCCTCGACTGCTGAGGTGGCCAGACGATCCCTACGAGGGGGCCGTCAGGCTTTCGGAGGCCGTGTAACCCTGACCTGTTTTCGCTGCACATTTCGGTGCAGATTGTGCTTGCTGACCCAGGGACATCTTAAGGATTTTGCGGGCCCTGGGCCAAACATATTTTGGGGACCCCTGTTCAGAACAGCTTTGAATTTATGATCCAATTTGTGCCCCTGTTTCCCACTCAGTTTCCGCTTCCTCAGCTGTGTTAGCGATCCAGTTTGCATCATAGGTATTAGCCTATATATTCCCGATGTAAACGGACACGTGCAGCTGACAGTGGTAGGATTTAGTGTTTGCTGCCCTGCTTATAGGTTTTTAATATCTGTGCTTTTTAACAATTTCTCCTACCTATGTGCACTTGCACTTTACTTGATTCTGTTTGCCTACACCTCCTTAGCTACTCCGATTCGCATCTCGCTTTTCCTCCAGTCCTGCTCCGCCGCGGCTGATACGCCGAATGTGCGGAGGGCAGGGGCTACTATCGGGCTCCTCACTTCCGCCCACTCAGTTTCCGCTTCGTAAGCTGTGTTACCGATCCAGTTTGCATCATAGGCATTAGCCTATATATTTCCGATGCAAACGGACGCGCGCAGCAGATGCGTGCAGCTGGCGCCCCAAGGGGGCGCCAAAGGCAAGTCCGTCTACGCCCGTCAGCGTCCGGCGCCGGCCATGCTGCCCAGTTCCCCTCAGGTGAGTTTCTTCAACTATATTAAAATAGGGAAACACTGCTTAGCCTTAGGTGGCTACCATAATGTCAGTGTACAGTGGCTGATCCGAGCTTGGAGGTAGACTTTTGATGTAATAAGTGCAACTGGTCTCTCCTCCAGCCCAGGAAACTCACACAAAAGATCCTCCACAGAACAATAAGTGTAAAAACAATAAGAAAACAGAGGACTTGAACGCCACCCTTTTAAATTGTCGCTCTATGCAAAAGCATGAACCACACATTTATGACTTACTTTTTGACGAACAGCCTGATCTTTTATTTTTCACTGAGACCTGGCTGTCTGAAGCCTCCAACCCTACCATCACCTTGGCCATCCCTACGGGTTATAAAATCCTTAGGAGAGAACAACCGAGTAGGAAGGGGGGAGGTGTCGCCATAATTTACAATAAAAAACTAGACTGCTCTCCCATCCCGATGGAAAACATAAAGAGCACAGAGTCCTTAGGCTTCCGCTGTACCTTATCCCCCATCATAGCATAGCTGATTTTCTGAATTACAGACCTCCCAGTGCAATTTGAATCTTGGGGGCATATTATCAAGCCAGGCGATAAAATTATCGCTGCTTTAGCGGCAGATAACTGCCGCTTAAATGGCGATAATGGGCTTGATAATATGCTCTATGGAATTCCAATTGAAGCCCATGTTAAATGTGAAGGACGTCTAACATGGGCTTCAATTGGAATTCCATAGAGCATAATATCAAGCCCACTATCACCGTTTTAGCTGCAGTTTTCTGCCGCTAAAGTGGCGATAATTTTATAGCCTGGCTTGATAATATGCCCCTTAGTTACTACACTTAATACAGCCACCACCTCCCTGACCTTAAAATACAACAAATGCCTTATTCTGGGAGATTTCAATATTCATATGGACAATGGAAAAGACCCTCAAACAATTTCCTTGTTGGCGACGCTGCAGACGTGCAACATGTTTCCATCTATTTCTTCGGCCACCCATAAGAAGGGCTATACCCTAGACCAAATGTTTCACAACTTTGACATATCAGTAAGCCTACCTCTTCCCATTACCTGGTCTGACCACCTCCCAATTAAAATTCGTCATTCCCAACTCTACCACAGCCCCTCGGGCTAACGCAGGGCAGAGGGTCCCTAATTGCAGGACGTTCCATAAAATATCCATCCCGATGTTAGGAGACGCCCTCGGTCATTCCTCACAGGAGTTGTCTGGTTGCCCTCTCAATAGATTCATGGCTCTGAACCAACATTGGTGCAGTGGTACCAATTGTTTCCTGCTCCTCAAAGAGGTCGCCCCACCAGCTCCATGGTTTAACGATTCCCTTAGATCTAGCAAAAGAAATTGTAGAAAAATGTAACAGAAATGGCGTGAATCTAATCTACCTGAGGACAGGAAGGTGTATAAAGACACCATAAAAGCTCATTACATTCTCGTGAAGGCAGCCGAGAAAACACTTTTTTCAAACCAAGTTAGAAAATGCACAAAATAAGAGTAAGGATATCCTTAGCATAGTTAAATCCTTTACCACCCCGAAAGTCGGCACAAAGGAAGGGCCATGCACGGAAGAATGGTCTAAGCAAATTGCTCAATTCTTCCAAAAAAGAGCTCCGTGACTCAACAAGCCTTCACTAACATCTCAGAGGAAGAACTGACCTCATACCTTAGTTCTAATAGCAAATTTCACCTCTTGGATCCTCATCTTGTTGGACTTGGCCCTTTTTCCCTGAATTTTTTCGTTTTTACAGTGTTAAGGTGCATGTGCTCCCTTCTCCCAAGATGGCTGCCACAGGCCCCTGCTACTGCAGAGTGGTCTTTCATAGTAGCACCCTAGCTGCCAGGAGCTGGCTGGAACCCCACAACAATGTTGCGACACCAGCCCGCCTTTTTGTCCCATAGGTAGAGTGGGGAAGCTCCTGGAATGTGCTGGAACCTTCTAGAAGGGAGGTGTGGTTTTTCTTTTGCCGCCTTGGCTAGAGGTCACCTGACCTAGGGCTACTTAAGTGAGGGAGGGAACTTTTTGTGGTGAGTTGGCCAGAGGGGTGAAGCAGAGCTGGAAGAATCCACCAGAAGTGTAGGCGGTAGGGCCTAGCCAGGGACTTATGCCCTTGAGAGTGACAGGATTTAGGTGCTGCCTCTTAAGTGAGTGAGGGACCCTGTGAAACCCACTGATCTTGCCCAGCAGTAGGAGGACCCAGAGAACCTCTGCCCAGCCTGACTAGGAAGGACCTAGTCGCCTTCTCCATCCCTACCCCCCTGTAACAGAACCCCTGAAGGGCGCCAGATACATCTGCGCCAACAAGACTTCATCTCACATCTGAGAACTCTAAACATATATGCCAAGCGCTGAGACTGCGTGTCCAGATTGAACTCTAAACCTATATGCCAAGCGCTGAGACTGCGTGTCCAGATTGAACTCTAAACCTATATGCCAAGCGCTGAGACTGCGTGTCCAGACTGACCCCTGAAGCCGTATGTAAAGCAGATTGAAGAGCCACCGGGGATCGGCCAGGTATTAGCGCTGTGACCCCTGCGCTCCCTGATCTGGCCTGGGACCCCTGGCAGCGTGCTCCGCTGAGCGCGGAACCCCCATCCTTAACTTGAGCACCCCCCTGTGACGTGGAAGCCAGCGCGCTCACCGCCGCGGCCCGGAGGCCGGAAGAAGCGCCCTGCCGTGTCGCGAGGCCCGTGGAGAAGCCCGGTGCCCCGCCGCTGCCGTCGCAGCTGCGTGCGAAGGTGCGCGAGGCCGAGGTCCCCCTATCATCGCTGGAGCAGACGCCTTCGGACGTCGAGATCGAGGTAAGCCCGGAGGCTGGGATTGTCCCTGGTGCGCCCCCTACTAGTTGGGAGCCACACCGCACCCTCAGCCCGGGTCCCCTCTCCGTGGGAGTCCCCCTTGTCATCGCGACAGAGAGACCCCGCCGAGGGATCCCTTCCTGGTGCCCCCGTGACTGCACTGAAGCGCGGTGCCCTACGAACTGCACCGGAGCCCGAGAGACTCGCTCCGCAAGTCCCGTGCGCTCCCTGCGGACAGCCCCCGTGTGAAGCATTGTCTGCCCCTGAGTACGAGTAGCGCTCTGATAGCCCTGTTCCGACCTGAAGTGCTAAATATCCGTACTCACGAATAGCGCTATGTTATCTATGCTCCGTAGTGAAATGCTGAATGTCATTGCTTACGAGTAGCTCTATGTTACCTATGCTCCGTAGTGAAGTGCTACGTGCTATTGATTACGAGTAGCGCTCTATTATTCCTGTTCCATGTTGAAGTGCTACGTGCTATTGATTACGAGTAGCGCTCTGTTATTCATGTGCCAGATTGAAGTGCTACACGCTATTGATTACGAGTAGCGCTCTATTATTCCTGTTCCATGTTGAAGTGCTACGTGCTATTGATTACGAGTAGCGCTCTGTTATTCATGTGCCATATTGAAGTGCTACGTGCTATTGATTACGAGTAGCGCTCTGTTATTCATGTTCTATATTGAAGTGCTAAATGCCATCGATTACGAGTAGCTCTCTGTGCTAGATGCCCCGTTCTGAGGTCGTCACCCGTTAGCGCGCATAGCGCCATAATCACCCCCCTAAGGCGCTACAGGAAAGTGAAGCGCGCGTGTACCTCTATGTGAAGGGTAGTTGTACCTCAGGCAGTACTGATATGTCATGAATGTCATTTATGGTATGACCAGCATTTATAGATCCTGACTGACATGTACATCGCTAGGAATGGTATTACCAGCTTATGAAATGTACTGCTACCTCATGAACTGCATCTAACGTGATCTGCTTGGATAAACTTGAATATTTACATAACTCCTACAGTGTGGCGTCACTTATTGTGTGTGTTCCTCGTCCCATGTGAGGTGCGTGTTGTATGGTTGCTTTACACACAGACCTTTGGTGGCCCGACCGCTCGTGTCACGTTACCGCCCCATAGGGCCTGGAGACCCCAGGTCCTACATTGGTGGCGAGCGGTGGGATCCTTAGAACCTGTGACCATACAGCACCCTTCCGTGAGGCGGAGGGCGCCACAATAAAACGCCTAATTGTTCCAGAGCTCTAAAACCATTGATTGCTGCATTGTTATTTCCACTGTCCAGGTTGAGAGTGCAAGAGTTCTGGTTAGCTGATAACTGTTGCCTACACCCTAGGAATTTTTCTCCTTAGTGTCTAGGTCCCCACCTGCCAGAATGGAATTCCGGTTAGCTGACCTCGAGGGGTACACTGTGAAGCAACTAAGGGAGTTCGGGCAGGGGATGGGGGTGCCTGGGATGCGGAGGGCCAAAGGACCGGAACTCCGCACCGCCATTAGGGCATGGGTAGAAGCCCACCCAGAAGGGAGAGAGGATGAGGGACAGGAGGCGCCAGATGCACCTCAGGAGGAGAGCGCCCAGGAAGTACTAGACATCTTAAATGTAGATATGTCGGAAAATGTGCCCCCAGGGAGACGTTCTGGGGCCAGTAGTAGGACAGGGTCTAGAAGGAGCGCGTCTCCAGAGGAGTACGAGGACAGGAGGGAAGAGAGGCAATTAAAATGGGAGCTAGCGAAATTAGAACATGAAAGAGAAAGGGAAAGAGAGAACAAGAAATGGGCAATGGAGGAGAGGAGGATGGCGCACGAGCTTCGGCTAAAGGAGTTGGAGCTGCGTGCCCTCCAGATGAATGTGTCCAGTGAGGACACTGGTGGCAGCATACCGAAAGCTCCACAGGAGCTAGAATTTTATTTACCCCAGGATGACATCACCAGGGTGTCTGAGGAGGCATTGGTGGGTGACCCTGAAGGGGGTGGTGCAGGGCTCTTCCAACCCAGCGAGGTGGGGGAGGTGGCAGATAGCCCAGCTAGGTCCCAGGGAGAGACGGTTGTAGGGCCTCATGACCTATCCATAGGAAGGAGTGAGACGGGGAGGTTTCCCGAGGTGCCCCAACCGCAGTCTCAGGGCCTGGAGAGTGCCGCAAGGGAGCCCCAGGTTGGGAGCCTAGGCTGTCCCGATGTGCCGCCCGAGGAAAGGGAACCCCTAGTGTCAGGAGGACCCAGGGCGACTGTAACCAGCGCTCCTGAGGTTCTGGGGTTGGCCCAGTTGCAGGGTTTAGATCCTGGGCTGGGATACCAGGATCAGGGGTTGCCTGACCTGGCGGGTGGGACGCCTGTTAACAGTGTCCCCCCAGAAGTAACTTCCAGGGGTACTCTTCCCGGTGGGAGGGTGCGGAACTCTGGGAGGGGGTGCAGAGGGAGGAACGTCTCGCCTCGGGCACCGGCTCAGCCTAAGGGTTTAGACCCTAGGTTGAGGAATCAGTTGAAGGGTCAAGGCCCTGTACTGAGGAGACAGTGGTGGTCTGAGGGTGCCTCGCAGGGTAGGGTGAGGAACCCCAGAAGGAGAGTTAGGGGGAGGAGAGCCTCGCCCCTGAAGGCTGGTCAGCCTAAGGGTGTGGACCCCAGGTGGAAGGACCAGAGGCAGTTTAGGACTGCAAGGAAGAGTAGGAGAGTGGTCAACGGGCACTACAGGCCTGGGGCTACTGCCCCCCACTCTGCGAGACCACGAGGGCCAGAGACATCTGGATGGCCCAGGGGCCGGTCCTGGCCACAACTAGCTAGGGAGCCCCAGTGGGGTGGTTTCGTTGGTCCAGGAAGGATTGAAAGGGAACCATCGGGTTCCAGAGTGGCAGAGAATCTGCAGTTGCGGGCCTGCATCCACCTTTTCTCGCCCCAAGAAGGGAAGACCATCAAGGCATTGATCGGTCTACCCTGGCTTTTGGCTGGAAGGAGGTTATGTTGGACTTGGCCCTTTTTCCCTGAATTTTTTCGTTTTTTCAGTGTTAAGGTGCAGGTGTTCCCTTCTCCCAAGATGGCTGCCACAGGCCCCTGCTACTGCAGAGTGGTCTTTCATAGTAGCACCCTAGCTGCCAGGAGCTGGCTGGAACCCCACAACAATGTTGCGATACCAGCCCGCCTTTTTGTCCCATAGGTAGAGTGGGGAAGCTCCTGGAATGTGCTGGAACCTTCTAGAAGGGAGGTGTGGTTTTTCTTTTGCCGCCTTGGCTAGAGGTCACCTGACCTAGGGCTACTTAAGTGAGGGGGGGGACTTTTTGTGGTGAGTTGGCCAGAGGGGTGAAGCAGAGCTGGAAGAATCCACCAGGAGTGTAGGCGGTAGGGCCTAGCCAGGGACTTATGCCTCTGAGAGTAACAGGATTTAGGTGCTGCCTCTTAAGTGAGTGATTTCAAAGTACACGGTGGCCAAGGAGGGGTCCTTATTCTTGGCCTTTATGGACCTCTCCTCGGCCTTCGACTTGGTCAACAGGTCCAAGCTGTGGCACATTTTACTGGAGTTTGGCGTCGATCCAACACTCGTCCATTTTATAGCTTCTTTACATCAGGAGCTGTTTGCGGTAGTTAGGGTCTCTAGGGAAGGCAGGTGTACAAATCGATTCAAGTCTGAAAGGGGGGTACGCCAAGGCTGCATTTTGGCCCCCCTCCTTTTCACCATTTATATCAATGGATTGGGAAAATGTTTGGTGGATGTGGAGGCGGATGTCCTGCGTGTAGGAGCTATGTTAGTTCCAGCTCTCCTATACGTGGACGACGCAGTTTTACTAGCGCGTACGGGAGTTGGGCTCCAAAGACTTTTGGATCAATTTGGTGTCTTCATGGCTCGATTAGACTTAAAAATAAACGCTAAAAAGTCACACACGATGGTGGTAGGTCATTGTAGAAGCAGGTTTAAAACTAAAACCTTTTTCTGCGAAGGGGAGCAAGTTTCCAGAGTTGCTGTTTTTCCCTACTTGGGTGTCCTTTTTGACGATAAGGGATCCTGGGGCCCCCAAATTAAGGCGAAGAGCATATCTATGGCTCGTTCGTCATCAGCCCTTATGGGCTTCTCAAGAAGACTTGGGTCTAGGCCCATGGAGGCCCTCTTGAAAATATACAATACTAAATGCATATCGATCGCTTCTTATGGCTCACCCTTGTGGGGTTACGCATCTGTGGAAAAAATTCAAAGAGTGGAGAATGGTTTTATTAGATATCTTCTGTCCCTCCCCAAATCCTCCCCGACCTTCGCTATACATTTGGAGGTGGGTCTGGATTATCTTACAGATAGGCTAAGACTGGCCCCCCTGATTTTTTGGTTAAAAACCTGGCTCAATCCAGAGTTAACATTGAATCATACCATTATGTCCGACGTCAGGGGAATGGATCGGGCCCATAAAATCCCATGGCTGGTTTATCTGGAAAGACTTTTCACCAGTTGGGCCGTACAGAACTTTTCCAGTTGCCAGCTTCCATTAGGAAGGAGGACGTTAATTGGATCAAAACTAAATTTATGGAGAGGGCTAGATTGGACCGGGAGGAAAAGGAACTCGAGAAACCAGCTGTTAGGGCGCACTTTATGTTAACCTTTTCTCCCGCACTAGAGCCCTACCTTAAAATTGTCACTAAACCTTTTCACAGGTTTCTGTTGACCAAATTTAGGTTTAATTTGATTCATCAGATTTTAGGCAGTCACCCATCCTGGATAAAACCTGAACTAGACACTCTGCATTTTATTATGTTTTGCGAGACTTACAGGGATATAAGGAAAAGATACTTGTTACCAACATTGAAAGAGGCTGGCTTTACCCAGGTCAGGCCTGCATTGATCTATCTCCAGCACTTGGGGTCCACTCGTATTATTTTTTGTGTGGCTAGTTTTCTAGTGGCAGCCATTAGGATCAAAAAGCAAGCCCCCCTCAATGAAATGTTTTAAGTTTTTAAGTGGATTTTAATAACAATTAATTTGTTTTGTACTGTTTAGGTTTTGTACTGATTTCTGTAAATCTGAAATTGAGTGTTTTTATGGTGTATGTTGTGATTATGTATTTTTTGTGTCTTTTATGATTTTAACGAATCGAATAAAGAGTATTTGACTGACTGACTGAGTGAGGGACCCTGTGAAACCCACTGATCTTGCCCAGCAGTAGGAGGACCCAGAGAACCTCTGCCCAGCCTGACTAGGAAGGACCTAGTCACCTTCTCCATCCCTACCCCCCTGTAACAGAACCCCTGAAGGGCGCCAGATACATCTGCGCCAACAAGACTTCATCTCACATCTGAGAACTCTAAACATATATGCCAAGCGCTGAGACTGCGTGTCCAGATTGAACTCTAAACCTATATGCCAAGCGCTGAGACTGCGTGTCCAGATTGAACTCTAAACCTATATGCCAAGCGCTGAGATTGCGTGTCCAGACTGACCCCTGAAGCCGTATGTAAAGCAGATTGAAGAGCCACCGGGGATCGGCCAGGTATTAGCGCTGTGACCCCTGCGCTCCCTGATCTGGCCTGGGACCCCCGGCAGCGTGCTCCGCTGAGCGCGGAACCCCCATCCTTAACTTGAGCACCCCCCTGTGACGTGGAAGCCAGCGCGCTCACCGCCGCGGCCCGGAGGCCAGAAGAAGCGCCCTGCCGTGTCGCAAGGCCCGTGGAGAAGCCCGGGGCCCCGCCGCTGCCGTCGCAGCTGCGTGTGAAGGTGCGCGAGGCCGAGGTCCCCCCATCATCGCTGGAGCGGACGCCTTCGGACGTCGAGAACGAGGTAAGCCCGGAGGCTGGGATAGTCCCTGGTGCGCCCCCTACTGGTTGGGAGCCACACCGCACCCACAGCCCGGGTCCCCTCTCCGTGGGAGTCCCCCTTGTCATCGCGACAGAGAGACCCCACCGAGGGATCCCTTCCTGGTGCCCCCGTGACTGCACTGAAGCGCGGTGCCCTACGAACTGCACCGGAGCCCGAGAGACTCGCTCAGCAAGTCCCGTGCGCTCTCTGCGGACAGCCCCCGTGTGAAGCATTGACTGCCCCTGAGTACGAGTAGCGCTCTGATAGCCCTGTTCCGACCTGAAGTGCTAAATATCCGTACTCACGAATAGCGCTATGTTATCTATGCTCCGTAGTGAAATGCTGAATGTCATTGCTTACGAGTAGCGCTATGTTACCTATGCTCCGTAGTGAAGTGCTACAGCACATAGCACTTCACTACGGAGCATAGGTAACATAGCGCTACTCGTAAGCAATGACATTCAGCATTTGATTACGAGTAGCGCTCTATTATTCCTGTTCCATGTTGAAGAGCTACGTGCTATTGATTACGAGTAGCGCTCTGTTATTCATGTGCCAGATTGAAGTGCTACACGCTATTGATTACGAGTAGCGCTCTATTATTCCTGTTCCATGTTGAAGTGCTACGTGCTATTGATTACGAGTAGCGCTCTGTTATTCATGTGCCATATTGAAGTGCTACGTGCTATTGATTACGAGTAGCGCTCTGTTATTCATGTTCTATATTGAAGTGCTAAATGCCATCGATTACGAGTAGCTCTCTGTGCTAGATGCCCCGTTCTGAGGTCGTCATCCGTTAGCGCGCATAGCGCCATAATCACCCCCCTAAGGCGCTACAGGAAAGTGAAGCGCGCGTGTACCTCTATGTGAAGGGTAGTTGTACCCCAGGCAGTACTGATATGTCATGAATGTCATTTATGGTATGACCAGCATTTATAGATCCTGACTGACATGTACATCGCTAGGAATGGTATTACCAGCTTATGAAATGTACTGCTACCTCATGAACTGCATCTAACGCGATCTGCTTGGATAAACTTGAATATTTACATAACTCCTACAGTGTGGCGTCACTTATTGTGTGTGTTCCTCGTCCCATGTGAGGTGCGTGTTGTATGGTTGCTTTACACACAGACCTTTGGTGGCCCGACCGCTCGTGTCACGTTACTGCCCCATAGGGCCTGGAGACCCTAGGTCCTACACATCTTTACTAGCTTTCCCTGAGTTTTAAGCTTGAAGGGTAACTGAGCCTTCTCCAAAGCATTAAGTCTAGCTCTCCTACCAACCCATGTCCAGCGAATATCCGGAACCTATTAGCTCCCACCATAAAACCCGCGGTAAGCCAGCTCTTCAATGTTTCCCTCTCCTCAGGCAACATGTCGAAATTATGGAAGAACGCTAAGATTCTTCCACTGATAAAAAAGGCTAATGCCAAACCGACATCTCAGGATGGCTCTGAACGTTGCGTTTTGTACCACTTGTAGGCACTGGATAAGGGATTTGGGAAGACCGAGGTACAAGCTGTTGACGTAGTCAAGCTTTGATGTCACAGAGCCTGCACCATGATCTTTCTGCTCTCAAGCGGCGACGGTGGCATGAATTTTTTTAGCATCCGGAGTATGCCAAAGCAAGCGCCAGTTAGATTTACGATTTGGCGCTTACTTTGGCATACTCCTTGCGACATGATGCGTCATACAGTAAATATGACGCATCCATCATGTCGCAAAGAGGGCGCACTAAGAAGTGACGCATCCCTGTTTTCACACCGCGATGCATCACTTCTCATAAATAAGGCCCTACATATGTTTACATCTAATATTCAGGGATAGTTTTGTGTGTTTTCAATATTGTAACACAGCAGCAGCTCACCAATATTACTGCAAATAATCTCTGTGACACCGTCCCATTTCTTATATGTTAGGCCTTGTTTTGAACTAAAAGAAACTTTTTTAATGTATATTGCATGAAACATAAACACAACATTTCTCTGCAAAATGGCTGTACTAGACTCTTACAGATCAGGTACTTAAAAAATAAATTAAAGGAAAACAGTATTTAAAACAATCTGTTTAAGAAATATTCAAGGTCATTGGGACAAAACTCTGGAGAACGAAGCTGACTCAGTCAGGGGGGCCCCCTGAAAGGCTGGGGCCCTGGGCCAGAGCCCACTTTGCCCATGCATTAAAACGTCTCTGTGCTGACCCAGCTGGAAGCGAGACAACCTTCGGCTGCCACGAGCCCTGCGCCCTGAGAGACAATCGACGCCGACAGCAGGCGGTAGTGAGTGGGGTGCGGCCGGGCTCTTGGCCCTCAGCTGCGGCGGTGGGTGAGGGCCGGCCGCGCTCTGCAAGCTGCGGCCTGTATGTGTGGTGTGGTGCGCCTTGGTTTGGCAGCATCCGGTGTGGCCTTGCACAGTGGCTGAGCTGGAATTTGGTGTACCCCGGTGCATCCTCTCTGGCTTCCCTTTTCTCCTCAACTCGGAGCTCCCAAGCTGCTGCCGTCGACCCGCTGCTCATCCCCCGGGATACTGCAGACGCCTCGGACCTGGGTCACATTCCGGCTGCGGTCCGACCGGGGCGCTGTGGTGCTTGAGGCCGGCTTGCTCAATTCAATTTCAGCATTAATCGGCCAGAAATTGACAGGGTGGTCGGCCCGTACCGCCCCGGATCCCCAGTGACTGCTGCATGTTTGAGCTTACTTGGGCCTGCTCTGCTGCTATTTTCCCGCATTACATACCTTTTCAGGAGGGTGGTCGTGAATTGGCGGGCCTAGTTCGACGTGGAAGACTGCTGCGTCATAGGCCTACGTCTACTGACGATTGTTTGTGCGGATAAGGGCTCAGACAGTGGAGGATCACAATCTTTATTTGTCTTGCTCTCTGCTGACATGGGGCGCATTGGTAAAACACAACCTCACCTCACGTTTGAGGTGCGTAAACCCACTAAGTCGCAGCAAAGAGCTTCCTCGCACTACTCCGAGGCAGATGCCCTGGAAGAGGGTCCTCCAAGCTGGAATCAACTTTGCTTGCTATGCAGAAGAGTCTTCAATCTATCAAAGGGTCCATGGCGTCAGTGAATCACAGACTTGACCATATGTCTTCCCAACCAGAGAAACAGAATGTGAGGATGGGGGAAATAGAGCGGCGCGTCTCAACAACCGAGGATGGTCTGGCGGACATGGCGCTCCACATGGAAAAGGTGTTAGCGCTTATAGAAGCGAAGAATAAAGATTTGGAGGCCAGGTCACGCCGCAACAACATCCGTATCGCGGGCCTACCGGAGTCCACCAATACTGGCAGAATGGAGACCTACATTGAATCCTTGATCAAGGACATCTTCAGCTCTGACACCCTATCCCCTATGTTCATAGTGGAGCGGGCCCACCGCTCGCTGGCTGCGAGACTGGTTCCAGGTGCCCCACCGCGTCCTATAATAGCACGCCTGTTGAACTATCGTGACCGGGATGCCATCTTGAGGCTCGCTAGAGAAAAGGGCACAATTAACCACCAAGGGAACGCTCTGTCTTTCTTCCCTGAGTTCACAGTGGCCGTCCAGGCGGCAAGGCGAGAGTTTGGTTCAGTTAAAAGATTCTTGCAGTCGGAAGGCATCCCTTACGCCATGCTGTACCCCGCCCGTTTACGGATGGGCTAGGATGGGGACTGTAAAATCTTCACATCTCCTAAGGCAGCAATATATCATGTCAAGAAGTTGAAACGAAGAAGATCTGAGACTGCGATGGTTCATGACGATGAGGAACAATGATAGTATACCTTGGTCTGCTCTATAGTTCTGTTACTGTCTTGCATTCATGACTTGCCTAGATTTTTCACACTACACATCTTGGCTCGCATTGTTGCTTGGTCATTCCTTGCTAACTAGTACCAATTGCGTTCCCCTGCACTGTTTGTATGCTACATGCTCGCTCTTCTCTGTTGTGGGACCTGATTCTGGTGGGGATGGTGAACTTCACCCCAGATTCTGGTCCATCAGACGGTCAGGTCCTAAATTCACGGATAGTGTTGTGTCTCTCTTCCTTTCAATCTGGCACTGAGATTCTTTTGGCAGGTGGGGGTTGTTGCCACCCTCCCGCGCCTCTCCTGTTCCCTGCGCTCCAGGGTTGGCCATTTGTAGGGCTCTTCTTTGTAATGCTCACTTGCTCATTCCCAAGGGATATTCACGCTACCCGCATACAGCGCACCCTCAGTCATCCAGGCCAGCTGCTTTGTAGGGAAAGCACCACATTTTGGCATGAATATGTTTGATGCAATGTTTATCGATGTCTGCGTGCAAATCCTTGCACGTCTCCTATACCTGATCAGCCACCTCCTGCCATGTGGGAGGTTCGTAGCACTCTGGTGTCCCCCCATGGGTGGTCCCCAAAAAAGGTTTAGCATTTTTTGTTCCCCATGTTGGGGATTGTTAATGCCAGGAAGGGATGGCTTTGGCAAGTTTGGGTCGCTGAAGTGGGTGGGGGGTTGTGGGGGGTGGGTTAGGTAGGCTAACGGGCACTTTTATATTGTACTTTTATTGCACCCCTTCGGTCTGGTTCCAATTCTATCTCTCACACTATGTAATCCATCTGACTCTACAAGTCCATGGGCAGTAACATAAAGTTTCTTACTTGGAATGTGTGCCGCTTGAATAGTCCCAAGAAGATACGCTCCGTGCTAGCGCAGTTAGACAGACTGGACTTCCAGGTGGCGCTCTTGCAGGAGACGCATCTTACACAACAATCGGAGAAGAATGTTGGCGCCCATTGGGCTGGGCTGAGGGTTGCTTCCTCTTACTCCTCTTACGCTCGGGGGGTGATGATATTGGTGAAGAGGGGGGTCCATTTCACTGAGCTACACACGGAAACAGATACATAAGGCAGGGTGGCGTTGGTCCATGGTCATCTTGGGGGGATGAAAGTCCTTTTGGTAAATGTCTACGGCCCAAATGTTGACGACCCCTCTTTTTTCACAGTTGTTTGGCGCCGCATCTCAAAATTTCCTTCGGCTGAACTGCTCTGGGGTGGCGATTTTAGTGGGTTAAACAAAAGGATCTCCCTAATTCAATTGAGGCCCTAGAGGAGGGAGAAAACACAGCAAAATAAAGTAGAAACCTCTTAGCCAGCCTATACACTTTTACATCGATCTATTTAGATTCTGCATCCCCAGTCAAAATGTCATAAATGAGTTACATTACGTTTACATTAAGACCATATGAAACAATTTTGACCGCGACATTGTTTCCCACATGACCGCGACATTACTTCTGACACAGAGAAAACTGACAATCTTTTTACTCTGTTTGTCTGAGAAATTTGACCAATCTAAGAGTTCTATTTTCTTCTCTCCTGTACATCTTCCTTTCATTTTTTATTGTATGAATGCAAGTATGAGTGACTAGTAATTGTTTATTGTACATATCACAGATGTCTAGGATGTTGTTCTCTCTTTTTTATATAAATTGTGCAATGTGTTTGCATCAAAACTCACAAATGTAAAAAATGTTTTCTTTTTCTTAAATTATGTGTAAATTATAAAACACAACAAAAGATATAAATAAAAGAACTGTTTGTTATTTAAAAATCAAAATTGTTTCATATGGTCTTAATGTAAACGTAATGTAACTCATTTATGACATTTTGACTGGGGATGCAGAATCTAAATAGATCGATGTAAAAGTGTATAGGCTGGCTAAGAGGTTTCTACTTTATTTTAGTGCCTTCTTGGACGGGCAACTTGACAGACAGGGAAGCGGCGTGATGCAACACAGCCAGGCGACTGAGGCGTTATTAGGTTTTCTAGATGGAGGGGCTCTACAGGACATTTGGCACATGCGGCACCCGGGAATTCGCGAAAGAACATTTATTTCTACGGTGCATGGCACATGGTCCCTTTTGGACTATTGGCTGCTTTCAGAGATAGCATGCACTTGGGTTGTGGATGTTCGCCACTTGGCCAAAACGTTGTCGGATCACTCCCCCGAGCTCTTAGAGATGCGTGCTCCCACCTGTGAGTGCCCGCCGTTTCAATGGCGATTGCTGCCCTCCTCACTTACAGACCAAGTATTTAGATGCACCGTGGGCGTGGCCATCAGTGAGTTAAGGAAAACGCTGACTCGGTAGAGAGTACTGGGACCCTGTGGGAGGCATTTAAAGTAACTATCAGGGGTATCTGTATGGGTGCGCAGACGGGGGTCCTAAAAGACCTACGACTTCGGATGCATACACTGGCTGACAGGATCTCTGCTTTAGAGCGCGAATACGCTGAAAACCCTGCCTCAACTATACTTGCTGGCATACGGGATTTGGTAACGGAACCCAATGACTCAGCGGATCAGGAGCTAGGGCATAGGTCACAACGCTTCACTGCGCGATACTATGGTGAGGGGGGCCGACCCAGTCGTTCGCTTACTCAGAAACTGGCTGCAACTCGGACCCAGGCCTACATTACAGAAATGCTGGACTCTGAAGGAATAACGCATTACACATCTCCGGAAATCAGTGAGGTGGTGCTGGACTTCTACACCAACCTCTATGGTGAACGGGGGCAGGTGTCAGCTACTGATATAAATGCTTACCTAGACGACGTTACACTAGGCTGGCTGTCTCTTAACCAACGCGAATACCTCACCCAGCCCTTTGTTGTGGACGATGTAAAATTTGCCATTATGTCACTGCCCACCTGCAAGGCTGCGGGCCTGGATGGACTCCCCAGTGAGTTTTGTCTCTGCCCATTCTACTGTGCACAATTTGTGTACGGTCTTCTCCACCCTGCATTACTTTGAGGCCGATTTTCAATCTGTTGCTCTGTTGCTTGACGCAGCAAAAGCACTGGCCACTGGATTCAAGCTAACCTGGCAGAAGAAGGGTGACATACCCTGAAACGGGTCCTAGGATGCTTGTTTCCAGTCCAGGGAGGACCTGGCTTGGCAGTTCGGGCTGGACTGTTCCCAAGAGGCACAGGGTCAAGACTGATTTGCATATGGCTGGGTTCAAACTGGAACGACATGGTGAGCAAAAAAACGATGGATTTAGGCCCAGATCTCTGTACTGGAGTGAATGTATGACATTGTTCTGCAGTCTGTCCATCAACTGTTGTTTTTGCATTTGTCACCCCGAGTGGGAAGGGTATGCCCAGACGTGGGTCCCTTGCTCTCCATGCCACTGGAATCAAGCTATCCTGGCCGAAGAGGGGGGAAACCCCGAAACCGGTCCTAGGATGCTTGTTTCCAGTCCAGGGAGCACCTGGCTTGGCAGTTCGGGCTGGACTGTTCTCATGAGGCACAGGGTCAAGACTGATTTGCATATGGCTGGGTTCAAACTGGAACGGCATGGTGAGCAAAAAAACGATGGATTTAGGCCCAGATCTCTGTACTGGGGTGAATGTATGACATTGTTCTGCATTCTGTCCAGCAACTGTTGTTTTTGCATTTGGCTTATAAACTCCGGCAGAGTCACGCACAAGCACCACTGCGATTTAGACAGCGTCCATTGGTAGTCTTGATGTACGCCGATGATATGCTTCTGTATGCCTGGGAACCTGCAACATTTCTCCCAGAGTTACTTCGGGAATATCTAAAATTCGAACGTTTCTCAGGGCTGGGTATAAACTGGGCAAAATCGACAGTGTTTCCTCTCACTGCTGGCACGCGGCGCATTGAGCTAGACTTCCCATTAGCATGGTCTTCTGACCCAGTAAAGTATCTAGGGGTATGGCTTCACAGGGACCCTGAGGTAGTTGTTTCGGAGAATTATGGCCGGGCCTTAGTCCAAATTTCTGAGCGGGCAGCACGATGAGCCAAAGTTCCGCTCTCCTTAGCAGATCATATCGCAGTAGTCAAAATGACAATATTACCCAAACTTCATTACTTGTTCATTAATATCCCTATCCGCCTTAATCTTGCGTTGTTTAATTCACTTCAGTCAGCACTGTTCCCCTTTGTATGGGGCGGCAAGAAGCCTCGATGTAGCTGGGAGGTACTGGTATTGCAGTTCGAGCATGGAGGCTTTTAAGCCCTTGATATGCGCTTATACTGTCTCTGTGCACAGGCCCAGTTTGCACATTATTGGTTCTTCCCATAGCGATTCCATCCGCATGTTGCTATTGAAGCCGATGCAGTTCTTCCGATTGCCCTGGCTGCGACTGCCTTGTCTGGAGGGAGTGGCGGACCAAGAACCGAAATCAACCCCGCACTTTGCATGGCCTGGGCGTGGAAGATGCTTGCATGGCGCACACAATTGCAGTATCTCTACGCCCCGCAGTTGCCGCTCGCTGCGCATCCGGGTATCTCTGCTGCAAAAGAGCCGGCAGCCCTTAAAGCGCTAGGAGCGGTGGGAATTAAGCAATTAGTGGGCCTTTATAAACAAGGCCAGTTCAGATCGCTCTCTGACATGCAGGGTGGTAGGGACCGGGGGTTCATGCTCGGGATCACTTATGTGCGTGTGAGACAGGCGATACATACTGTCTACCTCGATTACCCTGCAGAACCCAAGCCGCTGGTAGCTCTACAGGCGGTTTTAGGGGGGCGCGGATCGCACAGGCCACGAAATTGTATACGGCTTCTCTTAGGGAAAGAGAACAGCTCGACTCCCCTTTATATAACAAATGGGTGGCGCTGCTGGGGTCCTCACTGTCACCGGAGATGTGGAAGTTCTGCTGCGTCCTAACTGCAAATTGTAACTTCCGCATCATCCACTTTAAATACCTGCACCAGCTACACTATACCCCGATGCAATTGATGCAGTTTGGTCAGCGGGAAAGCTCCTGCTGTGTGCTTTGTGGGCAGGAGGATGCGGGCTTATTGCATCTTGCATGGACCTGTGAAGGTATATACAGATTTTGGGGTAAAGTTACTGATCTGCTAACGAAGGTGGTGTTGGAACCTGTGTAATGTACCCCTGAGGTTTATCTATTAGGCTGGGTAAAGAATCTAAAACCCTGCAACCGTAGACTGGTGGCTGTCACGACTTTATTAGCTAAGAGAGCTGTGGCGGAGTGCTGGGGCTCTAGACTTACCACAACACTGAATAAGTGGGTCCGGGATTTACTGTATTGCAAAGAGCAACTTGAGACATATGCCGAGGAACTGCCTGAAAACTCCCGCCCTAAAGACTTTTGGGCTCCGCTTGCTGTGTATCTACTTACAAAAACCCTGATGTGCAATAGATGCTGTAATCTGATGCTCTAGTTGTGTCTATTCTTGGGACTGCCATGTGTTGTAATACTGCATACTGTGATGAGATGCTCCGTTGGGGACACAATTATTTTTTCCTTTAGTGCCATTGGGGACAATGGGTTTGAGGGTGGTGGGAAGTTCTGTGGGTTTTTATTTTTTGCTCTATGGGAACAAACAAACGCTTGTACCACTACTGATTCTCTATTCACGTTTTGGCCTCTTGCATGAGGACCTACTGTGTACTATACAAGCTGATCAATACAATTTTTTTTTTTTTGTAAGTTTGTAAAGTTTGCTTGGGGGTGACTGAGTACAATCAGTATGTTAATGAGGCTGAGCGCCTGTGGGAAAATCTGTTCTTTGATTTCATCACCTGTCCAGAGCATGAAAGGTATGCAGAAGTCTTAGTAGTTGTCAGATCGCGGTGGCTAGAGGTTGTTTTTATGAGTTCTATCTACACTAGAGTGACCATTTCTGTGATGGAGGAAATATTCAGAAGGGAAGGCATACCCTATAACCTAATCACGGACAATGGTACACAGTTGCCCTCCACGGAGATGCAAAGTTTTTTAAATAGTTTGGGCATTAAAAATATAAGTACCTCACTTTATAACCCACAGACCAATGGTCAGGTTGAGAGTCTCAACCGTTTAGTCAAAGGAACTATGGAACTGGCTGTTAGAGCTGGCATTGATATGCAGAAAGCGATCAAGGACATGTTGTGGGTATACAGTACCACATTGAATTCCGGGAAAGACACCCTTTGAACTTATGAGAGGCAGAAAACCAGGTACCAGGTTAGTCCCATCGTTGATGCGTCAATGTGATGCCAAGGCCATACAAAATCTCTTGCAAAGGTCAGAGTTTGATTTGCGTTGACGATTGGGTAAAAGTCAAACCGGGTGGAGTCAGTGGAGGTTTATCCAAAGTTCGTAGCCCATATAGAGTAAAGGAGGTGGGTGGAGAATGGACAAACTTGGAATCTCAGAAGAGTAGCTTTGTTTAAAAAAAAAAAGTACTTATTCCTCCAGAGAAACCTTACCCCTCAGCTGGATAGGCTGCACGCAAACATAATTCACTGGTGCACATTGCCATTGTCCCTAGTGGGCAGACCCGCCCTATACAAGATGATGGCCTTATCACGCCTCTTGTACATCCTACAGAACACTCCATACCCGGTCCCACCAACTTTCTTCAAGGACGTGGCTCAGGAGCTCCGCACATTGTTATGACAGGGGGGGCACACCTCGGTTAGCTCTACACAAGCTCCAGAGAGGGGTGTACGAGGGCCGCCTGGCCGTCCCAGACATCAAGGTATACTATTGAGCCTCGCAACTTTTGGTCATAAACGACTGGGCATATGCGGACAAGAGGGATCCGCCCTATAGGGTAGATAGAGATACAATGCCTGGCGGAAGCTAGATGCCACTCCTCTACCCCCGAAAGACATGTCCTGAATGGCCATCACACACAACAGCAGTGGTCACATGTTGGAACGAGGCAAACAGATTCCTGTGATGGCAGGGAAAATTGACTGGCATGACACCCTTATGGCTAGGAGACCGGCTGAGGGAGCTGGCCATTCTAGGGGGATTTAAGGGTTGGCAGACAATAGGTATTGAACATCTTGGAGATGTGTGGAGAAAAGGTGAACCTCTCCCCTTCAACGACTTACAACAAGAGTATAGCCTGTCACCAACCCTGAGATTTCCCTATCTGAGACTCATGCATGCCCTACAGCAACACATACGGTTCGGTTCAAAAGCTTTATTCGGTTTGTACAATCATATCATCTTGGCCGACCGTGTCAAAGAGGCAGGCATCAGTGGGACGGCCCTTAGTTGGGTCCACTCCTTTCTGACGAACCGCCACCAATCTGTTCGGCTCTCCCAGTTTTCGGCTGATAAAATGCAGCTTACTTGCGGCGTTCCACAGAGCTCGTCTTTGTCACCACTTTTATTCAATTTGTATCTTACTCCTCTCATTCGCTCCCTCCGGGGAAGGAATGTCACTGCATTTAATTATGCAGATGACATTCAGCTTGTTTTCAACCTTGACTCATCGGACGAAGCGATTCAAGATTTTCAACTCACCCTCTGTCATATCAGTGATTGGATGGGTGCTCACCATCTCAAGCTTAACCCCGACAAGACTGAGCTTGTTATTGTCGGAGGCCCTTCCAACCCCTGGAACTCGACGTTTTGGCCCCCTTCTCTGGGTCCCTCTCCCTGCCCGGTTGACAAGGTGAAAAGTCTGGGAGTCTACATTTCCCACGATCTTTCTATGAAACACCAGGTCAGTGCCACTGTGTCCTCTTGCCTCTTCCAGCTTAGGAAGATTCGGAAAATAGCCCACTTTTTGACCACCGAGGCCCTCACCCTGGCACTACTGGCATTAGTCATTTCCCGAATTGACTATGCCAATGTTCTGTATGTAGGCATCCCACAGTATCAAATTAAAAGACTACAGCTGATACAGAATCAGGCTGCTCGCCTGATCTACCACTGTCCCAAACATTCTCACGTCCACCCTCTGCTCAAAGCCTTGCACTGGCTCCCTGTATCGGAGCGTTGCAAGTTTAAACTCGGCTGTTTGATTCATAAATCTTTGGCCGGTATTGGTCCTTCTTTTATTTCTTCTCTTTTGCATCCCTATGTCCCCTCTAGGCACCTTCGCTCCTCTCATCATGCGCTCCTCCAGACGCCTAGGTTTAGGCGCAAAAAACACGGTGGCCTCAGATTCTCTTTTCTAGCTCCCTCCTTCTGGAATTCACTCCCGTTGGAAATCAGACTTTCTCCTTCTTACCCTCACTTTAGGTCCTTTCTCAAAACCCATCTCTTTCACTTTATTTATACATAAGCACTCCTCTCTCCTTCTCTGCCTCCTCTCAAGTTAGTGCTTAGCGCCAAGAAACCGTCCGGTGTAAGTTGCGCTCTATAAGAATTTTTTACATTACATTACATTACACAATACAACCATATAAGCAAAACAAATGGAGTAAAAATTTGGTCACAAAGAGATTAGTTTACATAGCAAAAAAGGTGCCATATACAATGAGCAAAATGCATTATAGTGTACAGGTTTCACCCCTTTCGATGCCAAGCAAATGTTCCATTAACATTATTTAGCAATATGCAAATTTCCACATAAAGTGACAAATGTATAGTAACTGTGCAATGAATGCAAAGTGCAAAGAAAGCATTATTAAAGTGCAGTATATATCCACAATCTCCTCAAAATTAGAAGTACAGAAAAGTTGCTATCAGTGCATGGTAATGTGCAAAATAAGCAAATAAATAAAAACTACACAGGGCAAATCATTGACTTCCTTATAGTTACACATTTTAACACATAAGATGCAGTAAAAAAACAAATATCTGAGCCTCCTAAAGATGATATTAACTTCATTGCTGTTTTAGTGGACCGAACATTATATTTTAGAAAGATAGGTTTAAGGTAAAATTTCCTAAAATGGTAATAAAACTTGCAAAACAATAAAAAGTGGCAGCAGCTTTGTTTAGAAATATTGTCACAAGGGCACATAGAGTTAGATCTAGTTCTCATATGCGGGAATGACACTAAATGATGAACAATCCCCAACCTTAAACGGGTTAGAACAAATCGATGAGAATTGCATGTTACAGTGGTAAAATATGTCTGAAAACCTTTATTTAAATTTAAACCGTAATAAAATATTACAGTTGGTAGGTTTCTAAACTGTCTCTCTCTGGCCGCTCTCTTATATGATAAAAACCTCAGTTTTAGATCTTTCTTTGATATCAACGCTGCAGCTTCTGGTCTCAAGCAGATATTACAATCATATAGAAGATTAAACCAATGATAAATATACCTCAGCCAGGGTATACGTGATGAATGGTCAAGCCTCAGACAGTCTTTGATGATTGTTTGTGTAAATAGTGTCTCAGGTTTAGACCAAATAGAACGCCAGAGTAATAATGGACGTAATGCAGCTAAATCCGTGACATATTCTATTCCTACTTCCTCGTGAATTAACATAGTTGATGCTGAGGGGGGACGCATAGTAATTTTTTTTAAAACTTATTTTCATCGCTCTGTAAAGAATTCACACAATGGTGGCCCCATACTCCCGCCCCATACAGTGCCGATGAAACACACCTGGCGTTATAAATGGCCATCATTTATTTTATTCTTTGCCCCAATTTGGCGGAGAATCTAAATATACTGTTGGTGTTTCTGTTCATCTTTAGTCTCACGTTCTCATCCTCATTTGCACATTTCCCATCTCCGGAGAATGTTATTCCTAGGTAACAAAACCTACTGACCGTTTGCATCTTAACTTTATCAATATAGAGGGTACTAACCGGCTTTACTTTCTTGCCGCAAATCATCGCGAAAGTCTTGGTTTTGTTAACTATCAATTTTCTATTTTCAATAAATAACACAAAGTTATCGATAAAACGTTGTAATCCAACCTGTGTTAGCGTCATCCGCATATAATAAAATCGGAATAGCATTCCCGTTATAATAGGGGCATCCGAAGGTAGCTGATTTAAAATAGAATCAATTTGATTAATAAATAATGAAAATAAAAAAGGCGCTAAAACACAACCCTGTCGGATTCCTCTAGCAACTTTAAAGAACGATGTGCATTCCCCTGATGGTCCATAGCGAACTTTACATGACAGTCTTGAGTAGAGCCGTGCTAAAAAAAATATACATTCCTTTGGGGCACCTAGTTCTAGTAAAATTTCCCATAAAATATTATGATCTACAAGATCAAAAGCACTGCTCAGGTCTGCAAAACAGAGGAACAGGTTGCCCTCCTTAGCAATTGTGTATTTATTGATAAGGAGGTCAAGATTTACGCACTGTTCCAATGTCCCCAGACCTTTTCTAAAACCATATTGTGCCCTTGATAAGATTGTGTTATCCATGGCCCAGGTTTCTAGTCTTTTTAGCATAATTCTACTCATTATTTTAATTCAGGAGTCCAAAAGAGAGATGGGGCGATAATTACTTGCCTCAGATTTGGATCCTTTTTTGAAGAGGGGGATAATTAAGGATTGGCCCCATGAACTAGGTAATTGTCCCTCCGCAGTCGCGTTAAAAAGCCTAGTCAGAATAGGGGCCCACAGATGTAACTCAGTTTTGTATAGGTCCTGTGGGACCCCATCTGGTCCAGGGGCTTTGCCTCCTTTACTATTAGTTAGGCTCTCATATACCTCATCTAGACTTATTTCTAGGGGTAACCTTGGCCATGTGCAATCGTTATACATTAAAGAATCTAGAACTAACCTACCAGGATTACAAAATGTTTAAAAAATGTTCGGTCCATGAGTTGCAATCTACATATGAGGTTATTTCGGGCACTCTGTCATTCTTTAAAAAGGAGCTATTTATAGTCTCCCAGTAGAGTTTGCTATTATTTGTATCTGCCGCTAAGTTAAGGTTGTTCCAGGCCTCTTCTTGAAGGTCTCTTTTCCTATTAGCAAGGGTTACTTCATAGATACCGCGAACATTTTTAATACTAGTGGAATTACATGGTTTAGTACTCAAAGCTTGTTTTAAATCATGTAGGGCGCGAGTACAACTTTTGTCAAACCATCCTGAATTAATTTCTTTTTTCCCGTTATTTTTCTTAGTGAGCAGGCTTTCTATTGTTTCATTAATCCTGAGAAAGCCAGTAAGTATAATGTTGGGGTTAACTTCCTCGCCAAGACAGTAGTCTATCTCCTTGCTACATTTTCTTATCACCTCCTCATGTATTTTATATGGGACGATCCTCGACCATCTAATCCTCATACCATTTGGTCTCACGGCTTCGACGTTGTTAATACAGTTGTTTCCCTTTGTTTGTTTATTACCCCAGCATTGTAATATTATAGATATGCTATTGTGGTCGCTTATCGGTTGCTCATTGACCCATAGTTTAGAGTAAGCAGTATTATTGGAGAGCAGAATGTGGTCAATGTAAGTGTTAGCATTTCTCCCTGTAAAAGTTGGGCAGTTGATATTTTCCCTGTTTTTCGTGCAACTTAACATTTCCAGATCAAACTTTGCTATCATATTATTTAGCGCTGTACCATAGGTGCAATGTGGGAAGTGTAAATAGTCAACATCTTCCATGTTTCCGCTCTCTCTTCTAATCCCACACAAATCACTCATAGCAAAAGGGCATGGGCTAGTATTAAAATCTCCCGCCCATAAAATGATAGTCTGGTTACATGATAACGCCAGAGCCCTCTCAATTTCGTTTTCCAACGGGGCTAAGATTTTACCTCTGTCAGTACTAAAAACATTATTATAAAAATTAGTCAGTATTAAATCTTTGCCTTTGTTAAATTCTACATTTATTTATTTGATATTAGAAGTAATAAGCCTCCCTTAGCCCTACCAACGACTGAGCTGACTGCATTCAAGCAGTACAAGGTGTAACCCTCGATAAAAATAGGCTCCTTACGCCAAGTTTCTTGGAGGCATATTATATCATAGCCTGTAGTTATAAAATCCCTCCAGAATGGGGTGTCCAGTTTTCTGTTTATACCTGCTATATTCCAAGTGACAACACTATAACCCGAGTCCAGGTCTAAATTAGCAGCTGCACATCCATTATTTACTACTACAGGAATTTCTGTGGATAGGGGAGTATCTTTCATAGATAGCTTGACTGGTACTACTACAGGAATTTCTGTGGATAGGTGAGTATCTTTCATAGATAGCTTGACTGGTATGCTGATGGGTTCCAGTCCCTCTATTGTGCTAGCAGCTTCATCTGTGTTACGTTTAAACACAGTGGGTGTTTGTGCGACTATTACTGCGCTAGGTAGGTGGCAGGTATCCTGGCTACCATATCTCTTTTCTCCCTTACATTCTTCAGGTGTTACATTCGGTATGGGGCTTATAGAATAGCTATCCTGGTTTATACCTTTTGGCAGATTAAGTCAATCAATTTCCTCTAGGGATTCAAAGGCCTTAAATCTATTATATGTTGGAATAGAAAAATTAGAACAGAGTCTTGGATGATTTACAGAGTTATTGTTGGTTGAATGGCTGGGTTCCGATAGGTGCTTATAAAAATAGCTTAGTGGTAATAAAGTTGTATTAAATTCCCACACCGATGGTAGTGGAGCATTTATAAGAGTACTTTTGGCCCATGAACAATCCCCCTCAAGGTTTTTCCTGAGGGGGCCTACCCAACCCACCCTTTGTGTTAATATAATCTGGCTAGCCCCCTCCATAGGGAAATTACAGATGTTAGCCAACCAGTGAAGGATTTTATTTTTTAGTGTCTCGTGATTCTGTACTTGCCCATTGCTTAGCTTGGGTATGTTAGTGAGTACTGCCACATAAGCACTGCATTCCGGGGGCAAATTAATACAAGGTAAGGGTTGTCTAGTAGTTATTGTTGTCGTGTGGGTTTCATTATCCCAACATAGTTGCTCTATAGGTGTAATTTGTACGTTAAGTTGTGCTCCCTGGTTTATACTGGCTGTTGAATTTCCTCCCACAGGTAATTGAGGACTTATTACAGAACCTCCACGGGGCTGACATGTAACATGTTGTTTGCCAGCAGGGATGCTACTAGTGATTGTGGTAGGAACCGTGGAAGGTTTATTTTTGGTCACATTGAGTTTTCCAGTACTTCCCTCAATAGTACCCTCTGATATAATGGTTGCTTCTACACCTGCTCTTTGTAGTTCATGCAACCCGTTTTTATCAATGGAACCTCTTAAATTGTGAACCTCCCTAGCCAAGTTATCCACTTTTTCGTGTAACGGCCTGATCAACTCAACTAATTTATCGAAAATTGCTTCTATGTTAAATGTGCCCACAGAGTTTTGCTTAGCCCTTGTGCGTGTAGTGACCATATTCTCCATTGTAGTTAATTTTTTTCCCCTTTTCCTCATCATGTTGCCCTGCGGTTTTTTTCCGTGCGCCTTTTGAGTTAGCCAAGGGGGATAATGGAAGGATAGAGCTATCGTCTGTATCAAACAATCTAGGAGTATTCGAAATTTTAGACTGGATACTGTCGTTGGTATTAACTCCATCTGGAGTGATCATGCCAATGGCCGCCTCGCTATTATGTGTAGTTGCTCTGCTGAGGTTTCCTTGATCTATTGGTTGTAGTGCACTTGATCCCATAGATAATCGTCTTTCTGTTCGATCTATTTCTTGGGTAAGGACACTAACTGCTTTTACCAAATATGTATCGATAGTGTTGCATGCTGTGTCAGCTAGTACTTTGGCTCGGCGCCTTGCCATATCCAAGTATTTTACGAAAACCTCCCCCTACCTTTGCCCGGGCTTGGCCCGGCTTGTCCCGCGCGCGTCCTCGCGGGACAAGCAGCCACACGAAGATTTAAACGCCTCCTGGCGCAGATGAGCGGGTCAGCAACAGCGTCGCCAGTGAGGGGCTGCTGGGAAATGTAGTTTCCCTGCCGGCGGAGCAAAGCCCGGTCGTCGGGAGATCTAAGGAGGGGTAGAGGATTAGTGCCTCAGCGGAGCAGAGCCCGGCCGCACTCAGGAACCCCCACAGCAGCACACCAAGTCCTCGGGGCCACACGCAGATTTAAACGCCTCCTGGCGCGGATGAGCGGGTCAGCAACAGCGTCGCCAGTGAGGGACTCCTGGGAAATGTAGTTTCCCTGCCGGCGGAGCAAAGCCCGGTCGTCGGGAGATCTAAGGAGGGGTAGAGGATTAGTGCCTCAGCGGAGCAGAGCCCGGCCGCACTCAGGAACCCCCACAGCAACACATACAATGTGACACTGCCATTCCAGATTACTCCCCTTTAGAGGACAGGCTACTAGTTGACCCCAACCCCAACAAAGAGACGTCAACAATATACCAAAAACTCATAAATAATGCACCAGATGCCCTGGATTACCTTTGTAGCGTCTGGGTAGATGACCTGGGTAATATAGAGGATGATGACTGGACAGAGGCCTTGCAAAGTCCCAGAGAAATCGCAATCCGTACGCAATTCAGACTCATACAACTTAAGACACTGCACCACTTCTATTACCCATGCACAGTCCTGCACAAATGGGGAAGGGCACCCACAACGTTGTGTGCCAGAGGCTGCCAGCAAGAGGGTTCTTTTCTTCATATCCTGTGGGAATGCCCTAAGGTCAGCTCATTCTGGCAAAGAGTCACAACAATAATGTCAAGTGTATTGCGGATGGAGGTCTAAATGGATGCCAGATGGCTCCTTTTAATGATTAAGGGAAAGGAAGACTGGCCTAGGCACACTAGATTCTGACTGGCACTGGTAGCAGGTGTCGCAAAACAAAACATTGCCAGGCGTTGGGGGGTGCCCCTCCCCCGTAGGTGACAGAATGGGAAAATGACTTAGACTGGCGCCAGTGAGCGGAAGAAGTAGTATACAAAAGCAGGGTGTGTGTGAAGAAATGGGAAAAAATATGGTCTTCATGGTGCAAATACAGATGTACATAGAGAGGCCTGAAGCCTGCAATATAGTTCTACTTACTTTGAAATGTATGATAATGAATCTGTCGTTGATTATCTCTTGGAAAGAATTGTTACTGTGATATCGTGCTTGTTCCTACGACAATTGTGTTTTTCCCACCCCCTCCCACGATATACTTTCATTACTAAGCAACCCAATAGTGTACATGCGTATATGTTTAATAATGTATTGTCCTATGAGCTTGTTGAATAAAAAAAGATTTTTTTTAAAAGAGCAAGGGTTTACTGTTCCCTTGTCTGAGGAGCAAGAAGGCAGTCCTGGTTGGTCTCTCAAAGATGACAATGAGTTCGCGAGATCTCAAGATGTAGACAGTAGGAGGGCTGTGGACGCAGGAGTGAGTGGTGAGGACTTTAGCATGCGTGGTGTGCAGGTGAGTAGACCTCCCGCATGGTGGGATGATTATGTTTTTAGTTAGGTTTTCTTGCTTGTGTTTCAGTCCACCCTTCTCTGTAGGTTTCTTCCTGTGTATTTTGTGTTTGCTGTAGTGTGTCTTGTCTGCGTTGTGTCTTCATCAACCTTGACCTCTGTTTCCTTGGTGGTTGGTTCCTTCCCTTGCATTTTTTGTATTTGGGTTGTGTGTGTGTTGTTCCTTGGTGGAAAGAAAGGGGATATGTTGGATATTGATCTTGCGTTATCGCATGGAATACTGTTTACGTTGCGCTGCCTTGAGCGATGACATCACGGGATTCCATGTCGGACGTTTGGGCGGTTGGAGTCTGGGGTGCCTGACCGAAACTCAGGTTGTAATGCCAATAAACTTCAAGAGTCTTACCTACAGTTTCAGTGGTCTTTATTACCACAAGCACGTATGGTCGGGGTCCATCGCCGGGGGGCGGGGGAGAGCACCGCAGTGCTGCAAGGTCCACCAACGCGGCATTGTTGTTATCTTCAGGCCTCCGTGGCTCTCCATCTTCTGGCGACATCCTTGTCCATGCGGGCCGAGAGGCAGCCGGTATCCCCTTCTGGAGCCTCGCTATGGGTACATTCTTCACCCTCTCCAGTTCCATGGGGAGTACACTGTAGGTCCCTGCTTTTAAGGATGTCATTGGATATTATGGGATCCGGCGAGATCTCTATGGGGGCTTGACCCCTTCTACCTCCTCTGAGTTGCATATTTTAAACAAAGGCTGATGTTTAGCTTCTCTTATCTGACTATTGCAACAACTGTTTGTGGAAACATCTTGTTACCATATAGTCAGAGGAGATATACTGATGATACAGTTTTTTTATTTCTATCTTTAATATGCCAGACTAAATGGAAATAGTGAGGGAATTATATTGTCAGTGAACATGAATTGATTCATGTATTTGCCACAGAGCAGGTTTTGCTTCATACTGAGCATGCACCATTGATCACATGCAAATTAATATGGAATTGGAGAGGTTGCTTTTGGTGCACCGTAAACATGCTTAAGTTTGCAAAGACTTCGCTTAGAGCAGTAAACACCAGTTTATTTTATCTTCATCAGTCCTTTCTAAGTCTGGGGCAGCATTTGTCATGACTGTCATGAATGAAAACATGCTGCGGCAAAGCCTACAGGTTAGATTTTTTTCTTATTGAAAGTGCTAGGTAATTGTTGGACGGGTTTGAGTATTTCATTTGGGACTGTTTGAAAAGGTGTATAATTGAATTGCAGGTGTTCAATTCATCATCTTTATTTCATCTCACAAAAGCAGATCATAAAAGATACATACAATGCTATAATCATGCAAATATAAGACACATAAGTTAAAAACATCCATGATTAAAAAGGGGTTATTTATTAATTTACAATTTGTAAAGTGACAGTGCGTACAACTTAATTATGAAGGGATCAAATCTACTAAGACAATGTAATAGATAGGGTGAGAGATGCCAGGAACAGAATTTCCACTTTACAATATAATACCCACAACGCTTAAAAGAGAAAAGAATATGAAAACTATTTCATCAGAACAACATGCTCCTGCTTTTGGCTAAGATACTCTTCAAGAAACTAGCAATTGCAGGTGTTATTTAAGCGTGCGACTGGATTCATGGATGAATGAATAAGTGAGTTAATGAGTGAGTTAGCAGCAGCAGAAGCAGTGGAGAAAGCCTCCTACTACCAACATAATTGCAAGCGTCCATGCACGCAAGCACTGCCTTACAGATTCAGCCTTCCATGTGCACACCCATTCTTACATCTATGCTGTTGCCCATTCATGTATGAACCTTCTGTGCATCCAGTCACTCATCCATCCCTTAATTAGCCGTCAGACACATTTTCACATTCTGACACTCTGCAAGTCACACAACCCAACAAAAAACTCCAGTCAAAGAAGCAACTTATTTAACATAAAAAACAGACCTGTTGTCTTTATCTTTCCCAGTGCTTATGTTTCCTGCAAATATAAGTGATTTCCCACCCTCTGTGGATGTACCCTAATCTCCTCATGCTCCTCCAGTCTTCAAGTATGATTCTCTTTCTCCTCAGCAAAGCCATCCCAATATGTTTTCCCTGATGTGGGTTTTCAAAAAGAGATGACTAATTGCTTGCATGGGGGCCTGTATGAGCAAGATACCAAGATGTGTCGGACTTTCACTTCAGCTGCCATGAAAGAATTCTGATTGATCTCTGCTCACAAATGTCATCTGGAGACTCACTTTGCAGGTGGAGGAGAGTCTGCACAATACTGGACCGGTGCAGGCAAAAACTAGCCGGTGTTGGTGCTGCAGGGAGTACATAAAGAAAGCAGAGCAGTGGGGCATTCTGGAGCCAACACACCAGAAGAAGAGTCAGAAGAAAAGAAAGGAAACGAGGTGTGGGCCACAGAAAAGGTCCAGAGTGGAGTGATACATCAGCAGTCCTTGCATACAAAAGGTGAGGACCAACCTCCCCGGCGAGTTAGAGGCGGTAGCAATGGGTTCTGTGTTGTGATCGAGACCAGTGCACATGGAAATCAAGGTCTGACCACCTCCAACAGGAAAGAGACGTTGGTGGCGAGTATTGGAATCCACCGACGAGTCCCTCGGAGCTCATTTACTGACGCCAGGGGAACCTTGGCCCCTGGACTGTGTAGCGACTTATTCTCATCCAGGGGATACTCATCAATAGTCATAATCTATGAATAATCCCCGCCCATGTGCGGGATCCCGGAGCATATAGAAAATACATATATATAAATATATATATATATACATATGTGAAAACATATAAATGCAGCCTAATAATGTTCAAAACATGGCAATGCTGTAAATTACATATTTTTGCATAGTAGTGCCCCCGTAACCCGTAAGGAAAAAAGGAAGCATCAGGCAAATTATAACACAGCACTGCTTTATTGCCATAAAGCAACATGTAATTGTAGGCATTCGCCAGTAGGCTGCAGTAGAGTATCAAGAATCCAAGAAAACTGACACCTTGCCTTTAAGGCATTAGAGTAGGGGGACCGTGCCTTTAAGGCCTGCCCGTGACCCCCTGCTCCCATGATGCACTACAGGTGACAGTTGGGCCAGTTCTTTTTTCCGGCTCCTTCTGTGAGGATCCTGGAGCTTGAGCTCTTCAGTTTTTTGACTGAAATTTTGAATTACAGCTTTTTCTAGCTTTTTTCGACGTTTTCTGGCTTATAAGGGCTAATTCTGCTGGTTCCAGTGAATTTTCCAATTTTTTTCCAGTCAGAATGTCTCCTTTATTTAGGAAATGCCCTTCTTGTGGTAATAAAATGGCACTGTTGGATCCACACTCGGTGTGTATTGTGTGTTTACCATCAAAACACGATCCTGACCAGTGTCCCCACTGCCAGAAGTTCTCAAAGCGCACTCTGAGGGACAGAGAGCGCATTAAACTGCATGCGAGACTGGAGAAGGAACGAAGCCGTCGTGAAGGCGAGCATTCCTCATCAAGACCACCTTCTTCAGCTACGCAAGTACAGAAACGGCGACATACCAGCTCCCCGGGCTCCAAGAAGACCAGGAGTCCAAGAGGTTCGCCGTCGACGTCGAGGATGCCGGCGAAGAGGCAGAGAACTTCGGCGTCAAGGGATTCATCCCACCATCAAGAGTCTCCGCCGCGCAAAAGTAAGTCGGCGTCGAGAGGCGGCCCTTCGGGCTCGAAGGCTGCTAGTCTGGTGACATCTGAACTGTCTCCGTCGACGTCGAGGCTTCCGTCGACGTCGAGACACTCTCCGCCACCCTCGAGGGGGTCGACGTCGAGAGATGCGGCGACGTACATTCCGCCGCGAGTGGGCCGGTCGCCGTCGATGGTTACCCCCACTCGGCGACATAGAAGGTCGACGTCGAGAGGAACATCGACGTCAAGAAGTCGACGTCGAGAGAGGTCGCCGTCAAGATCACCACGTCGACGTCGAGGGTCGACGTCGAAGGTGCCCAGTCGACGTCGAGAGAGGTCGACGTCGAAGTCGCCCGGTCGACGTCGAGGGTCGACGTCGAAGTCGCCCAGTCGACGGCGAGAGAGGTCGACGTCGAAGTCGCCCAGTCGACGGCGAGAGAGGTCGACGTCGAAGACACGGCCGACGTCGAGGTCATCTAGCCGACGTCAGGTGCCAGAGAAGAGGAGATCGACATCGAGGTCTCCACGACCGGCGTCGAGACCAGAACGGCATACCTCACACTTGCCGATGGTGACGCAGACGTCGTCGACGTCAAGGGATTCGACGTCGAGGGCGAAGGCTGGACCGCCCGCGGAGAGGTCCCCAGGAGAACAGTCATCATCTCCGGGACTGCACATCGTGCAAATATCTCCAGAAAGATCACCCGAGGCTCCAGAGCGGTTTGGACTGTCACCGCGCTGGTTACGAGATGTGGGCGCTGCCGCATGTCGGAGTCCGGGATCGGACTACTCCCGCATGTATTCCCCACCGCGCAGGAGTAAATCGCCTCCGAGGGATCCACGGCCAATTTCACCACGCCGGTCTCGTTCCAGGGACCGTCGCACCGCGCCAAAACGTCCAAGATCTCCGTCCAAGCGCAGATCAGGATCAAGGGCTCACCAAAGCGAACGCTCCCACAAGAGGCGACGCACCAGGTCGTCCACTGGGACTGCATCCACAAGATCCTCAGTCCGGGACTACTCCCCTACTTTTTCATCCACGCCTCCATCGCGAGTGTCCCCGGTGGATGACATTATAACGTTCTCGGACGTCCTGGGTAGAGGGGCGCAAAAGTTGAACATCGCACTGCACGCCCCTCAGGCACCCACTTCTGTGATCTTTGACACTTTACACCATCGGTCAGCTCCCAGACCTCTGCTCCCGTTGGTGCCAGGATTGTTAGAACCAGCGATGGCCACGTTCCTTACACCGGCTACAGCGGGCTCGGTCCCCTCGAGAATAGCAAAGAAGTACAAGGCTCCGGCCGAGGACCCTTTATTCTTGAGGGCGGACCCGCCAGCGGATTCGGTGATAGTGGCGGCGGCCATGAAGTCTCACTCAGCCTCAATATCTGCTTCTGTCCCCCCTGAGAAGGACAGCAAGCTTATGGACTCCTACGGCAGGAGAATGTGCAACACATCTGCCGCGCACATGAAGGTCGCTAGCGCTTCAGCCCTGCTAGGGAGGTATGATCGTTCCCTATGGGATTCCCTGGCCAGATTCGTGGAGAAATTGCCTAGGGAGGACAGGCAGGACTTCACGGAGATCCTACATGAAGGCGGACTGGTGGCCAACCAAGTAATAAGCGCAGCGGCGGATGCATCAGACCTAGCCGCGCATGGCTACTCCCATGGCATCTGCTCCCGCCGTTCGGCCTGGCTCAGATTAACAGCCCTCAAACCAGATGCGCAGAAAAGGATTCTTAACCTGCCGTTTAATGGATCATCGCTATTTGGAGCTCATGCGGACGACCAAATGAGCAAGATGAAAACGGAATTGGACACTGTAAAGGCTGTGGGACTGGAAAAACGCAAAGAGTTCCGCAAGCGCTTTCGCCAGGGCGACAAACGTGCCTTTCACCAGCGCGTTCAAACGCCCCAATGGTCCTCTCAAAACCAACAGAGGTCCCAGTTTCAGCAAAGGGGCCGGGGCAGAGGAAGAGGAAATGCTAAACAGCAGCAGTCCTCTAACAAGCAACCTCCCAAGCAGTGAAAACTTACTTCCTCCGCACTCGTTCGCCACTCCGGTGGGAGGAAGTGTTACCGCTCACCTGGCAGAGTGGAATACAATTACAAACGACAAATGGGTGCTGAGTATTGTAGAGCGTGGCTACTTGCTGAGGTTCAAATCTCCCCCTCCGCAGGTACCCCCACGGAAACAGCCACTCCCTCTCAGCCAGAACAAGCTTTTAAAGGACGAAGTTGCCACTCTCCTCTCCAAAAACGCCATAGAGGAAGTTCCAAACAGGCAGAGAAATCGGGGAGTGTACTCCCGGTATTTTCTTGTTCAGAAAAGAGGAGCGATCGGAGACTACAGACCCATCCTCGATCTCCGCCTACTCAACAGATTTCTCAGAAGGGAAAAATTCAGGATGCTAGCACTGCACCAGATCTTCCCACATCTACACCAAGGGGACTGGATGTGTGCCATCGATTTACAGGATGCATACTTCCACATTCCTGTCTCAGCGAAACATCGGAAGTTTCTCAGATTTCGCATCTTTCACCAACATTATCAATACAAGGTCCTGCCATTCGGCCTCAAGTCCGCGCCACGAACGTTCTCAAAGTGCATGGCGGTGGTGGCTGCATTTCTCCGCAAACGGAAGATATTCGTCTACCCATATCTAGACGACTGGCTCTTAAAAAGTTCCACCCCGGTTCAACTCCAGAGTCATCTCTCGTTCTGCCTAAACCTTCTACACTCGTTGGGCCTTCAGGTCAACTACCGGAAGTCGATCCTCAATCCAACTCAGCGGATCCACTACCTGGGCGCCTCTCTAGACTCCTCAAGCGCAAGCGTGTGTCCTTCGGAGGAGAGGTTATCCTCCATGCTGCAAAAAAGCCGCACGCTTCTCAGCACGGAATATCCCACAGCCAGACAAGTGTCATCTCTCCTGGGATCCATGGCCTCGTGCATCTACATCGTGCCCAACGCACGTCTGCACATGCGTCCTCTGCAACAAGACCTAGAGGATCAGTGGTCGCAGAGGACCGGCCGCTGGGAAGATCACATTACCCTTCATCAAGCCGCCAAAGATTCCATCCGGTGGTGGATGAAGCGCTCCCATCTGCTTCACGGCGTCCCATTCCATCAGGCGCCTCCGACACAGACGGTGGTCACAGACGCCTCCATGCAGGGCTGGGGGGCTCATATGGGCCGGCTTCAAGTACAAGGTCTCTGGTCCGCTACCGAGCAGAGCTATCACATCAACTTCTTGGAGCTACGAGCAGTCCATCTCGCTCTCAAGTCCCTGTACCCATCCCTGCAGACCGACTATGTTCAGGTTCAGACGGACAACACCACAACTATGTTCTATCTGAACAAGCAAGGAGGGACCAGATCACGGGTCCTGTCTCTGGAGGCCCAGTCAATCTGGAAATGGCTTCTGGCGAGAAACCTGACGATCGTCGCTGTTCACCTGCCAGGGACCCTGAACGTGCAGGCGGACGGCCTCAGCAGAGACTTCGTCGAAGCGCACGACTGGGTGCTCAACGAAGGCGTCGCTCAAGACATCTTCCGCTTGTGGGGCATACCAGACATCGATCTGTTCGCAGACGCGGACAACAAAAAATGCCCCGTCTTCGCCTCCAGGTTCCCTCAACGGGGGTCGCAGGGGAACGCGCTTTTGATCAGCTGGTCGAGGACATTGCTTTACGCTTTTCCTCCTCTCCCTCTCATCCCGGCTGTGATTCAGAAGTTCTACAGGGCCAGAACTCGGATGATCCTAATAGCACCGGAGTGGCCCCGGCAGTGGTGGTACCCGGATCTACTCCAGCTGTCGGAGGTACCACAGAGGAGGTTGCCATGCCTGCCGAACTTGCTGACCAAGGACAAGGGGAGAGTGTTCCACCCCAATCTCCCCTCCCTCCGCTTGACGGCATGGCTCCTGAATTCATCCAGTACGGACATCTAGATCTTCCACCGGACTGTATGAGCATTCTTCGGGAGGCAAAGAGGCCCTCCACGAGGAAGTCGTATGGCTTTAAATGGAAAAGATTCTGCTTCTGGTGTAGAGATAACACCCTTGATCCGATCCGGGGTCAAGAACAGGTTATTCTCCCCTACTTACTGTACTTGGCGAAGTCTGGGTTAAAGTACTCTTCCATCAGAGTACACTTAGCTGCTATTACAGCCTATAGGAAGTCTCCTACCCAGACCTCATTCTTTCAGATGCCAGTGGTAAAGGATTTCTTAGAAGGGCTTAAGAAAGTTTACCCACCTGTGAGGTCTCCTTCCCCTTCCTGGGAACTGAACATCGTTCTCTCTAAACTGATGGGAGGTCCTTTTGAGCCGATTCATAAGGCCTCCTTGCAACATTTGACCTGGAAGGCTGCCTTCTTAGTAGCCATCACTTCGGCCCGTAGGGTTAGTGAAATTCAGGCCCTCTGCTGCAAGGAACCTTACACGGTGTTTCATGCTAATAGGGTGGTGCTCCGTACTCATCCGAGCTTCCTGCCCAAGGTGGTTTCGGACTTCCATATTAATCAGGTGATCACGTTGCCCACCTTCTTTCCTCAGCCGACCACACCCCCGGAGAGAGCTCTACACTCTCTTGACCTCCGGAGGGTTTTGAAATTCTATCTAGCTAAGACCCTTACTCTTAGAAAGTCAGACAGGCTCTTTGTTAACTATGGACCCACTAATACCGGGCTGGCTGCGGCCAAGAGATCTATCTCTAGATGGATTGTCTCTTGTATAGCTTTGGCTTACCAACTGTCCCACAAAGTTCTGCAGGGCAAACCTAGAGCACACTCTACTCGGGGGAAGGCTTCTACGGTAGCACTCCTTCGCAACGTTCCCATGTCTGAGATCTGTAAAGCGGCTACATGGCGCTCAGTCCATACTTTCACGCGCCATTATTGCCTAGATTCAGACGCACAGGCCGACGCCCAGGTGGGGCAGGCCTCTTTGAGGAACCTATTTGCATAACTGTAATGCAAGATGTGTCTTTTAATGTATGTTTTAACTGTTTTGTTGCTCGTCCGCGAGACTTTGGGTATGGGCTTGCTACTCTATTCATAGATTATGACTATTGATGAGTATCCCCTGGATGAGAAGGATTAGTTACTTACCTGTAATCCTAGTTCTCATCCAGGGGTATACTCATCAAAGTCATAAGCGACCCACCCACCTCCCCGGACGAGCAATGTTTTCTCTTTAAATAAGTGATGTATGGAAGGCAGATCTACTCAGGTGCGGAGGCACCGCCAAAAAGAACTGGCCCAACTGTCACCTGTAGTGCATCATGGGAGCAGGGGGTCACGGGCAGGCCTTAAAGGCACGGTCCCCCTACTCTAATGCCTTAAAGGCAAGGTGTCAGTTTTCTTGGATTCTTGATACTCTACTGCAGCCTACTGGCGAATGCCTACAATTACATGTTGCTTTATGGCAATAAAGCAGTGCTGTGTTATAATTTGCCTGATGCTTCCTTTTTTCCTTACGGGTTACGGGGGCACTACTATGCAAAAATATGTAATTTACAGCATTGCCATGTTTTGAACATTATTAGGCTGCATTTATATGTTTTCACATATGTATATATATATATATTTATATATATGTATTTTCTATATGCTCCGGGATCCCGCACATGGGCGGGGATTATTCATAGATTATGACTTTGATGAGTATACCCCTGGATGAGAACTAGGATTACAGGTAAGTAACTAATCCATCCAGCACACTGTGACTTTGGTCACAATGAATGACAAGCAGGTAAATTGAAAATTTATGTTTTATTCCAATCAATTAAGCCCTTTGCTGCTCACCGCATCCTCTGCCTTTCCGATCATCAACTTTCTCTTCATACCCGACATTCCACACCAACACTCAAATTCCACACTCCATGCTCACAAGTCAACACGCATAGGAGCACGGCAGAGACGCTAATACAGAACAATAACACTTAGTTTAACCTTTCACTAAACATAGGATACAACATCTCCTATACCCAGAAAAAAGCAACTGAAAAAAACTATATTACATTATAAAATCATTACATTTCTTTAAAAATACTTTAGTAATACACTTCTCCTACCAGACTTGACATTAATGTCACCAGGAAGATAATCATTGTCCAACTTTTATTACTCAAAAACCTCCAGTACCTGGGTTCCTTGCATTGAATTAGATAAATTGTGCATTACTTCTTGTTTCTCAACACTGTTTTGAGATGAATCCTGAAAAGATTACTTTTGCAAATCTGGAGCAAACTCAAAATACTCATAACCTTCTTTCACACCCTCACCCAAAATGTGTGCTTGAGTAGACTCAATGGGAATTACTTTGTTTAAGTTCCACCAACCTTTGTTTTTCAACAGAACAGAATTTCTTCCCACCTTTTGCCACATTATCAGGTTTCTGGAATTTAGATAATCTGGTGCAAAGTTTATTTTCTGTTTTAGCACCCATTAACTCATTTGCATGTTTTTCTTTTTCACCCTGATTTTTTTTTTATCATAATACATTTTCCTTTTAGTCTGTGCCTTGTTAACAGTTTTCCTGACTTCAGAAACAGTTGCACCTTTTGTTGAATCCATCCATGGAGTAAATGTCTTGGAAAATCTACCTCTTTTCTGTAACCATTCAAACGGCGTTTCACCAGTCATAGAATGCGCTGTTTTGTGATAACTGCAAATTGTGCACCATAAATATTCTCTTACATTCAAACCTGAAGAGTTGGCAGTTTGAACCCCTTCCTTAATTATTCTATTGGTGCATTCTTCTAGCCCATTAGAATGTGGTGAGTACAAAGCACCTCTACAGTGATTGATGCCATTTTCCTTTAGAAAATTACTCCTTTCCAATTACACCAACTGTGTCCCATTATCTGAAACCAAAATCTTTGGAACACCCTCTAGGAAAAACACTTTCTTTAAAGAAATTGATTGTCAAAACAGTTGTAACCTCACTTACTGATTTAAAATATATACATTTAGAAAAATAATCAATAAGAACAATAAAGTACTTCTGATCAATGGAAGGACAATTAAACAGTCCTAGGAAGTCAATTGCTATTTTGTCCCACAGCTGCTTCGGAATTTCCCCATTAATTAATGGGCTTCTGTTCAAATGCCAACTCTTATCAGATAATAAACATTCCTAACACATGTAGATGATTATCCACCATTTTATCCATTTCTGACCACCAATAATGATTGCGTAAGATCTTCTTTGTAGAAGATAACTCAAGATGACCCTCATGAGCAATTGTAATAAGTCTTTTTTTAGGTTTTCTGATGGTACAAATAAACTCCCTCTCAAAATAATTTCAGACTCCACAGTTAATTCTGATAATACTTGATAGAATTCTTTAACTATACCTGAAGCATTTCTAGTAGTGTTGTAATTTCCAACATTGATGATTCTAGTGAGTTCTTGATACTGTGTTTCTGCCAAGCATGCAGTTTCCCATTTTTCTGGGGAGATGGCAGAGTTAGCTTTTTCAGTGGCATCCATAGTTGCAACTACACATTCATTCTTTAACATTTCCTAATCATCTACACTGTCACCATTCTTTACAGGCAGCCTAGATAAACAGCCCAAACATTTACACTTGCTGACACATAGTTGATCTCAAAATTAAATTCCTGTAAATATGTAATCAACCCGACCAATCTAGAGGATGACTTCCCAACTTCACTGGCTATGAGGTACACCAACAGTTCATGGTCTCTAAAAATCCTGAATCTCGGACTCCAGAAGTATGTCTTGAACTTAGTCAAAGCCCAGGGCCTCCCTTTCGGTGGTGCTATATCTTGATTCGGCTCCTTTGAAAGTACGGGAAATAAATGCAGTAGTTCTCTCTCAACCATCCACTCTCCAACACAGTACAGCATCTATACTAATTGCGCTTTCATCCACTGTAACCTCACATGGATAACCGTGAACACAAGGTTTCAAAGAATCACACTGTAGAATTTGTTATTTTACCTCCTCAAAAGCCTTAGAGAAACAAACCTCCATCCAGTAAAGTGTTTCTATTTTTCTCAACATTTGCTTTAATGATTCAGATACTACACCAAACCCACACACAAACCTAGCATAATACTCATTGATTCCTAGAAAGGAACGTAAACTGTCCTTATTAATAGGAGTGGGAGCCCCCTTGATCGCTTTAAGTAGATCTTCCTTGATTTCAATGTCTTTGTCAGAAGTGCGATGGCCCAAATATTCTTTTTTACTTACCCTGAACCTATACTTACGCTTGCGCACCGTCATACCAAGCTCCTGAAGAATAAACAATACCTTGCACAATATTTCATCATGCAGAGCCATATTAGTGGCAAAAATAAATATATCATCTTGATAAGTTGTAACACCAGGCACTTCCTTAAACAATTCGTCCATGAGCCTTTGAACAACCCTGGCCGTAGACACCAACCCAAACGGCAATCTAATATATTTAAATGCTCCAAAAGGTGTAATGAAAGTTGTTAGGATTTGCGAATGCTCTGTCAATCTAATCTGATGATACAAGGCCTTTAAATCTATTGTGCTAAAAGTACATGCATCTCCTATCTATGCCAACATTTCTTGTATCTTTGGAAGCGGATCCTCAAATCTTTGTGAACACTTAACGGTACGTTTCTAACTTTATGCATTATGGGTTATGCATTTTGTTTCAGCATATTATCATGTAAGAATCCCTTTACGTAATTGTGTCCTTAAATGCTGAGGAGTAATCCTTGAACAGCAACTCAATAGTCTGTACTCCAACATCATCAATTTTCGTCATTAATAGATTTCTGCCAAACCTTTCCACAATTGGTGGTTCTTCCCCTACCTACGGATTCAACTGAACTGGAGTAGATGGCCCAGGTTTAAGAATGATACCCAATCTTGCTTGATTTACCCATCCAAACACAAGCTTCCCTTCGACAGCTACATACACTTTAGTGACTATCTTTCTTCCCATGAATGACAGTACATTTTCAAAGCCCAACAGCTTTTTTATTTCAAATCCACCAAACACCTTTGGTGAAATGTCATACTCATTTAAACTCTGTTCTTTCTAATGCTCCATGAAGATTGTTTGGTTTAAAATTGTAATGGGTGACCCAGAATCTGCTTTAACTGACACTTCCACACCACCAAGACCTATTTTACAGAATGATCCCTTCCTTGTTTCCTGTTTATCAGCAGTAATCATAAGAATAGCATCCTTGAATTTGTCCTGACATTCAGCTACCATACTCCTTTCATTATTGTGCACTGTGTAAATATTGGTATACCTCTTATTACTATACTCACCCCGAGTTGTCTTTGGATCTACAAACCTTGGTAAATGGTCTACTTTATAACATTTACGTTTGACAGCAGGACAGTTTGTAGCACTCCCAAATTGTGAACCACAGTGATAACAATAATTCACTTTTTATTTTTATGTCTCCTTTTTCTCCTCCACACGCACAGCACCTACATTTACCTCATCTTTGTTGCCTGTACTAGACAAAACCTTGGACAATAGTATGGATCTTTCAAATCCCTTGGCAATACCATTCAGTTCACATAACGGAGGATTGCGTGTAAATAAGTCTTTCCTGTATTTTTTGCTAAAGTAACCTAAAACAAATTGATCCCGTAAGTATGTCTCTGTATTAATACCAAAATCACAGGTTGCTGCTAAAATTCTGGGATTTGCTCAAATGTTTCGTGACTGCCTTGTTTCCAGCGGAATAAAATTGAATCTCTCAATGACTACATTGAGTTCTTCACAAAATTGTTTCTCCAATCGCATAACCACTTCACGATAATTTCTTAGCGTCAATTGCCAAGATGTAATTTTCAAAATTCTTATATCATGTACACTGTTCGACAACCAGTTTCCCACAATTCTGTACAAAAGGTTGTGGTTGAGCTACAAGCTGCACCCATGCAGGTTAACAAAAGCACTTTTTTCCTTTCAGCGTGATACTTCTTGGCATCAATTGCCAAGATGTAATTTTCAAAATTCCTATATCATGTACGCCGTTTGACCACCAGTGTCCCACAATCCTATACAAAAGGTTGTGGTTGAGCTTCAAATTGTTGTGAACCATTATTCTCTCATTATAATGTTTTATTTTTTGTACAACAACAATTTAGAACCTTACTTTGATCTTCAGCTGGTGACAGCTGTACTCCTCAGTCGATGGCAGCTGTACTCCTCAGTCGATGGCAGTTGTACTCCTCTGTTGATGACAACTGCAGTTTGCCACAATAAAGTAGTAATGCAAGAGTCTGTATTTTGTCATAAAAAATATTACTTCTGTAAAAGGATACCATAAATGTGAGTAATATTGTACTTGTACGAGGAAAACATTGGTTCCAAAATGGCCGCTGTAACACAATTAGAGTTCTTTTCAATGCGAATAGAACTTGCAGACTCAACCTCAAGGAAAAGACTGTCTTAAGATGGCCACTGTTATTCTCTTCAAGCACTTTCTATGGTTGGTCGAGCTTGCACAGGCCTCCCCCATCACCTGACCTTCTTGGCCTATGGTGGCTGACTTGTACTTGGCTACGCCTCAAGAGCATCTTTTTGCTCTGCGATGGCAAACCATAGTACTCCCTCAGCACTCCGCAGTTCCACAGGGTATGGCTGCTTGATGTAAACCACGGTGCACTGCTGAAACTCTTCGTGCTCTCTGCAGTTCCACGCCGCTCTCTAGAATACGGCCATTGTGCAATGCCAGAACCACAGTAGAAATTTCCTCTGTATGTAGAAAGTCTACGCCGCTGCACTGACTGACCGAGGCTTCAAGGGGCATGAAAACCACCATTAACTTATCACTATAGTTCATGTGACATTGGTCACAATGTACGACAAGCAGGTAAGTTGAAAATATATGTTTTATTCCAATTAATGAAGCCCCTTGCTGCTCACCGCATCCTGTGCCTGCCCAATCATCAACCGTCTATCCGCACCCAACATTCCACACCAACACGCAAATTCCACATTCCACGCTCACGAGTCAACATGCATAGGAGCATGACAGAGGTGCTAATACATAACAATAACACTTGGCTACACCTTACACTAAACATAGGATACAACACACACTTTGCACGTAACATAAGGATATAAACTGTTGCCTAAATTTGCTGTGGGGTGGTCGCTGAGGCACGGTGTGTGAGAACACTTAAGGAACATAGGCAAAAGTGATGGGACACTAGAGACTGAGCAGTAAGACACTAGTTGAGTAAAAATCCAAAGTAGCCAAGCAAGGAAATAATAGATGTTACTGGAAAGTGGGAAAGGGGGCAACAGAACCCAAGTGTTGCAAAGAAAAATGGTGAAACAAATTAGAAGGCAAGTAGGAGCCTGGAATCTGAAGTGGTAAGATCTTGAGTTAAATAAACAGAAACAAACACCCAGTCCAAAGATCACAAGACAAAAGAGAAGGGTCTCTAGGAAACAACTGTGTTGTTCCTGTCTCAGGCTTTGTGGTGGGCACAGCCCAATTCCTTCCATTCAAAGGTAGCAAGAAGTTGAGGAAGAAGGGAGAAAGTCAAACAGTGCAAATGAGAACCTAATCTTAGTGAAACCTAAAGCACCACAATGTCAAATTAACAAACCAATGGGGCAAAGTGGAAATGCATTAACTCTGCAACTGCCATCATGATCTGAAAGCATCAGTCTGGCTAACAAACTTAATACAATCCTGACTGCCATTAGCGATTCTTGAGATGTGCTCAATACAAAATAGACAATGTCGCTATTGAGTTGAGGTTAGAGCAGACCAAACAAAATCGGGGGAAAGGATTACAAAATCTGAGTCGATTCTAGCAATGGTCAGGCCCACTGTAAAAGAATAACAGGAACAAGTGAAAGTTCTGCAGGAGTGAATGCTGTACTTGTAATGTAGGGTGAAAATACAGTAGAAAACAGCAAAATGTTGCCAGACATACAACATCAGTCCAGCCATGAGGCACACATTCAGAAACTTCAGACACATCCTAAGAGACTTTGGCCTAAAGTACACGTTACTTTTCTATACGAGGTTGAAAGTATCAGCAGGCAATCAGCTGCATTTTCTTTTTGAGTCGGAAACAGCCAGAGAATGTGTTGAGAAACGGCCAGTTGAACATAACAGGGTAACAAAGGACCCTATGGATAAAACAAGTAAAAGAAAAGACAGCAAGTGTAAACAGAAGCACAGGCACACCCCCTACTGAACAATCCTACTTGGAACAATAGAGTTGAGTGGGAGCTTGTCGGATGGAGACAGGCTCCAGGTTGCTAAGTACATCATCTGAATTGGCCGAATCACCAATAGATCCGACAATGGAAATGAAAGACAGGCGATTGGATATCGAATTACCTCATGAGCTCACTCCGATGACATTAAAACATATAATCTGCAGGCTAACAAACTGTAATGAAACCTCTTCCAAAGCCAAGCCCACACAGTGGATTTGTGCAAGACTGTTATCTTGGCCCATCTGAATACCTCCCAGAGATGTAAGATGATTAAGGGCTAGGAGAAAAGGTTAGAACACAACACACAAGAAAACAGCAGAAATGTCACCAATTAGCATACTAATAGGCAAGATCCCATCTCCCTCAATGAGCGATTTAGCACCTGAAACTGGCACAAAGGCACATGGCGATTGGTCAGTTTTGGATTAGGAAAGGCATATCTCAGTTTGGATTATGAAAGTTGAATGCCACATCCTAGGGAAGGATTTGCTAAGTGAATTGTTAAATTGGAAAAGCATAATGTGATATACATGAAAGAATACATAAATCAAGAGAGTAGGCGTAGCAGCTACACCAGGGTTACGTAGCACACAATGATGAATAAACCCAAGATCTATACACAGTCCTACAAAATTCTGATTTGGAACTGAGGGGAAAGAGAACCTATTGAAGAGATGCAAAATACACTCTTACTTAACCCCTTCAGTGCCTATGACGAGATAGTCTCGTCATGGAGCGCGGTTGCGCTGTGCCCATGACGAGACTATCTCGTCATGAACCCCGCCCGCTAATTCAACGCCCGGCACAGGGCGTGGAAAGGGCGGGGCACTGAAGAGGTTAATGAGACTTGGAATACATATAGCCTGCATATAAGAAACACCCTTATCCAAATTTGAAAGATTAAAGGTGCACAAAAATGGAAGTGGCAACTCTTTTGCGCTTCTTGCTACTCAAATACCAGGGAAGCCTTAATTTGAGTGAAACATGGTGTACCCATCAAAGCCATTGACACACTCCTTAATCCAGAGGGTCAACATTTCTTGGTTGATGCCCAGTTCAATAGTAGACCACTGAGGTTGGGATGTGCCTATGTACCCAACTCTGCAAGCAGATTTTCTACCGCTAATACAAACCCATATGCTTACGCATATTCAAGAGCCAATAATATTGGGAGACCATTTCCTTTTCTCCAGTACTGATTACGCACAGCAACAAAGTGTCAGCAGCATTTGCGAAATCACTACAACGTTGTAAGCGAATAGATACATGGTGTAAACTGCACCTAGACGAAATGGAGTACTTGTGCAACTCCTCCACTCATGCTCAGCATTCTAGATTGGTATAGCTGTATTCGTCTTTGTAATAGTAATCATATAAGAGCAAGACCCCAAGTGGATCTTGCCTATGACGTCATATTGTTTAATTGAAATCCAAGATGGCTGACAAATATCAAAAAAAGAATTTGAAATCTTCTGATTTATGTCAGATTTAGCACAAAAGTTCATGTGTACACCTCAGTGCATGTCATGTCCACGTTGGATCTAGGTTGTGACAGTCAGTAAATAGATTCAAGGGATAGCAAGCTCCCCATATTGCCACTGCTATCTGCTATTTAAGTGTTCAAATGTAGGTGTTCAGAACCACCACCAAGAATCAACCTAATAGAGAACATACTAATTTAAAGCATCTGCAATCTTCTAGAAATGCTTACCACGGTCAGCGATGGCTTGAGTATAATGGACAAAGATGGTAATATTGCCAAGATTTCTATACTAGTGTGCAACCATCCCTTTGTGCCTGTCAAGAGTGTTTTAGTGTTTTAGTGAAATCAGTCGCATAGTCCCAGATATCATTTGGAGAGACAAAAGACACAAAACAACAGTGCGTAAGTTGCAACACCTGATGTCTGAGGGCTGCTTGCATGCCGGTAACATAGAATTGTACTGCCCTGCAGGACAGTTACAGTATGTGGCAAGATGGCTGAGTGGTTGTGACTCCTTAGAGTAAAATATATATATGCATCATATTTCTGACAACACTGATGTTTTTGCCAGCATGCTCCACCCTTGTAAACGACTTGAGAAATACCCAATATTAATTAGCCGCAAGAAGCGGCTCAAGAGTTCCAAATGCTCCAGACTTGCTTCTCTGGTCACTGCTCACTTTCTGTAGATTGATGCTGGGGCATACTTGGGGTTAAAGATGAAAGATGCTATACTGACACTAGTAGCACACATTTGACAGCTTGCAATGGGTATATCGGATCCCTCCAGGGCAGTTTCTGACATGTAATGCACTAAAACACCCATAGCTGGGACCACTACTCTGGGTTCTCTCTTAAAGAATAACATATTATCAGCATATACTGAAACAGAATGGACCTGTGTTCTATTAGTATCCCTCACTCCAACATTTCTTTTTGTAATAGTTCTGCAGGGATCCCCATCTCCAGGGCGAATAGGAGCGATTACATTAAACATCCCTGTCTAGTTCCCTTGCTCAACTCCCATCTGTCTGAGAGCTCCTTTCCGTTCTAACTCTGGTCACAGATGTTTCATACAGGAGCTTCTACATGGGCTGGCATGATCTGCAAACTATGGGGCCTTGTCAGGCTTAGGGGCCACCGCTGTTAGCGTTTCCTTCATGGGGTCTAGGAGGATCCCAAATTCAGGGTTGTAATGCAGACTTAATGGAGTTTTGTTATTAGTATGTTTGGGTAAGCCTTGTAGAGCTCTGAGGGAATGCTGTTCAGTCCAGGGGTCCTCACCCCTTTCATTTGGTCTAGGGGTTCTCCTAATTCATTGGATTCTATTGGTAACTCCAATTCTTGCATCTGTTGTTCTGTCAATTGTGTGGGCTTTAATGTAGACTGAAACTCTGTCACTGCTCTAGGCTTTGGTTGGACTGGTTGATTATAAAGGTCCTGGATAACCTTACTGATGTATAACTGAGTGCATCTCAGTCTGTGTTGGGGAGCCCTAGTCTATCTTGGGGATCCCTAATCTGTCTCCATTTCTCTTTTCACCACCAGAGAAACGGGTTGCCCTTTGTTCTGCCCTTCCTATGCAGTCTCTATTAATAGTAAGAGTAGGAGTGTTTGTGTAGGGATGCAAACACTTCACATCATTTTCGTTTTGTTTCTACTAGTTTCAGCATTCAGTCATGGGAGTGTACTATCTCTTTTTCCATGCTAGCTAATATTGTCCTCTACCTTTCCCATACCATGTTCGACCTGCACCTCATCAATTCACCCAGTACACACACCTCTCAGGACCTCATTCATTGCACCCCATGGCTCTTGTGTTTATGTTTTAAGTCGAAGTTCATCCTCAATCTTATGTGCAAAGTCTGGGTCCACAGGGCATTTGCCCAGAGTCTCCATAATGAGAAAACTGAGAATACATTTTTTTTCTTCTGCATGTTACAGGCACCATAGGTCCACAAGGCTAAGCCTCCTCAGTGTTTCATGCAGATGTTTCATCTTTGTCATCATTGGGCCCCACAACGGGGGAATTCATTCTAACTGTAAGTTTTATGGAAGAGCCCCCAACTCGGAGACATTTGGGGCATATACATTTAGCATGCATTTATCTTGGCCGACTAATGTCCCCACCAAGAGCGCATATGGGACCCCAAGCTTAATCTCAGCCGTTCTGATGGAAGGTCTCATCAGCGGCCATTCATATTCCAGCCCCCAGATTGCAGATGAGTATGTTGTTGCATATAGTCTATCCCTCCACTTCCTTCTCAACTTTTGTGTCTATCAGTTATTTAACTGTATCCCTTGTAGGAAGGCTAGTTTAATGTCTCTGCACCTGGGTAGGGAGAATACAGGTATATATGTTAGCCTTGATCGGCATATTCAAGCTGTACAGCCCTTTGATCCCGAAACCATTACAGACATTGACACATACCTGCAACCCTATAGGTCTGTTCACCTAATCACTTGAATACCCCTCCGGTGCCTGTTGGATATGTCATGAAATCTAATTGTTCCATTCCCCGTTGTTTGAACATGCTCATTGTACCTTTCACTTTGTGTCAGGGAGTAGCCCACTCAGTCCTTGTTAATAGCTTTCCATGGGATCCATCCAACTGTTAATCCAAATGCCCAATATAACAGAATGAAAGCAATAGAACTAACAATATCAACCAAGTGCATGGAAGGGACTAACCGCAGACTCCTGGACACATTCGCATATATGGTGTGATCTCAGAGCTGAGTTGACCCTCCCAGCTAGAGCCTACAGCTCCTGTGGTTGCATTCGCTAGAGCTTCCAGGGCCTGTGCCCCTCTCCACAAGGAATCAACCAGTTGAGACCACTAGTCCTCTTTTTCAGATGACTCTTTGTACAGTCTTCTCACTTTGTTCTGTCTATAATGTGCCATCATCTTTTACAGTGACGTTCTGAGTTGTGTGTTCTCAGGGCTGGGCGCCACCGTCTACTCTAAAGCATAATCTCCTTTTCCCTGTGAGCACTATGACTTTTCCCAACTGTCCATCCAGTCTCAGGCCATCTCTCTCCTGGCTGTAGGTTATGTTGTGCTCCCGTAATCACCATTTCACAACTCCAAAACTCTTCAATGGGACTGAATCCTCCTTATGTAAACAGGAAAGGCTTGTATCATTTGCCCCTCATATTGCAAACTCTGATTATTTTGCACACATTGCAGGAAGGCATCTGTGTCTCTGAAAATCAGAAAGTGAGCTATTGTTGCTCGGCAGTAGAGATGGGAACCTGGTCATGGCAGTGGGCTAGTGCTGTGTATGTCCTCTGCCTTGTAATGTTTCATGTATCCAGTACTTCAGGACGAGCTCAACCGAGGCACACTCATATCTCTGAGAAATCAGTGGGGGCGGGGGTGTGGTGTTATGGCCAGAACTACGGACTTTGGAACTGGGGAACTAGGTTCAATTCTTTGTGTCGGCTGAACATCCTGTGTTTCAGGTCAAATTGCTTAATCTCCCCATGCCTAACAAAAAAAAATGAATGTTATCTTGTGTGATGTACCTAGTGCTCATGTAATGCTCCAATACCTTACAGTTGAGTTCACACTATTAAAAAACAAAACCTGCAAAAAAAATCCATGAAGTGCAAGTTGTTCATGTGGGATCTTCCTTCAGCACCCCCTGCCCTTTACCTCTAGAGTTCAGATGGTATTGTGAAGCTTGATAATTGTCTTTCACCATTCGTTGACATTATCTGTGACTGTCAGCAGCGTGCCTTCCATGGGACTCTATATCCAAAACTTTTCACACATCTGCCTGGATACAATTCTTCTACACGAACACCATGTTAATTTCTGCTCTAGGGCAGTTCTCGAGTCCTGGATGGCGTTTAAGAGAACTGATAAGGAGGGATGCCCTGTCTTTGTCTATGGGTCGTCACCATGGGCCTGTGTCACCATCAGTTTATCCTCTGTTCCTGCCATGTACTGAACTATTTTGTTAGTATGTTTAAGCTTAAATAATTTGTCCTTTACTATTTTGGTTACTGTACAGTTGACTTTCTGCCAACTAGGGGAATCGCTCGGGCCCAGAGCTATTCTGTTGTCCTTGTGAAAACACTAGGCCACACCACTTGAGACCCTTCAGATCACTCCCTGGTGGGAAGGTCCCTGCCAATTGTGTTTTTGATTGCATTGCTGAGGAAGATGTGAGAGCTATTCTGTCCCTGGCTTAAAAGTTTGAAGGAGGAAGCAAAGGAGCTTTACCTTCAACTCAGATCCCAGCCTGGGTGTCCCACCTGTGCCTATGACAGGGAGGTCACCTGCCTCAGGTGACAAGATCTGCTTTTCCCCACCCCACACAGGACATGTTGCTACAGACTTCGAAAGACCAGCACCTGCAGACAGCTTGGATAAGGGACACAAAGTTCAAGGCCTCCCCCTCCAATGACCTCTCCCCTCTCCAAGAGGGCTTGCTCTTCCAGGAAATCTTGTCACTTCCAGGATATAGGAGGAGCCCCTGTTCAGCAACAGTACTATCAATTGTGCTCCTCAGTGTGGGGATGCCATGTTGTATCTTGACTTAAGGTTCTTTGCCCTGCTCCGGACCATTCAATATTTCGGCACTCATCTGCTTCTTTCGGCTGTTAGTTCCTCCAGGTGACCTCACATATTACATCACTCATGACATGTTCTGTGACCTCACTTGTGACATCACCGATGACATTATCCAATGAGTGTGTTAGTTTGTTTTATAGTTTACATAGTGGCTGGTAACTACCATATTACTTTTCTTCCTAATTTTGTACAGCCTCTGTCCAGCTACTCAGTATAAGTGTTATAAATCTTTGAATTGAAGAGGAACTCTGTGTTCAGGTGATAGTTGACAACCAGTGTTCTTTATGTTCCGCACAAGGTTTTTGGTACTGCAGAAAAAGTTTCCAGCAGGGCAAAGGTTTTACGTACTACATACTAAGTTTTGTAAACAGCCTTGAGTTATTAGAAAGAATAGTCTCAGCATGACAATTTCTACTTAACATAAAAGACTGTGTGCACCAGGTATTTCTCATGAGAATTTCACTGTCTGCAAACTGTGTGGTACAGAGTAAACTCTCCCCATAGAGTAGACAGTGTTAACAGTACCCACTTTTCTACTTATATCCACTTAAATTCTCAATGTAGCTTCAGTGACTGTCGGGTTTGATACAGGTAAAGACTGTCCTTAGTAGGGCATTAGTTATGTCACAGGGCTTCATTATCTGGAGTAACTTGGTTTTCCCTGAACAGTTGTAGACAGATTGAACATCATGTTCAGATTAGGTTACCCTTTCATCTGTGGTTCAAAGTCAACATGAACTCGGCCACCCTTGAATTGTAGGTATAGGGTCAATGTTGCAAATAACACAAGCTTGCTTTACCCATGGGGGTTGTATGTATGATAGGAGTGATGATGCTTCATATTATTCTGAGCTGCGCCCCCCCCCAAGCCTTGTTAGACCCTGGGGATCCCAGGGCCCTCTTTATCAAATTAAAGGAGAGAGCGGCCATGCTGCCTACCTCCCTGAGCCATGTTGGCTTCTGGGGACTCCATCCCACAGGGTCACTTTTACAACTAAAGAGGAGGGGGCATGTGCCCTCCTCCCCAAGCCTTGTTAGGCCCTGGGGACCCCATCTCCAAGGCCATTTATTGTAATTAAATGGGAGGGAGGCCACGTGATCCCCCTCCCCACGCCTTCTCAGGCCCTGGGACCCCATCCCCCGGGGCCTTTATTTTATTTAAAGGGGCAAGGGCCACAGAGCCCCCACTCCCCGAGACTTGCTAGGCCTTGAGGACCCCATCCCCAAGGCCATTTTCTAAAATGAAAGAATAGGGAGGCTGCGTAGCCCCTTTCCCTGAGCTTTGTTAGGCCCTGGGGACCCCATCTCCCAGGACCACTACTAAAATGAAAAGGGGGCTGCGCAGCCCACCTCCTGAGCCTTTTCTGGCCCGGGGACCCCTTCCTCAGGGCCAGACATTTTTTTCGTTATTATCCCTTTGGACACCACTTTCTTGTGCCTACACTACTAAAGATGGGTGTCCTGGAGCTCTATATACTGGGCACGCTCATGCCCTCAGATGAACATTAAATTTGTAAAGGATTTGCACTCATCTAACACTTTTATTTATCCACGACTTCTTGCATCTTCCTCACTTTCCATTTTCTACACTCGGCCTTCATGTTCCCATATCATTTAGCAATCCTATTCACGCTTGTTTTTTGTCCCCAGACACTGTCAATAAAGTTTTTCATTCTTTACGCATCACTACGATATAGCGGCCCCTTTAAAAACGTAGCGTGATGACACATGTCTACACGCACGTTTCCAATTCATGACGCATCACGCTCTTCGCGGCGTTTACATCGTTTTGCCGGTAAGCTTTTGAAAGAGCACAGGCTAGATTAGTTTTCTCCCCTGTTCGGTACGTGTCCGAATTCAAGGATAAATTCCCCTTCGTTCTCGTTGTAGGTTTCCCTGACGCAGAAGTGATCTCAGAATCCGGAGTGACCTGGGTAAGACTTAACGCATAACGTGAGCCTTTTTTTAGGGGTTTATCCCAACCAATTAGGAAATAGAAATTCTTTTCAATTTTTCACACTTTCGTTTTTTACTTGTGCAGACATTTAACCTTCTGGAAACTCGTCTGAGTAAGCCACCGCCAGCTTTTCAACATAACTATGTGAGTCATGTCACACGCACGTTCTCTTTTCCCATTCGTAATGCACACATTCTAGCCCCCTTCTTTGACCCTGGTAAAGGATTCACTTGATTTTCTCATAAACAGTTTTCACTGTTTTCCATTTCCGCAATAAGTTTCCTGCTTGCTTTCAGCACCTCCAACACGGGACGTATGGCTCCACATCTCTAACTTTAGCCAGCAGGCATGTCAACTTTCGTATTCATCTTCACGGAACCCACAACACTAATTTCTCACTGAGTGCAAATCCTAGTGTAAAAATGTTGATGTCCGTTTGAATACAATGTATCCTTCTGTTTTGTTGTAGTGACCGTAACGGTGGACAGTTTGGAAATTCCTTGAATTCACATTACGCATATCCCCTGAAGAAGGGTTATAATAACCCGAAATGCATTGGGACTCTGCTCGTTCAAGAAAATTTAAACTTATTTTGTTTTTTCATATGTTGTGCATTTAAGCGAGAATATCAAGGAAAGATTGTCTTGTAAAAAATGTTCTCCCCTTGTTACCTACATTCGTAGTACTGAATGTTACTTAGATATTGCTTTATGTAATAGGAAAAATAACCTGTTATAATACTGAATGTTGAATTAATCTCTATGAACAGTAAATCACCTTTCTTTGGAAACTCTTAGAGTTCTTTCAGCAGTGCGTCGTGCAGGTCTGGATCACTCCATTCCTCTTCCGCAGATTTTGTTCAGATAGGGTTCAGGGCTAAAACCCTAACACATGACAGCACGCTACACCACGATTAATATTGTTTAACTTTCCAAAACCACTAATCGATAATTGCAAGTACCGGTGTGCAGGTTCATCCCACTTTTGTCCTGGTGCTCACCCAGGACGCCTACCATACTGGTAGCCCCAGCCGGCTCCCCTCATGAGCTGGAGCTGGCATTGCTCTTGACCGGAGGGAGCAGCTACTAATGCTGCTCCCTCCTGGCAGGAGCAATATTTTGATCAGATCAGTTTCCCTGACTGCATCATCAAGGGCAGGGAAGCAGATCAAAAGTCTGCTCCCAGCCGACGGGAGCATTTTTAAAGCTCCTGCTGGCTGGGAGCAGACTTTGTGTTTGCTCCCGCGTGGCGGCAGATTAAAAAATTCTACCACCAGGCGGCAGCAAACATAGGCTTCCCTCCCTGCGCAATTGCGGGCAGGAAAACCGCTATGTCCCAGGGGTGTACTCCCCAGGACATTGCTAGGGAACCAGGGATGGGGTTCCCGGGGCCATTAATGGCTCAGGGAGGAGGGCCCTCTCCCCATTTACAGTAATTGTGACCCAGGGGGTGGGCTACCCAGGGCTTTTCAGGCTCAGGGAGAGGGCCATGTTGCCCCCTTCCCATTGTGAATAATTTAAGCCCTTGGTGTTTGCTTCCCGGGGCCTTTAGAGGCTTGAGGAGGCGAGCCACGTAGCCACCTTTCTGATTTTTAAAAATTTCAGCCCAGGTAGTGGGCTCCTTTGGGCCTCTGATGGCTCAGGGATGGGTGCAGTGCATCCACCCATCCCCAGATACAAGGTTTTTGGCCACAGGGGTGGGCTCCCGGGGCTTATGATGGCTCAGGGAGGGGGCCCCCAGGGCATGTAAAGACAGGGGTCAGGGTATCCCTACCATGCCCCCTTATGTTTTAATTTTTTTAAACATGTTCAGGACAGGAGACCAAGTCCCCCAGTCCTGTAATGGCTGCCAGCAACATTTTACTTATGTTGCTGTCAGCCAATCAGAGCTCTCGTTTCAGCAGGAGTTTGACTCCTGTCAGAGCGAGATGGCCCAAGGGAAATAAAGCTCCCTGGGACAATCAGAATGCTCTATTATTAATTTGGCACTCCCGCAAGAGTCTCTCGAGACACTCACGGACCCTACCGTCCAGATATAGAATTATTTTTTAACCTTCATTTTTCAAAAAATACTGAATAGATTTACACCAAATCACAAAAAGCACAATCTGTGGACCAAGTTCTAGCTTCCTGTCAAATTTGGAGTAATTCAGTTTAAGAAAAAGGGGGGAGTAAAATAAAAGTGTGTTTCCCATGTTAATTCCCATAGGAATTTTGAACTCGACTACAGCACTAACCGCTGGACGAAATTGCACCAAATTTGACAGAAAGGTAGCTCTGTTATTTGGTGTAAATCCATTCAGTAGTTTTTGAGATATTAAAGGAAATAGATATTTGTATAGCTGGACAGTTAGTGTTAAGATATGCTGTGATTGGTCAATCCTGATTGGTTGGTGACAACCTCAGCAATATGCTTTGGCTGCTATTACAAGACTCAAGGACTTGTTCCCTGAGTCCTGAAAATGAATATGTAAGTGGGTAGGATGGGCTCACCCAGACCTCCCATATATGGGGGACCCAAATGCCCCCCCGCCCCTTTATTGTCTGGCCTATACAGCATGCTAAGGCAGCACTTAAATTACTGCGACTCATGGTTCCCATTGAAATGCATTGTAATGAATGGCAGGTTTTGAGGTTCACAAAAAGGAGAATGTACAAAGGGTGATAACATATTTTAGTTACATTATAAATCATTTGTTCATGGTACCATACTAATTTTAGGAATTGTGGTGTGTTCTAAGGTGATTTTACCCTGTAAAAATTCCTTCTGCTGGGATTTCATGAATCATTTTTTAGAGAAAACTGTTTTTTCACGATTTTTTCATAGAGGTTATGGAAGGTACTCCAGAAGCTCAAATAAAAGCATATTTTCTGTAAATTCACACACTCTTTCTCAGCCATATGAGAGTGAAGTCTGACATTCTCAGTAAAACTAGGTTGGCCAACTGGCATGGGCGCAAATTCAGGATGGTGAGTGTAAAAATTCAGGACAAGGGGTCAAAATTCAGGACAGGAGGTCAAAATTCAGGACAAAAATTCAGGGCAACAGGTATGCTTTGCAGACACATCAGTGGATGTCATGCAATAGTAGATAAATAAATAGGCAAGGAACATAAGTACAAGTCACTTCTCCTGCCCTGTCACTTTCTCCTGCCGGTTCACTGCTCCTGCCCCATCACTGCTCCTGCCCGTTCACTGCTCCTGCCCGTTCACTGCTCCTGCCCGTTCACTGCTCCTGCCCGTTCACTGCTCCGACGCGTTCACTGCTCCTGCTCATGCCTAATCACTGCTCCTGCCCAGTCACTTCTCCTGCCCCATCACTTCTCCTGCCCCGTCACTTCTCCTGCCCCGTCACTTCTCCTGCCCCGTTCACTGCTCCTGCCCGTTATCTGCTCTCCTGCCCCGTTCACTGCTCCTGCCCGTTATCTGCTCCTGCCCGTTCACTGCTCCGACTCGTTCACCGCTCCTGCTCTTGCCTAATCACTGCTCCTGCCCAGCCTCTTCTCCTGCCCCATCACCTCCCCTGTCCCGTCACTGCTCCTGCCCTTTCACTGCTCCTGTTCAGTCAGTACTCCTGCTCATGCTCGATCTCCGCTCCTGCCTCGTCACTTCCCCTGTCCCCTCCCCTGCCCCCTCCCTTCCTCTGTCCCCTCCCTTCCTCTGTCCCCTCACTTCTCCTGTCCCCTCACTTTTCCTGCCCCCTCACTTCTCCTACTCTGTTCACTGCTCCTGTCTGTTCACCGCTCCTGTCCGTTCACCGCTCCTGCCCAGTTTACTGCTCCTGTCCGTTCACCGCTCCTGCGTGGTTACCGCTCCTGCTCATGCCTAATCACCGCTCCTGCCCCATCACCTCTCCTGCCCCGTCACCTCTCCTGCCCCGTCACCTCTCCTGCCCCGTCACCTCTCCTGCCTCGTCACCTCTCCTGCCTCGTCACCTCTCCTGCCCCGTCATGTCACCTGCCGGTCACTTCTCCTGCCCGGTCACTTCTCCTGCCCGGTCACTTCTCCTGCCCAGTCACCTCTCCTGCCCCGTCGCCTCTCCTTCCCCGTCACTTCTCCTGCCCCGTCACTTCTCCTGCCCCGTCACTTCTCCTGCCCCGTCACTTCTCCTGCCTCGTTCACTGCTCCTGCCTCGTTCACTGCTCCTGCCCCGTTCACTGCTCCTGCCCCGTTCACTGCTCCTGCCCCGTTCACTGCTCCTGCCCCGTTCACTGCTCCTGCCCCGTTCACTGCTCCTGCCCCATTCACTGCTCCTGCCCCATTCACCGCCCGCGCCCGGTTACGGCTCCTGCTCATGCCTAGTCACGGCTCCTGCCCCGTCACTTCTCCTGCCCCATCACTTCTCCTGCCCCGTCACTTCTCCTGCCCAGTCACCTTTCCTGCCCCGTCACCTCTCCTGCCCCGTCGCTTCTCCTGCCCCGTCACTGCTCCTGCCCCGTTCACTGCTCCTGCCCCGTTCACTGCTCCTGCCCCGTTCACTGCTCCTGCCCCGTTCACTGCGCCTGCCCCGTTCACTGCGCCTGCCCTGTTCACTGCTCCTGCCCCGTTCACTGCTCCTGCCCTGCTCACTGCTCCTGCCCCATTCACCGCTCCTGTCCTTTCATCTCTCCCGCCCGGTTACGGCTCCTGCTCATGCCTAATCACTGCTCCAGCCCCGTCACCTCTCCTGCCCGTCACCTCTCCTGCCCGGTCACCTCTCCTGCCCCGTCACTTCTCCTGCCCCGTCAGTTCTCCTGCCCCGTCAGTTCTCCTGCCCCGTTCACTGCTCCTGCCCCATTCACTGCTCCTGCCCCATTCACTGCTCCTGCCCCGTTCACTGCTCCTGCCCTGCTCACTGCTCCTGCCCCATTCACCGCTCCTGTGCTTTTATCTCTCCTGCCCGGTTACGGCTCCTGCTCATGCCTAATCACCTCTCCTGCCCCGTCACCTCTCCTGCCCCGTCACCTCTCCTGCCCCGTCACCTCTCCTGCCCCGTCACCTCTCCTGCCCCGTCACCTCTCCTGCCCCGTCACCTCTCCTGCCCCGTCACTTCTCCTGCCCGTCACTTCTCCTGCTTGTCACTTCTCCTGCCCGATCACCACTCCTGCCCTTCACTTCTCCTGCCTGGTCACCACTCCTGCCCCATCACCTCTTCTGCCCCGTCACCTTTCCTTTCCTGTTGTCTGTCCTGCCCCGTCACTGCTCCTGCCCCGTCACTGCTCCTGCTCCGTCACTGCTCCTGCCCCGTCACTTTTCCTGCCTCGTCACCGCTCCTGCCCATTCACTGCTCCTGTCCGGTCAGCTCTCCTGCTCATGTCCGATCACCGCTTCTGCCCCATCACTTCTCCTGTCCCATCACTTCTCCTGCCCCGTTCACTGCTCCTATCCGATCACTGGTCCTAACCGTTCACTGCTCCTAACCGGTTACCGCTCCTGCTCATGCTTAATCATCGCTCCTGCCCCATCACTGCTCCTGCCCGTTCACTGCTCCTGCCCGTTCACTGCTCCTGCCCGTTCACTGCTCCTGCCCGTTCACTGCTCCTGCCCGTTATCTGCTCCTGCCCGTTCACTGCTCCGACGCGTTCACTGCTCCTGCTCATGCCTAATCACTGCTCCTGCCCAGTCACTTCTCCTGCCCCATCACTTCTCCTGCCCCGTCACTTCTCCTGCCCCGTCACTTCTCCTGCCCCGTTCACTGCTCCTGCCCGTTATCTGCTCTCCTGCCCCGTTCACTGCTCCTGCCCGTTATCTGCTCCTGCCCGTTCACTGCTCCGACTCGTTCACCGCTCCTGCTCTTGCCTAATCACTGCTCCTGCCCAGCCTCTTCTCCTGCCCCATCACCTCCCCTGTCCCGTCACTGCTCCTGCCCTTTCACTGCTACTGTTCAGTCAGTACTCCTGCTCATGCTCGATCTCCGCTCCTGCCTCGTCACTTCCCCTGTCCCCTCCCTTCCCCTGCCCCCTCCCTTCCTCTGTCCCCTCCCTTCCTCTGTCCCCTCACTTCTCCTGTCCCCTCACTTTTCCTGCCCCCTCACTTCTCCTACTCTGTTCACTGCTCCTGTCTGTTCACCGCTCCTGTCCGTTCACCGCTCCTGTCCGTTCACCGCTCCTGCCCAGTTTACTGCTCCTGTCCGTTCACCGCTCCTGCGTGGTTACCGCTCCTGCCTAATCACCGCTCCTGCCCCATCACTTCTCCTGCCCCGTCACCTCTCCTGCCCCGTCACCTCTCCTGCCCCGTCACCTCTCCTGCCTCGTCACCTCTCCTGCCTCGTCACCTCTCCTGCCCCGTCATGTCACCTGCCGGTCACTTCTCCTGCCCGGTCTCTTCTCCTGCCCGGTCACTTCTCCTGCCCAGTCACCTCTCCTGCCCCGTCACCTCTCCTGCCCCGTCACTTCTCCTGCCCCGTCACTTCTCCTGCCCCGTCACTTCTCCTGCCCCGTCACTTCTCCTGCCCCGTCACTTCTCCTGCCCCGTCACTTCTCCTGCCTCGTTCACTGCTCCTGCTTTGTTCACTGCTCCTGCCCCGTTCACTGCTCCTGCCCCGTTCACTGCTCCTGCCCCGTTCACTGCTCCTGCCCCATTCACCGCCCGCGCCCGGTTACGGCTCCTGCTCATGCCTAATCACGGCTCCTGCCCCGTCACTTCTCCTGCCCCATCACTTCTCCTGCCCCGTCACTTCTCCTGCCCCGTCACTTCTCCTGCCCAGTCACCTTTCCTGCCCCGTCACCTCTCCTGCCCCGTCACCTCTCCTTCCCCGTCGCTTCTCCTGCCCCGTCGCTTCTCCTGCCCCGTCACTGCTCCTGCCCCGTTCACTGCTCCTGCCCCGTTCACTGCTCCTGCCCCGTTCACTGCTCCTGCCCCTTTCACTGCTCCTGCCCTGCTCACTGCTCCTGCCCCATTCACCGCTCCTGTCCTTTCATCTCTCCCGCCCGGTTACGGCTCCTACTCATGCCTAATCACTGCTCCAGCCCCGTCACCTCTCCTGCCCGTCACCTCTCCTGCCCGGTCACCTCTCCTGCCCCGTCACTTCTCCTGCCCCGTCACTTCTCCTGCCCCGTCACTTCTCCTGCCCCGTTCACTGCTCCTGCCCCATTCACTGCTCCTGCCCCATTCACTGCTCCTGCCCCTTTCACTGCTCCTGCCCTGCTCACTGCTCCTGCCCCATTCACCGCTCCTGTCCTTTCATCTCTCCCGCCCGGTTACGGCTCCTACTCATGCCTAATCACTGCTCCAGCCCCGTCACCTCTCCTGCCCGTCACCTCTCCTGCCCGGTCACCTCTCCTGCCCCGTCACTTCTCCTGCCCCGTCAGTTCTCCTGCCCCGTCACTTCTCCTGCCCCGTTCACTGCTCCTGCCCCATTCACTGCTCCTGCCCCATTCACTGCTCCTGCCCCGTTCACTGCTCCTGCCCCGTTCACTGCTCCTGCCCCCTTCACCGCTCCTGTGCTTTTATCTCTCCTGCCCGGTTACGGCTCCTGCTCATGCATAATCACCTCTCCTGCCCCGTCACCTCTCCTGCCCCGTCACCTCTCCTGCCCCGTCACCTCTCCTGCCCCGTCACCTCTCCTGCCCCGTCACTTCTCCTGCCCGTCACTTCTCCTGCTTGTCACTTCTCCTGCCCGATCACCACTCCTGCCCTTCACTTCTCCTGCCTGGTCACCACTCCTGCCCCATCACCTCTTCTGCCCCGTCACCTTTCCTTTCCTGTTGTCTGTCCTGCCCCGTCACTGCTCCTGCCCCGTCACTGCTCCTGCTCCGTCACTGCTCCTGCCCCGTCACTTTTCCTGCCCCGTCACCGCTCCTGCCCATTCACTGCTCCTGTCCGGTCAGCTCTCCTGCTCATGTCCGATCACCGCTTCTGCCCCATCACTTCTCCTGTCCCATCACTTCTCCTGCCCCGTTCACTGCTCCTATACGATCACTGGTCCTAACCGTTCACTGCTCCTAACCGGTTACCGCTCCTGCTCATGCTTAATCATCGCTCCTGCCCCGTCACTTCTCCTACCTCGTCACCTCTCCTGCCCCGTCACCTCTCCTGCACCATCACCTCTCCTGTCCTATCACTGCTCCTGCCCCGCCACTTCTCCTGCCCCGTCACTTCTCCTGGCCCATCACTTCTCCTGCCCCGTCACTTCTCCTGCCCGTTATTTCTCCTGCCCCATCACCTCTCCTTTCCTGTTGCCTCTTCTGTCCCTTCACTGCTCCTGCCCTGTTCTCTCTGTGTACAACATTGACAAATTACACAAGGCGGCAAGTTCCCCACAGTACTCTGTTTGGGGAAAGCTCCTCTGTAATCACTAACTACGATCTCACTGGCACATGCTATGCTAAAGGCAGACGCATTGTCATTTGAAAGGGGATAATCAGCCTCAGTGGGAATGACAATGGGCCTGCCCACAGTCTGTGAGAGGTCAGGGAGGGGCTGCTGCAGCCTCTGGAGTTCAACAGAGAAGTGCGAGCTGGCCCCTGAGAACTTTTAATCTCTTGGGGCTTCTCGCAGGGAACGCTGTAATTAATGTCCAAAATTAAGGACAATAGGCGTCCGTAAAAGGAATGATTACGGACAACGGACATCACACCAAATGACGGACGGTCTGTGAAATTTACGGACCGTTGGTCACTCAAATCGGAGCAGCCTGTTAGGTGATTCCCTTGTGTTCCACTGCAGCCTCACAGAGTGTTCTAAAGAACAACTAGAGCGCTAACAGTATTACTTATGACAAACGTGTGGCACACCTGAAGCCATCTTGATTGAATCAAACTGGTAATACTCAGAACATTTCTTTTAGAACAATGAGGGGGTTTATTTTCTCATTGAAATTATGGTTAGTGCTGTAAAAAGAAAATCAGGACACAAGTTCTCAAATATCTTCCTCTTCTATTTTATTGAAACATTTTGACATGCAGATTGAAAAATGCACTTTCAACACCAGCAGTTGACTGCCAGTTAACTCCCTGGTGATCAGCAGTTTTACTACAGTGTTCTAATGAGCAACTAGAATGCTAACATTCTGAATTTATGCCAAAAGTGTGGCACATCTGAACACCATCTTGATTTAATTGAAGTGTAAAACTGAAAGCATTTTCTACTGAGGATCCTGCAGTAAATGATGAGATTTTGAAGCTTCATAACAAATGAGTCTCCCAAGATGGCCACCAGAGAGAAAAGAGCTAAAATGGTGCACAGATATCACCCAAGAATAGCCTAATGAGAGAAGTGTTTCATTTTTTTTGTGTGCAGTTTTATATAGCGCAGACTTGACCCAAAGGTATTGGAGTGCTTTACATGAGCATCATTTACATTTCACAAAGAGACATTCGTTTTGGTTTTAGGCATGGGGAGATTAAGTGATTTGCCCAGAATCACAGGATGTTGAACTGACGCAAAAACTCTAAACTAGTTCCCCAGTTGCAAAGTCTGCAGCTCTGGCTGTTACGCTACATTCTCTCCCTTAAGTGTAACATATAATCAAGTAATCAATAGGATAAAAAAAAATCAAGATAGCAGATAAATTAAAAACAAATGGTTCTATTTGATAACTCACAAAATAAATAGTCATTTTAGTTTTTTACGGCACTAACCACAATTTCTGTGGGACCCTCTCATTTTTTTAATTTCTAAAGGAAATGGTTTAGGTGTTGCTGTTTTGATTACATCAAGATGATGTCAGGCATGCCACACTTTTGAAATAAATATTGAATGTTAGCAATCTAGTTGTTCATTACAATACTCTGGGGAGGAAGAGGTCAGGGGCATGGACTCGGATAATTGAGGGCAGGGAGGAGGGTGCAGAGGCAACAAGTTGACCACGCTGGGCAGGCGAAAGGGGCAGTGGAAGCACAACGTACCATGGAGGGCAGGCAGAGGGGCAGGGTCAACAAATCAACCATGCAGGACAGGCAAGAGAGGCTGTGGTAAAATAATAGGCCATTTAGAGCAGAAGGATTAGCCATTGGCAGTAAACCATACATGCCAACATTCGCAATTCAGGCAGGAGGCTCTCAATGTTTTAAAGCCCAAAAGGATTTTATTTAATCTGTCTCCTGCCTTAAATCTTTTCAATGTAAGTCAATGGGGAAAACAGTTCCCCAGGTTTTTTTCCAAAATCTCCCTCTTACCAAGTTCAAAATGTTGGCAAGTATGGTACATTTTATCACGGAGGGAAAGAGGAATGGGGTAGGGAAATGGACTCGGATAACAGAGGGCAGGAGGGAGCTAAGCAGGGACACCAAACTGACCTTACAGGGCAGACGTCAGGGGTTGCAGCAGCACAATACACCACACAGGGCAAGCGGGGCAGCAGTGCAGCACAACAGACCATGGAAAGCAATAGGGAAGGGACAGGGCCATGCACATGGACAACAGAGAGCAGAGGGGAAGTAGTCAAGAGCAGCAAGCTGACCATACCAGACAGACAGGAGGGACAGTTGATGCATAACGGATCATGAATGGCAGGAGGGAGGGGGCAGGGGCATGACAACAAATCAGGCAAGGCAGGAGGTAGGAGATAGGGGCTTGTACATGGAAAATGGAGGTCAGGTGGCAAAGGGGCAGGGCAAGAGCAACAAGCTGACCATGGAGGGCAAGCGGGATTGGCACTGGAAGCATAACACACAATGGAGGGCAACAGTGAGACTATAATGGCTTACACACATACAACAGAGGGAAGGTGGGGTTCAGGGGCAGCAAGCGAGCCACACAGAGCAGGTGGGAGTGGCTGTGGCATCACAGAAACCATGCATGGCAAGTGGGAGGGTTAGTAGCAGCACAACGGCCATGGTGGGAAAGAGGGAGGGGATAGGGGCATCCAAAAAGGACCATGGAGGACAGAAGGGAGGATTAGGGGCTGGGCACAGACAAGACAGGGCAGGTGAAGGGACTTCAGAACAGTTCACACAGGGCAGGCAGGAGGAGCAGGTTTAGCACAAGAGAGCATGGCAGAAGGGAGTGGCAGCAAAATGGACCATGGAGTACAGGAGGTAGGGGATAGATCATGGAATTTGGGCCAGCAGGGTGGAGATGGCAGGAAGAGACGGCAGCCTTGAGACCATACTAGGCAGGCGGGAGGGGGAGTTCCAGTTCAGCAGAACACTCAGATTAGATAGGATGGGCAGTGGCAGGTCCATGGAACATGGTGGGCAAAAAGGAGGTAGCAGGGGGATGCGCACATACAATTGAGTGCAGGGGGAACGAGGGTAGGGGCAGCAAGCTAAGCACAGAGGCTAAGCAGGAGGGCAATGATGGGGCATAAAATTGGGCATCGGGGGGCAGAAGGAGCAGGGAGAAACATCAAGCTAAATGGAGGGCAGTGACAGCACATCGGTCATGCATGGGAGGTGGGAGGGGGCTGGTGCATGGAATTGGACAACCGAGGGTAGGGAGGTGGTGGATGGGGCAGCAAGCTAACTGGTCAAGTCTGCAGGAAGGACAGTGGTAGAGCAACTGCCACACAGGGCTGTAAAGAAGGAGCAGGGGCATGGATTTGGACAATGAATGGCAAGGAGTTGGGGCGGGAAGGAACAGCAAGCTTGGGTGGGGACAGGAAAATGCCAGGCCTGGCCCTGCATCCAGCCACCGCCTATGCATTGCAATGGGCATCTTACTTAAAGTTAAAAAAAAACTAGAAATTCACAGAAAAAAACAAAGATTACAGGGATGTTATAGTTAGGAAATAGAATTAAAAAACCTTAGACATTCACTAAAAAAGTAAAAGGTTATAGGGACATTATAGTTAAGTTCAGATTTTACACGCACAAAACCATAGAAATGTAGCTTTTATAGTTAGAGTTATATCAAGTAACTATAACTCGTGCCCTAAGGCAACTATAACTCGCGCCCTCGCCATGCACTGCTAATTACCCCAGATATTATATCACTCATGACATCTTCTATGACATCATTGATAATATCACTGTAACATTTGCAGTAAAATTATTGATGAGTAAATTGTGGATGGCAAAGGCGTAAATATGTATATATTCACTGAAAAAAAACATAGGTTTCATGCCTGATATAGTTAGGAATTAGCATTTAAAAAACCTTAGAAATTCACCGAAAAAAAACATAGGTTTTAGGGGTGTTATAGTTAGCTGGACATTTCACTCGTACAAAACCATTGAAATTCCTCCGATATAGTTAGTTGTACTAACTACATCTCGCGCTTCCGCAATCCACTGCTGATGATGTCACATATTACACTTAATTTCCGGATATCCAAACTTGTCTAAGTCTCGAACATATTCTCTGCATATTCTCCGCATTCGCTCAGTTAATTACGCATCCTTGGTTGAATATTGACGCCGCGCCGTTTCCCGGAGCTCCCGCGACCGACGTCAGTCCGCCGCCATGTTCCTCGGAGATGTCCCCCCCGGTTTGATAGATTATGTTTTGGTGGATCAGAGTATGCTTTCTGACCTTAAATTTATTAGCTATATCCCGTTGATTCTATCTGACCATTCGGCCGTTGAAGTGGGGTTTCATTTTGGGTTTAAAAAGAATGAGAGGAGATGGACTCTTGATAGCGCCCTGTTATTGGATGAGGACGCAATGGTGGGGTTGGATGGTAAAATAGGAGACTTTTTAAGGTCTAATGTAGGTTCTACCAGTGACCAGATAGTCTGGGAGACTCTTAAAGTATACTTGAGGGGGCTTTTGAGCTCCCTCATGATTTATAGCAGAAATCATATTAAAAAATAGAAAAAGATGGCATCAAGAAGATTAGGGATAAGGAGACGGAGTTGCAACAAGCAGTTTTATCTTCCCGGGATCTTGTCCCCCTATTGGAGAGGGAATTGGTGACAATACAGGCAGCTTTTCAGGCAAGAATTGATAAGAGATTGAAGGATAAATGGGATGCCAGTAAGTTACAACATTTCGCCTATGGCGAAAAATGCGGCTCCCTCCTGGCATGGAAATAAAGGACAGAAAGGGTAAGAAATCATATTAAGTGCCTGGTAGAGTGGGTGTCAGGTGCCCTGTTGCAAGAGGATGATAAAATCAGAGAGGAGGCAAGATCCTTCATGTATGATCTATATCAGGAAGACATCATATATAGACCAGATGAAGTTAAGGAATGGTTAGAGCAGAAGGACCTTCCTCAATTGTCTGAATTGAACCAGTCGTATTTAGCTGCCAGTATTTCAGAGGGGGAAATTAGGGAACAACTTAAAAAAATGAGCAGGGGTAAAGCCGCCGGCCCAGATGGGCTACCAATTGAAGTCTATTTGGGCCTTTCGGATAGGGTAGTGCCAGTATTAAGATCACTTTTTAATAAGATATATTTACATGGGGAGGGTATTCCCCCGTAATGGTCCGAAGCAACAGTATCACTGATTCCTAAACAGAATAGGGACCCCCCCAAAAATTGAAACATATAGACCAATCTCGTTGCTAAATTCGGATCTTAAGATCTTTTCTGGGATACTGGCTACTAGAATGGCTAAAGTTATTAAAACTATTATTCATCCGGATCAGAGGGGGTTTTTACCCGGAAGACAGCTCAACGAGCTTACTTTTCAAGTTATTGGGGCAATAGATGTTGCATCGGAAAAAAAATTGCCACTTACCACTGTTGCGATTGACGCCGCTAAGGCATTCAATCAGGTGAACTGGTGTTATCTATGGGAGACTATGGATAAGTTTGGTTTTCCAATTCATTTTGTTAAAGCGGTTAAATCTTTATATTTGAACCCCCGGGCAAAAGTTTTGGTTAATGGTGCTTTATCGGGCTGGTTTAATATCTCAAGGGGCACCAGGCAGGGTTGTCCCCTGTCACCTTTATTATTTGACTTATATATTGAACCCTTTGTATGTACACTTAGAGCAGACCCCAGTATCAGGCATTTTAGAATTGCGGATTTAGATCTTAAGATCGCTCTGTACGCTGACGACCTTCTTATGTATACCTCTAATCATGCTGAAGCAATTCCTCGGTTGTTCGAACTGGCCGCGGAATTCGGTAAAATCTCGGGTTATAAAATTAATAGAGAAAAAAACGAAATAATGGGATGGTATTGTGTGAACATAATACAAGGGGCAAAGAGGCAGATGAGATATCTGGGGATTCATCTAGCCCAAAAGTTGACAGATATACCAAAGATTAGCTGGGAGAAGGTGACTAAAGAGATTGGCAAGCTCTTATTGAGATGGGCGAATTTGCCATTAAATATATATGGACGGGTCAATCTCGTTAAAATGATAATTTTGCCCAAAATAACTTTTTTGTTTAACACAATCCCATTGTCTTTTAACACTAGGGACCTCGCTACCCTTCAAGGCAAAATTGGTTCCTTTATATAGGCTACAAAAACGCCTAGAATAGCATGGAAAAAACTCAGGAGGGGATTAAGGTTAGGGGGACTGGCTTTACCAGATTTGCTTTCTTATTGCCATGCCTTCCACTTTAAAAACTTTAGAATACTGGCAAATAAATTAGATTCTTCTTCGATGGGCCTTTTATTACAGGCAATGCTACTTGATGTTCCGCAGGGACATGAGTTTTTTTTGTATAAGTTTGGCGACCCCAAGTTCTACAAAAAAGTCCGGCTTAAGACCTTGTTGGCTGCACTCAACAATTGGGGGTATATTAGGAGAGCTCTGAAAATACCATACTATACAGCACAGGCTCCAATTTGGGACTCACCGGGTACCCCGGAATGTCTGCAGGACCAATTGTGTCAGTCACTTAAATTAGCCGGCTTGGAGTTGTGGGGTGATCTCTGTGAGGGCTCGCAGCTTATAAGCTGGGAGTCTTTTTGCAATCTGACCATAGGGACATTAACTAGATTTAAGTTCTACCAGCTATCTGCATGGTGGGCAACACAGCCTTGGGACAATGAGGAGGCAAGTATGATCACTAATCTTGTTTCTAGAAAAGTCCCATGGAAACGTGAAATCTCGTTTTGGTATGGGGCCCTGGTCGGTGCCGAAGATTGCCTGGACCTTGAACTGGGGAATCGATGGGGCAGCGTTCTTACAGGTGGTGGGGAGGGAATACGGAAAATCTGGTGTGACTCCTTTACTATGTTGCAGACTGTGGTTAAACCAGCGTCTCTCAGGAGGAACCATCTGTACACTACTTATAGAGTGTATTGGACTCCTGGGAAACTGACTAAGGTGTCTGCGAGGATATATTACTGTCCCAGATGTAAGTTCCCAGCAGCTGATGATCAACATATGTTTGCGGATTGCCCGAAGATCGGCTCCTACTGGACTGAGGTTTGTGGCTTCTTGGAGGAAGTGCTGCAGATGCCGATTGAAGTAAGCCCTAGATTGATTTTCTTTGGTCTTTTGCTGAATTATCGTATGAGCACTTTGGCCTCGAAATTTGTATTTTATGTAATAGTTATTGCCAGAAGGGAGATTTGCAGAGTATGGAAATCTGAGACACCACCTACATTTGCAGATTGTCTCAGGAATGTTATCATGATTAGCCAGTCGGATATGGCCTGTGATAAATCAAGCATTAACAAAATCTGGGCGACATTAGAGACCTGGAGGGATAATTAAGATCGGTCCGATGATTATGCCAGTGGACTGTTGTCCGGTCCTCCCTAGTAACATAGGGTTGGCCAGGTGCGGTGAATGGGAATGGGACCAGGAGACAGCCCTACCTCTGGGTGAACTCTGTTACCTTATCACAGGCCATTTATCAGGGCGGCTATTGAACTTGTCTGTGTGGAAGGCGCAGGGGGATCCCATCTAGAGGTTACCCGCAACTGGAGGCATGTATGAGGACTTTACAAAAAAAAAAAGAAAACTAGAGAATGGATTCATATGGAAGGAAATAAAAGTTACTGGTAAGTACGGTTAGAATTATTTTTCAGGGTCAGTGCAGGGCTAAAAGATGCAGCACTGAGGTCTCTCCTGATAACAGGTGAGTAAATCGGAATTCATAGTTCTGCTGATTGTATAGGAATATTTTAAAGTTCCAAAACTCCACACTTAGAATAATTTTCAAGTGAAACCAGTCAATGTTACCCTATGGAAGGAAATTCACTTAGCAGGTAAGTAGTGTGATCATCACTTTTTCTTACTCAGTGGTGGATCCTGGATCCAGCACTAGTGCATCTCCTGTAAACAGTTGAAAGAATGCGTTTAAGTCATACAGGTGATTTTTAAGGAATATTTTTAGTTTGTGAAAATAGACACTTAGAAACTTTTCTGCTGAAAACCAGACAATGGATTCCTATGGAAGGAAATACAAGTTACTGGTAAGTACGGTTAGAATTACTTTTCAGGATCAGTGCTGGGCTAAAAGATGCAGCACTGGGTTCTCTCCTGATAACAGGTGTGTAAATTGGAATTCGTTCTTCGGATGATTTTAGGTGAAAATTTTAAAGTTCCAAAACTCCACACTTAGAAGAATTTCCAAGTGAAACCAGTCAATGTTAGCCTATGAAAGGAAATTCAAGTTACTGGTATGTATGGTTAGAATTACAGCTGCGTAGCAGAGAGATGTCAAAAGGGGCACGGCCTGCACCACCTCTCTGCAATGCAGCGCAGTGACGCTTCCTGGAAGCACCTGGTGGGCTAGTTGGCCCCCAGGGACCCTCCGTATTGACAAGGAATGAATTCCCCAACTTAAACCGCGCCACACATGTGAACTCAGGCCCCACCCCCTCCCTTCACCACTGTGCAAGTTTTAAGTTGGGGGATTAACTCCCCTTGAATACTGAGGGTCCCTGGGGTGCAACTAGCCCACCAGCTACCTCCAGTAAGTGCAAAGAGCTGCGTTGCAGAGAGGTGTAAAAAGGGGCGTGGCCTCAGAACACCTCTCTGCAATGCAGCTTCCTGGCGCATACTGGAGGCACCTGGTGTGCTAGTTGGCCCCCAGGGTCCCCCAGTATTCAAGGGGAATGTGTTCCCCCTCTGCAAACGCGCCAGGGGGCGCGTTTGCAGAGTGGTGCAATGAGGGGGTGTGGCCTCCGTCCGCGATCCCGTTTTTTTTTTTTTTTTAAAGAAGGGGGCTGTGTAGCCCCCCTTCTTTTTCAAATTTTGTGGCCCTGGGGACCCCATCCCCCAGGGCCTGCCCCCAATTTTTGTTAAAAAAATGTAAAAATTGGGAAGGGGCCCGCGTGGCCCTCCTCTGAGGCCATAATCTGCCCCAGGGACCCCATCCCCCGGGGCATGGGCCTTTATTTATTTATTTTTTTATTTGGAGGGGCGCTGCCTTGCCCCCCTCCTGTGGCCACTTATGGCCCGGGGACCCCATCCCCGGGGCCGGCCCATTTTTATTTTTTATTTAAAAAAAAAAAAAATCATTTTGGGGAGGGGGGCCGCGCAGCCCCCCTCCCGGGACACTTATGGCCCCGGGGACCCCATCCGCCGGGGCTGGCCCACTCCGTTGGGGACCGTGGGCTGGTCCTCAATCCCCCCACGGTCCCAGCCGGCTCCCTGCATCCTGCGGGAGCCGGCATAGCTTTTCCACATGGGGAGCAGCTAACATGTTGCTCCCCATGTGGAAAAGCAATCTGCTTTGCTATTTGGAAGAGAGAGCAGGTTTCCTGCTCTCTCTTCAAAATAGCAAAGCAGTTTGCAATGACAGGGTGGGAGCCGTGAGGCTTCCGCCCTGTCATTGCAAACGGCAGTGTCCCGGCAGTGTCCCGGGGGTGGGCACCCTGGGACACTGCAGGAGCCGGCCCTGGGGGGTGGTGGTCCCCAGGGCCATCAAGGGCTCCAGGAGGGGGGCAGCGCGGCCCCCCTCCCATCATTTGAAAAGCCCCAGGGGGTGGTGGTCCTCGGGGCTTGGGGGTCCATAACGGACCTCCAAATAAAAAATGTAGTGCCCCGGGGAGGTGGCGGTCCCCGGGGCATGTGGTGGGGACTCAAGCCCCCCCACGCAGGTTTTTTTATAAAGAAAAAAGCTCTGGGGGGTGGCAGTCCCCGGGGTTGGGGGGGCTATGAGCCCCTCTGGACAATTTATAATAAAGCCCCGGGGGGTTGCGGTCCCCGGGGCTGGGGGGCTAATAAGTAATATATATATTTTTTTCATCGGCAAGATCCGTGCACCCTGCGCGCATTTTTCCGATTTTGTTTAAAAAAAAAAAATGTTGTGCCCTGGGGGAGGCCTAGGGGGTCAGGGTGTTTCTACCCTGCCCCCTTTTCGCGTTTTGCGCGTTAGTTTTTTAGGATTCTTGTGCCTCGGTTCTACCGAGGCACAAGATAGCTGCCAACACTTCCTGATTTGGAGTGTTGACAGCCAATTAGAATACAGCTCGTGCACAGCAGGGTGCGCGCTGGGTGCTCTTACGGTACGCGGATCCTCCGAGGCCATAGATATATATGTACTTTTAATTGTGATTTTCTCAGGAACTACTGAACGGATTTACACCATTTAAGCAAAAGGCACGAGTCTGAACTGAGGACTACCTTTTTGCCAAATTTGGCATAATTCCGTTCAGCAGTTCGGGCTGTAGCTGCGGCTAAAGGTCCTATGGGAAATTGCATGGGGAAACACGTTTTGGGACCCCCCTTTTTTCTCGACCCCCACTACACGAATCATCCTGAGACTTTCAGGATAGGAGCGGACCGGAGCTGGCCAAAATTTTTGAAAATTTCGCGATGATTCGTCAATTGGCTCCAAAGTTATTGGGAATAGAATGTTGCGAATTTCCTATGGAAAATAGGTCCTAACTATATCTACCTACTGGCGATCGCCAGTAGGTAAAATATATATATATATATATATTTACACATGTAAACGCTCCCAAGTTCGCACCAACAGGCCAGGTCACTCGCAGGCGGGTGCTATTGCGTGGCGGTGCCCCACGTAAATATTCAGCTTCCCAACTCGCTTGCTTTTCAACAGAGTCAAGCACTCACTGGAGGGGTTAGATATCGGTTATTTTTTTATTTTAGCAGATGAATCGAACAGCAAGACAGACGCGTTTCAGAATTTCCTTCATCAGTGTCTCGTCGCGGAAGCCGCGCGCTAAAGTTAAATACATTTGCGTCATGTTCAATGCGACAACATTATCGAAACAAATGATGGCAATACACCCTTCCTATTTCATTTTGAATGGGGCGGCCATCTTTGAATGGTGTACTCATAGCACAAAAATAGATAAAGATAAATCATTGTCCTTCAAAACCATGCCGAGTACAATCATATGCAGCAGTAAATCAATTCAATGTAGATATGCAATGGTACAGACATCGTAGCCATCATCTAATCTCAGATATGGGGGCGTCGCATCAGCAATAAGAATGATCTGTTACTAGTCCCAATGGACTGATAATAACAATTCACATATATGTATAACCGTAAATCGGTAAATAGTGTTGCTGAACAACACACAACCAGCATAACGCCATGTATTGGCTATCCTTCTATATGTATATTACAGCATGACTTCCTTTTTTGTTAAGGCCATCATTTCTCAGCGTGGGAGAAATATTATAGACAGCACTGTGATTTCTATCATGTGGGGGATACAGCCATATCTGAAGTCATGCTGTAATATACATATAGAAGGATAGCCAATACATGGCGTTATGCTGGTTGTGTGATACGATGTCTGTACCATTGCATATCTACATTGAATTGATTTTCTGCTGCATATGATTGTACTCGGCATGGTTTTGAAGGACAATGATTTATCTTTATCTATTTTTGTGCTATGAGTACACCATTCAAAGATGGCCGCCCCATTCAAAATGAAATAGGAAGGGTGTATTGCCATCATTTGTTTCGATAATGTTGTCGCATTGAACATGACGCGAATGTATTTAACGTTTGCGCGCGGCTTCCGCGACGAGACACTGATGAAGGAAATTCTGAAACGCGTCTGTCTTGCTGTTCGATTCATCTGCTAAAATAAAAAAATAACCGATATCTAACCCCTCCAGTGAGTGCTTGACTCTGTTGAAAAGCAAGCGAGTTGGGAAGCTGAATATATATATATATATATATATATATATATATATATATATATCGTATCCACAGTTCCATAAGCGCGCTCTCTGGATACAGCATACTCGGCACCAAATATTTGCAGGAAACTGTTTGATCACATAACATGTTTCGGCTGCACAGCAGCCTTGGTCATATGTGCTTTAACCACCACTAGGTTGTCCTTAAAAATGCATGATGAGCATAGACAAAGGACAAGAGAGGATAAAAACATGTCGGTCTTATTGGAATGGTGTAAACCCTGGTCATGAAACACAATAACACACAACGGGTAATGGTATCTAACATGTTGGAATCATACCCCAACACTGATTCCATTGTTGAAAGTATGACCCCATGTACTGGAGGCCCCATAGGGGACCCCCTGTTCTCCTGTTAACAGCCTTTCAGGGTCTTCAAGGAAGCTAGTGCTGCTGCCGACCACAGACACGATTCTGCCCTCCTGCTGCTGAGCTAAGCTCGAGCAGGGGAAGGTTGAAAAATAGGTTTCCTGTCGCAGGGAGGTGTGACCACCTCCCAGACAGGACTTAGTGTATTGGGCTGGGGTGGGGGGGGGCATTTGCCAATGCCACCAGACTGCTTTCTAGGGCACAGATGGTGCCCTCCTTGCATTCTCCAATTTGAGCCAGTTCAGGAACCCTTGGTTCTCGCTCTGGCATGAAACTGGACAAAGGACAGGGGAGTATCCTCCCCTCTGTCCAGCCCATCCTCTGGGAGGGAACCCCAAGTTGTTCCAACCCTATCCTTAGGGTCCTCAGATTCGTTGTGGGACCAGACTCAACTGTGGAACTACATCACTCTTCAATCGTCTGGACACTTGGACATCGTTGTACTTCGACTTGAACTGAGACTGCACCTAGGAAGGCTCTTGCTGTTCTTCAAGTCTTCTGCGTCGTCTGTGGCTGTGCTTCAGTCAGGCTCTCCAAAACACCTGTGGGAATCAAGGACACCTGAGGAAATCTCCCTTGAAGTGAAGGAGTCACTCCCCTGCAGGTACTGCAACAAAGCTGACCGGTCTGCTGCTCCTGACGTCCATGGACATCCCATAGGTTCAGCAACACAGGTGGTGGTTCTGTGACTCCCTAGAGGCCTGACCTATTTTCCCTGCAATTTGGAGTACAGTATCCCTCGTCGGGGTGCTGGGACCAAACCCCTGTGCACCGCTTCAACTTGCTGTTCCTAAGGCTTGTTGGCTCTGAATTCCAGAGATCTTCAGGATACAAAAAGCTCCATCACCTCACTTCCTGAAGAACAGAGTCCTCCCTGCATCTCCTGTATCGTGGGCCTCCAACTTTGGTGAGCTGCTTGAGGTCCTCTTGCGACTCCTGTGTTGGTCCTCTCAAGGGTCTTCCTTTGCTTGAGTGGACTTCCCTGCTTGCTCAGGCCTGCTGTGACTCTCCTGCACTTGGTGAGTTCCTTGGACCTTGCTGGTCCCAGTGTTTGCTCCTTTTCGTTCTCCAAGCCATTTGCGGCTACCAAGGCATGTTGGTGCTCCCTCCGGACACTGACCACCTAAACACAAACACCCAACGTGGGACAGCTCGTGAACAGCTCCTGGTCTTCCTCAGCGTAGCCTGATCCTCACAGCTGCAGCAACAAGGTCACCGTCGTCTCTTCTGAACCTCCCGACATCGGTGGGTCTTGTGCTTCCGTGCCTCCTGGTCACTTCCGAGTCACACAGACTCTGTCCCCTCTGCATGCAGGTTCTTCACTTCAAGAGTCCACCCTTGGGTTTCACAGTCTTCTGCAGAGGCATCTTCATCAAAGTCTCCCATTGTCGTCTACGGCAGGTTCCGATCTCACTTCACACCTATGCACCCGGCTTCCCTGGTACAGATAACCTAGTTTCTTGGGCATCCATGGATGGGGTGGCTCTCCAACCTTCTGTCTACCAAAGGGTTTCTTCAGGGTCCTCCGGGAAGGGTCCTTCTTTAAAACTGCAACTGTGACTTTTCCCTTGACTTCCATTGGGCACGCGGCTGTGTTTCCACTCTGCACACAGCCTCCTTGGGGTTCCTGGGTACTTACCTTGGGTGATTCCTTGTGTCCACTGTTCCTCTGAGTCTTCTGGTCCAAGTCCTGTTCTCCTTTGCAGTTCGCATTCCTTACCTGATTATTTCAAAGTATTCTTAGGTATTCTGTTGATATCTCCGGGTAGGAGATAGACCAACGTGTTAGTGATTGTTTTGTGTAATAAATAGACTTATTTTTATATAAACACTGTGTGGTTCTTTTTCATTTAACTGACACTATTGATTAAAGTTGGTAAAACATGCTGCTTTACACTCCTTCAAGATAAGGCTGAAGGCTGCTCTCCACAGCTACCACTTTGAGAGCTTTCTGTGGTTATCAAAGACCACTAAAATCACCATAAGGGTTGCCTGAATTATTGCAAGGTGCATCACTTGAATAAGTGTGCACCATATACTAAGCCAGCCTCCTACAACGACCTCAGTCAGTTTTTACTGACCTTTTTCAGCCTTTTGTTGAATATTTTTTCGAGACTTTGGTGTGAATATGTCCACCAAAAGGCAGGTTTCAAACCACGCTGCTCCTGTCACAGTCAGATGTCAGTGACGGACCTGCACTTAGTTTGCTTTTGGTGTTTGGATTGTGACCATGACGTCCATATATGCAAGTATTGCCGTGCCATGTATCCAAAGGCGCTGAGGGAGCAGTCCCCCAAGGTCCCCACCGGCAAACGACCCTGCCACGTTCCAGATCCCAGTCGTTAGGAAGGTCCCGGGATCATTCGTGGAGTTGCACCCGGCGATCGTCGTCCCACAAGTCGTTGGGAAAATTCAGTAGGTACCACAAGACGAAGGAGTCGTCAAAGAGGCCGACTTTACCACACAAATCTTCAGACGAGTCGCGGAGCCGTCGACACTCGAGCCCTAGCTCTGTGGTGGAATCTGCGACTGGGCCTCTCTGCTCCTCCCTGAGTTTCCAGGAGCTTGAGTGACCTCCGCCCACATAAAATAATTTTATTAGTCCATGCACCTCATCTTTGGGCAGCCCTGCCACTCAGGAGTGCCCTTTGGTTCCACTGGTTCTGGAGGGTCCCACACTTTTTTTCTGCTGGCAGGCATGCCCACGGCACCTGTTGGGCCCCCATGACAGACTCACTGGGCAGAGCGATTTCATTGTTGGTTCTTCGGTACTATGCCTGGTTTAGATCCACCTGCTTTTCCGGGGCTGTCCAGGCCTCGCTCGTGGACATGTTCTTTGATGGCTCCCGTTTGGTTTTGGAGAAGACAGGCTCAGCACTGGAGCGCTTTAAGAACAGAAGGGCTACTGCCAGGTCCTTTGGCCTTTCTATGGCCCCTCGCCAATCCCAGTCCGCCTTCCGCTCCTTTCGTGGCCACAGATGGGGGTTTCAAACGCTCTTCTACCCTCCCATCCCTACCCTCCCATCCACCAGGGCCAGCAGGTTTCTCAACTTTTTTCGTAGCCGAGGACGTGGTTTCCACAGACCATGTGGGACAGTTATCCAGAGGTCGAGCCAGTCCGCCTATATCCTGGATTTCGGTGAGACTGACGGAGGCTGCTGGGCCTTTTGGCCTCCTGCACCCTGCTTGTGACGCATGCCGTTGGCATATGCGGGCTCTGCAGTGGAACCTGATCTCGGAAGGAAGCGCAAAAGGCCTGCAGTGGTGGCTACCGAACTGCAATTGGGTCAGCGGCATATCCCTCTTGCTTCCACATCCAGAGCTGACTTAAGTGACACATGCGTCACTCCTGGGCTGAGGCAGCCATCTGGGATAGGTGAAGATAAGAGGACTCTGGTCTCTGGTGGAATCTGGGCTCTACATCAACCTGTTGGAGCTTCAGTTTATCTCGTTTTGTATTGCACGCTTTTCTTCTGTCAGTCAGGAGAAGGTTGGTACAGGTGTTCACGGACAACATTAGCGTCATGTGGTACTGCAACAAACAGGGTGAGGTGCAGTAGTTGACCCTTTGTCAAGAGGCTCTGCGTCTCTGGACATGGTTGGAATGCCAGGGTGGACAAACTCAGCCAAAGATGCCTAGCGGATCAAGAATAGCATTTCCATTCGGAGGTGGTGCTAGGACTCTTTCAACAGTGTGAAGAGCCTTGGTTAAATCGGTTCACCACTGCTGAGAATGCACAATGTTAGCAGTTTTGTGCGCTGAAGTTTCCAAGGGGACTCTCGCTCGGGGACGCTTTTGTCTCAAGTGGAGCTTTGGCCTCTTGTACACCTTACCGCCAATACCACTCCTGCTCAGATTTCTCAAGAAGATCAGGAATGACGGCGCCCAAGTTATTCTTGTGGCTCCGGAATAGGCACGGAGGGTATAGTATTCCGAGTTGTTGAGCATGACCATCAGTCCTCCAATCATTCAAATCATCAAACTCAATCAAACATTCAAGTAGGCAACTGTGGTACAGTAGTTGCACATTCCTATCTTAAGAGCAGTGTAAGAACATGAACACAACAGCGATGCTCTTAACGCTAAGACACACCTCTTACCAATAATGTATATATCTGAACCAGTGAATCAAATTCCCAGGCAAGAACAAAACAAAGAATAGCGGAGCACTCCTTTCTTGTATCCAAAATGAATTATTTTGGTCTAGGTCAATTAGTGTTATTATTTGTACGTTTTGAATGCACACAATATATTCCAATGAACAATATAATCAAACAGACTCAAAAGAACTTTCATCACCGCTTCAAATATTAAGATTAACAATATTTTTACTTGATCCTGCTATTACAGAGAAGTGCACAATGTTGGAACTGTGATTAACATCTTTACAACAGTAACTACAGAGATGTTGGCAGCAATGCTTCTCAGATGGTTTCAGCCGACATGTGTTTCATTCCTGATTGAGACTTTTTCAAAGCTATTTCAAGGGGTAATGATTGAAAAAGTAGATTGATAAGCATGAGTTTCGAAGTCGTCCCAAAGGCCAACAGGATCATACGAGTCACTCCAATTTTGAGAAATATTGATGCAGCTGATCCCAGAAATATATAACCTCTATTTTCACTCAATACTGTTTGTCTACAAATATATTGTTGCTTTCACGATATGTAGCCTGTATACACCTGACCCAAAAAGAGGCTGCCAAATTCCATATGTCAAGATTTATGACGATAATGAGCTGCCACCCGGATATGAAGACCTTGATAAGTCTTAAAATATCAAGAAAGGCAAGACATGTGCTCCGACCTAGTCCATAAAGCTAAAGGCTCCTCCAATCACACTGCCTGTTCGAGAGGATCTTCTGTCGCAGCAACGAGGTAGAGTTCTGCACCCGAACCTGCGCACACTTCACCCTCAATCATGCAGATTGAGCAGCAACAGTTGACAGATTTTGACCTCCCTTCTGAAGTCTATGATGTTATTCTGGCAGCCAGGTGTCCCTCAACCGAGTCGGTATACGCCTGCCATTGGGATAAGTTTGTAACATGGTGTGATTCCCATACCATTGATTCCCTTTCTGCACCTTTATCCAAGGTTCTTCTGGTTGCTCTATTGTTATCCCTGCACGGCTCTGGCCACAGTTAAAGGTTATCTTTTAGCCATTTCGGCATCCTTGCACATGCCAAACCAACCTTTTTTATTTTAGTCACATGTTGTGGCTAGGTTTCTTAAAAGCTTGCAGTACATGTTTCTCCCCAGGCCATTCATCATGCCCAGTGGGATCTAAATCTTGTTCTCACCTTCTTGGTGTGTGCACCCTTTGAGCCTCTGCACCAATGCCCTTCTAGACTTCTGAACATCAAACATGCCTTTCTATTGGCCGTAACATTGGCCAAGAGGGTCAGTGAATTGCAGGCACTCTTGGCACACCCTCCCTACACCACCTTCTACCCAAACAAGCTGGTCCTCTGGACACTTGCTACCTTCCAACGGTTGTTACTTCCATGTAGGCCAGAACATCACCCTGCCTACCATCTTTGCTCCGTCTCACCCCTCCAAAGATTAGGAGAGACTCTTCCATCTGGACCCAAAACAAGTGTTATCGTTCTTCCTTGATCATACAAAAGAGTTCCGGGTGGACAATCTGTCATAGCGCCAGGACGCCCCTTTGCTGGGGCAGCTGTGCGCTATAAAAATATAAATAACATAACATAACATAACTCTTGGTGAGGTGTGTAGGTGCTATAAAAAAGGGAAGGCCACGCAGAAAAGACCATCTCAAGATGGATAGTGCCCTGCATAAAGTGATGGATCATTGGCCAAGAAACAAATCCCCAAGGGTTTGTGGGCTCATTCTATCAGAGCTAAGGCTGTGACCGCTGCTTTAGCACACGGGGGCCCTGTCCTGGACATTTGTCAGGCAGGAATGTAGGCATTTTTGCATATATTTACCAAACACTACTGTCTAGACAGTCAGACCTGTCATGGTGGGCACTTCTCCCATACAGTCTTATAGGACATTTTAATTTAAAATTGGCCTTGCAGACTCACCTCCGGGGTGGCATTGCTTGGGAATCTATTCTAAGGTAAGTAATCTGCAGCTCGAAGTATCTATCAGATGAAAAAGTTACTTGCCCTCAGTGATGCCTTATCTGGTACAGACTCTATCTAGCCGCACATTCCTTACTGACTCTCCCATCCTCCACGCTCTGTGAACCGATAGGAGTATAAGGGACACCCTTCTCGGGGCCTTAGCATTTTTTTACTCCGTTGGCAAGTTCTCATCGTGGCTCTTTCACTCCTGGTGTGGAAAATTGTGAAAGTAACTGACGTCAGTGCACCAAAGTGGCACCTATATAGGTGCCGCACATGTCACTTCCGGCACAGCCGTTACAGAGCCAAACTACGCCACCTACCGGCACGCAGGGTTACTGCTCAAAATACATCCGGATCCAGTCTGACTTCTGGGGATTATTCTAAAGTAAGGAATTCTCAGCTGCATAGAGTCTCTACCAGATAAGGCATTACCAATGGTAAGTAACTTGTTCATTGTATAGTGTGAAATGATTGCATTATTATTGTGCTAAACCCAATGAATGCCTAAACAGACATCCCAAGTCAGTAAATCTGACCACCATTACATGTATCTTTATATGAAGAAGATACAGATTAGTAAAGTTGTGTTAATGAATCTATAATCTCATTAAACCCTAAATCACACAGTTATTCACATGCAGCAACTTTTTTAATTTCAAATCAGGGTATCAGTATATCAGAGTGCATACACCTGGTGCAACAGAATCAGCAACCATCAGGCAAGATTTTTTATGTGACCTCTGTGCTTCACCACTTAAAGAAGATATGAAATCCAGAGTTCTCGGGGGTAATATATTTATTTTGTATTACATTTTTTAGCTCAATTTTGCATTCGAATGTACATCACATATATCACTAAACCCAGTATTTAACCCATGTAACAAGTATAACATATGGTTAATCTACATATCAAAGTGTGTTTCTAGCTAATTTTGTATGTAACCGCACACATGTTGGCATTACACTGCAAGCAGATGAACAGCTGTGAGCATAAATTGATTTTTTAATTGTATTAAGTTGTCGTATCTTAATTGTGTGCTACTACTGTCCATTGAAAGGTAGCACAGCTTACTCCAGTACTGGAACTGTAATCGATTCACATGTTTGAATCATTCCCCGTCGTCGAGATAGGAGTCCCATGGTACATTATAAGAGCAGTGCAAAGTTAAACATAGACTAGAAAGACCCTAGGACTTTTAGTTTTGTACCATATCATAGTCATTGTTAAAAAAGAGACCAAACATAGGTTTGTACTAATCAGGTTGCCATGCTCTCTAGAACACTGCTGTGAGAAGCTCCAGTCCTCCAGATTTTCTACCGCACATCATTCTAGGGAGTCTCCACTGAGCGCTGCTCAGTTTTCTTCATTCCAGAGCTTGGTTAAACACTTAAATTCCTTTTTTTCTGGCTGATATAGACTTGCAGACTGCTATTCTCTTAATCTTGAGTCTGTATTTGTTCTTTACTCAGACAAAGAGAGGAAGAGCCTGTTCAGGGCCTGCAGTACGTGTTCCAAGAAGCAGCTCCACATCAATGACCCTCACAGAGACTGCATTTATTGCCTTTATCCTGACCATAAGGCCAAAGAATGCAATGTATGTCGCACTTTCTCCAATACAATTTTGAACAACCATGAGGGGCGTCTGCTCTTATGGCTGCAAAGGCTTAAAGCAAGGAAGAAACCTACATTCATTGGGGGGTGTCATTTTCATCCTCCAAAAGGTCTCATAAGAGGGAGAGATCTCCTCACTCTCGCTCTTCTCTTGAGAGACCTCATAAAGCCTCAGAAAAGACCTCTCAGGGTTCTTACAGGTGCGGCTCTTCAAAATCTCTTCACAGAGAGTGAAAGGAGATAAAAGAGCAACAGTAATACAAGTAGACCACAAAACAGGTTGGAACCACATACACCACCTCTTCAGGTGAGACATTTGTTTAAGAAACCCTCTTCATTTCCCCTCCTGACAGACTGCTAACGAGAGACTTACTATCACCGAAATCATCGTCATTGACGAAGAAATCTGCACCATCGTCAACGCGTGTAGCTGTCTGTGCTCCTCCTACGCCAGATTCCATGAGATCCTCGTCGATGAGTCATCTAATACAACTGTCGACACCAAAGGTGGGATCAGTATCGTCGCCGAAGGTACATGCTCCATTGATGATTCCACTTCTGCTGTCATCGACCTTGAAGATCGTCTTTGATGATGTCACTTTCAATGACAACTACCATGGTATTGATGGCGTTGGTCACGTCTCCATTGACGGCTCTGCCGACAACGCCATCAACAGTCCCGTTGACACAGGTGAAAAGCTGAAAAAATTAAAAAAAAACAGGACAGACTAAGGCATTTGACCCCTGAGCACACTTCTCCTAATAAAGTGTCACCATTGCTTCCCTCACAGCTGTTGGAAGAACAGGCCTCTGATGATGAAGGACCTTACCGATATGCGCACAGCCCATCAGAGCTGCATGTAAAGTGCCAAGATGAAGATTATTGTGAGGGGGAGTATGAAGGTCAGAGCTACTATGTCCCTCAGGACCAATATTAACATCAGTAGGAGATGGTTTGTATGCCCTCCGCACTAGTCACTGACTTGCAATTTATGTTGTCAGGAAGGGTTTTCCTCCGTCTTCTGCTCTTACAGCGCCAGACACTCCTCCAGGGCCAACAGCATTCATCCCTCCATCTATTCCATGGCAAAATCAACTCTTCTGTACTCTATTCACCGCAGGCTCCTGAGACATGATGATCATGAGGAGGGTGAGATCAGAGACTCACACCAAGAAAGTGATGATTATCTCATTCCCACACCATTATCTCCCTTGCCAGTCAATGTTGATTCTCCATCTGAAGATATTGGTGGGTTCCACAATTTACTAGAGTGAGCAACAAAGCACTTCAACTTACCAATGCCTTCTACGCACACAGATTGCTTCCTTTACTATTTTAAGGAACCATTTAGCAAAACTGTAAGAGCTATGCCCATTGTAAGTTACATCTGGGAGGAGGGCTTGAACGTCATAAAGACTCTGGCCCCAGTGACTGCGGTCCTCCCCCGTCTGGAGAAAAAGTACAAGGCTCTGGAGGACATTTCTGCTTGTCTGACCGGTCACCCAAAGCCTGATTCAGTCATCTCTCAGGCAGCACAACGCAGGTCAAAGAACCCGTCAGCAAAAGATGCATCGCATCTTTCACTTCAAACTGTTGGAGCTCAAGGCGGTCAATCTGGCCTTGCATGCTTTCCTTCCAAGGATGGACAACACCACCACAATGCACTACATCAACAGGCACGAAAGCCCGAGATCACACCTTGTCTCCCAAGAGGCTCAGTGCATCTGGGAATGGACAATTCGCAACCAAGTGTCCCTAAGGGCAGAACATCTTCCCAGCAACCAGAACACCACAGCAGATACTCTAAGCAGACTAAAGTAATTGTGTCACAAATGGGAACTGGATCAGGCCACTCAACTTCATTTTCCTTTAGTGGAGGAAACTGAGTCTTGATTTTGTTTGCGACCCCACAGACAAGAAATTACAGTTCTTCGCAAGCTGGTATCACCCTCGGGGATCATGGGAGAAGCATTTTTGATGGCATGGTGAGGCATATTTGCCTACACCTTTCCTCCAATTCTCCTCCTGCCAAGACTGCTCATGAAGACGAAAGCTGAGCTCTGCAGGAAGATCCTCATAGCTCCCCGCTGGCTGTGCCAACATTGGTTTACAGAAATCTTCCTACTCTCTGAGAACATCGCATTCTCTTGAAACTGATTCCATCTCTCTTAACGATGTCCCATGGCCAAGTGCTGAATCCGGATCCCAAATCTCTTAATTTATCTGCTTGGTTCCTGAGCACAATGAGTTTGCCCATCTGAACCTATCGTCGGAATGCAGGGAAATACTGTTCAGCGCTTGTGCGAGCAGTACTAACAAGACCTATCAGCTGAAGTGGAAGTGTTTTTTGCATTTGGTGCCAACAAGCTAACGGTCATCTTTTCTCTTATTCACCTCAAGAGATTCTCCCTTATCTCCTGCACTTGGCGAAATCATGGTTGGCTCATGCCTCCATCAAGGTCCACTTAGCAGCTATCTCACACTTTAGGAGATCATCTACCATACCTTCATTATGGTTATCTAGAATTGTTAAGCAATTCCTCAAGGGACTATTTAGGGGCTTTCCACCAGTCAAACCTCCTACCCCGCTCTGGCAGCTCAATATTGTCCTCTCACAGCTCATGAAGCACCCATTCGAACCCATTCAGAGAGTGGATCTGAAATTTGTTTCTTGGAATGTAGCTCTCCTTGTAGCATTGACATCTGCCAAGCAAGTAATTGAAATTCAAGGTTTAACCATTCAGGAACCTTTCCTGCAATTCTGGAATGATAGAGTGGTCCCCCGGACGAACCTATAGTTCACTCCTAAAGTACCTTCTGACTTTCATTTTAAGGAACCGCTCATCCTCAAGACATTCTTTCCAGATCCTGCAACTCAGCGGTGAGAGACCTCCATTTGTTGACTCTCAAGAGGTGCTTGAAGTTCTATTTGCGAAAGACTAAAGGCTTCCGCAGGTCAGATCAACTCTTTGTGGCATACTGTGCTCCTCGAAAGGGTTGTCCTCTTTCAAAACAGAGTATTACTCATTGGGTTTCCAGCGCCATTCGCTATTGCCATCAAGCAGCAGGGAAGCCATTACAGACATCTGTACTCACTCACTCTACCAGAGCTGTTTCAGCCTCAACAGCGCTGTTTGCTGGTGTCCAAATTCTGGACATCTGCAGTGTAGCTACTTGGAAGAATGCACTCACCTTCACCAGGCATTACTGCTTGGATTCTGCTGTTCCCAACAAAACAGCAGTGGCTCAAGCGGTACTGCAACATCTTTTTCCAGTGACGGGGAGCTTTTTTATATCACCCCTCCATCCTCTTTTCTGGCTATGCACATTTTTTCTTTCTACTCTTTTCCTATTACATGTATTTGTATATCTTTATATTTATGTATGTATATAGCTTTATATATGTTTTTGGATTTGATATATCTATGGATTCATGCTCTACGTTAGAAAAAAAAAGAGATGTTACCGAAACGATGTGCTCCTTAACTGCTTTTTAATCTGATTCAAGCATGTGAATTTATGACAGTTCCAATACTTGAGTAAGAAAATAAGTTACTTACCTGTATCTGTAGTGCTCCAGTATTGGAATCTTTCATAGATTCACATGCAACCTGCCCTCCTCCCCTGAGAAACTCACCTTTCTCTCTTTTTTTTCAGGGTGTATCTCCTACATTCGTGCTTTGAAAATCTGAGGGACTGGAGCTTCTCACAGGAGTGTTCTAGAGGGCAGGGCAGCCTGATTGGTTCAAACCTATGGTTGCTCTCTTTTTTAACAATGAGTATGATATGCTACAAAGATAAAGGGCCTTTCTAGTCTGTGTTTAATTTTGCATTGCTATTATAATGTACTGTGGGACTCCCATTTTGACAACGGGGAATGATTCAAGCATGTGAATCTATGAAAGATTCCAATACCGGAGAGCTACTATACAGGTAAGTAACTTATTTTCATAGGACCCCACGAAACATCATTTTAAGGCAGAATAGAAGGAGAGAAATATGTTTAATTTTCTTTGCTTTTTCTTGGATTTCGGATTCATGGTACCAGAGTAAAAACTAAAAGTTCCAACAGCCTCAGTCCCAAAACTATCACTCTGGAATATAATAGCAAATCAACTTGCTGAAGGGGCATAACAGTATCACATGCTGTCATCTTAACCTCTTTCTTTACTGCTTCCCCACAGGGATAAAGATGCTTTCAATTGTCTGATTGATAATAAATTTATACACTGGTTCTCACTCAATAATAAAATTATTTATTTTCAGGAGGCGGATACCACTTTGTGGTGCAGTGGCTCCATACTTCTCTATTTCGGAGCAAGCCGTTTTCAACCGACACCCACCTTGTGTTCCACTTCCACTCATTGTATAATGCCCCCGCCCTGAAGCTTCAAGTATGATACCATACTGTGACATTACTGACAGTTGTAAAAATTCTATGGTGGCACTGCCACTTGGGGAATATTGATTTGACAGGTTTTTTTTTCACAATTTCCAGCAGCACCTCTGGCAGGATCTTCAGTTGGGTGAACCCAGGGCCAGCTTAGTTAACACAGACTAGGGCTTGTACCGACACCCTCATTATAACTCTGAGGGGTTGTTACTTTGCCACCAGTCAGAGCTTTATGAGGCATTATCTAGGCCTTATTGTCGCTTACTGTGATGGCAAGGCAGGTGGTTCTGGAGATGCTGGGGTAGGAGGTCCCCACAATCATGATAGGGGAAAAACATCTCCCTGGATTTGGGGGCCACAGACCACTATACTGTACAGAAGATTCACACTCTTGCACTGCAGTCCCTGCACTCCTGCATTGAGCTGGCAAACAGACCTGTTGAAGTACCACTGGGACCACAAAAGCAACAGAAGTGTCTTGCTGCAGATAGTCATCCTGACTTGGGAGAAAGACTGCACTCGCAACGGGGAAGAGTAAAAGAGGCTCCTTCACAGAAGCCCTTGAGAAATTAAAACCGGGGTTCCTGTCTAAAATCAATGAAATGCATGCTTGGGAGTGTGACATATTGTTCCCTTGCTTTCAAGAACAACCAGAAGATGGGAATTTTTCCTCTGATGATTCACAGTCCCTCTTCTCATTGGAGGATAGTGCATATGATTTGGAGGGCTCACTATCCTTCCTAGGAAAGAACCAGAGTTCTTGGTTTTCCCCATGGGAAAAGAAAAGAAAGTGGGAGGGAACGAGCGAGCGAGCAAGCAAGAAAGAGGATCTTTGTCAGTCTGACTCTGTCCCTGTTGACCCACTGTGAATTATCTCTTCGACCTTGAAAGCATTGTATACCCACGCTCACTGGATGGCCATTTATAAGCAGGCTAGACTATGGAAGACCCTTGACAAGGATATGCAAGATAGCTTCAGAGGAGAATGCCCCAGAGTAATGTTCGAGGTCATGGTGCCTGCAGTGTAGGAGAATGATACAAAGCGAGTTTCTCGGGACCCTAGTAAGAGCTTAGATAGGACCCTGGCAAGGATGCCAGGACAAACTGCTGGATTTGGCAGAACCTCTTTTGAAGATATTATATATGGCCTTAAAATCCAAGGAGACCCATCTCTTGATCAATTTAGATGTTCTAGCAGAATGGGCCCAGTGAGTGGTTTTCCTACCGACAAACACAAATTGAGCCTTAGCGACAGACAGGAACAGTTCCACTCTTAAAAGGTTGGACCCCAGGTTAGGGACTTGGCGTCCTCAGAATCTGACCCGGGAGCAATTAGAATACAAAATGACCTAGCTTTATCCATCTGAAAGTTTTAATTCTATTAAGGACACAGAGGAGAGTATTATGCTAATTTCTGTTTGCTTTTTATGGAATTAGATACTCAAAGTAACCATTTAAAAAAACAAAGTAAAATTACAACATCTGACAGACCCGATTTCAAAATTACAAACGAAAGATGCCATAACAATCTAACGCATGTCCATCTTATCCTCTTTCATTACGTCTCTTGCCTTCATTGATCTTGCCATCAAATACAGCACTAAAACTAATATTGATACAAATAGTTATTTCTGCAGTCTGCCATAAAAGCACTATTAAAATACAGATCCAGATAAAAAAAATGCTTAACACCAATATACATGATAACAAATAAATAATACATTTAAAACGGTTAATAGAATTCATTTCACACTTGTTATCACAAAATATATTACATCTGTGAAATCAGTGCACACTAAACCCCTTTTAACAAATAATAAGATAAGTGCTACAAAGGGTGTGGTTCAGGAGGAACCTTGTGCCTTAGGAGTATCTGGAGTGATTGGTTGCAGGCTCACCTTTTGCTTAATCCTCCACATGAATGACAGATACCAAGATACAGCAAAAACTAAACTTTGCCTCACATCAGATTTTAGAATACAAAAGGCCTCTGTATGTTTCCTGACATCTACAGTCCGACAAGCTGAAACTAGCCATTTTCTCCTTCAGATCAGCTAGGCTGGACAGAAGAACAAAACGTGCTCTTCTGATTCCTTAATGATCCCACAGAATGGACAAGCGTACCTGACTGGCTGAGGCATGTTAGTCCATTTAGCAGTGAAAGGGGTAAGTGGTAATGTACTGTACCAAAACTAAAGATACAGCTTCCTGGCTAATGGAGGCTCGATCTCATCGAGGAACTGCTCTAATTTAAATTCATCCTTTATCAGAAGGAAGGAGTCAGTCAAGGTGCCAAAAGTGGGTTGAGCCTGTAATAGATTCATTTTGTACTGTGTATAATTTCCATATAAAATTGATTTATTGATTACGCAGCTGCCTGCGGATCGTCCCACAAGTTCCCACACTCCATCTTTCTCAGGGTCTCTCTTATATACTTGAACCAGGGTATGCTTCCTGAACCAGAGATACTTAGGACTTCCTTCAGACCCTCACAATAGGAGTTGAGACCAGGTGTGGCCCAGATATGTCTCCAGTACAGGATTGGTCTTACTCCCACCCCCTTAGAGATTGGCCTGGGGCCCATATCACGCCAAAGGGGAAATAGCGGTGTACTGATTGGTAATCCTGTCAGTTGGCGTAGAAATCGGTGTTCCACAATTACCAATTTGGCCATATCCTTGTGACCCCAGAGCACAGCACCATAGAGGGCTGCTCCTAGGGCCTGCTGTTTGTATATTTGGATCACCGGTGAAATTGAGAGAAAGTGAGATCCTTGTTGTGCTCTAGCCAGCCCCCCAATGTATTGCACTAGTTTAAGCCTGCACTTTTCAATGTGACACCGCCAGTCTAACTGTTCTGTGAGTGTCAGCTTAAGGTATTCAAAAGTGTGTACATGTTCTGGGGGACCCTGTGGCCTTCTGGTTGGATCTTGTAGAGTGGCAGGGATTTATAGTTTTTGCCACATTGATTTCCAGGCCCCTCTAGCTACAAAAGATCTTGAAACGGTGTAATATTTTTTGAAGCCCATGGGCAATTTCGATAGTAGGAGTGTATTGTCAGCAGACATTAAAGCAGGAGTCTTAATGCTCCCCAAACTTGGGGCGTCAACAACACATGCATTCAAATATGAAAACAGGTTGTTAACACAGAATGTGAAGAGAGTTGGGGTGAGGACACAGCCCTACCTTTCCTCTCTATTTACAAGGAATGGGTCCGTTGTCTCGCCCAGTTGTCCACATTGGACCTGGCCGTAATTGTGATTGTGTAGCTTTATTATAATGGCCAGAAGATTGTTGGGAACACCCATGTCTGCCAGGACCTGTCAAAGCGTAGACCTGGGAATCAGGTCAAATGCAGAATGCAGGTCAACAAATGCAACATAAAGCTCACCCCCATTGGACGAGTAGCCCTTGCAAAAATGATCATGGTCCCCAGGCTCCTTTATCATTTCACCAACCTTCCTGTGATGCCGCCGCGCCCTTTCTTTTGGGAATTAGACACGCTCCTAACCACATTAATCTGGGGAGGAGGTAGACATAGAGTGGCCTTAACCACACTATACTTGCCCACAACTCAAGGAGCACTTGGAGCGTCGTCATTCGAAGCATACTTTCTGGCGGCTCAACTCCAGTGGTTGTCGCACTGGACAGCGGAGCGTCACATAGGAGAAACAATCACCGAAGAAGGGCGGATACCCCTCCCAGCAATACAGAGATTGCGGATGCCAGGTACCAAACCTCTCCGCACTTACCCGTTGCAAGTATCCATAGCCCGTACGTGCATGCTGAAAATTCATCGTATGTCCAGGGAGAAGCCCCTATACTCACCCTTACTCCCACTGGTAGGGTTTCCTCGCAATTATAAATATTATACCGCCCGAGCCCTTCAGGTATGTACCGATCATTCAGTCACGGATATGGAGTCCCTGTTTGAAGAAGGACAGCTAAGGACATATGCCCAAATGGCCGCTCACTATGACCTTCCCCCGGGCCAGTTCCGACTACATCGGCAGCTACTAGACAGCGGTTGACCTTTGTGGGACCTAAACGAGGGGGAGCCCCCGACACACCCAGTAATACACACTATATTGCATATGGGGGCAGGTAGACATTTAGTTACCTGTCTATACAAAGCCGTTCGGGAATTGATCCTCTGCCCATTAGACTCACTACGGCAGACATGGGAAGACGAAGCGGGCCGGGTTTTTAATGATAAATAGTGGGAAAAAGCCAAAGTGTACCCCAAAAAGGTCTCCAAAATGCACGTTTTAATTTCCTACATAGGGCATACCTAACCCCACATCGCCTCCACCGTTTTTATCCCGACACACATTTTGCCTGCCCCGATGCCAGACTCCTGAGGCGGACTTCAAACATATGTTCTGGGACTGCCCCACTGTTCCGCAATACTGGGACAGAATACACCAAACACTCCGTGAGACGACCAACATTCTGACCATGTCATCATGGGAAGCAGGCGGAAAACCGAGAAGGTACAATGCCTCTTCGCCTCCTTAGTCATTCTCTTAGCAAAACGGGGTATATCCATGCCCCGGCGGGACACCCCGAGGCAGCCTGGATAGGGGCCATGAAGAAATGGGACACGGAGGAGGAAGAGGTACTAAGAGATGAGGAAGTGAGGGGAATACGGAAGCACCCCATATCTCTGGAGTGGGCACAATGAATGCATCGATTTACTAACGAAACACAATCGGCATCACAGGCAGCCTCCCAATCACAGACTCCACCTTTGTCACCCAGGAGACCGACGGAAGATGATATAAGACCAAACCCAGACGCCTAGGGCGGGAAATGTAATAGGACGGTATCGGACACTCCCACCTACCATGTCAGGCCAACCCTTCACGGCCCCTCCCCACACACATGATGTTGTAACATAAACTGCAACCACGACCAAGCACATAAACATATCACTCTGGTAGCTCCACAACAGCTTCCCCAGTTCACCCCCAAGGTTAATAGTTTTACCCCAACATTGGTGGTTCCGAAACTGATGGCGTTTAAATGGGAACGCATTCACCAAACGCCATGTGAGAATTCACAAAAACAGAACACGAAATAGTAATCCTCGACTACAGATGATGTACTCAGCTGAGGGCTAGTAAATATACTAATACAAAATCAGATGTTAGGCATGGGGATAAAACCTAGAATGTTTACTGTGCCTTGTCTGAAATGTCGGAATATGCAATACATGATGAATTCTGTTTTTTCCACAGTGATCTCTCAACTGATTATAGATATCTTTAAATGTATTTTATAATGAAATGATGTTCATTGATATAATGAAATGCAAAATCCCAATTAAATATTAATTGAGGTCGAAAGACCTTGTTCACCGTAGTGGTACATTCACGGAAAATCACCTGTGATGGTGTTAGAATCTCTCTCACACCCATCCATTCATGTAGCCGTTCGAGAAGTATTCTTCTAAGCAACGTTTGGGAGATATCAATCAGGCTAATGGGCCAATAGTTACATGGCTCCGATCTGGCACACTTCTTATGGATTGATATTACCTCTGTCCCCACCCAAGTCAGTGGGACTGGTGCCCCTGAGATTATGGAATTAAATAATAGTGCAAAGTAGGGGCTCCAAACTTTAATCTTACTCAAGTAAAAGTCCCCCGGGATTTTGTCTGGTCCAGGGGCTTTATTTGGGACAATCTTGCTAATTGCAGATCTAACTTCTTGTAATTAAATCAGTGCAATCTCTTCATTGGTACTCCCTCCCAAACGAGCCCCCCCGCCACTCACCCCCCAAGCTGTTTTTTTAGCCTGCAAAATAGGTGGTGAGCATTATTTTCTCTCTTCATGAAAATGAGACTGTAGAAGTGAGCGGCCCAGTCTGCAGCGGGGATGTTGGTCTCAATCAGACAAACTCCCTCCTGGCATCCTGATGACATCAGGTTCCAGAAGGAATGCTGATCTCCTTTCCTGACTGCATCCAGCAGACCTACCCACTTCCCAATCTCTTTTGGCAGTTTTAATGGTGTTCTTGAAGACCTCCCTCCGATCTTGTATAGCTCCCATGTCATGCTGTTTAAGAGTGGACCTTGCTTGCTTACAGGCTTAATTATACCAAGTCTGAGGGGTTCTCTTCCCAAAGGCCCTTTTTGTTGCCACATACAAATACTCCTTTAATCCTGTGTACAGTTTATTGTTAATAGTGATAATTTGTTTCAAGCTATCCCCCTGGTTTGGGGCCCTGTCCAGTATAAGGAGCTCCTCAATACTATCTGTGACTATGTTGTATGCATCCCCAACCACCTCTTGTGAAAGAGCCATGGTGGACCACTTTACTGTACGCATGTTGCTAGTTACTTGCAATCTACGTTGAAATGGTTCACGAACACTGGCCCTCTTGCAGCAGGCAGGGAGGTCAAGAACAAGTGCATTATGTTTGATGTCCTCTCTAGATAGTACAGCCATATCGATCACGAGCGGCCAGGACCTTACCAATATATAATCAATGAGACTGGTACCAGGGGTGCGGCTGAATGTATGATTTCCTTCCTTATCGGAAGTTATTCTGCCTTTCCCAGCTCTCAAGCCCTGATTCAATGTTAAGGCATTAATTAGTATTGCCAAGGGAGACAATTTTTTAATCTGAGTAATTGCCAGTTTAGGGATACACAAAACACTGTCTTCGTTCTGGGGGAGTGCTTCTGCATTTCATCCAAGGGTTCAAATGGGCAATTGAAGTCTCTGCCCACAAATGTAATCCTTTCCACTGGGGCAGTTGCCATATGTGAATTCAGCAGCTCTGTGGTTGGGGAGTTGCTATGATTCCCACCTAGCCTTAGGTAAGCATTGTAGATGTAGGCTGTTAGGAACGAGAAAACCAATGAGACCCACAAAATTTCTGGGGAAGATATAATTATTTCCTGTGCCATGCAGGTTAACACAGTGCTTACCCAGGTTGGTAATCCCCCTGAGGGTCTACCCTTACCTTTAGTTATTGCCTCTTTGCTAAAATTTGCATAACCAGCATGTTACACCGGCTTAGTGGACCACGTTTCTTGAAAGAGTGTGTGCATATCTATTCTATGAACTTATCCCTTTCTGGGGTCTTGAGTTTAGAAGATAGCCATCCTAAAGTAATAATCTTCTTACAATACCAAATCTCATCATGGAAAGCAGTAATCATTAAGTCATAAATTTACTGTCAACATTTGAGATTTCAAAAATAAACCGCAATTGAAATATACATATCAATCGCTAAGTACAATAGTAGAATCCAGGTGGGAATAATATTCTCCTCTGTGTCCTCAATATTTCACAGACATGGACAGAGAACTCATGGTAAAATGTATAGTATGGTGGCTAAGGTTTCGTTGCCTTTATCTCTCTCCATCTTTACGGCGCTTCATCATTTTTAACAGTCAATGATTCATTGTTCAAGGATGAGCAGAGGATCCATATGAACCATATGATAGTTTGTAGTAGAAGTAGCCCATGATGGCAACACCAACCCACATCTCTTGCTGTACCTTGGTGTAGTACGGCCTCATTCTGGGCCACCGTGCTTGTCCCGGCATCTTGTGCTGACACGCACCGGCAACTTTAGGTTGAATGCCATAGAAGAGCCTTTATTAGAGCGTCCTTAATAGAATTAAATCTTTTAGTTACCAAAGCTATGAAATTTTGTATTCTATTGCATTGTCATGAATATTAACAAAGGAAATGCTAGCAAGCAGTATTTATCGACAGGATAGACTAAACTAAAAATGGTAGCCAAAGATCTTACCTGTAACTCTTCAAGTGATTAAGGAAAATCTAGAAAAATGCTGAACAGACATCGACCACTCAAATTCCTTTACACGTATTCATTACAGGCATCAGTTACAGTCACTGGCATACGCATAGAAATGCTGCAAAACAAAAGTAACCCAAGACCGGAGTACGAGGGATATCATAAGACCCTGGGACATCACTATCCTGAACCTAGCAGTATATAAAAGGAGAGCCCACTCTCTCAAGTACCTTCACAACCATAAGCCAGTGGACTATTGCGAATCATACGACCCTATATTTAGCATCGATTTGGAAGCCAAACTATTGGTGAAAATTCTGTCTAGCACACATACAAAGGTAGTGCAATCACTAGTGCAAGGTGTTAAAAATGACTTCATGCCGAGCAGGAGCACAAGGCATTGTTTAAGGTGCTCGAAGGTAGTCTTTGCGAGGTGGAGGAACTACAGGGACTAGCTGTACTGGTCCTAGTGGACTTCTAAAAAGCATTTGACACATTCCTCTGTCGCTTTATTTTATGGTGCTCTAAAGGATGAACCTTGAACTTTCTTTCTTGGGTATGTCGCTGCCCTTTACGAAGCGCCACGGTCACATGTGCTTGTCAATCGAGTGATCTACCACCAGTTCTCAATTGAGAGAGGCCCTTGCCAGAGATATCCTCACTCTGTCTCCTCTTTGCCGTTAGTTTGGAGCCCCTGGCCGAATGAATGAGGAGGGATACCCAGATAACTGTGTTTCAATAGCTGAGAGGCGAGGAAGACAGGGTTTCATTATGCGGCGATAACATGCCGCTATTTGTGCAATGACTGGATAACATGCTAGTGAGACTAAACCAAATACTGCAAGTTTATGGCGAAGTCTCCAGTTTGGACTTGATTCGGAACAAGTCAACATATGTTGAAATATATGTCTCCCAACCGTAATATTTGTCCCTGACAGCTGCTTATAGCTGAGAACCACTTTAAATCTCTTAGACTCATGGGGTCTCTTGATCAGCTGAAATGCGGAGATTTAAATATAGTTCTCCTGATGCAGTGCACATGAGATATTTGAACATCTGTTCCTATTTGCCAATGTCCAAAATAGGTTAAAAAGTCCCGTTCAAGTTAATGTCCCTACTTCGCTTTCTATACACTCCACAAAATATCCCCATACATTATCGCACCAACCTTTGTCTCTAAACTTCAATAATGGTTCAATAAATTCTTCTGAGCTGGTAAACGTCTCAGAATCCCCTTCCAGAATGAACCCAGGCACTTTATGGTGGAGGGAGTATTGGCATCCGCCTCTACTACCAGGCCTCGCAGATTATCACGATAAACAACTGGCTGTTTGGTGACAGGCATAACCCGATGATAAGATTAGAGCTGGAAATCGTGGAAAAGCCCTGTGTCCTAAATTTGCAATTTGACAAGCCTTTAACCAAAAAGTCTGAACTTGGGCACTTCAACATTCTTTGCGCCTGAAGAACGTAACAGTCTAGAAGGTTTGTACCAGCGGAAATACTGCCTAAGGGCCACTGGGCTAATATTGTGAAGTGCCTTAAAGGCAGTGCAAAAGGCCTTAAATATGATCCTATTTTTAATAGGCAGCATGTGTAATTGGTTCAGTGCTATGGATGCTGAATGAAATTTGGGGAGGCTGAAAATGAGGTGGGCTGCAGAATTTTGTAGGGTCTGGAATTTGGATAACATTTTTTGTTCTAAACGGATATATAGCCATTCCAATAGGCTAGCTTAGACAGAATAAATGCAGACATGATTGATTACTGCAGATTAGAGGGGATATAAGGTAGGATTTTTCTCAAAATCTTCAGAAGAAAGAAAACCGAGGAAGCTGTTTGATTGATCTCGTTCTCAAAGGAGAGTTTTTTAAATTAAAAAAGACACCCAGATTCTTAAATTTTCCTTTGGGGATGGAATAGGGCGCGTATCTGATGGCCACCAGACCAGGTACCAAAAGTCGATGTTGTTTCCGAAGAGTAATAATGTGTTGTTGCCTAATTTCAATCTCAGGCAGTTTTCTACCATCCAGGGTCCAAAATTTTCCATACAGAGGCAGAATTGGGAAGCTGTATGCGCTGGATTTCCTGTGATACAACAATTTGTGTGTCGCCTGTGTGGCAAACAACTGAGAAACCAAAGGTTTTGATAACTTTTACTAAAGGACTGATGTAAAAATTAAATAAAGTAGGGCTTAATGACACCCCTTGGGGGACTCCACAATAGAAGGTTCCATGTAGTGGATGAAAAGTTTTCTAGGGTGATATATTGTTCTCTATCCACCAAAAACGAAGTTAATAGGGAGTGGTCTTTATCTTGTTGTGTTGTTTCTATAAAACCTATATAGGATCTGCGCATTTAGACAACATACACTGTAGGACTGGTGTCAGACTGATTCTAGACACCCCCAGCGGGTATGTTGGCCTGTGTACAGCAAGCTCACAGTGCCACTACAAACTCCTCTTACCAAGGAGAGAATAGTTCTTGGCAACTATTTAACATGACAACCCTGATCCCTCAGGACCGTGGAAACAGTGTATTACTTTTCACTCAGTCACTCGTGCTCACTTAGTCTCAGAGATATACACAGAATAAACTGTATGGACGTTTTTCAGTAAGCATTTATCAAACAGTTGTTATTCTGGTGTAAAATAGGTGTACTGAAACAACAGCTAGACAGTAAAAGATATAAATGATTAGGAGCACTAAGAAAGTAAAAGGATGGTAGATTTATACCATTTTGCTATAACCATCAATACAGGCAAGTATATAAAATACATGACAATAAAAATGTGTACTCCTACGATGCTACCCTAACTAGATGTACCTAAGTGTACCTAGCATGTATGTAGGTGTTAAGCCAATCCCTCTACGATAAAGTCAACCCCATTACGTGAAGTGAGAGACTGTGGGACCCCGTCTTGGTCTCAAGTTGGACACCCTGCAAGGGATGTTAGACCTCTGCGAGCTGGAGTAGATGCATGCCGGAACCTCAGCGTCTCATGTCAGTGTGTGTCGGCAGGGAAATCCTGATCTCCTCTGTTTGTCTCAGCAAGGTGTGATGTTTATATACCCAAAGGTCTCCCCGGGGGTTCTACCTTGCTGTGCCATTTGTCGGACTTAGGATGATGTCGGGAATGAACGTTATACATAGATATTATACAGGAGATGGTAGTCCTGCTGAGTTTCCAAGAATCCTCATGCATAATGTATGAGGCCTTTACCAGGGAAAATCCTGCGTTTTGTGTACAGTGTCGTATCTAAGTAAAAGGTCAGTCCCTAAGAAAGTATGTAATGTAGGGAAGAATATAGGTGAAGTATTAGGATATTACCTGAGCCTATATTGGGGTACCTCGATGGAATAAAACAATCTCCAATACCAAGCTCATAAAGCGATTAAGCAGAATGCTGTGGTTGACAGTATCAAACGCCGCTGAGAAATCCAACAGTATAAAGGCTGCGTTATCTCCTCCGTCTACGATAGATCTAATACTTTCTGCGGCAACTATGAGAGCTGATTCGGTGCTGTGTTGGCTCTGAAATCCAAATTGCGAATCGTTTAATAAGTTGTTTTCCTTTATGAAAACAGATAGTTGCTGATTGAGAAAATGTTCTAATATTTTGGCTGGCAAGGGTAGCTGTGATATGGGGAGATAATTTGAGAGATCTGATGCTGGAAGATTGGCCTTTTTTATAAGGGGGAGTATTGCTGATTTCTTCCATAGTATAGGGAAAGTGCCTGCACGTATACTTTCGTTAAAGACGAGTGTAAGATGTGCAGAGATGAGCTCTATAGAGAGATGTAGCCATTTGGGTGGGCATGGGTCATCTGGGAAACCTGATTTAATGCTAGACAGGAGGGTCCTGACTTGCTCTTGAGATACGGGTATAAAGTTAGGAAAATAATATTGAGTGTCAATTTCTGGGTGAGGATTTTGGTCATTAGATGGTTTGGAAAAGTTGGTGGAAAATTTGGAAATACATTAAGTACTTTGGATTGGAAGGTTTTACTAGCTCATTGCAAAAATCTTGGCTAGCATTGACCTGCTTATTTAGAAAAGTGCATAAGCACTATCAGTATCTTGGAAGGGCTAGGGTTACTTCCTTGCTTGATAGAGGACATTTTCAGAACAGTTATCGACCTCAAATAGTGAGCATAACTGCAAGATTTAATGGAGAAAAGTAGTTGGACATAAAAGCAGTGTCACCTGCACTTTAATATGTTGAAGCTAAAGGCACACAAGTTGCCAATTCAGTCTTTCTTGCTTTCAATTGAAGACGAGCATTACTGCAATGCCAAATGTATACCAACAATATTTTACATGGGGTAACAAGAGGGAACCTGGTCTCTCCTATTGCAAAAATACAACCATATCTTGTAGCAAGTAAACAAGTGCAACATTCTTAATGTGCTTCAGCATCTACAATTAGTAATTGGAATCCTGGCTGATTGATAAGAAGCATTACTGTTTAGGCTTTCTCTAAATGACCGCCTAGCAGCTGCTGCCTTAGAAAATGGGCGAGTGGGGCTTTCTCGAGACAACTGAGGAACGGAGGCAGATTCCACAAAAGCAACATATGTGAGAAAGTGAAGTAGAATCTGTACTTTTAATTTTTTAGTAACATTTTACAAAAATATATAGTCAAAGTTGTCTTTTTTACATAAGGAAGTGCAAATGATAATATACAAAATATTATTTCGAGATAGGAAATGTATTCACCTGTGTGTGAAAACTAGAAATATCGAACAAAAGAACACATAAATGAACCACAAATAGATATAATTTCTTGACAAAAGTGGTCAGTATCGGAGTGTTTCTTTGTTAAGGTTTATTGAGAAAAATCACAAATATGTGATATAGAAAGTAGTGTCATGGTTGGGCCATGGCCAGCAACGAATGGAGCCCGCCGCACAAGCCTAAGCTCCGGTGCCAAGTCCCACAGAGGACTTTTCCTAAGGCCCCGGAGTTCTGAGAGGAGGCAATTCTCTGCAGTAGGGGACCCTAGTAACAGTGATAAGAAGCTGGGGTAGGCCAAGCAGAGACCTGTGGCAGGGCTGTGCGCCTTGGCGGCCCAATGTTGATTGCTACTGCGACTCACAAATTGGCCAGAGTGCCTGCTGTCTGAGCGGGGCCAGCGCCATGGGCAGTGGAGATAGTGTAGATGGGCTAGGGTTCCCCCCCAGGTAATTGCAGAGAACCAGCAGGAGACCCAGACAGATGGGGCGGAAGCCAAGGGACATCAGCAGTGAAGGCCTGAGAGAGGAGAACAGACGGGGACCCCTGGGGCCCCTAGTTGTGCCAAGCAGGGGTCCCCAAGAACAGAAGAGCTTGGAGATCGAGCCCAGCGTGACAGCCTGGTCAATCACACAGCACCGGGCCAGAGATCTGAATGATGAGGTGAGTCGTGTGCTCGTGTCTGCAGGGGGTCCTGTTGTCGCCATCTGGTGCCTGGCCCGTTCGGCCACTTGGGAGTGGCCCGGTGGGACCGTCTGGTTGGCTCCCAGGATGCCAGGGTTAGACGCCCAGGGTCTCCGGGGGTGGAGAGGGGCACTGGTGTAAGGCGGCTTGAGCGAGGAGACGGAGCGGCAATTAGGGGACCCGTAGTCAAGACACTTCCAGCAGGGAAGCCGCTGGCACCTGAGAAGCCAGCGCGACCATGGTGAGGTCCAAATCACAAAAGATGGGCACTGCAATGAACCCCCTAGATCTGGGGAGGACTTGCGGGCGCACGCCTCAGCCGAGGGAGAGCAAAGGCTTGCGGCTCACACTGCGGCGATACTAGAGACATTCTGTGATACTAAAATGATTCTAGAAAACAAAATTGATGCAGTGGCCCTTGCTTGACCTGGGCCTACTTCAGGCGGACAAAAAAAGCTTTGCAGAGCGTGTGGATGAGACGGAATCATCTCTGGCCCACTTGAAACCCTCCCTCTCAAAAAATGATGTCAAGCTCCGCCACTTGCAGAAGACTGTTGCCCACCTACAGGAGTATATATAGGATCGGGAAGGCAGATACCGGCGCAATAATGTGTGACTCCCAAAGTGGGCAGAGGGCCCCTGCATGGAACTGTTTCTGGAAAAGTAGCTCCTATTCACAGTACTGGGGGACAGTGTTGAACCTGTTTACTGTTTAGATGGCCCACTGGGTAGCGGACAGGCCACCAAAGCCTGGGATGCTGCCCTGACCAGTGGTCACTAGACATTTAAATTTATGAGACAACATTCTTCAGGTAGCCCATGCACATGGCCCTTAGGATCTCGGCTGAGGTTCCATAAACCTATATCCAGACTTATCTAATGCTATACAGAGCCAGAGAGAAACCTTCATAGCAGTGAAGCACCACCTGGGAACACTGAATCTCAAAAACACCCTGTTCTTCCCAGCCAAATTGAGAATTGTTGATCAGGGCAGATCCCACTTCTTTGTGACGGCCGCCAAGGCGTGGAAGTGGTTGGAGGTGCTGGGACATCCAACTATAGAACAGTAAGTGAAAGAGAAGCTGGGGGCTGGCAGAGGCAAAGACCCAAACAGAAACTGAACTGGTGCTCAAGCGCAGCCCCAACAAAAAACCAGACAGAGAAAAGGTTATGGCCTAAATTCAACAACACAAGTTCCTGGACGAGACAGGCAACTCAGCGTAAAGCCAGAAAACCTCAAGAATGGTGAGACCTACACCCCCAGCAGATACCCTCAGGGTCGACCCTGAAAATACTCTCCTGGAATGTGAATGGCTTGAGATGCAGCAAACTTGAACGGAGCACTGTGTAGAAATATTTTTTCAGGCAAGACCCAGATATTATCTTTCAACAGGAAACCCATTTTGTGAGTAACTGTTGTGTTTTTTTCCCCCATGGTAGATACAAGCTACTGGCTCATGCTGGTTTTGCCAGGGGTCCAGCGGGTTGGGAATCCTGGCCCCCAAGTCTCTCCCACTGCAGGTCATGCAGTTCCTCAGTTAACGATTTGGGATGTCAGGCGCTGGTGCGCAGGCGTTGGAATGGAGAGGACTTGGTGTTGGCTACGAGTTACTTTCCCCAGGGGCTACAATTGGCGGAGCTTGATAAATTGGGGGCTGGATAACGAGGCTATCAGAGACTCTCCAACTTATTAGTAGAGTCTTCAGTCTAACGGTTAACAGAGAGATGGACAGGGAAACTGCCTCCATAGAAAGACCCCAGGTTGACCAGCGCTTATCACAGTTTCTTGAGGCACTGGGACTGGCAGACCTCTGGAGGTAGGATCCTCCGTGAATACACCAGACTAGATTACCTGGATTAGCAGACTGGTGCCAAATTATCATTTGTGTCATTTCAAACACACCACACAACAGGCGTTTCAAGGTCGAAAGGGCAGTTGAGGCTTGACATCTGGGAGCTACCTGATTGAGGCACTAGAGAGTTGATCACCTAATCAACAATCAACTATTTTCAAGAGAACTGAGGCACAGTGGGCTAAAAGGTCGTTCTCTGGGAAGCCTACAAGTTTGCAATACGGGGACAACTAATTGTGCATGTATCAGGGAAGTGGAGGGAGGGAGACTGAGAGATTGGGAATATGGAGATCACTGTAATGCTCTGAGGAAATGCTATGTGATGTCCCCTTCACAGAAGCTCTCACATTAAGTAGAGGGACTCTGGCAAGACCTGCAGAGACACGTCCACCAAGAAGTGAGGGCCAAAAGTTTGCATGCCTTAGGGCTGGCTCTAGGAGATGGATGACAAAGCAGTAAAACTCCTAGCCTGGCTGGCAAAATAGACAGAAGGTCAGCAAGGGGTGCAGGAGGTCAGGACGGAATCCAGAGGTGAGGTTGAGACCCCAGTGGAGGTGACACAGACCTTTGTATTCTATTTGGAAGGCCTATACCGGGCCAGACCATCAGGTGGGATTGGGGACTTGGGGAAATTCATAACTGACATACCGGTTCCCCAACTGGGACACAAAGCGAGGCTGGGGTTGGAGTCAGATATCACAAAGGGGGACGTTGGGGGGCGCTAGAGAGCCCGGAGCAAAATGGCCGCACACTAGTGCAGCTCTGCTGGCCGAGATAACAATCCGTCAAATATCTGCATTACCTGGAGCCATCCATGGCTGAGCTGGAGCAGTGGCTGGCTGCATACCATCGTGGAGCACTTTGGTTGTTTTCCTGGGCCCCCGGTTGCTTCTGACTGCCATCGTCACAGGTTGTTTGGCTGGACCTCGCCTGCAGTAAAATGGAGGTCCCCCGGGGCGTGGGCTGATCGTCTTGTCCCTGGCTGGCGCGGAGGTGCGACTGCTGTGGCTCTGCGTAGGGTCGCTACACTCTGGGACACCTGCCTGGCCCCTGGCGCTTGGAGAGATCGCTGGTGCTGCCCCCCACTGCTGGTGCGCCAGGCTGCTGCCTCACTGATCGGAGGAAGGACGGGCGGGAGGCCGCCATCTACCAGCCGGCCTCGGACTGTTGCTGGAAGGCGGGGCTCTGCTCCGGGAGCTCGCGAGCGGCGGGCCGGCACCGGAGGTGAAGTGGAGCGGCGAGTGGCGTGGGGCTGAGTGGGGGCCCTGCAGGACACTCTGGTGTGCCCTTGGGTCCCCTGCGAGTCTGTGGTTGGCGGCTAGTGCGCGCGGGCCTGGGCACGGGCTGCAGCCGCGTCTGGGGTTGCGGCACGGCGGCGGTCACCTGGCAGGCAGCGAGGGGCTCCTCTAATACACGGTCTGGGCCCCGCGCCGATAAGGTGGCGGCTGTGTCTTTGCTGCGGCCTGATTCAGAAACTGTTTAGCGCCTGGGAGTGCGCTGCGGGACCTTGATACTGGTGCCAGCACATTCTTGCTAACGCACAGACTGCTGCAGAGCCTGGGGACAGTTGGCTTCTGAGGAATACTACACATTTAGCTCCGGCCACCCTGCAGTAAATAACGTTGTCCACCTGCCAGTCATTCTAATTGAGGATCTTGTCAGGACGCTGACTCCATCTCCTACCGATATACAGGTACCCACTGAGTGACGTGTGGAGATCTAGCACTGCCTACAGACCCTCTTTGCAGCGTTTGTGGAGGGGCGCTGACAGCTGCTGCTGGCATATTTAGAGGAAGCAGGGGGCGACTGTTAGCGGACTGGTTGGCGGCCTACTTGCCCTGCATGTATTATACTGGGCCCTGGGTTGCACTTTACACATGCCAATCTAACTCCTGAGCTGGGGCTGGGGCTGGGGCTGAGGTCTCTACTGGCATGGTGTGTGGCTCGCTTCCCTGGTTTCCTTGGGCAGGACTGCTTCTACACAGTGGAGGGCTTTCGCAAGGGATAATCTTCTGCGCAGTGTGATTTGTTCCACAACTGTCTGGCGACGCTGGGGACTGTGTTCTGTTAGTCTGGGAGCATTTTGTGCTTGAGGCCGGATTTGTGGTGTGATCTCTGAAGTGCTGTGGCTCTCTAGGGCTGGATTGTTTCTGCGTGGATTGAGCTGCTTGCGCCCTGGGGTGAGCTGGTTCGCTGGTCTCTGGCCCCTCAGGTGGCGCTCCCCGGCTTGCTTGCTAGCAGTCTGTCAGCATGGGCAAAGTTGACAAGCAGCAAACCAAATTGCAATTTGAGGCCAGGAAACACACTAAAGCCACAACGCCCATCGCCTCGGACGCGGAACCTGACCTGGAGGCGGGTGCAACTACCAAACTGCACACTATTGACACCAAGATTGACCATATTAACATGCGTATGGATACCATGGCCTCAAAGATTACGAAGCACGACTCGCAGATCGCAGAGGCTGAGCAGCGCATTTCGACTGCGGAGGATCGCGTGGAGGCGGTTAGTGCGACATGTGCCAGCATGGAAAAAATACTGGAGGTACTCAGGGCAAAGAATGAGGACATTGAAGCGCGCTCCCGCAGAAATAATCTTCGCATTACTGGGGTTGCGGAGACCACCAACACTGGCCCCATAGAGTCCTATGTCGAAACGATGCTCACAACACTGATTGGGGCGGAGCACTTCTCAAAGGTACTCATAGTCAAGCGGGCCAAACGTTCTCTGGTTGCTCGGCCGGTCCCAGGCGCTCCTCCGCGCCCTATAATTGCCAGACTATTGAATTATAGGGACAGAGACACTGCGCTCCGGCTGGCTAGGGAAAAGGGACGGCTGGAGTACCAAGGGATGAAGGTAGAACTGTTCCCTGATTTTACGGTTGCAGTACAGCAAGCTCGCCGGGAATTTCAAAAAGTCAAGAAAAAGCTGCAAACCCTCAAGATTAAGTATGCCATGCTGTACCCTGCTCGCTTACACATCCAACACAATGGGAAGGCACGTATTTTTATGACACCGAACGACGCTCTTCAGTATATCCGGCGACTTGAACAACAGGAGAGGCCATTGGAGAAGGGTGGGAACTCTGATCCGGAAGACTGAGCCCCTGTGGCTTTGTTGGAGCTCCTTAGAACTATACTGCTAGTCCTCTGATGATAATTTTAAATGTGCAAAGCGTTTGATTGGTCTCTGTTTCTCCACATTACGAAAGCCATCCATAGGATTTTCTCTTCTGTTTGATGGGGTATGTGCATAGATGGAAGTTATATCAGCAAGTGGTTCGGGCCCTGGGGAGTACTCCGCACCAGATGCTGACTCATTGCTTGGTTGAGGTTCTTAGCTAATGACATTTGATGCGACGTCATGTATTGGTTAGCCTGTCTCTACTTATCTCGGCCCACCCTGTTTATGCGGGGGGCCGAAGGGTTACTAGCGACCCACTATATGGGAATACCCCACAAGGTTTTGTTTGTGGTTAGGGTTTCTTTGGGCGTCCTTACGGGGGCTCTGTTTTTCTCCATTTCTTGCTTAATGTGGAAGGTGAGAGGAAGATTATTTTGTTTTTGTTATGTTCACGGGGGGGTTGCTTGCAGTATGTGTTTCTTGCTGCTGTGGGTGGGGAGGGTGGTTGGGGTTCAATATTGGATTGGCATTGGCTGGACTGGAATAGCGAGCACAGTATGGTGTAACTCAAGCTTTCTAGATCCTGTGTGGGGCTCAGTGACTAAAGGGTACGGGCATGATGGCTATGCAACAGTCTAACGTTTCCTGGATTAGCTAGAATGTGTGGGGTCTTAACAATGCCAAGAAAGTGCGACAGGTGTTATCTTACTTGGACCGGCATCATATCCATATTGCCCTGTTGCAGGAGACCCATCTTACAAAACAGAAAACTCCACAGGCTCTCGCTAGGTGGGCGGGGGTGCGACTGGCTGCCTCCTATTCCTCGTATGCGAGGGGAGTTATGATCCTTGTAAAAAGGGGTGTTCCGTTTGTGCCGACGCATGTGGATGAAGATGTTGAAGGACGCTTTATTATAGTGCAAGGTCTGCTGTATAACACAAAACTGATTATTGTGAATTTGTATGGTTGCAATGTGGACGATCCTGCCTTTTTTGATACAATATGGTGTAAACTCTGTCAATTATCGCCTGCGGAGATTATCTGTGGGGGTGACCTTAACGTGGTTTTAGATCCAGCATTAGATCGGATGTCCGCGACAGCTCTCCCCCCCCCCCCCCCCCCCCCCCCCCCCCCCGGCGAGCTGCTGTAGCTGTGCAGGATGGGATGCGGTCTCTGAATCTTACAGACATCTGGCGCTTTAGGCACCCACAGGATAGAGAGGGTACGTGTCACTCATATGCGCGACAGTCTTGGTCCCGCTTGGACTACTGGCTCGGTACACCGGAGGTCTGTACATGGGCCATGATGGTGAGGCATCTGCCTCGAACGCTGTCGGATCACTCGCCGGTTGCTCTGGACATGGCTTTGCCGTCTCACGTCCCTCCCCCCTTTCAGTGGCGCTTACAATCATCCTCATTGCTAGATCAGGTTTTTAAGGAGGGGATCCGGGAGGCTATTTCTGAGTATTTCGCATTAAATACAGGGTCCGTTCAGACTTTAGAATTGCTGTGGGAAGCATTTAAAGTAACTGTACAGGGGAAATGTATTAGTCTTCAGGCCGAGGTGTTAAAGTCGTTGCGTCGCTCCATGATTAGGCTGGAAAAGGAGCTAGGTGATTTAGAACGCAAATATGATGACCGTGCGGACCTCAGTACGTTGGCGCGCATTAAGGAGAAAATAGTGGAATACAATGCAATAGCTGACCAAGAAATAAACCACATGTCACGTCGGTGCAAGGCATGCTATTATGGGGAGGGGGGTCGGCCGGGTCGGGTGTTGGCTAGTCGTATATTGGAACCCCAGAATAGAGCATACACGATCCAAGCAATCTCCACTGATACGGGCATACACTATGACACACCGATTATGTTGCGTGCCTTTACAGATCACTATGCCAGGATGTATGCTCATAAGCCCACTGCTAATGCGGCCGAGCTCGAGCGCTATCTTGAGGATATTGCTTTGGTGTGGCTGTCCCGTAGGCAGCAAGATTTCCTCATGCATCAGCTTACATTGGGTGAAGTGCGCAATGCTATTGCAGCTTTGCCAAATGGAAAAGCTGCAGGCACTGACGGATTGCCGGCCCAGTTCTATAAAGAATATATAGATCAGTTGGCCCCACGTCTCCTGCAGTTATATGAAGAGGCGTATGAAGCTTACTGCTTGCCGCCAACCATGCAAGAGGCGCTAATGGTTTCACTCTTAAAGCCGAGGAAGGCCCCAGACAGCTGCGAGTCTTACCGTCCCTTATCTCTTATAAACACGGATGTAAAAATTTTTGCAAAAGTATTAGCCACTCGACTGCAATTGCTCCTTCCTGTTATGGTCCTTCCGGATCAGTCAGAGTTTGTCCCCACTCGATCCACGTCGCACAATTTGCATACGATTTTTGCAGTTATGCATGTTTTGGAGCCCAGGCTGCCAGCAGTAGCAGTCCTCCTAGACGCTGCGAAAGCGTTCGACTCGATATCCTGGTCGTATATGATAACGGTCCTGCATCGTATGGAGGTTCTATTTGATTTCACAAATTGGATTAAATTATTATATACCAATCCGGTGGCTCGAGTTAGGGTTAATGGGCAGATCTCGGAAGTAATCCCTATCCAGCGGGGTACGCAGCAGGGATGCCCATTATCGCCGCTGTTATTTGCTCTGGTGTTAGATCCCCTAGCTTGTATCTTAAGATAACGTCATGCCCAGGCGGCTTTGCGGTTTTTGCAGCATCCGCTTGCAGTCTCCATGTATGCGGACGACATGGTGTTGTATGTCCGGGAACCGGCGAGGTTTCTCGCGCAGCTTATCCGGTAATATGTTTGGTTCGAACGATTCTCGGGCCTGGGCATCAACTGGTCCAAGTCGACCATACTGCCACTCACGGAGAGTATGCAGCAATTTGACGTGGAATATCCCCTAACGTGGTGCTCAGACGCTGTGAAATATTTAGGAATTTGGCTGTGTAGGGACCCGCAGGCTGTTATACAGGCTAACTTCGGCACTGCCATAGCACGGCTTGAGGGGCAGGTGAACAGGTGGATTAAGTTGCTGCTATCGTTCGCGGATCGGATAGCGCTGATAAAAATGGTGGTTCTCCCGCGTTTCTTATATCTTTTCTTGAACATCCCGGTGCATCTGACGCAACACTTTTTCGACAGGCTGCGCCCCCTCTTGATCACGCTAGCCTGGGGAGGTAGAAAGCCTCGCCTTAGGTGGGAGATTCTAACCCTTCCATATGATCAAGGCGGCTTCTCGGCGCCTGACCTTCACCTCTACTACCTTTGTGCGCAGGCGCACTATGCCTATTATTGGCAACACGATCCAGCTTATATTCCGCATGTGGTGGTGGAGGCCGGTGCGGTGAGCCCTATACCGCTCAAGGCGATGATAGTAAATAACTATACGGTATTTGAAAAGGGGGAAGTTGATACTGTGCAGACTACGGCTGGGGCCTGGCGCGAACTAGGTCGGCGAGCGCATAAGCTGCCGTTATATGCACCCGGGATGCTGCTCCTCTACCACTCGGACCTCTCGGTCACTAGTGAGGCTGGCATGCGGCAACTCCTTAAAGACATGGAGCTGACCGCAATGGCAGATCTGTTCCCGAGTGGCCGATTCATCGCTTTGGATCACATCAGTGCCCGAGCCAACGTTTCCACTATGCATCTTTTTGCCTTCACTAGATTGCGCTCTGCGATGCGGGCCCTGTACCCTACTTTCCCTACGGAGCCTCCGGCTCTGGAGGCACTGCAATTGCTAAACACTGCTACGTCTAGAGCCAAATTAGTTACCCGGCTTTATAACGCATCACAGAAGGAGGTACCACCGGCAGCGGCAGCCGCGTTGGCCAGGTGGAATACTGTGCTTCCGGAGCCGTTATCTGAGACTGACTGGTTGGATAGCTGCCGCTTAACAGGTAAACTGACAGCAAATGGTAATTTGAGATTAGTACACTATAAATACTTGCATCAGCTCTACTACACGTCGGCACAGCTTCATCGTTACGGGCTAAAGCCGGCAGACATTTGTAAGCGTTGTGGAGCCCCGGAGGCTGACTTCGATCACCTAGCGTGGGCTTGTCCCAAAATAAATGAATATTGGGGTTCGATTACGAGAGTTCTTGGCCAAATGATTGATGAGGCGGTAGAATGGGGTCCAAAGGTGTGTGTGCTGGGGGTTGGTGCTAAGGTGAAACAGTCCAGCAAAAAATTTGTCTCCATAGCGTTGCTATTGGCTAAGCGGAGGATCTCCTTGTGCTGGGGAAGTAGGGCAGTACCCACCACTAAGCTATGGTTGCAGGATTTGACCTACTGCCAGGACCAGTTCACGTGTTATGCAGAGGAACTGCCCGCTAAGTCCAAGCCGCGGGTTATATGGGGACCGCTCACGTCCTATTTGTTGACAGTTGCTGATGTCTGAGGCCCAAAAGCTGGTGGTTTGCTCTCTCACGTATGTTAGCCCTGCACTGTATTTTCTGAGATTGTTGTATTTGTGATTCCACATGCCCTGGATATTGTACCGTGACGCAGTACGAGTTACGTAATGTGTATGAATGTCCTATGCATACTATGCCAATGCCGCATTTTGAGCGATTGTATATCGTTTGCTGAGGTTTTTGTATGAAAACAGAAAAGCATAAATAAACAAAAAAAACAAAGGGGGACGTTTCTGAGGCAATATCTCAAATGAAAGGGAGGAAAGGTCCTGGCCCCAATGGCCTGCCCGTCGAACTCTTTAAATGTCCTAAATCCTGCATAGTGGGACGCCTCTGTGATCAGTTTTATAGGATGAGACGATGTTCTACCAAAAGACCTGAGATAGGCAATGATAATACTGGTTGACAAATCAGGGAAGCCACGTAAATGTGTGCCTCTTAAAGGCCAATATCATTGTTGAGTGTAGAGACAAAGATTCTCGCGAAGGTCTTGACCAACAGTTTGCCACAGGTGATTGACTTCCTGGTGAGCCTGGATCAGTCAGGTTTTACGCCCTACAGGGTGACGCAACACAACTTGTGTCGACTGGCTGGGTGCTTAGCACACAGGCATCATATAGCCGAGTCTGCGATCCTGTTCGCTTTGGTCACTGAAAAGGCGTTTGACTCCCTAAAGTGGTCATAAATGCTTCTGGTTTTAACAAAGATGGGCTTTGGGAATCTGTTATGGGTGAAAATGCTGTATACGACCCGGTGGCAAGGGTGAAAGTCAATGAGGCTTTCTGAGAAGAGTTTGAACTAGGAACGAAAGAGGGATGCCCTCTCTACTCTTCGCAGTAGAGCTCAAGCCACTGTCCACTTGGATACGGGGAATGTGCTGCTGTGCAGGCTTAGATGGGATCAGGCATTGGAAGATGTAAATGCCCTCGAAGGCAGAGGTCTTCAAACTGTGGGGCCGCCGTCCCCCCTCCCCGTACGGGGGCGTGGAGTCATCTTAAGAGGGAATATGAGTCCATGCCCCACAATGCATTGAGTCCCAAAACATTGAAATGTAAGTGTGATTTTCAGTGATGCATTTTTTATCCAGTTGTTGTCATTGTGGGTTTTTTTGTTATTTTTAAACGGAAGTGGGGCTTGTTCTGAATTTGGCTTGCTCTCAAAGACTCATTGCAGAAAAATCAACAGAAACTCAGCAAGGAAGAGAAGTTGGGCTGTGAGACTGAAGCATATTGGTTTGAAATCACTTTTAAGTATTTTTTAGCTGTCTGTATACTTTTCAGCCTGATTTTCAGTACTTGCACATACACTGGGGCATTTTGGGGATTTTGCCACTGTGTTAATGCACTGAGAGCTGCAGTCTGTATGAATTGATAGGGAGAGCTGCCTCTATGTATGGTGCTTGACTGGAAATTAATCTTTGAAGTGAGGTATATGTAGCTTTTTATTGGGTGATCTGGAGGGTGCTTTGCAGCCTGGCAAGTTTGCCAAATTTATGCATGATAACTGGTCATTTGCATAGTAAGAGCAACCGGGGCCCTTATGCAAGCAACAAAAATAATCCCCTTACCACCCTGACAGCCATTTTTGTTAATACAAACTGCAATAATAATAATAATCATCATTTGAATCACTGGACCTCATTTGCCCTTCTTTCCATCCATTGATTTACTTAAAAACAGTTGTCCTTTGTTACAAGGCAAGGTATCTCTACCACTATAAATAAAGGTATAGTTATCCCTATTCTGTAAAACCTCAGAGCTGACTTGAAACGCCATGAGAACTGTTGTCTAATTTCTTATCTTTTATTTCTAACTAAAATCATTCAAAGCAATGAAACTGAACAACTAAACACATACCTTATGGAATAGCATTGTGAATTCAGAGACACCAGGTCTCAGATAGGGTTATGTTAAAGAGACTGCCATGATAAATATTGTATCCAACGTTTTCCAAATCTTGATAAAGGAGAAGCGTGCATGTTCAACTTCATGCAAATAAAGGTGGCATCTGATACTATAGACGGCAGTATACCACTTGAAACCCTCTTTTACAGCTTCAATATCGCATGGACAGTACTAAAATGGTTCCATCTAAACTCACATGGTTGATGCCGAAGGATTGAAATCAGTGACTTCATTTTTTGGTTTTGCCCCTATCCTTCTGAGGTTTCGTTTTGTAAAATTAACCGTCCTAAGAAAGTAACATACTCCATTCATCTTTTCATAGATGATTAGCTAGTTGAGATCCTTTATTCCAAGGCCCTTCTTGCACATTATCATTTGAGACTACTCCTATATAGCAAGCCCTTACTACTAAAAAATGTCTTAAAACAAGAAGAATAAGCCCAGTAAATATCATAATTGGAACGTGGAATTCCTCTTCTTACCGACCTGTCTGCAACACAGTTGGTTCCCTCAGGTTGGGCCTAAATTCCACAGCCAGACTTTTCTACTCCAGGAAAGTAGAGCATATACATTTAAAATCTATAAAACTGTTACCACTCCAAGCCAGATGCCGCCTCACAGCCTGTATTATCTTCAAAGGCATGAATCTCAGTTTTTTGAACTCCTTAAAAGAAAACAATTAAAATCTCTGTTCCAGAACGCTAGGGGCCTGATTCGAAGTGATGTGGTAAATTTTGATCCCTGTGCAAACCTCTTCTGTACAAGGATCGAAACTATACAATTTTCCATCAATTAATTTCAGCAGGTCAAACCTGATGAAATGTCATGGGGTGAAAGCACACACAAGTTCCTATATGTGTGCAGTTTGGTAGAAAGAACTCTAATTTTGCACGTAATTCCACGAATTTCAATAAGAAAATCCGAAATAGGAAGACCACTGAGAGGTCCAATAAATACCACGAAATGTTCACTTGGAATGAGCGCCCGAGCAGTAAAAACACGCTTCATCTGGACCCTGCCCACCTTGTAGTAAAATATGTACCCAGTCTCACTCCTTCTGTAACACTCTCCCCCACCCCTCTAGAGTCTGTATTCTGTTAATAGGTAAACCAGTCTCTGGACTGTTGCAAGGGAGCGACCCTTGACCCTGTTTTCAGGTTAGGCCGCTCCCCACGCCGCACAGCACCACCTGTGTGTTCGGGCCTTCAGCCCGCTGCTGCTGTAAGTTTGCCACTGCTGTTAGTTAGCTACCCCCCCCTTTTCAGCCTTATTGTATTTTGTGCCTCCTGTAAATTGTTTTTTGTACTTGTTTAGCTGTTTTAGCAGTTTTTTCACCTTATTTCTGTTTTGCACTGTTTTTACTGTCCCCTTTGCCTTCTATATCGCCTGCTCGTTTTCCCGCCACTGCCTCCCCTGCGGCCCCGCCCCCCGTGCGCCCATTCGCCGCCCCGCTCCTCCCTCCCACCTCCCCTTATATGGTGGCCGTTGCGCGGTGAGGAGAGCGACCCTTGACCCTGTTTTCAGGTTAGGCTGCTCCCCACGCCTCACAGCACCACCTGTGTGTTCGTACCTTTAGCCCGCTGCTGCTGTAAGTTCGCCGCTGCTGTTAGTTAGCTGCCTCCCCTTTTCAGCCTTATTGTATTTTGTGCCTCCTGTAAATTGTTTTTTGTACTTGTTTAGCTGTTTTAGCAATTTTTTTGTCTTATTTCTGTTAACCCCTGGCCCCCACAAACGACACGATGCCCGTCTCCGCTACAATGCCAGCACCCTTGTCGCACTCAACACTGGACGATCTCACACCTGCTTCCTGGCTGCCCCGATGCGCACCCAAGGACCCTTATCCTGCAGGAGCTGCAGTTTCACCAGCATCCGACCCGCCAATCCACCCACCGAGGAAGGTCGCAACCACCTCAGATGCATTCTACCCAACACCCGCTCTGCCCGCAAACACGCCATCGAACTCTGGGACCTACTCGACTCCACCTCCCCAGACGGAGACCTGGATGAACCCCACCTCGGCACCTGACATCGCCATAGCCATCCCGGATGGCTACAAGATCACCCGCAGGGACCGCACCAATGGAAAAGGAGGAGGAATCGCCATCATCCACAGGTACACCCTTAGAGTCTCAACCAGCACCGACGACACCCTCAGCACCGCCGAACACCTGCACTTCCAGGTCCACACCGATCCCAACACCACCCGCAGAGGAACCCTCGTCTACAGATCCCCCGGACCATGGCCACAGTTCAGCGACTCCATCGCCGACTTCGTCATTACGCACGCCCTTGCATCAACAGACTACATCCACCTCGGGATCTGAACTTCCACCTCGAGAACAACAACGACACCAACTCCACCACCCTGATCAACAACCTCGCCAACCTCGGACTCAGACAGCTCGTCACAACTCCCACCCACTCTGCTGGCCACACGCTTGACCCCATCTTCTCCACGACCCCTACGTCTCCTTCAGCCACACCACCGAACTCCACTGGACCGACCATTGCTGCATCCACTTCACCTTCCGGAAACCCACCACGCACCGCCGCACCCAACAGATCCCCCGCCGCTGCGGGAGCAAAGTCACCGAAGACCAGCTAAACACCACCCTCGTCCGAAGCCCACCCATCGACCCCACCGACGCCCGCAACCTCAGACAGTGGGTCAACAACTGCACCAACACCCTTGCCCCGATCAAGAAACCCTCCAACAGATACACCAACAAGAAAGCCAGCTGTTTCACCGCGGACCTCCAGCCTCCAAGCAAACCTGACGAAAACTAGAGAAGAAATGGCTCCGCGATCAGACAACGGACAGCTACACAGCCCACAAGAACGCCATCCACAGACACCATCAACTCATCAGATCCGCCAAAAGGGCCTCCTTCAAAGACCGCCGAGACAACAACGCACACAACAGCAAAGAGCTCTTCAACATCGTTAAGGAACTCTCCAACCCCAGCTCCAACCCCAACGGCATCCCACCTTCGCAAGACCTGTGCAACTCCCTTGCCACCTTCTTCCATTGCAAGATCGCAGACATCCATGACATCTTCCACACCATGACCATCCCGACAGCCCCCGAGACCTCCGACCTAACGGCCACCACCCACGCCACCCCCCTGCTCACCTGGACCTACATAAACGATGAGGAAACCATCAACATCATGAACACCATCCACTCCGTCTCTCGGTCAGACCCATGCCCACACCACATCTTCAACAAAGCCAGCGCCACCATCGCACCCCATCTCCGCAAGGCCATCAATATCTCCTTCGAGACCGCGACCTTCCCGGAGAGCTGGAAGCACGCCGAGATCAATGCCTTACTCAAAAAACCCAAGACTGATCCGAAGGACCTCAAGAACTTCCGACCCATATGACTGCTCCCGTTCCCGGCGAAGGTCATCGAGAAGACCGTCAACAGACAACTGACCCGCTACCTCGAGGACAACAGCATCCTGGATCCATCGACACTCTCTGCTACCACAACCTACGCACACGCCTCCACAACGCAGGGATCCGAAACAAGGCCCTGGAATGGACCACCTCCTTCCTCTCTGGCAGAACCCAGAGCGTCTGTCTCCTCCCCTTCCGATCCGAAGCCACCGAGATCATCTGCAGCGTACCCCAGGGTTCATCCCTCAGCCCTACATTGTTCAACATCTACATGGCACCGCTTGCTCACGTCACCCGACTGCACGACCTCAACATCATCTCCTATGCCGACGACACTCAGCTGATCCTCTCCCTCACCAAGGACCCCCTCACCGCCAAAACCAACCTCCACGAAGGAATGAAAGCCATCGCAGAGTGGATGAAGAACATCCGTCTGAAGCTGAACTCGGACAAGACGGAAGTCTTCATCCTTGGCTCCACCCCCTCGGCCTGGGAAGACTCCTGGTGGTTGACCGCACTGGAGGTAGCACCAACACCCACCGACCACGCACGCAACCTGGGGTTCATCCTCGACTCAACACTCTCCATGACCAAGCAGGTCAACTCTGTCTCGTCCTCCTGCTTCAACACCCTCCACAGGATCTACAGGTGGATCCCCACCGAAACAAGAAAAACGGTCACCCAGGCCCTCGTCAGCAGCAGGTTGGACTACGGAAACGCCCTCTACACAGGAGCCTCGGCCAAACTCCTGAAACGACTACAACACATACAGAATGCCTCCGCGTGCCTGATCCTCGACATCCCTCGCCGCAGCCACATCACACCCCACCTGAGAGACCTGCACTGGCTTACCGTCAAGAAGAGGATCACCTTCAAGCTCCCCAACTACGCACACAAGGCACTCCACAACACCATACCGGCATACCTCAACAGGCGACTCACCTTCTACACCCCGAACTGCCAGCTTCGCTCCGCCGACCTCGCCCTCGCCCCCACATCCGAAGAGCAACCACCGGCGGCAGATCGTTCTCCCACCTCGCCGCTAAGACCTGGAATACCCTCCCCATCCGCCTACGGCAGACCAAGGACCTACTAACCTTCAGGAGGCTACTCAAGACCTGGCTATTCGAGCAGTAGCAGCACCCCTCCCCCTTCCCCCCATCGCCTTGAGACCCTCACGGGTGAGTAGTGCGCTTTACAAATATTCTGACTGATTGCATTGCAAGTTCTTCTCATACTTGAATCACATATATGAAACTGTGTAGCTTTGCAAAAACATGAAACTAACATAATTCTTCTGTCTTTTAATAGATAAACAGATAGTTGAAGTCATTGATGCAACAGCTCTCCATGCTTTCCAAGGATCATGTAGTAATAATCCACAATTGAGGGTCCAGTCGTTTACAGTTTTTTTAAGAGGTGAGTTATGTGGTCTAAATATTTATTATATAAAGCAATATACACAATAAACCATTAATATGCAACGTAACAATGAAATGTCTAAAAATAAACATTCCTAGAATGAAGCAACACCTCATCCTCATGACATGTCTCACCACCTGACAGATAAATAGTTTACTTTTCCTACTGCTCTCTAACCACCTTTGCTTCTCTTTGGTCTCATTTATTCAGTCCCTTGCCAATTCACACGCTCCTCATTCACCATATTTCCCTTTCTCCCTCCCTCCTCAAAAATGTCCTTAATGCATATATTATTCCTTAAAGCTTAACTTTTTTATTTATGTATTTTATTTTGCTTTTTCAAAGAGAACAGCAACAAACAGTGTATGGCTTGCTGATCACATTTTCTACTTGCCTCCACCATCAAATACAATGACCTTTTTTAGATCTACAGCATGATGTTACTACTTGGACTAGTGCTCAATCAGTTCCTCCATCCAGCGAAGGCTGTTCTCTCGATCTCAAGTTGTTCATAAGCGTCTCCCATATGTCCCTGAGTCACAATGTCACTGGTAACTCTTCTGCATATAGTTCCAGGTTCTCCTTGCAATACACCAGGTCTTTTATCCACTACTCAGACAGAGGATCAGTCCTGTCCTCCCAGTTCATAGGGACCCTCCTCTTTGCTAGTAGCATTGCAATTATTACAAATGTGCCAATTGTACCTTTCAAATGGGGAGTTAAACTCAGTAGACAGACATGTTGTCTATACTGCATGGTGGTGGCGGTCATAATCTGTAGGTGATGTACCACCGACTTCTAGAACTTGTGTAGTCGTTGACACTCCCATGCTAAGTGCATAAAGTCCTCCCCCTGCATCCTGCACCTCTTACAAGCTTCATTTTCCCTGATGCCATATTTATGCAACCTAACTGGTGTGTGATAGATTTGATGTGCTTATTTGAAATGAATAATGCATTGGTTGCCATTCAATGTCAGTCCATCCATCAGTTGGCAGCTATGCTCCCATTCTTCCAGTGTGAGCTGGGGTTGGATCTTCTCATTCCAACGGGCTAGACATCTATTCATGTCAGTTGTAATTTCATCCCTAGCCGCTCTATATAGTTAAGTGATTAATTTAATTAATAGTGTCCGCAGTGTTTGTAGTGTTTGCGGCTCCTCTGGAAAGGTGTGGTAGAATGTTTGTACAGCCACCCAGAGTCTATGATATGTGAACGTGAACAATGGCGTCTTGTTTTGTATGTATTGTAGATCTTCTGTCGTAAGAAATTTGCTGTGTTGGGTACAGATCGTGTATTTTTTCCATGCCTGCATGTTTTAGAGTGTTCATAGCCCCTGCTTCCTGCATGACTGATACAGCTGAATGATGAGCTAATGGGAGCATTGGGGTGTATAGGGGAAGTTTAGCTGCCATGCCAGGCAGCAACTGTGCAATCTATGGTGTTAATTTCAATTCTGGTTGTCCCACGTTTGGAGTATGCTACGTAAAGGAATTGGGTGCGCATCACCGTCTTCCAATGCTAAATGCAGTATAAATGCGTGAGGACTGTACCAGTAATGTGCGTTTTGTACTTGAGCACAGAGATAATATGAATACAAATCTGGTACATTAAATCCCCCCTTCTTGTAGTCCACAATAAGTGTGTCCCATCCCACTTGAGGCTGCTTACACCCCAACAACTCTTTCACCAGTTGAGAGCGCATGTGTTTAAAAAACTGACTTGGCAGTTTGATGGGTATGTTACTAAATAAATGTAAAAACCGCGCCAATATTATCATTTTAATAAGTGCTATCCGGTCGGCGAGTGATAGTGGTAGCCCTGTCCACCTAGACACCGGTTGTTCCAGCTTATTGTATGCCTTGCCATAATGTTCCCTCACCACCAGTTCCGGGTCCCGATGAACCCATATCCCTAGATACTTGACAGGGTCAACAGACCACTCGAGGGGATATTCCAGTTCGTACGGGATGGTACCCTCAGTTAAAGACATTATAAGAGATTTATTCCAATTTATGCTGAGCCCCGAGAACCGCTCAAATCTAGTTTATTCCTGTAGAATTGGTGTGAGATACCGCTGCGGTTCCCTAACGAACAGCGCCATACCGTCAGCATACAAAGATATACTTATTGGCCGCAGTGCAAAGCGCAGTGCTGACTCTCTATGGCGCTGTCTGGTAATGCAGGCCAACTGCTCCAGCATCAAAGAGAATAGCAGCGCAGAGGGGGCAACCCTGCCTCGTTCCCCTGCAGATCTGTATAGGGTCCGATGGTAATCCGTCTATCCTGACTCCCGCCGTTGGCTCAGCATACAGCAGCCGCACCCATATACAGTAGAGCTCAGGCAGCCCCATTCTTTGCAATATCCTGAACATATAACTCCACTCAATGGAGTCAAATGCTGTGGCAGCACCAAGCATGACAGCTACGACTTGAAGGTCAGGGTTCAAGAGGTGGTACATGGTGAATATCGTGCGCAGGTTATGCGACGTAGACCTATCCGGTATAAACCTGGATTGATCCGGTAGGACCATGTTCGGCAGCAAGGGCTGGAGTCTGGTGGCCAATATCTTTGCCAGTATTTTAGCATCTATATTAATGAGTGACAATGGGCGATATGATTCACATCACGATGGTGACTTGTCCTTCTTGAGGAGAGTAATTATTAGGACTTCCCTGAGCGTGGGTGGCAGCCTGCCTGTCTCATAGGCCTCCTTATACATGTCCAACATGTACGGTATTAACTCGTCCGCAAATTCTTTATAAAACTCGCTTGTGAGCCCGTCCTGTCCCGGAGCTTTCCTTTTCGGGAGGGCCCGAATTGCTTCACGTATCTCAGCTGCCTCAGTCAGTTGACATAAGTATTCCTGTTGCCCATTTGACAGCCAGGCAAGCTATTTATCAGCTAGGTATTCATCCAGCTCACGGGGGTCTGTCCTACCCCTCGAAGTGTACAGTTTTGCATAGAACTTCTGAATTGCGCTACTATTGCACTCGGAGTGTAGTGGTCCACCTCTGTGTCATCTGTAATTTTTATTATGGTGTGTTGATCATTTCTCATCTTTATTCTGGCAGCTACATTGTGGCTTGGTCTCCCACCCTCACCGTACGCCCACGCAACATGTCTCTTTGACAGATACCGCACTTCCCCCACAGCTAGTTCATTATATTCTATCACTAACTCTTTAATTTTGGCTAGTGTGTCTGCGCCTCGGACCGACTTCCTGTTCCCATTCGAGTTGCTTTAGCGCAGCCTCCATCCGTGAGAATTGCTCCCGAATGTCTTTTAATATGCCCGCAGTATTGCTGATGCACGTTCCTCTAATGGTGGCCTTAAAGACCTCCCAGAGCATGGCAGTTTCTCTGACCGATCCCTTATTTATACTGAAATATTGCGAGATAGCCTCCCTGATTGTGGCTTTGTAAATCGGATCCAGCAGCACCTCTGCCCTGAATCTCCAAGTGAACTGGCGGGGTACGCTCACCGGGATATGCAGAGTGAGCTTGACCGGATTGTGGATAGGGTTCTGGGCAGCTTTCCTATATCGGTCACCCATGCATTCACACCCTCACTTAATAACCAATAATCTAGTCTCGACCAGCTTCCGTGCGCAGTGGATGTGTGCGTACCTTCCAGCCTATCAATATTACAGATCCTCCATGTGTCTACAAGGCCCAATTCTTCCATCCCTCCAGTGATAGTGTGGGCCACCTTGGGGGAGTGTCACCCTGCTGGCTAGATTTATCCTTACAAGGGTCCAAGTGCGTGTTTAGGTCACCTCCCCATATTATTTCTGATTCTGGCCACTCACGCAGCACATTCAGTCTACCTGCAAAGAATCCGGGCTCGTCTGTGCTCAGATCATACACATTCACTAAAGTAAAGAGTGTCCCATGCAGCTTACAATAGACTATGGCATACCTTCCATTGTCATCTACAGTAGATTGAATCACTGTGAACGGGGTGCCTTTCTTTATAATTATAAGTAACCCCCTTGCATATGATGAATAGGACGACGCAAGATGGAACCCAGCCCACTGAGTGCCCACCCTAACTTCAGTGTGCCTTGTCAGGTGTGTTTCCTAGAGCAAAGCTATCTTAATGTTATGTCTATCCAGATGGGCTATTACTTGTCTGATTTTCTTAGGGGATTTCTACCCATGTAATTCCATGTCATACATTAGAGCGACTCGCTATCAGCACCTTCCCTTCCAGCCATCTAAACTACAACATACAGTGCCTATAAGCAGGAGAAGGCTACAATAAAAAACGGCCCTCTTGGATGTCAGCAAGTCATACAAAACATTTCCGTGTTCCCAACCCACCCTCCTTCCCCTACCCTCCCACAACAGCATCCCAATCATGCTGAAGACAAAGTCCCCAAACCCCCTACAGTAAACAGTGCTTATCAGTTCAGATGGGGCTCTCTCGCTGGGGGGTCGTCAGGAGCCCGAACAGCCTCCTCAACGGAGGTGGGCAGGCGAAGCAAGCACCAAACATCCCCATATTCTTCATGTGTATTCTAATGGTACATCTTACTCATTTCCATATGAACCTTGCTTGTCACTGCCCCCGGGCAGCCACAGCCCGCAACCAAATGGCGAGTCCGAAGCCTCTGCATCTTTTGAACATTGAGCACGTTTTGTCTTCACAACTTTTTAAAGAAATTCCTGCACTGCTGTAGGAGAATTGTATATTTTGTGCTGGCCATCGTACTCAATCCATAGCTCGGCCGGATATTACATGGCATAGGCTATGTTCGCCTTCTGTAGTTGTTTCTTTACCGCTTCATACTCTCTCCTCGCCGCTTGTACAGTAGCCATGAAATCTGGATAAAAAACAACTTGGAAGCTTTGATAGCTTAGCTCAGGCCTCTCACGAGCCAAGGATCGCAACACTGTGGTAATAGTTTAACAGTTTAGCTATGACAGGGCGCAGGGGTGCGCCCGGAGGTGGTCTCGCCATCAGCGACCTGTGAGCACGCTCCACCACCAGAACAGATGAAAAGCTCTCCCAGCCAAACAAACCAGTAAGCATCTGCTTCATATATCGCTCCATCCTGTCGGTAATCGTGGTCTCCGGTATGCCAATGATGCGCATGTTACTGTGCCGTGATCGCTCCTCCAAGTCTTAATTTTTGGCTTGTATAATGCTGATAAGCTTATTCATTTCAGTGCATTTACTGGTCGTGGCCTGTATATCGTCCTCTGCAGTGGACAGCGGCTGCTCCGCTTCCGCAATTCCGGAGGCTTGCTTGTCTAGTTTGGCCGACATGGAGTCCATGCGTTGGTTTAAAGTGTCCATCTTGCTGTCAATAGAGAGAAGGCTTTGGTGCATTGCCTATAGCGTCGCTTCAAGCTGCCGGGATCCCTGAGCATCAGGATCAGGCTCCGAGTCTTAATGGTCACCCTCTGCAAACTTCGGTATTTTCTTCGTCTCAAATGTGAAACGAGATTGTCCTTTCTCAAGCTTGCCCATTATTTTCAGCCGAACCGCACAGGCCATGCGCAGTTCAGTGCGTATACTGGATTGGGTCCAATGCCTATTGCGCACTGATCAGGGTTCTGGTGCCCCTTCTCGGAACAACAGGGAAACTGGGCGGAGCAACGATGTGGGGCTAGTTGTCCTGCACACCTTCCTTGCGCCCTGCCTCACTGGCAATCTTAAGATTTCACCGTACACTCAGCGCCGGCCGACCACGTGTGTCGTCTGCTGATCCTGTTGCTCCCCAGCCCTGCACAGTAAGCCGTTATTTTAATTCACGCCGTCGCTGCCAACTTTCGTATCCCTAGAGGGGGCACTAGATCCGTGCGTGTCCGCCACCCCCTGGGAATCGCAGGATCCCTTCACTGCACCGGAGCACCGGGTGGCAGCCCTCAGCGATATAACGGCTGTTCTCTTCCGCTGGGCCCTAGACCTCTCCACAGGCTGGCAATATGGCGCCTCCATGCTAAGACCATTTGTATCTCCCCAAACTGCGCTGCTCCTCTAATGAATATTCACCTGTCTGCACCGCTGGTCCAGCCACAATCCTATTCGGTCCTGGCTCGATCACAGCATGCGCTCCCGCCGTGGCCGCTCCACATTTAGCACACCCACGGCCTCATTTCCCACGATAACGAGCACCGCCAGGCAGCTCCAGGCAATGCGGCCCTGCAGACAACATTTCGGCTCTCACTGGCAGCATCCTCCACCTCGGGCTGACCGGCACACAAATTGCCGCTCCCTGGTACGTTGTCACGACCTGTACCAGAACTCAACTCTGTCAGGCTGTCTCCGTAAAGCTGCTTTCTGTTTTGCGCTCACCTGCCAGCGTGTTGATCGGCTGCCGACACAGAGGCCCGGCCCGACTCAGCTCCCTGCGCACTCCGCGCGGCCGCGTCGCAACAATTGCAGATTTTCAGGCTGCCAAGAAGCAGCTAGCCCCCACAGCACACTCAGGACTTGCTTTTAAGAGGTGAGGATGTTGGATTGGCGGATTTTAGTCGCCTTGTAGACACCTGGTCGGCGGAGCTGCACTAATGTGCGGCCATCTTGCTTCGGGCTCACTAGCGCCCTCCTACCTTAAAGTTTAACTTAACAGTTTAGATTTCACACCATCAAAACCTACCACCTTCCGAAAAATCTCTATAGTTTTTCAAAACTATGGACTTTTACACCATGGTCACCTTTTTGTTTTTTAGGTCATGTCTGCCGACTTGCCATTGTTTAAATTAACTGATACAAACATTGCATCGCTCTAAAGGAAGTGGGGCAGTAAAACGAGATGTAGTCAGTTGTTTTTTCTGATACAACACCTGCCGTACTTTCTGTATAAGCTTATGTGGTTTGCAGCGCCATAAGTAGACTTAACAGATCCATTCCAATGTAGCTCTTTATGAACCTTTATTTTCATAAGATTCTGTATGATGAAGTGGTTATTTGAATTAAAGTAATTAGCTTAAGTTCAGCATAGCTCATTTGCAGCTGTCAACTGTGGCCCCTGGTATCCAACTGAAACTGGGTCAGTAGGAGTTTCATCTGTCAGATAATTATTTGGTCACATCCAGGTCCTGATGCTCGACTTTGCAAGGAGAAACTCCAACTGCCTGGTATGTGAGCCCCAATTTTTAAATATTTGCGGCATTTGTTTTTCCCTTTGCTGTGGCCCAAGCCCTCCTTCACTGGACATGTTTACTATTAGTTCAGCCCCGGCTGCTACGAGTGTGATCTCATCTTCCATTAGGAGATCACAGCTGACGTTTGGAAGTGTCTTAAAATATCAACAACTACAGAAAACTACAGAAAACAGAAGCTCTAACTGCCCTTTGCTATTGCACATGAGCCAGTTTAAGCATTGAAGAGAAGAATAACCTTTATCCAACATTGGATCTTCCATTAATTCAAATGCTTCAATCATTCCCCATTGTCAGCTTGGGTATCCCTGCTAAATTTAAATAGCAGTAAACAGTGTTAAGATGTCCATAGGCCTAACAAAATTGTTTGTCGTACATTCACCTCTTTTGAAACAATGCAAACTTCAACCAATGAGGTGTAAGTGCTGAGGTGTCTAGTCCCCGAATTGGCCACAGTAGCTCAGATTTCTACCTCACGTCATGTGTGAATAATTCCCTGAGCAGAGTTCTGCTTTTACCTGTCTCATAACTTTCAATGACTAGATTTTGTCTTCAAGTTGGTTTTACCTGGACTTTGACTAGCTCTAGATTTAGCTTCAACTAACTGTGAATTCTTTCTAGGGTTTGTGCCTTAGATCATTTGGCCCAGGGGGACTGTTCCACCTGCTACCCATGCCAGAGAAAGATAAAGTGACTGCTATTCTCTTAACATCCTGCTCAAATTACAGACAAAAGAAGAGTTCTACAAATGATCTGTCCAATCAGTGCATTTATATCCTCGCTGTGACATTTGCTAGACTTTCCCATAAAAAAACTTAAGAGGCAATGGAGGCTAGCTTTTATTTACTTGAGAGGAAGAAAATGCTTGCCTCTAAAGGGGGTAATTCAGTGAAAAGTGCTCCTTCAGGTACTTCCATAAAGAGCGCGCAAAAGAGGAATTGTGTGAAGCTTCTTTGCAACTGAAATGTCTGCATCCAACTCCATGATGAGTAAAATCAATAACACTCATGAGGAGGATGTGCATATACTTGAGAATAGGAATGGCTCTTGTATTAATGTCAGTCCTACAATTATGACACCTCCTTCTACCTTAGTGAGTCCTGCTCAAACCTCCCCTGTAGTTCGTACTAGACAATTAAGAATCAGGTCTAATCTGTCTGTTGGTGGGTGTAAAACTGTCACGGGGAAAAGGAAGGCGAAGGACAACCCACAGGGTAATAGAAAACCGGCAAAACTATCTAAGGCTAACAATCCCGCTCCCGGTTTGAATAAACCCACTACCGAGGTTCCTTCCTCAGTTAGTAAGAACCTGGGAGCGGCAGGGAATGATAGTACTAAATCAGCTTTGGGCAGTTTTGCCGATAGAAACAGCGAAAAATCTATGCTAGAGCTCATAAACATTCTCGATGAGCACCTGAAATCATTTACTGCCCCGTTACTGGTCACCCTAAGGCGCATTGAGGAGCGGCTGAATATAATTGAGTCACACTGTATTCCTAAGGTTTCTCTTCCTGGTCCTAGTACCGGAGCAATTAACTCTCTTAACTCTGTTACTGCCACGGTTAATAATCTGCTGGATACCATAATTACTGTACCCCAACAACCAGTACATCAGGGTCCGTCCTTGGCTTCTGGTGTTAACACACTACCTTTAGTTTCAAATCCTATGAGTACAACTCAAACGCTGGTTTCAGGCCCTCAGAATACTGAAAGGGGCCCCGGCTCGTTAGCTAACTATGACAAGAGGGACTCCCTGCATTTACCCATTGAGGCCTGTCCATACACCATTATTTTAGCTAATGTCCCAAAACTTGAAGGGGATACAAGAGAACATTGGACTTCCCTTAAAAATAAGGCCATCCACTTCTTATCTAGAAAAACTGTTTTGGGACAACATCTTGCTAACAATTTTATGATGATTAGAAGGGTTCCTTGGGTGGGTAGAACAAATAAGAGTCTGACAGGCGATTGTATTGTTATAAGTTTCAGATCTCCAAGGCTGGTTGAGGATATATTGAAACAGGCGGGGTCAGTGAGAATCCAGACGGATTTTGTTAATGTTCTTCCTTTGGGCTTCTTTTATCCTCCTTCTCAAGCTGGACCGCCACTGTGTGACCCCTCTAGAGGTATAAGCTTAAACAACTATGCTGTCTCTATTTTTAATAGATTTGATGCTCTCTCAAATCTAAATGATAACGAATGACTAGGGACATTGGCTGAGTGTAATACCCGAGTTAGCGGGGCAACTGGCTGTGATGAAAATATACTGCAGCCAACAGATGATAGTCTTGACGTATCTACTTTTGGTTCATTGGGCAATTTACTTAGACTGGTCAGTTGGAACATAGCCGGGCTAAAAAATAAAATTGATGACCCAGCTTGGCGGGCACTTATAGGTTCAGGACATATCATTATCCTACAAGAAACCTGGGATACAGAGAACACCTTGTTCGTTGATGGCTATAGGAGTTTTTTTGTCCCAGCTGTACCCTCAAATGCTGGGAGGGCAAAGGGTGGGCTGGTCACTCTAATCTCCGCTAGTATTTCAGGTCAACAGATCCAAATAGACACAGGTTCACGGAACAGTTTGGCTGTAGAAATTTCCCTGTCTGAGGGAGGCGTTCTTTTAATTGTAAATTTTTATAATTCTTTTGAAAGAGTCACCACAACGGATCATCTCTTAGCTTTAACACGCTTTTTGGCGGCTTACAAAGACGCTAACCATAATGACTGTTTTATTATAATTTCGGGTGACTTTAACATCCACGGCTGTCCTGACACTTGTCAGACCTTTGACCCATTAGGATCATCTATACAAGGTGATGCTCATTTTGAGCACTCTGTTCAGGGAGAATGTCTTGAGTCATTGTTAGCAGACTTCGGCCTTATACTCCCTTCTTTGACGTCGGAGGAAATTCCCACTTTTAAAGGGAATGGTAAACACTCTGTCATCGATTATATTTTTATTAGCTTTGCACTTGGTAAAATGATTCACGGTTACAAGGTGATGTGGTCACACTTCAGTGACCATAACCCTGTGGTCCTTAGCATTTCAGAAACTCTTATTACCCGCACTAAAACTACGGGCAGGACGGATAAATTCAATATCCGCCCCTCTGACCAGAATCGTAGGATTAGATGGAACAAAATTATTTCGGAGGATTTCCACTCTAATTTAAAAAGGAAGGTGGGTTCAGAGATAAATACTTGTTTGAACACGGATGCCGGTAATAATGAAGTATTAGAGGCTTACTGTGTAATTTGTTCACAAATCTCTGCTGATCTCAGCTGCCCAGTTAAGGGTAATGATAATATAGACCTGGGATGGTTTGATAGTAACTGCTCTCTGGCTAACAGAAGGCTGAAGGCTGCTTTACGTTGTAAACCTATCAACAGGCCGATTATTGCTATGCTGAGGAACGATTATGATAAAGCTTTGAAAACTAGAAAGCAAGAGATTAGAGAGGAGGCTTGGGCGGAACTAGCTTCCGTGGATGTTCTTAGAAATAGTGCAAAGTTCTGGTCTGTGGTGAATAAACCCTATTTTAGCGACGCTTGTAACGGCCAATTAGATTGCGGAATAGGGGAAGATTTGTGGTGTACCCATTTTAAGTCAGTCTATGAAGGGGTTAGAAATGGGGCACAGCCCCCATCCTCCTCCGTTGTAAATCAATATACTTTAACGGTTTCTAAGACCGAGGTAGTCGAGGCCATTGAAAAGATGACAAGCAACAAAGCCCCGGGCCCGGATGGTGTTCCGGTTGATCTTTATAAAACTGACCGTGAGACTTGGTCTGTGGTTTTAATGAATGTTTTTAATAGGATTTGTGTTTCAGGCATCCCGGATACTTGGTCTGAATCCGTGATTATACCCATTTTTAAAAAAGGTTGCAGGGGGGATCCTAGTTGTTACCGCCCTATCTCCCTCATCGATTCTGCAGTCAAAGTCCTTGGGCGTGTAGTTTTGGGGAGACTATCTGCGTGGTTGGAGGATAATGAGACCCTATCTTGCCTACAATATGGGTTCAGAGCAGGCCGAGGTACTATAGATCAAAGTCTGAACCTATATTTATTAATAGGCAAATACACTATTGCCAAAAAAGGGAAATTATATCTTGCCTTTATGGACCTGTCCTCGGCCTTTGACCGAGTAAACCGGTCAAAGCTATGGGATCTGCTTCTTAAGTGTGGCATTGATGAAAACATTGTATTTTTCCTGGCTGATTTACATAGGGATCTCACCGCCACTGTTAGATATGACCGCCTGGGCAACTGTACTAGTAGGATTGGAATTTCGAATGGTGTTAGACAGGGCTGTATTCTAGCCCCCCTGCTTTTTACTTTATATATTAATGATCTAGGTGCTGTTTTGACCAAATCGTGCAAGGACATTCCTAGAGCTGGCAAATTTTCTATTCCGGCATTATTATACGCCGATGATGCCGCCTTGCTAGCACGTACTCCGGTGGGTCTGCAACGGTTGCTGGACTCATTTGCAAATTTTATGAAAGCACTTGATCTCAGCGTGAATTTTTCCAAATCTCATGTTATGATTATGGGGTGTAAAGTAAAAAAAGCTAAGAGCTTGTATTGCGAAGGGCATGTTTTATCCCGCGTCAGTAGATTTCCCTATTTGGGGGTTATCTTTGATGATAGTCTTAACTGGTCTCCGCAATTGGCGGCTAAGCGTAATACTTTTGTTAGATCTACCTTAGCTGTATTAGACTTTGCCCGCAAATTGGGGGTGAAGCCCATGCAGGCCATTTTGAACATTTATGTTGCTAAATGTCTTTCTATAGCAACGTATGGGGCTGAATTATGGGGAATTAAAGATGTAAAAATTCTTCAAATAGTTGAGGACAAATTTTTAAAATCTATTTTATCTCTTCCTCAGTCAACCCCTGCCTTTATTGTTCATCAGGAATGCGGGTTAGACCACCTTGTGGACCGTATTGCTCTAGCGCCCATGTTAAAATGGATTACAACCTGGCTAAACCCTGATTTGGAATTAAATCACGCAATTTTAAAGGATTGTTTATCTCTTGAGTATGGCACCTCCATCCCCTGGATAAACTATGTTAAGAATTTATCAAGAGAACTAGGTCGTCCAGAATTATTTGATGCTCCTGGCAGTCTAACTAAGGGGGATTTAAAATGGGTGAAAGTTGAATATAAAAATCGGATAACTTTAGAAAGAGAAGATAAGGAGCTACTTAAACCTTCAGTCAGGGCTCATCAGTTATTAATCACTTCAAACAGTATTGAACCCTACCTGGTCATTGTTAATAACATGAATCATCGTTTTTTACTTACCAGGTTCAGACTGAACAAATTTCATCTTTTGCTCACCGATTCCCCAGGGTGGTCAAGGGAGAAGGACCTGGGAATCTGTTCTTGTGACGGTTTTTCCCTTAAAGATACAGTGCACTTTATCTTCTTTTGTAAATACTTGGCTCCCATTCGTAAAAAACATATCATCCCCCTTATTAAGGAGAAAGGTTTTAGGCAAGCTAAACCTGCCCTTTTATATTTACAATTGCTGGGATCAACGTGGGAGATCTTTAATATTGCCAAATTTTTAGCAACCTCAATGAGATTAAGGAAGAAAATTTCTTGGACATAATCATTATTTGGGTAATTCATGAATTGTAACCACTACCTTGTATGCCTTTTTAATTCATTCGTAGTGTTTTAATGTTAAATGTTATTTATATTGTATGTATATATTTATATGCTTTTATGGTTTTTGTTATGAAACCGAATAAAGTAATTTTGACTGACTGACTGACTGAGTAAAATCAAATCTTCAACAGATAAGATGTCAATAAATACCAAGAACCAGCCTGCACAGAAAATGGCTCATAAATACGGCTTTGCTGACACTCAGTAATCCTGCCTAAAACTTATTCAACTAATGCAATACCAGTAAACATGGGTACCAGTTAATTTCTCTCTTACTTGATATAAAGGATCAAAGTGTGCCACACAGCTATGAAGGTGTCCCTGTCCAAAAATCTTGTAAGCCTCACCAAGGTCTTCATATCCTACAATTGTGTATTTCACTAGAGTAGAGGGACTAATTTGCTTCATCCAGCTTCTCTCTGTCATTTATAGTGCAGCCATCACAAGTTGATATGTCGGTTCCCATTACCTGATGCTCATCTCTTCTCAGATATCAGGTTGATGTTCTAGGAATAATATGGTTCAACAGGAAAGGCCTCCCAGAACACGTCCCATTTCTCAATGGAAAGGTGGCTTCTCCCATTTAGCTATATATGTCCAATATAGTTTGTTTGTGTGGGTGCTAATCTGCTACTGGTTACTACGGATACTGACTGTCTAGTGGTAGTCTTCATCATTCAGGGTCCATTACCCACCCACTGACAAAGCTGCTGGTACTGAATTCTTTTGGTCTCATTGATCATAAGTTGCCTTTTACAGGCCTCACAAGATTTACCTCATGAGCTCTGTAATGTATCTGTAGAAGTGCAGCAGGCCAGTTCTCTCCACCAGGGTCAATTAGGACCTGTCCTCTGGGTCAACATACCAACATTAGCAGTAATGGGAACTTCATCCAAGACCTTTTTACTGCCAGCAAATCCAATATCTTAAATAAGGTGCTTGATAATTGACTGTTGCATAGATTCAGAGACCTATGGCATCAAGGTAGCCACGGCATGTCACACAAAGCCCTCTGTGCCTGTATCGTGTTCTGATTAAACGTTTCCTCCAGCTGTTGGTCAAGTAGACTATGGGCTTTGTCCTTATACTTAAAACTGCTATTTCATGGCAATATGGGAACTCTCTGATCCATTAACTAATAGTGTTTTCAGTTGGCCCCTTATGTTATTCAGTTCTCTGCAGTCATTCTGAGTCGAAGATTTTGTGCCTGTCCTCACTTAACTTCAAATCTATCTCCAGCCTCTTCTGCAATAGCATCTCCTTCTCTTATTTCCTGGTGCCCTGCCAGTAAGTCTACCCTGAACCATTGTTTTAAGTGTGTTCCAAAGCACAGCATGAAAGATCTCTTGTGTGGCATACACCTTCAGATTGTCCTTGATAGTCCAATCTATTAGCACCATCTACTATATGACAACTTAATCACCATCTTTTATCCATAGAGGAATGCTCTTGGGCCGGTCAAGACGCCACTATTAAGGGCATGACTAGCTTTTGTGATAGATCTTATGCCAGAGCCCCTAACCTTTCAAGAAGAAACTGTGACAGAAATAGTTGATCTAGTTCGAATATGAGTGGTTTACATGTGAGGTAAAAGGAGTACGATGCCTATGGTGATTTAGAGTCCTCCACATGCCCACTAGGCCCAAAACAGAAACTGGCTTTCTGAATTCATCTGATGCATCCCTCAAGTAGTTTGAGCCTTCTCTGGACCTATCTAGCAAAGGCTGCATCACTTGGTTAATATTCCACATTATCACCTACAATGCTTAGCGAATCCTGCTAAGTGTATCTGTTGCAGAAAGAAGCAGTCTTGGTCCTGATTCGGTGCAAACAGTCTTATTAGTTTGAAGGTGTCTGTAGTGAATCAGCCACTTTTGTGGTCTGACAGCCTATGATGACCCTCAATCACCACCATTCTGTACTGACTTAAGTATGTTCTGTCGTTTAGTGGAATAGTCTTTCCAAGAATAGAAGGTATGGGATGTTGAGGTGCAGTCTCGTGGGTGGTGGTGCACACATGTGCTCAATGTTGTATACTGAGGGATTAAGTGTATAATGTTATTTGGGTTAGGTGAATTATGACTTTGACCTATTGGCTTTGACGTGGTCTAATGTCATTCTGCCTTCTGACTTTACCTTGCTTCAAACTTTTCTGTGCACAGTGGTGCTTGTAAGTTGTGTGGATGAGAATTATAGGTGCTCCTTTGACATGGTCTCATGTCATCTTGCTTTTCAATTCCATCCTGCTTTGGGCCTTTGTGTGCATGGCTTAAATAACTCTGTGCCTGCACGAAGCTGCAAAGTGGGGAGGGCATGGTCTGCTCTTTCCTCCTGTTTTTCGCATTTTACTGACTAGAGAGAACTGGTTCTTATCAGAGGAATGTACATGGTTTGACTTGTAGCCATAGCGAGGGCCTGATCAACCCTTTGCTGTGACCTTGAAGCAAGCTGGTACGGGCTCTCATGAGAAGTAGGGGGCGTGGCTTGCTAGAAGTTTCTCTGTGTTTTGAATGTGTATTAAAAAGGGTAGTCTACACTGGCCTGGTGGAAGTTCATCCGTGGAGCAGACGTGTTGTCACGGAAGAGTAGAGGCTCGTGTCACCTCTGACCTTCACCCGGTTCAAGCAATGGACTCCCCTTGAGCAAAGCGGGGTGAAATGATGGAGCATTAGGTGAGGTGTCTCTGCTACTAACTGTCTCTTGATTCTTTTCTTAATTCTTTCCTTTCCTTCTTATTTTCTGATTCTTATATCCATACATATATATATTTCTACATATATATATATATTTGCCTTGATTGTATGTTCAATCATACTATTGATATGTTAGAGTCTGCTATGTTAGGTGCATTTGGCTTACTGTGTGGTGCTATTTACAAATAAATACATCCCAGATTTACCAATTCGTCTTTTCCTTGTAGTAGGAGGTGTGGACTCTTCTTGGCCAAGTATTCTGTTGTAGAAGGATGGGTGATTTCCCTTCTACAGGTAATTGTGTTATAGGAAGTTGGTGCTACTCCTGAGCAAGTGATGTGCAAAGTCTGTATATATATTGTTTTCTTGCCTTGCCTTTGGGGGAGTGTTGAAAGTTTGCCCACCTTAGGAAGTGCTGTGTATATGTTATATTCCATAAGTTTGGAACTGATATTCTCTCCCTGGGAAAGTGATGGTACATTCCTTGGTCCAGGGGAGATCTAAAATTTGTCATTACAGTGTCCAGGTGCAACCTGCCTTTCACCATTATGCCTCCCCTGCCTGCAAACAAGTATCTCCTGAATGCTGAAATGAATCACCATCCACATGTTATTTTTTGGTGTCGCTTGTACCTCCTAAGATACGTTTGATTTTTAAACCTTCCCACCTTCACAGTCATTAAATGAGTCTCGTGAAGATCTGCAGCTGGATGGTAAAGAATATCTGAATATCCAATCTTTTCTAACAGAGAAAATAAAGCATCTAATAGGGCCCAACTGGTGTCGAGAGGCTGTGGGTCTTCTGGCAGTCTTCTAAACCGGCGTGCCACTGTACACACCACACTGGCAATTCAGTGGAGTGTTATGATGGTGATCATTGTTTTCATGTGTCCCCACTCCATATCAACCAAAAGACAATTATCTCTGCCAGATTGAAATCCCACACATAGTGTTCAAGTCAAATAGGAGAGTACATGCCAATTTAATCCTCCCAGCGCTACCTCGATCAACCCCAGTGCGTGAACATTGCTTCTATCTCTGTCTTATGAGTTCCTTCCATTTACAGATACCTCTCCAACATGTTGGAAGACACAAAATTGTACTTCCTCCATTATCAGATTCAGATCTTTCAATCCATATTCCACTGCTGTGAAATGGAAATTCATCTGCTTGACCTGAAATTACAGACCACAAGCAGTGCCCAGATTAGGACCTCTATGACCAGCCTTATGACTTTCTCTACAGCAAAGTATTTTGCACTAAGTTCTGCAGTATATGACAGTAAAATATGGCAAGTGTATTTCTCCTAGCATCTCTCAGAAGTTCCTTCATGTCATTTAAACACTCTTTAGTTGAGAACTTCACAAGGCTCATATTGCTCAACAGCTACACAACATGGGCCCTTGCACACCCCATGAAGTTACAGGGCCCATAGAGCACCAGAAATAAGCACTGTACCTAATGTTCATTGAGACATTTACTGACCTACATTCCACCTATGTCTCTATCAAGAATCTCCCCAATACATGACATCTTGACTAAAGGAGCCGTGCAAGACGATGGGTCAAGTAGCAAGGGTACTCGGGCCTGCTGCCATTCAAGATTGCCACTTAGCTATGGAGCTCTTCTTCCCTACCTCTGATAACTCTCCTGTAAGTTGACAATATGGAGGTGACCAGTCCTGCACTGGAAAGGAGCGGTCCTTAAGACCTTGCAGACCCCTTATGCATGTCCCTAAACACAACTTCAGACACCCTGCAAGTACCGAATTGCTTCCAGCCAGGCTGGAGTGTCGGGAATGGACCACAATGATTCTGACTGCTGGGGCTTGATTGAGGAGAATTGAGAGGATGAGAGGTGCAGCTGGCCCTGGACCTACTGAGCCTCTTGGGGATAAAGCCCATGATCTCCCCTATATGACCCGTGCTGCCAGGCCTGGTTTGATGTAGAGACCAAGGAGGGAGGACCTCATGAATAGCCTAAAACAACTGCATAATACATGATGGGCAGACGGGCCATATAAGCATGCACTTGGACTCAAAATTGAAAGCCTCTACCAATACTTTAGTTTAACTTTAGTGCTGGTAATCTTTGATGAAAGAACTGCTCAGTATTTCTAAAGGCTCACTGTGCATTACATAAGTTCGTAGCACATTGAAGCTAGGCCTCAAGTTGATTGCATAACCTGCTGCTGCAGTGTGGACATGCAGGACTTTGTGGTACTGTGCAAGGGATTGAAGCATGACACATTGAGGTCTTTACAAGAAGGGGAAAACTGATGCTCAGCAGAGTAGGTTCATGTTTGATCAGAAGGAAACTAGTGGTCCAAGGTCCAGACCTACGTCCCCACCGGGTGCCCAGGACAAGGGTGAAGTTATGGATCTGCCTTACGCGAATATCAAATTGATCTTCCTTGGCATGAAATTCAGCCACTAGGCGATTGATGCCAAAATCTATCATTAAATGGCAAGAATCGATTGTACGGAAATGCCTCTTTTTGCATGATCACCCCCAAATTTGTGGACTGATGCTGCTGGTTTTTCAGCTCTGAGAGTGCACTGAGGCCTGCTAACCAGCCCTCAGTGCCAGTGCCCTGACCCTCAAAAGTTGTTGGTTAATTGTCGTGTACACAATTAGCATAAATTAACTTTCTTATAAGTCCCTAGTATGAGGTGCCAGGCGTACCCATGGCGTATGGATAGGTTAAAGGTCCCTCATGGGCTGCAGCACTTATTGTACCACCCTGAGTGTGACAAAATAAAAACATGGCTTCAGACCTGCCAGTGTATACTGGTAAATCAGTTTTAAACTGCTAACTCGACTTTGCATTTAACCAATGCCAAAGTCCAGATCTCCCTTTTTTAATGCATCTAAGTCATCCCTAAGGTAAGCCCATGGAGTCTTGACGTAGGGCGTTGTGTATTAAAAGGACATGTACCTTTGTAGATCCTAACAGTCAAAACCAAAATTGTTATTATCACGGTGGAAAAGCTAGTAGCTCCATTGGCAAATACAGGATTACAAGCTGACAACTCAGCTGTGCTAACTTCTGAATGGGGCCACTAAAGTTGGTACCTTAAGGTATCAAAAGAATCGTTACATTAAATGTGATGCCCAAGTCGAATCTAATGTAAGTTTTGAGTAAAACGTAGCTTTAGAAAGATGCCACTCTGTTGCCCAAGTTTTCCAGTAACCATTTACAGATGCTGGCCACCAGGCAGCTTTCTGCCCTCTCGGGGAGAAGTGTTAACAAGGTGTTACCCTGTGTGGCTTCCTGTCATGTAGGGTGTCAGCCCTAAAAGTGGTCAAATTGTGGGCATTAAAGTGGCACTCAGTCTTCGGATCACGTCTGGACTGGAGAGAGGACCGAAGACAGTCTGTCCTGCTGTTCCCTGGACCCGGCAAATAGAGGCTGCACCAAAGACTGTACTACACTTTCTGCTCTTGGGCTAGCAAAGAGAAGATTGTGTCTGTGGTGCTCTACTCCCTGAGCCCCAGATAGAAGGGGTGAATTGAGGAGTCAGTTGGCTGACTTCCTGTTCCAGCTCCAGGGTCACAAAAGCTGCTTGGCAAAGCTGGTAGCTGCAATCTCTGGATCATTGCCTACCAGCCCGGGAGACCGAACCTCAATGCTCTAAAGCTACACCTGATCCGGCTGGACCCCGTAGAATTGTCAAGTGCAGTTTGGTCACCAAACACGGACACTACCCGCAGTTAATGGGACCACTGGTTTTGCTGTGACCAGAAATTCCTAACAAAAGGATGGCGGGGTTGTGTTTTCGGGATGACTGCAATGGTGGCCATGTCAATGCCAGAGGTGAAGGTGCCCTTCTCTGCGGCCTCCACATCGAGGATGTGAAGCCAGGGTGTCAGGCCATCACTAAATAACGAATAATACTCTGCAGGGAACCCATCAGGGTCTGTGGTCTTTCCCTAGGCCATGGCTGTTCCGACCTCCTCAATCGATAGTGGCTGATCAAGCAGCTGGATCTTGGTTTGGGAAAGTTGTGGGAGAGGCACTTCCTGTAGATGGTAGTGGTTTGGCTTAGGGTCTACTGATGGAGCTGCCCTGTAGAGGCATAGATAGTGCTCATCAAATGTCTGTGCAATACCATGATGGGTGCACTGAGTGGGACCCTGGGCATCTATTACTTCTGATATTATCGGGTTCACTAGAGAACGGGAGGCGAGCCAATAAAGAAGTTTGACATTCTTATCCCCCCACCCATAGATTATGGCTGTTGAAGTTCTCCACCTATGCTTTGCAGTTTCGAGAGACGTGGTGATTTCCTCCCGTCTGAGCTCAAGTTTCCGAGACGCTTCGACTTGGTTGCTCACAGTTGTTGTCCCCTCTAAACGAAGAGCCTGGGCCTCTAGGCAGGAAAGGTGCTGGATTTGGGCTTGGTTCTTCTTTTTGAGGTATCCCTTGGCATAACCCATAATTGTGGCCTCGCTAGCAGCCCACAGTGTACCAGGTGACTGAACCGTGCCATCATTTAGCTGGAAGTAGGTCTTGAGTTCCTCCCAAAGCGCCTGTGTGTAAGCTTTATCTTAAAGAAACCAAGCATTGAGTCGCCCTATGGGACGCAGAACTCCAGTGAGGGATTCCAAACAAAGAAGAAGGGGAGCATTGTCAGATATGCAGCGGGAAAGGATTTGAATTTGAGTGACGGTGCGGCAGGCATACATATGAGATCTATGCAGGAATGACTGTGGTGTGTTGTGGAGTTGTGGGTGTATTGGAGTTGCCGAGGGTTCAATGTCCTCCATATATCACATAATCCAAAGTGGATGCCCAATTAGACAGACGTCTTGCGCCCAAGTGGTAACCGGCAGAGGGGACTCCCTTGGCATCCCGGTTTGTGGCCAATACGGCATTAAAGTCACCACTTGTCACCGTCAGTCTCTCAGAAAGAGTCGACAATAGTTTGGAAAGATCTAAGAGGAAGGTCTCTAGGGCCGCAGGGTCCACGTAGGTAGAAATTAGATTAATTGAATGCCCTCCCTTGGTCTCTATCAGTGTTAGGAAGTGTCCTTGAGGGGCCACTGATTTTGTTTGTGATCGTTAGCGGAAAAGAGCGACAAAGAAGGATCGCCACTCCCCGGAAGGCACCTGTGAACCCTGCATGATACACCCTGTCATACCCCTGACACTCCAAGAATGGGCAGTGGTTCCCCAGCAAGTGTGTCTCTTTCAACAGCAGGGTGGTTGAGAGGGATCGGTAAGAATATTTTAAGACAGGAGTGCATTTCACTTGGTCTAGGATGCCATTAACATTCCAGGAGAACACCTGGATGGGTTCTAGGACTGGGTAGGCTGAGGTCATATTATTGGACGGTATGGATAGTGAGCAAGTTTGTGCGGGATGCATGCTGATGGCATTGTATCAGGTCGGAAGAGCAGCTGTGTAATCTCTGTCTGGTATAGGCTACATTGGAGCAGATTGTTACTGAGTGTTGCGTTGTTCGCTGAAAACAAAAGGTTAAACAAGAACAGTATAACACATTCCCCAATGTTCCCACCAACCAACCCCCCTCACCATACTTCACCCCTAGAATCATCTGTCACACCATAAGTAAAAAATGAAAGAAAATACAGTTTTTAACTCAGGAACAGAGTGGTGGACCTCTCCATGTTGTAGGATCAGGAGTGAAAATTCAGGACCTACGGTCATTTTGTAGGTGACAGAGACATCACCCAGTCTCTGCCAGTGAGCAAGATAGATGTTATAAGTCTGTGGGATGCAGGTGGAGTGGTGGGTCGTGCATGCGAGTTGCTGCGGTCTGGTGTTGAGTTTTGCATTGCAGGAGTCGGGAGGGCAGGTGGAGAGGGCTGGGACTGGTCCTGTGCCATCAAGGTGGGTGAAGGTGAGGTCGCTCTCTTGGTGCTGTGTCCCCTGCGTGAGTGAGTACGGTGCCCCTTCGGCTGGTGGGGCTGTGGCTGATCTGGTCGGTTTGCTCTGTCCCAGAGTCGAATATGGGGAACTCCATTAGCTAAGTCCAGACTTCCTCCGGAGTGTCAAAAAATGGCTTTTACTGCCAAAGACCACTCTGAGTCGGGTTGGGAACAGTAGTCTCTAAGTGAGATTAAGGGTCTGGAGCTTCTGTTTGACAGCGGCGTAGGAACAACTTCGCAACTACACCTCCCTGGTGTAGCCTGGAAAAATGAGGACTTTGTTACCTTGGTAGAATAAGTCAGGATGAGCGTGGGCCTCCTGCAAGACGGCATCTCTGTCCCTACTTAGGTATCAATGCCCGGTGTGCACGCTCGATAACGAACCAGGGGGAGAGGCGGTCTTGAGGCATCTAGGATTTGATCCAAGTTTCCAGGAAGGTTGCAGCCTGTGCAGGTTCTGCCCCCTCAGGAATGCCTATGAAATGCAGGTTGTTACGTCGGGAGCGTTTTTCTACATCCTCTGCTCAGCTGTGTGTGACATTAGTCAAGAGACTTGTGACTTCAGTGTAGTAATATCGTCTTCCACTGTAGATATGCGGGTTTCTGCTTCAGTGATCCTCGCCATAGCGTTTACAGGTCTTGTCGCATGAGAGCCATATCTACATGCACCTCTCCTATTTTGGTTTGAACTGAAGCTTGGGAGGCGTAAATGGCTCGGAGAATGGTGGCTTGGTCCCCTTCGGGCAGTGGGGTTTTGTCAGAGGTGGTACCGGAGGCGGTCGTAATGCTCGTGGCATACTGGCCTATATGGGTTTGGGAGGCTGGTGGCCATGCAGGTGTGTCCTTGCCCATGGCTTCAGCAAAGTGAATTATTGTTCGAGCTTGCTGCAAGGGTCAGGCCCACTTACCGTGGTGTCTCTGAAGCACGAACAGCTCACCCCCAGAGATAGGCCTTGTTCCGGACATGGCCCGAGGTGTGCATCGGGGGTCCGACCACAAAGTGTCCCAGGGACAGGTGCTTGTCTTGACAATGTGTCTCTCACCATTCAACTGGCCTCTAGGTGGGGCCACTGTATTCAGCTTGAAAGGGAGCTGTGGCGTACCCTCGGTTCTCTGTGCAGGTAAAGGTGGGACCGCTTCATCACTAGTGGGTGCTCGTTCGGGGGTTCTGATGCACACGTAGCTCATTCAAGGGCAGGGTGGTGGCACTATAACTGCCTGTTCCCCCACTCTATGGGGTCCTTGTGTCCCAGACAGGTCAGCCAGTTGTGATGTGGCTCCCAACAAAATCAGTGCCTTTCTATTTCAGGGAGCTCTTTCAAGGTACCTGTTTCAGAGCCTACACAAACAAGGTGGAAGAGGAGGGAGAGCTCTCATCCTCACAGGTGGGTCCTTAAGTGGGCGGGGGGGGGGTTATGCATAACCAGCGGCTGCTGTGAAGATTTAGACTGCGGGCCCCCCATGCATTCCCCGTCAAAATACCACTCCCCCGTTCTCAAACAAGAGAGATCTCAGAGCCCCTGGTGGTCATGGTTGTGTGTACGTCAAACACAGTACGTGGGTGCTCCGTCCCAGTGGGTAATAGGCAGATTCCAAAATGCCTCCCAGGCTGAACGGGATCGTCTGAGGCCTCCCTCAGGACCGGGAATCAGGGTTCAGTCCTGGCAGTCTGTGTTGGCCATTGAGAGGCCGTCCACTCCCCCGGGCACCCACCACGACTCAGGGGACCGCAAGTCAGTTGCTGTGGGCTCCAAGGGGTCACAACAGGCCCTGGCAGGCCTCGGGCACAGTCCGTAGGTGCTGGATTTCCCGGGGGTACTCACTGGGCACTCATCCCCTGGCCAGGCGGGCCACTAGGATTCCTTGGGTAGGGCCTACTTTGCGATCCTCCGCAACCTGGTCGTCTTGGTGAGCCCTCGCCAAGGCAACACCTCCAATCTGGGTGAGGGAGGGTGGGGGTGTGTGAAACAGCTTGACAGGTGCTGTTGATCGCCTCCATAATGTTCAGCAGCCGGGTCTCGGTTTTGACAGTGCCCAGGGGCCAATAGGGATGCACTGCTCTCTCAGGGCGCTGCCTGTTTGAGCCTGGCATGGAGTAGGCTCTGCTGCAGATAGAAGCGATTGTCACTCTGACGGTGACGTGATCACGCCCAGTAGCTCCCGGAGCTTTAATATGGCAGCAGTTGACGATAATATATTACCAGATAAGAAAAAGGGTCCAAGGGAAATTTTTAGACCTGCGCGGATAAATTCCCTATTTATATATGAAAACAACAAAAAATCTGCGGGTCTCAAAGAAGAATATCTAAACACCCCTCCGTCATCCGCACTCATTGGATGCTGAATTTGGGACTATATATCGTCAACTGCTAACAACAACAAAAAATCAGCGGGTCTCAAAGAAGTATATCTAAACCGCCGTTTAAGCAGTACGCCCCAAAGGAGAGCACAAACAAAAAGGAGTGTCAATTAAGAGGACGGATTCCCATCACCCACCGAAGTGGCATGCTTCATTATTTGGGATCTCCTCTTGGCTGCACACTAGTGCAACCAAGGAGCTACAGCTCCTTGCTAATCTAAAGGAGGAGCTCGCTGATGTTTTTGTTAAACAACGTTTATTAAATTTTTAAAACAGGTCGTGCAAGAGGCAGTACACAGCTCATGCGCCTACAACCTTATAGGCCGGCAGCGAACAGTTTACACAAATCAGAGAGCAATTTCAGAGTCAGGGAATCGCTGATGTTTTTGATGTAATCCGGAACTAGATCACCTAAGATCGATGAAGCATAAGGCAGTGTGATAAGTAAGTGGTGCAGTGTAAGAAAACGGTGAGTTAAAATTGACTACTAGGAGAGAATAAATGTATTGGGTATCCCGTGGTGTCAAGGGTTAAAAAGCAGTAAGGGCGCGATCTGAATATATGTACGAGCGCGCTAGTGAAGAGGTCTACATGTTTCAGCCACTCCAGTGGCTTTCTTCAGGACTTAGTAATAACTACTGCACTTTGAATGTGTGAAAAATATGCACAAACTTTAAGAAACGATACAACCATATACCTGTAAAAATCAATATGTTGGCACTAAAGGCATAGGTGTTGCACTCCTGTTGAGAGAAAAGAAAGGTTCATATGTACATGCTAGAAATAAGTTTGTATCTATATATAGAGAACACATTATATTACAATGTGAACATGCTAAAGTCCTCAAAATTAATGCACAAGAACTATATATCCAAACGCCTTACCCGTATCAAATCGGGAGGAAAACCCACCGCTCCTGGCAACAGCTCAGGGCGTGAGGCAACGCTCTGTGAATGGAAAGAAAGAAGAAAAAAACTAAACCCACAAGAAATGGGGATTTAATATTAAAAAATGGTAGGCCAGCATTGCACCACCACTATGAATACATTTTAAATTCATGAGGGTTTACCTGGATTTATCAGAAGCACCATCATGAGTATGTTGCAAATACTGCTAGATGTTTGGAGAGATAAGCAATTGGTTACACACTGCCTTTCTCCTCAAGAATAACAGGGAATTCAGGTAGTTCAAGGATATTCATATAGCGCATCCAACCACAGAAAAGCTCTGGGTAGTAAGGGGACAAGCTTTACAAATGGTTAAAGATAAACTTTAAAGACTAGGTACGCCCCTGTTCTAGAGGTGCGCTCCGTCTAGTAATCTACACAACTCGTAGCAATGTAAGCCAAAGTATTTGGCCAAAGTTTAAGCAAAACGAGAGAGTGGCGGTGTAACAGCAGTGGCCCTTACCTACTCTGTCGTTACCCCGGACTGGATCCTGAGATTCGCTAGCGGTGACGTCCAGCCGGGCGAGGGTTTAAATACAGATATCGGGTGTAACTAACTGCCTGCACCTGTGAGGGGTAAAGTGAAGTAAAAATGACAGGACCAGGGATACAAGACCACGTGACACACGTCGCGGTTGAATGACGCATGACGCGGTCGTCAAGAACTACTCCAAAATTAAGGAAAACTGGAAATTTTTGTTTCCGCTGTGCATCTAGCGTTTATAAATATTTGCATCAGCTAGAGACCACTCGTCAAGCGTCGCAATTAAATGACGAATGACGCGGTCATGGAGAACTACTCCAAAGTTTGAAAAAACTGGGAAATGTAGTGTCAGCTCAGCGTGTAGCCTTGATGAAGTCTGGCATCGGCTAGAGCGCTACGATTGATGTATAGTTAAAACATAGGACTATAAATCAATATAAGAGCCAAGTTATATTGCCACTAAGTTCAATGAAATACCATCAAATGTATGTTAATATTCGAGGGCAGTGCAATGTCGGTCCAAGACCCCATGCAAATGCACAGATCTTCAAAAAAGATTAAAAGTTATAGTATTCCCAAATTCAGTGTCAAATCTGTATACAAAACTAAACTACACTCGTAAGGCCGTTCATGTGGTGCACTGAGGACGTGAGAAAGACATAATATCCAAACAAGCGATTCCCGAATTGGGAAAAACCGACATAGATATGGCACATTCACCCCTCATAGCCCAGATGTACATAAAGACTACACAGCTAGATCGTTTGATTGCTGGGGAGTTTAGTAAGGGCCCCATGATAATGACACTCAGGCTGCTATATCTGTACTGTATTGAATAACACCCCCTTCCAAGTGAAACCAAGTAAGAAGACAACGCGATCTGCCCACTAGGAGTGCAGTTAGTGTCTTTGAACTCGAGGGTTGCGGAACTATATTAGGGTCCAGGGGATTTCGTCATTTAACCCCTCCGTATCACTGCGTAGCTTAAACACCCAGTGTTCTTTCCTGAATAGGAATGTAGTTACATCAGTGATCTGTCTTGGTATGTATGGCTGTTCAAGAATGGTCCAAATTATGTCCTCAGGTCTATGGTTTTGTTCAAGAAAATGGCTGGTTAGTCGCATGGATAGTTTTTTGCACCGAATGGTGCTCTTGTGCTCCATTATCCTTTGCTTGATCTTGCATGTCATCATTCCAACGTATTATTTAGAGCAAGGGCATGTTGTTGAATAAATAACTCTCCGCTGTTACAATTGGTATGCTTAGTTTGCCTCCATGGTCTCTGAGTTCTAATGTCCACTTCAGTTGTATGCCTCGTTTGTGGACATACTGTGCATGTGCCACACGGATAGTGTCTCTGGACTGCTGGCATATTCCAGAGTGTGTTAGGTCCTAGTGCAGGGGCACCCCTTGTCGTGTATGGACAAGACAGTCACGTAAGTTCCTACTCCTTTTAAAAGAAAAAAGAGGTAGAGGTATTTTATCCTGCCCAACATTAAGAATGCGCCAGTGTCTGCGCACAATTTTTTGAATCTGATTAGATTGAGTACTGAAAGTATTTACGCAAGTGAGTCTTGTTAGTGGGGGTTTAGGCATCGTAGATTCTATGAGTGCTTTACGATTGTTGTTTGAAGCTCTCTTATAAGATTGTCATATCAACCTCTTGGGGTATTTTCTAGCTCGGAGGTTGTAAGAGAGCACCGTGGCATGTTTCCTAAAATCCTCAGTCGTGGAACAATTCCTTTGAAGCTGGAGGAACTAGCCGAATGGTAACCCTTCTCGTAAGGATTTAGGATGAAAACTGTTGAATGTTAGCAATGAGTTCCTGGCCATAGGCTTCGTATAAAGTTCACTTTCTAGGCCCCTTGACGATGGAAAGATGCGTAAGTCAAGAAATGGCAAACTCGTCTTGCTCACGTCTATTGTAAAATTCAGGTAGTTGTTCTGTGCGTTGAGCTAGTCATGGAAAGAATTAAGTGTAACCATGTCCCTCTCCATATGAGTATGTCGTCTATATAGCGCTTCCACTCAATAATGTGGCTGCGAAAGGGGTTCTCCTCCACAAGTACACAGTTTTGTTCAAATAAATGAACGTACAGGTTCACCAGGCTGGGGGCGAAAACACTGCCCATCGATGTACCCGATGTTTGGAGGTAGATCTGAAGAAAAATTCAGTCATTGTCAGCCTGGCGCATTCCATGATGAAAGGAACTGGTGTACTTGTAGTCCCTGGTCTCTGATCAAGAAGTGCCCTGACCGCATCTAGTGTCTCTACCTGGGGTGTACAAGTGTAGAGGGATTCCACGTCAAAACTAACGAGGAAATCCGTCTTAATGTTAAAATCAATCCCTGGAAGTAGTTCTGATCTAGTTCCGGATTACATCAAAAACATCCACGAGCTCCTCCTTTACACTAGCAAGGAGTTGTAGCTCCTTGGTTGCACTAGTGTGCAGCCAAGCAGAGATCCCAAATGATGAAGCATGCCACTTCGTGGATGATGGGAATCCGTCCTCTTAATTGAGACTCCTTTTTGTTTTATGCTCTCCTTTGGGGCGTACTGCGTAAACGTCCGTTTAGATATTCTTCTTTGAGACCCGCAGATTTTTTGTTGTTGTCATATATGAATAGGGGATTTATCCGCGCAGGTCTAAAAATTTCCCTTGGACACTTTTTCTTATCTGGTAATATATTGTTCTTGAGCAGCTGCGGTCCTATACGGCACACAGCATCACGGTGGGGCTATTTATGCTCTAGTGTATTGTGCTATTAATTTTCTTTTTTAATCACTGTGGGTTTATCTTGAATTTGCACCATGGCAGAATTTGCAGGTCTGGCATTTGATGATGATATGGCGAGAGCCATTTTGAACACTACTCCCAGTATCATTGACTACATTACAACTATAGGGGTTAATGTCGGGGATAATTGGGCTAAACTTTTGATCCTCAAGAAATCACACACTCGGACAAGCATTCACGGTGCAAAATATGACGGAGTACCTCCGTGGCAATTGCGCCCCCACGGGCCTAATTGTGACAAATGCCCCTAGTCTGTTTTTGAACGATAAACAATTTCTTAAAGATTAGTCACTAATAGCATGGAGATGCACTCGCGATTGGCTGATTCTTATTATTAGGACCATGAAACGCATTGCTGATGCCATACTCATCGAAATTCAGGTACTTAAGGGTCAGAGCAAAACTACACTATCTAATGTAGCTTTCAAAAAAATCTTGAGGAAACTAATAAATCAAACAAGGAATTTAAAGATAGCATTCTCCTCGCTAAGATTGAAAAATTTAAAAAGGATTTGACCCGCTTTTCATTAGAAAAGGTATATCCTTACAGAAATGAAAGCTATGAACCACCAGAGTTCAACAAAAGAGGCAGGAGATATGGCTCTAACTATTCATCGTCAGGGTCAGAGGCTTGATCAAGCGATTCCGATTCCTCAGAGCAGGCTGCACCACGTACTAGAGAAAGGAGTGGGAACAATAGGAGACAGTGGAGAGGCCAACAGCAGGCTCAATGTTGGCCGCCAACACCTTGGCATTACCCAAATGCACCTTTTCATCCACAAATGATACTTTTCAAACCACCTCCTCAGTTCTTCCAAAACCAGTCTTTTTTAGGACAGGGCCGGGGCCGCTCCCGAGGAAGGAGAAGGGGCCAGCAAGCTCAGGTGCATTGGAGCCCTCCAACGTCCCCCCGGAGCTTACGCAGTATGAAGAAAGGTCCATCAGTGGCGGGACCGAGCAGCGACTAGTGGTTAACTTGAGTAAACACACATTGACAGAAATGGAGGAAACAGTCCTCAACAGAGGTTTGGGATTCGTTCCTACTAATACTGGTGATCCTTTCCTTATCCAATGCGAATTAGCGAGGTTCTTTCGCAAGATTAGACTTCACTTTTTTCTTTAAGGATCGGACAGAAGACGACACCTAGACTCCATGCGAGGTCACAGATAGTGGCTTGAGACCTAAATCAACTTTCAACCCCCCCCCCCCCAGCCATGCAGTACCAGATCAGGTTTTAACCTTTGAGAAAGCTGTTACTTATGATGTTTCTAACCTGAGTACGACATCTAAGAATCATTACCAGAATCTTCCTGCATTAGAAAAACAAGCGCTTGATTCCCTTTCCAGAGATCCTTTAATCACTATAAAGCCCGCCGATAAGGGCAGGGCTATTGTTATTTTGGATACCTCTGACTATCGGAACGAATGCCTGAGGCAACTGACGGACGTCAGGTCCTATCGCTTGTTGACTACAGACCCGACAGCTAGACTCACGAATGAGATCAGTGAGTTAGTTGAGGAAGCCAGAATAGAGGGATGGGTGTCAACTCATGAGGCTAATTTTCTTGTAACCACTCACCCTGTGATGCCCTATTTTTATGTGCTACCTAAGGTGCTCAAGCCTCAGCATCCTCCACCTGGTAGACCCATTATTTCGGGTATAGGCTCGCTTCTTGAACCACTTTCCACCTTTGTGGATCATTTTTTAAGACCTTTAATTAAAGTGATGCCTACCTACCTCCAAGACACTAAGGATGTCTTACAACTACTTCCAGGGACTGATTTTAACATTGAGATGGATTTCCTCGTTAGTTTTGATGTGGAATCCCTCTACACTTGTATCCCCCAGGTAGAGACACTAGATGCGGTCAGGGCACTCCTTGATCAGAGACCAGGGACTACAAGTACACCAGTTCCTTTCATCATGGAATGCGCCAGGCTGGCATTGACTGAACATCAGATTTGAAGATCAGATTTACCTCCAATCATCGGGTACATCGATGGGCAGTGTTTTCGCCCCCAGCCTGGCGAACCTGTACGTTCATTTATTTGAACAAAACTGTGTACTTGTGGAGGAGAACCCCTTTCGCAGCCACATTATTGAGTGGAAGTGCTATATAGACGACATAGTCGTCATATGGAGAGGGGACATGGTTACACTTAATTCTTTCCATGTCTGGCCCAACGCACAGAGCAACTACCTGAATTTTACAATAGACGTGAGCAAGACGAGTTTGCCGTTGCTTGACTTACGCATCTTTCCATCGTCAAGGGGCCTAGAAAGTGAACTTTATACGAAGCCTATGGCCAGGAACTCATTGCTAACATTAAACAGTTTTCATCCTAAATCCTTACGCGAAGGGTTACCATTCGGCCGCTCCTCCGGCTTCTAAGGAATTGTTCCACCACTGCGGATTTTAGGAAACATGCCACGGTGCTCTCTTACAACCTCCGAGCTAGAAAATACCCCAAGAGGTTGATACGACAATCTTATAAGAGAGCTTCAAACAACAATCGTGAAGAACTCATAGACCTTACGATGCCTAAACCCCCACTAACGAGACTCACTTGCATAAATACTTTCAGTACTCAATCTAATCAGATTCAAAAAATTGTGCGCAGACACTGGCGCATTCTCAATATTGGGCAGGATAAGATACCTCTACCTCGTTTTTCTTTGAAAAGGAGTAGGAACTTACGTGACTGTCTTGTCCATACACGACCGAGGTGTGCCCCTGCACTAGGACCTAACACACTCTGGAATATGCCAGCAGTCCAGGGACACTATCCGTGTGGCACATGCACAGTATATCCACAAACGAGGCATACAACTGAAGTGGACATTGGAACTCAGAGCCCATGGAGGCAAACTAAGCATACCAATTGTAACAGCGACAGAGTTATTTATTTAACAACATGCCCTTGCTCTAAGAAATCTAAGAAATACGTTGGTATGACGACACGCAAGATCAAGCAAAGGATAATGGAGCATAAGAGCACCATTCGGTGCAAAAAACTATCCAAGCGACTAACCAGCCATTTTCTTGAACAAAATCATAGACCTGAGGACATGATTTTGACCATTCTTGAACAGCCATACATGCCAACACAGATCACTGATGTAACTACATTCCTATTCAGGAAAGAACAACGCTGGGTGTTTAAGCTACGCAGTGATACGGAGGGGTTAAATGACGAAATCCCCTGGACCCTAATCTAGTTCCGCAATCCCCAAGTTTAAAGACACTAACTGCACTCCCACTGGGCAGATCGCGTTGTCTTCTTACTTGGTTTCACTTGGAAAGGGGTGTTATTCAATACAGTACAGATATAGCAGCCTGAGTGTCATTATCATGGGGCCCTTACTAAACTCCCCAGCAATCAAACGATCTAGCTGTGTAGTCTTTATGTACATCTGGGCTATGAGGGGTGAATGTGCCATATCAATGTCAGTTTTTTCCAATTCGGGAATCGCTTGTTTGGATGTGATGTCTTTCTCACGTCCTCAGTGCACCACATGAACGGCCTTACGAGTCTAGTTTAGTTTTGTATACAGATTTGACACTGAATTTGGGAATACTATACCTTTCAATCTTTTTAGAAGATCTGTGCATTTGGATGGGGTCTTGGACCGACATTGCACTGCCCTCGAATATTAACATACATTTGATGGTATTTCATTGAACTGAGTGGCAATATAACTTGGCTCTTATATTGATTTATAGTCCTATGTTTTAACTATACATCAATCGTAGCGCTCTAGCCGATGCCAGACTTCACCAAGGCTACACGCTGAGCTGACACTACATTTCCCAGTTTTTCTAAACTTTGATGTTATTTCATTGAATTGAGTGGCAATATAACTTGGCTCTTACACTGATTTACAGTTCTATGTTTTAACTACACATCAATCGTAGCACTCTAGCCAATGCTAGACGTCACTAAGGCTATACACTGAGCTGACACTACAATTCCCAGTTTTTTCGAACTTTGGAGTAGTTCTCCATGACCGCGTCATTCGTCATTTAATTGCGACGCTTTACGAGTGGTCTCTAGCTGATGCAAATATTTATAAACGCTAGATGCACAACGGAAACTACAATTCCCAGTTTTCCTTAATTTTGGAGTAGTTCTTGACGACCACGTCATGCGTCATTCAACCGTGACATGTGTCACGTGGTCTTGTATCCCTGGTCCCGGCATTTTTACTTCACTTTACCCCTCACAGGTGCGGGCAGTTAGTTACACCCAATATCTGTATTTAAGCCCTCGCCCCGGCTGGACGTCACCACTAGTGACTCTCAGGATCCAGTCTAGGGTAAAGACGGAGTAGGTAAGGGCCACTGCTGTTACACCGCCGCTCTCTCGTTTTGCTTAAACTTTGGCCTGATACTTTGGCTTACATTGCTACGAGTTGTGTAGATTACTAGACGGAGCGCACCTCTAGAACAGGGGCGTACCTAGTCTTTAAAGTTTATCTTTAACCATTTGCAAAGCTTGTCCCCTTACTACCCAGAGCTTTTCTGTGGTTGGATGCGCTATATGCATATCCTTGAACTACCTGAATTCCCTGTTATTCTTGAGGAGAAAGGCAGTGTGTAACCAACTGCTTATCTCTCCAAACATCTAGCAGTATTTGCAACATACTCATGATGGTGCTTCTGATAAATCCAGGTAAACCCTCATGAATTTAAAATGTATTCATAGTGGTGGTGCAGTGCTGGCCTACCATTTTTTAATATTAAATCCCCATTTCTTGTGGGTTTAGTTTTTTTCTTCTTTCTTTCCATTCACAGAGCGTTGCCTCACGCCCTGAGCAGTTGCCAGGAGCGGTGGGTTTTCCTCCCGATTTGATACGGGTAAGGCGTTTGGATATATAGTTCTCGTGCATTCATTTTGAGGACTTTAGCATGTTCACATTTTAATATAATGTGTTCTCTATATATAGATACAGACTTATTTCTAGCATGTACATATGAACCTTTCTTTTCTCTCAACAGGAGTGCAACACCTATGCCTATAGTGCCAACATATTGATTCTTACAGGTATATGGTTGTATCGTTTATTAAAGTTTGAGCATATTTTTCACACACTCAAAGTGCAGTAGTTATTACTAAGTCCTGAAGAAAGCCACGATCATAGTAAGATCTGGAGTGGCTGAAACATGTAGACCTCTTTTCACTAGCGCACTCGTACATATATTCAGAATGCGCCCTAACTACTTTTTAACCCTTGACACCACGGGATACCCAATACATTTATTCTCTCCTGGTAGTCAATTTTAACTCACCTTTTTCTTACACTGCACCACTTACTTATCACACTGCCTTATGCTTCATCGATCTTAAGTGATCTAGTTCTGGATTACATCAAAAACATCCACGAGCTCCTCCTTTACACTAGCAAGGAGTTGTAGCTCCTTGGTTGCACTAGTGTGCAGCCAAGAGGAGATCCCAAATGATAAAGCATGCCACTTCGGTGGGTGATGGGAATCCGTCCTCTTAATTGAGACTCCTTTTTGTTTGTGCTCTCCTTTGGGGCGTACTGCTTAAACGTCTGTTTAGATATTCTTCTTTGAGACCCGCTGATTTTTTGTTGTTGTCAGCAGTTGACGATATATAGTCCCAAATTCAGCATCCAATGAGTGCGGATGACGGAGGGGTCCAAAGCACTCTTAGAGTACGACCGCCATCTTGACCCTCTTGGCCATGCCCGCCCACATGCACTCTTAATAAAAACTCCTCAGAGTTCTTTGAAGAGGTCAAAGCCGTTTGCAGGCAGCACTGGGCAAAGAACATTAGATGGAGAGACTTTAATCTGACCTTGCATCCTACACTGAACAGTACTACTCCCAACAGGGTACATCATCCACATTCAACAAGACAGTTGAATCACATGGCTGGCTTTAGCAATACATGGAGGAAGAAAAAGGGTGCAGATGGAGAATATTTCTATTACACTACCGTATCTGACACACACTCCTGTATAGACTCTTCATTCTGTGGGAGACGATGGATGGTGAGGCAGAAATCTTTACACCTTGTCTTGGGTGTATGGAGCAAATAAACTCTAATTTGAATCAGTCTGTGTATAAGTCAATTTATGAATGGAAGATTAGGAAGTGTTTGTACAAATATGACTATTTGAATTGAGATGATGATATTTTCTTTCTATAATTTCATCAATTAGTTGATTCTTTTATGGTTGTAAGTGCATTGAAGTAATAAATGAGGAATGTATATAATAGAATTAGAGGATTGTATTAGGAACATTATCTTGAGATGATGACATTCTTTTTTACATAATGCCGTCATTATGCTGATTGATTCATATGATATATAGATTGTTGTAATTTGGACTCAAAAGTTATTTTATTCTGCATCTATTATTGAATTTGGCTTTTGGGGTGCCTCCTACATTATTATTATTGGTATAGACTTCTAGCTTCAGTTGAAACAATATTATGGATCACTGATATTGCAAATATACTGCAAACATTCTCTGGTTATTCCCTGGTAGTACTCCAGCTGGAGCTTTCAGACTCTCAACATGGAGCGTTATTTCCAGTGCCCTACAATACATTGTCTTTCATGCAGACAGCCATCATAGTTTTCCAAAATTAACATTGGCTCTATGGCAAAGTTTACCACTGTCTGGGAGATATTCAAAGTCTATATACGGGGTAGATGATGAGCAAGTATGTGGGGATCCTTTGTTTAACTAGTTTGCAGCTAAACAGGACTGAAAAATCCCTGGCTGGTCTAGAGAAGAAGTACATGACTGGCCATCGCCCAAGAACACTTTTTTTTTGTTTTTAAGTGAATGTTATCTTTTAGCGTTTATTTAGTTTTTTTAAAGTTCTTTTTATTAACCAGTAATGTGTTCGACATTATAAATTACATACAGGAGAGTAGTGCAACGACAAAGATCTGACAATAGCATGTTACAGAGTACCTTTCAATGACACATAGTAACTCACAGTATTTAAGGTGTTGGTGATTCGTCAGAGGAGGGGAGAACAGGCGGAACACAAATATTTCCCCGTTAGGCATTCCATTTGTCCCATATAGCAGTCCATTTTTTGGGGAAGCCACGTGCAATGTATACTGTTTTTTCTCTGATCAGACACCAGTCCATATCGGCCTTGCAGGCCTCGAGTTTCGCTGACACCTCTGCCCCCCACAACTGTGCAATATTTCTTTTAGCCACTATTAGACCCGGAGTGACCCATAGTTTGTCTTTGCTGGTTAAGTCAGTGGGTTCCCACACATTTAACAGGCATCGTTAAATCGAGCCTAATCACAGTTTATAACACCTCTCCCATAGAGTCATGAATCTTCTTCCAATAATTCTGCACACACCCACTTTCCCATATCATGTGGATAAAAGTACCCAACTGGCTACATTGTCTCCTGCACTTTTCGTCAGTCACCCATTCGCACTAGTCTGGGCCCAGAGACGTAAACTCTATGTAAGATTTTGAGTTGGACGAGGCGCAATCTGGAAGAGATCGCCACTTCCCTTGGGGAGGCCACCGCCTCCTGCCACTCCTCGTCATTTAGCTCCAGCCCGTCTCACTCCCAGCGCTCTCGTATCCGCCCAAGGGGATAAGCAGTGTTATTTATGAAATTTTTGTTGGTCAGGGATATTGCTTTTTCTGGTAGGTAGCCGTCAAGCCGCCTGTCCTCCAGTGGAGAGGATTCTGGGAGGGGGAGGGGGCATAGGTACCCTCCGGCAGGTTTGACTTGAGTGCATGCCGGACCTGCAGGTACCTGAAATACTCAGTTGTCAGTTAGTTCGTGTTCACGCTGGAGTGAGGCAAGCAACACCACCTCTCCCTTTTCCCATAGGTCCCCGATATTTGAGATCCCAATTAGGTCCTATCTGTCAAACCCTCTTGAGCTCCCCAGGGTGCCCAACTGTTCCGAATTCCATAAGGGAGTGGCTAGCGTGAGTTTCTGTTCCCACCCCAGGCTTCAGTTTGCTGCGTGCCAGACCTGAACTGAGTGCTTAGTTGGTTCTGTTAAGAGAAACCGTCGGGGTCTAGAGTAAATCGCCCTGTTGTGATTTCCGCCAGGGAGGAGCCATTTGCCCATTCTGTACCCAGGGTCATCCCCACCGTGATATGTACAGTGGTTTATGACGGCCCAATAATACTTTTTGATGTCTGGAAGCCTAATCCCCCCCGTCATACCAACTGAGTACAAGTTTGTGCAAGGCTATTCGGGGTCTGCCATCCCACAGCAGTTCTCTGCAGGCCCTCTATCTCCTTGAAATATCTCACCGGGACCAGATCTGGGTAGTTCTGTAAGGCATAGAGGAAGCGCAGTAGCGTCATCATTTTAAAAAGCGCTGCTCTTCCCACAATAAAAGTGGCACCGCCTTCCACCTTGCGACATCAAGCTTCAATCTCTGCAATGGGGAAGTAGGTTGCGCTTGTGTCAGAGTTTGGGGTCTGAGGTGGCAGAGGCTCCCAGATACTGGAAGCCCACCTTTGTTACTTGAATAGGACAACCGGGTTGGGGAGGGAGGGTCCCAGTGGAGAAAATACAATAGGGACTTGCTCCAATAAATCGTGTACCCTGAGTTTTTGCCAAAGTTTGTGAAGATATTAAACAATACATGGAGCAACGTTTTCGGGGAGGCAAGGTACAAAAGGTGTCGTCCGCATATAATGAGATGCAGTCTTCTCATCCCTCCGTCCATCTGAGCCCCCTTATCATTGGATCCCTATGGATCCATGCTGCTAATGTCTCCAGGAAGAGGGCGAAGAGTAAGAGCGAATGCGGACAGCCCTGGCGGGTCCCACGGCCCAGCTCAAATATCTCTGATTTCTTATTATTGACCACTACTTGCGCCAGAGGGCCAGAGTAGAAAAGTCTCACCCACCCGATGATACTGGGTCCGAAGCCCATCTTGGCCAAGACTGCGATGAGTTATGGCCATTCGATGGTGACAAACGCCATCGTGGCGTCCAGTGCGACCACCACTGAGTCTTACTGAATCGTGTCTAGTCTTCCCAGCACGCCATGCAGCCTCCGCAAGTTTAGTGCGGTGGTGCGATGGGGCATGAAACCCCGACTGGTCAGGGTGTACCAGCTTGCTTATAATTTGAGCCATGCCGCTCGCCAGCAATTTTGCCAGTATTTTGGGTTCTGTATTTAGTAATGAGATGGGCCTGTTAGATGAGCATTTACCCCTCGGCTTTCCCTCTTTATGTATAGTGACCAATGTTGCAACCGTCTGGTCCTGTGGGAGTTGACCCAGTTTCCTGCTCTCCTCAAACATGGCCCGTAATCGTGGGGCTATTTTATCTGGTTTTAATTTATATAGCTAGATGGGCAGGCCGTTAGGGCCCAGGGGTTTGCCAGGTTGGAGATTCCTTATCGCCTGTGCTATTTCGTAGTTAGTAAGGGCACTATCTAGCGTGTGCCGTTCCCCGTCAGACAGATTGGGCAGGCTGATATCTGACAGGAGGGCTTGTGAATCTTCTTCTGGTAGATCTGAACTTCTTTGGTATATCACCTTGTAGTGGTCTGCGAATTCATTGACTATAGCTTGTGGATCTGTTATTTTCGCACCGAGTCACTTATCAGTTCAGGCACTAGCCTACTCGCCCTCTCCTTCCTGTCCAGCCAGGCGATCAATTTCCCGGCCTTATCTCCCTGGTCGTATAATCTGCCATCTTTATCCCTCCCTTGAGCTTTGGCCATATCAGTAGCGATAGCTTTATACTTGTCTCTTTTGAGTTTTAGGGTATGGAGTTTCCCCTGTGTGTCCTCTTCCTCCGTCTCTTCCTCCAGGCAGAAGAATTCATTTTCTAGGCGGATCAGGTCTTTTGATTTCTCCTTACTCGCTCCAGCAATTAACGACAGCGCCTGTCCCTTCATCACCATTTTAAATGCTTCCCAAAGAGTTTGGGGTGACCCAACTGACCCCTCATTTTCCTGGAAGTAGTGATCTAGGGCCTGCATGAGTGCTTTTTTTACTATGGGGTTTCGGAGATACCACGAGTTAACAGGTGCGATGCTTCCTACTTTTTTTCCACCGAGGACCAGTTGAGTCCACACCGGGGAGTGGTCTAAAATTCCTCTAGCCATGTGTCTAATTTTGTGAATATTTGCTATTTGGGATGCGGGCACCAGTAGGTAATCTATTCGGGAAAGACTGTTGTGTGCTCCCGAATGAAAGGTGTATTGTTTACTATCTGGGTGATATGCCCTCCACACATTTGTGAGGCCTAGGGCATCTAAAAAGTTCAGGAGCCATCTACTTGCGGAGCTAATGTCACTGGGTGGACAGCAATCCAGGGGACTCAACACTACCGAGTTGAAGTCTCCTCCTACTATTCTGTGGCCCTCTGGGAATCAGAGCATGATAGTACCTAAGTCCTTGAAGGTACGGCCCTGGAGGCCTGGCGGAATATATACAGCCATCACTGTGAGCTTCTGTCCCTCCCTCTGCCCCGAGGTCGCAGAGTAACGACCAAGCTCGTCGGTCCAGGTGCGTTGTATGGAGAGCGGGAAGGAGTGTTTAAGCAAGATACCAACCCCTCTAGAGCCCGTGGTGAAGCCAGAGTGAACCACTAGTTTGTAGCCCCATCTATTCAGTGCTTTATAGATGTTACCTACCAGGTGGGACTCCTGAAGTAGCACCAAGTCTGGGGAGTGTTGCTTGATGTGTTGTAGGACTATGCAACGTTTTACCTTGTCCCCTAGTCCATTGACGTTCCAACTCAGGAGCTTAAAGCTCTTGTCCCAATGTGTACTCATTGTTGCTAGTGTGGTCTGTGTCTGTGTCTCGTCGTCTGCGGGTAAACCATGTCGATTGAACTTGTGAGTGTCGTAACCACCCATCTCCCCCTCAACTACCCCCCTCCCTGCTCCCCTGCACTCTGGGCTTGAAACTGCCCATTCAACAACTATGTAGAGTGCCTGTCGCACAAACTGGAACTTAAAGCAGACTTGTGTGGGGTGAGCTACTCCGTCACTCCGCTCTCCCCCTTGTGGAACCTGATAACTAGTCCCCCTGGGTGTGGACCAGTTTTCAACCCTGGGAAACAGTAGGATACACAAAGCTTTTGGCAGGGCAGCACTCAATTATACGGAGCAAACAAAAATTACCACCATTTACAGGTTTTGGCCTGCCGATACTGTCAATGCATATTAGGAGCACCTTACTTTCTCCGCACAGTCACGACCGTAGGTTGGAATAGGGTTGACCTTCAACATGCGTTGTGTTCTATTGCACCTCTCCAACCCTCCTACCAGTCCGCAGCCTCTTCAGGATGGTCGAAAAATCAGGCTTTAACATCGGCCTCCACCCTGAGATGGGCCGGAAACAGCATTGCGTATTTGATTCCTTTGTCTCTAAATTTTTTCTGTACTGCAAGAAATGAACGCCTTTGCCTCTGTACATTAATGGTAAAGTCCGGGAAAAAGGTGAGGTGGGGCCACTCTGGCATGTTGCAGTATGGCGTCTCGGTCCTGAAAATTCAAAAGCTTTGCCAGGATAGGACCCGGAGGCGCACCTAATTTAGGATTCTCCCCAGGAACTCTGTGAGCCCTCTCGACCACAAAGAATTGTGACAGACCCTTAGGTTGTAGGTGTTTAAGCATGAGGTCTTCAACAAACAGGTCGGTTGCCTGCCCCTCCGCACTCTCTGGCACACCGATAATGCGCACGTTATTGCGTCTAGTGCGGCCCTCGTAGTCGTCGAGTTTCTCTCGTGCAAATTTTCAGAAGGACTGCAGCTCTTTGATGTCTTGTTGCATTTGTGAAGCATCATCGAGAAGGCATGAGGTAGTGATTTCCATCTGTTTGACTTTCTCACCAATTTTGGTCAGGTCTGTCCTGATGAGTGTCACCTCTGACGTTATTGCGTCCATCCTCTGTTCCAAGGACGAACAAACCCCGAGATTGCTTCCATGACATCCTTTAAAGTGAACTCGGATAGATCTCCCTCCATTGCGGCCGCCTTTTTGTCCTTGGCTGGTTGTTCTGGCGTAGCCGACTTAGGTTGGGTATACATGTCTAGTTTGTTCTGCTGAGTCACCTTGGGGCCCCTTGGACCCGACATTGCCCCAGGTCATACTGTGTCCGCCTTCTCCTCCTGGTAGGGCCGTGAACTCAGCTTTGTGGGTGTTTAGACCCCTCACCCACTCCTACAGGTGGTCAGTGCTGTGTGGGCCCTAATACAAAGGTCGAACGTTGAGATGAGCAGGGGTGGTGGCAGCGTCCCACCCCTGTCACACCCTAATGTGGTGCTTGTGCTTCAGGCATGCAATGGCAGGCAGAACAAATTTTCTCTCCAACTTTGCATTGTCACGCAGACCTGTTGATGGTAATTCAGGTGATGCAGCCCCAATTGATGTTCAGGTGGCACCCTTTCGCAGCGACGCCAGTGGGAGAAGCAGAGTCTTCCCTTGATGTGGAGTATATATTGTGAGCCCCAATCCACCAGCAGGAGGAAATCAGGTGCAGAGGCACCCCTTATCTTCAGGGCAGCCGCAGCTCTCTACGAGGATCCCGCACAGTTTGGTGCCCTCCGCTGTCTATGGCCCCTCCAACCGTAGATGCGGGCCACCCGGGGAGACACCACCCCTTGGGAGTCTGGGACGGTGTCGCACTACAATTTCAAGGCGGCCGGCGGTAGGCCTGCAACATCACCGATGTTGCATTGCGGCCGTGACAGCCAGGATCTGGGATGCCCTCAACTCCGCAGGTATGCTCTACGCCGCCTGGCACGGGCCGGGGGGGAGGAGGAGACGTGCCTCAGGTGCGGTCCCGCTCACCCGTGGGCTTCGTTGGCTGCTGACGCAGGTCAATCCGTCTTTTGTAGGGGCTGCCACTCCGAGAACTCCTCCCCTGTTCCAGTCGAGGTCGCGGTTGTTTGCAGGCGCAGACCAGTCTTCCAACAAGGCCTCAGTTTCTCACTCGAGGTCCCGGCTCCGAGGTCGGAGTAGGCCGCAACTTCTGGCTCCACAGCACCCTTATTTCTGGTCTGTCAGCAGCGATTTTTGGATCGTTAGTGCCCTCGGTAGTTCAGACGGTCCACCCGCACTTGGAGAGTCGGATTACAATGCCTGATATTAGGAAGGGAGCCGGTGTTACAGGAGCCACTCTAACTTGCAGTCATTACGCTCCACAGCGTAGCCACGCCCCCCAGAACACTTTTAGATATAAATAAGGCTACCTCATGTACAAAGATCTAGCAGATAGAGATAGATTATATGTGGGCAGACACGGAAATGCCAGCAGATGTGGTTTATGAAGCATGAATCTGGATAATAAAATCCTTGCATAAATCATAGCAAACCGACTGAATCCACTCATGAGTAATCTAATACTGCCTGGGCAGTCTGGATTTATACCAGGTAGTGCCACATATAACAACCTGAGGACACGGTTTGCCCTCATGCATTAAGTCTGAACCAGCATTAAGTCTGAACCAAGATTAATTCTAGTAAAGAGGGAACATTTAAAGTGTTTTCTAAACAATCTCATTCTCAAGGTACAAATTAATACACAATTGAATCCCACAAATTTGTCTTCTTTCAGTCCACATAGTAGGGAGCCAAAAGATTTCCAGTAAGAAAGTCTTTATTAATGTTTCATCAATATTCAGCACTTCAGCCCAGCCAACGCGTTTCGTCCTGTAATCATATATAAATTCTTTGTAATTGGGTGCAACCTGAAAGAATTTGGTACTCCAAGGGTCGTGTTTCCCAATAAGGATATAGTATGATCGTGAAATAATACTCAAAGTTTGGATGTACCCAGTAAGACTGGGGCATTGAGCAAGTTTTTTCTCCCACGTGGGATATGCAGAGTAATGCAGTCTGGCATGTGTTAGCGCAGTTGTCGGATAAAGTTATGTCTCTTATCTGATTACGCAAACCCTGATGAAGTCCTTTACAGGACAAAATGCATTGGCTTGGCTGAAGTGCTGAATACTGACGAAACATTATTAAAGACGTTCTTACTGGAAATCGTTTGGCTCCTTCCTCTTATGTGGACTGAAAGAAAAATGTGTGGGATTAAATTCTGTATTAATCTGTACCTTGAGATTGAGATTGTTGAGAAAGCACTTTGTGTTCCCTCTTTAATAGATTTCTTTGTGTATGTATAGTGGTTCCTGGGCAATGGGACCATAAGGGGTTGAGCACTATCACCTGATACATCGAACACTAACTCTGGTCTGGTAGTTCTAGGGCCAACACTGCTCTGTTCTTTTGAGGTTTGAAGTCAAATGAATGCCTTTTTTGTATTTTTGAATGCAGAGAAGGCTTTTGACTCTCTGGAGTGGCCTTTTCTGTTTTCAGTGCTACAAAGCCTGTGAATTAGCCTAAACATTCTGGGACTTATTAAGCTGCTTTATGCAGAGACTGTTGCAGGGGTTCGTATTAATGGATATACTTCCCATCATTCTGAGTGTACAATTAATGCGACAGAGATGCCCTCTGTTGCCTCTCGTCTTTGCTGTCGCCACGGATCTACTCATCGGTTGGCTGTCAAAATCGCTTATATCGGGGATTGCCTTTCCAATTAGACAGGTACAATTGTCGCTATATGCCCATGATATCATGTTATTGTTAACCCCATAAATAACTTGGAGGCGGTCATCGGTGAAACAAAGAGATGTAGTTTCTTGTCTGGTATATTCATCTGAAATGTTCCCCCTCACAGATAAGTCCCCCTTGCCACAGATTATTTTTCTCCTTTGTGGGTGTGAGATCTTGATTAGGTATCTGGGGATACTTATCAACAGAGAAAAGCAAAGGGTGGATCAGGATAATTGGCCTGATTAGTGAGAAACTAAGTGGGTAGGTCCTGATTAAAATGCACGTTTTCCACAGATTTCTCATTTTTTTTCAATAACACCCCATGACACATCCTTCTTTGCTTACCTGATGTCCTTGCAGACTAGACTGGTTTGCGGAGGACAAGGCTCTTGAATGAAGTGGAATTCCCTTTTTGTGCCATATGCAGAGGTGGATTTGTGGTCCCCAACATGGAGATTATCACGCTGCACAATTACACTATGTGTTGTACTGGTTTGACCCGCAGTCTTGTGCACCTCATCTTCCTATAGAAAGTGATCACGTGAGGGACCAACTAACTAGTGTTGCAGTTGAAAACCAAAACCCTTTCTCCTCATATAAACTGTCCACTTCACTAATTGGTCGATCTGGACCAGCACCTTAGTGTACTCACTAGTCATCCCACGTGTTCCCGCGCAGTTAAAGGCTCATTGCATAAGTTGGCAAGTCATCTTTCAGTTGCTTATTTCTACATTCTGTTGCTAAACAGGTACTAATGAGGTGAAATATTTGCCCAGACAGTGTTACCACGAGTAAAAAAAAAAAATCACTAAATAATGAAGAATGCTATCACAAAATGTGGTGCATTATGCTGCATAATTTGCCGATTTTTGTCACATAATTTAGTCAGCCCTGCCATATGATTTGGTCCCCTGCTGTCATATAGTTACAGTGGTCCTGAGTATATCAATACTGAGTTTCAAAAGTTTGTTGACTAGAGGTGGTCACTTAGAACTTTGTGAGCCTGTTACACCGTGTCTTAGTTTACACATTATGGTTCATAATCATCCATGTCCTATTGATATTTGACCTGATGTAAGCCTGCAAAGGTTAATTTGACTTTGTCTCTACCTAATTTGTTTGTTATTTTGTTTCTTAAAATCAATAAATTAAAAATATAAATAAAAAAGCAGCAAGGTAACTCTTGTCAGTCAATCAACTTTATTCGACCTAAGGCAATAAGATCATAAAAGTACAATAAATCATAAAATACAAGTTCAGTAATATATTCCATTTCCTCCACATATGTACAGTTAGAAAACATCGAAAAGCTGAGGCTAAAAACTCTCTGTTTTGTTAAAATATACAAATATCATCCAGGGTATAAGATGAGATGCAAAACTGTGCCAAAATCAGTTAAAGTGCATACTATGAGCCACTGAATCTCCTGTTTGCTAAAACCAGACATAGGTAGGATGCAAGAGAAGAACATATACAAGGGTCAGGCAGCATTTGGAGGAAAGACAGAGCTGGACGACATTGCGCAAAATTATATTTCTGAAATAAGGGATGGATATACTTTTGCGTTCATATATATAAAACTTACTGAAAAATATAAAATGAAAGTTAGATGAGAGGAGGTACCATCACAAGGGCAAACTGTCAGTTCATTAATTCAAAAAGCTCCCGCAGGAAAACCCAGCGTGCACAGAATGAGATTTAATCTAAATCGCACCAATGCAAATCGGTGACAAGTGTTTGTCACGAAAACCAGGTATGAATTTACTTTGTCAAGGATGGGAGGAATTCCCAGATATAATGCTACCATAGTTTTATTACAGATATGTGCATGCATTTCGTTTTAGCACGGTAACTCATGTTTGAAAGGATATTGGGTTTATTAGTCTAAGTCACTATGCATCCCAATAGAGGGCATATTATTTTGTTCAGTCAGTACTAGTGTTTTTTTAATCTAGTACTGTCCAAGGAATAGACAGTGCTACTAGGGTCATATGAACCCTTCAAAGAACAGAGTTAATGAGCGTTCATTAGATTTAAAAAAAGGAAAGAAGCCAATTTGAAACTTGAGAGTTAGATAATTAGGTTATAAAATATCACAAGTAGGTATTTTTTATTGCCCCTTCTATATCTCTTGCAAATGATCTTATCCTCACCTGTCATCGATTTGTGCTGTTGTGTTGTAAATTATAGCTGGTGCATTCAGGTACACTTTTGTCTTTGTTAAATCGTTTGTTGGGGGATTAGATGTGGTGGTTTGGGTTTTCTGGTTGGGAGAGAGTAGCAAAAATATCCAGGGTGGAAGGGACATTTTCCAGCATGATTTCTGGATCAGAAGATTTTAGAAAGGTTGTATTAGATTAGATGTTGGTTACATTGACCTCCTCAACCCTTATGTTTTTAAAGTGTCTGACTGTGACCAGTTATGGTTTAAACCTCTTTATTAATTTAATAAAACACAAAGAAAACGATATCAGGCCTTTGGCCTATGAAGCAAGTTAACAGTAGAATTCTTCATATTGCCCACAATGCCACCTGCCCCATACCCTCCTGGGACCCATGAGCATTTTAAACATAAGGAGCATATTATCATGGGTTGATGTAGCAGGTAATAAGCACTCTCTCAGTCAGTACTATGTAGGGTCTCAGGTAGTCGAAGAAGACTAAGATATTTAGGACTCCGACATTAACAAGTTTCAAAAAAGGGCTCCAGAGTTCTGAGAAGGAGGTACCTTGATTTGATAAGGAAGGGATAAACGTTCCATCTCGAGTATGTGCCATAGTCGATGTAGCCATCCTTGGAGTGTGGGGATATGCCCTGTGCCCCAGGATGTTCTGTAGAGCTGCCTCCAATGCCCATTCTATTGGTCTGTCCGAAGGGATTTGAGTGGGAATGTAAATGCATTTGGTAAACCCAGAATGACGTAGGTGGAAAGCCGGGGATTTTGAGTATTAAAGTGGGTGTCAGTGTTGTCCAGAACTGCCATCTAGTAAGCTGTGATTACGGGAAAATCCCATAATATATGTATCAATGTGCCTAAAGAACAACATTGGCGCCAATAGTCCAGGGACCGGGATGGGTTACTTATGTGAAGTCATGTCAGTCAAGTCATTACAAGCCATGTGTCTAGCACAGTAATAGATGCCCCCCCATTCTTTCTGCGTAAAGGTTTGGCTTGAGTAGCCACAGGGCTTAATAATTTATATAATTTAGGTATAAGTCTAGTGTTGGAGGTCTTAGAAAGCAGCCATGTCTACCATTCCCCAGATAGCAGTCAAGGTGGGGATCGTGGGGGCGGGGGCAGGGAAGCACTTATCTGTTTATATGGGAGGTCTTGTGGGTAGTCGAGAGTTCAAAGATAGACCACCGACAATCTCCAGGGCTTCAGTCATGTGGCCAATTTGGAGAAGTGGGCCGGCTCCGTAGTCCGAAGCTGAAGAGGGCTACGCTTAGAGTGCACCCTATCTGCTCCTGTGATGCCAATTCACCAAGGCTCTAGTCCCCTTCAGGAGAGGGGCGGGAAGAGGCTAAGCTGCATGCTCCAAATTACTGGCAACCCCTGCGGTCACTCCCAAGAGGACCCAGTCCTCTGCCCCCCCGAGCGCGGTCTCCTACATTGGCTCGTCCCACTGTGGTCCGAGAGGGCCAATCCGGTGGGGGTGCAGCAGCCGGCTTCACTGCAGTTGCTGATCGGGGCACGGAACCTCAGCATGCGAGAAGGAGCAGCGCTCCCGGTAGGGCAGATGTGTCAGGGTAGTCCGGCATCCTCGATCCTCTACCAGCTGGTGCTCTGTATGAGGCAGGGCTATGTGGGCCTTGGAGCTCAGGCAGCCATCTTGCCTAGTTGTGACTCCGAGTCTGGGAGGTGGCTAAATGCATACTGGATTTATCAGGCCCCTGATTCATGCCTCGCCAGCACCCAGGGACACACCGAGTCTGTAGATGTCCAATGTGGGGCACAGACCCCCGCTGAACGGCTCAAGGCAAGAAGGCCTTGCGGCGGGAGACAGAGAGTCCGAAAAACACGTCTCAGCCGTCCGCCATCTTAGCTACTCCCTCTTTGGTCAGTTATGAGTTGTGTTATTACCAGGGATATAACCTTCAGGTGTGACAGGTTTGAGGAGATTATTCCATGACTGAGCGTGTATTGACACATTACTAGTTTCCTTTTTATGTGTCCAATGTCTGACCACCTGCATGCTGGCACTGCCTGAGTGACGCCACTTTCCTTCATTCTTTGGAAAGGCCCAAGGTTGATTTGTAATCTAGTCACTCAAGTCATAGATTTGAGTTACTCATGATAAAAATATCTTCTGATACTTTGAGACAGAGGTTCAGTTGTAGGAGTCCATCCAAGAACAGTTATTGCTGGTTGGAGGGGAGGAATATGGATCACTGCAGTAACAATACTGTATCAGGTGACTAATCTCTGGAAAAAAGGGGAAGATAAGCATCAGTGAGTTTTGTGCTATGTATTAAGGCCACCCCTCTCTTTGCCACTCTGATTTTATGAATAATCATACAACCCACAGAGAGGAGGTTGTCTATGTAGTTGATAGGATTATCACCAAACGAGGTTCAGAGCTTAATCTTTTTAGACTAAATAGATTAATTTGTATACACAACTCTTAAGTAATTCATATCCATATAGGTCAGTTGAGTTTGCTTTTTAGGTCTCGCCTACGCAGCGCGCATATGCCGCATAGGCAAAAGACCTTTAGCAATCTCTTTGGCTTTTCAGCCAAAAACGTGCACGCGTTCCATTGCCTTCAATGGCAACGCGTGCACGTGTGGCGATTCACTTGAGGGAGCGAGCGGTGCCATATGGTAGCAATTATCGCTCCCGCAAGTGATTTGCACAGGCCCCCCTCCTCCCCCTGATGTCGCGCGAAGCATGCGCGCGCTTGTTTTTCACGTGTGATGTGAGGAGAAATGAAAGTGCGTGCGCACACATCATGGCTGCGTTTAGATTTAAGGTGGAGGTTAGCCCTAGTTCGAGCTTAGTTTACTCAAGCAAAGGAACATACAGGTATGCAAGTTGCAGTGTTTTTATTTAAATGTGAAAGCGTTCACAACACCAGCCACACATTTTTCATAAATCAGAATCATCTCTCGGAGTACTCCCCAATCATGTTGCGAATCATTACTTTGGTTAAACACAATAGCAAAGGGCATGCGCTTCCTTTTCTGCCCAAGCTTCACCCATCTCTCTCTACTTTCTGCCGGGCCCTCACCAAACAGCGTGATTGGCTCCCCCAGAGCACGTAGGCACGCCTTCACCTCGGAGTCATCTGTGTGGAAACATTGATTTGCCGTGCACGTTTCCTGCGCTCAAATTCAGCGAGGAGTTCTGCTTGGCGCTCACTCCGATGCTCCTCGAGATCAAAAAATTTGCCTGCAGGAGGACGAAGGAAAACAGCGATGGTTTTGTTACATGAAGAGGAGCAACAGTCATTAATACAGTACACAAACACTTCTGAGCTACTGTGATTTTATGAAGTATGTATTTCAGAGTTTGTATGAGAAGCAGCTGGCAGTCACGGAAATCCACTGGCAATCGTTGTGAAACAGCATTGTCTTTTTAAGACTGTAGTTTTTCTTCATTAATATTTTCTACAATGGTTCCAGTGGCCCTAACCCAAAAATGCAGATTAGAAATGTTGATCAGTGTAATGGGATTCGCTATTGGACAGAACAGTTATAGAAGGGTGTGCCTCTTTTTTTCTCTACCAGGATGGCATGCATAGACGCGGGTTAAGGAAACTGTAGGTGGGGTGTAAGAAGGAGCGAGTGCCGATAGACAAAGACTGTAAATGTTACCATACTACAAAGGTCAGTTACGCTCAACAAAGTTCTCTCACTCCTGAAGCTTCAAATTCAGACCCTCAATGCATGATTAGTGGAAACATCGCATCCAATATTACTGGGATGCTAAGAGCCTGAAAAGATGCTCTTTTACATGCCTTGGCTAACCAGAGCATCTAGTCCACAGTTAATCAATATATTGGCTTGCAGAATGTTTGGACACATCACAAGTGGCTGCTTTGCAGATCACCACAATCAAGACTGAATCGAAGAACAAACACTCAAATAACTGAGCATCCTTTCCGCTTCCAAAAACGGCATGTAAAAGAAATGCTGGAAAATGTGTGAGATGACTGTTATAAAAATCTGATAAAGCATTTGGATGTAAATAAAGGCGGGCATCCTAAGAAGCCCTGTCTCCCCATGGAACACTGCATGTGTCTTTTGCGAGCATTTGAAGCTATCTCATATGTCGTCCCTCAGTAAGAGCCACAAACACACTGTTTTAATGCCACGAGTAAAATACTGTTGGCAGCACTGGTTCAAAAGGACAGTGAGCCAATTTGACAAATGGGGCTTCAAAACTTAAGGGAAATCAAAATGCTCTGAATTAATTTCGTACTAAGGAAAAAACCCTCAGAAGATTCTGTAGATGCTATGATGCATTAGCCATAGTGTTTAACATGTTTGTCTCCCTCCTCCATGTTTTCAGAAATAGGTTAAAATGTAGGGCTTAAAAGCATTTCGAGTACTCTGTTTTTTCAGTAGGATGATAGAACTATCTGTAAAAAGGAATTTTTGGTATTCTCTGCCAAAAATCAAAGTCAGCACATGCTTTTTCAAAAACATATTTAATAAAAAAACACATTTAAAAAAATAAGATCGGGGGCGTGGCTAGCAGCCAGGCAAGATGGCCGCAGCCTGAAGGAGCTCCGAGGGTGAGGCCGACTCCCCTGCCATCCGTGCATTCATCCGTTCTGTAAGCTGTCCCTGAACGCGCTAGGCTGGGAGCCTGAAAGAAGCGGCGCCGTCTGAGCCGACTCTGGGGCTCCTACGTGGCCGGGAGCTGACTCGGCATCGATCTGCTATTTGAGGCCTGCGCCGCCGGCCGCGACCGGGGCCTCGATTGGGCTGGAGGCCGGGCGCGGTTCGGGGGAAGCTGGGATCGAGCGATTCCCGGGGGCGCCCGGATCGGACCACTGCATTGGAGGGGGCGGCGCTGCAGCGGGCGGGGCTCCTCCGCACACTGAGGACCGGTGGGAGTGCCCCGCGCCGTGTTACCGAGCTGTGGACATCGCGAGTTGGCCCCTGGAGGGAGCCTGGTACCGGCGAGATTTGGGAGAGGGGAGATCGCCCTGCTGCGCTGTGTTCAGCGCTGTGATCCCCGGCGGGGGAGCCCCCTCGCCCGTTGTGCAGCCGTCCTCGTGTGTGTGCAGTGTGGACCTGTGGATCACGTTGCGCAGGCCTGGAGAGGAGAGGTGAGGCGCGGCGGTGATCGCGCCTGCTGCACCCAGCTGCATTTAAGGGGAGCCGGTGGCCGTCCTGTCCTCCTGGGCCGAGGTGCTGCCAGCTGTGGGCCTGATTAGCCTTTTCTGATCGGTGGAGTGGCCCTGCCCCCGGCCTGACTGGTGTGGAGCGGAGACGACGCGCGACGGCGCCCGCCGGCCCCGGGATGTCGGGGAAGGGGAATCGCACGCATCAGCAGGGTAAGCTGGACAAGTTTGCCTATAATAAAGACGCTGTCGTGGTGGCCGAGCGAGCTGAGAGGGCGGACAAGACTGGTGATGCGGCTGGAGCGCCTAAAGTGACGCTGGAGGACATAATGGCAGCTCTCACCAAGGTGCAGGCCACGGTGGGGTCCATCTCCACAGATGTTTCCCTACTCAGGGCGGACCTCCAAAAGATGATGACCAGGGTCACGGAAGTGGAACAAGTGACCACCGCCTTAACGAAAGACACTACCTCTCTGCTCCAAAGGGTGTCCCTGCTGGAGGCCGAAACCAAGAGAATGGCGGCAAAGATGGACGATCAGGAAGGGCGCTCCCGGCGCAATAACATACGGATCACGGGAATTCCCGAAAATGAAGGGAAATCTGCCATAGACCTGTACGTGGAAGATTTGATAAAAACCAAATTGCAGCCTCGGGGTCTCTCGGCCTTCTTCTCAGTGGAGCGCACCCACAGAGTGCCTGGGGGTAGGCCCAAGGTTGGGGCGCCCCCCCGGCCGGTACTGGCTCGTATATTCAATTTCCGCGACAGGGATGTCGTCCTTCAAACGGCCCGGGTGGCGCCGCCGCTGCGGATTCAGAACTCGACGGTGTCGTTCTTCCCGGACTTCACGGCGGCGGTGGCGGCGCGGCGGAGAAGCTTCCTGGAGATCAAGAAGGCGCTGAGAGCCCGCAAACTGCCCTACTCCATGCTTTTTCCAGCGCGCCTGCGGGTGGTGGCAGAGGGCAAGACGCTGTTTTTCGAGACGCCGGAGGAGGCGCACGACTGGCTTGAGGGATGGCGGCAAGTGGGCGGCACTGGAAGATCGGACAGGCAAGGGCGACGCACGGAGAGACCGGAGGACTCCAGCGCCCAGGATCCGGGAGGGGGGGACCCGGACCGGCTCTAGGGTGCAGCGGGGCACCGCGCAGGATGTTCATTGTTGATTTTTACGGGTGCCGAGACCCGGCTGAGCTACGGGAGTGGACGGTGCCTGCTCAGCTATACTTCAAGGGGTGAACAGTTGGACTTTGGCTAAGGGGGAGTATTTGGCCTTCCTCGGACCGCCCGCTCCAATACACGCAAGTACTGTTTCGGGACTTGGGTTTTGAGCACTCTGCTGAGTTGGGGTGGCGGGCAGTTTGGAGTCCGTATGGCAGGGAGGCAGGGAGGGGGTGGGGGGGTACGGGGTTGTTCGTAAGTTTTTTTGCCTTACAGTTTTTGTTTACACTGTTTAGGTTGTCTCAACACACAGTACAAGCACCAAGCACTGCAGGCATGGCCTGTGCCGATCCGTTTTTCGTGTCCGCTCTGTGCTACTCCAACTGCGGGGATGGCTGACACAGTGCTATGGCAGTCCAGGGGGATCCCCCTCACTCCGGCGCAGCCTCTCTCCCTGCTCACGTGGAACGTGTGTGGTTTAGGCGACAAGATTAAAAGGGGTTTGGTCCTCCAGAGTCTTAAGAGATGCTCCCCTGCGGTAGTCCTGTTGCAGGAGACCCATCTAGTTGGCACTGCTAGCAAAGCGATGGATAGGTGGGGGTACAAGATGGTAGTGCACTCTGAATTCTCCTCCGGTTCCCGCGGGGTGGGTAGTATGGTTAAAAAACAGTCCCCACTGATCATACACCACACTAAGACCGATGGATCGGGGAGATTTGCTGCGCTTCATGCCCAATGGGAGGGGCGCCCCTTAAATATTGTTTCGGTTTACATTCCTCCCGCCCTGCATGCTGCGGCACTTCCTGCGCTGAGCGGATTCCTGCTTGCTCTGCCAGAGGGGGAGCTCATAATGGGTGGTGATTTTAACGCGGTTGTTGACGGCCTGCTCGATCGCCACCCGGCACGGGCTGATGGAGGGGGGACGTCCCGCCTCGGGAGTTTCTTCGAGGCACTTGGGTTGACGGATATATGGAGACTTCACCACCCAACACAACACCAGTACACATACCACTCGGGGGTGCACAATAGTTTGACTAGGATAGTTTACTTCCTGGGTTCGGAGGGCAGTCTTCAGTATGTGGACAGGGTGGAAATCAGGCCCAGAGGTATATCGGATCACTCCCCGATCTTACTGCAATACACGCACTATCACCTGACTAGACGCCGTATTCCCTCCATCCACCCGGGCTATCTCCAGGTCCCCGCCATTGGCGGCGCACTCGGGAAGGCTAAGAATCTCTACTTTCAGGAAAACACCTCCTCTGTTGGCTCCCCAACTGTCCTCTGGGAGGCGTATAAAACAGTCCTGCGGGGACATGCGATCGCTTCCATTACGGTGCACAGGCGCGAGCAGAATCTTGAGCTGCAGTCACTAGAATCGGACCTTAATGTGGCGGAGGCACGACAGGCCGCACACCCGTCGCCTGAGACCTCCCGGGGACTGCGGGCGGCGCAGGTGAAATACAGGGAGCACCTTGCGGAGCGTACCAGGCGGCGGTTGGAGGCCACGCGGCACCGAATCTATGACGTTGGGGACAAGACAGGGAAGCTGCTGGCATGGTTGGAAAAAAAGGAGGGGGGTTCTCGGTGGATAGCGCAGCTCAACTCGGGGGACGGTCAGGTAACGACTGACCCGCGCGACATAGTGCATATCCTGGCAGGACACTTCCGAGCAGTCTACTCTTCCGCTTCCTCCATGTCTGTGGAGGAGGCGCTGACGTACGTTAAGGATCTGGATATGCCCAGATTGGCCCCTGCTGCGTCGACGGCCCTGGAAGCCGATCTTACGGTAGATGAAATACATGCTGCGGTGGGAGCGCTTCAGCCGGGTAAGGCAGCGGGTCCTAATGGTATCCCGATTGAGCTGTACAAGAGGAAGGTGGAGACACTTGCCCCTCACCTGCTCAATATGTTTTCGGACAGTCTGCAGCAAGGCGAGCTCCCGCCTGATCAGCGCACAGCCACTATTGTGGTCATACCAAAGCCAGGTAAGCCGGCGGACAAGTGTACTTCTTATCGCCCCATCTCGTTGCTTAATGCAGAGGCCAAGATACTGGCTAAGCTGCTGGCGACTAGGCTGACACCACACCTGTCCGAAATTATTCATCCGGACCAGTCGGGCTTTATGCCCGGCAGAAGTACGTCCCACAATCTGAGGCGACTGCACGGCATGCTGGCCCGGACGGAACGGGTTGGGGAGCCGGCGGTGCTTCTGTCATTGGACGCGCAGATGGCGTTCGACATGGTCGAATGGCCTTTTTTGTTTGCAGTCCTTCGCCATCTGGGATTTGGGCCCAAGTTCTGCGCCTGGATCCGACTCTTGTACACTAAACCGATGGCTCATGTTGCAGCCAACGGGCATATGTCCGACGACTTCCCCCTGTCGCGGGGCACGCGCCAGGGCCGCCCCCTGTCGCCATTGTTGTTTGCCCTGGTGCTGGAACCTCTGGCAGCGTGGATACGTTGGGAACCCTCGATAAGGGGACTCAGGTGGTCGGATGGTTGGGAGGACAGAGTTTCCCTTTACGCGGATGATATCCTGTTGTATCTGGCCTCCCCGCGACGTTCCATCCTCACGCTACTCAATATATGCAGGGTCTTTGGCACGGCGTCGGGGTACACGATAAACTGGTCCAAATCTGTCATGTATGTGCTGTGCGGCCCTCCACCGCACCTGCCGGCGGACTGTCCCCTCAGGGTGGCGGACGACTCATTTAAGTATTTGGGTATACACGTCACCGTGGATCCGGCTGTATTCTATCAGAAGAATCTTCAGCCCCCGTTGGACCGTCTTAGGTGGGATGTCCGTCACTGGGGGGCGCTGCCACTGACCCTGTTGGGGAGGGCGGCGCTCTTTAAGATGATGGCCTTGCCTCGCTTCATCTACGTGCTGGAAAATACGCCGTACCAGGTACCGCCGGCGTACTTCCGTTCAATCGCGGCGCAGGTGACTAGCCTTCTGTGGCACAACGGGCCGGCGCGTATTGCACAGTCCAAACTCACCCGCGGCTGGTACGACGGGGGGATAGCGCTTCCCGACATTCAACTTTATTATTGGGCGACACAGCTTAAGGTCATCAACCAATGGCTCCACGCTCCGCATTCGGACCCGGCATTTAAAGCGGACAGAGACGTACTGGGTGTGAGGGGGTATGCTATCGCCCTTGTACGACGGGAGGCTGAACCCGGATCTCATTGGCCCTCTGAGGCAGACCGTGGCCATATGGCATGTGGCCCAGGCCCGGTTGGGGTGGAGAGGAGTTTTGACCCAACTCACGCCCTTGTGGGACGCGAAGCGGCTGGGGAGACTCAGGCATAGCAAGGGCTTTGATAAATGGGACGACATTGGAATCTCCACAGTGGGCGACATGTGGCATAGGGGTGGGGTGGTCGCCTTCTCGCGCCTGCAGCAACAATACGAGCTGGCGTCTTCGGAATGGTTCTGCTACTCGCAAATCAAGCACGCGTTACTCTCCGCGTTGGGGTCTGGGGCTACGGTTCCGGAGGCTTCGCCACTGGAGGACAGGTTGCTCACAGATTATATGCCTAAAAGGGCCACATCATTCACGTATCGAAAGTTGATAAATAACCTTCCGGACCCTATGGGATCCCTGCGGGAGAAGTGGTCCAGTGATGTAGGGGACTTTGATGACCCGGAGTGGAGGGAGGCACTGGCGTCCCCCCGGGAGGCGGGGATACCTTCCAGGCTTCGGTTGGTACAGCTCCGGATTCTGCATCGGTCATACTATACCAGGTACACGCTACACAAAATAGGGAGAGCACACCATCCATTCTGCCTGCGCGGTTGCGGGGAGGTGGGTACCTTTTACCACACCATCTGGGAATGCCCCAAAATTCAAGTATACTGGAGGCGAGTGATGCGGATGTTGTCCCAGGCGGGGGAGTGTCGCTGGTGCCGGAGCCCAGGCGCTGCCTGCTTAACGTATGGGAATCTAATGACCTTAGCCGGCAGGCTCAGAGCTGGGCTACGTTGGGAATCGTGATAGCTAAGCGGAACATAGCTCAGAAGTGGGGGGCGGGGGAGGTGCCGCTGCTGTCTGTCTGGGGGAGGGACATGGATATGGCTATGCTAGCCGAGCGCTCAGTGTTCATCGGGAAGGGATGTCCTCAAAAATGGTCTAAAGTATGGGGGGCATGGAATAAACATCGAGGGGATATCTGTGAGCCGCCACCATCGCTTGATGATGAAACCCTTGATACGGACTGAGGTGCAAGACTTTGTGCTAAACATACGGGGTGTGACAGTCGGAATTGGGCGGGGGTGCGGGGGGGTTGTTGGGTGGTTGGGGGTTGGGCCACTGGTGCTCTTGTTCTATGCTGGAAAGTGGATACGCACTCACCCAATATTGTACTGTACTGTGTTGACAGAAAATAATAAAAATCTTTCAAAAAAAATAAATAAATAAATAAGATCAAGGTTTCTTCCAATTTATTTTCACAAAACAATGATGGGGTAGTCAATTCACGATCAAACTTTATCAACTGGACACCTTTAATTTTTTTCATAGCAAACTTTATTGCATTTAAATTTAACACACACTTACATCGGTAGCAGAACCACACAGTAGTTTGGTACATGATTACACAGGTTTCAGAGTGATGCACATCAAAAGGAATAGATATACCGTTGTATGAGGACGAACGTTATCTCCCACGCACTCAAACACTCATGGGGGAAGGAGATTGAACCATTTACCCCATATTCGGCAAATATCTCAGGACAGTCTCTGGCCGCAAAAAGGGGCTCCTCCTGGGCTCCACACCAATCCACTCCCCGCCTCCAGCGCTTAACGGTGGGTGGCTTGGCCTGGGACCACAAGGCGGCAATGTCCCGTCTCACCACCGCGGTTCCCAGCAGGCGTTTATCTGCTCTGGATCCATCCAGGCCCTCCAACACCCGAGCAGCAGGCGCAGCGGATCATGGGGAACCACCCAACCCAGGGCACCCGTGAGCTCCCTTTCCACTTCCCTCCAGAACGACTCAATAGCGGGGCACTGCCATACCACATGAAAGAAGTCCGCAGCAGTGTGGGAGCAGCGTGCGCAATCGGAGGAGGACCGCAGATTAGCTTTATACAACCGCACCAGCATGAGGTAAGCCATATGTAGGAAATAAAGTTGGGTAAGACGAAGTTTGGAGGAGGTTGTCAGGGTCTTGGGTGGCATAAGGGCATCCCTCCAGTCCACCTCCGCCAGGGAACCCAGCCACTCCCCAACACCCCATACTTCTGAAAAGGAAGCATCTGTCGCCCTGGAAAGAAAGCAAGGTCAACTAACAACCCCCAAGGAGGCTGAATGCTAAGCTAAAACGATTAGCAAGACAGGAGCTAGGCGGAAGGGGACCCCCCTCCATTCAGCCGGATAAAGATACAATAACTGCTACCATAACAACCAGTTCAGATCATGCATGATGCGAAAGCAAGTCCGGAGACGAACCCCGGGCGTACGCCACCCAGAGCAACCAGCACGGGATGGAGCCTCCTCATCACAAGGCGCCGCGATCAAGGCCTTCGCAGAAGCTGCAGGAGGCAAGGATGTAGCCTTCATGTGTGGTCTCGTCAGTCGTTCTCCTCAGTACCAGAGATATGGATCTCGGGGCTCCGGGACAGGTCAGAGTCAGCTATTGGGCACTGCATCGCGCCCGAGGCCCCCGGTGTCAGATGTCCACCAGGCGGGCACTGCAGCAGCCGCCGCCCAGCTCAGGCGACTGGTCGGAATGGGGAAGCGGCGAGGGGGGCCAGGGAACTGGCGTCGTACCCCCTGAATGACTGCCACCCGACACGGTGACCGAACTCCACCCCCCAGCCGGACGGGCCCAGGACAGTGCAAACGATTGAAGTCAGGGAGGACAGTTCGTGGGACCCCCGGCCACTCGAAAGACGGATCTCCACTTGTACACGGAGGAGTAGGAGAGGAGCAAGGAGCGTACCCAGTCCAGCGGGCGATCCTCCCCGGCAGAAGAACCAGGATTCCACCAGCAGGGGGGCTACCGCTGGCAGGCGGCCCCCTCAGCACTCTGGGCCCCTTCGTCCACGAGACCAGCACCCGGCGACGCAGGTAGCGATGAAGAGAAGAGGTGCCCAGGCAGCCCCAGTGTGTGGGCCCTCATCCACCAGGGAAGAGGTGGCAAACAGAGAACTAGGGGAGGGGGACGGGGAGCACCCAGACGCCCTGCCACCCGATATGATGGCCGCACCCCCAGTAGAAGAGAAGCGCCCTCACTCACACAGCGGCGTAGCACCAGCAGAGGGCCGACTCCAGGCTCCCCGGCCGCAGAAGATGTGGCGCCAAACCAAGAAGAAAGGCCCCGCTGCACCAGCCGGCGCCAACGCGAGTCTCGTCTCTCAGGGCAACAACGGAGGATCCAAGATGGCAGGCCGTTCCCCCTGCAGCTCCGGGGATGTACCCGGGGACCCAGCCACACCGGATGATGCAGCCAGCAGCCCGCAGCGCACCTGCAGCTCAGCCGCGGCCGCCGGACAGGCCCAACGCCCCAGCCACCGGGCACGGAGCACCACCAGCCACACAGAAGAAGGCAGGCTTGGCCCCAGCGCAGCCCGTCCCACCGCTGCCCGAGCGTGACAGCCGAGGTTCACTCACCGCTCTGGCATATTCCGGTCCGGAGCTCTTCAGGGCCGACCGGGTATTGCAGGCCCCGTCCTCTGACCCACAATCGCGATGCCTCCTCTCACACAGGCAGCAGCCGGCCCCCTCCGCAGCACAGGGGGCTGGAGATCTACAGCCGCCTACGCCGTCACACAGGGCCTCGACGGGAGGGGCAGTGGCACTCAAGCTCCGCCGCGCTGGCGTCACCACCAGGAGTCGGCCGCCATTACCGGAGAGAGCAGCGTGGCAGCCGGAACCTCAACCCGGCCAGGGAGGCCCAGACGCGGCCCAAAATGCAGCCGGGAGCGGGAAGGAGCCGCCGCAGCAGGTGAGGAAGATGGATGGCAGCAGGTAAGTATGGATGGCAGGCGGATGACGGAGGGGGTCTCGAGCACTCTGAGAGTGCGACCGCCATCTTGACGCCTCACGCCGGAAGTCCCCAACTGGACACATTTTACAACAGAAATCTCAAATAAGAGCCAAACAAAATCATTGTGCACTATAGAAGTACTCTATTGCAACTCATATTTTACATGAAGGACAAGTCACTCTAAAAGGAAACAAGCATTGGCATAGCCAATAGTTCTCGTCTTTGGGACCTTATAAGTGTTTAGCCATGCAACCCCTGATGTTGTTGCACCAAGGATATTGTGCTGGATAACTAAACACTTATAAGGTCCCAAAGGCGAGACCTATTGGCTATGCCAATGCTTGTTAACCTAGAGTTCAACTTTGTTTAAAATCCCACTGCACATTTCCTCATTTCATATCTGTATGTGAATGTGTTCAATGTAGCTGATTTATGGTACATAGTTGCCCTTCCAACGCTATTGTTTTTTCTTGTAGTGAGCAAACTAATTACTACTTTGTTACATGAACATCATGTTGCCAACTTTTTCACCTTGTAGTATGTTTTTTCTTCAGATGAATTGTCCAGTGCAGTGAAACTAGGTGACAGATGCAAAATAATTGGAATCCCTACATGCCTTCAAAACTACTCTCATGTTTCATTCAGCATTGAAGCAAATAGTATTCATCATTGTACCCCACCAGGTGAGACAAAAATGAATGCCACTGATGAGATTACAGCCAATAATAGTCTTTGTTTTAAGATATTTTTATTCAGTACTATTAAATTAACAGTAATGTAATTAGGCTGAACTGACTTGGAAAAGGCCGCTAACAATAAATAGCATCTCATTATTTTCTAGGGGATCCTCTTCAGAGTGATAAGCACTGAATTGTTCTGACCATACCCGAGATCCCAGAGTACTTTACAAAAAGTGTTTATAAAAATGCAGCTGTAAATATATATATATATATATATATATATATATATATATATATATATATATATATATGGTATATTTTATACAGCGTTATGTCTGCTGATACCAACAGGGTCGTATCTTTACTTTCGCAAGGAAATTTGATGCCATCAAAGCTTCTAGAGTACCAGCAGCGCAGCCCCCCTCTGTTACGAATCCGAATGCTAAACAAACACCTCAATTAGCATCCTCAGTTTCGGACCTCAGCTCATTACCTGACAGTGATTCTGATACAGAGCTCAATAGGAATGCGACGCAATTGGGGTTTACCCGGTTCTCTCTGGCACAAGAGGTGGACTGTTTGCGGCAAGATCGACGCGAAACCCTAAGACCGAGGAGGCTAAATCCCAGCAATGCAAAAGACACAATCAAAAGCGCAGATTACGCCGACAAGCAGGCCTCAAACGCCAAGCCAAAAAGGAAAAATAACAAAAGATGGAACAAGTAACCAATGTGCTGCATGAGGACATTGAGTCTGTTGGATCCTCATCAGTTTTAAACCTTACCAGTATCCAGTTAAGTCCAGCAGAGACTAAAATTTTACATCTTGGTCTCACGTTCAGTCCTGCTAGCAATTTCAACTACTCTAAAACACGGATTGATTTGTATAAATTTATCCGTAAATTGAAGCTGCAGAAATATTTCTTGCTCAATCAAAATGCTCTGAGACCTATTCCCACACCCGTTGTGGGCATGCAACAAGGATTGAGTGTCAATGATCTTGACTCATTGCAAGACCTTCAGCAACTACACGATGAAGTCTCCAGCTCTGGCAGCACAGAAGAACATCTAGTTTTAAATACGCCCGGCTATACCAAATTCAAACCCAAATCTACTTTAACTCCCTTAATGCTGCATGACAATATTGACATTTTTCACGAACTGTCTATCTCAGGGATTAAAAAACTGTATTCATCTACCCTGCGTGAGAAATTCAAACACACAGCACAGAACAGCTGCTACACTCAACTTGTCAGTAAATTGCAGGCCAACGATAACATCATTGTCCGCCAATCAGACAAGGGCGGCAACGTAGTGCTATGGCCCAGGGATCTTTACCTGGAGGAAGCCTACAACCAGCTCAACGATTTCCAATGCTACAGGCGTTGTGATGCAGCTACAGTGAAAATAGCACAAACTGAATTTTATTCCCATCTTGTTGCCTGGAGGAGTACAGGATTACTGAGTCAAGATGAACTAAAATTCCTCAAGAATGACTTTCCAGTAATTCCTGTCATTTATTTTATTCCTAAAATTCACAAGAACATTGACAAGCCGCCAGGTAGGCCTATTATATCGGCACGAAGTGGGTTATTTGAAAATACTTCTGTGTATATTGATGCCTTTTTACAGGAGCATGTTAAGGCTTTGCCATCTTATGTGCAAGACACAGGTGATATCCTAAGGAAAATAGCAGGGTTAACTTGGGACCCTTCATTTTGGCTGATAACGCTGGATGTAACATCTCTCTATACCAGCATTCACCATCCTGATGGTTTGAAAGCAGTCAAACACTATCTGGGCACCAGACCAATTCATATGTTTAACCATTACAAAATGCTGTTAGCTATGATTTCCTTTTGCCTGCATAACAACTTCTTCATGTTTGGCAATCAATATTTCCAACAACTCAGAGGTGTTGCCATGGGGGCCTGTTTTTCTCCCAGCTATGCCTGTCTCCATATGGGCTGCTGGGAGGAACATGTCTTCTATGGTCACCACCATGACATATTTGCCAATCATGTGATTCATTGGTATCGTTATATAGACGATATTTTTATGATATGGCAAGGTACAAAACAACAGGCCCTCGACTTCATTGAGGTGATTAATTTCAACACATTAAATCTCAGTTTCACCTCTGATATAAGTCAGGATAAAGTGTTCTTTTTGGATGTAGAAATCTTTGTCGATTATGGCAAACTCATGACACGCCTTTTTAGGAAACCTACCGCAGGCAACACCGTGCTGCATGCCACAAGCCATCACCCAGTGCACCTCATTCGTAGCATTCCCTATGGGGAGATGCTGCGTATCAGGCGCATCTGCAGCACGGAGTTGGATTGTCTCAAAGCACAGGAAATGAGCAAAATGAGATTTTTAGCCAGGGGTTACTCTACCTCCATAATTGATAGTGCAATTCACAAGGCTAATTGTTTGTCTAGAAGTGAGGTCCTGTTGAACAAAACATCACCAGCTACATCGGTCCAAACCAAAGAGCCAGTCAGATTGATTTTGACGTATAATCGTCAACACCAAGCACTCCGCAAAATTTTAAAGAAAAATTGGAGCTTGGTTTGTAATGACCCTGTCATTGGGGATCTAGTGGCAGTGAGTCCGGAAATCACATTCAGGAAAGCTCGTTCGATGAGCGATGCTTTGGTCAAATCCAGTCCTGAGATAGGCTCTAATAAAACATGGTTACAGTCAAGTAAGGGTTTTAAGAGATGTTCTAGCTGCAAAGCGTGTAGACATGGTGTTAGCAGAACGCAGTTTTTAATTCCATTCTGTGACATCCCTCGCCCCATCACTAAACTATTTACTTGCAAGACCGATTTTGCTGTCTATGTGCTGGAGTGTCCATGTGGCCTGCAATATGTTGGCAGTACCAAATTGCAGGCCCACAAACGGATACTCTAGCACATACGGGCAATTAATGGGAGTGATGCTTCCTATCCGGTCGCACGCCATTTTAAAGAACTACATGACAGCAAAAGTGAACTTTTAAAGTTCTTTGTCATTGATTCAGTACTCCCTTTGAGACGTGGAGGCAATAGAGAAGCACTGTTGCGTGCACTCGAAACCAGATACATCTTAGAATTAGATACTAAGACGCCCCAGGGCCTTAATTCTAGCAAAGATTTTTACACTTGCCTTTAAATTGGGTTCATTATTTGACTTCCAGTATGTTTACCTGACTTGTGTGTTGGTCACACCTCTTGTACCATCTATTGGTTTTAACATTTTTATGACACTTTCTAAACATGTTTTGCACTATGCACATTACATTGCTCTTTGCACTAAGACATAGTTAGGTTGATGTCTAAGTTTGGACTGATAATCTAGATATAGCTTGGCGACATTTATAGGCACCTCTTGCAACCCCCTCCGTTTTTTTGGGATAGGCTTCCACAATGTATTTATACTGTATATAGTTGAAGCCGTAAAGTGTTCTTTAGCCCATAAAAAAATGTGTGTTGTGCGGCGTTGTAGGTCCAACTTAATATTGGCGAACTCTACCCACTTGGGTTAGATTTTCATTTGCAACATTTGCACAAATTTTGCCTGTTTTGCACACATAGGAGATTAATTAATTTTTTAGAAAAATTTGAATGTATTTTTTTAAGAAAATCTTTTCCGTTTAGTTTTACTTCTAGTTACAATGAATATACATTTTAACGTATGAAATCTGTTTTATTAGGATTTTAACTAACCAATGTGTGTGTCATTACAATGTTGCCCTTTATCGCTGTTGACCATCACTATGTATCTTTTCTATGTCTAATGTCTAATGTGCAAAGTTTGAATTAGCCAATGGTGTCATTCTTTTAATTAGCACTAAGCACTTTAAAAAGCGGGATCGCAACTCCCATGGCGTCATGTGATAAAGGCCTCTGGTAGGCTGAAACGCGTCATGCAGGCATTGCTGTGAACGAAATAAAATAATTACTCACTTGCAACTTGGGTCCGTTCTCGTCTGTACCTGCTCTCCCTCGAGATCGTGAGTGTTCAGGAGTTCTTCAGGCGAAATCCCCGTCATAAATATATATATATATATATATATATATAACCATGGTTTAATCAAAAATTATGCATACCAATTAGTCTATTATGGCAATAGGTTAGCCCACAGGGGCTGGCCTGAGTAAGATTGTTGATACACTTGACCATTGTTTACATCCGGATATATTAGCAAATTTTATTTAAGAATTTGAAGTGTCTGTTTAAATTCTAAAATCGTTATTTAATTTATTTAGAAATCTGTTTATTGAATTTTAAAGTTTGCAGCAAGAAGATTATACAATGCAGTGCAGAATGGCAAAGAGCATAATTACAGCTGATACACAGTAAGGACTCGGAGCATGCCACATATAAGCATAACACTTTACGCCAATTGAGGAGCATTCAGTATGGACTAAAGTTGTGACCCGTGAGTCTGTAATGACCACTACCATCACGCGTGTTGTTGCAGTCACCGTGTCAGTTGAGGGCAGCAAGTCACCGCCTTATTCACTATAGACGCGTGCTGCCCAGTGTACCCCCAGATCAATAATCAAACAGCCTTGCGCACCCATACTGCAACTGGGGAACTGGCCTGCTTGCCACAGAACAACGAAAACAACATCTAACAGCAGCTCTCCTGTCTCAATTCTAGGCGTCCTTCTCCCTCAAACCCCCCCTCCCGTCGAGTCCCCCCCCCCGGCTCCCACCACAGGAACGTCATGTGTAGGAACATCCGGGCTGCGACGCGCAGGAATGCCAGAATCCAAGCAAATCAGCCCCAGCGCTGCGGCACCCCGTCAGATCGGACCACCTCCCCGCAGCTAACCCGGGTCCTGCAGCTCACCCTCGACCCCAGCCAGAGTCACCCCATCAGATTGTAGCAGGACCTGCAGCATCTCTCCCCATTGGGATGCGATCGGTGTCATCCGGAGACCCAGCGTCTCCTCTCTCCGAAGCGCCACCTCCTCCGCCTTGGCCCAGACTAGAAAAGAGCCGCGCCACGCCCGCACGTGTGGCGCAGCGTCTGCTTTCCAGCGTTTAGTGATGAGTCGCTTTGCCACTATGATCCCCAGGTCTATAAAACGAGATGCTACCTTGACCGGGGGCGACCTATGAAAGAGGTGCAACAGGTAAGTAGGCCACTCAGGAGGGATCTCCCGTCCCGTACACCGACGGAGCATCCCGTGTATCGCCTGCCAGTATGTACTCAGTTCCGGGCAGCCCCACAGCATGTGAAGCAGATCAGCATCAGCTTCCGCACAACGGGGGCAGCTGGCATCCACACGGTGGAAATACCTATTAATGGCGGCAGGCGTTAGGTAGGCCCTATGCAAGACGAAGAACTGTATTTGACGAAATCTCATATTTCGAGGTACCCTCCTCGGCCCCTGCAACACCCTGTCCCATTCTTTGTCTGTCATGGGGCGGGCGAGGTCTCCCTCCCATTTCTCGCGTAGTGCACCCAGACTCGGCACAGCATGCGCGCGCAGTGCCGCAGCAAACCACCTGATCAGGTGTCCCCCGCGGCCCAAGACATGGAGGTACTGCATCACCAAGTGTTGTTCCGGCTCCTCCCGTAGGTCTCCCCAGTGCCCCGTGAGCGTCTCTACCAGGGCCCGATGGCGGAGGAACTGGCCCTGTGCTAGTCCCGTCTCCTCCACAAGGGTCGCGAATGACAACAATTCTCCCTCACGGTAGAGATCCTCCAACGTGTGGATATCCACCGCATGCCAGTCCCTCAGCTCCGCGGCCCCAAGTGTGTCCCGGCCGCAAGGGGAACCCTCCAGGGGCATAGCCGGGGCATAAGGGATCCTGGTACTGGTGAGCCGGAGGCTTCTGCGGTAGCATTTGCACGCCACCGCCAGCAGCGCCGGTGCTGGCCGTGAAGCACCCGTCGTCGGGTGAAAGTAAAATCGTTATTTAATGACCGTATTTAATTTAAATTGGTTCCGAGACACGTAATAATCTGGATGGTATACTCATTGTTGTAATATTATTATGATATATATATATATATATATATATTCACTTAAAAAACCATAGGTTTCACACATGTTATAGTTAGGTGGATATTTCACTCGTAAAAAACCAATGAAATTCCCCCGTTATAGTTAGTTCAGATAACTATAACTCGCGCGCCCGCAATCCACTGCTCATGACGTCACATATTACATCACTCATGACATGGTCAGTGGCATCACTCATGACATCACTGCTGACATCATCCTTGTGATAGAGTGGCGGTCGCGCGAGTTATAGTTATCTGAACTAACTATAACGGGGGAATTTCATTGCTTTTTTACAAGTGAAATATCCACCTAACTATAACATGTGTGAAACCTATGGTTTTTTAAGTGAATTTGCAAGGTTTTTTTAAATGCTAATTCCTAACTGTAACGTGTGTGAAACCTATGGTTTTTTCAGTGAATTTGTACGGTTTATTAAATGCTAATTTATTTATGTATTATTATTTTTTTTATATATTTATTTTACAATAAACTACGTATTACAATTTTTTTTTTTTTTTTTTTGGTTTTCACCGTCCCAATTTTTTTTTTTTTTTTTTGGTTTTTCACAATAAATACATTTTCTGCCTTCGGGGCCTTCAGGGACCCCCTGACAAAGGCTAGGGGGTCAGGAACTCTCTACCCTGCCCCCTTTTCACGTTCGCCACCTTCCTTTTTCACTCTCGCACTGAAAACAAACAAAATGGCGGCCGACACTTCCTGATTTCGACCGATTCGAACGTTGACTAACATGTAACCACCAATCAGAATTACGCTCGCGCACGTTAGGGTGCACCCTTCGCGCGTATAGATATTGATATGCTTTTAAATGCTATTTTCTCAGGAAATACTGAACAGATTTACACCAGACCTGCAAAAGGCACTTCCTTGACCTTATGGCTACCTCTCTGCCAAATTTCAAGTAATTCTGTTCAGCCGTTCGGGCTATAGCTGCGTCTAAATGTCCTATGGAAAAATGCATGGGGAAAATGCGTTTTGGGACCCCCCTTTTTTCTCGGCCCCCGCTTGACGAATCACCCCGAGACTTTCAGGGTAGGAGCTGAACGGAGCGTCCCATTGGTTTTGAAAATGTTGCGAGGATTCGTCAACCGGCGCCAAAGTTATTCAAAATAGAATTTTGAGATTTCCTATGGAAACACGGTCCTAACTATAACTATCTACTGGCGAACGTATATATATATATATATATATATATATATATATATATCCAGAGCACTCCTTCGCCTTGGAAAGCGCCTGTAAGTCCACAGAAAGGAGCACGGACCACAATTCAATGCTTATCGTAGTTGTTTATTTCACCTGAGGTAAGCCAGCCATGAGGCGTTTCGACTCCGTGGAGCCTTGATCACATGACACGCCATGAAGTCACCTGTTAGTTTAAATAAATTTTTTTCATTTGCTCTCGCTTTTTTTGCTTGATTACAACTTCCGGTCAGTGTTAAAGTGACAGTGCTTTTAGTGCATATTTTACAAATTTCGTGCGGGCTTGGTTGGAACACATCTCGGTAAAATACCGCGGTCTCAGGTGAAAGTCATGCATACACAGCCGTGTATGTGTGCAAACAGCAATTAATAACATCTGTTGTCAAGCTACTTATTAGTAAATGTATTGAATACATATATAAATAAATAAATAGATAAATATGTATAAATAACATTTTTCACACATATAAATATTTTAAAACCGAATATATAGGTTTTGTTAAAATATGAGAGATAATTAAAAGGTAAAAAATGGATAAAACTTTGTACATGTTGTTCACAAATTTATTTGAAAATCCAAATATTGCTGGGTACACAATTTTGATTTAAATACCATGTCTGTGTCTCATTATCTCCGCATGTTTGATTTTCATAATAATGAGTGATGCTTGTGTGTTTTGACTTTGAGACCTGTTGTTTAGCCCCTAGTGTATGATATAAGTGAAAAAAAGAAGAAGTGTAAAAAATATATGTGCAGAAATAGGTGTAAATCATCTTAATTATTGTAAAAAGGCCTTTCCACAAAAATTATTGATTTAAAATACACCTAAAAATAACCGTAAAAATATGTATATGTTAAAACCAAGATATAAGTGTTTAATATCCTGCAAGAAAGGGGACTTCTTGAGATAGTGAGGCCGCTCAATGTTACCTTGTCTCAATTGAGTACGTCATATATATATATATATAGGGTTTATCGAGGATCAGGGAGGGGTTTAGGAAAGGATGTCACCCACAAGACCCTTGACCTTGCCAGGTAGGTCGCTCCCCCCCACTGCAGCTCCACCTGCGCTCTCTGAGTGTCTCTGTGCCCTTTTGCTCCTCTGTGCCCCGGCGGCCCACTTGCCTCTTATCCCCCATTCTTGTGTGCCCTTTTGCTCCTCTGTGCCCTGTTGCCCACTTGCCTTTTGTCCCCCGTTCTTGTGTGCCCTTTTGCTCCTCTGTGCCCCGCTGCCCATTTGGCCTTTGTCCCCCGTTCTTGTGTGCCCTTCTGCTCCTCTGTGCCCCGTTGCCCACTTGCCTTTTGTCCCCCGTTCTTGTGTGCCCTTTTACTCCCCTGTACCCCGCTGCCCATTTTGCCTTCTGTGCCCCCTGTTATGCCTGTGTGCGCCGCTCCCACCGCTGCATCCCCTGCGGCCCGCCCCTCCCGCGCCCATTCGCTGCCCCCTGCCACCCGCCTCCCAGCCGCTCCTTCCTCCCACCTCGCCTTAAAATGGCGGCCGCGCCGCTGGCGCACCAAAGGCACACCTAAGGCAAGCCCGTCCGCGCCTGGGCCGCGCCCAGCACCAGAACCCCTGGCCCCCGCACCAGCCATGAAGACCGCCTCCGATAAAACGCCAGCACCCTCATCAGCACGCACGCACTGCCCTCCACCGACTACAACCTCCTTGGAGACCTGAACTTCCATCTGGAGAACAACAAAGACAGCAACTCCTCCACCCTGATAGACAACCTCGCCAACCTCGGACCGGAATAGCTCGTCACGACGCCGACCCACATCGCCGGACACACGCTCGACGCCATCTTCTCCTCAAGCCCACACGTTTCCTTCAGCCACGTCTCCAAACCCACCTGGACCGACCACCACTGCATCCACTTCACCTTCCGGAAACCCGTCGCATAACACCGCACCCTACAGATCCCCCGTCGCTGCTGGGGCAAAATCACCGAAGTACAACTACAGACAAACCTCGCACTCAACCGACCGACCAACCCCTCCAACCCTGACGATGGTGCGCGCACCCTCAGACGATGGATGGACGACTGCGCCAACACCTTAGCCCCGCTGAAAAAACAAACCCTCAAAGACACCAGCAAGAGAGCCAACTGGTTCACCCCGGAACTCCTAGCGTCAAAGCACACCTGCCGGAAGTTGGAGAACATATGGCACAGCGAGAAGTCACCGGGCAGCCGCGCAGCCCAGAAAGACGCCATCCGCATCCACCACCACCTCATAAGGACTGCCAAGAGGACCTCCTTCAAAGACCGCCTCGACAACAACGCACACAACAGCAAGGAGCTCTTCAATGTTGTGAAGGAACTCTCCAACCCAAGCTCCAGCGCCAACGACACCCCTCCGTCGCAAGCCCTGTGCGACTCCCTCGCCACCTTCTTCCACCGCAAGATCGCCGACATCCACGATAGCTTCAACCCCCGGATGCCCCTAACAGGCCCCAACACGCCGGAACCAAGACACCCCACTGACCCCGACCCCCTGACAACCTGGGCCAACGTGAGCATCGAAGACAATCAAGACCATGGGCACAATCCACTCCGGCTCGCCGTCTGACCCTTTTCCACACCACATCTTCAACAAAGCCGGCAGCTCCATCGCACCCCACCTGCGCAACATCATCAACCTCTACTTCGAGACCGCGACCTTCCCTGGAAGCTGGAAACACGCCGAGATCAACGCCCTACTGAAGAAACCCAAGGCGGACCCGAGCGAACTCAAAAACTTCCGGCCCATCTCCCTGCTTCCGTTCCCAGCTAAGGTCATCGAGAAGATAGTCAACATCCAGCTCACCAGCTACCTCGAAGACAACAGCATCCTGGACCCCTCCCAGTCAGGATTCCTCAACAACCACAGCACCGAGACCGCCCTCATCGCCGCCACAGACGACATCAGGATCCTACTGGACAACGGCGAGACGGCGGCCCTCATCCTTCTGGATCTCTCCGCCGCCTTCGACATTGTCTGCCACCGTACACTACGCACACAACTCCACGACGCAGGGATCCGAGACAAGGCCCTGGACTGGATCTCCTCCTTCCTCTCCGGAAGAACCCAGAGAGTCCGCCTCCCCCCGTTCCGATCCGAAGCCTCCGAGATCATCTGCGGCGTCCCGCAGGGATCCTCCCTCAGCCCGACGCTGTTCAATGTCTACATGGCGCCTCTCGCACGCATCACCCGACATCACGACCTCAACATAATCTCCTACGCCGACGACACGCAACTGATCCTCTCCCTCACCAAGGACTCCCTCACCGCCAAATCCAACCTCCACCATGGAATGAAGGCCGTCGCCGACTGGATGGAGGATAGCCGCCTTAAGTTGAACACAGACAAAGCGGAGATCCTCATCCTCGGGCCCAACCCCTCAGCATGGGATGACTCCTGGTGGCCCGCGTCGCTGGGGACTCCCCCCGCACCCACCCACCAACCACACACGCAACCTGGGAGTCATCCTCGACTCGAAACTTACCATGACCAAACAAGTCAGCGCTGTCTCTTCCACCTGCTTCAACACCCTCCGTATGCTCCGTAATATCTACAGATGAATCCCGACAGACACAAGAAAAACAGTGACACATGCCCTAGTCAGCACCAGACTCGACTACGGAAATGCCCTCTACGCCGGAGCCCCGACCAAGCTCATCAACAGACTGCAAAGAATCCAGAATGCCTCTGCACACCTGATCCTCGACGTCCCGCGCCGCGACCACATCACCCCCCACCTGAGGAACCTGCACTGGCTCCCTGTCGACAAAAGAATCTCCTTCAAACTCCTGATCCATGCACACAGGGCACTCCACAAGACCGGCCCAGCCTATCTCAACAGTCGACTCTCCTTCTACGTACCCAGCAGGAAACTCCGCTCCGCAGACCTCTCCCTGGCTACCGTCCCACGCATCCGTAGAACTACAGCCGGAGGGCAAATCCTTCTCCCACCACGCCGCAAAGACCTGGGACAACCTCCCCCTCATCCTACGACAAACCGAAGACCTTCTAACCTTCAGGAGACAACTCAAGACCTGGCTGTTCGATCAGTAGCAACAGCACCCCCCCTCTCCCCATCCTCGGTGCCTTGAAACCCTTGCGGGTATGTAGTGCGCTTTACAAATTATTTGATTGATTGATTGAAGAGTAAGCCAATTGGATTACTCTGTTTGTGGAGCTATGTAACGTACACTTTTGTAGTAAGTTTACACTCAGTTTGTGAATACCAAAAGTAGTAAACTTACTACAAAATGTAAACTTACTCAAAAGTGCCACTTAACTTTGTCAGTCAGGCCCATCAGACCATCCTCATCAATGTTATGGCCACTAAGAAGACTGTCTTAATAGTCAGATGTCTTAAGAGGACAGCTGTGCAGGGGTTTAACGGCGAACATATGAGCTAGATCAAAACCAAATTAAGATCTCATTGGGGCATAACAAAAGAGGTAGGAAGGGAATAAATGTGTAAGTCCTTCAGGAAACGTGTCACAATGGGTGACTTGAACATGTAGTACCGATCCAGCAATCTCAAAAAAGCCAAAATGGCAGACAGTTAATCTTTAACAGTGCCCAGTGCAAAGGTATTGCCAGGCTAACAACAGCACCTCCGACAGCCAGGCAGAAAGTTGGTCAATTTGTTTTGTGGAGTAACAAGCCACAAGCTTGCCTAAATGGCAGGCGTATACAGTTTTTGTTGAGGGACACCTGGTTTCCATTCCATTCCATTCCATAGCTCTATTTCGGTCTCAAGGACCATAAAAGTACATAATATAACAAGCATTGGCATAACCAATAGGTCTCGCCTTTGGGACCTTATAGGTGTTTAGCCATGCAACAGTTAATGTTGTTGCAGTAAGGATATTGTGCTGCATAACTAAATACTTATAAGGTCCCAAAAGCGAGACCTATTGGCTATGCCAATGCTTGTTTAACATTGGCACAGGGGTGCACATTCTATGTGGCCATATAATTGTAATACTTTTGATGGTAGCCATGAAATTCAAAAAACAAACTTTAGCTTCTGGAAGTCACTGTAGTGAGGCAAACTTTTTAGGTTCTGTACTATTTGCATGTTTTGAAAGCCCAGGATGTCTAAACTCACCACATTATGATTGTAACCATCAGTTCGACATTTACTAGAATATAACTAATGACGTATCCATAAGATTACACAGCTTTTAGTTATAAAATACCATTCTTTGATTGACATGAGTTAAGTGTTTCTAAATCTTTAAACACACTTTCCACTAGTAATTGTTGATTTCAAGCCAACCAAAAATACTCTAGAATGTCACATTTATGTGCTGTGTTTGTGTTTGGGTACAGATCTTAAAAGCCTTGCACATGCAATAATGGGGGCACCCACTGTGGGCAATAGTAAATGGAAATATGCATTCTTTTAGGAATGTATCTAGCAGATGTAGCTCTGCCAAGAATGGGATTCATATGTTATTAGGACCGCCATCCGTATTATAGGCCATTAGAGAAGGCTAATATTGGTAACACTGTTCATTCAGACAAACAATAATAAAAGTTATGAGCTCGCTTATTGGGTGAAAATAAAATGTTGTATTTAATGTACATAAAAGAAAAACCAGTATAAGTGTAGAGAATGAAACTTCAGTTTAGCAAGACAGAGGTCACAGTCCAGATAAGAGCTCTGACTGAGCTCCCGTACTGCATAAATGGAAGGAGCAACATAGACAAGCTAGTTTCACTAATTGGAGCATCAGCCCAACTTGCAAGGTGTTCCCCAGAAAACGTGTGTGAGATTTAATTTCTCACCAACCAACAAGACTGCTAAAAAAATTAATGATTTAAGATCCAAACCAGGTTTAAGTGGTTCGATAATGTCTTCATTGTGAAAATAAGACAAAATGAAGAAAATGCATAAGGGAAAAATGAAAATGGAAATCGTAAATAAGGTTTGAATTAAAAATATAAAAAATGTTGAATGCCAACAATCCGAATGGTCAGGTAAAAAAGTAGCCATTAGAAGGCAGCAGTGCTCCAAGTGGATTCACTGGTGAGCATCAGCACTCACAGAGGCTGGTGGGGTAGGGTAAAGTCAGCAGTTGGATTGATGCGCAATGTTCCTCTCTGGATAATGTTGGAGGATTTTTCCAGTGTGTTTTTCTAAAAGACTGTCGCAATCCGAAATCTTTCCCAGAGGGAGGCTGGCCAAACCAATGAAAGTTTGTAAGAGAGAGGGATAAAGTTCAGGAATTTTTGTTTTATTCCAAAATTCAATGTCTCAAGAGCACAGAAATAAAGTCAAAGTCTATGGTCTTTCAGGGGTCCGAACTCCTGGTTGGAAAAGGTTCCGTCTTCACCAGGTCTTCCCCTGGACTTGAGGTTGCATATTCGGTACGTCACCTCCCCAACGTTGATGGAAATGGCGTGGGTGGATGGGGATAAAACAACAAAAGAAATAGACCGAAGTGAGTCGCATGGAAAAGCTGGCGTTTCTCTCTCAGGTAAGGGGAGTGAGGGGAGAAGTCACCTTCGACCGGCACTGAGTGAGCCCCAACGTGACCTCCCTCTATACAACGTCCTTCCCCCTCCTGTGTCCCGTAAGCCCCTGTAGCGTCGCCCATACCTTAGTAAGCCATCCTCCTCCAGGGGGGTGGCTGGGCGAAACATAGTCCCGTTGGCCTCTCCGCTTGTCGTCTCTGCACGCCACAGCAGTACTTGCTTCGGTCTCTTCTTCAGCTCCGCTTCTTCTTGCTGCTATTCCGCCTCCGCTGTTCCTCTCTGTCCACGCCACGACCTCTCCTGCTCCGGGGAAACCCGCTTCCGTCTCCTGAAAGAAGGACGGCCCTCTTGTTTGTGCCTGCTGCTCCTCCGATAGGCCGCTTGGGTATGACGTTGTGGGCCACGCCCCCGGGGATTCCGCCTGAGAGATTCACTTAAAGGGCTCTTGTCCTTCCTGCACAGAGGGTGAAACGACTGGGTCAGAATCGAAGGGCAACAAAGTACGCAGTCCGTTATTGGACTCGGGACAAAGACATTTTAAGGTGGATCGATGCAGACTCATCGTGGTGAACCCAATCCACATGGAAGGCGTTCCAAAAGCTCCCCACAATTAACACACATCCGCAGCCTTCATATGAGATCGCTGGTCAACTGAGAAATCTCAAACTGGTCAGCAGCTCCCTCTGTTAAATCCATGCTCTCTTTCAGGTGCGGGGGGATCATTGGACATGTTTAGGACACAATACAGAACATTTTCTCTTCACTCCTTATGTGTTACCAATTTAAGTCATCTTTAGGCTTATATTTTTCCAATCCCCTTGACCTCCTGTTTTCGACAGCAATTAGTGATAAGACGTTCCCTCATAATCATGACGATGGGCACCATGAGCGTTCGGTAAGGTCCACGGCCATCTGCACATTCAGAACTACCAATCCAGCACCAGTGGCAATGAACTTCACAAGGAAATGCATATGGTGGACATACACAAACTTCATAAGGAAATGCATGTGATGGACAAACACAAACTTCACAAGAAAATGTATATAGTGTACAAACAGATGGTACTTTACTATACTGGTAGGTGGGTCACTTAGATGCCTAAACCTACCCGCTGCCTCCTCCCCAAGTTCATGCATGTGTCTGAGTGCGATTACTTTGCTCCACAGCACAGGCACCACCACAGTGAGTGGGTTGAGCTGCCTCTGCCTAGTAGAAATGTTATTTATAGAGACGAAATTTAGTAAAATTAGGCATTTTTCATTTTAAGATACCAAAAATGGTTCAATTCACAAAAGGACCAACTCACATAACGTTGTGCACATCACATCGCTGCCAAGTGGCACAATGACAAGTGTGACACCCTCAGCTAGTGCTGATTTTTAAGCCAATTATATTTTGCAAGCTGGGAATTTATAGCCCATAGGTATAATGTAAAAAATCCAACTCCATGTTCCATAATGCACAGTGCTATTGGCCAAAAATCCAGGACACTCCAACGGTGTGACACAAACGCAGGACCACTCGGCACCCACAGCACCTAAGTATAACCTAAGGGCAGAAAATGAAATATTTTGAAATTCTAAATTCTAAATCACGATTCAAACAATCCAGAATGGTGAACTTTTACATTCACAAAGTACCATTATGAATATGAAATTCTACAGTATGACTGTAAAGCCACAATCTCTAACTAACAGATAAGGGCTGGGTTTTGGGCATTTTAGAAGGCTACACTTCAAAAGTTGGTAAGAAAACTCTCATACATGTGAGTTTGTGGGTAGTCACACACATCTTACTGATTGTTTCCCACCTTAGAAATTTCCTGTCAAAAGAAAATATTTCCCGTGGGCATATGCAATGAGTTTCTGTCCAGCAAACAAATCTGTTCCCTGTGACAAACCAAAAAAAATACATGTGCAAAGGTGCATTTGCGTTAGATTTTCAAATGCTAATTCTTACACCTAGTGGCAATTTTCCAGGATTAAAATTATGCTCCGCAATACTACAGAAAGCCTGTGGCAGTCATAAATTTCAGGACAAGCTTTGGGGTGCTTTTATGAAGCCATAAAAAATTAGAAAGTTAGAAATTTGCTTGAAAAGTGGAAGCAGTTTTCAAATGTTCCTATGCCTTTTTGTATTCGGACCCACAGTTGCACATTTACATTTTCAAAGAGCAATTTTTTCCCCGCCAAATTTATATTTGGGTGTGAAATATGCTTTTTAAATGGAGTTCCGTATTCTTAATTGTTATTACAGTCTATCATTCCAACGGCGAAGTTGCCCTCTGTATTTGTTTTAGTAGTATAAACTCCTGCAAAAACATACCATTTCAGATATTTTTTCGTTGTAAGTGTGAGCTACAGAATGTGTTTAGCATCTAAAGCTCAGAAAATACAGGTTTTTGCAGAGATTTTTTGCAAATTTATTACAAAGATGAACTGGAAGCTACAGTTTTGGGTATTCATTTATTTTCCTTCAGTAAAAAGTTACCTCCGGGTTTTTGCAAATTTTAAAAAGCTAGCTTTGCCAGTGTTATAAAACTGGCAACAATTAGGACACAATTTTTTAGATGGGAATAATAAAATGCCAATTTTCACATTTCTCTTACAATATGTAATCTTATTGCCACCAAATTATTTTACTTGGGGAGTTGAAAAATATTTGCATCTCAGTATGCAACGAGTCGTTCCCCTGACCCTGAACATAAACTGTACTATAAGGGTATTGTGCAATAGAAGCAGTTATTTATGGCTGCCAAAAATGAAAAGGAAGCAATCAATATGACAGAGAGCTCGCACTTTCATAAACCTATTAGCATTGATCTTGGCCTGTCCTAAATGTTTAGTTTAAGAATACAATTTCGGCACCAATGACACGCAAAGAGGTATTTGCAGCATAACAGAGAACAGCGTAATACAGCCAGTCCCCATAACTGAAAATAAGATGGAAACAAAAACAAGTGGTGCTTCTAAACATTAGGCATGCTTGCGTTCTTGAGGAGTGCGGGCCAATAGCGCTCTCTCCTGGCCTGCAAAAAGGTAAAGCGATCGAATGGAAAGGGAATGCAAGTTAGTTCTTTAGTAAGGATGTGTGAAGTAAAAAAGAAACGAAAAGCATTACCCGTGACGGAGAAAAGACAGATGGCGGCTGCGCGCATTCACGCGCACATGCACGCAAGCTTGAGGCCAGCGACTGGCAGCACTTTGAAAATCCCCTTACTAAAAGTCGAGCAACAGTGCATGCGCTTTTCAAGGCTAGACCTAAAAACACAAGAAAAAGTATATACAATTAAGTCATGGATAATACGCAACCATACAATTGCTTCATGTACCAATATAAAGAACTATACATTTTAAAGCCTGTTAACCATGTCCTAGTCCTTGTCCAGTATTAAAGTGCAGTGCAGACATCTATTACAAAGGCGGATTCTAAAATCCATTACCAAGAAAAACCATTAAAATTGAGACAATAGATGAGGGGCGTGGCTAGCGACCAGCAAAGATGGCCGCAGCCTAAGGGAGCTCCGGTGACCGCCAAGTATTCCCCGATAATCCTGGCACTTATCCGGCATTGGCGTCATTAAGGAACGACGACGGGAGCACAGTAATACCTTAAGAGGCCGCGACTGAAGTTTTGAAGGAAAAATCGCAACCGGAGCCGCCTGAGAGACCTGGGGGAGGATTCGAGGCCTGGACCTGGAGTCTGAGCCGGGGCCTCGAGTACCCGCCGTGAGGGAGGCGTGATCCCTTAAGCGTGCAAGGACCCTGGCCGCAGCGGGGACACGCGACGCATGAACAAAGTCAACTGCGATCATAGCGGCCCGAGACACCACCAGCGCTGGGGTGAGGCTGAAAGACTGGAGCGGACGCCGCGGGGCGGTGCAGCAGCGTGGGGGACTGATTGCCTGGAAGCAGAGCGGCGGGCGTGAGAGCTGGGCGCTGGGGCCGCGTAGTGAGCAGAGCGCCGTAGTGGCCGGCTCGCTCGCACTGCCCTTGACAGCATGACATAGGTGGCCCGCAGGGACCAACATCGGGTGCAAGGTGGTCGAAGCGCCCCACAGCTGAATCGACGGGGCGGCCGTAAAAGGAACGGAAGGGTGAAGAGGCAGAGAGGGTGTCCCGGCAGCACCAGACCCACCCCCCCCCCAAACAAAAACAAAAAAGAAGGAAAAAACACAGCGTCAGGCACAGCTGAGAGAACCTGGGGGCCACGTACAAAGGCCAGCATGGTGACGTGGGACTAAACTGCAATTCCACTAATAGAAGACGAAAGTGGGTTCTGCTGGCGGAGGAATCGGCAGTGAGGCCACGGGGACGGGCCACTGCACAGCTAAATCACAAGACCAGTCCCACGTAGGGAGCACGGACACTTCTTCCAGCCAGTGCAGGTCAGATCCAAGCAGACAGGGGGTGAACTGCGACTGGGAGCCTTCCGGGTTCGGGCGCAGCGAGAAAACCGACAGGCCGCACGTGGGACGACACCCCCGTGGCAGGCAGCGGCGATTACCGACTGCGACAGAGCTTATCCTGGAAACATGGGAGGCAAGGGCCCGCGCACGAACACCCAGGGCAAACTGGAGAAGTACGCCTATGCGAAGGAAGCACCGCCTGCCGTGTCTAGCAAAGAGCCGCAGGAAAGCGCAACGAACCAGGGGGAGGCGAGCAAGGTGACGCTTGAAGACATTATGGCCGCGCTTTCTCAGGTCCAGTCCACAGTGGGCACCATCTCAACCGATGTGTCCTTTTTGAGAGCCGACTTTCAAAAGATGGCGGCGCGAGTTACGGAGGTGGAGCAAACGATGAAATCCCTGGTTGGGGATACCGCAGCGTTGCTTCAGAGGGTGACACACCTTGAGGCTGAGAACAAAACTATGGCGGCGAATCTCGACGATCAGGAGGGGCGCTCCCGCCGCAATAACGTTCGAATTACGGGCCTTCCCGAGAGTGAAGGGGGTCCGGCCATGGATTTGTACGTGGAAGACCTGGTCAAGACGCGACTCCAGCCGAGAGGATTATCCAGCTTCTTCTCGGTCGAACGGGCGCATAGGGTGCCGGGTGGTCGCCCCAAACCGGGGGCACCCCCAAGGCCGGTGTTGGCCCGCATCTTTAACTTCCGTGACCGGGATGCCATTTTGAAAACTGCGAGAGTGGCCCCGCCAATCCGGGTGCACAACTCGCTCATCTCCTTCTTCGCGGACTTCACAGATGCAGTCACTAAGCGCCGCAGAAGCTTCCTTGAGATAAAAAAGGATCTCCGAAGTAAGGGCCTTGCATACTCAATGCTGTTCCCAGCGAAATTACGAGTCGTAGCTGATGGAAAAACGTGGTTCTTTGATCGCCCGGAGGACGCCCGAGAGTGGCTTGTGGGATGGCGACAGATGGAGGGACGTCAGCGACCAGGCAAACATCAGCAGCGGCGACGAGTGGAGGAGAGCCCCGGGGATCGTGAACGGACACGAGAAGGAGGCGCGGCACGGGAGGAAGAGACGGAGCACCGAGAAGAGTCACCAGGGTTCTAACATAACGGCGCACGTTGAGACAGAATATGGTGGTAGTGTAAGGCTGCCCGAGTTGCTGGTCGGTGGGGGTCGCAAGCGATCATCCGCATGTGGTAAGCGGGCGGACGAGGACCAGCCGGTGCAGGGTACACACGGCAGCCTCAGAACGGTAGCGAAGAACACTGGCCCTGAGGAAGGGGATAGACTGTGGTGAACACCGGACTTCCCACCCCGACACGCAAGTACTGTTACTGGGAACGGGTATAGAGCGCTCTGCAAAGTTGGGGTGGCGTGTAGTTGTAAGTCCGTCTAGCAGGGAGGCAGGGTGGGGGGTGGAGGGTTGGGTGTTAGGGTTGTGGTTTGGTTTTATGTTTTCACGTTATGTAAGCAGACACTTGGTAATGATATGTCCTCACATGAGACTGGCAGAGACTCCTGGCATACATATCCGGCCCCCTGACTGTAAGTTGTGATGGTAATGGCAATTTCGCACTCGCAGTTAACGGCGCAAGGGCAATGGGCGGACAACAAGGTTAGTTCCTTAACGCTAATGACGTGGAATGTACGGGGCCTGGGGGATAAAATCAAGAGGGGTCTTGTGCTGCAATGTATTAAGCGAAGCTCCCCGGCTGTTGTACTGTTGCAGGAAACGCATCTAACGGGGATTGCTTGTAAGGCATTAGATAGATGGGGGTTTAGGATGGTGGTACACTCAGAGTTCACATCGGGATCCAGAGGGGTGGGTATCCTGGTACGTAAACAATCACCGCTTATAATACACAAGACAAAGACGGATACGAGTGGCCGCTTTGCGGCGCTGGTGGGACAATGGGAGGGACACACTATCAACATTGTGTCGGTGTACATCCCCCCGGCGCTACAGACAGTTACGCTTCCGGCCCTGAGTGACTTCCTCCTTGATCTCCCGGAGGGGGAGCTGCTGATGGGAGGGGACTTTAGCGATGTGGTGAACGGGGATACGTATCGGCACCCTGTGAGGGAGTGGGCGGTGGGTGTTACGCGGCTCGGGGGGTTACTGGAGGCAATGGGGCTGGTGGACGCCTGGCGTCATCGGCACCCCGCGGAGCGGCAGTTCACTTTCCACTCTGCGGTGCATAATAGTATGTCAAGAATAGACCACTTTGTGTCCTCCTCGGAGAGCCTCAGACACATAGACTTAGTGGACATTAAGCCCAGAGGAATATCAGATCACTCACCAGTGGTCTTAACGTACACGTATCGTCAGGGGGGACGGCAGCGGATATTTCCCATATCTCCGGGCGACTTGAAAGTTCCCAGGATTATGAAATCCATAAGCAAATCCACACAACAGTACTTCAGAGAGAATGCAGGGTCGGTCGCCTCCCCGTCCACCCTCTGGGAGGCCTATAAAACAGTGCTGCGGGGGCAAGCAATCTCCGCTATATCAGGTTATAAACGAGAACAGCGGCGAGAACTCGATGCTTTGGAATCAGAGCTCCAAGAGGCAGACACACAACATTCGTGGGACCCAACTCCCGAGACGGCCCGCGCCTTGCGCCACCAACAACGCTTGCATAGGGAGCATCTGAAGGGGGTGACTACGCTTAGACTGTCAGCAACACGACATAAAATATACGAGGCCGGTGATAAGGCGGGGAAGCTGTTAGCATGGCTCGATAAAAAGGAGAGAGATAGGAAATGGATAGCACAGATTAGAATGACGGATACTGTACTAAACGCTGACCCCAGAGCCATAGTCCAAAGGCTGGCGCAGCACTTTCAGCAGGTATACATGTCACAGTCAGCAATGACAATGGAAGAGGCACTGACCTATATCAAGGATATTGCGATGCCCAAGCTCGCCCCAGAGACAGCCCTCGCATTGGAGGCAGACCTGACGACTGAGGAGCTCCAGATGGCAATTGGCTCCTTACAGACGGGAAAGGCGCTAGGACCGAATGGAATTCCCATGGAGCTTTACAAAAAACTGGCGGGGGCAATGGCCCCACACCTACTAAACATGTACTGTGATAGTTTGGCGAAGGGAGAACTCCCGCGGGATCAGCGTGTGGCCACAATAGTGGCGATCCCGAAGCCAGGGAAACCCCCAGAAGAATGTACATCTTATCGCCCCATTTCCCTCATTAATGCGGAGGTAAAAATATTAGCGAAGGTCCTCGCGCTGCGGCTTACTCCGCATCTCAAGGGCATGGTCCACCCAGATCAATCAGGGTTTATGCCTAATAGGAACACGGCGTTGAATCTGAGGCGACTACATGGAGTGATGGCCCGTGTGTCTTATCTTCAGGAGCCAGCAGTAATCCTTTCATTGGACGCCCGTATGGCGTTCGATATGGTGGAGTGGCCCTTCCTATTTGCGGTGCTATCACACTTGGGGTTTGGCCCGCGATTTTGTGTGTGGGTGCGCCTACTCTACACAAAGCCGCTGGCTCACGTAGCGGCTAATGGCCACATATCCAAGGACTTCCCACTGTCCCAAGGCACGCGCCAGGGTTGTCCGCTGTCACCGTTATTGTTTGCGCTAGTGCTGGAGCCACTGGCGGCATGGATCAGGTGGGAGCCGCAGATACGCGGACTGCGTTGGACAGCGGACTGGGAGGACCGCATATCACTCTATGCGGATGATGTTCTGCTATACCTGGCCTCGCCCAGACGTTCCATCCGGGTACTTCTCAACTTACTTGAACAATTTGGACGCGCATCAGGCTACACTATAAATTGGTCCAAATCAATACTTTTTGTACTACGGGATCCGCCGCCGCAGCTCCCATAGGACTGCCCGCTGCAGGTCTCGGTGGCGGGATTTCGATATTTGGGAATCTACATCACAGTGGATCCCGACGAGTTCCTTAAGCAAAATCTTATGCCTCCCCTGGAGCGTCTCAAAAGAGACGCCGCCCATTGGGGGACTCTCCCCCTAATGCTGCTGGGGAAGGCAGCGCTTTTTAAGATGATGGCACTGCCCCGATTTCTATACGCCCATTTGAAAATGTGCCGTACCCAGTGCCGTCCGCCTACTTTAAACGCGTTGCGGCTCTGGTCACGGGGCTGCTGTGGGGGAACAAACCGGCACGCATCGCACAGCGCAAGCTCAACAACGAGTGGTTTGATGGGGGCATTGCGCTACCAGATATCCAGCTATATTACTGGGCGGCGCATTTGAAAGTCATTAATCAATGGGTGCGTGCTACATAGGCGAATCCCGCCTATAAGGCAGATAGATGGGGGCTCGGGGCTCAAGACATGATGTCCGCACTTTATAACAGAAAGCGTACACCACTGCTACTCGGACCCACTCGGCAGACGGTAGACATCTGGCATGAAGCGCACAGAAAGCTGGGATGGGCAGGTAAACTAACACAGCTCACCCCTCTGTGGGTGACACAGCGGCTGGGTGGCCTGGGGAAGTGCAAGGGCTTTGACAAGTGGGATGCAATAGGAATATCAACAGTGGGTGATATGTGGCATAAGGGAGGGATCGCCACGTTCAAGCATCTCAGGGCACAATATGACCTGGCGCCCTCTGAGCGCTTTAGATACCTTCAAATCCGACATGCGCTGCAGGCGGCCATACCACCCGGCACGGAGGTCCCTGAGGCCACCCCCTTGGAAGACAGACTTCTGACAGATTGTATGTATAAACGAGCCATCTCTTTCACATATAGAAAGCTAGTGAACAACCTCCCCAACCCTCATGGGGCGCTCAGGGGAAAATGGTCGCGAGATGTAAGCGATTTCGACGATTATGAATGGCGGGAGGCGCTAGCATCATCGCGGGAGGTGGGGATACCGTCAAGGCTAAAACTTGTGCAACTACAAATCCTACATAGAACTTACTACTCTAGACGTATCCTATACACAATAGGGTCGGCATCACACCCGTACTTTCTGAGACGCTGTGGGGATGAGGGCACCTTCCTCCATATCTTGTGGCCGCAGCCTAAGGGAGATCCGGTGACCGCCAAGTATTCCCCGATAATCCTGGCACTTATCCGGCATTGGCGTCATTAAGGAACGACGACGGGAGCACAGTAATACCTTAAGAGGCCGCGACTGAAGTTTTGAAGGAAAAATCGCAACCGGAGCCGCCTGAGAGACCTGGGGGAGGATTCGAGGCCTGGACCTGGAGTCTGAGCCGGGGCCTCGAGTACCCGCCGTGAGGGAGGCGTGATCCCTTAAGCGTGCAAGGACCCTGGCCGCAGCGGGGACACGCGACGCATGAACAAAGTCAACTGCGATCATAGCGGCCCGAGACACCACCAGCGCTGGGGTGAGGCTGAAAGACTGGAGCGGACGCCGCGGGGCGGTGCAGCAGCGTGGGGGACTGATTGCCTGGAAGCAGAGCGGCGGGCGTGAGAGGCTGGGCGCTGGGGCCGCGTACTGAGCAGAGCGCCGTAGTGGCCGGCTCGCGCGCACTGCCCTTGACAGCATGACATAGGTGGCCCGCAGGGACCAACATCGGGTGCAAGGTGGTCGAAGCGCCCCACAGCTGAATCGACGGGGCGGCCGTAAAAGGAACGGAAGGGTGAAGAGGCAGAGAGGGTGTCCCGGCAGCACCAGACCCACCCCCCCCCCAAACAAAAACAAAAAAGAAGGAAAAAACACAGCGTCAGGCACAGCTGAGAGAACCTGGGGGCCACGTACAAAGGCCAGCATGGTGACGTGGGACTAAACTGCAATTCCACTAATAGAAGACGAAAGTGGGTTCTGCTGGCGGAGGAATCGGCAGTGAGGCCACGGGGACGGGCCACTGCACAGCTAAATCACAAGACCAGTCCCACGTAGGGAGCACGGACACTTCTTCCAGCCAGTGCAGGTCAGATCCAAGCAGACGGGGTGAACTGCGACTGGGAGCCTTCCGGGTTCGGGCGCAGCGAGAAAACCGACAGGCCGCACGTGGGACGACACCCCCGTGGCAGGCAGCGGCGATTACCGACTGCGACAGAGCTTATCCTGGAAACATGGGAGGCAAGGGCCCGCGCACGAACACCCAGGGCAAACTGGAGAAGTACGCCTATGCGAAGGAAGCACCGCCTGCCGTGTCTAGCAAAGAGCCGCAGGAAAGCGCAACGAACCAGGGGGAGGCGAGCAAGGTGACGCTTGAAGACATTATGGCCGCGCTTTCTCAGGTCCAGTCCACAGTGGGCACCATCTCAACCGATGTGTCCTTTTTGAGAGCCGACTTTCAAAAGATGGCGGCGCGAGTTACGGAGGTGGAGCAAACGATGAAATCCCTGGTTGGGGATACCGCAGCGTTGCTTCAGAGGGTGACACACCTTGAGGCTGAGAACAAAACTATGGCGGCGAAGCTCGACGATCAGGAGGGGCGCTCCCGCCGCAATAACGTTCGAATTACGGGCCTTCCCGAGAGTGAAGGGGGTCCGGCCATGGATTTGTACGTAGAAGACCTGGTCAAGACGTGACTCCAGCCGAGAGGATTATCCAGCTTCTTCTCGGTCGAACGGGCGCATAGGGTGCCGGGTGGTCGCCCCAAACCGGGGGCACCCCCAAGGCCGGTGTTGGCCCGCATCTTTAACTTCCGTGACCGGGATGCCATTTTGAAAACTGCGAGAGTGGCCCCGCCAATCCGGGTGCACAACTCGCTCATCTCCTTCTTCGCGGACTTCACAGATGCAGTCACTAAGCGCCGCAGAAGCTTCCTTGAGATAAAAAAGGATCTCCGAAGTAAGGGCCTTGCATACTCAATGCTGTTCCCAGCGAAATTACGAGTCGTAGCTGATGGAAAAACGTGGTTCTTTGATCGCCCGGAGGACGCCCGAGAGTGGCTTGTGGGATGGCGACAGATGGAGGGACGTCAGCGACCAGGCAAACATCAGCAGCGGCGACGAGTGGAGGAGAGCCCCGGGGATCGTGAACGGACACGAGAAGGAGGCGCGGCACGGGAGGAAGAGACGGAGCACCGAGAAGAGTCACCAGGGTTCTAACATAACGGCGCACGTTGAGACAGAATATGGTGGTAGTGTAAGGCTGCCCGAGTTGCTGGTCGGTGGGGGTCGCAAGCGATCATCCGCATGTGGTAAGCGGGCGGACGAGGACCAGCCGGTGCAGGGTACACACGGCAGCCTCAGAACGGTAGCGAAGAACACTGGCCCTGAGGAAGGGGATAGACTGTGGTGAACACCGGACTTCCCACCCCGACACGCAAGTACTGTTACTGGGAACGGGTATAGAGCGCTCTGCAAAGTTGGGGTGGCGTGTAGTTGTAAGTCCGTCTAGCAGGGAGGCAGGGTGGGGGGTGGAGGGTTGGGTGTTAGGGTTGTGGTTTGGTTTTATGTTTTCACGTTATGTAAGCAGACACTTGGTAATGATATGTCCTCACATGAGACTGGCAGAGACTCCTGGCATACATATCCGGCCCCCTGACTGTAAGTTGTGATGGTAATGGCAATTTCGCACTCGCAGTTAACGGCGCAAGGGCAATGGGCGGACAACAAGGTTAGTTCCTTAACGCTAATGACGTGGAATGTACGGGGCCTGGGGGATAAAATCAAGAGGGGTCTTGTGCTGCAATGTATTAAGCGAAGCTCCCCGGCTGTTGTACTGTTGCAGGAAACGCATCTAACGGGGATTGCTTGTAAGGCATTAGATAGATGGGGGTTTAGGATGGTGGTACACTCAGAGTTCACATCGGGATCCAGAGGGGTGGGTATCCTGGTACGTAAACAATCACCGCTTATAATACACAAGACAAAGACGGATACGAGTGGCCGCTTTGCGGCGCTGGTGGGACAATGGGAGGGACACACTATCAACATTGTGTCGGTGTACATCCCCCCGGCGCTACAGACAGTTACGCTTCCGGCCCTGAGTGACTTCCTCCTTGATCTCCCGGAGGGGGAGCTGCTGATGGGAGGGGACTTTAGCGATGTGGTGAACGGGGATACGTATCGGCACCCTGTGAGGGAGTGGGCGGTGGGTGTTACGCGGCTCGGGGGGTTACTGGAGGCAATGGGGCTGGTGGACGCCTGGCGTCATCGGCACCCCGCGGAGCGGCAGTTCACTTTCCACTCTGCGGTGCATAATAGTATGTCAAGAATAGACCACTTTGTGTCCTCCTCGGAGAGCCTCAGACACATAGACTTAGTGGACATTAAGCCCAGAGGAATATCAGATCACTCACCAGTGGTCTTAACGTACACGTATCGTCAGGGGGGACGGCAGCGGATATTTCCCATATCTCCGGGCGACTTGAAAGTTCCCAGGATTATGAAATCCATAAGCAAATCCACACAACAGTACTTCAGAGAGAATGCAGGGTCGGTCGCCTCCCCGTCCACCCTCTGGGAGGCCTATAAAACAGTGCTGCGGGGGCAAGCAATCTCCGCTATATCAGGTTATAAACGAGAACAGCGGCGAGAACTCGATGCTTTGGAATCAGAGCTCCAAGAGGCAGACACACAACATTCGTGGGACCCAACTCCCGAGACGGCCCGCGCCTTGCGCCACCAACAACGCTTGCATAGGGAGCATCTGAAGGGGGTGACTACGCTTAGACTGTCAGCAACACGACATAAAATATACGAGGCCGGTGATAAGGCGGGGAAGCTGTTAGCATGGCTCGATAAAAAGGAGAGAGATAGGAAATGGATAGCACAGATTAGAATGACGGATACTGTACTAAACGCTGACCCCAGAGCCATAGTCCAAAGGCTGGCGCAGCACTTTCAGCAGGTATACATGTCACAGTCAGCAATGACAATGGAAGAGGCACTGACCTATATCAAGGATATTGCGATGCCCAAGCTCGCCCCAGAGACAGCCCTCGCATTGGAGGCAGACCTGACGACTGAGGAGCTCCAGATGGCAATTGGCTCCTTACAGACGGGAAAGGCGCTAGGACCGAATGGAATTCCCATGGAGCTTTACAAAAAACTGGCGGGGGCAATGGCCCCACACCTACTAAACATGTACTGTGATAGTTTGGCGAAGGGAGAACTCCCGCGGGATCAGCGTGT